>NC_143226.1:6892977-8271573 GCF_030267445.1 Bombyx mandarina
TACATTTCACAGGAGATGCGGTCCGTTTTATTGACGTTATTATAGAAACTAGAGCGCTATTTGTCCAATTTCAAACTAAAAGGCAAGGAAACTCCTGAAACTCTTCGGTTTTTGTTAATCAGCTGTGTTTATAGCTGTGTTTATAGTGGGCTAATGAGTAAATTTCGTCAATACGCGTGACGTAAAGTGACGTCAAGATCACTCACTTGTGATCACAGTTGGCGTTAGGGTTTATTTTGGTGTTGTCTCTTGTAATGCCAAAAGCCAGGCTGGGATTTAAGGTCAGGCAAAACTTTCGACGCCGGAAAGCACTGGATAAATTATGTAATCGATACCACAAGCTAATTTAGATCGAATCTATCATCATCATAAATAAATTTACCGGACAAGTACAGCGCACAATATGCGTCCGCGCCTTAATCCGTTACCACGCCGGCCACTGTTGCTAAGCTTAAAATAGAACACGAATCAAATGGATTTGAATAGATTACGACCAAGTTTTTAATCTAAACACAAAAAAAAATCAGAGATTCCGTTTTATTGATAATCATAAAAAAACTTAAACCTAGATTACGTAATCAATAATCGTAAAATTAATTATTCTGGTTAATGCAGATATTATTGATAAACAATCAAGATTGTGAAAGACGACAATATGGCCTAGGACAATAATATAATCTTATCCATATCCATATGTCTCGACGATGAGGACTTTTTTTTATGTTTGTCACCTTATAACTTTTGACTGGGTTCAACATTCTTTTTTTATTAGAAAGCTGATGCTTCCCGTGCGATCCCATTTCAATTTAGTCCAGTTCTGATAATGGTAATCCACGAGAAAACCATATAAATTTTAAATTTGCATTAAGTACGTGCGCGGGGCAGCTCAAATTTCAAGGTGGGTGGCAAATCTTTAGTTGACGTCTATGAGCTACAGTGACCAGTTAACACCAAGTAAGCCGTGAGCTCGTCTATCCATCTAAGGAATAAAGTAAAAAGCAAATTCCGTAGCTTCGAAAAAATATTTTTTTGCCTAAGCATTAAGACTTTCTCACACGACCCGCGAAACAAGATTATGTTTATAGCAGTATATTATGTTAACAATATAACGGAACAGATAAACTTGTGAGATATTTTCCCATTGTTTCGAGACATTGAGGTCGCGACCTTTGTTATTATTTCTTTAATAATTATTATGAAAGTGAGAAAACCATGTTGCGTTATATATATGCATGTATATTAGTTCCTGGAAACTAACAGTAAGTTAAGAATAAACTTTAACCAAAAAATTAACGCGGTTAAGTTATACAGCGTGTGGTTTTTAATAAAAATAAAAAAGGAAGTTATCATTTCGACAATATATTTTTTTTCGGTAGTTATCTCAGTTTGTTTATTGTGAGTTTTTTTACTTCTCGATCGCGTAAAAGTTAACTCAGATTTGTATGAAATCGGACAACGAGCTCACGTTTGCCGCTAGGGGCGCTGTTTCAACTGCATACAAATAACGCGATCGAGAAGTTAAAAAAGTCGATCTTCTCAGCGGGTCGCGATTTCGATCCGGTAGTTGATTCATTCGCGAAGCTGCTGCTCTTGAGTTGTTAGGTCTCCTTGGAGGCACTGGGGCAGCTGTTAGCAAATCCCACCCCTGCTGGCTGAGCCTTTGCTCGCCCACCTGTCCTGGTGAAACCGGAAAGACCTCCGGGCCACCAGTAATCCTTCAATCATAAACAAACGAAGTTAAAAACTCGCACTAAGCACACATAGCTTTACTCTATAAACCAATATGGACGATTCAAAATGCATATTTACTCGACAATGTGTCAGTGACAGTGCACAATGCTAATATTTTTTTTAAATAATGCATAAAAGATACATTAAATCAATAAAGAAAATATTACACACACTACATACCATGTATTTGACGCACACACGCATGCATTTTATTTATTGTCAAACTTTTGTTCTTGGCGTCTGTTGTCAAATTGAGAATAGTGATTAAATATTGTTTGTCTGTGTTAATATTTTTTATAGTGTAGCCTTGGCGAAATTTGTGATTATAGAAGTATAAAATACAATCATAATAGTGTACAAACTTACAATTCCAATTAATTATAGTCGAATTTCGACTACTGCGGGACCTCTAGTACTACTAGTGCTATGATCGGCGCTCAACTTGCTTTTAGAACAAGTCTTGTTATTAGATTTTACAACACAAGGTTGAATAAATATTAAACTACCTGTACACACATGTATTTAAGAAATCCGGCGAGGAAAGTTTGTGCAACTAATGCTATCTCAAAGTCAAATGTTTTTAAAAATAATAGCAGCGTGAGAATCGGGCCTTACTTTCCAAGTCATTTTTTTTTTTTTTTTTTTTTTTTTTTTTTTTTTCTTCGCAATATAAAAATAGTAAAGTAACCATTAAAAAATTTCAAAATATATGATATAGAAATTTAAGATCTATATCACTACATAGTATAAAACAAATTCGCTTTCTCTGTCCCTATATCCCTATGTATGCTTAAATCTTTAAAACTACGCAACGGATTTTGATGCGGTTTTTTTTTTTTTTTAATAGATAGAGTGATTGAAGAGGAAGGTTTATATGTATAATAACATCTATTAAATAGTGGAGAAATCAATAATAAATTAAAGTTTCCGAAGCGAAGCAAGGTCGGGTCGCTAGTAGACAATAAGAGGAATATAGGGAATAAGTATTATTATTCACAAGTATGTGTTTATTTATTACATTTCATGTATTATTAACATTCGCACACCTTATGGCTAAGGCATAAAAAAAATTCTCTACGAGTCAACCCCAGGTAGTGCAGAGTAAATAATGGTAGGTTCACAACATTTTTCCACCTAAAAGTTATGTTTGTCGCAAAAATGATAGGATTTATTGTAATGTTTTTTTTATTGCTTGGATGGGTGGACGAGCTCACAGCCCACCCGGTTTTAAGTGGTTACTGGAGCCCATAGACATCTACAACGTAAATGCGCCACCCACCTTGAGATATAAGTTCTAAGGTCTCGTGCGTAGTTCACACAAGAGGTCCTACCACCAGTAATAACGCAAATTATAATTTTGCGGGTTTGATTTTTATTACACGATGTTATTCCTTCAACGTGGAATTCAATCGTGAACATTTGTTGAGTACGTATTTCATTAGAAAAATTGGTACCCGCCTGGGATTCGGACACGGTAGCATCGCTCAACACGAATGCACCGGACGTCTTATCCTTTAGGCCACGACGACTTTTATCATCTTTATCATCTTTTTTAATCATTTAATATCACGTTGATTATAGCAACTTAATTAACGTTCACGTAATTATGTTGTACTAGCTGACCCGGCAGACTTCGTAGTGCCTCAATCGATAAATAAAAATACCTAGAATAAAATAAACTAAAAAAATGAATCCGTCCGACACATCAAAGGAAAAACAAAATTGTTATTTTCATTTAATTCCGAACATTTTCATATTTATCTACCTTTTAAACCTTCTCTGGACTTCCACAAATAATTCAAGACCGAAATTAGCCAAATCGGTCCAGCCGTTCTCGAGTTTTAGCGAGACTAACGAACAGCAATTAATTTTTTTATATATAGACTATTAATATTCGTAGCATCTATAGCCTACATATAACCAGTAATACAACCATTTTGTTGTTCGAATAGCTACCCTACCCTTCGATTTAAATCCCTTTAGTTCCATTTATGGGTTAATGAAAATTAAACCTTAAAAAAATATAACTAACTTTCAATATAATACGCTCCAAATCGAGTCTTCAATTACGTTTTAATTATTGTCAAGTACATTTATAGTCGTAGACTCCTTTGCCATAGAACTTCGGTAAAACCATCAATGATTTGACGTTCGTTACAGTAAAGAAAACTTAAAGTAATTACATTCTGAAAAATTTCAAAACAAGCTAATAACACAATATTGCATTGAAACCGCATTCAATTAATTATTATTCTCTACTACAATATTTTAAAATTTAGACTGATTATGGACGACTGTGGCACCTCAATATTCGATAAGCGCGACCCAGCGGTATCACGCGTGGGATTCGCGTCAGAGTTCATCGCAAGTCACCTTGTCAACCTCAGCAGAATGTTTTTAATGGTCGTAATAAGAATCATGTGTATGTTTGTGTTCACGCGAGCTCACGGTATCCCGGTTTTATGGACATGAGCGGGACGATCCTAATACCACAATGTCAAAATCTTTTGTATGTTAGGTTCTCCACTAACAAGCTAGAGGGCGTACGAAATTGTCTTTAGAATTCTTGACATCTTTCATTTCGGTCAGGTATCCTATAATATATTGTTTGGTTCTGGCGAGTTGAGTAGTAGACATAATTTAACACAATTTTAACGGTTTAATCTCGTGTTAATTGAGATGTAATACCGTAAAAGTAATTACCGTAAAATTTTATAGGTAATTTTTTTTTTGTAACTATATTTGAGTATAATTGTAACTATATTTGAGACCTTAGAACTTATATCTCAAGGTGGGTGGCGCATTTACGTCGTAAATGTCTATGGGCTCCAGTAACCACTTAATACCAAATGGGCTGTGAGCTCGTCCACCCATCCAAGCAATAAAAAAAAATACTTGTCGATTGATTTCACCGGTTTTTTTTAATGTACCACCTACTTTTTTGAGATTTCTACCTTATTATTTTAAGTGTCCAACGTCAAAATACTCATCAAGGTTGCAGCAGAAATGGATAAGACAGTTTCACCAAATTATGCAAAGTCACGTCAAAACGACGCAGGATGACACACTCAAGCGTGTGCATAAATAGTCTGCGTAATAAATATATTCTCTCTCTCACTCTCTGTCTCTCTTTGTATTTTTTATAAGTTCAAAATTTGGGACTACTGCAATAAATTTACACTACTTCTTGGAACAGATACAAAAAAAACGGTGCGAAAATCAAGAAATGTTTCGCGCTAATATTTGCTTGTCATTCGATCTTTATGATTCTATTGCGGAATCACATTCTAGCTGTGATTATTCAGGGTACAAACACTGCACGTAATATGAGCTCTCGCAGTTAATACCGGCTACAGAGGTCTTCCGTAAAAACCAGTAAATATTAGTCGTAGGTAATTTATTTAATTATTTGCATATGACTTACTTCGTGTGTACCTTCTTATCCGAAATACCGCACTGTCTCAAGACGGATTTTTTTTAAGGGTTTTTGTGACCTGGTCACGAAGACCTTTATTTTAATTAATATTCTTATTATAATGAAGGATGATAATATGGAGTGAAATGAAATGAGATGGTATGGGATGAAATATAATCTCAGTAAAATGGTGGTCATTTACTGAGATTTTTTCAGTGGACTTTTTCGAGGATCCCGAGAAGTTACGTCCAGCGGCTTTGTTTCATTTTCCCACATTTGTGCACTTTCACAGATATTAAACAGTTAATAAACCACCGTTATTACACATTTAAACCTGAAGCAACACTAAATAGACAAAATAAAACAAATCACACAACTTCACTCCTCGCGTTCCCGCCAAAAATTCCGTCTCAAGACGGAAAGACCAGTATGTGTTGCCAGTGAGACGGCAATGAGACGTGTTCGCTGATAATTACTATTAACCTTATCAACAGGTTCAAAGTCACTCAAATAGCAACGGGCAGAGTACAGACTAGATCAGACTAGTGCCGAAAACTTAGCGTGTGGAAGGTCTCGGGAATCCGCTGGAAGCAAGCGCACGACCGGTCACTATGGCGAACCTTACCTATGTCAATACTGGACGTCTGTGGACTGTTAAAAACAATACTTCATCGAAGAAATAGGCAAGATGTAGCGATGATACCACCTCTAGATTCACAACATACCCCACTACCTTAATTTCTTTAGGACAGTATGGTCAGAATAAAACGACGCATCTAAATCCTGATCGAGTCGCGTTGCATAAAAGATTTCATTGAATGCTCTCAGAGTAACCGTCTTGAATCGGTTCGGGCAAGATCCGGTGGCTTCGTCTCTCAATACTCTTAAGTATTTGGTAGGAAGAAACATATTAACTTATAATATAACCCGAACAAGTGAAATATTCGTTGGTTGAGTATTACACGTATCTAACTAGGTGTTTATTGAATTTGGGTTTATTTGTTGTTGATTGAATTGTCGCTCTTGTATCGTAATTTAGTAGGAGTTCTTTGTTTATAAAGTTTATAGCTTCTCCTGACGGGTACTATACTTTATAAAGGGGTCAATCTGTGCGTCTCTTGCGGGTCAACGACCCGACTCCTACGCGCGCATTCTACTTATTCGATGTTTCGGTACATTGGCCGGTGTTTCGGGTATCCTTATTAGAAGACATCGGACATAATTTCTTATAAATTCGACTTTGTTTTGATTTTCAAATTTTGTTCTCTCACGTTTTTTTTTTTTATTTAATACACCGGAGTCTTGGGTATAGGGATTTTCTTGGATTTATTTTTCAATCACCAGTGTTCGATATCAGGACAGCGAAGTCAGCTTTTTTTTTTTTCATTTAAGAGGACCAAAGTATTGTTGTGTAATAAAAAGACGAAAATTGACGACCGTAGATTATCTGTGGGTTATCTGTAGATTACTTTTAAAGTGAATTATTAGGTTTTTTTAATGCAAAAGGATAAAACTATTATTTTGAAATTAGCTAAACGAGCAATCAGTATGTACAAATAGTTGTACTGAATAAAAAAAGGTATATTTCTGTTAGAGCATTCAAAATTTAGTCCTGAAGCATACACGCGTGTCTTTCCAATGGATTTCATCACAGTTTTCAGCATGAGTTTTGGTGTAATGGTAATAAATAAATACGGGAAAATATTAAAATGAATAATACGAAAAAGTACTTTTTTCAATGCCTCAAAAAACTTATTTTTAAAGTAAACGAATGACGTCACATGTGGTGCCTAAACGAGATATTGGGCAATACGAGTCGACATATTAGAATGATCTAGATTTAGTTTTGGTACGTAATATAATTAATAATATAGTAAATACATTTATTTTAGCTTGATATTTTCCTCGACTTACGCGAGTCGTGGAAACACATTAAAAACATTAAAACTTTAAAACTTCGCTTGTATTATTTTAATTTGATTGAATTTTTAAAATCTACTTTTATTAAAAGAAAACATTCGTTACATACAGCCACGTATTTTTAAGCGGATAAGAACGATAATGTTATCTACTTGCATTGTAGATAACGCTCGGGTTGAGACTATAGGTACATTATTATTATATAATAGTAATTAAGCATTTTACCGTTTTTAATTTGAATGACACTGGCCTTTGCTTGGCCGGCTAACTAACTTAGACATGAAATTGAGGAGGTTAAAAATTCTTAGTTTTATTTGAAAGTCGCTGTTCGTCATTTAAAAAATTTAGATCAAATCAAATCATTAACGGCCTTCTGGTGTAGCTACACAAGGGGGTCACGAGTTCGAATCCCGCCAAGGGAAGATATTTGTATGATAAAATATATAAAAATTCTTTTCCAGGGTTATGTATGTATATTATATATATGTGTGTTTAATAAAAATCTTATATTTATCTCCGTTATCTGGTACCTGTAACACAAGTTCTTTACGAACTTAGCACGGGACCAGTTAACGTAGCGTGATTGTTAGTAAATATTTATTATTTATTTATTAACTTATACTGCATTGATGTTAATCAACTTTGTTTTAAATCTTTTTTTTCTGCAGATCACTCGGACTGTACAGTCCGTGACAGTAATTGCATCACATCGGGATTTTGAACGAACGAACGAACAGCTGATTCTCGTGTTAGTTTTTATTTCTCTTTCTAGTCACGAGTTGAACGAATTAAAAATGACCTTCTCACATCTTATTTGTCTCGCGCCTTGTCGTGTTACTGCGACGTGCCTCAAATGTAAAGCCGTTTACTCGTGCTTCATTAAATGTCTTATTTGAAGTTCCCGGGAAACCGGTGGATGCTGGCGGCGCAGGACCTGTAACTGTCAGGTTTGGAGGAGTCTAATATGCCGCAGTGAACCTCCAGGACTATAGATAGGTCTTGCTTACATTAGCACGTTAAATACTTACGATACGAATTGATTTAAACCTTCGCGGCTTTTTTTTGCTTTAACAGGTGTACTTAATAACAGCCCACTTAATGTTAAGTTGTGACCGGAGCCTGTGTAGATATGAGTTTTAAGTCTCAATTACTTGTCGTATGCATTTCAATTTCTGATTATAAGCGCTTTGTAAGCCCGCCCGGGTAAGTACATGCTGATAATGTCACGGAACAGCCTGAGCTTCGGTTTGGGTGGTAAAACACCGGCAGTACAATGCAAAAGAGATTTTAATGTCTTACCTTAAGGTGGAATTCACGTTGTCAGCGGCATTACTCCGTGAACCCATCTAAGCAATAACTAATACACATTTGTCTTTGTAAAACACACACACACACACCCCTTCCGAATTTCATTTACTAATCAATAGTGTAAATTTAAAAAGGTCCGTGATGTCCAGACAGAGAGTACAAGACAAGTAACGTAATGGTTCCGTATTACGTAAGTGTTGTACATAATAAAATATTAGAATAAGAAGTGATAGAATGTAAAAATAGATAAATTTAGTAAAATTTGTGTTAGAATTAATTTAAAAATAAGTAAAATTTTCGCATGCCTAAACAGGCGAAATATATGAAACTATGTCCTATATCCATAATATCTTGTAAACCATATTTCTGGCCAATAAAGATTTTCTTCTTCTTCTTCTTCTTCTTCTTCTTCTTCTATACAATCTCTTCGTAGCGGAATACACCAGAAAGCTAACAAACGTTTTGTCTCTGTCACATTCTTGACCTACCTCAAAACGGAGTTCTTCGTTCTTAAATAGAATAAAAGGGATTGGCTCTCCGCCAGACTGGTATACTCAAGGTCAATGGATATACATGCCTACATAATGATATGGAGTATTTCAGAATGAGTAAACAAAAGTGTACTTACTTGTGTTTTCTCCGATATATTATAATTTCTTTTTATAATAATTGGTTCTTTTTCTTACTGGTGGTAGGTCCTCTTGTGAGTCCGCGCGGGTAGCTACCACCACCCTGCCTATTTCTGTCGTGAAGCAGTAATGCGTTTCGGTTTGAAGGGTGGGGCATCCGTGGTAACTACTTGACTACTTGTGATTTTATAACTGGGTGGCGCATTTAAGTTTTAGATGTCTATGGGCTCCAGTAACCACTTAACACCAGGTGGGATGTGAGCTCGTCCACCCATCTAAGCAATAAATAAAAAAGAAAACAAAATTGAAAGCCCTTAATCTCTTTTAAAATTAATAACAAAAATTAACACACACACATACACATTTTTTTATTTTTTTTTTTTATTTTTTTTTTATTGCTTAGATGGGTGGACGAGCTCACAGCCCACCTGGTGTTAAGTGGTTACTGGAGCCCATAGACATCCACAACGTAAATGCGCCACCCACCCTGAGATACAAGTTCTAAGGTCTCAAGTATAGTTACAACGGCTGCCCCACCCTTCAAACCGAAACGTATTACTGCTTCACGGCAGAAATAGGCAGAGTGGTGGTACCCACCCGCGCGGACTCACAAGAGGTCCTACCACCAGTATTTACGCAAATTATAATTTTGCGGGTATGATTTTTATTACACGATGTTATTCCTTCATCGTGGAAGTCAATCGTGAACATTTGTTGAGTACGTATTTCATTAGAAAAATTGGTACCCGCCTGCGGGATTCGAACACCGGTGCATCGCTTCAACACGATTGCACCGGACGTCTTATCCGTTAGGCCACGACGACCACGAAACACACATTGTTATTATGCCGTGTATGTAATTATAGATTCGCGGCAGAAATGGGCAGAGTGGTGGTATTGTTACACAGGCCCCTAATTACCAACACTATGTACCTAAAATGCAGCCTGAAGCAGCCTGACGCATTGTCTTTACATAAAGCGGTTACTTAAAACGCCGCAGAGGCTCCCATGTCCTGGTGAAACTGAAAAGCCGTCCGGGTTACAAGCAATCTATTTATTTATTTATTAGGCACACAATACACATTACAAGCTAAAAAAATACACAAGAAATAATAACAAGTAAAAAATCTGACTTGTAACATATAATAAGCCATATGCGCACGACCAAGCAAGACAAAATTAAATGTGCTTAATCTTTCATTAAAAAAACCACGGCCGAACAGATTTGGCTTTAGTAGTGGCAACACGCATAATTTGTATCAGTTCTTTTAAACGTTTTTTTTAATAAACTCAATGGCAATAATTATTTCCTTTTTTTTTAAAAGAGCTCCTTATCCCATAGACACAGCCCACTGAGTTTCACTGAGCACTGCTCTTGCAAGGGCCAGTGTTAGCAACACTCCCGGTTTGAGCCCCGTGAGCTCACCTACATGTTAGGGCGAAGCTGAACCGAGGGAACCGGCGGTCGTGTCGCTGGCGGCCGCCGTCCGGCGTCTGGGGGACGGCGGGATGGATGTAATATGCCCTGCGTAAACTCTGTCCCGCCGTCTCAATAGCTCCGACTGGGTTCCCACCCGATCCGGGGTAGGGCGCCGGCTGTGAGCGGCAGGAGTTTTTAGTGAGGTTCAACTCCCACATACCCCGCCCGCAGTGCGGGTGGGGATCCGGCGATTTTCTCCTGTGGAAAAAAAAAAAAAAGGGCGAAGCTGAAATAGCCTCTCAAGGCTATCAGCATAGGTAGGAAAAAAAAAGTATGGGGACCAGTAGTGCCGCGACAACACTGCTGCTCGGAATCATACCTTAATTCATTGATGAACTTCGATTTTAAAACGACTCTAACATTAGAGTTTTTATTAGTTCTGGTGAAAGTTACGGTTAGAGGAATATATTTTTAGGAGTCCGCTGTGGCCGACAGCCGTGAGTCATTCCCTCGCAGGATATTAATACGTAAAGGGACGCGCGCTACGTGTGTAGCAGTTCTAAAAATATATAAGCACAGTCAATATTTGTATTGGACGGCGGATCTTAAAAGCCGTTCACCAGATTCGAAGCTGGCCACGTACCTACGCTTGTATTTTCGTTTTCTCGTGTGCTGGGTGCGAGTTTTTTAACGTTCTCGATAGCGTAAAAGTTGAATCAAATTTGTTTGCAGTTCGAACAGCGCCCCTAGCGGCAAACGTAGGCAAACGTCCTAACTCCATACAAATTTGTGTTAACTCTTACGCTATCGAGATCGTTAAAAAACTCGCACTAAGAACACTGTTCGTGGTCACATCTAAAATTGTATTGTTATGTGGTACGTATTACGTATGCCATTTATACGTGTGACGTCATTTGTGCGCAAAACAAACTATATTGCTTTTCGTCGGATTAACAAATCCCTGAGGCGCCTTGTCTTGACAATTGGTCACGGGAGTCCATAGACGTCCTTGAATGTCGTCTCCCAATCCAACCGCTTAAAGCCGATTGCTTGGTGGTAGAAATAGTCAGGATGGTGCATAGCTACCCGTGCGGAAATCCAATACGTCCCGCCACCGCGAAATATCAGTTGCCGATCGCAGTACGCTGGTGTAATACTCAGAGTATATTGCTGTCCATTTCCCGGGGAATCCCTTAATCGCCTCTTACGACGCACACGGGAAGACATGGGTTAGAGCTAATCTAGACACCAAGCAAACATATGACGTCATCATTATCGTTGAATAGTGTTGGGAAATATTTTATACGCGATTTGCGTCTAAGCCAAACGATGTTCATTTTGTTAGCATTCTAGAGCTATCCTCGAAGTCAGCATCAACACTCTTCAAATGCCGATTCAAAAATTAAAGTCTTTCAAAGCCGTATTCCTTTAATAGTAATCAAAATTAAAGCTACAATAATTGTAATATGCGTAATTACTAAACAATTGACCGTAAGTCAGTTCAGTCAGTCAGTTCAGTTCGCGTTGTGATATTTATAGCTACCTAACATTAGTGTGCTTAGTGCGAGTTTTTTAATCTCTTAATATGAGTGTTTTTTTTATTTTATTGCAGATGTGTGGACGAGCTCACAACCCACCTGGTGTTAAGTGGTTACTGGAACCCATAGACATCTACAGCGTAAATGCGCCCCACACCTTGAGGTATAAGTTCTAAGGTCTCAGTATAGTTACAACGACTGCCCCACCCTTCAAACCGAAACGCATTACTGCTTCACGGCAGAAATAGGCGGGGCGGTGGTACCTACCCGTGCGGACTCATAAGAGGTCCTACCACCAGTAAATATACCAAAATATACCATGTATAAATTTCACGGAAAACTTCCACAAAAAAAAAACAGATACGTACGTACATACAATCTTAAAACACACAACGTTAGGTTCATTGAACCATTTCACACAAAGAACTCTGTGACGTGTGCCCATGAGCTCTGTAAGCAGCACACATGTTGTTTCTCTCTGGATGAATGGGTTTTGTGTATCGATGTCGGAAGGTCGGGCATTGATTTCGGGTGTTTCAGTGTGGGTGGCATCTTTATAATGGCTTCCACGCGGCAGGGTTCGCGTCCAATTCAACGTAAAATCACCATCAGTCTTCCTCAACGTGCAAGCGTATATTAATACGCTTTTATTAGCTTCACGCGTGTGTATGTAACGGAATCTTTGAACATGATTTTGACTCCCTTCAAAACGTCGGATTAACTCGAAATTTAGTATACTTAATAAGGGCCGATGATAATTCAAATTTAAAAATAAAAATGAAAAAAAAAATTGAATAAATTTAAATTCAACTAAAAAAATTAAAAATAAATTTTTATAAATTTGAATTAAAAATAAATTATTTTATTGTGAAAAAAGCGTGGGATGCATGGTATCAGTAGTTATAAATATTTTATGAACAGATATGAGTAGAAGGGTTATTTTAATAATATCCTGAAAAGCACCCACGGTTTTTTTTCTTACACTATTTTTAATCCAAATTTATTAAAATTTATTTTCTATTTTTTACTTGGATTTTCTATAAAAGCGTATTTTGTTAGTTTTTTTATACTATTATTTATTTTTAACTCAATCCCACATAAAAAGAGTTTCGGTTTGCGCATACATTTCGTTTGGTATACTGTCAGGTATCCATTTTGATCGCGCGATTTTTCTAAAGGGTGCTAAAGTAATTATTGCACAATGGCGCTACTGGTAATCGCCCGTGCGGATTTCAATGCGGACTGACCTTCGCAGGACCCTGATATAATTCAGAACAACACAGTTAAGGATTCCAGCGGGTCGCGATTTCGATCCGGTAGTAGATTCATTCGCGAAGCAGCTGCTCTTGAGTTGTTAGGTCTCTTTCGGAGGTGCTCGGGCAGCTGTTAGCAAATCCCACCCCTCCTGGCTGAGCCTTGCTCGCCCACCTGTCCTGGTGAAACTGGAAAGGTCTCCGGGCCACCAGTAATCCTTCAATCATCAAAAAGCTAAGGATTTCCTGTTGTATTTCTTAATCGCCCTTTTTATACGCCAGGACTAAGATTGGAATAATAATTGTTATATTCTACCATCAAACAGAGACAAAATGTGTACTAAATGTTTTTAAAGAGAATACAAAAAACCCTTAAACCATAAATATGAGTAAGTACAACTTTATTAATATCTTGCTTGCCTAGATGTGCAAACATCAGAATCTCGGCATTGATCTGATGAATACGTCATTGCGCTGAGATTACAGAGCAAAGTGATTGTCGAATCGAGTGATTGGATGTCCCGCGCACGACACGACAAATACCCCAGCTAATTACACTAATTAAATTTTTAACGGCAAGCAATCAACGACAACGCGCGAATTGGAAAGTGCCATTCTTAAGCCGCACTCATTCCTTCCATCTAGAATGTTCGAAGCGATCTGTGCAATGAATTAACTCATTTTTATCGCTAAATGTAAGATAAGTGATGCGAGGTTCATCAGTCCTATAAAGACCTTTTCGTTTCAAGCCGAAATACATGACTTCTTTGCAGTAGAAACATAATGATGGTACCGACTCGCCTATCAATCCAGGTATCGTATAAATCTAAATGCATTATTGCTTGTGGCCAAAATTTCGGAATATCACGGCGCCAGAGCCATAGAAAAAAAAGGTGCAGCCATCCGACACATAGAGGATTGAAGTAAGGAGCACGATCTGAGTGTATTAAAAAAATGTCTGCCGAAAGAGAACCGATTAAGGTGGCGCCACAGTAGCAAGTGGAAAGATTAAAAAAACGGGGCTATTCACTACCACACATCACTTAAATCCAGCACTTTCATTCTTATTAAAACTGCTATATTCATATCATTACCACTTCCTACACTAGCGCTGTATTAAAAAAAAATATCCGCCGAAAGTGAACCGATAAAGGTGGCGCCACAGTAGCAAGTGGAAGGATTTAAAAAGCAGAGCCATAAAACAACCATACTTCACTTCACCCCGCACACTGCACTCTGTTTTTTTCCTACTTATGCTGATAGCTTTGAAGGCTACTTCAGCTTCGCTCTAACATGTAGGCGAGCTCACGGGGCTCAAACCGGAGTGTTTCTAACTCTGGCCCTAGCAAGAGCAGTGCTTCGCAGAATCTACCATCGGATCGGAAACGGGACCCACTGAGAAGATCCGGCGAGAAACTCAGTCTTCACTCTGTTTAAAACTGCTTTAATCATATCATTCCCAACTTCCTAAACTAGCGCTATTTCGGCGAGTCTTCCAGCAATAACTTGCTGTTTACATGTAGACACTTCTTCAAGTTGTCCCCTATATAAAATGACGCTCCTTACATCTACCCTTCATAATCGGACATTGAACAGCCGTCTTTAATCATATATAATAAATACACTTAATAAATGAATCTTTAATGTCGGCTGTCACTCGTCGCGTTCATGTCGTGTTCAGCTTTAATGAGCCGTCCATTACGCTTTCTCAGTATTATTTTAAGTATAAATATTTCGCTCAATTCAATAATAAACAATGGAGAAATTTCGTTTTTGAATCATCCTAGTTAATTGCGTGGGACAGCTGTTGTTCTAAACTTTGTTATTTTGTTTGACGTAGAGCACAGTTTCCCAAAGTTTTTGATTTCGAGACCAGACTGTCTGGTTTCAATGGACTCTTCAAGGTGGGCTAGGTATCTCCGGTAATGAGTTCGTCGTGGCCTAAAGGATAAGACGTCCGGTGCATTCGTATGTAGCGATGCACCGATGTTCGAATCTCGCTGGCGGGTACCAATTTTTCTAATGAAATACGTACTTAACAAATGTTCACGATTGACTTCCACGGTGAAGGAATAACATCGTGTAATAAAAATCAAACCCGCAAAATTATAATTTGCGTAATTACTGGTGGTAAGACCTCTTGTGAGTCCGGACGGGTAAGTACCACCACCCCGCCTATTTCTGCCGTGAAGCAGTAATGCGTTTCGGTTTGAAGGGTGGGTCAGCCGTTGTAACTATACTGAGACCTTAGAACTTATATCTCAAGGTGGCTGGCGCATTTACGTTGTAGATGTCTATGGGCTCCAGTAACCACTTAATATCAGGTGGGCTGTGATCTCGTCCAACCACCTAAGCTATAAATAAATAAAATATAATGAAGTTAACCTCGAGATAGTTTGTCCGTATAACAATGCATATGTATGCGTAAAAGACAAATCGAAATATATTTAATTACCAATAAATATCCTCCGAACAATTATGTACTTCGATGCGCGAAGGTTATATTTTCCGCTTAAACCAGGAAAACAACATTATTAATTAAATAGATTATGTGCTATAAATAATACGACCTTAAATTGCTTTCCATTATTTTATAATACGAAAAGGTTTTTTTTTTTGTATTGCTTAGATGGCTGGACGAGCTGACAGCCCACCTGGTGTTAAGTGATTACTGGAGCCCATAGACATATATAACGTAAATGCGCCACCCACCTTGAGATATAAGTTCTAAGGTCTCAATATAGTTACAACGGCTGCCCCACCCTTCAAACCGAAACGCATTACTGCTTCACGGCAGAAACAGGCAGAGCGGTGGTGCCTACCCGTACGGACTCACAAGAAGTCCTACCACCAGTAATTACGCAAATTATAATTTTGCGGTTTTGATTTTTATTACACGATGTTATTCCTTCACCGTGGAAGTCAATCGTGAACATTTATTAAGTGCGTATTACATTAGAAAAATTGGTACCCGCCTGCGGGATTCGAACACCGGTGCATCGCTAGGTACGAATGCCCCGGACATCTTATCCTTTAGGCCACGATGAATTTAGTAAATTAATATTATTTTCCTTATTTGTTCACGTACTTGTAAGACTTATATTTCTGAAGTCGCACATTTGCGTCCGCTCCTTGTAATATCGCCTCTGTAGATAAGTAAATACGAATCACCACATTCGTAAATAAGCTTGGTGGTAGGACCTCTTGTGAGTCCGCACGGGTATGTGCCACCACTCTGCCTATTTCTGCCGTGAAGCAGTAATGCGTTTCGGTTTGAAGGGTGGGGCCGCCGTTGTAACTATACTTGAGACCTTACAACTTATATCTCAAGGTGGGTGGCATATTTGCGTCGTAGATGTCCATGGGCTCCAGTAACAATTTAACACCAGATGGGCTGTGAGCTCGTCCACCCATCTAAGCAATAAATAAAAAAGAGTACATATTATTGTCTATAAGTCGCCCAAAGCATAAAACTCACTTTCTTAAATTTTTTTAGGTATAAGCCACTTAAATTCTAAAAAGTGCCGTGTAAATTCTAAATATTAATTCGCTCTGTGTACAGAGAATGTTTTCACTTAAATGAAAGTGATTATAAACAAAATGATCGTCTTCACGGTACAAGATCGCATACCGAAGTCTCGGATAGAAACTTAAGCGGTTTATTGTTTTTTTTTGCATTTTTTGTACACAATAGTCGACGACTCTGTTTTACAACTATTGCAGCGAAGAAAGTCGATTCCAAGAATAGTTCTGCCATTAATCATTGACGTTTCAACGACCTTGAAAGTAATCTGAATAGCGTTGTTATTGCTTAGATCGTTGGACGAGGTCACCCGGTGTTAAGTGGTTGTCGGAGTCTATGGACATCAACGACGTAAATGTACCCAACCAGCTTGAGATATGAGTTCTCTAAGTCTCAGGTTTTACAGTACAACGGCAGAAATAGGCAGGGTGATGGTACCTACCCGTGCGGACTCACAAAACGTCCTACCACCAGTAATTAGGCAAATTGTAATTTTGCGTGCTTGATTTTTATTATACTGTTATAAGACGACACTACGCCCTTTATTGCTGACGCACCCCTATTGCTGACGCACGCCTAGTCAGCATTATCAGTTACAAGTAATAACAATAGCTCTGAGTACAGTTAGTCCACTTTCGTTACACGTCGCGACAACACGTTCGTTGGTTAAACCCAAAATTTTGTATCCTTGAATTTCCAATACTAAATCGCCCATAAATGCAATAAATCCTTTTTTCTTTATAAAACCTTTTTTTTTAAAGTGAAAATGCCGAATTCCCGTAACAAAACGATGTCATTCGTTCGCCATGGAAATCAATCGTTAACATGTATTAAGTACATTAAAATACATTACATACATTAAAAAAATTGGTACCTGCCTGCGGGATTCGAACACCGGCACAGACGCATCGTTCGATACGAATGCACCAGACGTCTTATCCTCTAGGGTAAGACGACTTCGAAGATAATATGATGAATATTAAGTTTAATATCTGGCTACCTTTCAGCGGATACCTTTCCTACACTGAATTCGTCCTCCTTACTTCTTCTACCCTCTATATCCACAAACAACAGATACAATTTGACATAAATGACATCTGTCAATGTAACCATTAAATTGGGACACAAAGCCAAATTCTTCATTCGATTTCCGCTTAGAAAATCCATAATCTTAATGACGAAGATTTGAAACATGGCCGGCCCGTTCGCAGACCACGTCGAAGGCTACAAGGTCTTCCAGGATCAAATCGACAAACTGACAGATGCCCAGACGCTGATCATAACTAAATTCGATAATTTAATGGCAAACATGAACGAATTGCGTGAGGTTCTCGGTGGTATTTCTGATAAAATCGTTTTGCTGGAAGAAGGAGCGACCGATAGACGCAAACTGAAGGCAGACATTCAAGTCCTGAAGACTAGGATCGATGATTTGTACGCTATAGTCAAAGACGGCAAGGACTCCGGTTCGACCGATATCCAAGATGTCGAATCCTGTCATTCGGGATTCTCTAATTCTTCGAAGGTAATTTTGATTGGCACTCGTGCTGTTATATCCCTACATAACATATAATAATGCCTTACCAAACATCAACATCAGCATTTATTCCCGACTAGGGACCCGCCCTTGCTTCGCTTCGGAAACATTAAATTTAATATTGATAGCTGAGTCCCGCGATGTTATGTCGTACCGCGGGTGACGCCGCGGGGCGAAGCTAGTCTAAAAAAGTAAAGCCTAAGCTACTCCTTATATCATCAGTTACCTATCAGTGAAAGTCCCGTCAAAATCGGTCCAGCCGTTCCAGAGATTAGCCAGAACAAACAGAACAGACAAAAATTGTAAAAAAAACTATTTTGGTGTATGTACCGTATTCATATGTATGTAGTAAAAAGCGGTTATTTCAATATTACAAACAGACACTCCAATTTTATTTATATGTATAGATGATGATTTTTAGCTAGCTTTTTAAAGCAGTTCGGGTCAGACTTTCATCGGAGTGGGACGCATATCGAATTTTCGCCACTTTCCATATAAATAACATAAGCTTAGTCTAGGGAGTATTAAAAATGTTTTTTTTAAAAAGAAGTTCCTAGTTTCAATTCTAACAGTACGGCGCCGAACTTCTTATTCAATTAAAGCAATTTAACGTTTATTTAACTAAGGTATAGACTATATAGATTATGTTTGCAATTTAAAAAGTTAAAAAAAAAATACGCTATAATCATCATCATCATCATCATTAACAGCCCACAGTCGTCCACTGCTGGACATAGGCCTCTCCCAATCCACACCACTGAGCCCGGTCTGCGGCTCTCCTCATCCACTTCTTGCCGGCCACGCTAAAATAACAAACCGAACTAAAGATTAATTTCAGTTTATTTTTTACCCCGGTTGATACTGGTGCCGTCGATACTCTCTCTCTCTCTGTCTCAACTATTCATTTCACATGTTAGAATGCTATAAGCTAATATAAGCTATTAAAAAATTTGTTATTGCCTATTTCTGCCGTGAAGCAGTAATGCGTTTCGGTTTGAAGGGTACGGCAGCCGTTGTAACTATACTTGAGACCTTAGAACTTATATCTCCAGGTGGGTGGCGCATTTACGTTGTAGATATCTATGGGCTCCAGTAACCACTTAACACCAGGTGGGCTGTGAGCTCGTCCAACTATCTAAGCAATAAATAAAAAAAAGAACTCAATGCAGCAATAAAACGTATTCATATCGTCCCGATATTGCATACTTTTTCGATTGAGAAATAAATGAAAGTAACAAAACTGCCGGATTAATAACCGTAAATCTGTCGATCGCATTGGACTTAGCGGTTTACAAGAACCGATTTTACTCGCCGACAACATTGATATTGTATTCATTTCCATGACGCTGTCCCCAAGCCAGTAAAATTTATTTAAATAATACGTGAAGCAAAAACTTTGTATCCCTTTTTACGAAATTTGCGCGCACGGAGGAGTATGAAATTTTCCACACTTATAGAGAATATAGAGAAGAAGTGCACTATGGTAATATTTTTTTTAAATAATGCATAAAAGATACATTAAATCAATAAATAAAACATTACATACACTACATACCGTGTATTTGACGCACACACGCATGCATACTATTTATTGTCAAACTTTTGTTCTTGACGTCCGTTGTCAAATTGAGAATAGATTAAATATTGTTTGCCTTTATTAATATTTTTTTATAGTGTAGCCTTGGCGAAATTTGTGATTATATAAGGATAAAATACAATCATAATAGTGTACAAACTTATTATACAATTCCAATTAATTATAGTCGAATTTCGACTACTGCGGGACCTCTAGTTTATAAAAAAACGTATAATATTAATCTCGCTTGTACTAATACTTACATATGCCTTCTAGTCGTTTCTGTAAGACTCATAAGATAAAATGGCACGTTTGTGAGTGTTTTTATCCGGTGATAATTTATCACATAAAATTCAAACTTAGTTAAATGAAAAATCTAATTTTACTTTCGTTCCACGCCGAGAGAATCGTAAATGCTATTAATAAAAAATAAAAAAACAAATTTATTGCCAAAACAATATGCAAAAATACAGAGTATAGTAAATACATTCGAAGTAAATTCCAAACCTAAATTCAGAACGTCTTTAAAGACGAATATAATTTTGCAAAAATAAAAGTGACCAAGAGACCCAGATCGCGCGAGATCTCCATTGTAATTTCATACAATTAAGTTGTCCGCCTGATTAAAAGCTTTTTATTATGCGATAAATATACATTTTAAGCTTTCGCACGTAACACATTTTGTGTGTAGCTGAACTTTAAATAAGGTTAATTTGTGTGCGTGAACTCGCACAACACGGCATGTTTTTTTTAAAAGCCTTGAAATATAAAGCAAAGGAATTCTGCCTAGAATTGACAACGAAGAAAAGTAAAGAGCGTTTTTTTTATTGGTTAGATGGGTGGACGAGCTCACGGCCCATCTGGTGTTAAGTGGTTACTGGAGCCCATAGACATCTACAACGTAAATGCGCCACCCATGATCTTGAGATATAAGTTCTAAGGTCTCAGTATAGTTACAACGGCGACGTCGTCGTGGTCTAAACGATAAGACGCCCGTTGCATTGGTATCTAGCGATGCAACGGTGTTCGAATCCCGCAGGCGGGTATAAATTTTTCTAATTAATTAATACGTACTTAGCAAATGTTCACGATTGATTTCCACGGTGAAGGAATAAATAACATCGTGTAATAAAAATAAAACCCGCATAATTATAATTTGCGCATAATTATAACTTAACATCAGGTGGGCTGTGAGCTCGTCCATCCATCTAAGCAATAAAAAAAAAACATATATCGACATAATTAAATCGTTCTAAAAAACATCCAATTCAGTGGAAATGCTGTTTATTTCTTCTATAGTCTCTATAATAGATCACGATTTTAGATTTTTTACTATAGTTTTTTCAAGTACCCGCAATGTAGTAGAATTAAAAATGAACTGTTATTCATATGTACGCATTCTTAACTTAGTTTTTTTGGTTGGTTTTGAATTAAATTAGCCGAACCGCCTCACATAATTATGTTAGTCACTAATCTTGTAAGCCTCGACAATGCCCTTGAACACCATTTATATGATTAAAAAGACTGCGTGTTTTGTCTTTATATAAATACATTTACGTAAATGAGATATGGACGACAGTATGTGACGTAAGAATTGGTCATTTGGTTTTTTTTTATTTCGGGTATAAATACTTTCTATCAATTCCATTTATTGAAACCTGTAAGATGTTGAGTTCAGAAAAAAGGTGCTTAGTAACTGTATAAGCGACACCAAAATTGCTTTAAGTAGCTTAGCATAAGGTACACTTGCCGGATTTTATTGCTTAGATGGGTGGACGAGCTCACAGCCCACCTGGTGCCTGGTGTTAGCATGAAAAAGCCCAGGATCCGTATAATGCGTTTCCAGACATATTTTCTACCATGTGCCATGCGATACTGGAATGACTTTTTCACTACGCGTTGTTTCCCGAGCACTACAACAAGTGTTTCATCATACGAACTTTGAGGAGAGTCCTAGGCTGTCATCCAGTAGACAACGGCTTGGCGACGAGCAAAGGTGACTACTTACCGGTGGTAGGACCTCTTAAGAGTCCGCGCGGGTAGGTACCACCACCCTGCCTATTTCTGCCGTGAAGCAGTAATGCGTTTCGGTTTGAAGGGCGGGACAGCCGTTGTAACTATACTTGAGACCTTAGAACTTATCTCAAGGTGGGTGGCGCATTTACTTTGTAGATGCCTATAGGCTCCAGTAACCACTTAACATCAGGTGGGCTGTGAGCTCGTCCACCTAAGCAATAAATAAATAAAGTGAACCTAAACAAACTAGTAAATGCTTTAAATTATTTCGCGTCAGAAATTTACCGGATCGGTTCGGAAATTGACTTCGGGCTAACAGAATTGATTTTATTAAGACGAAAAAAAAACCTTCAGCGGCATTTTTAAATTCGGTCTTAAGGGGTTATGATTTAAAAAGCATTATAAAACTTAATTTACTAATAAAAGGACTTTGTCGGTGCTAGATTCAGCGAAGCACTGCTCTTGTTAGGGAAGATGTTAACATGTTTTTTTCAAGCTGAAGCCAGAATGAGGCTATTCGACACAACTGGGAAGAGATGGGTACACAAAAATTTTGCGTCATTAAAAATGTTTTTTTTTCAGGTAACCATGACGACCGGCCTGGACCGGGAAACGATTAGGGCGGCTTACGAAGATGTGAGGTCCGACACTACACCGACAGAGTGGTGAGACAAATTTAGCTAAACTTAAATTACGATCTCATAAAATAACTTTTAACAAATAAGTATATAACATGTAGGTGCCTTATTTATTTAACTTTATTCGTAAGAGTAGAGTGGCAGACTTAATGTCTAAGGCATTCTAAAGGTAGTGAGAAGAATGCTGCCATAGTAAATTCATTTTCTTCGATTCCCATGAGGGTTTAAGGTTTCCTATGAGGTTCTTCTTTTAAAAAATGTGCAACATTTGAATATCGACTTTGAGTTGTTCTTTTTATTTAGCTTGGACAATAAAGATGATGATTTTTTATTACGAATTCTGACACGGAAATAACGCTGCAGAAATAGCTCGCAATATCAATGTTGCGTTTGGAGAGGGGACCGCTAATGAACGCACCGTGTGATTTTGGTTTAAACGCTTTTGTGATGGAAATTTTGACTTGAAGAACGAACCACGTGGAAGACGTGTGACAGACAGACGCCCACACATGTGAATAACAATGAATTGAAAGAGATGGTGGAAGCCGATCCGAGCCAAACTACCCAGGAATTAGCGGCATGGTTTAACGTTACCTTACCAACAATATTGACTCATTTATGTCCAAAAAAATATATATGAAAAATGGGTGCCTCATGATTTGACTGATCTGCAGAAAGAAACGTTTTGAAACTTGTATTGCCTTGTTGAATCCATACAGAAATGAAGGAATATTGGATCGAATTGTGACATGTGACAAGTCAAATATTTATAGGATCAAAGCGCAAACAAAACCTCTCAATAAATTTAGTAAAAATTTAATAGTATAGTGTAGTATTAATAGTCCTTAGTCAATCTAATAGCTGATTATATTGTCCCATCTCTAAACTATTGCTTAAAATTATTTCGGGACTCTAGTATCGTTCTATGTCCGGTGAAGGTCCTTATTCGAAGTTAATTCGCTGTGAACAATTTGCTACATCCTTTTTATTAACATTAGTAACAGCGCGATGATTATATTCACGAAGATTAGTCCCGGCCAAAGGAAGCGCGTGCCTTTAATTGACCTATTTAAATTAAAATTTCAATGCATTTTGTATGTTATTTTTTTATTTCTTAATGGGTGAACAAGCGCTCACAGTCCGCCTGGTGTTCAATGGTTACTGGAGCCCATAGATATTTACAACGCAAATGCGCCACTCATCTTGAGATATGAGTTCTAAGGTCTCACTATAGTTACAACGGCTGCCCCACTGTGGTTGTTACCTACCCGTGCGGACTCACAGGAGGTCCTACCACCAGTAATGATGAACAAGTTATCTC
The DNA here is from genome assembly GCF_030267445.1 of Bombyx mandarina. Lineage (NCBI taxonomy): Eukaryota > Metazoa > Arthropoda > Insecta > Lepidoptera > Bombycidae > Bombyx > Bombyx mandarina. The sequence continues at coordinate 6,916,803 of NC_143226.1, forward strand.
TACTTCACCCTGTCTTGTGCTTGTTCCTTAACATCGCTCCAGGTCAGGCCCGCAGTGCCCATCTCTCTCCACGGTGCGTCGCCAAGTGTCTACAGGACGACCAGTGTGCTTAGTGCGAGATTTTTAACGTTCTCTATAGTAAATATTTCATATACAAACTTTAATGCAAGTTAAAAACTAGAAAAGAACGAGAAAAACGAATTGATGGGAGAAAGTTGGCGGGCCGCGTACTGCTCATCCTTGATGTAGAGGCTATTATTCATTTTCATATCACAACACATAATCGTCTTGTTGCAAAAATTGTAGTATGATGGTACATTTGGCACCACACAATTGAATGATTTTATTAAATGTGATATAATTGATGTTTTCTCTGTCCAGGGCGGTGTTCAAGTTTGAAGGCGCCCGGATAGTGTGCTCGGCCAGGGGTAGCGACTTCACGGAGTTCCGCACGCAATTCTCTGATGATGAACGCGCATTCGGATACCTCAGGTAAATACTCAGTTTGCGTATTAATTGTTGAAATTTTATATGAAGGAAGGATTACTGGTGCTTGAGGTACCTAAAAGCACCGTTAGTGGATCGGGAGGACCCGAAATGACGTGAAGCTTCGCTGTGACTCGCCGATTGTATGACAAACATTCTCAATCCTCCAACAAACTTTCACGACCAAAAGAATAATACCAGGGACACATGAGACACATATACCACCCAACCCCAAGCTGGGATTGCTTTTTTGAGGGATTACTAGTGGCCCGGAGGCCTTTCCAGTTTCACCAGGACAGGTGGGCGAGCACGCGCTCAGCCAAGAGGGGTGGGATTTGCTAACAGCTGCCCGAGCGTCTCCAAAGGAGACCTAACCACTCGACAGTAGCTGCTTCGTGAATGAATTTTTGTATTTTTAAGTAAAATTGTTCTGTTGGGTAATTTCTTTCAGAATTCCTTAGCGTTTTTTGAAAAATATGTAAAATTAAGCTCAGCACTAAAGTGACTATTAATAATGATTGAGGCGCCGAGTGATCGGAAACTATAAATAATTGGAGACGTGGTTAATAAGAAATACAAAAACCGCGTGATAAATCGGTAAAAAGAGTTCTAATTAAGTCTCGGCTCGCATAGTCCAACAGATGTGTGCTGCATTACACAAAATTCGTTTTAATAAATTTTTTTTACTGAAGGTTGCAGATGGGAGACGAGATGTCTAAACGCAAGAAATTTATGTTCATGACGTGGGTAGGACCGAACGTGTCTGTGATCAACCGAGCCAAGATGTCCACCGACAAAGCTATCATCAAGGACATCATATCGGTTCGTATAAGCGCATTTTGTTTTTGGATAAGCTCTTCCCCCGCGAGCTTACAGCTTCTTTTTGTTCAATCCTAAACATCTCCCTAAATTAATCACGAAATTGAAAAAAAAAATTATCAAAAAAATTGTTCCAGCAGGATGTGCCAGCTATTTTAATAATACGGATTGGACTTTGACCTCATTTTTCAAATTGGTTGGAACCATGGACCATGAGCTCATTTACCCATATAAGTACTAAAAATCAAATTGTTTCAGAAAAATGTTTATTAGAGAAATATGTATCGCAACTTGACAGCAATACATCAAATAAAATCGTACAAATATTTTCTAATGTTAAAACCGACAGTCTGAGCGATGGCTGAAATAAAATCATAGCCAACAATGCATTTATATTTTGCTGTATCTAAATCTATCTCTTTGCTTCCCGCTATCAATTTTAGCTCAACTAATGTCGCTATTTGTGCCAACAGATTGCTGGTTAAACCGATCTTATCTTCTAAGATAGCATAGAATATTGCCAACAATCGATCTAAAGTAAAAACTTTAGGGCCCAGCTGTGTACTTAATTTTTCATTAATTTTAGCCTTTGCTTTGATTTGTCTCATTTGTTTACGTTGTTTTCCGTGGTTCTTCATAAACAATCTCTTGTCTTCTTTGGGCGGATTGTAGCTAGCCAAATATGCTGCAATTAGTAAGTATTTAGCAAAGTATGGTAGTTCAAAGCTTTGTGCAAAAGTTTTTGTAGAAGAAAGTTCATCTTTTAACGTTTTCTCCAGGCAGAATTCTTTGGCATATGAGCTTTCACTGTTTTCTTTACCCGGTGAAGGTTTGAATTGCCTCATATCACTAATTCTTAAGTATAAAAGTTCTAGGCTTGTTTTCAAGATTGGTGAGATGTGTCTCCACAATTTAGTTAGATCATTTGATTGTATTTCACCTTTTATGATTGGTTCACAGTATTTGATGAAGTTTAGGCGTGCCATATGCTTTAATTCGATAAGGTCTCGACATGGCCTATAGAATACACTCAAGAATGCATTTAAGAAGTTTGCAAATAACTCTGGTTTTTCAATTAGTTCTGTTGTTTCATCTTCTATGTCGAAATGGTTCAGCAAATGCTGTACAAATGATTTTTGGTAGAGAAATATTATTCTGAATAATTCTTCTTTGTTGTAGTTAGGGAAGTAGAGTTTTATGGGCTCTCGTACACCGAATTTGAAATTAAAATTTTCGAATATCAAATGCGTCACCAATATCGTGCAAATGTTCAATTTACAAAATTCTCTAAGCTTTAGAAGCACTGGCAAGAGGTTCTGATCCATGTTGCGTAGTCTTTCGACTCTATCGAATACAATTACTATTGGTTCATAATTATTTTGAAGCCGGTTCAAACAGTTTATAAAATCCATTAAATTTTCACATTTCACGTCCTCGTTTTCATCGTTGAGGGCAGACAATATGTTCTCGAACATTATCTTTGACGAATAACACTCGATACAGTCGACAAATACATGTTTATAACTTAAATAATTGAGAACAGTTTGTAAGCATAACGTTTTGCCGGTTGCCATACTTCCACTTATAAAAATAGAACACGGCAATGGTTCGCTGTCATCTCCGAATAAATTGAACAAATCGTTTAACTGATTCTCTCTGCACACAACTTTACTGTATATTTCATCCATTTTAATATAATTTATTTTATTTACGTAAGCTTTTGTGTTAATTCAATTCTATAACGTATGTTCAGGTTTGACATTTTTGCGCACATTCCAATTTTGACAACTTTGAACTTTGTAAATTTCATTTGATAGTCTGTGCTTCAAATAAAGTGCCGGCTTAGTACGACGAATATTGAGAATCAAAAAAGATACCTACTTTAATTCGTTTTATTCGTAATTCATTTGGATTTAAAATTAATTATTAGAACCTTGTTTTATTAATATTTTATTATTATCAGACAGATATTGACAGACACAAATATATAAAAAAAAAATTTGAAATTAGGAAGGTCTAGTTTCACTCACCTTTCAATTTCAATGCTAGTTCTCAATTAACTAGTTTTTATTATGTTTCAGAACTTTGCTGTGGAGTTGCAACTTGAAAATCAGTCTGAGATAGACATCGACCAATTCAAGGATGCACTCAATAGGGCAGGGGGAGCGAACTACGGCACTGGCGTTAGAGATTTATGAATAGAAAATGTTTGCCCCGAACTTGCCACATGGAATTTTAAACGAATATTGTCTCTTTCATTCTATTATATAAATAATGAGTGCAAAGATACAATATTATACATAAAAATATTTTACAAGTGGACTTTAGGACTTATATTTTAATTGGGGCCGTGGCTTGGCCATTTTTGTAGTCGAGCAATAATTCATTAGTCATTTTTATTAACTTGTGTCAAATTGATCACATTTTTAATCACGTATATAAATTCATTATTTATTTTTCAAAAAAACACATATTATATAATATTCTTCAGTGTAGTTTTAATAAGGATTTACCAAATAAAAAGTAGATAATCTGTCGTGCATTTTAGTAAGCGCGGTGAACGCATTTATTTTTTACTTAAATTTTTTAAAAATCTTTAATACTAAATTGAATTTAATGTAAACAAGCTTTTTATACATTGACTAGTAATGTAAATTGATATCAATAAAACCATGATTTCCAATATATATTTTGTTTCATTCCGGTGTGTCAGAAACTTTTTTGTTTGTTTGTGATGTTTTTCAAATTATATAATTATCGACGACTAACAGAATGTTACTTTGATAATAAATATTTCTACCAGAAGAGGAATCTGTTAAATACCCATCCATTTTTGTAGATTCAACTCACGTTCTTTTTTTTAATTTTTTATTGCTTAGATGTGTGAACGAGCACACAGCCCACCTGGTGTGGTTACTGGAGCCCATAGACATCTACAACGTAAATGCGCCACACACCTTGAGATATAGTTCTAAGGTCTCAGTATAGTCACAGCGGCTGCCCCACTCTTCAAACCGAAACGCATTATTGCTTCACGGCAGAAATAGGCGGGGCGGTGGTACCTACCCGTGCGGACTCACAAGAGGTCCTACCACCAGTAATTACGCAAATTATAATTTTGCGGGTTTGATTTTTATTGCACGATGTTATTCCTTCACCGTGGAAGTCAATGGTGAACATTTGTTGAGTACGTATTTCATTAGAAAAATTGGTACCCGCCTGCGGGATTCGAACACCGTTGCATCGCTAGATACGAATGCACCGGACGTCTTATCCTTTAGGCCACGACGACTTCAAACTTCACGTTCGCAAAGTCTCGCATATTTTCAACGACCACCATCATTTCACTAGGAAGTTAGTAAGATATTTGAGGCCGTCAGCGCAAAAGTGACCTAACCCACAATTTATATTCGTTTTTATATATTGCAATTTATTTAATACATAACAAATTTTGATGCAAAATCGCCCAAGTTTCACACAGATAACAGATGCCTTTGTAAACATTATTTTTGGACGTATTTTTTTGGCTGGCGAAGTATTGTAAAGATAAATTCAAATCTCAATATCTCCATATTAACTATAGTAAGCTTAGAACACTTTTGCGCTGACGGGCCTCATTTATACTATACACACTACACTAAGATATTTGCCGATGATAAGTACCTCTCAGCGGCTCTGCGCCCATCCGAGGTCATATCATACGGAATAAAACAACAATGGCTACCCAAATATTAAGTTTTTTTATTATGCAAAAAAAAAGAATAAAATGTTAGAATCGTGATCGGTAATACCACACAGTTCCTTAATAAAAATATAAGGTGACACTGCGACTTGGCTCTGATGGAACACATTTATTTACTTATTACTAAAAAAAATCTGCCTTTTAATTTGGCTACTAAATATATTCATGGTTTTTAATTGAAAAACAACAGATTTGTATTTAATTCATCACATTAAGGCAATGAATCAGCAAGTGAATTATTTTTCAGATTTGAACAACAAATAGTTGAAGGATACACAAAACCCTGTATTCTAGATAAGCATTAAAATACTTTCCACGCTATTTTCACTTACAAATACATTAATTACATTACATTTTGTAAGTTGAACGAGATGGTAACAATTTTACAAACAACAGTTTTATTGTACATTAATTAAATTACTTAATATTGCTTATTCGTTTTATTTTAAGGCGCTTTTTCATTGCGGATCAAATGCATACAAAAATTATTAATGTTAAAATATTATTTCCCTTTAGTTGGGTACATCGCTCATTTAGGAAGGTCGTTTAGAACAAAATGTTTGTACCTAAATAAATATAATGGCTAATAATTGTAAAAATAATAATAAAAAAAAACTGATTTTTGTTTAGTACTCTCTATTTTCATAAGAAGCTCGTTGGTTCGCGTTGTTGGCAGCGATACTTCGCTACAGACTGTTTTTTTTAATATTTACAGTAATTCCTCCTATTACACGGTAGATTGGTTCCGCGTTATAGGAAACGCGTTGTAGTATTCACAAAAAAACGCTTTTGTATGACCCCATATAACGCGTTATATACAAAAATTATATATGCACATATATAATACAATAATGCTAATGTGTTTACAATTCAAAAACTAGGAACACAAATTTAATAAATTAATTTAATTTTATAACAACACAATTGACACAATGTGCAAAGGTACGCCAAATTAATTATGAACTGTACAGATTATAATTTTCACTGTACAGAAATATAACGTTAGAAATCCCCGCTTTATATGGGGGAATGCCCGTGTTATACGGGGGACTGAAATCGTGTTATAAAAGGTACCGTGTTATAAGGGGGATTACTGTATATCTATGCCCTATATCGCTGTGTCATACAAAAAAATCATACCGATGTAGATGACGGTGCTTACTTAACGCCGGTCGGGCCGTTACCTTGAGGCATGAGATCTTCCAGTCCGGAAGGCATGCCAGCTTCCCGACCGATATGTGTCGGCCGGGCCTCCCTACTACCGGCTACTGACATAGTCAATAACATGAACCAATGAACATTTTGACTGACTTAAAACAATATTATCAAAATCGATGCTGTACATTGCGCGCTGATTGAGCCCTTTAAAACTCCGGGTTATAATCAGAGCGGCCGTGTACGTGACACCGGTTCGCGCAGCTTGACACATTTTCTTGAAATGCATTTTATATTAGATTTTGAGATATTAAATAACATTATTTTCATCGACGTACTATACTTATCGACATTCAAAGTACGTGTTTCTGTATCCTTAGCGACGTGGTCTCTGGACATCATCTACTATCGCACGCATGCCAGCGTTAGAGTGTCAGGATGGTTTTATTCATAAAATAACCAATAAAGTTAATTATTATGCTTACTATAAAATAGATTTATAAAAAACTATAAATTGTACCTAATTTGTTGTTACTCCGCCGTAACCCGGTCCCGTACGTCCGAGCGTTTCTTTTGATTAGTGTACTCACACGCGTGGGCGATGAGCACTGGTGACCCTGGGGCGGTGCTCACAGCCGACCGAGGGGGCTGAGCGCGCGCAGCAGGCGGGACCCGGTGCGCGCGCCGAACAGCACGGCCAGTAGTGACACCCCGTAGCCGGTAGCACGCTCGCCCTGCGGGGGGGGGGACCACTCGTGAGCTAACGCTGACTAAAGCTTAGTTATAACTCGCAGATTGTATGACAAAATCTCACGACCAGATGGATAATACCAGAGACAAAGACACGTTTACTGAGCCCAAACTAGGATTCCTTTTTTATGATTAAGGGATCACTGCTGGCCCGGAGGCCTTTCCAGTTTTACCAGGTCAGGTGAGCGAGCGGGGGCTCAGCCAGGAGGGGTGGGATTTGCTAACAGCTGCCCGAGCGCCTCCAAAGGAGACCTAACAGCTCAAGAGCAGCTGCTTCGCAAGTGAACCTTCTACCGGATCGGAATCACGACCCGCTGAGAAGATCCGGCAAGAAACTCAACGGGCTGATGTTTAGGTTAGGTTGCATGTCGAACTCTTCGCCGAGTTCGACGAGTACGGTTACCGGGGTATTCGCATTCTTGGGACTGTGAGAACCATTGCGCTTAGCGCGAGTTTTGAACGTTCTCGATAGCGTAAAAGTTATTTGTATGCAGTTGGAACAGCGCCCCTAGCGGCAAACGTAGGCAAACGTTCCAACTTTATACAAACTTGAGTTAACTTTTACGCTTTCGAGAACATTATAAAACTCGCACTAAACACACAAATACTGACATATGTTAAATACCTTACAATATACACATGTATAGATATTGAGCACCCAAACGTAGAGTAAGCGTGGGAATCGAACCCACGTAGCGTTGGGGTCGCCACCGAGCCGAGGGGCGGTACTCACGCAGACGGAGGGCGAGGCCATGTCCACGTGCAGCCACTGTCCCGGGAAGTCGAACCCGAGGTGCGCCAGGATGAACAGCCCCGCGCACGAAGGCTGCGCGTTGTTGCGGTCCTGGGACAACATGCACGTTATTATTAAGTCACCAGAACTAGAACCCGCTGTGACTTCTGATGTCTTGCAATAGAAAGATATTTAGAAAATTATCTTCATGTAGAATTTACGTGGATTGCTACACACATATATATACACATGTTATTATATCAAGTTGTATAAAACTAGTTATCACAAGCGACTTTGTTTGCGTCATTTAGGTAAAGTGTTAATGTAGATTCTTGCAGGGAAGAGATACTTTTACAGGATGAAAGGTAGCCTTGTTTCACTCTGCTGACAGAATTTTAATTAAACTTTATTTGTGACATCGTATCATTCCATTGATTCGTTTCAAACCGAAAGAAGGATTAAACGAACAAACAGACTGAGATTTACAATGTCATGTTTCCCGAGCGCTACGACATGTCCTTCTTCAAACGAGGCTTGTGGAGAGTATTAAGCGGTAGGCAGCGGCTTGGCTCTGCCTCTGGTATTGCTGAAGTCCATGGGCGACGGTAATCACTCACCATCAGGTGGGCCGTATGCTCGTCTGCCTACAAGGGCAATAAAAAAAAAGTGGGGTTTTTTTCATCTATTTTTATTGCTTAGATGGGTGGACGAGCTCACAGCCCACCTGGTGTTAAGTGTGTGGCAGGTAGCCATCATATAACGCAAGATAATTGACAGATGCCTGAATCTCGCTTACGACATTTTCAAGATAAGCTTGCATGTATACAAGTTCCGAACAACAACATTCGGACCGTCGGTCTACCGAGCAATATCACCCGCTCGATGGAAGATCTACCCTTTGTCGTATATCTACAATGTAATATTCCGGAATGGGGGTAGTAAGTAGTATGTAGTGTGGGGGAGGTGGTTGAGCGCACCGCGACGCTGTTCTTCATGTCGGCCACGCAGCTGGTGAACTCGGCGAAGTGCAGCTCGGGCGCGAAGGGCAGCGCGTGCGCCAGCTCCGCGCAGCGCAGCCCCGCGCGCACCGCCGCCGCCTCCAGCGCCGCGCCGTTGCACAGCACCGCCGCGTGCTGCTTGCCCGTCGCCGTGCCCTGCAAACGACCACTTCAAACTTATCTTAAAGCTTCATTTGTAAAATTTTAACCGTATAAAATAAATAATAGTTTAAAAAAAACTAAGAAAATACGCTTTTATAGAAAATCCAACTAAAAAATAGAAAATAAATTTTAATTGAAAAATAGTGTAAGAAAAAATTATTTTATTGTAAAAAAGCGTGGGATGCTTTTCAGGATATTGTTACGCCGGTAAGAGTAACGCCAATTATCGCCGAATAGTCGAACGAATATCGAAGGATCTAGAAGCACCTGGTACGCTCGAAAAGTACAACGCCATCTATTGACAGATAACGGAAACTACTACTAGAGATGTGTGGAATATTCTCGATAATTCTAGGGATGAGGTATCGACTATAAAAGCGTTGTAGGGATGGCACGCAGTCAGTCAGTAATCGGAACTACTCGAAGCCAAACAGCGAACGGATCACCTGAAGCGAAGCGGAACAAGCGAATTGAGAGTTTTAAAGTGTTTTAAGTGTTGAATACAGTTTTTTAGTTGTACTTTGCTAAACAAATTATTTATTCCGAGCCCCAGCGCGTAACAATATGAAAATAACCCTTCTACTCATATCTGTTCATAAAATATTTATAACTACCAATACTATGCACCCCAAGCTTTTTTTTACAATAAAATAATATTTTCTTACTCTATTTTTAATTCAAATTTATTAAAATTTATTTTATATTTTGTAGTTGGATTTTCAATAAAAGCATATCTTGTTAGTTTTTTTAAACTATTATTTATTTTTCATTTTTTAGTTGAATTTCAATTTATTCTATATATTTTTTTAAATGTTGAATTGTCATCGATTCTAAATAAGTATACTAAATTTCGAGTTAACCCGACGTTTTGAAGGAGGTCAAAATCATGTTCAAAGATTCCGTTACATACTAACATCTGAAGCTAATAAAAGTGTATTAAAAAATCCATTTGTTTCAAGGTAAAGTAAGGTAAAACTCAGTATTGCCAGGTGCGGCTACCTGCGCTCCGGTGAGTGTTGCCACGTCCACGATGGTGTCGGCCTTGAGGTCCCGGTGCGCGTACACCACGCCGTCGCTCAGCACCAGCCGACCTGCAACAGAACCAATCTCCGCCCTTAGCTGCGACTCTACCCTCCCTCCCGTACGAAATTCTGTGTCTATTGTTTGATTTCGTTAATTTAGTGCAATAACGATTTCATTAAAGGTTTAACATCTGTTTGAGAGCACAAATGTCGAAAAAAAAAGCCCTTGAACGTGGCTTTACGAGTTCTTTCAAATCTTTCAACATCGAATTTCGTTAAATTTCAATCAATTCGTTTTTATAGACTAGACACTGGATACACTGTCATCGCAAGAAGGCAATTGCCATACTTAAAAAAAAAAAAGAAAAAAAAATCCTCTTTAACATTTCAATAAATTTTTGGTCACACTTCAAACATTTGTATAAACTTGGCGAAGAAAGCGTCGGCGGCCTCACCCTCGGCGTCCGTGTTGTTGATCTCGACGGTGCGTCCAGAATACAGTGTGTGCACGTCGTCAGGCCTGCGGACAATCAGGTTACAGTCAGCTGGAGCTCATGTAATGGGTATAATGAAACTAGGTTTAAAAAGTCAATGGTAATGTTACGCCAGTAACATTAAGGCCATATATCGCCGAATAGCCGAAACGATTACCAAAAGATCTAGTAGCATCTAGAACACTCGAGAAGTACAACGCCATCTATTGTCAGATAGCGGAAACACGCATCGAAAGTGCTCGACTTGTCAGGAATGTTCCTGAAAAATCTAGGGATGTCGTATCGACTATAAAAGCGTTGCAGAGTTGGCACGCAGTCAGTAAGTAGCTTAGTATGTTCATTTATTATGTGTATGTAAGTATATTGGAATATAAAAGATATGGTGATTTCATATAGTGTTAATATATATATATTTATTGTATGTATGTATTTTTTTTTAAATAATGTGTTGTTAATAGTACACCGCAACATATCTGCTGTATCTTTATCTGTCCAGAATTTCAGATAATTAAACGGTTGTCTGGAAGAGACCGCCTATTGTACAAACGTATCTGCTTGTTGACAGTTTTCTGATGTTAATTGTGTTTCGGTGTGCAATAAAGTATGTTCTCTCTCTCTCTCTCTCTCTCTGTCTCTCTCTATGTTCATGAGTCAATTTTTAGACGATACACAACCTAACAAAAATTCTAAATATAGTTGACTGCATTGAGCTTGTTTGTACATTATGTTATTCTTCTCCACTACAAGTCCTTACCTCGTGGCGTTAGGTCCTACGGAGTTCTCGGCGAGGCACAGAACGGCGTGCAGGTTAAACTCGGGCTTCGCTTTGACGGTGAGGGCGAAGGCTCCCAGCACCGCAGCGGCGCCTCCGCAATCGCCCTTCATGCCCACCATCGAGGCCTGTACAAATCAAAATATTTTTTTTTAAATGTAAATTGTAAAGTCTCCCAATTCGAGCTGTTACGTGGTCCTCCAAGCCTGTACAGGCACAGATTCACCCCAAGCCAAGGTGAATCGGGTCAAGCTAGTTTTTCAGTTTTTGTAATGAGCTATGTATCGCATCTTATATAAAAATGTACACCTCCGGAACTATTAAAATCTCCGTTTTATTACTATAACTACCAAAAAAAACGATAAAAGTCAATGTCTAACTTAAAAAGTGTCCCGATTCTCCTATTTTACGGTTTTTTCCCTGCCTAAGCTGATGATCTTGAGAGACCATATCAGCGTCACTGGGCGAGCTCACGGGACTCAAACCTGAGGTTGTTGCTAACACGAACCCTACCAAAAGACGTGCTTCGCAGAATCTACCACCGGATCGGAAACGCGACCCACTGAGAAGATCCGGCGAGAAACTCAGTGGGCTGTGTCTATGGGTTAATTTACTCGCCTCTACCGGCTTTAGGGTACTTGACACTGGCTAATGTACAAATTGTGCCGGAACCAAAAAATAAAGAAGATAATGCGTGGCGGTGCGAGACCGGTCACCGTTCTCGTCGAACCCGTCGCTTGCGACGAGGGGCTCGACGAGTAAATTAACCCTCAGACACAGCCCACTGAGTTTCTCGCCGGATCATCTCAGTGGGTCGCGTTTCCGTTCCGGTGGTAGATTCTGCGAAGCACGGCTCTTGCTAGGGCCAGTGTTAGCGACGTCGTCAAGTTTGAGCCCAGTGAGCTCACCTACTGTATGCGCGCGAGTTCATGTCCATGGGGGCCAGAGGGGACGCGCGGGGGACAGCTCGCCCCATCTTCGCCCGCCCCACGCACTTGTCTGACGTCGAGTGTTGTCCTTGATGGTTGTGACGCACGCTTATCGATATCGAAAATTTACGCTAACGCTATTGTGTTATTTAACCATGACTACTCCACTTCTAACAAGTTCAGATAGAAAAAAAAAACTACTGAAAAAGGATACATACTGATTCCGACTCTGATCTGTCGGTTGTCTTTAATTTGATAGTGATTGAATTGGAATTTAAAAAATATTTTTCTCTATTAGAAATAAACAAATAATTACTTATCACGTTTATTTTATTTCATAATTACCTTAAGTTTAATTACCTTAAGTCACATTAAACCAAATTGACAGCTGTTGACTAAATTGATAGTTATTACCGATATTGCCATAATTAACTAGGTCACAGCACTATCGCATTCCTCAGGATGGACATGAACTCGCGCACTTACTGTACTAGTTAAGGTTACGCTGATATAGCCTCTTGCTTATGTATTTGACATCGACCAATTCAAAACATCCAAGAAGTGGCTTAGGCCTTATGACCGAGAATAATAAGATATGACAACAATAAGACAAGACATGGCTTCGGCCTTACGATCAAGAACAATGAAGACGTGGCTTCGGCCTTTAAAACTACCAAAATTCTCCAATTATTACCAAGAACAAGATCTGGCTGTATGGACTAAGGTCCTTTGCATTTCTCATTAGGGATAAATTAATATCATCATCATGATACAGCTTCTCAAGGCTCTCAGCAAGGTAGAAAAAAAAAAAAGTTGCGAGAAAGGCTGGCGGTGCGCACCCTCGCCTTGATGCTGAGGCCGCCGGTGTCGTACACGATGCCCTTCCCGACCCAGGCCACGGTGCGCGCGGCGGCGGGCGCGGCGTAGGACAGCGTGACGAGCGCGGGCGGGCAGCTGGCGGCGCGCCCCACGCCGTACAGCCCGCCCATGCCGCGCGCGCGCAGCTCCGAGCCCCGGATGATGCACGGCTCCGGGATGTCCAGCTCCTTGGCCACGTTGCACGCTTCCTGGACGCAATGACAAACATTTACTAAATTTTACCTAATATCAATAATTTTTCTATTTAGTATTTTTTTGTACTTTTAATACGCTTTTATTAGCTTCAGACGTATGTATGTTGGTATGTAACGGAATCTTTGAACATGATTTTGACCCCCTTCAAAACGTCGGATTAATTCGAAATTTGGTATACTTATTAAGGACCAATGACAATTCAATAATTAAAAAAATTAAAAAAATTGAAAATCAACTAAAAATGAAAAATAAATAATAGTTTAAAAAAACTAACAAAATATGCTTTCATAAAAAATCCAACAAAAAAATGGAAAATAAATTTTAATAAATTTGAATTAAAAATAGTGTAAGAAAAAATAATTTTAATTCATTACAAAAATTGGTACTCGCTTGCGGGTTTCGAACACCGTTGCATCGCTAGATACGAATGCACCGGACGTCTTATCCTTTAGGTCACGGCGACTTCAAACTCGATCTCCAACAAGCGTCCTAGTGTGTGGTTCAACTGACCTCAATGAATTTATCGACGTTCATTATATTGGTGGGGGTGTCGGTGATCCTGGCGGCCAGGCGAGTGGCGTCCGCCGCTTGGTGGATGGTGGTCAGTTCCTCGAGGGACAGCGCTCCGTCCAGCAGCGACGGGTCTGTGGGACCCACACCCTCGTCTTCGGATTCACCTTCTGCGGAGATAATAATAGCTAATTTGAACAGGGTATCGTGAACCCAGTGAGAGTACAGTACGTCAAGCACGAAAATCTATAGAATTCGTAATGTAAATGTATCGAGTTGTCAATACGAAAACGGATCATTACATTAGACAGTAGTACAGTAGATTGGGGGAATCGGGATACCTTCCAATTCCAACACAAATTTTCCGTGGTTTTTAGGGTAATACCAATAAAATTGAGATTAAAATTGTTCCAGATGCTTCAATTTTCATATATGATGCAAAATATACACAAAAACATAAAAAACTACTTTGACCTGATCCACCTTGGCTTTTGGGGTGAATCGGGTCACATATGGGGATAATAGTTTTTCGATAGGGCTGGCACTGTTCAGTTGTTAGGTAGGTACTTACCTTCAGGTAATTAACTTTTCATAAAATCTTTAATTAGTTACAAAACTCGGATGACTAAATTAATCTATTTAATATTCATAAACACTAGTCCTTTTCAATTCAACAAATTTAAATCTCATAAAAACATTGTAACAACCCAGATTTGTCCCTATTCTACCCCTAGTTCTTATTCCCCCATCTAAGTGAAGCAGTAATGCGTTTCGGTTTGAAGGGTGAGATAGCCGTTGTACTGAGACCTTAGAAGTTATATCTCAAGGTGGGTGGCGCATTTACGTCGTAGATGTCTATGGGCTCCGGTAACCACTTAACACCAGGTGGGCTGTGAGCTCATCCACCCATGTAAGCAATAAAAAAAATAAGAGTTACCAAGCTTGTCCTCAGCGACGAGCAGGATCTCGACGGAGAGCGCGCGCGCGGGCGGCGGCGAGGAGCGCGCGTGGTACAGCGGGTAGGAGCGGGCGATGCCCATGCAGCTCGCGTACACGTCGCGCTTGCGGCACACCAGCTGTGGGGGAGCGCGACCTTTTAACACTCTTAACACTAATAATTTTTTTCCTACCTAAGCTGATAGCCTTGAGAGGCTATTTCAGCGTAACCTTAACTAGTAGGTGAGCTCGCGGGGCTCCCCGGCCACCGTCCTCGTCGAACCCGTCGCTTGCGACGAAGGGCTCGACGAGTGAATCAACCCATAGACAGCCCACTGAGTTTCTCGCCGGATCTTCTCAGTGGGTTGCGTTTCCGATCCGGTGGTAGATTCTGCGAAGCACTGCTCTTGCTAAGGTCAGTGTTAACAACGTCCACAGGTTAGAGCCCCGTGAGCTCACCTACTCGCTCGTTAATGCAGGCATATCCCTCTAAGTCTACCAGAATAGGTAGGAAAAACAAAAACCAACTGGCTCACCGCATACTGTACAGACTATATACAGGCATCCCTAATAAATTTTCTGGTGCAATTTTGCCAATACCAATTTTCTGTGTTTTATTACCACCATTAAATTATAAATACTGACCACTATAGCCTCATCGGTAGTACGCTGAGTTGCTCTAACAATTTTGGCCAGGGCATGAGCCCTTGAAGGTGCTGCATGACGAGAGCGCCGTGCTGGTAACGAGGCCAATGTCACGGCTCGCGGCCACAGCTCACAGGATTCACCCGGTGATGTTGATACACAAGATAGACCTCGTTTCCATGCCTGGAAGACAAATAACAAGATTTTAAGTTTTTTCACGTATTAGCATCGTTATATGTGTTGCCGCTTCTCCCATAGTATTCGTAGATATATTGCTAAGAAATGGAAAAAAAAAAGTGTATTTAAATTATTTTAGTCCTATTTGTGTGGAAATAATTACAGATTATTTTGATGTGGTTAAAACTTTACTGTTTTGTCTCTAGATGATATTATCCCAAAAAATATATTACACTCTAAAAGCAGATTGATTGTAGGTGAACAGAAGTGCCACATAAAAGACAATGATCACACAACTACTGATGATGATTACTAATGAACAATTACTGGTGGTACAGAAAAAAAAAACAATCTCTTACCTCCTCTGTGACTCTGGGCTCAAGTTTACAGCGGACATCACTCCAAGAAAGCTGATTAAGATGTCCCGACTGCCCTATGACCAAAACTGGTAGTTGTTCGGGATCTGAGGACTTCAAGCCCCACTGGAACTTTATGTTTACAGTTGCATTCGACATTGTGCGAACTGTGAATTCAGAAATCGAATATATATTTATTTTTGTTGGCCTACTAGGCCTAGTAGCATATGGCTCGCCTGCTGGTGAGTGGTTACCGTCGCTCAAGGACGTCAGTAATGCCAGGGGACGAGCCAAGCCGTTACCTAACTCTCCACAATGCTTCCTATGTAGAAGGACATGTCATAGCACTTGAGAAACACCGTGGAGGGGAGCTCATTCCAGAGCCTTAATATTGTATATATTTACTATTTTCAAGGGTTAATTTGGTTAAGGTTAACCAACCAATTTTATTGGCTACAGCAGTTTTATTTAGAAATTACATAGCTTTTGGTCAGCGAGCCATTATTGTTCTAGAGAGGGAGACATGTTTATTAACTTAATAAACTTATGAAATTATTAATTATTTGTTTACGGTAATGGTTTTCAAATAGCTTCTGTATTCAACATTGTTTTTCACAAATTAGGTCTTTCGTACTGGCTGCAGATTAACACCTTGTTTCATTAAAAAAAATTTGTAGTATTGCTATTTTATGCTTGTATATGCAAATTTCATTTCATAAAGTATGTCAGTTAAGATTAGTAATTACCATAAGCATCTCGTCACATTTTTACTCACGATAAAGAGTTGATTACACCACGCTGATAAAACATATGTGAAAACTAGTTTTTAATTATTGTTTGGTAATGTTGTTATACTTTAGATAAAAGTCATTAAAGTTATCATCTATCAACCATATTGTAATTTAAATATTATGATAAATTTAACTTTATCATTTGTTGATTGTGCATCAAAACAAATTTATACATGAGCAGTAAAGTTCAAATTAGAATGTCCGGGGTTTAAACATACGGTAATACGTGTTTGTGGTAGACTAAGTACCATTAGATTTTTGATTAATTAAAGCGTGAAAAGATTGAATAAGCCAGAGATTTAATGGAACATCTCTATTTCAAGAATCTATAATATAATTCAATTTTATTTTTAATTTCAACTATTTCAATTCGCATTTTCTGCAAATCATAACCTACTAGATGCTATCAGTAAACACAACCCACATTTATTATTAATATGATAAAAATATACAAATGCACGAACACAGGAAAGGTTATTCACCTGCCATGTATCCTGGCCTAATTACGCCCACATACACGCCGAAGGTTTTAAAGAACAACATCCTGTCTTACATAACGTTAAAATGACAAAACTTTTTGTTATTTCATGATTTCGGACAAACAGATGGTCATGTTAGCGCTAATTTTAAATTTACTCACCGTTTTAATTGTTCGCTTAGTTTTTACGGTATTATTTTAATTAGTTCTCATTGATAATGATTTTCATTTAAATCTTAGAGTAATTGTCTGTAACGGTAAAAAGAAAGGTTTTGTTTGTTTTTTGTATAAAGAAAGTGTAAACTTAAAAATGAACACTCCCACAACTTGCCAAATCATTGGTCTCAGAGATCCGTTCAGGAATTACGAAACATGTTATGACTTGGCATCTTTTTTAATTTAATTTTTCTTCAGTTCTAACTTCCAAGTATTCCTTACAACTACTTGTTGTATTCTATCTTATATTCCTAGTACCCAGTCATTAATGGTTCAGCCTACACTCTGTACAAGTCTAACAAAATAACTCTTCCAATGAATGTAGCCTATATCTCCACTGTAAATGTTTGTAAACGTTTGCGACAATCTGACTACTTTTGCCCGTCTAGGAAGATACAAAATATTGATGCACTAATTTTAAAAGTGGACCTGAAATTAAAATAAAATCTATAAAGGAACCATGTAAAGTATGATACAAAATACTGGAATTATAAAAATAATAATGTACAGTAGGTGTAGGTGTAAATATGTGGTATAAATGAAAGAAAACAAACTAGAGCAAGCTTATCCCAAATAAATTTGTTTTTTTGTGGGTCGGGAGATTTCTGTTATTTCAGAGGTCATTACAGTTATATCAGGATGGATGTGTTGAACTTAAAGACTCAGTCGATAGCGATTTTTTGGTAACGACTGTTCAAGCGCCCTGAAGGATGTCCAACAGTTCAAAGGCAGTTGCTTCCCGGGTGCATCTACCGAACCAGTTTCCTCTGTATTACTGTCATTATTTGTAGTCGTTTCAGATCAGATTTCGACGGCTATATCTAATTTGATGGTTATAATAATATTGTTATTACAGTTTAAAGTTATAGTTTAAAAGTATGGTACTGGAAAAATAACTAAGTAGGTACAGAACGTGACTTCTCTGATCCAGTCTTCGAAAAACACGGTTGAGCTTTCCACGAATTTCTGCCATTTTAGAGAAGAATACTAGAATTCGGTAATTAAATTCAAATGAGAATTCCGATTTTTATTGTATGACAGCTCCGAACATTTTAGCGGGAAAATTGAAAGCAGTTGTGATAGGTACCTAAACTTTTATAATGAAATAAAATAGTTTATAGCTTTTAGAGACAGTAAAAAAAACATAGATAATAGGCACAGATAAACTGTATCGGTAGTTGTTTTGGGGGTAAACGAGAAAGGACGATCTTCCACCGGCGCGACGCGTCGGTCTACCGTGCAATATCTCCCACCGGATGTTGTTGTTCAGAACTTGTTTATTATAATAAGCAGGTTTGATCTTGAAAATGTCGTAGTAGGTCCAGGTATTTATCAAATATCTTGTGTTTTATGATAGCTGACCGCTTGAAAGTTAATAATAAAGTTTTAAAATAAAAAATATTTATATCGTAATACATCAAAGTTCTTTATTAACCAAAAACATTTTTATTTATTTATCGGTAGGTACATAATTTAAACGTGTGCAATATAATACATAACAAGTATATAGCGTGTTTTTTTTCTTTTCGTAAAGAAAACTCGACAAAGGCACTTACTGTATTCTAGAAGTTTCTTTGAAATGAAACAATTCATTAGACAACAGTAATACAGAAACAAATCTATAAATAGTAAAACTGCAAGTATTGTCAAAAACCTTATTATTATTATTAGGAATTATTAGATTTTGGTGTTGTCTTTTTCACTGAATAAAATGTTTGTTACGTATTCGAAAAAAAAACAAATGTCATTTTTTTGTACAGAATGTTGACGAATCTGGCTTACATCCTTCAGTGTGCTTAGTGCGAGTTTTTTAACGTTCTCGATAACGTAAAAGTTAACCTAATTTTGTATGCAGTTGGAACAGCGCCCCTAGCGGCAAACGTAGGCAAACGATCCCATTCCATACAAATATGAGCTAACTTTTACGCTATCGAGAACGTTAAAAAACTCGCACTAAGCACCCAGGTTGTTCCACGAAGACTGCTGTTAGGCATAACTTGATGTTCTGGTGGTTTTTAAAGGTGAAATACGTCTTCTAAAGCATGGTTCAGTTTTTGGGCAACGGAAAACATGCTGGTTGTGAATATTTTTCTTCAATATCATAGTGGAACCGCTTAAGAGGAGATTCTAATGCGTATTAGACCGGGAAACGCGCGTGAGATTCGTCAAGATATTTTCGTTCACACAAATCGGTTCCAATGTTTTTAAGAGACCGAAAAAATCATCGATTTCGAATAAATACAGAAGAGTTTAACATAAGTTTGTATTGATTTGAACGATCAATGACCCGATATCGACATTCTTGTCGATTAAAATGTCAAATGACAAGTCCCTGATAGTGCATTGTTGGTGAACACGCGGGGCCTATGGAGATGACGCGGTGAGCTTATGGGCCGCCCTCTTTAGACCTTTCGTAGGGTAGGTCACCAGGCCCAAACAGGTAATAGCTGCCTGGGTTCTGCTGCGAAGTAGTCTGAGATAGTACTTTTCCCATGGCTATTCCCTGGTAGGCTAAGAGGCTATTCTAGTTACGCCCGGACGGGTATGTGAGCTCGCGCCCTCAAACTGAGAGAGTTTGCCAACACTAGCCCTAGCAAGAGCAGTGCTTCGCGGAATCTACCATCGGATCGGAATCGCGTTCCACTGAGACGATTCGGCGAGCTACTCAGTGGGCTGTGTCTATGAGCTTGGTACTTTACGTATCATCGTGGGTGTCGGCTTCACATAGCAACATGCACGGGGTCTGGTCCCGTCTAAGCAGCAAGCAAAAGACTTGGTTAACATATATAGAAATCGGCTTACAATAACAACATTTAAGAAGACAGTTCATCTTCTGGTTCCGCTACATAGGCCCTTTTGTTTATCTGATAATCGACTTCATGAAGCTGCCTATTTTGCATATCGTCGTTGTCAAACCAAAACCTGCTATGTGCACTTTTTGAGCTTTTGACCTTTTCGTATATTTCACAGCCCTATCTACCGTATAAAAAAACTGTTATGTGTCTATAGCTCTAATATTTATCTATAGGTTTCATTTGATATAGTTCTTAATAATCCACCTTCATATAAAATTTTATACGAAAATGTTTTTTAAGTTATACTTCTTTAGGCGCGTTATGAAAAATTGATGAGTGAAATTTTACGATGCGCGCGCACCGTGACACAAAATTAACAGAAATGAAGTTGCCCACTAAATCGCTCATTACAATACGACCGACGTAACTTGGCGAGTCTGAGTATAGCCGCAGGTAAACTTTCGTGCATGTACATTCGTAAAAAAAAAAAGTGTTATTAGCATTCATTTTTTAATAATATAAATGACAAAATCATTATTTAATATAATTCATACTAAATATTATTAAATTATTAACGTTAAATATTTATTATTAATTATTTAATATTAAAAAAAAAAGAGAAATTTAATAAAAATAAAGTATAACTTCTTACGCGCGTACATAAGTACACGCACCCTTTTTTACTCGTTAATTCAAAGTAGAGTTTTTGCACATAGCAGATTTTGATTTGACAGCTACGATATGATAGTTTGTAGTTTCACCAAATCCAAGCCATATACCAAAATTTATTTAAGCATTGCTTATGTCGAAACATAAAAAACATGATTCTATGGTTCATCACTCTGGAGGGCCCCTGTGTGCTTAGTCCGAGTTTTTTAACGTTCTCGATAACGTAAAAGTTAACTACTAATTTGTATGGAATTGGAACGTTTGCCTACGTTTGCCGCTAGGGGCGCTGTTCCAACTCCATACAAAATTGAGTTAACTTTTACGTTATCGAGAACGTTAAAAACTCGTACCAAGCACAGTGGTGTATAACACATTTACTAGGCTCTACATCATTAAGTTTGAAACCAAACCTTAAACGAAACTCTGCGTGTCGTACTCTTTATTGTAATGTAACAAACATTTTATTTACCGTCTTTTCTTTAACAATGTATTTTATTAATTCATTAATCCATTAAACACTTAAAAACTATCAAACAATTAGTATACATTATATCACTAATAAAACTAGTTATTACAGCGAAACTTAACTTTTGCATAAAATAGGAATATCTAAAAATTAAGTACATATTTTTCAATAGGTTCATTTGCGAACGAATTCAAGAAGGAAACGGATGTCCGTTTTGTGATATGTGAATTATATGGCCGACACTATTGTCATCAATTACCTGAATATGTAAGCGCTTTCAAACATTTCACATAGATATACATTAATCCTCATTATAACACGGTACTCTCTTATAACGTATTCATATAACGCGATTTTAGTTCCTCGTATAACACGGGTATTCCCCCTTATAACGCGGGGATTACTAACGTTATATTTCTGTACGGTGAAATTTATAATTATTTGTATAGTTCATAATCAATTTCGCGTCTACCTTTAAGCATTGTCTCAATTGTAAAATTAAAATAAATTAATTTTTTAATTAAATTTGTGTTCCTAGTTTTTGAATTGTAAAAACATTGGTTATATTGTAGTATGTTTGTACATAACGCGTTATATGGGATCATAGAAGCGGGTTATGCGAGAATACTGCTACAACGCGTTTCTCATAACGCGGAACCAATCCAAGGTGTTATAATTTCAGATACCACAAAACGGCACACACAAAGCGTATTAACAATAGATTGTACTAACAAAGTTTATTAACATTTCTAGCCACCCTATTCTGTAGTCACTAGCCAAGATTACAGCTAACATTTTATGTTATTTTAGTAATAGATAATAGAAGAGCCCCAGCCGATATCAATATACTGGGTGTTAGGAGACCGCTTCTTAAAACGAAGACAGACGATAGTATTGACACCTTTGATGACGGGATAGTGTACTATAAAAAATATTAACAAAGACAAACAATATTTAATCTATTCTCAATTTGACAACAGACGTCAAGAACAAAAGTTTGACAATAAATCGTATGCATGCGTGTGTGCGTCAAATACATGATATGTAGTGTGTGTAATGTTTTTTTTATTGATTTAATGTATCTTTTATGCATTATTTTAAAAAAATATTAGCATTGTGCACTTCTTCTCTATATTCTCTATAAGTGTGGAAAATTTCATACTCCTCCGTCCGCGCATTTTTCGTAAAAAGGGATACAAAGTTTTTGCTTCACGTATTAATATATAGATACATATGTTAAAACTTTTTATTAGCATTATTTACGCTCCATCATGTTAGTACACTTAAATGACACTATAGTTTCATAAAAAAATACATTACTTTATTTAAAAAAAAACCAGCAATGAAACACAAAATCAAAAACAGCTGATGCTCGGGTCAACGTACTTAGGGGCGCGGCGCGGTAAATACTTATTTACAACATTTGTCTAAATAACTCCATCATCAAAAGTGTCATTAGTACTATCGTCTGTCTTCGTTTTCGGAAGCGGTCTCCTAACACTCAGTATATATAATTCACTTTAAACACATAGACAAAAAGTTTAGCTATCAACCCCTGAAACGGGGGTGACAAAATAACATGCCAATATAAACAAAGAATATTAATTTATTAAAAAAAAAAAGAGTAAAAGTACTTTGTTGTTACGTTAAATCGTTAACCGGCAATGTAACGAGAAGTCGATTCAAATTTTATATACATTGCCTATTATTTTCATGTCTGCCATCAGCGATACCAGCGTCTGGATTCGTTGCTGGCGACACACAAAAGTCAACCTTAAGTTACCCTTAAATAAATAACAACTTCAGTTGCATTCGTAATAATATCTCTCTGAAGCTTTTTTTTTATCCTACCGCCGAATGAAAATAGGTGATCTTTTTCAAGTAAATGTATTTATGTAAAGGAAAAGCAACCAAATAACAAACAGCCGTAATGGAAACGCCTCCAACGGTAATACCTTCACAAGCATTCAAGTTTATTAATTTCCGCTTAGTTAATTCTATGAAAGTGACTTTTTTATTCAACTTAATAGTTTTAATTTTAATATGTTATGTAAAAAAAAATAAACAATAAGCCGATAATGGAATAGTTTACGAAATCTTATTTGATTCATATTTCTTAATGTATCTTTTCATTCAACGCACAGCATTATTTGCCTAAAGCAATTTTGTCAAAAGCATCTTCTTCTTCTTCTTAGTCGGATACTTCATTGCTGAAGGTCGTGTCCTTGAAAGCCCTTTGTGGCTCTTTGTACCCTCAGCTTCCATTTGATTCGGTTTTCGGCTTCTCTCATAATAATAATAATAAATCTAAGTAATATAAATAATTACATTTTGTTGTAAAGGCAATTTTTAGGTGCATTATGAGAATCGCTTACGTACTAGAGTTAGTAGACTTAAGAATTAACAGAAGTCTCATTATTTATTTACAAAATGAAAGCTTACTCCTTACTTACTTAGCATTGAAAACATGAGTGGATCAAGGGGATATGATAAAATTTGTTAATTTTGAGAAAAAGTTCAAAAAGTTTTGTTATTTATTTTTATGATATTATATGCGTTTGCGGCTGTTGTTTTTATTATTTTAATCGTGAAATTTACCAATATGGAGCGATAAATATCTTCCTTTTTTTTTTACCAATATGGAGGTTATTTTTTTTTGGATTCATTTAAAATTAAAGAATACGTGCGTTTAGTGCATAAGTTACTTTCATTCAACGTGATATCTGTTCTTCGTAATTACATCAACACATGCAATTTCTAAAAACAGCCTTTATACCCGGAGTTTTAAGGTCTAATATGGGTTTGTAGGCACATAACACCTTCATCCACTCGCGTCTTCATTTATAAGAGCAAAGACAAGCGCGGGCGGACGAGTCTCTTACAGAAAAGAAAAACAGTAACATTCAACATTTTACATATTATTAAGTATTAACGATTTATAAGCTACATAATATACCGTCAATCAGGGTAACTTAAGCTTTCCGTTTAACATTAGCCCACTTACTCACTTTTTACATATCTATTTATAACTAGCTGACCCGGCAGACTCTGTAGTGCCTCAATCGATAAATAAAAGACCTAAACTTTTGTATAAAATAAACTTAAAACAAACAAAAGGAATCTGTCCGACACATCAAAGGGAAAACAAAATTGTTATTTTTATTTAATTCCGAGCATTTATCTACCTTTTAAACCTTCTCTGGATTTCCACAAATAATTCAAGACCAAAATTAGCCAAATCGGTCCAGCCGTTCTTGAGTTTTAGCGAGACTAACGAACAGCAATTCATTTTTATATATATAGATTGATAGATAGATTTCCAAACGGGATACATTTTACCATAGGCTTTGAAATTTTTAAATATGAGGTTTATTATTGAAGTAAATGTTTCAAGTCCACGGAAAATCCATATTTTTTATATAATATCCAGTAAAACTGAGACAATACGTACAGAATTGTTCGCATGGCGGGACTAAGTTACCCAGATTGACGGTACGTATTTAAATATGTATATATAATTTTTTACATGAAATACAGTTTATTGTCATTTTTATGTGACATGTCGCTACGGCGTCTCCAGAGACCGACCAAACGATTGTTACAAATAAATAAATAAATAGTCTTATTTACAATATTTGTGACCTGAATGTGATACCGGACAACAGTTAATTAACGTTGCTTCGCTAACGAAGCGAGCATCGGACTGAAGACGGATCGAAACACTAGCGTAAGACGTTACCCACATGTGACGTCACGAGCCGCGATCGGTGTTTAGCTTAGAACGCGAAAAAAATGTCATAATAAATACCTATTGATTTCAGGCATATCTCGACTTTAGAGGAGAGTCATTTCATATTTAAAACTTTGGAAAAAATATAAAATATAATAAAATATATAAATACATGTGAGTCACCCACATATATATATATACCTATTTAGCATATCTACTTCATTATAGCATTTTTTTATAGAATATTTTTAATTGGTGTGTCCGGTCACTTATTACATTTAAAACAACCAATAAACCCGTATATGTTTCAACAATTCAGAATTTCAGAGTTACATGAACGCAGCTTAGTTGCATACCCACTGAAATCCAATTCGATTAGCTGTATGTACATTTTGCATCACTTTCGCGGAGATATATAGCTATCCCGCTCGCACTCGCGGATAGGGAAATCGTAATGTCGAAGTAAATCTGAGATAGATGCATTTTGGAATGGGATCTTTCTTACGTTAACGTACCTATGCGATCAAGCCAAATTACTGGTGGTAGGACCACTTGTGAGTTCGCGCGGGTAGTACCACCACCACGCCTATTTCTGCCGTAAAGCAGTAATGCGTTTCGGTTTGAAGGGTGGGGCAGCCGTTTTAACGATACTTGAGACCTTAGAACTTATATCTCAAGGTGGGTGGCGCATTTGCGTGATGTATACGGGCTCCAGTAACCACTTAACACCAGGTGGGCTGTGAGCTCGTCCACCCATCTAAGCAATAAAAAAAAACCTGCTATAAGATTTGGTTTGAATGACTGATCAAATAAAACAGATCGAAACGAATAAGAACAAGGTGTGGCAGAGCTTCTGTGAGCTTCTGTGAGCACTCGTGAGCTAACAATTCATCGTAGCGTAACGTTTCAATATTAGTTCAGTATACATAATGTTTTTGTCATTTAATACAACCCGGTTAGAGGAACAATAAAGTTTGAAAGAAATGTTTAATAAATTTTATGTTATATAATTAATTAAATCTTGTATTTACATAGCGCGACATTAAGGACAGAAGGTCGGATGTGACTATTCATATTGAACACTGCGAATTGTAATTGTTTTTAATCTTTATATATATTCATGTATAAATAGCGGTAGGCAGCGGCTGGGCTTTGCCCCCGGCATTGCTGAAGTCCATGGGCGACGGTAACCACTCACCATCAGGTGGGCCGTATGATCGTCTTCCTACAAGGGCAAAAAAAAATTAATATATTTAAAGTTTTTAGAGTTAGACCGATTTTGATGGTTTATTTTGTGTGAGTGAGCGAGAACCGGTAGGGGGCGCTGTAATCTGATTTCAGCGCTTTTGTGCTCATGGCAGACCACTTGTTGAGCCTTCAAGAGCACTATGAGCATGTGTGATCATATGCTAACGAACGTATCTTTTGCCTTTAGTGTCCAATGTACTTATAAAATTATATTGGAACGAAGTTCCTTACGGCAGGCTTGGAGGGGATAGGGATTTTGCTGCGCGACCGAACTGAAAAAAATGTGATAGTAAAACCGTAAGAAAAAATCCGTGGAATAAAACCGTTAAATGAGACGTGCGCAGGCGCGACAGTCGTATACACAAGCGAGCAGTGTATAATACCTTTCTCTTTCTCCCTCTTTCTTTTCGTTCTCTCATCCCTTCTCTCTCTATTTTGTAATTATTTCTATTTCTATGTAATTTTATGTTGTCAAACAAAAATAAAGAGACATATTTTGTTATTTTATTTGATAATTTGAATTAAGATTTTATTTTTATTTTACGTAATTTATTATTTCCTAAGATACTGAATTTCCTAAATACTTTCCTGTACTTAAATAAAAACTAATCAGCAAAATTTAAGAGAAAAATCAAGAAAACCAACATAAAATTGAGCACGATTTTTTTTTTGCAATTTGTGTCGATTTTACATTAGTCGAAGGAACTTCGTTCCTACCTGGTGTCCCACGACACCACATTTGCTTTTTTATACATATAAAGCATCGTGTGTTTTTGTTTAGCTTACTGACCTCCCAATGTCCTTAGTTCGTATTAAGTAAACCTTAAAAATTAATTAGTATTAAGCAAAATTTCCTTCTGACCTCCTTAAAATTTCATTATTAAACACTGAAACCTTTTAATTACCGTCACGAAGCTAAACACAAGCCTTTGGCTTTTGTAAATGAAAATAAATAAACCAAACCTCTATAGTGTGTTTCAATTAGTCACAGCCAAATACATTTTATGATTAGTATTGTATACTAGACGAGGACAATAAGATAGTTGATTCGAAATCATTGTACAGAGTTTAGCGTCGTTAAATAAATTGTGAACGCGTTAAGAAATTCCTTAAATATCTCGCAATCCCTACTAAGCTAGCAATTTTTTTTAAATTCATGTATTGATTTAAAAAGTAGATTAAACAAGAATCGACTTGAATATAATTATTCGAAATATCGGTTCCAACGAAGCCTGAGTGGCGCAGGGGCGCCGAGCCGTTAGCAGAGCACGTCGCGCGACGGGGTGCCGAGCCGTTAGCAGAGCACCTCGCGCGGCAGGGGCCGAGCCGTTAGCAGAGCACCTCGGGCGACGTGGGGCCGAGCCGTTAGCAGAGCACCTCACGCGACGTGGGGCCGAGCCGTTAGCAGAGCACCTCACGCGACGTGGGGCCGAGCCGTTAGCAGAGCACCTCGCGCGACGTGGGGCCGAGCCGTTAGCAGAGCACCTCGCGCGACGGGGGGCCGAGCCGTTAGCAGAGCACCTCGCGCGACGGGGAGCCGAGCCGTTAGCAGAGCACCTCGCGCGACGGGGAGCCGAGCCGTTAGCAGAGCACCTCGCGCGACGGGGAGCCGAGCCGTTAGCAGAGCACCTCGCGTGACGGGGAGCCGAGCCGTTAGCAGAGCACCTCGCGCGACGGGGAGCCGAGCCGTTAGCAGAGCACCTCGCGCGACGGGGGGCCGAGCCGTTAGCAGAGCACCTCGCGCGACGGGAGGCACTGCGGTTGTGAGACACAAAAAGTTATTTATGTTTTTATTATATCGTTACGTGACCGTAGGGGTCATTGTTCATGTGTTCTTGGGCTGCGAGCTATTCAGTAGGTTTTTCGTATTTGATCAGCTGTTTTTTTGTTTAGATGGGTGGGCGTATTTACCGCTCAGCCGGTGTTAATTGGTCACCCAAATCCATAGATATCACAAAGTGAATATCGTCAACCATATTGAGACATATGGTTAAAATCTCTATAATACGATACACCAGTTGTCTCAATGTTGTCAACCGGCTCGTTGTTGAGCACGCGCTAAGTTCGCATCGGCCCGCAGAGCTGCAGGAGTAGAGGACACTAACGTGGTGCGGAGCCGCACGTCACCAGATCCTGGGCGCGCTGAGGTTCGGGAAGCCGCTGTCCCTGGCCGCCCAGTACTCGCCCGCGAACTGCCACGTCTCTTCGCCGCCGCTCGCCGCCTTGCTGCAAAATTATAATTTGCGTAATTACTGGTGGTGGTAGGACCTCTTGTGAGACCGCACGGGTAGGTACTACCACCGCTCTGCCTATTTCTGCCGTGAAGCAGAAATGCGTTTCGGTTTGAAGGATGGGGCAGCCGTTGTAACTATACTCGTGACTTTAGAACTTATATCTCAAGGTGGGTGGCGCATTTACGTCGTAGATGTCTATGGGGCCGCGCGGGGGGTTGGGGGGGGTGTGCTCACCGGAACCAGGCGGGCGCGTGGTCGGGGCGCGCCCGGCGCCGCTCGCGCTGCGCCTGCTCCAGCTCGTGTTTCAGTTGCTCGGCGGCCTCGACGTCGCCCTCCTCCAGGGCGCGCTGGTCCGGCCTAAAAGAATTACAAATAAATAAATTAAAAAAAAGCTAACAAAATACGCTTTTATAGAAAACCCAATAAAAAAATAGAAAATAAATTTTAATAAATTTGAATTAAAAATAGTGTAAGAAAAAATGATTTTATTGTAAAAAAATGCGTCAGTTTGTACAGTACAACGGTTGCCTTAGTCTTCAAGCCGCAACGCATCGTTCTACCACCAGTATTTCTGCCGTGAAGCAGTAATGCGTTTCGGTTTGAAGGGCGGGGCAGCCGTTGTAATTATACTGAGACCTGAGAACTTATATCTCGAGGTGGGTGGCGCATTTACGTTGTAAATGTCCATGGGCTCCGGTGACCGCTTAACACTAGGTGGGGAGCACCCAACTAAGCAAGAAAAAAAAATCTATTGATAACGTGCAGTCATCATCGCAGGGGGGGTGCTGACCTGAGCCTGGTGTCGGTGTGGGGCAGCAGCTCGCGCATGCCGGGCTCCAGCTCGTTGAGCTCCATGGCGAAGCGCGTGAACCCGTAGTACAGCTCGTGGTCGGGGGGCATGGCGCCTGGTGACGACAACACACAATACTATACGTGAAGTAAAAACTTTGTATCCCTTTTTACGAAAATTGCGCGGACGGGAGAGTATGAAATTTCCCACACTTATAGAGAATATAGGGAAGAAGTGCAGAATGTTAATATTTTTTTTAAATTATGCATTTTTAATACATTAAATTAATTAAAAAAACATCACACACACTACCATGTATTTGACACGCATATACTCTTACATACACACATACTATTTGTTTACTGTCAAACTTTTGTTATTGCTTAGTCTGTGGTCAAATTGCGAATAGGTTTCTTAATATTGTTTATCTTTAATTTTATTTGTATTGTGTAGTCTTGGCGAAATCTGTGATTATAGAAATGTAATAGTCTTTGTCTCTTTGACAATAGAACCATAATATTGTTCAAACTTATAATTTCAATTAGTTATAGTCGAATTTCGACTACTGCGGGAACCACTAGTCTATACTAATATATAAAATTCTCGTGTCACGGTGTGCGTGATTGAACTCCTCCGAAACGGCTCGACCGATTTTCGTGAATCTTAGCGTATCGGCCAGGGTGGAGACTCGAATAACATCTATTTTTCATCCCCCTAAATGTTAAGGGTGGTCCACCCCTAAACTTTATTTTTAACTTTTTAGACATTTTTTTTGTTTTTATTTTTTTTAAGATACACACAAGACAGCATACAAAAATACATACAACCCTAAATCACCCTCTACGATCAACCCTTATTTTTTAGTTGTTAATCCTCACACACTTACAATAAGTTAGTTTTTTTTTTCTACACTAGAAATTCCCTAGAAATCTTATATATGGCAAAACAACGTTTGCCGGGTGAGCTAGTACTAATATATAAAACTACAGCGGTTTTTTACGGATGTTCCGTTATAACTACTGAACCATGCATCCGATTGACTTGAAACTTGGTATCCATATAGAAAATATATGTACTTAATGGATAGGCTAATATTTATACAAGTGTTGGACTCCCTACACCAGTTTCGGGGGCATTAATGATGAGAATTTTTGTGGGGGTGAGAAATAATAATGTTAATTTTAAATGCCCAGCGAAGCAGGCAGGTACAGCTAGTACAATATTATAGCTTTGTTCAAAAGTCTAATACATAAACTTGACTCAAAAATTGGACCATTTAGTCTCACAGGGTATAATAGCCGGCAAACTTCTTGAGCATTTGTTGACGTAGTGGGGGTAAGTTTGCGCATGGTACACTCACGTGCAAAAACATTATTTACTCTGCGTCATAATGCAATTAAATTATTAAAATCAACATATGTATTTATTTATATATTTATTAGAACATCAACAAAAAATATAGGTTAATAATTATAATAATTTAATCTTGGTGTAAAATAGATATTCCTTCTATTAAGTCAAAACTAGAGCTGTTGCCAGGTCTTCGTTCAGTTGAAGCGAAGCTGGTATTTGTAATTTTTTTTCGTTATCATAATCTTGACCATTATCATCATCACTGTTTTCATCACCCGAGTCGCCATCATCGTGATAAGTCGACATAGGGCTCATCGGTGTAGTTTACGACTCGGTCGGTTCGATCTTCTTTTTTGTCTATAATTAATTATTTTTTGAAGATATTCGATTCGTAGTAATCGAATGTTACTTTTTTCAATTACCAGCTTCCGATTATTTTCTGTTTTTTTTTTCCATCTGAAGCCTAGCTCTTTCATAATTCGTCGTAAACTTCATTCCGAGCCATTAAAATATATATCTTCTTTAAAATTTTCGAAGCCTTTCTACGGTACGAAGTTTCGCTGCTTGTTATGTAGTTATTATGATTACATCTTTTTATAACAGATTGAACGAAACTATCCATTCCGGTAACTTTCTTCTTCCCTGATCTTTTCTTACCCGGAGTCCCAAGCACGATGAGCAAGCCAGAGTCTTTAGCTTCGTTAATAATGCACCTAACAGTACTCACTGATGTTTTTGTTGCTTCCGAAGTCTGTTTTACTTTTTCCATAATATCATTCTTCCCCTGTTTTATAATGAAGCAATATACGTCGTACACAATTTTTCTACCCTTTCTTTTGAATCCTACACCAGTTTGTCGCGGCATAGTGTATTTTTTATAAAAAATCAACAAACACTCAACAAATAGCAATGGCAACAAAGTCAACAAGCAATTATAACAAAATATAACTTAACGATTAATAACGATAGACTTTTCACTGTACGCAAGCGTACTTTTGGGAGCAAGCGGAATGCGGAATGCGGTGCGGGACGCAAGGTTCGACTGATCTACCAATAACGCGCTCGATACGTTTTCACCTGCCGTCGCGCCTCACCCTCACCACCAAAGTGATCTAAAATTCGGTTCTGCGCAGTCAAGGTCATTTGCTCACGATGTTTGCCGGTTACTATACATCAGATCAGACAACAAAATAATCTTCAAAGTCGGTCCCCACGAATAACGAAAACGCGATAACCCTATGCATTATTATTACATACTTTAAGAAAATAATAATCACGTTTACCATTCTACCAAAAAGCGAGTGAGGCGATGGCAATAATTATTAACAACAAACAAAGAATAAAGTTTAATTGAAGACATCAGGTGGTAGAACAGTACCGGGTCTCCACAGCGGCCGGGCGGCGGGCGGGTCCCCGGCGTGCAGACCCTCGGACCAGCGCCCGCCGAGCCGCACGTTGTGCGCGCCGGACACGCTGCCGCGCACCTCGTGCCGGCTGCTGGACCACGAGCTGGCCTGCAGACAACACGCGTTTACATATACGGGCCTTTCATTATGGACGACCATGACTAATTACTATTAAAACTTGTAATGGAATATTCGATTCGTA
Source organism: Bombyx mandarina (assembly GCF_030267445.1). Taxonomy (NCBI): domain Eukaryota; kingdom Metazoa; phylum Arthropoda; class Insecta; order Lepidoptera; family Bombycidae; genus Bombyx; species Bombyx mandarina. The sequence goes on from NC_143226.1 coordinate 6,948,941, forward strand.
AGTCTAAGATAAACCACATTGTGTCGCTCGTCTTCTATTTACAATTAATACTTTATCAGTGTGATGATGCAGTGTATAGCGTGGTGGTACAGTGTACAGAGTGGAGGTGTTGTGTACAGTGTACTACGGGGTTGTAGTGTATAGTGTGGAAGTGCAATGTTTAGTATGGGGTGCAGTGTACAGTGTAGAGGTATAGTGTACAGTGTGGAGGTACAGTGTACAGTGTGGAAGTGTAGTGTACGGTGTGGAGGTGCAGTGTACAGTGGGCACGTGGCGGCCGTTACCTTGACGAAGTTGAGTTTGCAGGTGATGTCGGCGCCGACGCAGGCGATGTGCATGTCGCCGTACTGGTCCACCCAGCGCTGGCCGCCGAACAGGTTGTGCACGCACGTCGTCACCTGCACACGGACACGTTAGTGTTGTAGGATAATTAATATTTTTTATCAGGTGGTCGGTAAGTTCGTTCACCCATCCAAAGCAATAAAAAATTATATCATAAGTATACACAATAGGGGTGATACTTCTAAATTTTATATTCAATTTTTGGTTTTTAATTATAATATTTTATGTTATATTTGTTTTATATGTTATATTTTTTATTATTAGAAATAAAATATTTATAACAGTGGTTGGATTACTAAATATATAATAAAAGAAATTTTGTTGACATACAGACGAGGTAATATGTATGATTTAACGGTTTGGTCTTTGTCTATTCATGTATATATTGTCAGCTCGATGTTGATATTGAAAAGTAGTGACGTGACGTCATCCACCAGCGGGCGCTGCGGCCCCCGGACCGCTCCGGGCTGGACTGACCTTGTTCCAAGTGTAATGATCGCCGGTGGTCTTCAGCCTGACGTGCACCCGCCCCGTCGGCTGGAACTCCATCGATTTCCCCCAGAACTTGGTTTTGATGCGAGCCTCCTGCCAGAAGCACCAGCGGCTGGACTCCGCGTGGCACGCCGATATGGGGGGGTGGTGTGAGACCTACCAGTAACATTGGGATAATTACGTACTGTGGAGTTCAAGATTCACACATAGGTTTTTTTAAAACAAAACTGAGAAGGGATCGTTCGGGCTCGTGTTAATGCGGGGGGCGCGGTGGACGGCGGGGGGCGGGGGAGTCTTACTCTCTAACTGTTCGTCTGATTGTCATTTTACATAATATGGCAGGGAGGCGTCCTAGCTGATGTATTTTAAGTCAGTTAATAAATTTTACCATCACAATTAAAACCATTACAGTTCAATGATGGGTGAACAATCAACAATGAATTTGAAAGATAGGTATATGAGGTGAACATAATTATTTTCTTGTTTGTATCACCTGAAGAAACTTTTACTGGAAGCTTGGGGACCGGCCGACGGCGCTTCTTTGTCGCTTCCCCCACACGCATCCCCCTTAACGACCCACGAGGAGTAACTAATAGGGGTGTATACCAGTGGCGGATTAAAGGTCCAGAGCGCCATAGGCAATCACTTTATCGGCGCCCCTGTACCGGCCATAAATGGCCATCATAATACTATAAATTTTAACTAGTCGTTTTTGCAATTACGATGACGTTGTATCTACAAACCCTGGACTTTAGTAGACCAGGACCCTTGTACTTACGCTAATGCGCGAATGAAATATGACGTTATAACTGTAAAGAAATCAAGAGAGACGACAGAAGATTTAGATTATAGATCAGCATTTAGTCCTTAATCGTCGATATGTTATTTTCTTTATTTATTTAAAAATTCTGAGCTCACGCGCCCCTTGTAACTACACGCCCCTGGGCACGTGCCCAGTTTGCCTTACGGATAATCCGTCTCTGGTGTGTGCTATATAATTTTAAATTTAACTATGGCTGTATTCGTCCTGGAAAGCGGGACTCCTACATCGTGTAAGGTTTATGATTGTTTATGTTAATATGATTATATAAAGTCCTATAGATATTAAGAATTATTATTAAATATGAGGTTTGTATTGCAAAACATTTAAATATTATTGTTTATTAGTTGCTCAATTAGCTGCTTTTAAAGTCACGTGACTAAGCCACGTGACCGGTCAAGAGGGGACAGCCGGCTGAGACATATTTAAAAGAGAATGCAGACGGTCAGAGCACAGTAGTTGAATGAGACGCATCAATGTAAAATTGGTAGATTAAATCAGAGTGTGAATAACGTTAGTGTTTAATTTATATGTCTGACACCCAAAAATCGCATCTACCCGGACGCATTAGACCCTGAGCTAGAGGGAGCACGGCACCTGTTCAGCAATGAACCGGAAGCCGCGGTCGTCCCGGATGCACTCGTAGGTCTCGGCCAGCAGCGGGTTGAAGGGCTTGGAGGCGGCGCGGTGGGCGGAGGCCGCGTAGGCCGAGACTGCGAAGGCGGCCACCAGCGACATGCGCTCCACCGGGCTGCCGCACTCCGCCGCCGCGTCCAGCAGCTCCGAGTACTCCAGCTCCTCGCACAGACGCTAGAATGTAATTGCAAATAGAAAATGATTAGCTTTTAAGTACTTCTCTAAGTACACGGACGGACAGACATTCGCTGCTGTATGTTAGAGTAAACAGTTTCCATTTCATGTCTTTATTCTTTCTTGTACACACTTAATACAATACAATCATTGCGAAAAGTTATAAAATGGCGAGCTTAACTCAACAATTGAGTGAGAATGTTGTTCCTTTCTTTGTTATTACACAATATTAACAAGCTTTTATCAGCTCGTTGTGTAGCTATACAGGGTGTCCCGAGGGGAAAATTAAGCGAAAAACTGTATAGTGTTCTCAGGGACGTCTTAAACTAGGCTAGGGCCCTTGGGCACACAAGAATTTGAGGCCCTTTTGGAAAGTAAAAAAAGCGAATATAATAACATTTTTTTACTAAGTATGACCATTTATTATAGGTAATCAATCAAATACAGTATGATATAATAATAATAATGATATTAGAATGCTGCTGGTTTTTTGGTTACGATTACTATAATAGTTTCTTTCGGGATTTCTGTTGAGCAAAATATTCCATTATATCTTTAAAGTCAATTTTTTAAAGGATATCACTTTCTATGCCCATAATTGACAAATTACTCAGCCGTTCTTGTAACAATGTTGTTCGCAATTCATTTTTTATTCTCTTAAGCTGCGAAAATGACCGCTCTCGACCACAATTGGTAACCAAATTGTCGGTCCTTCGGGGCCCCCTGAAAATGGGGGCCCTGGCCACGGGCCCCGTGTGCCCTTATAGTAAAGACGGTATTGAGTGTTCTATTAGAATAATCTACTTGAGGAAAACCATAATGTTCACAAATAAATAGTTTAGGAATAAACAGCACTGGAACGCAACGAACAAACTATTGTTGTGCCAACCCTTGAATTGTGTTCACGGACGGTACCGTAATGGGTAACATATCATATGATCTGGATATCAAACAGCTTCTTTTGTCTTTGCAATAAAAGTGACAGATAGTAACATTTAGCGTAATATTGTTGAAATATGCAGAAGTTTTTAAGCTTTATAAAGCTTGTTATGGCATTGCAATTTTTTTGTCGTAATCATCGTTTGAAATAAGTTAAACGAATTTTTCATAGTCTATCTCGTTCTGACGTTTAATGAATGAATGAATGAATGAATGAACGGCCCACGGTACTCTGTTGTATGAATTTAGTGAAAATTTCAGTGACTCCAAGACGTGTCATCAACTTGAAAATTTGCTTATAGTATCAAGAATTTCGGACGATACGATAATTTTATTATTACGACCTAATATCCTTAGACCAGGATTTCTAGGACAAGCAATTAATTGTGATAAAAAGAAATGTATTGTGTCGGAATGAGGGTCTACCTGCAGCATGTTGAGGGGCTCGTTGATGGTGACCGGCATGGATATCTGGCTCAGGTCCTTCCCGATGTTCTTGTAGAGCAGGTTCCACACGGTGGGCGCCGCGGCGGCGGGGCGCGGGGCGGGCAGCCGCGTGCGGCGCGACCAGCCCCCCGCGCGCGCCCGCACCTCCCCCGCACCCGCTGACGGGACACTCACGTTACCACTACACCACCGACCAGAGGAGCCAGAACCACTCTGGAGCCACTGGACCTCTTGTTAGTCCGCGCGGGTAGGTATCACCACCACCCCGCCTATTTCTGCGTGAAGCAGTAATGCGTTTCGGTTTGAAGGGTGGGGCAGCCGTTGTAACTATACTGAGACCTTAGAACTTATATCTCATGGTGGGTGGCGCATTTACGTTGTAGATGTCTATCGACTCCAGTAACCACTTAACACCAGGTGGGCTATGAGCACGTCTAACCCTCTAAGAAGTAAAATAAAATAAAAAAAACTAGTAACAATAATAATTACGCTACATACAGGGTGTGAGTTTTTCGAATGACCGAGACCAGTAAGGATTAATATTAAGAGATGGCAACACTGAACTGGCTGCCTCACCACGGGACGGGTAGGGACCTCACAGACGCGAGCCTACGATGTTTATACTAAACATACGCTATGCTATGAAAGTTGGAAAATCAAATGGAACGGCTACACAATTAAAGTACAAACTGAGACCTCAATCTAATGTTTAGTGGCTTCGGTATCCGTTTATCTGAGGGCGACGTCCTTATCTGACCATCAACAGCCCTAAAAAACATGACGACATAAATGAATGAAAACTTGGATGTGGCATGCTCTGTTTCGCGGGCTACTGACAGCGAGGACAAAGGACTGGTCACGGCTGAGGTCAGGGTGAGGGGTGTGGAGACTCACCGGCGCCCTCAGAATTGTCCGAGCTGGCCGAGCCCTCCTCGCTGCTTAAGGATCCGGCTTCTGACGAGGAGTCACCGTCCAGCTCTATGACGCCGCTCTGAAAACGAGGATCGTTTTAAGGATCTCACCTTCGAAGGTAGACTGGTTACCAAAGCCCGCACCCTATATTGTCGGATTAGAAATTGATAGCAACAAAACTCTGGGTTTCAAATCCTTCTTATCTATGGCTTCTACCACATGTCTTAACATGGATGGCGACATTGGAGTTCTGATTACAAATTGATAGCAATATAACTCTTGGTTTCCAATCCTTCTTGTCTATGGCTTCTACCACCTCTCTTAAGGTGGATGGCGATTTCAACGTCATGATGTATGCAACCTCCACCATGAGTTTATTCAATCACCCACCTACCATAAAAACTATGGATGTCGTTACCTCATCAGCCGCAATGATTTCTTCATGTTTAAGATCGTCATCTTCATGCTCCTCCGCATCGAAGAACTCGGAAGCGGACACGCAGGACGAGCTGTAGCTGAGAGACTGCTGGAATGGACGGTTCACCTGGGGACGGAGAATCAGTGAACCTAGATACAGCTATTGATTCCGGTATGACCGCATTTGGCATGTTTTTTGTTATTGCCATTATAGGCAGACGAGCATACGGCCCACCTGATGATGAGTAGTTACCGTCGCCCATGGACTTCAGCAATGCCAAGGGCAGAGCCAAGCCACAGTCTACCGTTAAATACTCTCCACAAGCCTCGTTTGAAGATAAACATGGTAGAAGTGGAATCTTTAAAAATATTCTATAGTATTCTCTCGCTATTTCTGCCGCGAATTGGACATACTTTCTGGTTTGAAAGGTGGGGCTGCCGTTTTACTGTAGTACGGAGGCTTAGGCCAGGTGGTGACATCCATGTTGTGATGCCTCTGTGATTGAGTAACCACTCCAGCCCAAATGGACCGTCACTTGACTCAATATTCCGCAACAAGCAATTCCACGGTATTGATAGATTTATTTTTTCACCAGTAGGTGGTAGGACCTCTTGTGAATCCACACGGGTAAGTACCACCGCCCTGCCTATTTTTGCCGTGAAGCAGTAATGCGTTTCGGTTTGAAGGGTGGGGGCAGCTGTTGTAACTATACTTGAGACCTGAGAACTTATAAGTCAAGGTGGGTGGAGCATTTACGTCGTAGATGTCTATGGGCTCCAGTAACCACTTAACACCAGATGGACTGTGAGTTCGTCCACACCCCATTTAAGCTATAAATGAATAAAATAGATTTTTTAATCAGAATTAAGTGTCATAGGACACAGATAAATAGTAACACGTACCGCATCAGCAGGTCCCACGGAGCCGATCTCTGCGATGTCGGACGCCAGGTGGATCCTGGACAGGCGGGACCTCAACTCTGCAACCGCACCTTCACTACTCATTATTTACGTACAGAATAGTTCTTTTTTTTTAAAACAAAACAAAGGCTTAAGATTCCGATTGTTTTAGACCTTTCGAAAACTGCGCAGTTTTGTGGTTGAATTGATTTGAAGTAATGGGCAAAATGGGAGTCGATCGAGATGAGGTCAGATATACTCAGCAAATAATTGTATATTCCAGTTCTTTTCGTTTTGTTACCAAAGTTGCGAAGGACAATACGTTTAGAGATAAAGTCGCAGCATTGTATCTTCAGAACTTGCCCCAGAGACCAACAAAGAACCCTATAATCAAAATTACGTTTATGGTTTTATTTTTACTTTTCGTGATCCGAAAACGATTAGCCATAATCGAACACAAGATCATTGACCGACGCCTGAATTTCGCTAACGACAATTTCCACCAGGTCGGTCCACCGAGCAACTTCATTCGGTTCGTTAAAGACCTTTCATTTTTCGTGAAGCCCTAAACTGTGAAGTTTTTATTTTATTTTATGGTTGGTAGATTACTGGTGGCCCGGCCTTTCCAGTTTCACCAGGACAGGTGGGCGAGCAAAGGCTCAGCCAGGGGGTAGGAATTGCTAACAGCTGCTCGAGCGCCTCCAAATGAGACCAAAAACTCAAGAGCAATTGCTTCGTGAATGAATCTACTACCGGACCGGAATGGCACCCCCCGGATAGAAACTCTGCGGGCTGATGCATGGGTTAGGTTGCACGTCGACCTCTTTGTCGAGTTCGACAAGTACGGTTATCGGGGTAGCTGTGAAGTATTCGGAGCGTCGGGAATAATTTCATGACAGTTATAAAAGCGAGATTAAGGAATTGTAATTGACTTCACGCCTTGTTAAGACTGGAGACAATACTATAAGGAGCCCTGTGACGCTGCGATAGAGTTCAAAGTACATTGACTTAGCGATGAGGGTGGAACCTAGCAGGTCTCACCAGAATTCTGTTGCAGAGCCGACGTCAGGTTGGTTCGGAGCGCAGACACGACGGATCCTCCCGCCGAGCCGTTCGAGTCTGCGGCCTCCATGGCGGCCCTAAGGCGACTGCGTTCACAAACCTAAATAAAAAACGGCGTAACTTGAACGGTTTTGTTGTTTGTTAGGGCCTCTTGCGAGTCCGCGCGAGTAGGTACCACCACCCTGCCTATTTCTGCCGTGAAGCAGTAACGCGTTTCAGTTTGAAGGGTGAGGCAGCCGCCGTAACTATACTTGAGACCTTAGAACTTATATCTCAAGGTGGGTTGTGAGCTCGTCCAACCATCAAAGCAAAAAAAAAATACTGCACGAAGTTTCTGTCGTCATAGTGTCTGGCGCGCGCTGGAAATTCATGTTAGAACTATTGTGTAAGAGATTCTGCAGACTGCCGGAAAAGTGACGGATCGTTTAACGTATACTAACATTGGCATCAGAAATTTATAATCAGTCACTCCTCTGCATGTGAGAACGTCCAACTCTTTGAAACTCTTCGAATAGTTTTTGTCACCTGTGCCCAATGTTTATAGTATTGTCTTTTCTAGCACGCCGTGGGCAGAACACCAGTCAGACGGTCAGATCTGGTTAAGAAAGCGGTGCTAGTCTATACCATGAGGTCCATGCCACCCATTACCGAACTCTATGGCGGAAAGCCACATGTGGGCGCGATCCTCAGCAGTGAGGGAATAAACAAGAGAGATTGTCTTATCATCTTCACTCAAGCGGAGAAAAGAAGTCGCACTCACCATTGTGGCGACGATGGTCTTCAAGCTGGCGACCAAATCTTTGGCCAGAACCGTGAAGTCTTCCCTCAGCTGGTGGTCAGGAGTCAGACTGGAGATGGAGGCCGGTCCTGCGGTTGGCCCGAAGGCCTCGGCCCCGGGAAGCGACTGTGGTCTTGCCGCGGCACATGCTGGAAAGCCGTTCTTATTGCAATTATATCCTCTAGTTGAAGGTTTTTAAAATAACGATCGAAATGTTTTCTTTAATTTTCAATGTCCTGAGACTTAAATTAATCAAATTATAAGCGTTATGGTGATGTTATTTGTACGGTTGCTGATGCAATGTAAAGGGTGTAAGCTGCCCTTTATTAATAAAACAAGTTAGTTCCAATTTTACTCCGTATGTTCTCACTATTGCCTGACGTGCGGGTGGGCTATGTACGACTGACTAATGCAAGCGATGTATATAACCGCATACGCTACTAAACTGTGTCCCTGCATTATTTGATTAATGAACTTCACGCGCTGTTTGAATTTCAAACCTATTACTACGGAACATGGCGTATCTTTTTACGTAAATTGTTTTAATACAGAATGGTGTATGTTTTCATGTTTGTGTTTTTTTTATATATATATAAATTCATTCCACAAATTCAATAACTAAAAATGACCGCGTACATATTTATAAGACATTAAGACCAAATATTCGGTATTGAAGTCGTAACGCCACTTGAAGTCTACATATGGATTATTTAATTAATCGCAATTTTGTTTTTACTAATATTAAGTCAAATGCAGTCGTCGTGGCCTAACGGATAAGACGTCCGGTGCATTCGTGTTGAAGCGATGCACCGGTGTTCGAATCCCGCAGGCGGGTTCCAATATTTCTAATGAAATACGTACTCAACAAATGTTCACGATTGACTTCCACGGTGAAGGAATAACATCGTGTAATAAAAATGAAACCCGCAAAATTATAATTTGCGTAATTACTGGTGGTAGGACCTGTTGTGAGTCCGCGCGGGTAGGTACCACCGCCTTGCCTATTTCTGCCGTGAAGCAGTGATGCGTTTCGGTTTGAAGGGTGGGGCAGCCGTTATAACTATACTTGAGGCCTTAGAACTTATATCTCAAGATGGGTGGCGCATTTACGTTGTGGATGTCTATGGGCTCTAGTAACCACTTAATACCAGGTGGGCTATGAGCTCGTCCGCCCATCTAAGCAATAAAAAAAAAAAAAAATTCTAATTTACAATGTCTTCGTGAGCTTCGTTTGTTTGTCACACTAAAACCGAACTAAATATGAGAGCGTACAGTAACGCGTCTTACGCTTTTGTTCCTTCATATTTTAACATAATAACAACAACAAGGCATATTATAAAGTTAAGGATTTTTTACTAGACGGCACTACGTGGGGAATGAGGCGTTCGCTCCTGGCCTTTTAATTTTTCATTATTATTATTATTATTATTTATTTGAATTGTATTTTTTGAATTGTTTTTTCGTATAATGTAAATATGTTTTCTTATTTTAAAAAAAAAAGAAAATATTTGAGAAAATCCAAAAAAAAAAAAAGGCCGCTGAGTTTGTTTCGCCGGTTCTTCTCAGGACTGTGGCTTTTTTTGGAACCGGTGGTAGAGTTAACATTTTCATTTAAATTTTGACATTCAACAAGTGTGTTTTTGATGACATCCAAGTTGAAATAAATGATTTTGAATTTGAATTTGAATGAATTGTAGTTCTATATAGACGACATTGTAATAATTAAGACAACTTGATAATTTGCCGCGGACCACATCAGAAAATTGAACGTATAACGTTCATGTAATAACTTTGCAGGAACCAGAAAGATTTTGATCACACCTTCCTAGAATCAATCAATCAATTAACTTCGTAAAGAAATACGACGCTTATTATATACCACCAGTAATTATATTTTACTGGTGGTAGGACCTCTTGTGAGTCCGCACGGGTAGGTACCACCGCCCCGCCTATTTCTGCCGTGAAGCGGTGGTGCGTTTCGGTTTGAAGGGTGGGGCAGCCGTAACTATACTGAGACCTTAGAACTATATCTCAAGGTGTGTGGCGCATTTACGTTGTAGATGTCTATGGGCTCCAGTAACCACTTAACACCAGGTGGGCTGTGAGCTCGTCCACACATCTAAGCAATAAACAAGATTATCAATTCGAAAAAGATACCTGACTTTAAAGAACTAAATATGAGAGCGTACAGTAACGCGACTTACAATTTTGTTCCTTCAATACTCTCACTATGTACTGATGTAAGATCTTCACTAATGTTTTAATAACACCGTCACTCTCTGATGACATTTCGGCTGTCTCATAAAACTAATTTATATCCGTAGTGTCCATTTTTTTTTTAATTCACACAAATTTCTTAAAGATACCAAAAATCGATTGAACAACAGTCATTTTAAAATAATCCTAACTATTTCCTTACAGGAATAATCACTTTTAACTTTTTAATATTAAGGCACGAAGGATTCTATAAGTTTTGCTTTATTAACATTCGCTAATTTATGAAATGCTATAACAAAACAACCTTTCGTAACATTAAAATAGCAACAGACATTAACAACAAAATATTTAAGGCAAACTCTAGGCACTACACAATATTGCACAATCAAAAGAACCGAGAGATTTTTTCTTAGACGTTCTTCCGGAATGTCGTAATACTAGTGGAAAATAAGATTACAGATTCAATTCTAGATTAAGAGAGCGCTTATCTCGGACATAGCGGCAGAGATAAATATAGTTTTAGGAAAAAAAGCCTTAATTGCAACGGATTTAAGTAGAGTATTGTGATTCGATTGTTTAGCGTAATTTTACTGTTTATAATAAGACTGTTTGAGACTTTTTTCTCGTAAACCTACTATGTTTGCATGACCAACATTTAACAACACGTGTATTTTTATAAATAACTAGCTGACCCGGCAGACTTCGTAGTGCCTCAATCGATAAGTAAAAGACCTACACTTTATTTAATTCCGAGAATTTTCATATTTATTCACCTTTTAAACCTTCTCTGGACTTCCACGAATAAGTCAAGACCAAAATTAGCCAAATCGGTCGAGCCATTCTCGAGTTTTAGCGAGACTAACGAACAGCAATTCATTTTTATATAGGTATATAAATAGACTAGCGGACCCGAGAGTCGTTGTCTTGTATACACAAAATGAATGAAATGAATGAATAAATGCATACACAAAAATTAATTCAAATTGATCCAGCCGTTTAGTTGCAGTATAGATAAATAAATAACCTAAATACCGACTGCAGCGCCATCTGCCGGGCTGATTTGTGAATCTAAGCCATCCAGGGCGTCACCCAAACGCTTACAAAAAAAAAACATTCAAATCGATCCAGCCGTTTAGGAGGAGTTCGGTGACATAGACACGTACAATATAATTTTCTATATATTAATACGTGAAGCAAAAACTTTGTACCCCTTTTTTCGAAAATTGCGCGGACGGAGGATTATGGAATTTCCCACACTTATAGAGAATATAGAGAAGGAGTGCAGATCAACAAAAAAAACAATACACAGACTAAAATATTAAAAATAAATTAAGTTAAAATTAACATTTAATACTTTTATTAAGTTTTGATTATTTAAACAAATCATGTTGTTGGCGCCATCTTTTATCAGAATGTATCATGTATTTGACAAACACACGCATGCATACTATTTGTTTATTGTCAAACTTTTCTTATTGCTTATAGTCTGTGATCCAATTGAAAATAGAATAAATATTGTTTGTCTTTATTAATATTTGTCTAAGGTGTAGTCTTGACGAAGTCTGTGATTATAGAAATATAAATAAATAGTCTTTGACAATATAATCATAATAGTGTACAAACTTATGATTTCAATTAATTATAATCGAATTTCGACTACTGCGGGACCTCTAGTATATATTTATATAAAGATTTAACAATTATTGCTGACAGTACGTTCGTTCGCTAGCGATGCACTCATCATCTTTATACGACTGTGATATTTTATGACTGACTGAGCGGTGGAATAGTTAGCGGCCCTAACTGTTGCGTCGAGGGTCGTGGGTTCGATACCCACATCAGGCAAACATTTGCGCGAGCAACAGATTTGTTTCTAGAAGCCACTAGAATGAATGACGCGTCATAAAAGGTATACTTTAGCATCGCGATAATGTGTCTTTGATATTGTACGTGATGGTGGAAATTTTGTATATTATAAAAAAAATAAGGGGAAAGGAAAATAAATAAAAAATATATATATCTTACGAACTAAAGCCGAGGCCAGAAATGTTGTTAGATACGCTGGAAATTGAAAAAGAAAGCATATCTATAGACATTATACATATACACAGAGACACATCCCCTATCAAAACAAGCCTGCAGGATCGATTTTACAATTTTGATAATAATGAGCTGTTTGGATCTTGGACAGTAAGTATACGCTTTGCTTTTTTTGTTATTGCTCAGATGGGTGGACGAGCTCACAGGCCAACTGGTGTTAAGCGGTTACCGGAGCCCATAGACATCTACAACGTAAATGCGCCACCCGCATAAAATAAATAAAATAAACCCGCCGTGCGGGTGGGGATCCGGCGATTTTCTCCTGTGGAAAAAAAAAAAAAAAAAAAACCCACCTTGAGATATAAGTTCTAAGGTCTCAGTATAGTTACAACGGCTGCCCCACCCTTCAAGTCGAAACTCATTACTGTTTCACGGCAGAAATAGGCAGGCTGGTGGTAGCTACCCGTGCGGATTCACAAGAGGTTCTACCACCAGTAAATTGTATTGTATTGTTGTTTCTACTTTCCTAATATTTTTAGTATTAGCAGCAATAGTAGTGAGTAAATTAACCCACAGACACAGCTCACTGAGTTTCTCGCCGGATCGTCTCTATGGGTCGCGTTTCCGATCCGGTGGTAGATTCTGCGAAGTACTGCTCTTGCTAAGGGTAGTGTTAGCAACGTCGTCAGGCTTGAGCCCCGTGAGCTCACCTACTTGGTAGGTGAGTAGGTGGATATAAAAAAGCAGTAGTAAAATCGTCAACTGTTAATCCTTAATTCCTTTCTAATGCCTAATTACCTATACTAGTGTCCATTAACACGTTGAACGCCATATGAATAAATAATACTTTAGATTTTCTATAAAAGCGTATTTCGTTAGTTTTTTTAACCTATTGTTTATTTTTTAGTTGAATTTAAATTTTTTCCTAAATAAGTATGCCCAATTTCGAGTTAATCCGATGTTTTGGAGGGGGTCAAAATCATGTTCAAAGATTCCGTTACATCTGAAGCTAATAAAAGCGTATTAAAAATCGAGCATTTTCATTGAGGTGCTCACCGGTAAGCCTTATCTTACTGAGCCGTTCGGGTCATGAGGGTCACCCGTGAGCCGCGTGAGGGCTCCAACATGAACGCTTTCTACAAGCCACCGATTGCAGCTATCAAACAAAACGCGTATGGAAGTGAGTCGTGTGGCCCTTTAGCCAAACCGAACGGCGTGGTTTTCAAATCCAATAGAAACTTGTAGTTTTTATCAAGGTTATATATATATAGCCCATTAAAATATTTAAAAAACTAGACAGTAAGAGTCGCTAGTTCTTAATTTCGATACAAATTATAACATTTTATAAAAATTTTAGAATGAAAATCTCATATTAATAAAAAGCAAGTCATCTTAGTAATCATCAGCCTATTATCGCTCGAATCAAAATATCCTAAATTGAAGTTCCCTTATCTAATTAGAGGTAATCATTTTGTGTGAATGCAAATCAGTAAGTTAAAAGATATTTATCGTTAAAAAATAAATAAAGTGGGGTCTGTGAACTTTTCTGTCTCAAGTACTCGACGACGTGTTTGTGGAATCGGTGTGTATAAAGGCACTACACGTACTGCTGGTCGGAATTGCTCATAGCATTGAAGATCTTTAACGATACTCGATTGAAGTCAAAGGAAAAGATAAATTTTGTCCAAGTAATTTCTGCGAATATCCTTGACTAAATTTTCCGCGTATCTACATAAGCTATGTAAATGTCTAAATTTCTCTCGAAGGTTGTTTCAGTGTTGCCAACTAGTACTAGTTTTTTTTGTAATTAAGAAAATTTCCAGATTTTGTTAGTTTTTTTTATTTTTATTTTATTGCTTAGATGGGTGGACGAGCTCACAGCCCACCTGGTGTTAAGTGGTTACTAGAGCCCATAGACATCTACAACGTAAATGCGCCACCCACCTTGTTAGTTGACAACACTTGTCTATAATGGGCGTGGAACGTCAACTGTGACAGATGACAGAAAATGTCAACAACCTTCCGAGAAAGAGACAAAAGAGAACGTAAAACTTACCGATTTCGTAAAATCCTTGTCAAGACATACATTCAAATTAGATTACAATGCAAACTACTAAATTAAACATTTAGATAATACATGCCTGTATTTTTTAAAATTTAAATCAATTAAAAAAAAACTACTAATGTACCATTCATTTCTCGAAATTAAAATACAAAAAAAATATATTAATAAATATATAATTATTTCCTTGTGCTTTAATCAATTATGGTAGATTTGTTATATTTTATTTTTTGTATGGTAGATTTTATAAAAATATATATTTAACGGCATCGCATGCTTCCTTCGCCCGAATAATTGTTTTCGATTCCAAGTTGCAATGTATTTAGAATTAAAGCAATCATTCGACATTCAATTCAAATAAACATCACTACATAATAATAATAAAATACAAATTTGTTTATATACACATCAACCACACACAAACAGCAAAGCGTGTAAACGCAAACACACACACACACACAACACATAAAGGGAACGAAGAGAGGTGATCTTCATTATCAGCGTGCCAAAGACAATGGATTACAACAGCATAGTAGCTTTTTATTTTTTTACGCTGGCAATACATTTTCCTCTTCGATTTTATTTCATAAATTTTTTTTCTAAGCTACAATGTAAAGATCACATCTGTTCTTATTATTTACAATTTTTTTTAATATAAATGTTGCTGACATACCTATGGGTAGCGAAGCAGCCGAGTTAGGTATGGACGACGCACCGCCGCCCGGGGATGGAGGCGCGGTCAGTGCTGAGAGGGCCTGTCCGAAAATGTACCTTATTACAATAACATTCAAGGTCATCAGCAGTAGCTATGTGCTAGAGGTGAATTTAGTTATTCTTTCTCTAAACTATCTCTAACGCTGATGGTAGGGCATATTAAAGTCCACACGGAACAGTACTGGCGCTCTGGCTATCTCTGCCGCAAAGCATTCACGGGTCACCATCGAATAGTTCATTTGCAAATGAAAATTTACTATGAGCATAATAGATACAACCGTCGCCATTGTTTTCAACAAAGACAACGAACTTAATTAGCTGAAATGTTGCCAGACTGTAATTCTCAAAATTGCTACACATATGTTTTTTTTATTGCTTAGGTTTGTGGAGGAGCTCACGGCCCACCTGGTGTTAAGTGGTTACTGGAGCCCATAGACATCTACAACGAAAATGTATGCCACCCACCTTGAAATATGAGTTTTAAGATCTCAATTTTTACAGCACAACGGCTGCCTTAGCTTTCAAACCGAAACGCATTACTGCTTCACGGCAGATGTAGGCGGGGCGGTGGGACCTACCCGCGCGGACTCACAACACGGCCTACCACCAGTAATATTGTGGGTAACGCACGGTATCATCACGATTGAAACTTCGAGCTCTCAATTCTTAAGGCAATAGTAGAGTGTGAACCTCATGACCCCTCCCCCTGCCCGTTGGACCGATGACTTTCGGCGATATGCTGGGAGAGATTGGATGCGGAAGGCGGAGGATCGTTCATTGTGGCGGACTATAGGAGAGGCCTACATCCAGCAGTGGAGAGATACAGGCTGATGATGAACCTCATGATTACCATGTGCGAGTTAGACGGGTCGATGTGCGAAGCGGTGAGTTCAATGGAAGCGCATTTACTGTTTGACTTCTTCTTGCGGAGACCGAACTTGCGGCGATCCTTCTTCACGTTCGGCGAAGCGCCATCCAGCGACACCTGCGAACATTCTAGACTACTAGTGTTCGCCCAGCGATCGACATTCGACCGTAAAAACAGACAGTTAGGATTTAGATTCGATCATTTCGCACTTTTCTGTTATTGTTATTACGGGGAAAAGCACACTTTTTTTTAATTCGTGGTATGCAGCGGCTTGGCTCTGCCTCTGGCGTTGCTGACGTCCATGGATAACGGTAACCATTCACCCATACGTGGGCCGTAGCTCGTCTGCGTACCAGGGCAATAAAAACAAAAAAATATTGTAACTTTGTTTCCTACCTAAATTGGCAGTTTTAGAAGGATCGGATTTTCTGAGTGAACCGCGATTCCGATCGATTGGTAGATTCAGCGAAGCACTGCTCTTACTGGAGCCAGTGTTAGCAACACTCCCGACTTGAGCCCCGTGAGCTCACCTGCAGGTTAGGGTGAAGCTGAAATAGCCTCTCATGGCTACCAGCATAGGTAGGTAAAAAAATAGAACTATGTCAGCGTAACCGAGCGTGGAGGTGAGCTTACGGGCTGAGGGATTTTGTCAGGTCTACCTCTAGCAAGAGCAGTGCTTCGCTGAATGGTAACACAAAAAATGGTGACATAAGCCGTCGCGGCCTAAAGGATAAGAAGTCCGGTGCTTATCGAGCCATGCGACTGAGCCGGTGTTCGAATCCCACAGGCGGGTACAGTTTTTTTTCCTAATAAAATGCTTACGTCATACATGTTCACGAATGAATGGCGTTGCATTGTGTTTCACTCTCATATCTACATTATATATCAACTACCACCAGATTTTTAGATGCATTGGTTAGTAAAATCAAGGGACAGCAAACCTCCTGATTTATTATGGCAATATACCCAGAGCTGGTCGGATCGTGGCATTTCTCATTGCAAAAAGTAACAACCACGGTCTACGGAACAACTTAAGTCCTAATATGACCTCGATTACAATAAAATATAGCTTAAAAACAAAAAAAAACCAACAGCAAATCAAATGCTTAATTAAAACAATAACTTTTTCATTCTGCTCATCATAGAAAGGATATATATATATT
This sequence comes from Bombyx mandarina, assembly GCF_030267445.1. Lineage (NCBI taxonomy): Eukaryota > Metazoa > Arthropoda > Insecta > Lepidoptera > Bombycidae > Bombyx > Bombyx mandarina. Next base: position 6,965,924 of record NC_143226.1, read on the forward strand.
TTTTTTTATTATTGCTTAGCTGTATGGACGAGCTCACAGCCCACCTGATGTTAAGTGGTTACTGGAGCCCATAGACATCTACAACGTAAATGCGCCACACACCTTGAGATATAGTTCTAAGGTCTCAGTATAGTCACAACGGCTGCCCCACCCTTCAAACCGAAACGCATTACTGCTTCACGGCAGAAATAGGCGGGGCGGTGGTACCTACCCGTGCGGACTCACAAGAGGTCCTACCACCAGTAATTACGCAAATTATAATTTTGCGGGTTTCATTTTTATTACACGATGTTATTCCTTCACCGTGGAAGTCAATCGTGAACATTTGTTGAGTACGTATTTCATTAGAAAAATTGGTACCCGCCTGCGGGATTCGAACACCGGTGCATCGCTTCAACACGAATGCACCGGACGTCTTATCCGTTAGGCCACGACGACCACAATTTTATTAGGACAAAATAACAAAATTCTCGGTACACAAGTCGGCAAATTTTTGGGGCAGCCTTAAAATTATCCTTTTCCGTTTCCGTTACACACATAAATATATATACCGGTCAAGCCGATAAAGGCGTGTTAATGTTGAGTTAAGCGAAACGAATACATAAGTAAAGTACATGTTGAGTTTAAATTCGCACGGTTGCGTGTGTGGCACTTACGTCTGTATCGTGATGGACTTGTTGTTGCATCTCCAGCGCATCCAGCAGCCTTTGCAGCTGTTGTACTGAGAGCTGAGCTTGTCCTAGCTCACGTGAGGCGTTCTCCAGTGGACCGCCGGATTCTGTAAGCATAAACAACGAAATTACGGAGAATGGGTAGACGCGGTCGTAGGTACGGCGGGCTGATGAGGTCATTTGAGCGAACGCGACCCATAAGTTTTGTTTAGGCAGCGGCTTGGCTCTGCCCCTGGCATTGCTGAAGTCCATGGACGCCGGTAACCACACACCGTCAGGTGGGCCGTATGCTCGTCTGCCTATAAGGGCAATTAAAAAAAAAAGTATTGCATGTTGACGTGGTCATTTCTATTCTTTCAGCCCACAGACATCCAGTACTGGACATAGGAATAAATAAAAAAAGAACACTGTCATTTTGATGTTCGGACAGTTTATTGAAACTTTGTGACGCATTAAAGACGGGATGTTGAAGCGATTGACAACTTGAGATATAAGGCAGAAGTTCAATCTTTAAGCCTTTGACTACCCTGTAGGTCATCGGTGCCCTACGCGGCGCACTGAAGTAATTACGTCGATTTCTTTTACTACAGCGCCGGAATATCTAATAGACTCCGGGAAACACGAATCCGAAGATACTGAGAATGAATCAATTTCTAAGAGACCATACATTATAAAACCAAAAGAAGGCAAGTTAGGCAATCTAGATACTTTAGTAGCAGAAATCGACATAATTACTTTAATACGCCGCGTAGGGCAGCGGTCACCTACAGGGCATTTAGTTAAAACGACAATTATTACCAAAAAACAGTTCCAAAATAATTCAGACATTCAATTAAGTTTCTACAACTTCTGATGTTTATTGCAGTGCGCGCGCTATTTAAGTTCGCATACAGCTAAAGGTTTGGTAAATGTTGGGGAAGTTGTTGAAGTTGTTGAAGAAAAGTCGGGGAAGCTAAAGGTTGGGGAAGTTGTTGAAGTTGTTGAAGAAAAGTTTGGGAAAGCTAAAGCTTGGGGAAGTTGAAGTTACTGCATCCTCGTTCCTAGTTTTTGGAATGGAAATGTCCTTACCGATGATCCAACTGGCGAGTCGTCCGCCGGGCGTGCCGGATACGAATTGCGGTCCTCTAATCGTGGCTGTCGTGGGACTTACCAGCCCTACGGATAAACATTCAATTGGGGTAAGGGGAGAACTAGCCGGGCAGTGGTATAGAATACACGGACAAAATCAACGTTTTTATCTTTCAACGATCTTTTTTATTGCTTAGGTTGGTCGACGAGCTCACAGCCCAACATAACACCAAGTTGTTACCGGAGCCCATAGACATCTACAACGTAAATGCCGCCACCTACATTGAGATATAAGTTCTAAGGTCTCAGTATAGTTACAACGGCTGCATAACCCTTCAAACCAAAACGCATTACCGCTTCACGCCAGAAATAGACAGAGCGTTGGTACCTACCCTCACTACTATACTCACAAGAGGTCTTACCACCAGTAATTACGCAAATTGTAATTTTGCGGGTTTGATTTTTACTGAACGATGTTATTCTTTTACCGTGAAAGTCAATCGTGAACATTTGTTAAGTACGTATTTCATGAGAAAAATTGGTACCTGCGGCATTTGAACACCGGTGCATCGCTACACACGAACGCACCGGACGTCTTATCCTTTAGGCCACGACGACTCTAAGTTAGTGATCTGGGGGGCTTATGAACACGCACGGGTAGGCATCGTCACCTTTAGTCTTTTTATGGTTTTTTCACCTAACGCGATTCGATCTGTAGGGCAGCTGTGAATTTAGCATTGAATTTTGTGCTTTTTTTTTTAGTGAGGGCTTAAAGTTAGGGCTGTCTACACACTGCGTATTCACGAAATTAGAATTGGCTAAAACGTTAAACATTTATACATGGGTTTTTATATTTTCAATTTTTCGTCTCGCTTCGGGTTTCGATATTTGCATTGTATTTTTTTTTAATTATCCTTCCAGATTTTACCCTTCACACGATTAGTCAACCATATTATTATGTTATTCCATACCACTTCCGGGGAACTTTTTACGTGCAAGATACAATAAAACTTGTATCAAAATTCAAAACATGCTTCATACTACCAGGGTATTGATATGCTAACGTTATCAAATTGTCTAACCGAATATCAATCAGGATCCACTATATCTTTTTTAAATATGAATGATCCGCTTACTGGTGGCCCGGAGTCCTTTCCAGTTTCACCAGGACATGTGGGCGAGTGAAGGCTTAGCTAGGAGGAGTGGGTGTTGCTAACAGCTGTCCGAGCGCCTCCAAAGGAGACCTAACAGCTCAAGAGCAGCTGCTTCGCGAATGTATCTACTACCGGATCGGAATCGCGACCCGCTGAGAAGATCCGATGAGAAACTCAACGCGCGCGATCCATTATGTGTTACGTGGCTAAACATTGATCATTATCATAGTAATTGTTTATTTGGCCTCAAATGACGTCACCAGTTAAATCAGACAAATTGAGAGTAATTTTTGAAAAGCCACCCGCTTGTTGGCATTTCAGGGTAGATTTATGGCATAATGCCGTCATTGTACTTCAGGCACTAGTCGTTTCCCTAATGGTCCGAGATAAATTACCTCAGTGCCGTTTTCAACTATAGTATTTGTTATATTTTTGTATTAAGCTAGATGAATGAACAAGCTATCGGCTCACACGACTGCTTCGTGGCCGAAATAGGCAGGATGTTGGTATCCATCCATGCGCGTTCCCGTTGCATCCAAAATACAAACAGTGACAAGCACTTACTAAATTTTTTTATCTTGCCAAGGCCGAATCTTGACTAGGTGACTCTTGACCTAATGCGGTTTAGATTCCCGGTCAGGGTCATTAGTAGTCTAATAGCACTTATACTTGTCTAGTATTCTAGTATTGTCTAGTTTCAGGTAGGACCTCTGGTGGTAGGTGGTAGGACCTCTTGTGAGTTCTGCCTATTTCAGCCGTGAAACAGTAATGCGTTTCGGTTTGAAGGGTGGGGCAGCCGTTGTAACTATACTTGAGACCCTAGATCTGATATCTCAAGGTGGGTGGTGCATTTACGTCGTAGATGTCTATGGGCTCCAGTAAACACTTAACACCAGGTGGGCTGTGATGTCGTCCACCCATCTAAAAAAAAGGTAACGGTAACACATGAAAAATTCCAAGCATGGGCGCATCCAATGTAGAAAAAAATAATTTATCTAGAGATACTGAACCAAACTAAATAAATAAATAACCTTGTACCACGTATTTATCGGATGAACTATTTATCTTAATCTGTTTTGATACTGAAAATTTTTCTATATAGGTCTGTTTCTATGTATCTACGTATAGATTTATGTATAATAATGATTTTTTATCTAACTAAATCTATTTAATAACTATATATAAGTATATATTAGAATATCAATTTTATGTAATAACACAAAAAGGGACAAAGTTAAATAAATCGCGTTCTCTTGCGTTTTTCATATGCAATTTTGTATTTATAGCAGTTTGAGGTGAATGCTCACTAAAGATATAGGTTAATTTTATTATTACAGTTTATTTTTTGTTTTGTTACTGACTCCCTACGAATTACTACTTGAAAAATATAAAAAAAACCAGCAACAAAATTAGCAAATTCAAATCGCCTTCCAATATACGTTGTAAAATCTAAAACCAATAAAACAAATTGTTAAACGATAAAAAGCCAAACAAAAACCATTTAATAGAGCATCGAATACAGATAAGTTTACAAGCGGAATACGCATATCACATTAATTTAACTTTTATAAGACAATTCACTAGATAATTCTAGATATTTCTAAGGTTTCGACAAAGGAATATCTACGTCAGTACTGCGTAATTCGCCTGGTACCGTGTGTATGGGTAGCACTATCCGGATACAAGGGACGGTTCGCTAGGACATCTGCATATAGTTTTTAAATCCTTGCTATCTGTTTTATTAAAGTTCAAATCGGTGGTTGAACTAGAGCCCTTTGTGTTGTAGTTCTTACTGTAGTATATCTTGTATACTTTAAGGTCAGAATCAGGGTATTTCTTTTTCATTTTATTCAGTTTTCCTTTTTCGTTCCTCATTTTGAAATTAACTGTTTCAATGCGATCATATTTTTTTATGTCTCCCGTTTTAGAAAATTCATTTTCCGTATTTATCTTTACGTTAGACGTGCAACGGTCTGTTGTCTCAATAAATTCGCTAATAACTTTCTTGTTGTGTTGGGTTTTTGTTTGTGTTCTTTTAAATAACGATTCTCCAGTTTCTATTTCATTTGACTTTAGATTATTATCTTTATAGATATTTATGTTAATTGGTATATTAGTTGCTTTGTCGTTACCACAATTAGATTCTTTTGAATGTTTATTACCGATTGGAACAATATCGGGAATTTTTTCAGTAACATGTCCGAATTGTATACTCATATTTGGGACTGTATTAAGTGATTGATTGATTTTACCGAAGCAATTAGAAATGTTATTAGTAGTATTTAAATGACATATTCCTTGTTTCGTATCAAAATTATTCTCTTTGTATATTTTATGTAAAAGACTCAATTCAGTTGTTATATCATTTTGAATTGTTTCATAATATTTCTTTTTAAGCTTCGAATGTATTCCATGAATTTCTTTGTGCAGACTCGGCAGGCCTTGTGTCAGTTTACATAAGTCCCCTAAAATCAACAAAACGAATTCCTCATTGACTACTGACTTATTTGTTTTTTCTAAATTAACACAATTTTGTATTATTTCACTGGAGTAGTCGTTTGACTTCGATACATCATTCTCACATGTATGATCGCTAGTTTTCAATTTCTTGTAATTCTTTGGTACGTCCGACATCATGTAACAAGGAGTTTCATTATACGATCTATTAATTTCGGCGTTTGATTCAATATTTTTACGTTTATCTGATGTCATATAAAAAGAATGTTCGCTGTGTCCGCTTATGTAGGCTTTAGATGTGGCATCGCTACTGTAGATACGTTTGCCGTCTTCCAAATGTACAACTGGTTCGTTGATATACAAATTACTATTATTTCTATTGAATTCACGAAACATTTCACTAGACCCGTTATTGGTTTTCGAATTCAATTTGTCATTTTTATATTTTTTATCATTCGAAAATCTCAAACTAAGATGTCTACGCGTCGATTCAATGTTTTTCGATTTTAATTTTATAGTTATTGTAACGTCTGCGGCTTTATCAGAATCCGTGCTCGTTAATATTTGGTCTAAATCGTATTTAGAAAGATCTATTACAACCGATTGCTCGTTAACTGTCTTGCATAGATTTTCTCTATCTAATTCTTTCATGGTATTTTGTAAAGCTTCTTGCTTTTCATCTAGTTCCTTGTCCTTACTAGACCATTCTCTTTCGTTTTCTTTTTGTTTTGAAAATATCATAGCGACTCTGTTTAAAACATCTTTCACGTAATGGCTAGAATTATTGCCTTCGAGATTTGAGACACGATTACTTGGTGACATTTCGCATGCCAATATACTTTTAGATACTTTTTTTACAACAGCTTCGGTTAGAACGTCACACGCAGGAGCCGTTTCGCTTGCACTGAAGTTTATGCTCGTGTCTGTAGTGTTCAAACTGTCCTCCAGCACACCCAGATAGGCGTTCAAAAAGTCTTCGGCAATCTCAGCCGGCACCGAGGCTTCGCTTATGAGTTTTTTGATCGTGTACTGTATTTTAGGTATTTCGTTTGACGAATTCGAAGTGTCATTATAGTCGGACACGTTCGTATTATTATTCAAATTGTCGATTAAGGTTTTCGTTATTTTAATGTCTCTCTCGCGACTTTTGCTGCGTACGGTGTCGCAAAGGTAGATCGTGTTATTGAGCGGTCTCTCCAGTTCTTGGATTCGGCGCTCCTTTTCGTAGCTATCCGTATCTCGTATAGGACTATGGAAAACCGGCGAAATATTTTTTTCATTCGCACCCTTACGCGAAAACTTGTTAGATTTGAATTCGTGTAACAAATCACCGAAACCAAACTGGGTAGCGTGACTCTTATATCCGATGCCAATACCCGATAAATTAACATCTCTAGTGGAACTTCTAGATTTTGTGTTAGTCGATTTGGATATTTTAATCGTTTCTTTACACTGTTTCACATCGACACTGTCCAACCAGAATTCTATGAGAGTTCTGAACATAGCTTTCACGGGATATTTTGTTTTATCACAATCCTTTTCTAATACTTCCTTGATTATTTTACTTATATTCGTCCTCAAATCTCTTTCTTTACCAGTATCCTTGAATACGAAATCTACGAGTCTATCGACAATTTTATTGTGTTTAGAATCTGTTGTATTAACACGAATTTCATTACGTTTATCAAATATCTTAGGTCTGTTCGCCCCGTCGCGTTTTCGTTCGCTCGTCTGTTCGCCAAGCAACATATAATTGCCTAATGGCCTCCGCAGCTTCGGTTCCTCATACTCATTTCTATATTTGACGAGATTAGTCGATTTCCTCGATCTCCTCATTACGGAATTATTCTGACATTTCTTTCTGAAGAAATAACATTGCATATTTTGTTTATTCACAACTGCATTAACGATTTTGTTCGTTTGTCTTAAATGAATTAGAGCTTTCGTATCTACGGATTTAACACAAGCTGAATCTCTTTCTTTATAGCGTGGTTTATTATTTGCACCCAATTTCTTATCACTAACAATGTCTGTGCCGTTTTCTGTATTCGATCTGGGCATTGAATATACTTTGACGATGCGATCATCATTCGTAAATGTTTTTAAATCTTTCATAGGATCAAATTCGGTTGGTATCGAACCATTAAGCGTTTCGCTGTTGAATTCAGTGAGTCTCATAGAAGTATTAAATTCGGTTACGTTACTTGTTGATTTTGAAGTATCATATACACCTAATAAGAGAGAAAATTTTATAGAATGACTTAAAAAAAGAAATGTGTCTTAGTTCTGTCATTGCGACCTAGTTTCGTAATCATCAATGTTGGCCACTACCTTTATGGACAATGAAATTGTCAGAGACAAAAAAAAATACTGTTATTATGAAACAAATCCTAAATACACGAAAAAAGGGAGGAGGGATGAATTCATGTATAATCTATCTAATTTCATGAAACTAAAGATCGTACGTATCAAATTCTAATTTGAAAAAAGCTTCAAGGTTTATCTCCCCTACGTTATTCACAAATTCGATCTTCTAGAGAATAATAACGAAGAATCACGTAGGGGAATTCTAGAAATGTCATTCACTCATTATCATTCAAACATTCGTGCATAAGTGTGGTGTGGAGTGCTTACGGGAAGACGTGTCGGTCGCGGCCGGGTCGTCAAGAGGAGCATTGATCTTGGGTGCAGACTCCCTGGCTCCAAAGGTTAAGAGGTGTTGACGGTACAGCCTGAAATGATGTTTTAATTAAAACGTGGGAAGACCAGCTGACCACGCTCACCACTAGGTAACACATACCTGGTGGTGGAAGGTTACCAGAACCCACAGATTACAACGTTATGCAGCCAACCACCTTGAGACATGAAGTGGGATTCTCAATTGCATTGTATTCCAGCTATGAGCGCTTAGTTGTAACATTATGATTTTTTTTTATTGCTTGAATGGATGGACGACTGGAGCCCATAGACATCTACGACGTAAATGCGCCACCCACCTTGAGATATAAGTTCTAAGGTCTCAGTATAGTTACAACGGCTACCCCGCCCTTCAAACCGAAACGCATTACTGCTTCACGGCAGAAATAGGCAGGGCAGCGGTACCTACCCGTGCGGACTCACAAGAGGTCTTACCACCAGTAAGAACCAGCTATGAGCGTTTGGTTGTACCATATCCTATGCCCTTCGACTTAACCTAAGTGTACATCAGAACATCGTTAGTGTACAGTTAGAGCGGTGCTATTCTAAGTCGCGATGTCCATTCTCCATATGTCCAATATCTAAGCTCCCAACAATAACTTACCTGTGAGCTTTAAGCACACTGAGCCAAGTCCTGAAAACATCCGGAGTTTTCGCCCTCAAGTGGTATATGAACTCGTCCGCGTCTATGTCGATGCGGCGCCGTCTGGCCTTGGCCGAGATGACCGACAGACCGACATCCACCGAGCCGTGGAGCCGACCGCGGGCCACGTCGGCCGGTGAACGCGCGTAGACTAATATACCGCCGTCTACTACGAAGAACCTCTGGAACATAGTTCACATGTATTAGTAACGACCTCCTTTCAACAATGGACATAATTATTATGACTGAACTCATGATAACTACAAGACCAGCCGACGACAGCTGGAAGATCCTTCTTACCTTTTTGACCATAGTTAATTCTGTGCTGTATGTACCGACATAGGAATAAATTTTAGTGAGTCCGGTGCCACGTCAGTGGCGCTGTTCTACGCCACTACACATCCATCTCTTAGAAAGGTGGTCGTTGGGTTACATCTGGTCTGCAGGGTCGACCACGGTAGCCCTTTCTACGTACCCCGGGGTTGGGTCTCAGGCGGAGATCCGACTATAGAGCTAAAAAACTGGGCAGTCATTAGGCAGACGAGCGTACGGCCCACCTACTGGTGAGTGGTTACGGTCGCTCATGGACGTCAGCAATGCCAGGGGCAGAGCCAAGCCGCTGCCTACCGTTCGAAATATCTCCTGCTAAGCCGACCGACGCTAGATTAGCAATACACCAGACCTCACCTTGTGCCATCCTTTTAACGGCCATTTCCTCTTCTTATGCAAATACCCGTTGAAGACGTCCGGCCTCTTCTCGAAGCGCTGGCCATCCTTAAGGCCTTCGAGCACTTCCCACTCGCTGCCACGACGACGACTGCGAACGCGTCATAATTGGGAATGTTTCATCTATACTACTATATAAATCTACAGTGGTTGTTACGGATGTTCCGTTATAACTACTGAACCGTGCATCCGATTGACTTGAAACTTGGTATCCATGTAGAAAATACATGCACTTAATGTGCTGCCAAGCCCTCTCAATGGGAGCGCTTGGCAGCACAGCGGCCAGAATGGCGCAGGATGGTGAACAGCAAAGTACGCGAGTTCGAGGATCAGCGTAAAGCTGACCTTGATTACAAACGCGACCAGGCCCGCCCACCTGCTGCTATAACCTATAATTATGAGAACGGCGTGCTTACGTGCCCTCAATGCGCAAGGAGTTTTGCCGCGAAGATAGGCTATATAAGCCATCTTCGAGCGCACGAGCGCCAAATCGACGGATAGGAGTCAAAGTGGTCGCCATGGCCGAAATCGGTCGGATGAATCATCATCATCAATATTTATATGAGTGTTGGATTCCCTACATCAGTTGCGGGGGCTTTAATGATGAGAATCTTTGTGGGGGTGAAAAATAATAGGGTTAATTTTAAATGACCAGCGAAGCGGACGGGTACAGCTGGTCAAAAGATAAAATCAATAGGTCACGTGAGGTACGTCAATTTGCTGTATAATGACTCTGGCATTACCCGTCCTACGTACATTGTACTATGCCAACGACAAGCCAAAATCGATACAGTTTTGAAACAATCACGAAATATTTCGATGCCTCCAATGAACACTACGTTAACTCCAAATTCGTAGGAGGAGCGTTTAAACGAAAAAAGTTGATAAAATCTTTATTATTGCAGATATATTTATGGTGTTTTTGTGTAACCAGCTGATTTACTCTTGTTTCGAACCCCATCAATGATAATTAATTGTAATACTTTTAGCATAGTGAAGCGATTTGCGTGAAAAACGAAAATTTCAAAATTTTGAGTCAGAGTTACGATACGAGAAAAAAAAAACTTTGAATGACAGAGTTTGGTTCGTTATTTGCATCCTTTTTCTGAAGTGTATTATTATTTCTGTCAATAATAAAAAAGAATTACCATATTTCTACTAATGAGCGACCCTAAAGCATAATTTTGTCTAGGTTATGGGTACTTTATACAGAAGACAAAAGACGGAAGATGGATGGTACCTACTGGTGGTAGGACCTCTTGTGAGTCCGCACGGGTAGGTACCACCACCCCGCCTGTTTCTGTCGTGAAGCAGTAATGCGTTTCGGTTTGAAGGGTGGGGCAGCCGTTGTACCTATACTGAGACCTTGGAACTTATATCTCAAGGTGGTTGGCGCATTTACGTTGTAGATGTCTATGGGCTCCAGTAACCACTTAACATCAGGTGGGCTGTGAGCTCGTCCACCCATCTAAGCAATAAATAAAAAAAAACTTTAAAAAAATACTAGCTTTTGCCCGCGACTCCGTTCGCGTGAAATAATTACTTTGGCATAACACAAAATTTTACCCCCACTTCATTTACGTAGAAAATGAAAATATTTTTGAATTGTAGAATGTTAAGGAGCTATTTAAACCCCTATCATGAAACATTCTTTATTGGTGCTCCACTTGTATCGGTCTTACCGTGATGTTATATAGCCTATAGCCTTCCTCAATAAATGGGTTATCTAACACTGAAAGAATTTTTCCGATCGGACCAGTAGCTCCTGAGATTAGCGCGTTCAAACAAACAAACTCTTCAGCTTTATAATATTAGTATAGATTATCTTCGATAGGGAATCGAACGCGAACCCCAGCAGCAGTTGGTGCAGCAGTCAAGGAGGTCAAATTTACCAACTAGGCGATCTCAAGGTACTTATATCTCACCTGCGAGACTTCCCGCTCCTTGGGGGAGCTACCTGAGGCTTGACGATCCTGTCCCCGCTGTCTGCGGAGAGTGAGGCTGTCTCACCGGAGCAATCAGAGTCGGATGGAGCCCTGCGCAGCGCCGCCGCCCTACCAGCCGCGCCACGCCGCCGCTCCCCTGGAAACACAACAGTAAACCAATCTCAGTAGTCAACACTTCAACCAGACAGCGCAGCTCACCCCAAGGACTCCTGGTTGATGGAGCCTTCGAGACGAAACTACTCAGGCTGGATTATCAAGTATTTTTTTCTAGATTACCGTATTGCTTGTAACCGTTCAATTATACCGCAAACCAAATCGACATTACAACGGGTCATATCATTCGATCACGCGAATTAAATACGATCGCCCGTTAAAACGGTATGAGCGGAAGTAAAATGTAAGCTGTTATTTTATTAACTAGCTGGGGCAGTAGTTGGCGCTCCAGTCCCTGCTGGGCCCAAGATGATGGACATCAGCATCGGGCAATCATTCGTCTAATGAACCGGTTTCTTTGATTTATGTCTGGGTGTTTAATATCTTTTTTTTAGACGGGTGGACGAGCTCACAGCCCACCTGGTGTTAAGTGGTTACTGGAGCCCATAGACATCCACAACGTAAATGCGCCACCCACCTTGAGATATAAGTTCTAAGGTCTCAAGTATAGTTACAACGGCTGCCCCGCCCTTCAAACCGAAACGCATTACTGCTTCACGGCAGAAATAGACAGGGTGGTGGTACCCACCCGTGCGGACTCACAAGAGGGTCCAACCACTAGTAAGTTAACACTGGTCATCCTATTATCATCGGTCCTTGACATCGAATCAGTGAAAATTATGTTCAAAATAAATGTATAGGTATATATTTCATATTACTACAGGTATCAGGAGTCGTATATAGCATATAAACTCGTACGGGCGTATCTGGTATAGCTCCTTAGGCTACACAGCGCATAGGTAGGGGGGAAAAAGCACGAAAATATCCTAAGACGGTTTTGTTATACCGATCCTAATGTACAAAAAGGAATACTGAACGAATTCTTTTGTCACTACTCAATTGAGATAAACGTATTGTGAAATAATCGCTAAAGTGTCGGCGCTTTCTACCGGTAATAGGGGTTATTGTGAGCTGCACGTGTGGATTCAATTTCAAAGAGCGTTGACGGTATTCGATAGTCGCTTATCAGATGAGTTGTAACGCCATCTATCGGCCATGAAGATAAAAAAATCTACACAGCACTCCTGCTTTGCCTCAGGAACCCGGTCATCGTTCTCGTCGAAACCGTCGCTTGCGACGAAGGGCTAGACGAGTAAATTAACCCATAGACACAGCCCACTGAGTTTCTCGCCGGATCTTCTCAGTGGGTCGCGTTTCCGATCCGGTGGTAGATTCTGCGAAGCACGGCTCTTGCTAGGGTTCGTGTTAGCAACGTCCTCAGGTTTGAGCACCGTGAGCTCACCTACTATTTAAGTTTACGCTGAATAGCCTCTCAAGGCTCTCAGCTTAGGTAGTACAGAAAAATAAAAGCGTCAGGAACCAGCAGTCAAAGATGCCTGCCACAGTTAATATCTTTGGTATTCAAATCAAAACCAAATCAAATCAAAAAAAATTTATTCAACATAAATGAAAGTACATACTTGTTGAACGTCATAAGAACTACCGCCAATTCACAAGAACTAGCCTCCGCCCTGAGAAGAATTGGCAAGAAACTCAGCGGGCATGTCTTTTTTTTTTTTAATAAGAAATTATTATTTATTAATTTTTTAATATTATTTTTTTTTTTTAATATTATTTTTTTACAATGAGTATTATAACGTAACAATTACTACAATATTGGAATGCCCGGAGCGAGCAACTCATTCCCACTTTGTGCAATCCTCTAGCCGCCGATTATTATATTTACTCTATTGCCGATTACGATATTGCCGAGTCACAAATGTCAATGACACCTTGAACGTGAAAACTGCATGCTCTTCTGCTATTAGAAGATTTTTATTTTGGGATATTCTAGCTCTGTCCAGGGACCACGGAAACGTCGAAAATTGTAAAATTTAAACCAACGAACCCGATGTTTATACAATGATTTGGTGCCAAATAATAATTGCGTCCGGCTACTCGCACGCCATCCTAGATATCAATCGTGGTGAAAAATTTGGCTGTTTGCCACCGCGATATAAATTTTACAATGTATGTATGTGTGTACATTGTATACGTTCGGAAATCTACGTTCCCTTCTGGTCCGTAGTTCGATGATGTCACCGGCGAAAGTTTGAAACTCACTACGTCATTTTCAGATTTATTTTCATTGTAAAACTATCTCCGTATTCATTCTAGAACGAATCTGTACTTAATCTATACTAATATTATAAAGAGAAAAGATTTGTTTGTTTGTTTGTATTGAATAGGCACCGAAACTCCTGAACCGATTTGAAAAATTCTTTCATTGTTTAGAAGCTACACTATTCCTGAGTGACATATTTGAAAAAAATTAGAGATCCTTACTAAAACTCCAATAATGTAACCCAAGGTGTAAAAAAATTACCTAAAGTATTATTTACATCGCGTGCCCTGCGTAAAATATTAATGATAGAATAAAATAATGTACTACGACTTTGTAGAACACACTATTATTTACAAAAAGGGTCGTGACAGCATATGTCTAACTATTATAGTTATGCCGCAATAAGTGTTCTTTTATATAAAAAAATAAAACAACGTCAAATATCGTTGAAATTTTTGTTAAAGACCCGAGCGGAGCCGGAGGGGGCCGCTTGTAGTATTATAAATTTGAAAGCGTCTTTGTTTGTTTGTACGGTCGTTTGTCCTCCTTTCAAGTCGAAGTAACGGTTTGACATGATTTTATCCAGCATATCACGCGTACCCGCACGAGTAGGTACCACCACCCTGCCTATTTCTGCCGTGAAGCAGTAATGCGCTTCGGTTTGAAGGGTGGGGCAGCCGTTGTAACTATACGTGAGACCTTCGAACTTATATGTCACGACGGATGGCGCATTTACGTTGTAGATGTCTATGGGCTCCAGTAACCACTTAACACCGTGTGTGCTGTGAGATCGTCCATCCATCTAAACAATAATAAATAAATAAAATATTCTTACAAACGTTCACGTTTATAATACACTAGCGACCCGCCCTCGCTTCGCTTCGGAAACATTAAAACACACATGAAACCAAAAAAAAAATAAAAAAAAGTAGCCTATGTTCATCAGGGACAATGTCGGCTTCTAATGGAAAAATAATTTTTCAAATCGGTCCAGTAGTTTTGGAGCCTATTCGAAACAAACAAACAAACAAATCTTTCCTCTTTATAATATTATTAGTATAGAAATATTAGTAAGATAATACATTACTAATCGATTTTACTCTCTGTTACTAACGCCCTGAGAGAAGCCGAAAACCGAAGCAAATGGAAGCTGAGGGTACAAAGAGCCACGAAGGGCTTTCAAGGACACGACCCTCAGCAATGAAGTATTCGACTAAGAAGAAGAAGAGAATCGATTTTACTCGATGTAGTTCCCAAATTCCAATGGCGACGCAGACGAAACCGCGGGCCCAAAACATAAGACTATCCCATTCGACGAATCAATTCCTTTTCACAAGAGAATTCGGTCAAATTTCCCAGTCAAGATGACTTTTTATCTCTCTCGGGGCCCGATATTGATTTTATCCGACGATATTTGCCGAGTCTCCCAACGAACGTTATTGGCTCGGATTCATTTGAAATTAAAGACTATTGTGATTGAGTATCTTCTTCACACTTTATTGTGAATATTCGGGTTTGATTTTTCAAGGAAAAAAATACGGCTAATTAAAAAAAAATATGCAAGATTTACGAAGAAAGAAGATATATGCTGTTTTTAATGTTTTTTTTATTTTATACTAGCTACCCGCCTTCGCTTCGCTTCGGAAACATTAAATTGTTTTATTGATAGCTGAGTCCCGCGATGTTACCCGCGGTCATTGTCGAACCGCGGTTGACGCTGTGGGGCGAAGCTAGTCTAAAAAAGTAGCCTAAGTTACTAATTATATAAAAATTGGTCCAGCCGTTCCAGAGTTTAGCCGGAACAAACAGACAGACAGACAGACAGACAAAGATTGTAAAAAATGTTATTTTGGTGTATGTACCGTATATATATTATATTCATATGCATGTAATAAAAAGCGGTTTACAAACGGACACTCCAATTTTATTTACATGTATAGGGAATTAAATTTTGCGTGGTAATAGTTATTATATACATAGAACTGATAACGAATAGTAAGTACATCCGAGCGTTAATCAGCTACTGTGTGTAACATTTTTGATTACAGCGTAACAATTCAAAAAGGATCTAATAAATGATTAATAAATTCACAGGACAATGGACAGCAGTATCTTTGAGTACTATAGCAGCATGTTGCCATCGCATTTACTAGTATTAGCCCGTATTCTGACCTAATACGGACAGATACCGTCCTTGCATATTTTTCCAGCGAAGTAATTAGTCGTTGGATTCAAAAGACGTTACTCAAACAACACAATTGAAACTCCTTTGTCACCTTAATATCAGGTGGCCCGTGAGCACAATTAGTTTTTTATAAAGAAAGAGATGAATGTAATCTGAGCGCACAATGATATTTGTACCAAAGTAATGAAGATTTTGAAATCGCCGTGGCCTAAGGGATAAGACGCATATCAAGATTCATATCAAACGATGCATCGGTGTTCGAATCCCGCTGGCAAGTACCCATTTATCTAAAGACTAGCGACCCGCCCTCGCTTCGCTTCGGAAACATTAAAACACACATGAAAAAAAAAAAAAATTTTTTTTTTTAAAAAGTAGCCTATGTTCATCAGGGACAATGTCGGCTTCTAATGGAAAAAGAATTTTTCAAATCGGTCCAGTAGTTTCGGAGCCTATTCGAAACAAACAAACAAACAAATCTTTCCTCTTTATAATATTAGTATAGAAATACGTACCTACTTAACAAATTAGGTTTACGATTGACTCCTACAGTGAAAGAATAACATCGTCTAATGAAAATCAAACCCGCAAAATTATAGTTTGCTTAATTACTGGTGGTTACCATTGGTACCACCACCCCGCCTATTTCTGGCGTCAAGCTGTAATGCGTTCTGCAAAAACAGTAACTGCAGCCGTTGTACTGTAAAAACAGAGACTCTACAACTCATATATCAAGGTGGGTGGCGGCATTTACGTTATGGATGTCTATGGGCTCCGGTAACCACTTGAAACCAGGTTGGGGTGTGCTCGTCCACCCATATATATAAGCAATAAACAAAATGACTACATCTCATGTATTGACATTTGTCGCGGCGTTTGTAGCCTATGCCTTCTGTTAGCTACTTCACTAGACGGCCAATGATTGAGGGCTTTAAAAACAAAACAACATCATTCAATTTTCAGATTCACGTCTCAGTATTAGACGAATGTGGCGGCAGTGGGTCATGCACGCCTGCATTGCGACACAAATACGGCCATGTTGCTGTGCAATCCGTACACTCGCATTAGTTCATTACGGCTATTTTCATAGTTGGGCCACGTTTTTTTTTTCTTTCCTTCCTAAGCTGATAGCCTTGAGATGCTATTTCAGCGGAACCTTAACTAGTACGTGAGCTCACGGGGCTCAAACCTGAGGACGTTGCTAACACGAACCCTAACAAGAGCCGTGCTTCGCAGAATCTACCGCCGGATCGGAAACGCGACCCACTGAGAAGATCCGGCGAGAAACTCAGTGGGCTGTGTCTGAGGGTTAATTTACTCGTCGAGCCCTTCTTCGCAAGCGTCGGGTTCAACGAGAACGGTGACCGGACTTGCGTCACGAAACTACGCAGAACTTTACTCGAATGATTCTTGACACGTTGAAGGCCGGGATAGAAATCATGTTTAGTCCGAGGGGCCGCGGTGGACACCCTGCGACCTCCAATAAGCGGGGTCCAGGGGGGCCGTGACGGACTTCGCTATCTACGCCACAAAAGTCTTGAGATGGGTGGCAGCATTTACATTGTCAACGTCTTATTAGCTCCGTTAACCACTTAAAACCAGATGGGCCGGGATCTGGGCCACCCACCTGAGCAATAAGAAGGCATAAAGTGGCTCCAATCTATCTCGTTTCGTGGACTTCGTGGCGACTAAGAGGGAGACAGAGATTCGCCAGGGTATGGACTGCTGCATTCTCCCAGTATTGCGAAGTAATACAATTGGGACCTCGACCTCATGCTTCTAGTTCGGTGGCAGCCGTAATAGTATCCACTTATAACCTAACCATAGATGGATCGTCGAGAAGACTCGAGAACATTCCAGAACTTTTTTATTTTATTGCTTAGATGGGTGGACGAGCTCACAGCCCAACTGGTGTTAAGTGGTTACTGGAGCCCATAGACATCCACAACGTAAATGCGCCACCCACCTTGACATATAAGTTCTGAGGTCTCAGTATAGTTACAACGGCTGTCCCGCCCTTCAAACCGAAACGCATTACTGCTTCACGGCAGAAATAGGCAGGGTTATATAATACTTACGTTTGTTCTCATGGAGCGTGTCGTTCGCATGCTTGCCGCTTTGACTCATGTCTTTGCCGCTACAGGCGTCCACTAGCAACCATCTTATGTCACCTGAGGAAGACGAGATGAAAGAGTATTAGATTTCTTTTTTTATGTAGAGCTTTTAAGAAACGGTCCGAGTATATTAATTGCATAACTAGAGTCTATAAACGCTTTTACTTTGAGACATGAGACTAGTCTCAATTAGACTCACTCAGTAAAAACAAAAAACATACCACTTTTTTTCTTTTTTTTTTATTGTCCTTATAGACAGACGAGGATACGGCCCACCTGATGATGAGTGGTTACCGTCGCCCATGGACTTCAACAATGCCAGGGGCAGAGCAACCCGCTGCCTACCGTTAAGTACTCTCCACAAGCCTCGTATTTCTCTCGGGAGATAATCATGCATTCCCGCCTGAAGAGTGGCACAATGATATATCTGAGTCTTCGAACTCATATCTCGAGACATCTGATGAAATTCACGGTGCGTTCACAAAAATCATGGCCAGTCTTGAACCCCAGACGTGTGTAATGTTTATGGACATCAGTGTGCTTAGCGCGAGTTTTTTAACGTTCTCGATAGCGTAAAAGTTAACTCAAATTTGTATGGAGTTAGAACAGCGCCCCTAGCGGCAAACTTAGGCAAACGTTCTAACTCAATAGAAATATGAGTTAACTTTGGAACGTTTGGAACCTCTAGGTCTGCGGAGGGACTTCGGTTCCCTCTGTATTTTGTACCGTATGTTCCATGGGGAGTGCTCTGAGGAATTGTTCGAGATGATACCGGCATCTCGTTTTTACCATCGCACCGCCCGCCACCGGAGTAGAGTTCATCCATACTACCTGGAGCCACTGCGGTCATCCACAGTGCGTTTCCAGAGGTCTTTTTTGCCACGTACCATCCGGCTATGGAATGAGCTCCCCTCCACGGTGTTTCCCGAGCGCTATGACATGTCCTTCTTCAAACGAGGCTTGTGGAGAGTATTAAACGGTAGGCAGCGGCTTGGCTCTGCTCCTGGCATTGCTGAAGTCCATGGGCGACGGTAACCACTCACCATCAGGTGGGCCGTATGCTCGTCTGCCTACAAGGGCAATAAAAAAAAAAAAAAACTTTTACGCTATCGAGACCGTGAAAAAACTCGCACTAAGCACATAGAGATGTTGGCTAGAAATGGAACACAAAGAAACTGATAAGAGTGAATGTAAACATGCAATTACGTCATTCATTACAAGGAGCGTTCCAATTCATGTTATTACGAGTATAAATAAATGTTTTTCATTCAATAATTGCTTCAGACAATATAACGAAAGAGTATTGTTAATAATCTGAAGTTACGATAAAATCGCGCTTTGAGTGTTTTGAAGGCGATAATGTAACGTTATAATTAAAACTGCTTCAATTTTAACTGGGCTTTTTTTTTTTTTTTACTGTCATTATATTATTTCCGAACTAACTTGTAACTATACTTGAGACCTTAGAACTTATATCTCAAGGTGGGTGGCGCATTTACGCTATAGATGTCTTTGGGTTCCAGTAACCACTTAACAACAGGTGGGCTGTGAGCTCGTCCACCCATCTAAGCTATAAAAAAAAACGTGATATTATACTGTATGAGTAGTTTTAGTTGGGTCTTTAACTCGGGAAGACCGAAGATAATGTAGCGCTTAAGAAGCAGCTTAGAGGGGAGACGTCATCTCGGATCCTCCCGATCCACTAACGATGCTTTTCGGTACCCCAAGCACCGGTCATCGTTCTCGTCGAACCCGTCGCTTGCGACGAAGGGCTCGGCGAGTAAATTAGCCCACAGATACAGCCCACCGAGTTTATCGCCGGATCTTCTCAGTGGGTCGCGTTTCCGATCCGGTGGTAGATTCGTGAAGCACGGCTCTTGCTAGGGTTCGTGTTAGCAACGTCGTCAGGTTTGAGCCCCGTGCGCTCACCTACTAGCCCGGTGACGCTGATATGGTCTCTCTAGACCATCAGCTGGGTAAAAAAAAATTAGAGTGGGTCTCATTTCAGAGGCGGATAGTACGTTATCGAATTAGTTGCTCGAAACACACCGAAGATGAGCGATAATGATAACCCATTAGATAAGCCCACTGAGTTTCTTGCCGGGTTTTCTCAGTAGGTCGCGATTCCAACCCAGTGCTTGATTCTGCGAAGCACCTGTCTTACTAGGGCTAGTGTTAGCAATTTCTCTCAGGTTGAGCCCGTGAGCTCACCTACCCGCCCGGGCGTAGCTGCAATAGTCCCTTTAGCTTCCAGCGAATAAATAGGTAAAATAAACCATCAGATAATGGCTGACTATCAGATTATTTTTCCGGTCAAAAGTAATGGAGACTCAATATTGGAATTCATTAATTTACCTTGTCGTCCGCAGTTATATGGTCAGAGGAAAGATTCCAATTTAGAACTCGCAACTATTACGTGCGACAATTGATGGAGCAATTAAACTGTGGTCTGTCTCTTGCGTTCGCTGTTAGCTATAGACACGATCGAAAGAGACAGAAACCAGTATTGCTGTTGCGTATTCGCGATATGCGAAATATACCCGGAACCGCTGCGTTCGTTGACGGTGCGTGTTCAGAGAGAATTTTTACAACGCATTATCAGACTCTGGAACGAATTCCCCTACACCTACTATGAACTAAAACCGATGACTTTTGGCTAATAATGAATGTGCGCAAGAATCATTTTTTACATACCTATCAGAGCAAAGGGATGCTTCGTTTTCATTCTCGCATATGATGACACAACCTCGAAATGATGATTAAAATACACTGTCACATTCTTTTTAATCACTCAAGTTAATCAACATTTCTGATGACTTCAATGAGAAATACACGCTGTGTGTGTAGTTCTTTAGTTTTTATACCAACGTAAAGTTGTTTAAAGCATTCAAAGGAATCCCACACAAGCACAACGACGACATGACCGTATACATGAAATATCGGTTGTAAACTAAAAAAATATAACTTATCAATTTATCGATTGATAACTTAACTCTTGTCTTTTTTATCTCGTTTAAACTAATTATCATTTTATTATTGTTGTCTTTTTTTTTAACAAAATAATAGCACTGAGGTTTTTTTTTAGTACCTAAGCTGATGGTCTTGAGAGACCATTTCAGCGTAGCCTCAACTAGTAGGTGAGCTCACGGAGCTCAAACCTGACGTCGCTGCTAATACTAGCCCTAGCAAGAGCAGTGCTTCGCAGAACCTACCACCGGATCGGAAACGCGGCCCACTGAGAAGATCCGGCGTGAAACTCAGTGGGCTGTGTCTGAGTGTTACCTCCTATATGGCTAAGACAAAGATCGAAGTCCTATATAGTTGCATTGTCGGCTGCTTCATCTCCCAATGCGTGAGCGTGCTTCGTGGCAAGATACCTAGGATGGTGGACTCAACTTGTGCGATCTCAAAATACGCCCTACTACCATCAATCCAACTGCGTAACACAAAAGCACTGACGTCAATCGCTTTGAAGTTGAGGAAAACACGTTCGCAAAATTATATATCAGATACCAAGGTCGACTATCCCAACGTGCTTCTGCCGCACCCCTGAAGTGACTGCGTGACCGAATTAACTTGACTTGTTTTTGTTTACTCTTTTTTTTATTACTTAGATGGGTGGACGCCACCCACCTTGAGATATAAGTTCTAAGGTCTCAAGTATAGTTACAACGGCTGTCCCACCCTTCAAACCGAAACGCATTACTGCTTCACGGCAGAAATAGGCACGTACAGATCGTTCAAATGTTTGGCGGAAACAATCGCATGCGTCCAATAACCGTCACGTAACATTTGGCTGGTCTAAAGCAGTGGGTAGATACCTGCCTATTTCTGCTGTGAAGCAGTAATACGTTCCGTTTTGAAGGGTGGGGCAGATTTTGCACTATAGAACTAAGACTTAGAGCTTACGTCCCAAGGCTGGCTTTACTTTATTGATGTCTCCGAGCTCCAGGAACCGTGTAAAGCCAGTTGCGCAGCGTGTTCGTTCACCGGTCTAAGCTGAATTTATAGAAAACGTCGTCGTGGCCTAAAGGATAAGACGTCCGGTGCATTCGTGTTGAGCGATGCACCGGTGTTCGAATCTTAGGCGGGTACCAATTTTTCTAATGAAATACTTACTCAACGAATGTTCACGATTGACTTCCACGGTGAAGAAATAACATCGTGTAATAAAAATCAAACCCGCAAAATTATAATTTGCGTAACGTTTCGGTTTGAAAGGTGGGGCAGCCGTTGTAACTATACTTGAGACCTTAGAACTTATATCTCAAGGTGGGTGGCGCATTTACGTCGTAAATGTCTATGGGCTCCAGTAACCACTTAACACCAGGTGAGCTGTGAGCTCGTCCACTCATCAAGCAATAAAAAAAAAAAAAAAGCGTACTAGACAGATCGTGATACACCCAAAATGTTAAAGTCAAGTGTGACCAATGTAACTTTTGTTGTTTTTCCACAAATCTATGTTATATTAAGTTATATTTTAAGGGCAAATCCGCTGTAGCACCTCAGGATCGGTGAAAATAGCGTAACTTGCAGAAAGCCATGTAATTAATTAAGATATCCCTAGTACAAGAGGCCCCAAGATTTTTGACTTGTGCGTGCATATATCTATACATATAAATAAAATTGGAGTGTATGTTTGTAATATTTAAATAACCGTTTTTTACTACATGGATATGAATATATATACGCGAAAATATATTTTTTACAATTTTTGTCTGTCTGTCTGTCTGTTTGTTCCGGCTAATCTCTGGAACGGCTGGACTGATTTTGACGGGACTTTCACTGACAGGTAGCTGATGATATAAGGAGTAACTTAGACTTTTTTAGATTAGCTAGTACCGCGGGTAGCATCGCGGGACTCAACTATCAATAATAAAATTTAATGTTTCCGAAACGAAGGGAAGGCGGGTCGCTAGTGACAAATATGATTCAAAACGAGTCTGCTTAGTACGTTTTTTTTAACGTTCTCGATAGTGTAAGAGTTAACTCAAATTTGTATGGAGTTGGAACGTTTGCCTACGTGTGCCGCTAGGGGCGCTGTTCCGACTGCATACAAATCTGAGTTAACTTTTACGCTATCGACAACGTTAAAAAACTCGCACCAAGCACACGGAACGTCTTATATCTTTGACAGCAACACTGGCCGCTAGAACAATGAGAAGATCACGCGTACGTACCTGCTAAAAACACAAGATATTCTTTTAGATTTTTAAAGGTTTTAGAATTGCAATTTAGCGTTTAACGGAGGAAGCGAAATAAATGTACGCAGCAAGAATCACAATATTTAAATAATAACCGAAACTAAATTCTTGGATCGTGAAAAATAAAAACGAACATAGAATATTTTGTATTTTTCGCTAGCTATGAAGGCACTCTCATTATGACGTCACGAGTGCAGAACTTCACTTATTTAAGGTCGATATTCGTGTGACAAAACAATAAAATGACTAAGTAAGTTGAATACATCACTGGCAAGGTGAGACAAGCAATTATGTCACTATGACATCATCGTGTTAGCGAAACTCCGAGAGTTCGGCGCCAATCGCTGGGGACGTAGTGTTGGTGGAGTGTATGGATGTGTTGGCGCAAACATTTGCCAAGCAAAATGACGCGTCGTTACTTCATACAGTAGTGTGTGTGGCCAAATTTAATGCTTATTAATTGCCATTTGTTCGTTTTGTTACCTACAAGAAATGGTTGGAACAATTTTTGTTTTAAACTGCATTACATACACTCCAGTCCATAAATTTGGTGGTATGATAATGCCGCTCATATGAGCGCAAAATGAGTAGTATCAGGTACTATAATCTTTGTGATACTAATCTAGTGCCTAGTGATGTAGATTTGTTTGGACTCACAATACCATCGAATTAAACTAAGGGTTAGATCATGATAAAACAAGACAACTATATAATAATATTATACTATTAATTATATTGTTCAATATAAATACATATAGGGTCCTATGTATCGGGCCATAAATTAGTTGGCTTACATATTGTCTTATATGAACAGTCACCAATGTGACTGTTTATATAAATTACACCTTTTACCTTTTTACCTGTTAAATACACACTATACCTACAATGTTTACAAATGACTTCCTCGATGAAGGAATATTACATTATGAATTGTGTGAAAAACCAGAACTTTTAACATTTATAATTAACATAATAACCGACAGTGTGTATATTACCGTATTTAGCATGAAGAAAATAGTACTACCGCCCTACCTAAATGTATTGCTGGTGTGTACACTGAGACCAACAAAACATAATGGTTCAAAGTACACATCTAGGTATTTCTAACATTGATTCGCTACAAATTTGATCCAATATTGGCTATAGAAAATTTTAAGATAGCATTCACCAATCTATTTGTTATAATCATATTTTGTTTATTTATTTTCGAATCCCATTACACTGAGATCTTTTGATGTACAAAGTACTTTTAGTGTTGTATCTTTTATGTTTATTTTTAATAGGTTTTTAGTCAAAGTATAATAATTATAGGAACAATGGTTTTCTTAAGAACTTTGTTATTTTTTGTTTGTACTATCAATTGATTTTAGGTTTTAGTAGTTTTTGTTACCGTGTGTGATTAGTTTATATCTTCATTACATTCTTGGATGAATATCATCACGACCTGACTGGCGTTAAGTGGTTACTGATCCTGGCGATACTAAAATGTAAAAGCCATGACTCTCTTAGTTATCTCAACCTTTAAACCACAATGCATGACTGCTCCAAATAAATCACACCAACGACAGTGCTATATACCCATACAGGCTTATAGTACAGTCTACCGCCAGTAGATAATGAGGACTTTTGCTTATAAAGACAGACTACTTCAATTGAGCAGTTATGGAGTAACCCATAATGGATTTGTGATTGAAGGATTAATTATAAGGACGTTGAGCTAGTGCAATTTCATGCTCAATACATGAGATTAAACAAAATTTTTTTGGCCTGAATTGAACATAATTCATATTTATGATAACTCTTATCATTACATTTGTATTCAAATATACTATTACAGATGTCATTATTCTACTTCGTGCTTATTTTCAATTGTATTACTAGCCTAATAATTAAAATCTGTGTTTGTGAAAATTTAAATATTTTTAAATTCGCTAATTATTAATAAAGTATTGAATAATTAAAATTTAATAAAGTGTAATTTTTATTTCAAATTGTATGACAGACAGAGTCTCTGGTTATGGAGTTAATTTGTTAAACTTTAATGTATAATCTACTAGGGTTTCTCTAACCATTCAAACTGTGTACATAATGTGTAACCTTGAGAGAAAACCTGTTCTTTAGGTACGTTTCTGTACATTTATAGATTTTAAACGTATTTTAATGTTATTTTTTTGTGTATTTTGTTTGGTAATAAACTGATATATGCATCACAGTGCATAAGCCAGATGTGTCTCGTTAAATGGTAATACGAAACTTCCAAAATTTTATATGGCATTGACCGTTGCTTAAACGTGTTTAACAACAAAAAATAGGCAATATACTTACGTAAGCACCTTCAAATAACACACGGAACACAAACATCACAGTTTTCATTGATTTTAGCTCACTATCGAATATTTTATTACTGCAGACGCGCACTTAAAATTTAATATGTATTTTATTTATAATACAGTGTTGTGTTGCGAATACATTGCGAGGAAGAGTCAGAAAAAAATATTGCGTGCGTAAATTAATTTAGAAGGAAACCCGCGAGAATGAAATACCATTTTGAAAGATTGAAGTAAAGATCGTCAAGGATTTTTCCCCTTCTTGTTTCTTGGCACCTTGCGTCATCCGTTGCGGCATTTTGACATTTACTCATTACATATTGACTTTGACAACCATTAATTTGACATTCGTTTTTTTTATTCCATGTGGTAGCTCAAGCGAATAGAGTCCACAGCTTAGAGTATACATATTATTACAGCTTGCTTATGTATACTCTAAAGTCTACAGTTTTTCTTTTGCCAATTGCCGTACTCCAATAAATTAACATGCTTTTTTTGGACACACTACCAGAATGAAATAGATGGATGTTGTATTATTGAATGTTAATGAATAAATGGTCATAGTATCTTGTACTCAACATTATCGGATCAGAGTTGATATAGTCCAAATCTTGGTCCAAAACTTCAGTAAAAATTACGTGCAAAACCACTGTCTCCATTATAATATGTAAACCTGAAAAGTTCCACACAAAAATTCTAGAGTTGGGTAAAAAAATACTCATAATACATAATGGGGTTGGCAACTGTCAAAGTGGCGCTGGTGTGCATTGTTCCCATAACATTCAATATTTGTATTGGAATTTTTGATTAAAAATTATTTTAAGCACAATGACGCATTGTTTTGTACCAATATGCTCAGAAATTGGAGTACATCAATTCCCGAAGGACAAGAAAATTAGAAGACTGTGGTTAAAGGCCATTTGACGCGAAAAAAGTACTCCCACAAAAAGTTCGAGGTTATGTCGTAAACACTTTGTGGAATCTGACTATGAAAACATTAGTAAATACACAGGTATGCTTCTTTCTGTCAAATATTTATAATGCATGACTAGGTGTAGCACACATCTTTGTTCTCTTATTAAAAAAATCCAATAATAATTAGTTAGGCATACTATTAGTTGCTAACAAATTTTGCAAGTAGATTTATGCTGTAAGGAACCTTTTAACAAACACAAAATCAGACTGGAAGAAACACATTCCTCATGAGCTGTTGTTCATTATCAGCTGTTACTATTGAAAGTTCTATCTAAATCGCTGCATCCATTGCAATAACAAATATTTTGAAACTATGGTCAGGTTTCCTTGTGATAGTATATTTAAATGTTATTCTTTGTGTTGTAGGTGTCAAACATTAACATAAATATCTGAAGAAAGGTACCATCTATATTTTCATGGAATGTGAAACCAGTTTCTGAAGAAACAAAAAGTAGAGAAGTTACTTATGTAATTTTAGAGAAGGAATTGTCCCGAAGGAATATCCCGTTACATTGTTCTAAGTAAGGCACCGTTGTTATATTTATTTCATGTTTTCTGCTAGCGTATGGACATTTCACTTCAATTATAGCTTCTTCGCCCAACACACCATCAGGAGATGCAGCAAGATATGGGCGCTCTTGGCTATTGAAAATGCCACATGGTTCCACTAGCAAATCATCTCCACTAGCATATTTTGCTAGAGCATTTTTTTCATTTTGTGTCAAAATAAAAATTTTGGTCATGTAGCTCTAATCTGAAAAAAGCAAAATAATACATTAGTTGGTAGGTAATGTGTGTAATATGAGCAATTCTTTTTGCACATGCTACAAGGAATAAAGTTCCTAAGGTACACAATTTAATATTATTATTATAATAGCTACCGGAAACAGTTTGAGAGAAGTTTTCTAAGTTAAAATAAAACATCAACATTGTACCTTTCGACAAAATCCACTTTTTTTATTCGTAAAGATGCCAGACGTTTTCTCAACTCCTCCTTTAATTCTTTAACTATCCAGTTGGATTACATATTGTAAAACTGTTTAGCACTACTTAGAAAGTAATAAGAACCGTATCAAAGTCACAAAATGCCGAAATATCACGAACGCAAAACACACAAAATGGCGGCTCTCTAATACTCTCTATGACAAGGGAACAAGCTACGCTGGCGACATCTGAGAAAAGCTTTGACCGGCCAACCCCATTTAGTATTTTTTATTTCATTTTTGTAATAGCACTCCTTTTACTTTTTGAGACATATCGAACATATGGTCTAAAAGAATCGTTTCGGAATCAGACCCAGTAATAAAAAACCTTAATTTCAATAGGAAATAAGATTAATTCACTATAGATACTCTATTCCAATTACAAAGCCCCATGAGACATATTATTATGTTATTGTGTGTGTGAATTAATTGTATAAAGATTTAGATTGATTGTATATTTTTTAAATGATGTTTACGACAATGAACAAAAAATAATTATTATTTCGAATTTTGCGAAATGTGAAGAGTTACGTTATAAGAAGTGTCAAAAGGAAATTCGTAATTGGAATAGAGTACAGGTTATAACATTATTAATGGTGGCCCAAATGCAAAAAGCAATCTTGCTGGACAATGCCCGTATAGTTCGCCGGTTTCTCACCCAATAGCCCCTAACGCTCCGGCCGATTGTTGCCCACCTCGCCGGAGTGTGTCCTGCTGTCTTCTCAGGCGAGGCAGTTTTCAATACACATAATAATAATAATTACATTTATTTACTCCACAATACAAATAATATGTGCTACATATTTTATTTTATTTATTGAGTTCAAATTTACCAACCCCATGTAGCGCGAAGGTATGAGTATTTGCTGTTCACTTCACGCCGCGTAACCCTCGATTCCACGCGTTTGCTAGTGCTTAAGAAAGGTTTTTTTTTGGAACGATTTTTTTTGCGGTAGATGTTGCCTGAATTAAATGCCACGTAATGTAATGTAATTGGTTAGAGATTTAAACAGAAGCAAATAAAGCCTTAAAATGTATTTAGTTTAAGTACTGAATTCCGCTGAACAATTTTCCACAAACTTATATAAATATAAACCTCGAACGAAAGAACCGAAACCGCTGCTTGTTATAAAAGTCATTGCGTAATGGAATTACATTTTGTGTGTGGTGAGGAAGTATGCTATTATTATTATTAATTACTATTCTCGCAACAGGGGTTTTAAAGACGTTTGATGACATTTTTAATTTTGCAAAAAAGTCTTTAATCAAGTTCGGTACGAGTGGTTATAGTTTCAAATATTAAGTATATTATGTATGGAGGCCGGTGCCTTGAGGTTTCGTGCGGAACAGAGATAACGAACGCTCTACTCAATAAAACAGATAGAAACATAGTGAACGGAGCTGGGTTGAAAAGTTTAATATTTTTCTTGACATGGATTTAAAAAAAAATCAATATTGAAAATCGCAACTATTTATTTTTATTACTATTTACGTAGGAAGCGTTTCTTTTCTTCTTAATTTAATATCCTACTCATGGCACTATTTTTTAAATCTTTTCCACTTGCTACTCTCATCTCAATTCATTTAATTTCATCCCAGTTGATTAATGTCTCCTATTAATCATCATTTCGTATCAGTAAATATTATCATTTTTTCATAAAAATTAGAAATTACTTAAAAGTCTTAGTTACCAGGTCATTAAATCCCTTTAAAAAAATCCACTTGCTACTGTGGCGCCACCTTAATTGGCTCCCTTTCAGCGGACTCTTTAATACACTGAGATGATGCTCCTTACTTTTGCCCTCCATACGTTTCTTTTTTAGTTCAACTATAGTATTTTCAAATAAAACACAATAGAGCTTATGATAAATTTTAATCAAAAGTAAGTTTATGAGTATTAATCTATGTAGATTAAACGCAACTGGTATGCTGCCAATTTATTACATAATATTACTCGCGTATTCGGTCAAAATATATTTTATAGTTAGGTACATTTTTGGAGTTGATTAATTAGTAGTCGATCAGTGTTACTTTTCCGGGCGGGTCACAATAGCCCCAGTAGTCACCACTATCACCAGTAGTCACATGAACTTATAAAGATTTCGTGTAATTTATTTCTTCAACGTCATATAAGTAACGGTGAAGGAATAATGATGAGAAAATGGTGCCTGCTGGCGCATCACTTGTGACGAGTGCCCCGGGCGTATGAATAAATCCAGGACGAATTCTATATTTCTGTACTAATTTATCACAGTTTAAGTGTACACTAAAATATCGTCTCCATCATTGATTTTAGTAATCGTCCGCCAGTAAACATTGGCCTCTATCAGTCCTTTTGCTCCCAAGTAGTAAGGATACCCCTTACTAGTCGATAAATAAAATATGCCGAGCTTACTCTTGTCCGGACTCAAACCCATTGTATTAGTGACGAGAGGCTTGTTGTTATAGCACTGAGCGTCCCTCGCTTGCTGCACACTATCGCACTTCATACCTATAAATTTACCGGGATTCTTTAGGGCGGCAACCCAAAGCGCGAGCACCCTGAAATGGCTGCAAGTTGTCGTACAAGGGTACAGGTTGATGTCTGAGGGTTGGTACTCCCCGCCGTTGACGTAGAAGTCGACGTGGCCCATTCTGTTGGCCATACCGTACCCGTCTATGTTCGTGTGCACGACTTGCACGAAGCCAGCGTCTGACGGGTTGAGTCTGTCGTCCGAAACTAATGTCCTAAAACACGGGCCGGAAGGTTCTAGAGCGATGATAGACGATACGTTCCTTCCTGTTATGGTCTGGAAGTTTTTGGCTATGTAGCTGACCGTTTGGGCGCCCAGACTGAATCCTAATAATTCTAGTTTTGAAGGATCTAGGCCGTAGTCAGTTAGTTGGACTAGGACTTCGGCTACAAGTTTACCCACTGGTCTCATGAGGCGGCTTGCTCTGGAAAGGAGTGTTTTTTTAAAAATCTAATGCATTAGCGCCATGATGGAACTATCTTAATACTATTATATTATATACCTGCATAGGTATGTACAATGACCCCGCTTTTTCTGCCGCGTATATTCAATTTATCAACCACAACACTTTACTTACTAAACAATTTATTTACTACCAAATCCCATGCCAAAACTAACAAGAAGACGGCTGAATCGTGAAACTATAAATTAACTCACAAATGGTAATGCACAGTCGAAAACCTCTGGTTGTCAATAATTATGACATTGTACCCTAGAGCTTCGTACTCGTTCGCGAACATCATTGAAATGGGAAAACTGGGGCTGTCGAGATACCCTATGGCCAGGAGGAGGGTTTTCCTGAAATTGAAAATGTTTTTAAGTTACTATCTGGTGCGGTTTTCGTAAATCGCAAACACATATCCATATTTACGGTTTAATTTGGCGTTTTTATAGTCAGATAATTCCGATAGTTTACAAACTGCCAAACTTCAGGTTATTATTATTAGTGCGTTTTGTGTGAAAGTTTATAATTATTTTTATGGCAAAATAGACGGTAGCTAGCACAATATTCAAATATCGACAAATAACACCTTGGTCGTCTATCATCATCATCATCATCATCATTAGCCCACAGCCGTCAGGACATAGACCTCTCCCAATCCACACCACTGACCACCACAGCTCGGTCTTTGGCTCTGCCCCTCCATCTCTTGCCGGCCACTTTTCGAAGGTCATCGCACCACCTAGTCATCTATGAAGATTTCGAAATATTGTATTAAATATATTGACAGTAAAAAGACGAGATTAAGCCGTAAGCCATAAGCAGTTCTAATTGTATTTTAATTACAGGGGGTGGTCGGTGCGTTTTGAATCTGCCCCTATAATTGCTGATGTCCATGACCGATCTCTTATAATTATGTAGATAGACTGTAGCCTCGTCTGCCTGCGGATACCACAATTTTTTTTTTGCCAAAAAGCTGAACCGTCTAAGATTCAATAAATATTCCATACGGTGTATGGAACAATTGCCTAAACACATGTTATTACGGATCCTCCTGATCCATTAACGGTGCTTTTAGGTACCATAAGCACCGGTCACCATCCTCGTTGAACCCATCGCTTGCGACGAAGGGCTCGACGAGCGAATTAACCCACAGACACAGCCCACTAAGTTTCTTGCCGGATCTTCTCAGTGGGTCGCGTTTCCGATCCGGTGGTAGATTCTGCGAAGCACTGCACTTGCTAGGGCCAGTTTTAGCACCACTCCGACTTGAGCCCCGTGAGCTCACCTAAATGTTAGGGCGAAGCTGATATAGCCTCTCAAGGATATCAGCATAGGTAGGGAAAAAAATATATATATATCTAAGCATCAGTTTTCGTGGACCTCTTATATGCTATTCGATAAATTTATAAATCTTTAATTGTTAACAGCAGCTTTACCTCTACCTTTTAAAATTGATTCTCGGATCCTTGGCTATATTCCTAGCGTTCCAATATGAGTACTTGCGCCGGCTTCTCCCGTTCCCCTGCACCACGAAGGACAGGTACTTTAGCTGGCTCTTCGGTATGATTGCAGGCTTCGTGGAGCCGGGACCTGGAGTCAAAAGCTGTATTGGATATTTTATGGTGTTGGTATAAAATGCCTTTTAGATATATACTAACTTTTGCCCGCGACTTCGTCCGCGTGGAATAGTTAGTTTGGCATAACGCCAAATTTTACCCGCCTCTTCATTTACGTAGATATCATCTTTATAAAAACACCTTCACAAATAATGCTTTATTTTAGAACAAATTTGGTTAGCGTAAAAAGCGTTATAGAGAGGCAACCTTAACATATAGACATATGCTGTCGCGGACTTTTTTTAAATCTTTTAAAGGGGAACAATTCTCTCCTACATTATTTTAGCGAAACTTTATCCGCTCCGCTTGCATTGGTGTTAGTGTGATGTTATAGCCTATATATAGCCTTTCTCGATAAATGGTCTATCTAACACTGAAAGAATTTTTCAAATCGGACCAGTAGTTCCTGAGATTAGCGCGTTCAAACAAACAAACTCTTCAGCTTTATAGTATAAGTGTATAAATTATATAAAATAGGTTACATTTTCTATTCAGCCTCGCCTCCTTATTTCGGACTTCTCTTAAAATTCTCTGGGGATATTTCCTTGTACTGCTTGCGACGCTAGTGGTAGCGACGACCATACCACTTTTTATTGTTTTAAGTATAGACTGGTTGACTACTTCATGGTTCATCTAGTACTAATTGGTTGCCAGATCCCATAGAAATTGGGATATGGGCGCAAACTCTCAGTTGGATTGGAGGGTGGTTGTTCCAGCCTTCAAATCGAAAGTCAATTGAAGTCGTCGTGGCCTAACGGATAAGACGTCCGATGCATTCGTGCTGAGCGATGCACCGGTGTTCGAATCTCAGGCGGGTACCTATTTTTCTAATGAAATACGTACTCAACAAATGTTCACGATTGACTTCCACGGTGAAGGAATAACATCGTGTAATAAAAATCAAACCCGCAAAATTATAATTTGCGTAATTACTGGTTGTAGGACCTCTTGTGAGTCCGCGCGGGTGGGTACCACCGCCCTGCCTATTTCTGCCGTGAAGCCGTAATGCGTTTCGGTTTGAAGGGTGGGGTAGCCGTTGTAACTAAAACATGAGACCTTAGAACTTATATCTCATGGTGGGTGGCGCACTTATGTTGTAGATGTGTATGGGCTCCAGTAACCACTTAACACCAGGTGGGCTGTGAGCTCGTCCACTCATCTAAGCAATAAAAAAAAAAAAGTCATAATTGTAGAAAAAAAACACGTGTGGCACTAGGGGACTGCCACGGTAAAGCTATTACACAGCATTTTTATCAACTTATGCAATTACAATTAGACAATAATAATTTAATATTAAAACAATAATAAAATAAGACCACGCTATATTTATAAACATTAACAGAAGCAAAACATTAACTCTCCCCTTCACACTCTTAAGCTAGATCGCGCGAGAGAGAGATAGATGGGCAGACTTTTCATGATTCGCACGCTGTGCGACGTCACGCGCGCGCTTATTCCCAAACACTACACAAGCGCAACGTGTGAATGAACGCGAGCTACCTGGCAGGCGGAGTGGGGGTGTTAGGTTTTATTTTCGTTACGGAATTTCTTGATTCAGTCGCCGCGCTCAAAGCCCGCGATAAAAGCTATGCAATAGCCTTAATACACAGGATGGTGATGTCCAATGATGCAGTGCTGCTATTCACATCTATTTTGTTGATGAGATAGTTCTAATACGACATCATACAGCAGAAGCATGAAGAAGAAACAGCGGAAGCAAAAAAACTGGCTAAAATCTAAGCTTCAGCATTATCTAATGTCTGCATGCTTCGGCACGTCTATCCCCACTATGTGAAGTAGGAAAACACTTTAGTTATACAGTAGATGTTTCGTCACAATTCGGATCTGACCAATGAAGCGGCATGATCACGATTCATTAAGCTCATCGTAATCAGATCACGGAATCACTCCGACCGTAATGAGTTAAGATCAGAAAACACAAATGAGGCAATCATTTCTCGTGCGCAATGCATATAATAATCGTGACCAACGAATTTTAACGAAATGCTCTGTTAGTGTGAGGAAATATATGTTGAGGAATTCGAGTGAGAATTTTATAGACGAGCTTACAGCCCACCTGGTGGGCTACCTATAGTTTCCAGAGCCCATAGACATGTACAACGTAAATGCCGCCACTCACCTTGAGATATGAGTTCTAAGGTCTCAAGTATAGTTACAACGGCTGCTCCACCCATCAAACCGAAACGCATTATTGCTTCAGGGAAGAAATAGGCAGGGTGGTGTACTTACCCGTCCTACCACCAGATATATATCACTATATTAATAATAATGTATGGAATTTAATATCCGGTCCACAAGATGTTTAATCTTTAAGAACTAAGACTTATTTTGTCTGCGCGTTTGGCATATGGCCTGGGAGAGTTTACATTTTAAAAGAGATCGATAAATAAGAATGCTTCAGTAATCATTACTTCAATGCCGATATGTGATTATTGCTTAGTACAATATGTAAAAAATAATATCGTTTTTAATCGATGCGTTCATAAATAGTTTATATGATCGGCTTATAACTCTGTGTTGGTAAGCTTTTTGTCATAGTATAATTATTATTGTAGAAGGGTATTTCTGGTTATGGTTCTCACATATACGCAGGATCACCGACCCGTACAGAGAACATTTGTAAGTGTCACTTACATCATAAGCTGACATAACTCGTTATGATTACGAGGAAATAATGCACTTTGTATTACAATTACTATGTTTCATTGTGGGAAACTTTTGATTCTTCTTTTAGACGTAATAATCGTTTTACTTCAATTTAATACGTTAACTGAAGAAACATGGTATTTGTTGTCGATTGATGGTATTTATAACGTGAATACTATCTATCATCTTAATAAATGAGGTAAAAATTGCAACAAACTAAATGTATTCTGGTCTACGTCATTTATACCATATCGAGGGGTGAAAGACTTTTTTTGGTTTTAACTACCTATGTTTGTAATTAAATTTTTTTTTAAGTGAAACTTCTTTAGGCGCATGAGGGTAAAATTTTTACAGAACGTCACGCAGGTATGCAACGGAAGTGACATCAAACTACTATTGAAATTAAGTACTTGTCAAATGTCAGTAGTAGTTGTATTTTTCCAACTGGAAAGGCAAATGTATCATACATACCATACAGCCTAAAAATTTTTTAATTTTTTTCTGGAAAATGCTAATAGGAATTGAAATGAAATGAAAAGAATTTGGAACATTAATCAAATAGCATGAAATTAAATTAGTCAATTCAATTGGCAAAATATTAGTCATTTACAATTTAGAAATCTAAACATAATGTGACTGTCAACACTGAGGTTGGAGATTGACATTTGACAAACTTTTGGCGGGAACATAATATTATCTTCCTTTTTCCCTTCGTCTACGTCTCGAAAAACTAAAGTTTTAGATTTGTATAAATATAAGCAAGACTTATAAATTAGTTCGCCAAAAAAGTTTCACTTCTGACATGTGTACTTTGTACGCACGCACTTTTTTTAATTAAAAACACCGAACTGATGTTGTTGATAATACCAAATAAAATGCACCTTTAATTCTTCTTTGTCTCTACCTTATCCCACTAGGAGGGGTCGGCGCAGCGAATTTTTATATTCCATTCTCTTTTATCAGCCGTCATCTCAACACTCACTCCTCTCTCTCTTATATCATTCACACACTCCATCTATTTCTTCTTCGGTCGACCTCTTCCCCCTCTACCTAGCACTACCATTTCCATACATCTCCTAGTCACATGCATCTCATCTCTACGCATCACGTGTCCATACCACGCTAACCATAAAACGCATCTTTGATTACAAAGATAAATATCGCGTATTGAGCAAAATGTCGCTTAACCCAAATAGCATTTCACCCTTCGATATGGTTCATGGGAGGTGCTGCGAGGATTTACTGAACCATATTCCCGACAACTCGTATTTACGATCGCACCAATCGCATCCACTGAACCCACTCCGGGTCATTCAGGTCAATAATTTTAATTTGAAGTCGTCGTGGCCTAAAGGATAAGACGTCCGGTGCATTCGTGTTGACCGATGCAACGGTGTTCGAATCTCAGGCGGGTACTAATTTTGCTAATGAAATACGTACTCAACAAATGATCAAGATTGACTTCCACGGTGAAGGAATAACATCGTGTAATAAAAATCAAACCCGCAAAATTATAATTTGCGTAATTACTGGTGGTCGGACCCTCTAGTGAGTCCGCGCGGGTAGGTACCACCTCCCTGCCTATTTCTGCCGTGAAGTAGTAATGCGTTTCGGTTTGAAGGGTGGGGCAGCCGTTGTAACTATACTTGAGACCTTAGAACTTATATCTCATGGTAGGTGGCGTATTTACGTTGTAGAAGTCTATGGGCTCCAGTAAACATTTAACAACAGGTGGGTTGTGAGCTCGTAAAACCATCTAGGCAATAAAAAGAAAAACATTTTTTTGCCACATTCCACCAGTCTCACCTTAAACAAAGTGTGACAACAGCCTACTATGTTAGAAAGCGGATTAAACCTGGTGTCGCTGATGTCTATGGGGAACAAAAATCAGTGACCATGAAGCAGACAGTATGCTCACAGGAAACGTACGTAATTAAGGCCAACACATTGACCTGAATCAATCTGATCGACCTGCCCACTATCGGTCCCATTACAGGACTGTATCAAGGATGGTACCGTTAAACAAATACCTACAGGGATGCACGCGATCCCGTCCTGAAATCGGATTTTTTTTCCTACCTTGAGAGGTTATATCAGCGTTACTCTAACGTGTAGGTGAGCTCACGGGTCCCAAACCGGGAGTGTTGTTAACACTGGTCCTAGCAAGTGCGGTGCTTCGCCGAATCTACCACCGGATCGGAAACGCGACCCACTGAGAAGATCCGGCGAGAAAATCAATGGGCTGTGTATGTTGGAAAATCAGAGAGTAATTGGTGATGATATGGAGGAATTATATCTGTAGGAATGCTATAATTAAATGTTTTCACATTGTACCAGAACTGATTTGACGTACCCGACCTTGTTTCATGGTACATGAGTTGCGCCATCTAACAATCTAATTGTGGCTTGTCGAAATATTAAGGTATTAAAATGCCATATTTTTATAGTTAGTTTGGCAAATGTTTATTGTTTTTTATTGAAGTTAAGGTAGTCTAATTTTGTTTGTGCGAAGACCTCTTATCGTTGCTCTCGCAAAAATATATGCAGACGCTATACTGCTCGAGTGCATTGACGCTAATAGCAGAGTGAATTAAGCCATAGACACAGCCCACTGAGTTTCTCGCCGGATCTTCTTAGTGTAGATAGACTGTGACCTCGTCTGCCTGCGGATACGACAAAAAACAGTGGCCAAAAAGCTGAACGGTCTAAGATTATGTAGATATCGTAGATGCTAATTCGATAAATATTCCATACGGTGTATGGAACAATTATCTAAACACACGTCATTATGGATCCTCCTGAGCCATTAACGGTGCTTTTAGGTACCACAAGCACCGGTCACCGTCCTCGTCGAACCCGTCGCTTGCGACGAAGGGCTCGACGAGCGAATTAACCCACAGACACAGCCCACTGAGTTTCTGGCCGGATCTTCTCAGTGGCTCGCGTTTCCAATCCGGTGGTAGATTCTGCGAAGCACTGCTCGTGCTAGGGCCAGTGCTAGCAACACACCCGGCTTGAGCCCCGTGAGCTCACCTATACGTCAAGGAGAAGCTGATGATATAGCCTTTCAAGGCTATCAGCATAGGTAGCGGAAAAAAGAAAGCTAATAGCAATACTAGAAACTCTTCCCGGAACAATAACTATAGAGAGATTTAGTTTTATCGGATATTCTAATAAAATTTATGAATTTTAAGCAAAAAAAAAAAAGGAATATTTGGATTTGGTCAACATGTAGATATGCAAACATTATATATTGGTATAATAAATAATCATTAGTATATGTAGATAGATATATATCGGTCTTATTCGTGAGAGTACGCGATACATAAATGGTCAGTGTCTGCATTAGGTAACATTATTTCGACTTTAAGCTAGAAAAATGAACTTATCAAACTCAAGTAAAACACAATCTGATTCACCCACAACAACGATTCAAGATCGAACGTTGTAAACAAACACTATCATTATTCTTGACTTGTTTTTGTTTTAGCGAAACATTTGGCAAGGAAAATCCTTGAATTAAATTGTCTTTTAACAAAATATTAATCTGGTTTTTTTTTTCGTATGTGAAAGACGTGATTATTTTTTTTATATTTTTTAAATTTTTTTAAATTTTTTTATTGCTTAGATGGTTGGACGAGCTCACAGCCCACCTGATGTTAAGTGGTTACTGGAGCCCATAGACATCTACAATGTAAATGCGCCACCCACCTTGAGATATGAGTTCTAAGGTCTCGGTATAGTTACAACGGCTACCCCACCCTTCACACAGAAACGCATTACTGCTTCACGGCAGAAATAGGCGGGGTGGTGGTACCTACCCGTGCGGATTCACAAGAGGTCCTACCACCAGTAAGTATATAATGTTCCTTTTTAATACGCTTTTATTAGCTTCAGACGTATGTATGTACGTTAGTATGTAGGTAACGGAATCTTTGAACATGATTTTGACCCATTCAAAACGTCGGATTAACTCGAAATTTGGCATACTTATAAAGGACCGAAGACAATCCAACATTAAAAAAATATTGAAAAAATTGAAATTCAACTAAAAAATGAAAAATAAATAACAGTTTAAAAAAACAAAAAAAAAAAACGCTTTTATAGAAAATCCAACTAAAATATAGAACATAAATTTTAATTAAAAATAGTGTAGGTAAAAATGATTTTATTGTAAAAAATTATTTAACATTTCTATAAAGCGTTTTTTTTTTAATTTTTTAAAGTATACTTTTTATACACATTATACATGTTTTTTTTTGGCACGGGGATATCTCCGAACATACAGTCGCGCGCTTTTCGCGTCGAGCAGAATTTGGTGAATTAAAAACGAACTAAAACCTTCAGTCACTGACCAACCCGCGTCCGAACTTCACCAGATACTTTGTGTCTGATGGTAAGTTGTATTGAACTTAAATTTGTCTGGTGAGTCGGCGCGGGTAGATATTAAGACACCGCCTTGTTGCATAACTGAGTGAATACACTGCTCGTAGTTAATTTCTTTGAAAAACGTTGTCAGCACTTTTGACAGCTTTTGAGACCGCAAAATTTACTACAAATTGTTTGAAATATTGGATGTATAACTAACTACATACGCTTAAAAGCGAAAGAAACCGAGACAGATCGGTCTGTCCCTAACAACTTTCTCCTTACTTGGCTCTGCTCATTACTGAGGGTCGTGACTCCCTCCTGCCCCATTCTCTCATGTAATTTTTTTTTATTGCTTAGACGGGTGGACGAGCTCACAGTCCACCTGGTGTTAAGTGGTTATCGGAGCCCATAGACATTTACAACGTAAATGCCGCCACCCACCTTGAGATATAAGCTCTAAGGTCTCAGTATAGTTACAACGGCTGCCCCACCCTTCAAACCGAAACGCATTACTGCTTCACGGCAGAAATAGGCGAGATGGTGGTACCTACCCATACAGACTCACATGAGGTCCTACCACTAGTAAGCTCCATACAAACTTGAGTTAACTTTAACACGATGTAGATGCGTATCAATAACAAAAAAGCAGTCGAAACATACAAACAGACATCATTCCCGTAGGATATCCAGTCTCACTCCTCGGATCCATGTTGGAAGATAAACCCGAGACTAAAACGCAATAAATGTATAAAATTCTATACATTTCGTATAAATTTTCATTCACAAATAGGTAAGTGAGGTCCAAAAACAAATATTGTTACACAAAACTATCACAATGCACGCACGAACCGCATTCAAAGTGTATTTTTTTTTTTGCATTTGTATCCTTAAGTGTTTCGGCATTAAGTTGATGTAATTGCACTGATCTTATTGAGTAATTGTTCATTTGTTAAGAGCTTCTAAGCCGACACTAAATATTCTTGATGATTTTTACGTGTTAAAGTCTTTAAAGTTTGTCAATAATTAAATTTTAGTTGTAGTTCCCGTAATAACAAAATGAATTTCACATTTACATTTTTAAACAATTAACTAATCCATATTATCATCATTCTCGCTAAATGCATTTTTTTCTGATTCATAACGAAGTGAGAGCTTATTACGTGTTTATTTACGTAACAAAAGCGTTATAAAAAATTAAACAATTTCCCGCCACTTTTATCCGTAGGCAAACGCGTAAGCGACTGTGCGGCTTAATAGTAACTGACCTCGTTGAACACGGCAAAGGAAGTTAATATGTCTCACATGACAGTTTCCTTGACACTATACAATTCGTTCCTATTGAAAAAATCAGTGATGAAAATCAATATTTATATAAAATCCGAACATATGATGTAGTCGTAGCCAATTGAACTTCAAGTAGGTCGTGACATTGTCATGTTTTTATTATGATGATGTGCAGACGAGCTTGTGGACTCCACAAAGCGATTGGCGCTGCTCAACTTGAATCTAATCGATAAGTCACTCACAATGGTACGGCTGGACTGTTAACAAATCCCTTGCTCGCCCACCTGCCCTGGTAAAACTGGAAAGGCCTCCGGGCCACCAGTAATCTCTCAAACATAAAAAAGGTACGGCTGGACTGGACGGCCGATCTATCTAAAGTAAAACACTTCTCATAGAAATAGGTAGGCGTAAGGTACCCAAATCAATATGTGTTAATGCTTTTGTGAGTTGTTATGTTAGTGAAAATAACAAGCCCAACAAAAACTTATGATATTTTTATTAATTACCATTGTTATTATCAACCATTTCAATATTCCTAATCTTCTATCTATATACCTATATATATAAAAATGAATTGCTGTTCGTTAGTCTCGCTAAAACTCGAGAGCGGCTGGTCCGATTTGGCAAATTTTGGTCTTGAATTATTTGTGGAAGACCAGAGAAGTTTAAAGGGTAGATAGATATGAAAATGCTCGGAATTAAATAAAAATAACAATTTTGTTTTTCTTTTGATGTCTCCCCGGTCGGACGGATTCCTTTTGTTAGTTTCAAGTTTATTTTATACAAAAATTTAGGTCTTTTATATATCGATTGAGGCACTACGAAGTCTGCCGGGTCAGCTAGTAAAGAATACAAATATTTACATTAGTCTACTTAATTATAAAAAGCATGATAGCATAATATGTTTTAAGAATTATTTTGGCTTCTGCATAGCATTCCGCCCTTAAACGTCGAAAACAAATACATATTTGTAAAATAATGGATACATTTTTGGCACATTCCATAGACAACTAATTAATTCTATTGCTAAATTAACTACTGAATCCTTTTGTAAACAAAGGAAGATTGGACGTGAGCATTTATTGGTTAATCATGTTTTCATTATTTTAATGTCACGGTTTCGATGATGAGCTGGTGGTGCAAAAAGCATTTATTTATTATCTATGGAAGTGCAGTGCCACGTGATTTTTTAAGAGTGGCTGTTAGGACCAAGCCGTTAATCTTTTAAAAAAAATGGCTGTCATCTGCCGCTATTGACATTGACAATCCCTACCTAAAACGTGAGCTTAATGATTATAATTGAAAGTGAACAAATTATGTCGATACGTTATGTTTTGTTGGAACTTAAAAAAATTACGCAATTTTTTGAAATGGTCTGTAATCCCTAATTTTTATGTAGGCATTACCGACTTCAGTTCTGTTGCTATGGAGGTTTCGGATGGCACAGTAAAAAAAAAAAAAAAAAAAATGCTTTTTATATTAAAAACGATTTTGTACACTTATTAAAAAAAAAATGTGATTTTATTAGTACATCTTCGGTTTCTATCTACACAAAATAAGTACCTAATTACTTGAACCAAAGCAGCTAAAGTCAACTTGAAATTTTCACATTGAAGTCCTAAGGAGATAAAACTAGAGATGATCGTAACATGGAAGAAATTAAAAAATAAATAAAAATAGTGTATGAAAAAATGATTTTATTGTAAAAAAAAGCGTGGGTTGCTTTTCAGGATATTATCAAAATAACCCTTCTACTCATATCTGTTCATAAAATATTTATAATTACTAATACCATGCACCCCACGCTTTTTTTTACAATAAAATCATTTTTTCTTACACTATTTTTAATTCATATTTATTAAAATTCATTTTTTATTTTTAGTTTGATTTTCTATAAAAGCGTATTTTTAAATTTTTTTTAAACTATTATTTATTTTTTAGATGAATTTCAATTGTTTCAATTTAT
Source organism: Bombyx mandarina (assembly GCF_030267445.1). Classification (NCBI taxonomy): domain Eukaryota; kingdom Metazoa; phylum Arthropoda; class Insecta; order Lepidoptera; family Bombycidae; genus Bombyx; species Bombyx mandarina. The sequence continues at coordinate 7,008,211 of NC_143226.1, forward strand.
TTTTACAATTTTCTTTTTAGTATTGTATTGCCATCGGTCCTTAATGAGTTTACCAAATTTCGAGTTAATCCGACGTTTCGAAGGGGGTCAAAATCATGTTCAAAGATTCCATTACATACATACGTCTGAAGCTAATAAAAGCGTATTAAAAAGTAAATAATCTCGGCTATAAAACTACTGCAGATTCGCTGGAGAGTCCCTTATCCGCCTTCTACGACATCCAGAGGAACCAATGCCCTGCTCCGAGTTTAAGAGTGACGCGCAAACGAACTCGGGAGATTTAGAAGAAAACTAAAAAAATCTATGGTTTGAGATCAATGACCCTTAGTAGTGGTTTGACATATTGTTATTTTCTTTCGATATAATATTAACATCGGACAAAAACGCATATTGTTAACTTCTTTAAAGAGCTATAAGCATAGACAGACCAATACTTTGTTACGACACTATTATTTTAAGGCATTTTCTCACGATTAACACATTGTTTATTTTAAGAATGGAATTTAATAAAAAACGTTTCTGCTACTATCTGTAATGGTGGTACCTAACCACTAACAACATGTGCATTTATTAATTTTCCTCAGCTGCCCGACAAACGTAAACTGTTTAATCTACCAGCTGTACCCGTCCGCTTCGCTGGGCATTTAAAATTAACATTATTATTTCTCACCCCCACAACGATTCTCATCATTAACGCCCCCGCAACTGGTGTAGGGAGTCCAACACTCACATAAATATTAGTCTATCCATTAAGTACATGTATTTTCTATATGGATACCAAGTTTCAAGTCAATCGGATGCACGGTTCAGTAGTTATAACAGAACATCTGTAAAAACCACTGTAGATTTATATATTAGTATAGATTATTTAATTTTTCCCGCTAACTATTCTCTGGTATAAAGGGGCTATTCCAGCTAGATTCGGGCGAGTAGGTGAGCTCGCGCCCTCAACCTGAGAGAATTTTCTAACATTAGCCCCAGCAAGAGCAGTGCTTCGCAGAATCTATCACCGGATCGGAATCGCGACCCACTCAAAAGATCTGGCGAGATTATTTTTTTATTGCTTAGGTGGGTGGACGAGCTCACAGCCCACCTGGTGTTAAGTGGTTACTGGAGCCCATAGACATCACGCAAATGCGCCACCCACCTTGAGATATGAGTTCTAAGGTTTCAGTATAGTTACAACGGCTGCCCCACCCTTCAAACCGAAACGCATTACTGCTTCACGGCAGAAATAGGCAAGGTGGTGGTACCTACCCGCGCGGACTCACAAGAGGTCCTACCACCAGTAATTACGCAAATTATAATTTTGCGGATTTGATTTTTATTACACGATGTTATTCCTTCACCGTGGAAGTCAATCGTGAACATTTGTTGAGTAAGTATTTCATTAGAAAAATTGGTACCCGCCTGGGGTTCGAGCACCGATGCATCGCTCAACACGAATGCAGCGGACGACTTTATCCTTTAGGCCACGACGACTTCAAAACTCAGTGGGCTGTCTATGGCATAAATCGAAAAAAATAACGTTTTAAAATTCCAACACAATTGAGTATAGAATAAAGCGAAAATTTAAGTCGAACGCGTAAAGCATTTAGATTTTTTTCCGTTGGGTATTGAGACCACAAAAATATTATGAAAATTTATATTAACATATTGTTACGCCGGCGAGTGTAACGCCATATATCACCGAAAAGCTGACCGAATATCGAAGGTACTAGTAAAATCGAGAAGTACAACGCCATCTATTGTCAGATAGCAGAAACACACTTCGAAGCTACTCAACTTGCCCAGAATGTACTCGATAAATCTAGGGATGTCGTATCTATCCTAATATATAAATCTATAGTGGTTTTTACGGATGTTCCGTTATAACTACTGAACCGTGCATCCGATTGACTTGAAACTTGGTATCCATGTAGAAAATACACGTATTTAATGGATAGGCTAATATTTATATGAGTGTTAGACTCCTTACACCAGTTGCGGGGGCGTTAATGATGAGAATCTTTGTGGGGGTGAGAAATAATAATGTTAATTTTAAATACCCAGCGAAGCGGTCGGGAACAGCTATCGACTATAAAAGCGTTGCAGAGACGGCACGCGTGTTCCGTTTTAAGTGATAAATACAGTTTTAAGTTGTACATTGGTGGTACATTTATTTATCCCGAACCCCAGCGCGTAACAATATCTTCTAACAGGATGTCGAGGCCGATCGGGTATATGTATTCTAATTACGTAATGAGCAGCCGAAAACACAATTATCCACAGACCTTTGTATGTGTGTAAATAAATACGTACAGTTCTAATTCAACGTTTGAAATATATTTCGTAATACGGCATGTTCATGATTTGTATATATAACCACATATGTACATAAAAAAAAACTACAAACTATTGCATATGAACACATTAATTCAGATTTAATTCTAACATACATTAACTGCACGAAATGTAATTTAAACAGTTTCACAAATATCACTACGTCCTGACTAGTATCTAATGTTTTACTGGTAGTAGGACCTCTTGTGAGTCCGCGCGGGTAGGTACCACCGCCCTGCCTATTTCTGCCGTGAAGCAGTAATGCGTTTCGGTTTGAAGGGTGGGGTAGCCGTTGTAACTATACTGAGACCTTAGAACTTATATTTACATTGTAGATGTCTATGGGCTCCAGTAACCACTTAACACCAGGTGGGCTGTGAGCTCGTCCGTACTAAGCAATAAAAAAATGCGCTAAGCGAGAAAAACGATATGATACGAAACCCAATGTGATGTTTTTTTTTTATTGCTTAGATGGATGGACGAGCTCACAGCCCACCTGGTGTTAAGTGGTTACTGGAGCCCATAGACATCTACAATGTAAATGCGCCACCCACCTCGAGATATAAGTTCTAAGGTCTCAGTATAGTTACAACGGCTACCCCACCCTTCAAACCGAAACGCATTACTGCTTTACGGCAAAAATAGGCAGGGTGGTGGTACCTATCCGCGCGGACTCACAAGAGGTCCTACCACCAGTAGTTACGCAAATTATAATTTTGCGGGTTTGATTTTTATTACACGATGTTATTCCTTCACCGTGGAACGCAATCGTGAACATTTGTTGAGTACGTATTTCATTAGAAAAATTGGTACCCGCCTGCGGGATTCGAACACCGGTGCATCGCTCCACACGATTGCACCGGACGTCTATCGCTTAGGCCACCACGGCTTCCTAACTTCAATACCCTTATGGGCATCAGCAATGCAGGGATACAGCCAAGCCGCTGCCTACAACTAAGTACGCCCCGGAAGCTTTTTTTGAAGAAAGAAATTATCGGCTGCACATGTTCGGGTCACAAAAGTAAGGTTGAACTAATTTCATTGAAATTCAAATGCATTAATTAATTATGTCAAACGATAACCGTTCTGATATACGTCAATCAATTTGTTGTTTATCAATTTTCAAGTTTAGGATACATTTAGAGCATCTTTTATTTATTTTTATCGGTAGTGTATGAGCAAATGCGATAACTAATTATGTGATAATCAAAGTGACGTTTCATGTTTCTAACGGAAATATTGGAATTTCTAAAATTACCCTTATTTAACTATAGAAGTTAATATAATCGATATATTTCAACGTTTTTGCTGCTCTGCAGTTTGAGATGTTTTGCATTGCTAATGTCCATAGGCGACGAAAACCACTCCACCAGATGTCTCGTTGGGTGTCTGAATTCCATAACCCTGTAAAATAATTATGAAAAATCTCTGCAATGATAAATTCCGCATATAAGAAAAGTTAGCGTTGTTGAAATTGATTATTCGTAATGATGTATGTAACATATCAGTGGCTTTCATAATTGTAGCATTGAAACTGTTTGCTTACAAGCCTAAACGTGAATCGAAAATAAGAATCACCACCATCATCATATAAAATTTAGAAATGAAAATTACTTAGTTATGTAAGGTTTGTTGTAAAATAATTAAATTTGTTAATGTTAAGACAATTTTCGGATTGTCAAAGTGGAGTTACAAATAAAGCAATACAGAATTAAGTAAACTACTGCAATCTGTGTATTATTTCCTGACTGGTGGAAGTGGAGTTTTACAGTTATTTTAAGTTAAATAAGTCATCATATTTCCTCTCGGTGTACATTCAACTTCGTTCCCATTACATTTCCCATAAATGAGTACCATTCCAATCTCAAACCATTTGTAGTGAAAATGTCCTCGTATATTTTAACATTTTGCGTGTTATTTATTGTAAATTTTACTTGGTGTTTTCGTTTAGGTAAGTTTTAAAATTGTTCACTACAATAAAAGACTTACAAGACAAGATTGTAGTTTTTTTCTCTATTAAAGCTTACGTTAGGACATGGTTCTCTTGGTTACAAGTGATTACTGAAACCCTTAGACATTACAATGCGAATATCACCACTGAACGCAAAGCCTCTTCAGAAGTAGCAAAACTGAACCGGATCGTCTGATGGCCTAAATGATGGATGAAGTCGTCGTGGCCTAAAGGATAAGATGTCCGGTGCATTCCTATCTAGCGATGCAATGAAATACGTACTTAACAAATGATCACGATTGACTTCCACGGTGAAAGAATAACACCCGTGTAGTAAAAATCAAACCCGCAAAATTATGATTTGCATAATTACTGGTGGTAGGACCTCTCGTGAGTCCGCACGGATAGGTAACACTCTGCCTATTTCTGTCGTAAAGCAGTAATGCATTTCGATTTGAAGGGTGGAGCAGCCGTTATACTATAAAAACTGAGGCCTAAAAACTCATGTCACGAGGTGGGTGGCGGCATTTACGTTGTAGATGTCTATGGGCTCCGGTAACCACTTAACACCAAGTAGGCCGTGAACTCGTCCAGCCACCTAAGCAACAAAAAGAAAGGCGACGCTGTGACGTATCCTTCCTTTAACATGCCTTAAAGACTTCCGAACGAAAAGAAATAGCACATAGCAATTTTTAATCAGTATGGTTTGCACTCCAATCCTAGAAAACAAAGACAGAGATACAAGAGAACACAAAATAAAATGGCCCACGGAATTTTATCTGAAAGGAGAGGAAATCAAAATGAAGGACTCTAACCTCGAAAAGCCATTTGAAATGTGGTACGTGCCTATTTCATTTGTATGCTAACATAGTATTTATAACTAGGAGTTATTGCTTCTTAAATGGTCTTACAATTGTTGAATGAGATCCGAACGAGGCGTAATAGACCTCTTTTTTTTCCTACCTAAGCTGATAGCCTTGAGAGGCAATTTCAGCGTAACCTTAACTAGTAGGTGACTCAAACCTGACGACGTTGCTAACACGAACCCTAGGAAGAGTCGTGCTTCGCAGAATCTACTACCGGATCGAAAACGCGATCTACTGAGAAGATCCGGCTAGAAACTCAGTGGGCTGTGTCTCTGGGTTAATTTACTCGTCGAGCCCTTCGTCGCAAGCGACGGGTTCGACGAGAACGATGACCGGTGCTTGAGGTACCTCAAAGCACCGATAGAAAGACCTCGATTGACACTTAACACATTGACTGCCATTTAGGTCACCGGTGCCCTACGCGGCATACTGAAGTAATTATGTAGATTTCTTTTACTAAGCATCTGGATTGCCTGACTTTGCCTTCTTTAGTTTTTAAGGTATGTTTCAGGCTTTTAGGTCTCTTGGAAATAGTTTTATTCTCAGTATCTTCGGGTTTGTCTTTCCCAGAGTCTGCTAGATATTCCTGTACTTAAGTAACAACAGAAATCGACTTAATTACTTCAATGCGTCACGTAGTGCATTGATGTCCTTCATGGAAGTCAAAGAGTTAAGGTGCTAAAGAGTACTCCACCTTAAGCGGCGAAACAGCCATGTCCACTGATTTTGCAATTATGTCGCACCTCCCGCCATCGGAGCAGAGTTCATCCATATTACCTGGAACCGCTGCGTTCATCGACAGTGCGTTTCCAGAAGTCTTTTTTGCCACGTACCATCCGGCTATGGAATGAGCTCCTCTCCACGGTGTTTCCCGAACGCTATGACATGTCCTTCTTCAAAAGAGGCTTGTGGAGAGTATTAAGCGGTAGGCAGCGGCTTGGCTCTGCTCCTGGCAATGCTGGAGTCCATGGGCGATGTTAAACATTCACCATCAGGTAGGCCGTATGCTCGTCTGCCTACAAGGGCAATAAAAAAAGTATTAACTTAGAAAAATGAGGGCAGATCCTAAGCGCTTATGTTTTTACACAGGTACAGCGCTAGTTTGAAACGCTCAAGAGTTGATCACGGAGCTGAAAAGAGATATTACTACGCACCCACAGATGAGAACGACGGAACCATGTATTTGGTCAGTTTCCTAGGACAGATATTCTATTTCGTGATGAAAGCTTGACCTTTATTGACTAATGACATGTTAGAGACAGGTAGGACATCTCTATGCAGCATGATAAGAGGGTATTCTGCGCCGACTCCAACTAATGTGAGATAAGAGCAAGAAGAAGACAGGCAGTAAAAGAGTGTGAAGAAAGAAGATGTCATTTTATTGTAGAAGTTATTCGTGGAAACGTGCTCACTACATTTTTCCTTAGAAAACATGTAATCTTCTTATAAGACTGGAACAAATGAGGAAAATCACTTTTTTTTTCCTTCTTTTTTCTACCTAAGCTGAGGGCCTTGAGAGGCAATTTCAGCGTAACCTTAACTAGTAGTTGAGCTCACGGGGCTCAAACCTGACGACGTTGCTAACTCGAACCCTAGCAAGAGCCGTGCTTCGCAGAATCTACCACTGGATAAAGAACATCACGTCGCTTGATACGAGCACACCAGAAGTTTTATCCACGACGATATCTTAATTTTTTTATTGCCCTTGTAGGCAGACGAGCATACAGCCCTCCTGAAGGTGGGTGGTTACGGTCGCCCATGGACTTCAGCAATGCCAGTGGCAGAGCCAAGCCGCTGCCTACCGTTAAATCCTGTGTCTCGTGGTGGGAAGAGGCGTTAAATGTGTTTTGTCATGGTCATGAACCCTGGGCGTTCCCTCCCCCAATCTTAATGTCCGGTTCACATTGTAGATACATCCCGTAACAATTGATCATGATTTAACAACCGGGTTGAGTTGTACGGAAGATGTCTACGACAAAAGAGGAGCCTTGTTGCTACCTAGACTTGGAAAACTTCAGCACGTCGGTGAGTTCAGTAGCAGTAATGAAGATGTGCATTTACCAATTTCCTTGGAACGGCTTTGTAGAACTAGTGCTTATTGGTATCATGCTATCTATTAGTTTGGAAGTAAGGACAAAGGGAAGATCTTCCCACCGAGCTGATGAATTTTCTCGGTACACATTCCTAATATGATAGTCCAGAATTTGCGTGTATGAAAACCTCTATTGAGAATGTCGTAAGCGCGATTCAGGCATTTGTCGGATATCAGAAAATATTCGAAGACTTCGAGTGAGAATTAGCAATATTGCGCATATCTTCTTCTGAGTAGGTCTCTTCATTGAAGGTCGTGTCTAATTTGAAGTGTTGACCACTCGATGCACTATACTTCCCCACTTGTTCCTGTCCTCGGGGGTCTTTATAGCCTCGGTTATTGGCTGGTGAGTGTATTTACTAGATCAGACCAGTGGGTAGGTGAGCGTCCGCGTGATCTTCTCCCGTCAACCCGACTAACTACCATCAGCTTCTCTAAGTTATCGGGGCTTCTACAAGCGATGTGACCGAATGAGAATACGTTGGAAGCAGAATTAAGCAGATAGCGGACGCCCTGGGACCTTGCGTCCTTGTGTAAATAGTAATCTTCTATCTTCTTCTTCTTCTTCTTATATCTATATAAAAATGAATTGCTGTTCGTTAGTTTCGCTAAAACTCGAGAATGGCTGGACTGATTTATCATTTTTGATCTTGAATTATTTGTGGAAGTCCAGAGAAGGTTTAAAAGGTAGAAAAAAGGTGAAAATGCTTTTCATTTGATGTGTCCCTCATCGGACGGATTCCTTTTGTTTGTTTTAAGGTTATTTTATACAAAAGTTTAGGTCTTTTATTTATCGATTGAGGCACTACGAAGTCTGCCGGCTCAGGTAGTGGTTTATATAAATATGTTTTGTCTTACGCATGTTTCGTTTTAAAATTTCCAGGGAATAAACCGATTGATGATCACGTCGTAGAAATACTGCGATCGTCTAAGACGATCAAGGATATGAAAATGAACATCGAGGCGTTGGTGTACTGGCAGGATGGATACCACATTCCAGTACGGTTGGTACTTTGCTAGATATTGCCTTAGTAGCAGGAACGAGTGGGCTCGAATTTAAAAAAGACCAACTTATTCCATATAGACATTGGTTCTGAGGAAGCACATTAAAAAGAGTCTTCAACAAACAACAGCATTCTGCCAGGGTCGCCATGTGGTGTGGCCTGTGTGCTTAGTGAGAGTTTTTTTAACGTTCTCGATAGCGTAAAAGTTAGCTCATATTTGTAGGGAGTTGGATCGTTTGCCTACGTTTGCCGCTAGGGGCGCTGTTGCAATTGCATACAAAATTAGGTTAACTTTTACGCTAGCGAGAACGTTAAAAAACTCGCACTAAGCACACAGGTCACGATGGATTAGAAGAGTTGAAATAATACGTTCTTTCAGTTTGAAGGTCCGGTTTATTGTGTAAAAATGTGTATTTAGTTACAAGACAGTAAGACAGTAGTGCTGACCCGAGTAAAAATGAAATTATAATTTTCTGATAAAAAAATTTATTTCAAGTCTATCGCCGAACCACCGCTGCACGGTGTCCGCACTACAACGCTGAACCACCGCCGCACCACCGCCATTTGGCGGAAAATTCCGCCGCACGCTTCGAAAGAAATCTCCCAGCACCGCCGCACCACAGCCGAAGCATAGCCGAACGTTTCAAATTTTTTTATTTTAGATCGCCGCACCACAGCTGAATCACCGCTGCACACTAATAAAAAATAAAGGCTAATTTATCGATCCTGCAATGATAATTAATTAGTTTTTAATCAAACAACTCTTGAATAATTATTTTTATATTAATGAACTACAGTGGAGGCTACAATTTTATTACAGTGATGTAAAAGAAGTATTATTATTCTTCTGATTTTGCTCATTGCATGCAATTAAAATTTTGCAAGCACTTAAATTAATAAACACTGGACGTAAAAAACGTTTACATTCACACACACACATATGTATGTATATGAGAATGATATGTCACTGCTGTAGTGCAGCGGTGGTGCGGCGGTAGTGCAGCAAACCCACTCTTATTAAACAGTCGCGGCCATGGTGCGGCGGTGCTTCGGCGACCATAAAAAAATTCAAATCGTCACAGTCATAGTGCGGCGGCGCTTCGGCGATTAAAATGCCGTGCGGCGGTGCTTCGGCGGTGATTCGGCTAAATTCTGTTTTTACTCGGGGAGAAAGCACTTGAAATAAGGCTGCTTACATACTTGAATGGTTACACACTACAAAGTCAATAAACTTTTTTTTTAAGCCCATTAAAAAGGAATATGTACATGTACACATTCAACATCATATAATTTCGGAGATCACGCGATTAGTGCGTTTTATTACGGTCGTATCTATCTAGGTTAACCTGAGATTAATCCGTATTTAATTTAAGAGGCCAGATCTTGCGTCAGCGAAGATTTGTCTACTACAGATTTCTTTACGTGAATTCTAATTATGTTTTACGTTTTAAAGGATAACGATACAGCAATACACGAACTCAAGAGGAAGTTTGGATAGCGTGACGATCAGTAACTACTACAATTTCAAATCTAAAGTGGATCCAAGCGATCTGGATGTTGAAAACGGTAATGCAATCCAATATAATATTGTCGTTGTTTTAGGTATCTTGATTTCTTTTTTTTATTGCTTAGATGGGTGGACGAGCTCACAGCCCACCTGGTGTTAAGTGGTTACTGGAGCCCATAGACATCTACAACGTAAATGCGCCACCCACTTTGAGATATAAGTTCTAAGGTCTCAAGTACAGTTACAAAGGCTGCCCTACCCTTCAAACCGAAACGCATTACTGCTTCACGGCAGAAATAGGCAGGGTGGTACCTACCCGCGCGGACTCACAAGAGGTCCTACCACCAGTAAATAGATGATAGTGATGATAATGACTGATAGAAGCTTTAGTCGTTGAACCTTATTTTTTTATGAAGGAAGGATTACTGGTAGCCCGGAGGACTTTCCAGTTTCATCAAGACAAATGGGCGAGCAAAGGCTCAGAGCCAGGAGTGGTGCTATCAGAGTGGGGCTTGCTAACAGTTAGCTGTCCTGTCTAGTTATCCTGAAAACAACCCACGCTTTTTTTTACAATAAAATATTTTTTACTTACACTACTTATAATGGAAATTTATGAAAAAAAAACTATTTTTTAGTTGGATTTTCTATACAAGCGTATTTTTTTAGTTTTTTTTTTAAACTATTACTTGTTTTTCATTTTTTAGTTGCATTTAATATTTTTTTTCAAATTTCATCTGAATCAGTCAGTAACTTATCCGAGAAATAGGTAATCGGCGCGCCTGGTAGTCTCCCTTCTTGGTCTTGACGCAGACACTCCGGGTCTCAGGAAAACGAAAAATCGCCAATCCTGGTTATCCCAGTGTGCCCCAGCGATTCTCAAACTTTGACCGACTTTACAGACTACCTATTAATTTTTTCGTACGTTTCTCAACCGTAATCTCATTGTTTTTGTTTTGTTTCTTCGGGGCATGCATTTAATTATAAACGCCTATTGACAAACACGTTTACAAAACGAACACAAAGTACCGAGTAGGTACACCACAATTCGTGTTTCTCGCAACAACAAACACGGAATCTAACGGTTAATAACAACGTAAATGATAGCCTGCGACGTCCGTGAAGCAAGAGCTCTTTTAGTGATGTGCACACATTACTATTGTGACGCAATTAGTTAGATGCAATTGGTTTCAAGCGGTACTGTTTATTGGTCGAGCGTGATATGTGCCTGCACGGGTAGGTACCATTTCGTTGGAGTAGCCGGTTTTTATTATAAAACTGAAACTTGAGAACTAATGTTTCTAGGTAGTGACATTTATCGAGTTCTTGCTCGTTCGATAGTCTCTCAACCCTTTGACTGCCGTGCAGGTCACTGGTGCCCTTTTTTTTCGGGCCGGTGGCCGAACCTCCTACATGGTCCCCGCGCCTAGGGGGGGCACGCGGGGTATGCGGAAGTTGATGTATTGCAGATGTTGAAAGCAGAATGCGAGCCCAAGGATGTTTTTAGGGCCCTACCCACCAAACGACTCCCCTTGCACTCTCTCCTAAAGTAATTATGTCCATTTCTATTACTAAAGCGTCGGAATATCTAGGAGACTCCAGGAAAGACGAATCCGAAGATACTGAGAATGAATCTATTTTTAAGAGACCTAAAATACTAAAACATATATTAACAAACAAAAGAAAACAAAGTTAGGTAATCCAGGCGCCTTAGTAATAGAACTCATCATAGGTACTTCAATGCGCCGCGTAGGGCACTTGTGACCTACATGGCAACGACTAGTACTGAATGCCACTTTAGTTTTGAAGTTAAATAATGTTGGTTACAGAGGAAGCTGATTGTAGTAATGCAACTGCTATAGAAGGAAGGTCAAATTACTGGGACCTCAGCTTTAATAGGACAAGAGACTTGGATAAGGCCTTCAAACGGTAAGTAAGATCCACTAGTGCTTGCTAGATTTCACTTTAGTCCCTTAAGGCGGTTGAAGGATGAAGGAGGTTGAAGACTTAATAATACTGTTTCTCGAAAATCTTATCGTTAAAACTGACACACATAGATTCGCATGAGAAACAGACAGTGTAGTGGGCTCACAACTCGCTTACTACCAGTAAAAGCCGGTTGGTGTTCGCAGTATACTATTGGCATACTAGAAAGCGCTTCTGTCCTATCTCCGGTGAACCTAGTCGCCTATTATGACAGCCATGGAAAGACCTAGGGCGGTCCTGTTCTAGGCGGATACCACACTAGCATATGACGTCATTATCGTTGGAGAACAGCTATGAGAAACGTTTAACACGCAATTTTGAAAATACCCAAAGTTCATTCATTTTATTATTTACATATTCATTTAGGACTGGTTTAGTATGGCCATAAAAAAGAAGTATAAATGTCAATAACCCTGTTCACAATTGTAATTGCTTTATTGAAAACAGTCTCTGATTCAGTCAGTGATTCTTGCGTTAAGGCCGAGTGAACAAAGATATTGGAATCGAGACTTCGACTCTGCGTCTGAAGTTTGGCGGCGCCATCATTTTGATGTCTATGGACTCCGGTAGCCATTTTACAGTAGATTAGCTTTAGAATTTTTCATCCACGACATAGGAAGATCATAAATTATTTGTCTATTTTATATAATCAGTTTCCAGAATTACCACAATGTGCTCTACGATGTAGGGGAATACGACATGAGGAAAGCAATATTTCAAGATAATTTGCTGTGAGTATTCGCTATCATAGTTGTGCCATAACGAACGGTAAACGTTTGAAATGGACTGCCTGGTTGACAATTCAGGTACAAGGTGAGAACCTTGATACCATTGTGTCAAAATTTTCACGCAAATGCCAACGGAAAGGGCCAATTTTTACACCGTCATTGGAGACTGTGTCCTTTGGTAAAATGCATTGGTAATGGAACCTTACGTTAAAGTACATAACTCGCGTATTAATAGCATGCAAAACATTATTGGTGCTTCACAAGGAATCTTTTTAGGAAGCTTAGTGTCGCGCAGCGAGTTATGGAGTGGACTATGCTTGGTATTTCTCTACGAGATCGAATCAGAAATGAGGAGATCCGTAGAAGAATCAAAGTTACTGACATAGCCCGTAGGATTAACAAGCTGAAGTGACAGTGGGCAGGTCACAGCGCGAAGATCGGACGGCCGATGGGGCAGAAAGATTCTCGAGTGGAGACCACGTACTGGCAAACGCAGTGTGGGACGGCCACCTACCAGATGGACCGACGACCTGGTGAAAATTGCTGAGTCACGTTGGATGCAGGTGGCAACGGACCGGCCGCACTGGACATCAGTTGGAGAGGCCTATGTTCAGCAATGGATAGTAGACGGGCTGAGATGATGATGATGAAAACATTAGTGATTAAGTAGACTCCTATAACAGATCCTGTACAAATTAAGGTACATATTGATTATTAGTTTTGAAGATGGGCTGGTAGTAGTCGAGAACAAGAGGATTCTATGAATTTGCCCCAGCATTTGCACAGCGTGACCTACAAATCCCTTCAGAGATCCGACTTAACTTACTACCGCTACTGATAGTGTAAGGCTTTCGCACTATCGTTACTGAAAATTAACCTAAAGCGCGACGTCCGCGTACATTTTCAGCAAAATAATCGAGCATAACAAAAAGAACTTATCATACAAAATGGAAATCAACCAGTTCGCTGACAAAACTGAGGAGGAGCTGAAGTACTTGTCCGGGACCTGGATGTCCAGGGATGACCACGTGTCTTTACCCTTCCCTTACACAGAAGCAGAAATTGATGAAATGGTGCAAGCTTTACCAGTTGAGTTCGACTTGAGACTTGAGGGAGTCATTTCTCCAGTTAAAAGTAAGAAAGTGATATAATAAATCCTTTTTTGATGCTCATGACACAGTCCACAAATTATCGGATACCGTGGACATCACAATACCCAATAAATCCTCAGCTATATTTATATCCAGCTGAACTCCTGGTTCAGAATTAAAGTTCTGGTGAAATGTTATGTTGCCAGTCCGCAGTGTTGGATCAGCCGCTGAGCAAATATACTGTCCATCTTGAGGATATAACGGCTGCGATCACAAAACATATCTTGACTCAAAGTAACCTGGACGCGATGGCTGTGGGCTGAGTTATCCAATATCGTTACCATTATCAAAGTCTTCAGTTCAAGAGTAATAGTAATAAATTATGTATTCACCTTATATCTTGACAATATCTGCTCTAGACCAAGATAATTGCGGCTCATGCTGGGCATTCTGTTCCGCTGCGTCTATCGGTGGCTCTCTGGCGAGGAGAAACGGCGGTCGGGACCTTGCTCTTAGCGAGCAATCTCTAATCGACTGCGCTTGGGCGTTAGTATCAGTACAGCAGACTTTAGTAGCAGAGTCAGAACACAATTTTTTTATTTTTTTATTGCTTATTGCTTAGGTGCGTGGACGAGCTCGCAGCCCACCTGGTGTTAAGTGGTTACTGGAGCCCATAGACATCTACAACGTAAATGCGCCACCCACCTTGAGATATAAGTTCTAAGGTCTCAGTATAGTTACAACGGCTGCCCCATCCTTTAAACCGAAACGCATTACTGCTTCACGGCAGAAACAGGCATGGCGGTAGTACCTACCCGTGCGGATTCACATGAGGTCCTACCACCAGTAAAAATTATTGGAGCTACCGTTCTCTGCGTTCCGTGAGGTCGAGGTCTAAACAGCGTTGAAATAGAACCATGTGCATGGTGTTTTATAATCCGAACACAAAAATAGACCACCACATAGGCTTTCAATGGTCAACAAAAATTACGTATTCTTTAAACTTCCAGGCAGACAACCTTTTCTTTTGGACGGGAAGAGGATTTCGTCTTACCATAGGCGTCTTATTACAGTCCTTTTGTTTTAAAAAGATCCTACCGGGTCTACCATTAAAAGATAGGCACTCTTTAAATTAAGAATCAATGACCCATTTTCAAAATCGTCAGCAACTGTTAGACCTCAATAGGTTTTTTTTATTGCTTAGGGTGGACGAGATCACAACCCACCTGATGTTAAGTGGTTCTGGAGCCCATAAACATCTACAATGTAAATGCGCCACCCATCTTGAGATATAAGTTCTAAGGTCTCAGTATAGTTACAACGGCGGCCCCACGCTTCAAACCGAAACGTATTACTGCTTCACGGCAGAAATAGGCAGGGTGGTGGTACCTACCCGTGCGGCTAACATGAGGTTCTACCACCAGTAATTACGCAAATTATAATTTTGCGGTTTTGATTTTTATTATACGATGTTATTCCTTCACCGTGAAAGTCAATTGTGAACGTTTGTTAAGTACGTATTTCATTAGAAAAATTGGTACCCGCCTGCGGGATTCAACACCGGTGCATCGGTAGATACGAATGCACCGGACGTCTTATCCTTTAGGCCACGACGACTTCAGAGGCCCGAAGAATACGAGCTACCTGTACTTTATTTGGCTTTTAGGTACAATCTGATGGGTTGCGACGGAGGAGCCGTGGATGATGCTATGCAATATGTGATGCAGCACGGCATTCCGGTGGAGAGCGAGTACGGGCCATACCTGGCTATTGTATGTTGTAACTTTAATTATACTTTTATTGTGCGTGAAGAGGAGATAATTCAAAGCGGCCAAGCAATCCGGTTTAAAGTATGGGACAGCCTTTGTACAGTTATACCGGTCATCGTTCTCGTCGAACCCGTCGCTTGCGACGAAGGGCTCGACGAGTAAATTAACCCTAGACACAGCCCACTGAGTTTCTCGCCGGATCTTCTCAGTGGGTCGCGTTTCTGATAAGGTGGTAGATTCTGCGAAGCACGGCTCTAGCTAGGGTTGCTAGGATTTGAGCCCCGTAAGCTCACCTACTAGTCAAGGCGACGCTGATATAGCCTCTCAAGGCTATCATCAGCTTAGGTAGGAAATAATAAAAAAAACAGTTTAGACTTTAGCCTCATCACTCAAGGGCTCACACAGCATTCACATTGTAATGAACACCTAAGAATATTACCACCTAAGAGTATTAGAATAAAATAGTAACTTTGCCAAATAAATTCCTATACCAGAACCCGCCTTGGGGAGATGGCATAGAGTATTCCAACTCAATCATTTTATTTATTGTCCTTGCAGGCAGACGTGCATAAGGCTCACCTTATGGTGAGTGGTTACCGTCGCCCAAGGACGTCAGTAATGGCAGGGACAGCCAAGCCGCTGCCTAACGTTAAGTACTCGCACAATCCCTTATATAATCCAGTTCTAAATATCGCAGAATGGGTATTGCAACCTCAAGAATATGTCGAAGCTGTACAGCATCACAGGATACGGTCAAGTGACTCCGAGGAGCCCGAACGCCTTGAAGCTGGCCCTGTACAAGTACGGGCCGGTGGCGGCCGGCGTCCACGTCACTAGCAACATGAAGTTTTACTCGAATGGGATATTTTACGACCTCGACTGGTGGGTGCCAGGGTTTTGTTACCTATTAAGCTATTGCATAGCTTTTATCGCGGGCCTTGAGCGCGGCGACCGAATCATGAAATTCCGTAACGAAAAAAACCTAACACCCCTCACTCCGCCTACCATGTAGCTCGCGTTCAACACATTCACACGTTGCGCTTGTGTAGTGTTTGTGAATAAGTGCGTGGCGTGACGTCACACTGCATGCGCATCATGAAAAGTCTGCCCATCTCTCTCTCGCGCGATCTAGCTTATGAGTGTGAAGGGGACAGTTAATGTTTTGCTTTTATTAATGTTTAATATAGCGTGGTCTTGTTTTGTTGTTTTGTTGTTTTAATATAAAATTATCATTGTCTAATTATAATTGCATAAGTTGATAAAAAATGCTATGCAATAGCTTTACCGCTAGGATTCAGCCGGAGAATCAGATAGAACACATTAGACGTTCTCGGTGTAGTGTTTTTTTTAATACAGAGTCATCTATGAGATTTTTTAACACCAACGTGTATATGAAACCTCTTGTAGTGAATTTTAATTTAGGTTTATACGTGAAGTTAAATATCAATTCACAGAGGGCGCTACCTCATACTGTAAAAGATGAATTACTAATGACAAAATTTTACATAGACATTGAGGATAATTGTATTTTAATTTTTGAAAGTTTTACTTGTACCACGTGTGAATTGCACACATGTATTTTTTTTTAAGATATGTGTTCTAGGATTAGTGTTTGTCTATGGTGTGGTTTTGGCGAAATCTGTAACTAGAACCTTAATAATTTTCAAACTTATAATTTCAATTAATTATAGTCGAATTTCGACTACTCCGGTACTACAACTAGTTAAAATTATTATTGAATAAATTATTGAAGGTATTAAAACCATGAAAAAATATTGCAGTGACGACAAACTACAGAACCATTGCGTCACAGTGGTGGGCTATGGCGTCAGGGACGGAGACACGTACTGGATCGTGAAGAACTCCTGGGGGGAAGGGTGGGGGGAAGGGGGATACATCCTGCTGTCAGCAACGAACAACAATTGCTTACTGAACGACATTGCTTACTACTCTGTAATCTAACCAGCGAGTGTAGTTGATATTAGATAATAAATACATTGGGTGTTTTCTTAATGTATTTTTTTTGTTGCTTTTATTTTTATCTTTAATTGAGGCCGTCAGTGTAAAACTAAGCTTAATATAGTTTGTATGGAGATAATGAGGTATGAATTTAAATTTATATACTTCGTAGCCAAAAATCATTCGCGCAAAAATATTGTTTACAAAGCCATCTGTTATCTATGTGTGAAACTAGGGATAAACCGTTTTTGCATAAAAATTTATTATGTTTCAAATAAATTGCAATATATATGGAGGAATATGAAAAATTGTGGATTAGGCTACTTTTTTGGAACCGGTGGTAGAGTTAACATTGTTATTTATATTTTGCCATTCAACAAGTGTGTTATATTGACATCTAAGTTGAAATAAATGATTTTGAATTTGAATTTGAATTTACGCTGATGGCCTCAATTGGTGTAATGGAACGTCTGTAGGTACCCAATAAAATACCTCCTACCTAATGGACTTCGATTGGGAACGAGGGAAGAAGTTTTCCTTCTTGCTTTTCTGCTGAGATATGTGTAATTTAATAGCACGCCATCTATCCAAGCCACATGGCGTTTTATAAATATCTAAAGTTTCTTTAGTATTAAATGAACCAACATTGTCACTTGAATATTTCCAGATTTTTTTCAGTCCGTTTCCATTAATAATTTTATTGGTATAAAGTGATCTTGTCGATAGTCGATTAATCTTAAAATATTGATTTCTTAACCTTTTTTCTAAGAATCTCAATAAAATCAGCACAGTGAAGGAATAAATTGTTTGTAAATAGCGCCATCTATTTAATTGGACCCAAAACTAGTTTAGTTTAAAGGTGGCGATTTGGATAGTCTTATAGAGTTCAATTTCAAAATAGAAACAAAATAATAACATTAAAAACATGGTCTAATAGTAAGTTGAAGTAAGAATAAATAAAAACATATTACGTTTTTCCGGGTCAAGCTATTAAATCATGTTAAAAGTAAAACCTTTGGCCTACCTCTGTAACAAAGCATTTCAACGTTATTTTGAAGTTTCAAGACGCCGAAATAACTTGAATATTTGCACACGAATCAAGGAACGTTCAAAACAAAAGAAGTCATCTCGGATCCTCCCGATCCACTAACGGTGCTTCTAGGTATTTCAAGCACCGGTCACCGTTCTCGTCGAACCCGTCGCTTGCGACGAAGGGCTCGACGAGTAAATTAACTCTCAGACACAGCCCACTGAGTTTCTCGCCGGATCTTCTCAGTGGGTCGCGTTTCCGATCCGGTGGTAGATTCTGGGAAGCACGACTCTTGCTAGGGTTCGTGTTAGCAACGTCATCAGGTTTGAGCCCCGTGAGCTCACCTATAAAAGTTAGGGTTACGCTGATATAGCCTCTCAAGGCTCTCAGATTAGGTAGGACAAAAAAAAAAAAAAATAATAATTTTATTACTTCGCTAAATATCTTAGCCCAGATATTGAATGATTATTGTGTTATTTCGATCTGCTTTTTTGTTTTGACTAATGGTATAACGGTGTATTTATGTAAATGTTTAAAAATAATGGCGTTTCGTTAACTAGTCTGAGGCAGTATCACTGGTCTACAATTACGTTGTAGTGTGCTTAGAGCGAGTTTTTAACGTTCTCGATAGCGTAAAAGTTAACGTAAATTTTTATTGTATGCAATTGGAACAGCGCCCCTAGCGGCAAACGTAGGAAAACATTCCAACTCCATACAAATTTGAAAAAAAGCTCGCACTAAGCGCATTGTTCACGGCTCTCGATGGTGGGTTGAGCTATCATTGCCATCAAGTCTTATCACACAGCGGGCTTCGGTAGCCTTCCAGTTGCGCTATCCAAAGTTAAGACCGCCCTGGCTTCTTCGCGGGAAAAGTAGGTTATTTGTATCCCGATTTCAATAACCACAACAAAATTATTTCGAATGTGTTTCCAATAATTTGTAGTCTTACGCAAATTGAGCGTTTTTATTAGACAAATAGCTTATGCCCGCGATTCCGTCCGCGTGGAATAGTTACTTTGGCATAACGCTTAATTTTACCCCCCCCCCCCTTTATTTACGTAGAAAGTGAAAATATTTAGAAACATTCTTTATTGGTGCTCCACTTGTATGGGTCTCGTGATGTTATATAGGCTATAGCCTTCATTAATAAATGGGCTATCTAACACTGAAAGGAATTTTTCAAATCGGACCAGTAGTTCCTGAGATTAGCGCGTTCAAACAAACAAAATCTTCAGCTTTATAATATTATGTATCAATGTTGTTTCATCGTGAACGAACACGTCTCTAGACAATGAAGCACCCGATTGCTTTTTGTCCTTACCTATTCGCTGGTAGCTTAAGGGGTTATTCCAACTTCACGCGGACCGGTATGTAAGTTCAACCTAAGAGAATTTGCCGACACTAGCCCTAGCAAGAGCAGTGCTTCGCTGAATCTACCACCCTATCAGAATCGCGACCCACTGACAAGATCCGACGAGAAACTCAGTAAGTTGCTCCCGTGTGTAATTATTACGCTCGAGTCAGCGCGTAATCAAAATGGAACAAATACAAATGTAAGAGGTTCATTGAAAGTGCATTCGTGCAAAGGTGTTCGAATCCCGCAGGCGGGTACCAATTTTTCTAATGAAATACGTACTTAACAAATGTTCACGATTGACTTCCACGGTGAAGGAATAACATCGTGTAATAAAAATCAAACCCGAAAAATTAGAATTTCCGTAATTACTGAGGGTAGGACGTCTTGTGAGTCCGCACGGGTAGGTACCACCACCCCGCCTATTTCTGCCGTGTAGCAGTAATGTATTTCGGTTTGAAGGGTGGGGCAGCCGCTGTAACTATACTCGAGACCTTAAAACTTATATCTCAAGATGGGTGGCGCATTTACGTTGTAGATGTCTATGGGCTCTAGTAACCACTTAACACCAGGTGGGCTGTGAGCACGTCCACTCATCTAAGCAATTCAAAAAAATTTGGTATTTTTGGGTTTTCATTGGTCATCAATTCCTTCCTTCCCCCACTCGACGGTGCTGGGTTCAAGCGGAAAGGCAAGAGCTCTTACTCTAGCATCCTGTCGTACATTTCCACGAAATACTGCTCTTGTAGAAATCGGATATGGTGTGCTACGATCCAGCGTTGAAGTCAACAGATCGTCAATTTATTGAATTTGCGACGAAGACACCGCACTGCGGGGGAGGGGCTGACGCAGCAAAAATAGCGAAGATGAACTTTATCGGATTCTCGTCGTATCTCCAGAGACGGATAACCTAGGTACCGTAGTTTAAACTTGTTCCCAAAATCTAAAGCTGATGGTGGAAGCCCATTCTCTTCTTAATGTTAAATAGAGTTGCATTGCAAATTCTAGCAATATCAAAATTTGAGGTAAAATATTGGGATAAAAAAAATGGTGCGTGTGCAACTTGGTGCACGTGAAAGAAGTTAAACTTCTTTTGCGGTTTGCAGTAAGTATTGTGGTTTTATTCATTTTTCATCCTTAAATCAAAATTCTCTTGTATTATGGAATGCTGTGAGTAGGAGAACCGACCTAGCTCGCTTTGTCCTTTCCCCCTCTTCACGGTCGAGAGGTTCGCGAGACGCTCCGTCTATTTTCTCACTCTCGCTCTTCCTAAAGTGTATCTTTTCTCTCTAGCCGTAACGAAACTGAGTTAAATTTTGTTCTCAACGCGCTTAAAGACGTTTCACTTCAATAAACTCTGTTCATATGTGAAACTCGGCTTATATGTTTTTACCGGTGGTAGGACCTCTTGTGAGTCCGCACGGATAGGTACCACCACCTTGCCTATTTCTGCCGTGAGTCAGTAATTCGTTTCGGTTTGAAGGGTGGGGCAGCCTTTGTAACTATACTTAAGACCTTAGAACTTATATCTCAAGGCGGGTAGCGCATTTACGTTGTAGATGTCTATGGGCTCCAGTAATCACTGGGATATGAGCTCTCGTCCACCCATCTAAGCAATAAAAAAAAGTGCTTATAGCGCGTACTCGTTGTGTGTTGTCGGGTTTCAATCAAGATTTTTCCCAATACATTTTCCATTGGCAGTGTTTGTGACAAAGAACGTCTAACTGCGTAGCTGTGTGTCGCGAATGTCTCGATTCCCGGGGTGCTACGGGAGGGGCCTTATTCGCAGTGAAGCGCGCGGTGTGAGCGCACGTCTCCTATATAAAATGTCCATGTAAATTGTGTGTTGAAATAACAAAGTAAAACATGTTGAGGTATTATTTGTTGTTGTCGTTAGTGCTCGCTGTTTCGCTGATGGCCGGTAAGTGTTCCTGCTATTTTTGTACATATATCTTGTGATAAAAATCGTTTGATCGTGATTTGTCTAATTTGCTTTGATTGTCATATCAAATTTGTTCTTGAATAGAGTTCAAGGTATTGGATGGTGATTTTAACGTTCTTAAGACAATCGATTGTACCTTGATGATACCTCTTCGGGAGGTGATGCGCTTATAAAAGAAAGTTCATCAAACATTGTTGTTTAATTTTGACGTAATGTGTTCATTATCAAATTATTCGGGGTACTTTTGTTTTTGTTTTAAACTGATTTCTATGTAAGTGCATTCATTTTTAATGTCAGTGTTTTTATATTGCTCAGACCGGTGAACGAGTTCACCACCCACTTGATATTAAGTTGACAGGGAAACCTATAGACATGAACAACCCAAATTCCGCCACCCACCTTGAGATATAAGTTCTAAGGTCTCGGTATAGTTACAACGGCTGCCCCACCCTTCAAACCGAAACGCGTTACTGCTTCACGGCTGAAATAGGTAGGTTGGTGGTACCTACCCGTGCGGACTCAAAAGAGGTTCTACCTATACGTAATTATAATTTTGCGGGTTTGATTTTTATTACACGATGCTATTCCTTCATCGTGGTAGTCAATCGTGAATATTTGTTGAGTACGTATTTCATTAGAAATATTGGTACCCGCCTGAGATTCGAACACCGGTGCATCGCTCAATATGAATGCACCGGACGTCTTATCCTTTGGGTCACGACGACTTCAAACGATTTCCCTCAGTCGAAGTCGCCTTAAACACGTCATTACGGATCCTCCCGATCCACTAACGGTGCTTTTAAGTACCTCAAGCACCGGTCACCGTCCTCGCGAACCCATCGCTTAAGACGAAGAGCTCGACGAGTAAATTAATCCACAGACACAGCCCACTGAGTTTTTCGCCAGATCTTTTCAGCGAGTCGCGTTTCCGATCCGGTGGTAGATTCTGCGAAGTACTGCTCTTGCTAGGGCCAGTGTTAGCAACCCTCCCGTTTGCTAACACTGGCCGTTTGCTAACGTTAGAGTCCCGTGAGCTCACCTACACCTCAAGGAGAAGCTGAAATAGCCTCTCAAGGCTGTCAGCTTAGGTAGGATTTTTTTTTATTGCTTAGATGGGTGGACGAGCTCACAGCCCACCTGGTGTTAAGTGGTTACTATATCCCATAGACATCCACAACGTAAATGCGCCACCCACCTTGAGATATAAGTTCTAAGGTCTCAATTATAGTTACAACGGCTGCCCCACCCTTCAAACCGAAACGCATTACTGCTTCACGGCAGAAATAGGCAGGTTGGTGGTACCTACCCGTGCGGACTCACAAGAGGTGCTACCACCAGTAAGCCGAGTTTCACATATGTATAAGGTTTATTGAAGTGAAACTTCTTTAAGCGCTTTGAGAATATGCTAACGCAATGGTAGGCAGCAGCTTGGCTCTGCCCCTGGCATTGTTGACGTCCATGAGTGACGGTGACTGCTTACCAGGTGGGCCGTTGCTCGAGTGGTAGAGTATGAGTTCTAAGCTCTCAGTTTTTACAGTACAACAGCTGCCCTGCCATTCAAATCGAAACGTATTACAGTTACATTATTATTACATTACATTACGCATGCGGACTCACAAGACGTCCTATTACCAGTAACGCAGCTTGTAATTATGATCAATTATAATTTATATTTTTAAACATATAAAGATACTAGCCGTACTCGCCCGCTTCGCTGGACATTTAAAATTAACATTATTATGTTTTGTCATTATTATTAGGGAGTCCAACACTCATATAGATATTACTCTATCCTTTAAGTACATGTATTTTCTACATGGATACCAAGTTTCAAGTCAATCGGATGCACGGTTCAGTAGTTATAACTATAAAAACCGCTGTAGATTTATATATTAGTATAGATGTCTCTTAGAAATAAACTCATTCTAAGTATTTTCGGATTCGTCTTTCCCAGAGTCTACTAGATATTCCGGCGCCTTGGTAATAGAAATCGACGTAATTACTTCAGTGCGCCGCGTAGGGTACCGATGACCTACAGAGTAGTCAAAGGCCTAAAGATTGACCTATTGTAATTTCTGCCTTATATCTCAAAATGTCAATCGCTTCAACATCCCGAGATTAATGGGTTACAAATTTTCAATAAACATCGAATTCATAACGGAACATCCGTAAAAACCACTGTAGAATTATATATTAGTATAGATAGATTAATAATTATCGGAAAATTGAATCAAAATAAATTACCGAGCAATTAATTTCCAGCCGAGTTACACGATAGCAGAGTGCTGACTCATGCCCGAATGAGCGCTTTACCCGTAAAATATATGACCCGGCCCGGACATAAACCATGAGTGCTCGAACCGGATAACCGGAATGATTGACCACTCAAGAGCGACGTGCCGTATCATAATCTGGACTTCGTAAATTCATCATATTATTTACTTTTCCCGCGAATGAATTTCATTTAAGCCATAATGAAAGCTAATTTAACGGATTTAGCTCGTATTTTTCTTAATTGTCATCTATATATTAATCCTTTGACTGCCGTGTAGGTCACCGGTACCCTACCGGCAATTAATATGCCGGTTTCTGTTCCTAAGACGCCAGAATATCTAGTAGACTCTCGGAAAGACGAATCCAAGGATACTGAAATCGAATGTATTTCTGGGAGCCCTAAAAGACTAAAACAAAAGTTATCCAGGCGCCTTTGTAAGAGAAATCGACAATAATTACTTCAATGCGCCACGTGGGGCACCGGTGACTTACACGGCAGTCAAAGGGTTAATACGCGAAGCAAAAACTTTGTATCCCTTTTTACGAAAATTGCGCGGACGGAGGAGTATGAAATTTTCCACACTTATAGAGAACATAGAGAAGAAGTGCACAAAGCTATATTTTTTTTAAATAATGCATAAAAGATACATTAAATCAATAAAGAAAACATTACACACACTATGTACCATGTATTTGACGCACACACGCATGCACATAGATTATATGCGCATGCATACTATTTATTGTCAAACTTTTGTTCTTGACGTCTGTTGTCAAATTGAGAATAGATTAAATATTGTTTGTCTTTATTAATATTTTTTATAGTGTAGTCTTGGCGAAATTTGTGATTATAGAAGTATAAACTACAATCATAATAGTGTACAAACTTACAATTCCAATTAATTATAGTCGAATTTCGACTACTGCGGGACCTCTAGTTATATTAATTCCGACATTTTTTTTTATTGCCCTTGTAGGCAGACGAGCTTATGGCATAATTTTTTTTTTAACGCTGGGGAATCCGATTACGGATACCCGGTCGAGAGGGATTTTCACAGACCGGGTTATGTCGGACTCCGGCGCCTCCAGAGAAGAAGAGGGAGAAGAGGAAGGCCAAAGCATACGGCCGCCCGTGGACTTCAGCAATGCCAGGGGCAGAGCCAAGCCATAGACATTTCGAATACTGCACAGCTTTCTTGGTCACGGAAGACGGCAAGATAACAATCGTTTTAATTATGTTTATATAGTTTGAATAATCGCCTACGAAATAGGACAAAATTCTATTTAAGGGTTCTTATAGTAATTTCCATTAATTGAAAGTTCTCAAGGCTCGTTCGACTTCGATTACCAATTGGATACGCAAAAGCTAATAATAATAAACATCCTATCTGGGAACGTAACATTTAATTTTCAATTTTTTATTTGAATAAAACGTCTTTCATCCAATTTGTTTTTTTTTTATTGCTTATGTGGGTGGACGAGCTCACGGCCCACCTGATGTTAGGTGGTTACCGAAGCCCATAGACATCTACAATGTAAATGCCGCCATCTACCATGAGATATAAGTTCTAAGTTCTCAGTATAGTTACAACGGCTGCCCCACCTTTCAAACCGAAACGCGTTACTGCTTCAAGGCAGAAATAGGCAGGGTGGTGATAGTTACCCATGCGGACTCACAAGACGTCCTACCACCAGTAATTACGCAAATTACAATTTTGCGGATTTGATTTTTATTACACGATATTATTCCTTCACCGTGGAAGTCAATCGTGAACATTTCTTAAATACGTATTACAATAGAAATATTGGTACTTGCCAGCGGAATTCGAACACCGGTGCATGGCTAGATACGAATTTATCGGAAATCTTATCCTTTAGGCCACGATGACTTTAAACCTATTATCTAATATTTGGGGATCACTGGTTTTACGTCATTTGACACGAGCAAACCCGGCGTCTAATCCTTTAGACCAGTGGTGCGCAAACTAAGGGTTGCGACCCCTGTAGGAGCCGCTAATTTTTTAATTTCGGTCCATTTAGCAGCTCGTAATACATACACAGTCCCCCTGATCTCTCCAAATACAGAGCATAGCTTTCGAGCCATTGATATTGCGGTTCGGGATAAATAAAATTCTACCGAATTACTATTATCACCGCATATTCCGAATATTCTACCGAATTAAAAGTTAGCACTGTATTCAACACTTAGAACACATAAAACACTTTACTACACTTTTAAAATTCTCAATTCGCTTCTTTCGCTTCGCTTCAGGTGATCCGTTCCCTGTTTCGCTTCGAGTAGTTCCGATTACTGACCGACTGCGTGCCATCTCTGCAACGCTTTTATACCGATACCGCATCCCAAGAATTATCGAGAATATTCCACACATCTATAGTATTGTTTCCGCTATCTGACAATAGATGGCGTTGTACTTCACGAGCGTTCTAGGTGTTACTAGATCCTTCGGTATTTGTTCGACTATTCGGCGATAGATGTCGTTACTGTTACTTGCATAACAATAATTTGCTTTAGAGTCGATGTTGGCGTGAATGGCACCGGTTGACCAGACTTAGCTTATTATATGTTCTTCATGTGATTATCGTAACATATATACCTATGTAGATTTCTCGTCTCCAGTTACTAACCGATGCGAAAGACTTTCAGTTTAACTAAAGTCAACTAACATAACCACAGCCAGTAAAATTAAAGCCTTCAAGAATAAGTTTAGTCTCTGTGAATTGGTGGTAGGACCTCTTGTGAGTCGCGCGGGTAGGTTTACTGGTCGTAGGACCGCTTGTGAGTCCGCTCGGGTAGGTACCACCGCCTTGCTTATTTCTGCCGTGAAGCAGTGATGCGATTCGGTTTGAAGGGTGGGGCAGCCGTTGTAACTATACTTGAGACCTTAGAACTTATATCTTAAGGTGGGTGGCGCATTTACGTTGTAGATGTCTACGGGCTCCAGTAACCACTTAACACCAGGTGGGCTCGTCCACCCATCTAAGCAATAAAAAAGAAACTCTTCTCTAATAAGAATCTATCTGGTAACGATACTTATTAGTATAACTAATAACGCCGTAGACAGCAAAAATTGAGTTTGAGGCTCAAACAAGCTTGCAATAAAATAAACCTTCACCGCGGTGTGGTATTCTTTTAGTATTGCTGTTGACCACAAAAAACTGGGAGCATTGATCGTTTTGTATACGATTTGCTAGTCTGCCTTCGAAGGATAGAAAACATTTTGTAACTATAACAATCCATTATCGAATCGGTTAGTGAACCTAAAAACCGGATGAATAAAATTTTTAGCTCGAAAAATTGCGATGTCGAACCGGATAACCAGATAAATTGCCCGGTTTTCTAGCCCCAGTTCGTTAGTAATTTATGATTGAACCGGATATTGAGTTTTCATTTCAAGTGCTGACGTTTAAATTTAAGGAAATTTCGACGTTTTCGAGGGCCTTGCGCCGTAATAATTAAAAAATTGGTATTAAAATATATATAAATATTTTCGCTATTTTAGATTATGGTAAAACTATATTCTGTTAACGTTAAACTTATTGATTGTTTATTAATGACTTATAATGGGTTAAGTTTCGGTTATCTTTTGAGGAGTCAATTAAATAAACTACCAAGCAATTACCATTAACTTGTATTTCGGTAGATTTTTTTAAGCAGAACTCTAAGCGCATAGCGCATAGCAATACAAATACATTCGCTGCTTACAAAGCCTAATTTGATGACCATTGACTCACTAGAAACCATCGGCTAAGGGCGATTGATTGTTGAATGTGTTGATAACAGAGTAACTGAAAGCGTCATCTATACTAATATTATAAAGAGGAAAGATTTGTTTGTTTGTTTGTATTGAATAGGCTCCGAAACTACTGAACCGATTTGAAAAATTTTTTCACTATTTGGAAGCCACACTATTCCCGAGTGACATAAGCTATAATCTTTTTTGAAAAAAATTAGGGATCCTTACTAAAACTCCAGTAATGTAACCCAAGGTGTAAAAAAATACCTAAAATATTCTTTACATCGCGTGCCCTGCGAAAACTATTGATAATAGAATAAAATAATTACTACAACTTTGTAGAACACATTATTATTTACAAAAAGTGTCATACGGCAGCATATGTCTAACTATTATAGTTATGGCGCAATAAGTGTTCTTTTATTTAAAAAATAAAACAACGTCAAATATCGTTGAAATTTTTGTTAAAAGCCCGAGCGGAGCCGGAACTGTCCGCTAGTGGCTTATAATGGGTTAAGTTTCGGTTACCTTTTGAGGAGTCAATAAACTACTAAGCAATTTCCATTAACTTGTATTTCGGTAGATTTCTTTAACCCGAACTCCAGCGCGTAGCAATACGTAATTCGCAGTTAACAAAGCCTAATTTGATCACCATTGACTCACTAAAAGCCAAACTAAGGGCGATTGATATCCCATCCTATCCTATCGTTCACCACCTAACACAGGTGAGCTGTGAGCTCTTCCACCCATTTAAGCAATAAATAAATAAAAACACGGAATACTAATTTGGGGCCGGATGACCGTGCGTGGTATGTTCCCAGTTATTTAATTACTTTTATACCACAATAAATACACATTTACAAATCTGATTACTCATACAAAGGGTGTTGTTTAAAAGTCACACCAGAATAAGGTTATCAAGCGCTAGCATATCATCTTCTTCTTAGTCGGCATCTTCATTCCTGAAGGTCGTGTTTCTATCTTGAAGTGTTGGTCACTCGATGCCCTTTGCTTCTGCAGGTCTTCATGTCCTTATACCAAAAGCTTTTTTTAAGTGATTTTATGACCTGGTAACTAAGACCTTTAAGACATGTCTTATTTTAATTTATATCCTTAAATGAAATGAGATGCTATGGGACGAAATATAACATCAGTAAAATTGTGGTCATTTACTGAGATTTTTTCAGTGGACTTGTTGGAGGAACCCGAGAGGCTACGTCCTTCATTCGGCGGCTTTGCTTCATTTTCCCACATTTGTGCACTTTCACAGATATTAAACAGTTAATAAACCACCGTTATTACACATTTAAACCTGAAGAAAGACTAAATAGACTAAATAAAACAAATCACACAACTTCACTCCTCGCGTTCCCGCCAAAAAGTCTATATAAAAAAAAAGCTGTGAAACTAAAATTTATTGAAAAGAAAAGCCCACTGAGTTTCTCGCCGGATCTTCTCAGTGGGTCGCGTTTCCGATCCGGTGGTAGATTCTGCGAAGCACGGCTCTTGCTAGGGTCAGTGTTAGCAACACTCCGGTTTGAGCCCCGTGAGCTCACCTACACACGTTAGGGTGAAGCTGAAATAGCCTCTCAAGGCTATCAGCATAGGTTTGAAAAAAAAAAGAAAACCGATTGGAAACCTCTGTAAAATGTACAGATAAGAACACAAAAACACGTGCATTGGGCTGTATGCTAAAAACTTACTTTGCTAAATATCCTCGTAATAGTCCGTGTTTATGTGTGGCTATCGCAATCCACAGGGGTCCGATCTAGGGGTCCGTAAAAGAGCGCAGTCCGCAGGGTCTGGCCGCTTTATTTTATCGCTCACTTCGCATAAGTGTGTGGGAATATCTTTTATGGGCTGACGTAAATTATGTAGGTAACATGGTCGGTGTTGCGTTCAAAATTATTTTTCCTCTAAATGTTTAGGTTAATTAAACTAGTTTTACGGTTTACTCTTGCGTTTTTTTATTGTCTAGTGGTCCCGCAGTAGTCGAAATTCGACTTTAATTAATTGAAATTATAAGTTTGAACATTATTATGATTATATTGTCAAAGACTATTGCTTCTGTAATCACAGATTTCGCCAAGAGAAATAATATAAAAGATAAACAATATTAATCTATTTTCAATTTGAACACAGACTTTAAGCATTAACTAAAGTTTGACAATAAACAAAGAGTATAATATACATATGTGTGTGTATCAAATACATGGCAGTGTATGTATTTATTGATTTATTGATTTAATTTATATTTTATGCATTATTTTAAAAAGATATTAGCATTGTGCACTCCTTCTCTATATTCTGTACTAGCGACCCGCCCTCGCTTCGCTTCGGAAACATTAAAACACACATGAAACCATAAAAAATTAAAAAATAAATAATTAAAAAAAAGTAGCCTATGTTCATCAGGGACAATGTCGGCTTCTAATGGAAAAAGAATTTTTCAAATCGGTCCAGTAGTTTCGGAGCCTATTCGAAACAAACAAACAAACAAATCTTTCCTCTTTATAATATTAGTATAGATAAGTGTGGGAAATTTCATACTCCTCCGTCCGCGTGATTTTCGTAAAAAGGGGTACAAAGTTTTTGCTTCACGTATTAATATATGGGTATTTTGGTATATATGGGTATTTTCGACTTTTCGATTACTTAGCCAGGTTTCTTGGTCGCGGACGACTAAGATATTATTCTGCGCCCTGATACTTCAAGACAAATATTTTTTCTGTATGGAATTTAGCGGAACCTAACCGTAGGCGTGAGGTATTTTTTTATACTTTGCGTGCCATTCCAAAGGTATTGGGAAAATAAGCATTTTAGAAGATTTTCTTAGTGTTACCCTTAGGAGTCACCAGCATTAAGATCTGGTGCTATGACCTCTTGTCAGTCCGCACGGGTAGGTACCACCACCCTGCTTCAGCCGTGAAGCAATAATGCGTTTCGGTTTGAAGGGTGGGGTAGCCGTTGTAACTATAGTTGAGACCTTAGAATTTATACCTCAAGGTGGGTGGCGCATTTACGTTGCAGATGTCTATGGGCTCCAGTAACCACTTAACACCAGGTGAGCTGCGCGCTCGTCCACCCATCCAACAAAAAAAATAAAATGCACCGGACGTCTTATCCTTTTTAGGCCACGACGACTTCGACGACTTATTTAGACGTATATAAGAGTTTATTTGTCAGTTTCTCATTTCCGTAGTATAGGGAATCTTAGTTTGGAGCCAGATGATCGGATGAGACCCGTCGCCGCCTATTTAAATTTATTCATCAATGTCCTCCTCCTTGCATCGCGTTCCTTAGTGTTGATGGTCAACACCTTTACGGAGCTCTTTGGTTATCTTCCTCCATTCATTTCCGTCATCTGATATCCCCGCAGTGGATAGCGACATTGATCCTGGAGTCAAATGTCGTCTTAAATTTAACTGACCAGCGCATGGAACTACGCGAACATGTCCTCTTTCCTTCCATTTAGCCGGTAATGAGTAGTTTCTCGAGATTGTCACAAATATTATGTTACGCCAGTAAGAGTAACGCCATCTATCGCCAAATAGTCAAACGAATATCGAAGGATCTAGTATCATCTAGAAGTACTCGAGAAGTACAACGCCATCTATTGTCAGATAGCGGAAAAACACAATACTAGACTTTTGTGAAATAATCTCGACGATTCTAGGGATTTCGTCTCGACTTTAAAAGAGTTGCAGAGATGGCACGCAGTTAGTTAGTAATCGGAACTACTCGAAGTGAAACAGCCAACGGATCACCTGAAGCGAAGCGGAAGAAGCGAATTGAAAATTTAAAAGTTTTTGTGAAGTGTTTTAAGTGTTCTAAGTGTTCAATACTGTGTTAACTTGTAATTCGGTAGAATTTTATTTATCCCGAACCCCAGCTCGGAACAATTATATAAATTCGTTGTATTTGTCAAGGTCTGGTACACTCTAAGCCAAACAAATTTATTTATAATAGTTACTTCCAGTTAAACCGATTAAAAAGGTTGTGAGTTTCGTATCCTTTTCGCGAGAATAATACAGTCTAGGATATAGGTCAAATTCAAATTCAAAATCATTTATTTCAACTTAGATGTCAGTATGACACACTTGTTGAATGTCAAAATATAAATAACAATGTTAACTCTACCACCGGTTCCAAAAAAAGCCACAGTCCTGAGAAAAACCGGCGAAACAAACTCAGCGGGCTTTTTTTTTTGTTTTTTCTCAAATATTTTCTTTTTTTTTAAATAAATAAAAATATTTACAATAAAGGAAAAAACAAATCCAAAAATACAATTTAAAAAAATATAATAATAATGAAATATGAAAAGGCCAGGAGCGAACGCCTCACGCGGTGTGACGAAGATGCGTGTGGATGCTCATTAAAATAGAAAATTACCCACTCGGGGCCTTATAAAGTGATCGGCTATTTAGAACAAGGGAGAAGTTAAAAATAAAAACTAATTTTCGTTTATTCGTTCGACGATTTGTAGTTATTGGTACCCTTTTGAACAGTAAAATGAGGTATTTTCGTATACTTCAACAAAATTAATACATTACAGAAACTTATGATCGTACGCAGCCAAGCAATGTAATGTCATTACAGTATTAATCTGCTGATATGTTTTTGGGGTGTTTATTATGACAGTTCGGATAAATACATTACTCAAGAAATTGTCAGGATCCGATAGTAAACACGTAAATTTTTTTTATAATAGGTTTGTATTGACGATTTTATTACTT
Organism: Bombyx mandarina; assembly: GCF_030267445.1. Taxonomy (NCBI): domain Eukaryota; kingdom Metazoa; phylum Arthropoda; class Insecta; order Lepidoptera; family Bombycidae; genus Bombyx; species Bombyx mandarina. Next base: position 7,040,574 of record NC_143226.1, read on the forward strand.
AGCCCGCGAACCTCCAGTCACCGTCGTCCGGTCACAGCCCACTGAGTTTCTCGCCGGATCTTCTCAGTGGATCGCGTTTCCGATCCGGTGGTAGATTCTGCGAAGTACTGCTCTTGCTAGGACCAGTGTTAGCAACACTCCCGATTAGAGCCCCGTGAGCTCACCTACATGTCAAGGAGAAGTTGAAATAGCCTCTCAAGGCTATCAGCGTCGGTAGAGAAAAAAAATATGCCCTCGCGGATAGCTACCAGCAACCTGCCTATCTCTACCACTAAGTCACTGTTTTTTGGAAGCATCCAAAATCAGAATTCACGTATCCGGATCCGTATTAATTATTATTATAATTAATTATTATAATTATTATTATTAACATTCAATAAAACGCTATGAAGCGTGGCGTCACACGGTGACTATAATTTTTATTGTGTTATTGAAACAGATATTTTCCCCCCGGGGTATATCCGTTTTATTTTATCACGCTGTCGTCCTCTTTGTAAGGAAACAATGTAAGCGTGATAAAAGGGGCTGCTCTCGTTTATCACGGTTCCAACTGTATCCGGTTAAATGTCATCACACGTTTGATATGATAGCGTTTGTTATCCGGTTTTTTTTGATAGCGTTTGTTATCCGGTTTTTTTTTTTGTTTACATGCAAACAAATTAAACGTATGCCGAATCTCTTTTTATTTATTAAGGATATTATTTATTAAAGATATTATTAGGTACTCATTAGGAGTAACGAGAATGGATAGAATACGGAATGAATATGTTAGAGGAAGTCTGAAAGTGGCACCTGTGACAGAGAAGCTGAGGAGTGCGCGTTTGGGATGGTATGGACATGTGATGAGACGAAATGAAAATGAGGTTGGTAAGAAAATGTTAACTATGAATGTGGAAGGATTTGAATGAATTGAATGTGGAAATCCTTCCACATTCATAGTTTCATTTTCTTACCAACCTCATTTTCATTTCGTCTAGTAGTCTACCTAAGTAGGTCTACCTCTTCCTCTATATCCATAGAGAAAGAGGTAGACCTACCATAAGAAGAAATGGATGGATTGCGTGAAAGACGATATGGGTAAGAGGGGAGTGAGCGAAGAAATTGTATATGATAGAAGAGTATGGAAAGAGAAAACGTGTTGCGCCGACCCCAGGTGACTGGGAGAAGGGCAGGAGAATGATGATGATGATGATTATTAGGTGCTCATTTAAATTAGATTTTTAAGGAATTTACAGCTAACCTAAAACTGCCTAGTGACCAATTATAATTTTCCATAAAGAGTTCAAGTCAAAGTAAAGGAAGGAATACCATAATGCGAGTTCACGAATTAGGTCTAATCAATATTGTAGAAACCTTCTAGATCGTTTACACTCTTGGCTGAGTGGTGGTGGTCATCAGCTCGGGTGGTGGAGCTCTTCACAAGACGTGGCCATCCCTCGCATACCGCGGCATTTTCTGTGGACTCGTTAAAGGGACCGCTTAGAGTTGCTTTTATGTCGTAGGTCCATTGTAAAATTATAGAAACTAGAGGTCCCGCAGTGGTCGAAATTCGACTATAATTAATTGGAAATGTAAATTTGTACACTATTATGATTGTATTTTATACTTCTATAATCACTAATTTCGCCAAGACTACACAAGATACACAAGATACAAGATACATGGTATGTAGTGTGTGTAATGTTTTCTTTATTGATTTAATATATCTTTTATGCATTATTTTAAAAAAATATTAGCATTGTGCAATTCTTCTCTATATTCTCTATAAGTGTGAGAAATTTCATACTCCTCGGACCGCGCAATTTTCTTAAAAAGGGATACAAAGTTTTTGCTTCACGTATTAATATATAGATATCAATATACAAATAGCCAAAGAAAACATCGCTAAGTACGATATACTCCCCGGGCTACCAAAAGTTTTTAATGTCATGTAGTAGTTGGATGTTTAGTGATAGAGGATTTTTAGGAATTAGTCGGCTTTTTAAATTATATAAGTACTTCTTCATAGACCGTTTTTTTAAATAGAAATCAAAGGAAAAAATAGTATATCACTGCTACAAAATAATGTTATACAAAATTTACAAATCAGATAACTACTATTTTTAATTAGGTTATAGAGTAGATACATTAAAAACATTTCAAATTTAAATTAAAAATGAATAATAAAATTAATTACATTTATTATACGCAAAAATCTATTATTATTTATCTATTATATATTATCCAATTTTCGTCATTTGTTTACTGAAAACTCTGGTTAAATTTTCCATAGTATGAAAAAAAAAATCATTTTTTTCTGGTTCTTAAAACTTTTGTAAAATATAAAATATGTAATTACAGCATAGTACTACATAAACATGCACATTGGATCGTATTAAAACACAGACCGTATGTAAGCGATTTAAAAGTGAATCTTTCATAAACCGGTCGTAAATACCGGGTGTACTGTTTTACCCGGTTTCATACAGTTAAATGGATGCGAGCGGCTGATTGATGTCGTTGGATTTGGGCCAGAGCTCTCTGAATATTTATGTTCAACCAATATCCGCTGTGACAGATTGGAGTATCTCTCTTTGTGTGTGCTTTGGTCAAATTTGAATGCAACTTTTATTTGACTTTTTTTGTTTATTTTTTTATGACATATCTGGATGTTCGAGCTCATGGCTTACCTGGTGTTTACTGGTTTACTTTCAAATCCGAAAGCAAAGCTGCGACGCAGCAGAAATAGGCAATATTTTAAGACTTTAAATTAATATACTTTTGTGGATTACAGAACGGGTGTAATGTGGTTTCACAAAATTTGGACTATTGTGTTTTTTTTATTGTTTATATGGGTGAACGAGCTCACAGGTGTTAAGTGGTTACTGGAGCCCATAGACAACTACAATGTAAATGCGCCACCCATTTTAAGATATAAGTTCTAAGGTCTCAGTATAGTTACAACGTCTGCCCCGCCCTTCAAACCGAAACGTGTTACTGCTTCACGGCAGAAATAGTCTGGGTGATGGATAGATATAGATACCTTTGGCCTCCAGTAACCACTTAACACCAAGTGGGCTGTGAGCTTGTCCAACCATTTAGGAAAAAAAAATGGTCATTTTAAATTCTTAAGACAGACAACACTACGACCGTGATGTGTATTTGTGTATAATCAGTATTAATCAGTATGGCTATACACTCGCGTAGCCATGTTAGCTAGTACTAAAAGAACCAGTACTATGTTATTCCTCACTGAGTATAAAAAAATAATTTCAACGAACCAAATATTACGGAGATAGATAACATTTTGTGTATTTTTGGATTTAAGAACCTTATTTTTCTGTTGGAAATTACGCTCAAGTCCATAATATACCATTAAACATTAATATCTTTCAATAGAAATAAAAATTAACAACAATAATACCTAATACTAAAAACATAATTAACAATTCCTTTACAAATTCTATTCCATAAAACAATAACGAGTCTATAAAATCAGAAACGAGATACAGAACATTAATTTGAACAGGGCACAAAACCACAAAACCGGTTATGAATAACGAACGCGCTGGATGTTACAATTTCGTGTGCATCGATCGCATGCGCGCTCGCCCGGGTATCCGGTTATTCGATTTATTTTGTACAGATGCAATCTTCCAGGCTAGTGAGGTGAAACGCGCTTATCGATAAATTATTGTGTCATTAATATTTATTCACATTCACCTTTACGCTTCTTTTATTCTCTTTATTAATAGAAGAGTACTGCAATATATAGGGTTCGCGCTGGGGTTAAATAGAATTCTACCGAATTACAAGTTACCACTATTAGCACTTAGAACACTTTAAGACACTTCACAAACACTTTAAAATTTTCAATTCGCTTCTTCCGCTTCGCTTCGGGAAATCCGTCCGCTGTTTCGCTTCGAGTAGTTCCGATTACTGACTGACTGCGTGCCATCCCTGCAACGCTTTTATAGTCGATACCACATCCCTAGAATTATCGAGAATATTCCACACATTTCGAGTATTGTGTTTCCGCTATCTGGCAATATATGGCGCTATTCCTCTCGAGTGTTCTAGATGCTTCTAGATCCTACGATATTCGTTCGACTATTCAGCGATAGATGGCGTTACTCTTACCGGCGTAACAATAGTAACGTTTAGTTAATATAGATGAAAAGTGATAAATGACTGCTCTCCTTGGAGACATTTGATATTCGGGGTCTAAGTGGGTCTGTTATTCTATCAATGTTTCCAAGACCCACAGTACAGGACGAAATGATATTTTGAGGCCATTGAATGTGGATTTTTTACATTTTAACATTTTAATAATACAAGCAAATGAATTTCACAAAACTAATGCATTATGTCTTGCTATGATCAAATAATCTGCAATAAACGTGGCCAGCTATTTTCAATATCCACATACCCTACAGCAGCAACACATGGGTTCATGATACAACTCCAAACTAACGCCAAACATTCGGATTTTGGTTTCGGAGAGGCCACTACACGACGAAGAAGTATCTACTAAAACTCAACTAAACTATCTAAAACTCAAAATTCAAAAGGATAGGTAGGAAAAGGTTAAATAAAAGTTATCATTAGAATCCATCACTGAATCAAATATCTATCAAACTCTGTCGAACTATTCTACTGAAGTTCGGTCAATCAATTTGATGTGCGGAGCTTCGATACTCCATACGTAGATTGGAATTCTTCTGAGAGTAAACATCGGAAACATGAAACCGGGCAAAATGCCTATACCTATATTGTTTACGGAAACTATTCGCGGAAACCTTGTTGGAGTTCCGTGAAACTTTCAGAACGTTTTTTTTTTTTTTTTTTTTCAAATCACTTTTATAAAATCATATTTACTTAAAGCGCTTGACTTCTGTCTATCTATGAAACGGAATTCGAAGTGATCTTAATTAATTTAAAGATTGGCTTGAATGTATGAATTTTAATGTCATGAATGTGAGTTAAGTTTTAGTGGATTATTGATCTTTTCACAGCACTTTCTTGACAGAGTAATATATAGTCGAAATCAAGACTCAATCCTCGGCATAGTTGCAACTTTTCATAACAAAATAGGTGGTCTTTCTTATTGTTACTCTTATCTACTCTTCTCTCTACTTTTCTTGTTAGATTTCCACCTGCATACACTTTAAAACATTAAAAGCTCCTTTTAGAAATAAATACAATAAATCTCCGAAATAAAACTTAAATTCATTGATTCCACATCACTATGTGAAACGCTGGCGTAGAGAGTATTTGCAACGGTCCGGGCCTAATCCGATGCACTTTGGAGCTTATTATCCGGGTCAGCGCACCCGGATGTCCGGTTTCTCAAAGCGTTAAAAGCATTCATGTTTCGAAACATGCAAATACATTTGCAGATTACATTAGTTTAATGTTGATGCTAGTTTACTTAACGATTCGGAAAATATTACTTGGGAAGCAAAAAGTTAGTTGTTTTAATAACTTCGAAGTATTAATACCCGCAAGTTTCCATCTTTAACAGAACTACCTTTCCAGATACCATCCGGACTTGGAATGAACTCCTCTTGAACGTATTTCGACATATTATAGGTGGATTGATAACGAATGACAACCAAAAATATATCGAGGGGTGAAAGGGGTTGGTGGTAGTTTAAGTGTCATTTTGTTTAATATGCGACATTCATCTTTGTAATTAAAGATATGTTTTATATTGTTTACTATAAACAGTTCCATATTTTAATGGCACGTCAATTAACTTGAAGCCGAAGAACTTGTTGAAGAAGTTTTTTGTTATAGTTAATATTTTTCCAAGTATTCAACTCTAAATGTCTCCTGTAAAGTTGAATAAATATCGCTTAAGCCAAATAGTCTTACACCCCTCGACATAATAATAATTAATACCCGAACGTGAACCAAGCAATTTCAAAAATAGCTATTCAAATAATAATACCATTCGATTCCGTAACGGCCGGATAAGCTCTGTACGTTCTATTTAAAAAACCGGTCGTCAGTAAAGCAACAACTAGTTTCATCCCTTTACAATCCGGATATGACCGGTTTTACGATTGAAACAGCACAGCACCCGATTTTGTGACGTAAACATTTTTAGGACACGAACAAAATCATTTGACGTTTCAATTTTTTTTTTTTAATTTTTGCAATATACGATACCTACTTCGAGCACCGTAGATTGGGGGGAATAGGCACTAGGGGTAGAATAGGGACAAATGTGGGTTGTCACAATACTTTTGTGAGATTTAAATTTGATGAATTGAAAAGGACTTTTATTTAGTGTTTATGAATATTAAATAAATTAATTTAGTCATCAGAGTTTTGTAACTGATTAAAGATATTGAAAAGTTAACTACCTAAAGGTAAGAACCTACCTGACAATACAAACATTTTTTTTTTTTTTTCTCTGGCCTGGGGCCGAACCTCCTACGAGGTCCCCGCGCCTAGGGGGCGCGCGGGGTATGTGAGACTCAACGATCTGCAGGTGTTGAGAGCAGATCGCGGGCCCAAGGATTTTAGGGCCCACCCACTAAACGACTCCCCTGCACTCTTACACCCGACGTCCGATCTCCGTCCGGGTCAGAACCCGTTCAGAGTAGGGGGGTTCCCACGGTCAACACTACAACCAGACACGCGGCGCCACCCCGAGGACGCCCGACCGACGGGTCGTCGAGGCGATAGTCGACGACCAACGACGTCAGTCTCCGCGGTACGGCGGCCCTACCAGGCCGCCCGGGCGGTGCCGCTGGTGTTCCGGGATACCCCGCTGGGCCAGAACCAGCCTGCCGGGTCGGAACGCGATACACCGCCGACCGGGTTGCTCTTCAACAGTATGTTCGGCGACGACAGCGACGACGAAAATGCGGACCGCATCGCAGTCCGCAGCCGCCGACGCGTCGTCCCGTCCTCCTGGTGCCAGCGCGCTAGAGTGACGGTAGCGTGCGGCGCAGCCTCAACCCCCTTAGGTCGCCCCGTGACCATCACCGGGAGGAGACTGCCTCCTCATAGGGGCTGGAGCTGGACAAACGCCCTCCTCCGACCCCCGGCCCGACGGCGGCGGCACGGCGTCGAGAGGGAAGAAGAGCTCTCCCTCTCCCGTTCCGCCGCCTCCTTCTGTGAGATGGTGGACTCGCAGAAGTCGAGCATCGCCTGCCAGGACTCGTCGCTGCCGAGCATCGTAGCCACGACGGTCGGAAGCGACAAGTCCGGTCCTATTTTTGCAACGAGGACGCGGCGCTGCTCCGCGAAAGCGGGGCAGTACGCGAGCGTGTGCTCCGCCGTGTCCTCGTTGCAGCCACTGCAGTGGTGGCACTTCGGCGTCGGCTCCCTCCGGGCGACGAGGTGCAGGTAGCGACCGAAACAGCCGTGTCCCGTGAGCACCTGCGTCGCTCGGAAGGTGAGACGTCCTCGGTCGCGATTCACCCAGTCCGAGAGGACCGGGCGGATCGCCTCGACGGTCCGTCGCCCGTAGGACCTGACAATACAAACAGTGCCAACCCTATCGAAAAACTCTACTCGATTGTTCCCATACGTGACCCGATTCACCCCAAAAGCCAATTTGAATCAGGTAAAGCTAGTTTTTTATGTTTTTGTGTGTATATTTTCAGTGAACTATGCATAATAATGCATCGCATATGAAAATTTTAACCTCCGGAACCATTTTAATCTCAATTTTATTGGTATTGCCCTAAGAAAGACCGCTGAAAATTTGTGTTGGAATTGGAAAGCCTCCCGATTCCCCCCAATCTACTCCACTTACTTTGCAGATTTCGTGGTTGTGGTTCAAACAATGCTTAATAATAATAAAGGAAGGTTATTAATTTTAGAATTACATCATCTTTAATTAAAGTGATGTTAGAGACGTAGTAAGTTTTATTTATTTATTGCTTAAATGGGTAGACGAGATCACAGCCTACCTGGTGCTAAGTGGCTACTGGAGCCCATAGACATTTACCACGTAAATGCGCCACCCACCTTGAGATATAACTTCTAAGGTCTCAGTATACCTAGTTACAACGGCTACCGTTTTTTTTTTTTTAACGCTGGTGAATCCATTTACGGATACCCGGTCCGGGGAGGTAACGAACCGGGCTATGTCGGACTCCGGTGCCTCCTGCTGAGAGGAAGAGGGGGACGAGGAGGGCCAAGGTCCTCCACCTCCCCGAATTCCTCGCAGGAGACGGGCGCGCGAAGCACTTGCCCCGCAGAACGACTACCGACTAAACCCCATCGAGCTCCACCACACCGGCTACACCAGACCTACGGTACCGTAGTGCGCGCCGAAAGTCCGCCTTCGCCGGTACCCGTCCTGATGATAAGACGGGATTTCATCTCCGGGAAAATCCCGAAGGATGTCATTTCGGGAGATACACCGTGGGCGGCGCACAGAAGCCACCTTGCACCGCCCCACCACCGGACCGACAATCGAGTACCGGGCGCCCCCGCACCCGCCACCTGATAGTCCCTACGGGGGCTGAGCGGGAGCTTCACGCCTGCGCCGCCCACCCCGCCTTCTGCGCTGAGGTGCTAAAGAGGGACCCCACTCCCTTTCACGCTCCTCAGCCTCACGGGACGCCATTACCAGGTCACAAAACCTGGCCATGGCCTCCCACGGGCCCTGATCCTCTAACATGCGGGCGACGACAGCCCGCAGGGAGAGGTTTCTCCCCAGCACCGCGACGAGATCTCGCCGCGAGTGCTCCCAACGCGGGCACGTTTCGAGCGCGTGCTGCGCGTCATCGTCCGGGTGCCCGCACTGGTGGCAGCCCGGATGTGGCTCTCTTCTGCAACAACGGCTGCCCCACCCTTCAAGCCGAAACGCATTACTGCTTCACGACAGTAATAAGCGGGGTGGTGGTACCTACCCGTGCGGACTCACAAGAGGTCCTACCACCAGTAAAAGAAGTAAAATATACTATATAATAAATATAAACCAGTAAAAATATGAATACGGATTACAGTAATAACGCAGTTGAAAAATGCGAGGTCTTTATTTACATTAATCCAATAACCACGTAATTACATTAGCGTGAAATTCTCGTGTAAACTTCTGAAAGGCGGAAATGAAATAAAATAATGGGACACAAACTGCGTTCAGTGAGTGAAAGAACAATTAGTAAATTCTGTTGTTTTATTCGTGTTGAGTGCTCACCGGGGCGCACAGAGGTCACGCCTTGAATGCCGCCGTTTACCTTGAGGCTTGAAGTCGAAGTCGGAACGTATGAAAAGGTGTGGATCGGAGCATTGAGATGTGAGTGAGAGAAAACGGTAAGAAAGGGAATAGAGAATGACAGACAGAATGGCAGAGAAAAGCAAGATGGCGAAAACGATTGAAATGAGCAAAGCATAAAAAAGGTGTCAATTAATTTTTAATTATTTTACTTTTTTTTATTTATTGCCTAGATGGGAGGACGAACTCACAGCCCACCTGGCGTTAAGTTGTTACTGGAGTCCATAAACATCTACAACGTAAATGCGCCACCCATCTTGAGATATAAGTTCTAAGGTCTCAAGTTTAGATACAACGGCTGCGCCACCCTTCAAACCGAAACGCATTACTGCTTCACGGCAGAAATAGGCAGGGCGGTGGTACCTACCCGCGCGGACTCACAAGAGGTCCTACCACCAGTAAAGAAGATTTACTGGTTTTACTAAAGAATATTTCAGAAAAGAAGATTAAAAGTGTGGTCAACAGTGGAACAAATTTATTTTGTATGCCACGATCCCAATTCTACATACATATAATGATATGAAATATTCTAGAATGATTGAACCATAAAAGATTTAATTCCCTTTTCTGTAAAACAACATTTAAAGCCTTTAATCTCCTTTTTAAATTAATATTCCTTTTGTTTTAAAGGTTTTTCTTTACATATTTTTAAGACAGCGGCGTTGTTATGCATCGACTTGGTTCGGCCCCTGACATTGCTGATGTCCATGAACGACGTTAACCGCTTACCATCAGGTGGGCCGTATGCTCGTTTGCCTGCAGAGGCATATATATAGTATGACGGCTGACATAAACAGACATAATGTTAATAACATATCCGTGTTTGTGAAGACTACGTTGAATTATTACGATACACAGAGTTCCAAGTTTTTGCTTCATGGCTGTTACGATTGACGGAGAGATAATTAATCACAGGGTAGGTTACTTATGACGACGCTTGTCAGCTGAAAGTAAGTATTGTACTTTTTGACGAAGCATGTTGTTGATAACTCTGTCTCTATAATCTGACGAAGAGTGTTATGGATAAAAATAATTATGTACTTTTAGGTTAATAAACTGCCTTGCATTTTTATTGCCTTTTTGGCGGGAATGCGAGGAGTGAAGTTTTGTGATTTGTTTTATTTTGTCCATTTCATGTTTCTTCAGGTTTAAATGTGTAATAACGGTGGTTTATTAACTATTTAATATCTGTGAAAGTGCACAAATGTGGGAAAATGAAACAAAGCTGCTGGACGTAACTTCTCGGGTTCCTCTAAAAAGTCACTGAAAAAATCTCAGTAAATGACCACCATTTTATTGCGATTATATTTCATCCCATATCATCTCATTTCATTTAATTTCACTCCATTTTATTATTTTTCATAAAAATAAGAATATAAGTTAAAATAAGACATGACTTTTAGGTCTTAGTTACCAGGTTATAAAATCCATTAAAAAAATGCATTTTTATTTATATAAATAAAATAAAATTAATCACATCTCTCTATCACTCCCTAAACTTTAGAAATGGATGTACGATATATTCAATTTACGGCAGTGTTTAATCTTAGGGTTGCCATACGTTGGCCGTCGGGTACTTTTCGAACATAATCATCGTACAATAATAATAATAATAAAAGAAAAAAGTCTCAAGAAAAAGTCGATGGTGGCCCAAATGCAAAAAGCAGTCTTGCTGGACAATGCCCGTATAGTTCGCCGGTTTCTCACCCAATAGCCCCTAACGCTCCGGCCGATTGTGGCCCAACTCGCCGGAGTGTCCTGTCGTCTTCTCAGGCGAGGCAGTGTTCAATACACATAATAATAATTATTATAAATGTTTATTTCAGAATTATTAATTATTAACAATATGCGGATTCACACCCTTATATTGGGTTCGAAACAGGCGATTTATTTTTCATTAAAACAATCCTAAATACAATTAAACAATTAGCAGTATACAGGAAGTTACGAAACTACTGTATACTCGTATGTATGTATCTAAACAAAGAGTCATAGAATTAGCGGGTGAAAAACTGTATTGTGAGAACTGATTGTTTGAGCATGTAATATTAGATTCGATATGTTTTTTCCTAGACTAGATAATAAGATGAGATAGCACAAGGGCTATGTATTTTAACTGTCGTTCCGTAGTCATGTAATATTAACATGACGGCCTGCGGATTGCGACGGAAATGAAGGCCAAGTTCTAGTATATATTATAAATAGCATAGTATATATAAATCTAGTAAATGGACCTACCTACATAGTATATGGTATAGCAAAAATAGTATATTATGACTAGTTGTTTCTAATGGCTGATGCGTAAGGGGCTATTCTAGCTACGCCCGGACCGGTAGATGAGCTCACGGGCTCAACCTGGGAGAATTTGCTAACACTAGCCCTAGCAAGAGCTGTGCTTCGCTGAATCTGTCACTGGATCGGAATCGCGACTCACTGAGACGATCCGGTGAGAAACTCTGAGTGGGTATTAGGACCTTTGAAATATGATACGATCCATTCTCGTAATTCAACAAACTTACTTTTATTTAATGGCCCTTGTAGGCATACGAGCATACGGCCCACCTGACGATGAGTGGTTACCGTCGCCCATAGATTTCAGCAATGCCAGGGGCAGAGCCAAGCCACTGCCTACTGTTAAGCACTCTCCACAAGCCTCGTTTGAAGGAGGACACGTGATAGCGGTCGGGAAACACCGTAGAGGGGAGCTCATTCCAAAGCCGGATGGTACGTGGCAGAAAAGATATCTGGAAACGCACTGTGGATGAACGCAGTGGTTCTAGGTACATAGTTTGGATGAGCTCCTCCCTCTTTCGCGTTTTTAATTGTCAATATATTAATACAGACGTTGCCAATACTTTGTAGTTTTCCTGGCTATGACCATGATTAAGGGGAATATTCACGGACGGAAATAATGTAAAAAAAAGCGAGATTAACCTTTTTTTTGTTGCTTAGATGGGTGGACGAGCTCACAGCCCACCTGGTGTTAAGTGATTACTGGAGCCCATAGACATCTACAACGTAAATGCGCACTCACCTTGAGATATAAGTTCTAAAGGTCTAAAGTATAGTTACAACGGCTACCCTTCAAACCGAAACGCATTATTGCTTCACGGCAGAAATAGGCGAGGCGGTGGTACCTACCCACAATACTTTCAATAATGACACAGACCTACTTTTCCAGCTAATGCACAAACCAGGAATATTGTTTTCCAGGCGCAAAGTTAATTTTGCGAAATGACAATTCCCAAATCCCTTACGACCACAATAATTTGTATTCTAATTTAAAATGATTTTAAGATTTTAAAGCTTGATCATCTTACCTATCTTTGTTGCTACACTGAACAGTCACTGATTATGGACTATACAAAAACACTTTACCTTATAATTGAGTCCTAATGGGTTCACATAACTATCTCAATAACACAACATAGTATGGTTAGCTTTTGTCGAGTGCTTACTGCCAAGAGTAAAATGTTAGTTTGAAGTAATTTACGAATAGAGCTCTAACAGAATCTAAGGGCGGGACATCTAATTGAATTTGACAAGAAAAAGGGCAAATTCCTCGAAACCGCTTATAGCCTTACACCCGATGTCCCAACGGAGAATTATGTCTTAATCCGGTTCTGAATGGATTTCTGGTTCGCCGTGGTTTCTTGTCGGAACGAAATTAACTTTTGGAATTTCATTTTAATTTCGCGTAAAATACATTCAATTGAATTCGTAAAAGTATCCGTCGATGTACGGGTCTGTATTGAATTAATTTTAAGAGGCTATGTTTTTGTACTTCTTCTTCTTCCAGTGCCTCTTCAATCGTGAAGGTTGGCCGTTAGCTTCCTGTATTCATTTCTATCAGCAGCTAGCCGAAACTGTTCGATGGAGGCAATACCGGTCCACTCCCGGATATTCCGGAGCCATGACTTCTTTCTTCGCTCAGCACGTCTCTTTCCGTCCATTGTGTCCATCATTATCAACTGCAGCAGCATGTATCTATCGTTCCTGAGCACGTGGCCGAGATATTCTATCTTGCGCTTTTTGATAGAAGGAAACATTTTCCGGGACATATGAACGCGCTGAAGCACGGTTTCGTTCCTGACCCTCTGCGTCCAACTAATGCGTAGCATGCGACGGTAGCACCATATCTCGAATGCCTGTAGGCGTCTTGTACATGTTTTTGTGCAGTCGCGGCACAGTGGTCATGGATATGGGTCGTCTGAAAGCCGATTGCGGTTTTTGCAAGGCTTCTCTATATCTCTCTTCAAGCCACTATATGAGTACTTTAAGTAAGATTTTGTGTTGGGCTGATCGGAATGCTGCTACTCCGGAAGCTAAAGGTTTGACCAGGATGAGCGATCGAACTGTTTGCCACTAGACCTCGACCCGCTCAGAAGGTCCGGCCAGTCGCTCACCGGGGCTCACTAAAAGTTCATTAACAATTTGATAAAAAATTGAGGCTAAACAACTCAGATCACACTAACTTTTCTAAGTACTGGTTATACTTCTAACGGACTTTAGTCGTGGGTCCCAATAATCTTTAACGAGTTGCACTTGCTTTGCTTTTTTAGCTAGGAATACTGAGTACGGTGACGAACCATTTTTACAAGAGCCTCTACAAACGTAACTCAGAACCATCAATTTTTTTGCAATATGATTGATGAGTTGTCCGTCTTTTAGCTCCTTACCTTATAACTTATAATGTGCATAAGAAATACCGTGTGTGTTTATGAAGGTACTCACACTAACCGCCTTCCTGGCTTCATATTTTAATAGCATATAAACCTATAGGTCAGTAGGTACATCACTGGTACTCATAATATCATTCGTTGGTAGCTTAAGAACCACTCATTCCCTCCCTATGAATAGGTGAGCTCACGGGCTCAGCCTGGCGAATTTGCTAACAATAGCCTTAGCAAGGTCGGTGCTTCGCTGAATCTATCACTGGATTGGAGTCGCAAATTGAGAAGATTCGGCGACTATAATTTTCATAATTTCTCCACGTGATTTTCACGACGAGCCCTTCGTTGCATTCGACGCTTTCCACGAGAGCGATGGTAGTTGTTGGGAACGCCTAAAACCATCGATACTGGATCGGGAGGATCCGAAGTGACGTCATTGTGCCTCAGCCTGCAAATTGACAGTATTCATTAGTAACTTTTACGTCTCAAAGTTTTTAACGTTCTTAAACAAAGCCGTAATTAGATTCCAGGGACCTGTGGAGAAATGCGAAGGCTTTGTTTTTTTCTTTCTGATCTATACTAACATTATAAAGAGGAAAGATTTGTTTGTTTGTATTGAATACGCTCCGAAACTACTGAAGAAAAATTCTTTCACTGTTTGGAAGCTACACTATTCCCGAGTGACATAGGCTATAAATCTTTTTTGAAAAAAATTGGGATCCTTACTAAAACTTCAATAATGCAACCCAAGGTGTTCAAAAATTACCTAAAAATATTCTTTACATCGCGTGCCCTGCGAAAAAGATTGATGATAGAATAAAATAATGTACTACGACTTTGTAGAACACATTATTATTCACAAAAAGCGTGCGACATCATATGTCTAACTATTATAGTTATGCCGCAATAAGTGTTCTTTTATTTAAAAAAAATGAAAAAACGTCAAATATCATTGAATTTTTTCTTAAAGACCCGAGCGGAGCCGGAGCTGGCCGCTTGTCTAAGCTAAACACGATGACTCGAGCATAAAAGGTACGCTCTCCAAGCGCTTATCTTAGATTTGACGTCGGCTATAAAGTAGCCGAGTTGCTAAATTGAATTTCAGCGTAATTAATCTGTCGAGTCGCCACAATAGTCGCTGATCCGGCCGGCTGTTTGAACGCGGCGAAGGCCCCGAAATGACAACGAACATAAATTTGAAGTTGGTTTTTTTTTTCATTGCTTAGTTGGGTGGACGAGCTCACAGCACACCTTTTGTTAAGTGGTCACTGGAGCCCATAGACATCTACAACATAAATGGGCCACCCACCTTGAGATATAAGTTCTAAATACTCAGTATAGTTACAACGGCTGCCTTACCCTTCAGACCGAAACGCATTACTGCTTCACGGCAGAAATAGGGGGGGTGGTGGTACTTACCCGCGCGGACTCGCAAGAGATCCTACCACCAGTAATTATGCAAATTATAATTTTGCGGGTTTCATTTTTATTACACGATGTTATTCCTTCACCGTGGAAGTCAATCGTGAACATTTTTTGAGTACGTATTTCATTAGAAAAATTGGTACCCGCCTGAGATCCGAACACCGGTGCATCGCTCAACACGAACGCATCGGACGTCTTAACCGTTAGGCCACGAGTTCATCCATACTACCTGGAGCCACTACGTTCATCCACAGTGCGTTTCCAGAGATCTTTTTTGCCACGTAACATCCGGCTTTGGAATGAGCTCCTCTCCACGGGGTTATCCGAGCGCTATGACATGCCCTTCTTCAAACGAGGCTTGTGGAAAGTTTTAAACGGTAGGCAGCGGGTTGCTCTGCCCCTGGCATTGCTAACGTCCATGAGCGACAGTAACCTCTCACCATCAGGTGGGCCGTATGCTCGATTGCCTATGTGCCAATAAAAAAAATAGGCCATTCGTTGCCCCTTTCAAATTGGACGCATAATCGGGGCAGATATAGGTCGGATGGTGATAACTATTATCACGGAAAAGACTGATCTCGAAGGCAGATGAGCACCGCTCATCTGACAGTTACCGATCTGGTAGTTCCTGTTCGCTCATGAGCTTCGACATCGTCAAAAAACAGCCAAGCGACCTCGTATCAATCATGAGTTGTTATTGAAACATCTATAGCCGCACATAAAACCGATTTCTGGCGTGGCGACGCATGCCGTGGTGACGCATGCCGTGGCGACGCGTCGCCACGCTTTATGATGGTATAGATATACCTACAGTCTATATGCAGTAGTGTGTGCGGTGTGGCGACGCGTCGCCATGCACAATCGACTGTGCGATTCTCTCCCACTCGATCCGGCGTTAAGCTACACTGAGCTCGGATACCTATTTTTTCGTAATATTTTATTTTATCAATAAGACATATTTAGTTCCTATCACAATCTGTTCTTTTCTGCCTATTACTTTTACAAAATAATGTCGATGTTTCACATCTGCCAGGCGTCCCGTGACGGCTCACATTTTTGTTTTATTTGTTTTTTTTTACTAACAATCACGTCACGTTAACTGGTCCCGTGCTAAGTTCGTAAAGAACTTGTGTCACAGGTATCAGATAATGGAAATAAATGTAAGATTTGTATTATACACATACGTATATTTAATATACCTACATCCATAACCCTGGAAAATATATTTTATATTTATCATACAAATATCTTCCCTGTGCGGAATTCGAACCCGCGACCCCCTTGTGTAGTGACCATGTCACTTACCACTACACCAAATGGCCGCATGAGTATGTTCAGCCTAAGTTTGAAGAAGGAGCTGCAGGTAATAATGTTCAAGGGGACGTCGGGATGGTTGTAATATGGTCTGCGTCAACCTTGTCCCGCCGTCTCAATAGCTCCGGGCTCCAGCCCGGTCTGGGGTAGGGCGCCGGCTGTGAGCGGCAGGAGTTTTTTGTGAGGTTCAACTCCCACATACCCCACCCGCTGCGCTGATGGGGATCCGGCGATTATTTCCTGTGGAAAAAAAGGTAATAATGTTCAAAGTAATTTTGATTGCTCTGCCCGGATTTTGCTTCCATGAGGAGAACGGTCCTCAGGAGAGAGTGCGAAAGAACCGCTTAGAGGGTAGGTCTATTTACCACCTTCAGCCTGGCTTTTACAATCTCTAGTCATGGCTATCGAGTTCCACCCCGTGCCCCCATAGTCGTGGATACCTCATAGGCGGATCGACACCTTTTCTGAAAAAAAAGAACACTGCTTTGGTAGCCGGTGGTCGTTTGGAAAAATTGCTTAGTTCCTCCACTTTTAAGGTGTTTTTCCGGTACATCCTACGTATCTTCTCCTAGCCCACGATTCAGCGGAGTCACGTGCTCCGTGTGAGCGACGCTATCATCAATTTCTTCAGCTAATAATAACCCATGATTGATGAGTCGAAAGACTTTACGAATAATTTCCATCTGATGAAATTAATGATGTTCTGCCATTGAAAATTCTGTTAGTACATTTAATGAAGATTTAGAATATTATTGTATTATTGTTACGCGCTGGGGTTCGGGATAGATAAATGTTCCACCAAAGTACAAAATAAAAACTATATTCAACACTTAGAACACTTAAAACACTTTACAAACACTTAAAATTCTCAATTCGTTTCTTCCGCTTCGCTTCAAGTGATCCGTTCGCTATTTCGCTTCGAGTAGTTCAGATTACTGACTGCCTGCCTGCCATCTCTGCAACGCTTTTAGAGCCGATACCACATTCCTAGAATTAACGAGCATATTCCACACATCTCTAGTATTGTGTTTCCGCTATCTGACAATAGATGGCGTTGTACTTCTCGAGCGTTCTAGGTGCTACTAGATCCTTCGATCTTCGTTCGACTATTCGGCGATAGATGCCGTTACTCTTACCGGCGTAACATTATTAAGACCAACGAAGCGTTAGTTACGTTTGCAAATCGAAAAGAAAACTCTTCAAAAACATCTGTGATAATAACTTGGCATCGTCTATGTCGGTTGAGTTCTCTCTCAGTTTCATTTCCGCGGTGGTTAGCGGCCTGGCTGTGTCGTTGGCGTTGCTGATGTCCGTGGGCGACAGCGAATAGTCTGCATCAGGTAGATCGTACTTCGATCTGCGTACACACGGTATATATAAGAAAATAACTCGGACGGGGGATTATTAAGTGAAGAGCTTTTCTGCTCAAATTTGATAGGATTTTATTAGCTTGACCTAAATATGTAACGGGTTCTTTTGAGTTAAATACCATTTCAAGTACCAATTACAATACAATAATTTTAGTTACTTCAAATTAATATCCAGGATAATTTTACTGGTGGTAGGACATGCTGTGAGTCCGCACGGGTAGGTACCAGCGCCCTGCCTATTTCTGCCGTGAAGCAGTAATGCGTTTCGGTTTGAAGGATGGGCAAATAGTATAAAACTAATATTTTTTCTCAAGGCAGCAGCATTTACGTTGTTGATGTCTTTGGGCTCTGGTAACCACTTAACATTCGGTGGGCTGTAAGTTCTCCGTCCGTCTAATCAATAATTAGAATAAATAAGTATATTTATTATTTTATTTCGGTCTATATAAATTTCTGTGCTGATGCGTATAACAAGGTATACTAAAAATCTCCTTTTTTAAAATCTGAATAATCAAACAATAACAAAGAACATCACTATGTTTGACTAGAAACGCCAAACTACCGCATACGAAGACGTCCGCGTCGCATCGCGTGACGCTTCCGGTAAAAGTGTGAACGCAATGTCTGTGTACGTAATAATCGGGGTTAGAGCTTGGTGGTTGAGAGTTAGCGGGTAGCTGATCCACTTGTACTCTCTTATCCGAGGTCCGATCTGCGCCTGGGTTCAGAACCCGGTCAGAGTAGTAGGGTTCCTGCTGTCAACAAGGTACATTATCCCACGACATTATCCATGTTTTTTTTTTCTTTTTTCTTGCCTAAGCTGGTAGCCTTGAGAGGCTATTCCAGCGTAACCTTAACTAGTAGGTGAGCTCACGGGCCTCAAACCTGACGATGTTGCTAACACGAATCCTAGCAAGAGCCGTGCTTCGCAGAATCTACCACCGGATCGGAAACGCGACCCACTGAGAAGATCCGGCGAGAAACTCAGTGGGCTGTGTCTGAGGGTACGACATTATCCCATGACTGCGCTTCGTCTCTAGGATATTTTCAGAGATGATTTCCGCGATTCTTCTGTAAACTTTATGTGTACGTAATAATCGAGGTTCGAGCTTAATGCTTGAGAGTTTCCACTTGCACTGTTTCATCCGACGTTCGATCTCCACGCGAGGTCAGAACCCGGTCAGAGTAATAGGATTCTTACTGTCAACAAGGTGCATTATCCCATAACTGCGCGCGCCTCCGGGATATTTTCAGAGATGATTGCCGCGATTTTTACATAAACTTCATTGCAAACTTTTCTTGAAACGAGGTTTGAATATAGGGTGTAGTTAAAATTGTAATCAGCAGATTTTGTTAGTTTCATGCCCACGCCTCAAGCCGTTCCTAAGTTTGATTTGGTAGATTGATCTGTGTAATAGCCATAGACGGAAGTCACGCTTACCTGAAAATAAATGTGGGTTGATAAAAAAAAAATAGTCTAAAAAAAAACAAAAAAAAAACCTTTTATTAAAAATCAAACTAAAAAATTGAAAATAATTTTTAATAAATTTGAATTAAAAAATGTCTCTAAAAGTGTTTTTGAAGTTTTTTTAAACTATTATTTATTTTTCATTTTTTAGTTGAATTTCAATTTTTTCAATATTTTTTATATTTTTTTTTAATTTTCAAAAATTTCATCTGTATCAGTCGGTAACTTATCCGAAAAATAGGTGATCACAGCGCCTGGTAGTTTCCCTTCTTGGTCTTGACGCATACACTCCGGGTCTCAGGAAAACAAAAAATCGATAATCCTGATTATCCTAGTAAGGATAACTAATCAAAGCGTAAATATTGAATTGTCATGGGTCCTTAATAAGTATACCAAATTTCGAGTTAATCCGACGCGACGTTTTGAAGGGGGTCGAAATCATGTTCAAAGATTCCGTTACATACTAACATACATACGTATGTTTTTTTTTTTTTTTTTTTATTGCTTAGATGGGTGGACGAGCTCACAGCCCACCTGGTGTTAAGTGGTTACTGGAGCCCATAGACATCCACAACGTAAATGCGCCACCCACCTTGAGATACAAGTTCTAAGGTCTCAAGTATAGTTACAACGGCTGCCCCACCCTTCAAACCGAAACGCATTATTGCTTCACGGCAGAAATAGGCAGGGCGGTGGTACCCACCCGCGCGGACTCACAAGAGGTCCTACCACCAGTAATTACGCAAATTATAATTTTGCGGGTTTCATTTTTATTACACGATGTTATTCCTTCACCGTGGAAGTCAATCGTCAACATTTGTTGAGTACGTATTTCATTAGAAAAATTGGTACCCGCCTGCGGGATTCGAACACCGGTGCATCGCTTCAACACGAATACACCGGACGTCTCATCCGTTAGGCCACGACGACTACTAATGTAGCTAATAAAAGCGTATTAACAATACCGTTAAGTGATTTTCAAACTTTTTGTTTCATAATCCAAAATCTCATAATCCGCTAATCGCTCCGCTCGTCATCAACTCGCTAGTTTTAAAAACACGACATCTGCATTCGACTGGAAAGTGAATATTGTTACGCGATTCCATTGCTTTTTGCTTTGCCTGACATGTGACAATTTCTTGGTACTCGTGGAAAATGGATTTAACTTTGTTCTTGCATAGCGCCACGTCATTCTCTGTAATGATTTCTTGGCTAACTTGCAAAGGTCTTATCCCCGATCGGTTTATCGATTTAACGGCCGTCTGGTGTAGTGGTAAGTGACATGGTCACTACACAAGGGGGTCGCGGGTTCGAATCCCGCCAAGGGAAGATATTTGTATGATAAATATAAATGTCTTTTCCAGGGTTATGGATGTATATTAAATATATGTATGTGTATAATAAAAATCTTACATTTATATCCGTTATCTGGTACCTGTAACACAAGTTCTTTACGAACTTATCACGGGACCGGTTAACGTGGTGTGGTTGTTAGTAAATATTTATTTATTTATTTATTTATTTATTATCCCTTGCAATTTACTCTGTGGTTATTAGCATTAGTTGCGGTGGCGATGATGGTATAACATTAAATGGAATCGATTAGACGCTGGAAGTGGAATCCGTTGGAGACCGAACCTTCGACGCCGCCACTCTGGATATCTTTCGGCTGATGCATACAAACACACAAGATATTTTATTCAATTGGATGATATAATGCCTAAATGCTGCATGTTTCTGCGGGATTCATTTGATTATTGACCATGGGTTTATTTTTAAGAGAACACTAATAAACATTACCATTTAATATATGCATGTATTGATTGATGTAAGGGACCGAAATCCCTGAGGAGTTATGAGGCTGGTGGCACTTAAACACGCCTCAAGCATTAACTTATGACACCATTCTCTTCGCCACAACGTTATCTTTCCGCTCCCCATAAATAAGTGTCTGTGAAATTTGTTGGTACTCTATGTTCTACATATCCCGATTTGACTGACAAACTACTGGCTTACGTATTAATTCGGGCGTCGTCCCGGGAGTCTGCTAAAGTTTAACTCGACCGAATACCGAGAATCTTGTGTCTTCGTCAGTGTCTAAGAGCTCAGGCAGTGAGAAATCTCGGATAAGTTGTCCCGTGTAGGGTGTCCTCATATCGAGTGCTAGCTCAAATCTCAGAACAGAAAAATATTCTTGAAGTGAAACTTCTTTCTTTAGGCGCGTTGAGAGTAAATTTTAACTCGCGGCAGATTCGTTACGGCTAGAGAGAAAAGATACAATTTAGGAAGAGCGAGAGTGAGAAAATAGACAGAACGTCTCACGAACCACTCGACCGTCGAGAGAGGGAAAGGACAAAGCGATCTAGGTCATTTATTTTATACACAGCATTCCCTATTACAAGAGAAATTTGATTTAAGGATGAAAAATGAAGAAAACCACAATATTACACAACGCAAAAGAAGTTTCACTTCTTTCACGTGCACCAAGTTGTACGCGCACCATTTTGATATTGCTTTAATTTGCAATGCAACTCTATTTAAAATTAAGAAGAAGAGGGACTTCGACCAGCCGCTTTTGCTTTACATTACGGGAACAAGAAGAAGCTACTGTACCTAGATTATCCGTCACTGGCAATACGACGAGAATCCGATAAAGTACACCTTCGCTATTTTTGCTCCATCAGCCCCTCCCTCTTATTCTAACTCGTTTTCAGCTTTGGCTTCAAAGTATCTACCAATTTGCAAACTGCACTGAGTGAGACGAACGGAACCCACACTGACTCAATATCGCAAAGCAGTCCTACACAATTTAGAATTCGATTTTGTAAGGGTCTTCAGACCCTTTTTCACGGCGTAGTCTCCTGCGAGTAATTGGGGGAGGTGAAGCACCTTGGCTCTCCTCATCTCCCCCTTCCTCTCTGGAGGCGTTGTAGTCCGACGTAACCCGGTCCGTCAGCTCCCTCGACTGGGTATCCGTAAATGGATTCACCAGCGCTTAAAAAAAAAGGGGTCCACAGACCCAACTATAAGTTATTTTAGTTTAGCTTAACTCATACAGTGCACGTACGTGCAAACCTTCATAGGTTGACCTCGTGGGAGCCAGCCCCCTTTGCAGTTCCCGCTGTGCGATGGCCACTCCAGAAATTTTCGGCCCCAGTAATCATTTGTTCGACAAACAATATTCTCTGTCCACAGCCACTTCAACCTCGCAATCCTTCGGGCTATGTCGGTTACCATGGCTTACCTTTCGGAATCCCCTGGGTTTGAACTGCGCACGACCGGTGATTATGGCGAACCTTGGGGTCTATGCCTAGCCGCGGACGTCTATGGGCTGATGATTATGACGTGTAGACAGCAAACTAAGTGAATTGGCCGAGCTATGTAAAGCTTAGTTAGTTGTAAATGCCGATTCGTTATGACGTTAAATCAAACCCGCAAAATTATAATTTGCGTAATTACTGATGGTAGGACTTCTTGTGAGTCCGCGCGGGTAGGTACCACCACCCCGCCTATTTCTGCCGTGAAGCAGTTATGTGTTTCGGTTTGAAGGGTGGGGCAGCCGTTGTAACTATACTGAGACCATAGAACTGATATCTCAAGGTGGGTGGCGCATTTACGTCGTAGATGTCTATACGCTCCAGTAACCACTTAACACCAGGTGGGCTGTGAGCTCGTCCACCCATCTAAGCAATAAAATAAAAAGTTAGTTGTAAATGCCGATCCGTTATCACTTAAGCTAAGCCTCTTCCATATCATCTCGTACCCCCGTTTTAGTACGAAGCTGAACTATAGCTTGTATAATCTAGCTTAGCTCTTAGTCTATGACCGGCTTTAAGCTCAAAATGGGGAGACCGTGCACATTGTGGACACTCCGAAAACCAATAAATAAACCACATTAAAGTTTCATTGTTTTCGTTCATTGATTGACGAACTATCTGTGAGCCATCCAAAATTCATCTCGCGGGAGGCGGCTCATCTAACTTTGGATAACTCATGTGAATAATTGAAGGCAGGAGAAGCGGTGCCCGGTCTTTTGGGACCACGGAGATCGTTTGACGCGCGGTGTGGAATAACTCGGTATCGACACGGACAGGATCCGCTCAGAGATTTAGTTAACTCATACAAATGATGGATGTTTTTTTATTCATTTACTAGCTGACCCAGCGAACTTTGTTCCGCCTTAGAGTAAAAAAATTTGCAGACTTTTGATTTTCTCAAGATCAATTTTTTATTTCGATAATTAATGTAAATTAAAAAAGCAAGTATTTTAATGATTATTTATTGGCCATGTATTTTAGTTATTATTATTATATTTTTATTTCTTGTTCTTCTTCAGTCCTTTCTCTCGCAATGTTTCGAATCATACAATTTATTAAAAATAAGTAAATAAAAACCAAACAAAACTTTATACGAACATGTATTATCGAAATAATAGTATTAGATTGGTGATGGGCTGGTGGTAGGACCTCTTGTGAGTCCGCTCGGGTAGGTACCACCACCCCGCCCGTTTTTGCCGAGAAGCAGCAATGCGTTTCGGTTCGAAGGGCGGAGCAGCCGTTGGCGGTAGTTCTTTTTGACGTTCAACAAGTATGTACTTCCATTTATGTTGAATTTTTTTTTTTTTATTTGATCTGATTTGATTTGTAACTATACTGAGACCTTAAAACTGATATCTCAAGGTGGGTGTCGTTATTTACGTTGTAGCTGTCTATGGGCTCCAGTAACCACTTAACACCAGGTGGGCTGTGAGCTCGTCCTCTCATTTAAGCAACAACAAAAAAATAGCATTTTACCTCTCGATATGGATTGTTATCACTGAACGTAAATTACATTCGTGGTATTGAATTAACGACTATCGTATCTCTCTATTCTCTATATATGCGTAGAGATTTGGTGCATTCACTGAAACAGTGCAGACCAAAAAATTTGGATACTCCCAAGCTGTCAATAATGAGTGGTTTTTTCTCAGTGTCGGCTCTGCCCAGTCCAACGGCTGCGGACGACGATGACGACGATGACGACACGACCCAGCAGAGCCGCTCCGAGGTCGATGATGATGGTCGAATATACAAGAACCCGAGGAATTCGCCGTCAGCCCAGTGCCCCAGAGACGAGGAACAAGCCACCCTACTGGTAAATGTTTACGGTCACTGTGCTTAGCGAGAACTTCTTAACGTTCTCGATAGCGTAAACGTTAACTCAATTTTGTATGGAATTGGAACGTTTGCCTGCGTTTGACGCTAGGGGCGCTGTTCCAACTCCATACAAACTTGAGTTAACTTTTACGCTATCGAGAACGTTAAAAAACTCGCACTAAGCACACAGATTAAATATTACAGTTTACGTAAGGAAGATTAATTGAATTAAAACAATCAAACAAAATTTTGGTCTGATATTAATCGTTGATCAAATAACAAATAAACAAATTCTAATTTCGACGTATCTTATACATAAAGAATTTTTTTCCGACACAATGAGTTATTTGTGTCGCTATCTGGTCCATAAAGTGCCAGTTCTATAGAAACGGTTACCATGGCAACCGTTGCTATGCGTGTGCGATGCTACTATGTAGGTACACGACGGTAGATGGAAAATCAATTCTGGGTGATGTTTGCATAAGATCCTCTCTCGGCGAACGCCCACATAGCTAAAGGAGTGTCTGTGCCTTATTTAAAGATTATCGGACGTATAATTCAGAAATCTCGTTTTTTATTGCTAGAAGGGTGGACGAGCTCACAGCCCACCTGGTGTTAAGTGGTTACTGGAGTCCATAAACATCTACAACGTAAATGCGCCACCCATCTTGAGATATAAGTTCTAAGGTCTCAAGTTTAGTTACAACGGCTGTCCCACCCTTCAAACCGAAACTCATTACTGCTTCGCGGCAGAAATAGGCAGAGTGGTGGTAACTACCCGTGCAGACTCACAAGACGTCCTACCACCAGTAAAAGTCTGTGAGCTTGCATTGCTGCTTCACCGCCGAAAGGTCCTTACCGTGACCGCTCCCAATATCCTTTGCCACTGCCAATTGCTTACACACTCTGCCTGATTCAGGGTCAGAAGTGTCTCCGGAAATGTTCGTCGGACGAAGACTGCAAGAGTAAAAAGAAGAAATGTCTCTGCGACGGAGCCTGCGGGATGTCATGCATTAAGCCGGGTGAGTGATAATAATCAAACTACTGTGCGTCCGATAACCGAAATTCGACCTTAATTACTGACCCTTCAAGGTTCATTTCGTGTGATTACTCTTTTGTTTCTTTATTGACAGTATCGAAAAATAGTATGTAGGTTAAAATTAAGTGTTTTAAGAGCGGCTAAATAATTGTAAATAGACATGCTTTAACCAAAACCGACTTCAAATAGAAAAAAAAATGATATTCCAAAACAAATTAATATACACTTAAAACAATAATCATCGAAATCAGTTTGCGTGATATTGAGTTATTCATCTATTTGTCGCGCACGTACTTAATGCAAATTTAAGACTTATATGGTTTTCTCTCAGTTCTTGAAATGGGACCACACGGGAAGCGTCAGCTTTCTAATAAACTAGCGACCCGCCCTCGCTTCGCTTCGGAAACATTAAAACACACATGAAACCAAAAAAAAAAAAAAAGTAGCCTATGTTCATCAGGGACAATGTCGGCTTCTAATGGAAAAAGAATTTTTCAAATCGGTCCAGTAGTTTCGGAGCCTATTCGAAACAAACAAACAAACAAATCTTTCCTCTTTATAATATTAGTATAGATAAAAGAATCATCAAAATCGATTCACCCAGTCAAAAGTTGTGAGGAGGACAAACATAAAAAAAAAAACATACAGTCGAACTGAGAACCTCCTCCTTTTTTGAAATATACGAAAACATCTTGAAAAATATCACTTTCGCCTAAATTAATTATCGTACTATTTCGTAAAAGAAATGATTTTTATGACAGTTGTAAATAAGCATACTGCATTTTACTGGTGGTAGGACCTCTTGTGAGTCCGCACGGGTAGGTACCACCGCCCCGCCTATTTCTGCCGTGAAGCAGTAATGCGTTTCGGTTTGAAGGTTGGGGCAGCCGTTGTGACTATACTGAGACCTCAGAACTATATCTCAAGGTGTGTGGCGCATTTACGTCGTAGATGTCTATGGGCTCCAGTAACCACTTAACACCAGGTGGGCTGTGAGCTCGTCCTCACATCTAAGCAATAAAAAAAAAAGCTAATGGAATCGATCCTTAAAAGAAAATACTCAACCCATTGTTGTATTTCTCTCCGAAATTCCGATAGTTTTCGGAGAAATGATATTCTTCTTTGTCGGTATTAATTGGAAGATTTACGAAGGTCGATTGATTAAGCGCTAAGCTTCGGTCGATAATTAGCTTTGATGGTATTTGGGGAATGGATTTAGAATTAGGGAGTGCCCATTGTTAGCATACCTTAATTTTTTTATTGCTTAGATGGGTGGACGAGCTCACAGTCCACCTGGTGTTAAGTGGTTACTGGAGCCCATGGACATCTACAACGTAAATGCGCCACCCACCTTGAGATATACGTTCTAAGATCTCAGTATAGTTACAACGGCTGCCCCACCCTTCAAACCGAAACGCATTACTGCTTCACGGCAGAAATAGGCAGGGCGGTGGTACCTACCCGCGCGGACTCACAAGAGGTCCTACCGCCACCTACTTTTGACTTAATCAGTATGACCCGAGGCTTACTCTTCTTTTACTTTTCTACTCTTCTTACCCTCATCTCACTTTTCGGGGTAGGCACTGCATCTCTAGCATCAAGTGTCGGGGTTCAAATCCTAGGTACTATTACGCCGGTAAGACTAACGCCGTCTGTCATCAAACAGCAGAAACCGATATCAAAAGAACTAATAACATCGAGAAAGCTCGAGAAGTGTAACGCCATCTATTATCAAATAGCGGAAACGCGTATCGAAACGACTCGTCCTATCGGAAATGCTCTCGATAATTATAGACTTGTCGTGTCATCCTCTAGTTACTAATGTAAGAGTCCACTTCCAACGGTCAGGAAATAATACACAGATTGCAGTAGTTTACTTAATTCTGTATTGCTTTATTTGTAACTCCACTTTTACAATCTTTAGACATCTGCTCACTACCGAATACACTGATTTCTGTCCCGTTTTTTCAGACTACCGCCTATTTTATTATGTCACGTCCCCACTACTGTAATTGCTCCCACCAACAGTGTTGCTATTTGGCAATCCGAAAATTGCCTTAACATTAACAAAATTAATTATTTTACAACAAACCTTACACTAATTAAACGCGAGTGAAACCGCGGGGCGCGTCAAGTAAAACAAACAAGTCGAATAGCCATATCGGTTGGCCACGGACGCTGGGAACGTCTTTAATTCTTTCAATCAAAATCTAAGGTACTATATTAGTATTGCGCCGGAGAAAACCCTACCCTCTGACAACACGATAAAGTTCACTTTCCGTCTCTGAGAACACGTACATCCGATCTTCCTTGATCTTTGTAGCGTCGTTACATTGATATATGTCAAGGACACGTATCTATTGAGATCTACTTACACCACCGAAGATATTGCCTATCTTTCTCTTGGCTACTTATTGTTATGATAAAAAGATAATGATAAAAATTGTAATAATCCCAGAACGATTGAGATTTTTACACTACCTATTTGATTTAGAAAGAAAAGATTTAAGAAAGTCGTATTGTGTTGAATTTAGTTACTGGGTCACACTCCATTACTGCGAAGAATCGTCTATTGAGGTCCTAACGACATGAACTATGTTACTGCTTAGGTACCACACAATACTCTTCAGTGTCCTTAGTGCGAGTTTTTTAACGTTCTCGACAGTGTGAAAGATAAACAACCCAGATACCGACTGCAGCGCCATCTGCCTTACTGATTTGTAAATCTAAACCATTCTCGAATCCACCTGAAGGTACACAGAAAATTACATTACAATCGGTCCAGCCGTTTAGTATAATCAGTGACAAACACACGCACAGAATACATCTATATCTAGACTTCTATACTAATATATAAATTTACAGTGGTTTTTACGGATGTTCCGTTATAACTACTGAACCGTGCATCCGATTGAATTGAAACTTATAATCCATCTAGAAAATACATGTACTTAATGGATAGACTAATAATTATATGAGTGTTGGACTCCCTACACTAGTTGCGGGGGCGTTAATGATGAGAATCTTTGTGGGGGTGAGAAATAATAATGAGAAATTAAATGCCCAGCGAAGCGGACGGGTACAGCTAGTATATACATAAAGATAAAAGTGTTGCACGCGACAAATGAATGACTTAAATTTAACAGCGTCGTAGAGCATCATAATCTATGTCAGGGTCAGGGGGCGGATGAGTACGGAGCACTCGGTCGACTCGGCGGAGAGCGCTCACTCAACCTTTTCAGAAAAAAGCACTTACCGACCCTCCATACCGCGAACGAGGGCCAGTCTCGGAATATTTAAATTTCAAACAATCAACCGCCATTCAAAGCAAACAAAAGTATTTAAAAAGTAATACGTAATAATAAGTAAGCGTATTAATCTATACTAATATTATAAAATTGTTGAGTTTGTTTGTTTGAACACGCTAATCTCAGGAACTGCTGATCCGATTTGCAAAATTCTTTCAGTGTTACTTAACCCGTTTATTGAGGAAGGCTATAGGCTATATAACATCACGATAAGACCGTTACAAGTGGAGCACCAATAAAGAATGTTTCAAAATAGGGGTTTAAATAGCTCCTTAACATTCTATAATTCAAAAATATTTTCACTTTCTACGTAAATGAAGTGGTGGGTAAAATTTAGCGTTATGCCAAAGTAACTATTCCACGCGGTTCGGAGTCGCGGGCAAAAGCTAGTTTAGTTATAAGTTATTAATTATGATATTAATCAAATTAAAACCATTACTCGATTATGTCTTACCGCAATATATCGATCGAGTTGAGAGATGCGGTGTCCTCTCCCACATTTTCGGGTAGACGTTGATAAGGACGACCAAAGCCTTCACCGAAGAGTGAGCAAAAGTGTCTTTTAAGTATTATACCAGCGTGTTGCAATTGTCAATTGGCAATTATCCGGCCTATTCATTTCCCACGCTCAACCTCGCAATCCTTTTGGTTATGTCGGCTACCACGGTTTTCCCGCAAATCTCCACATTCCCAAATTTGATTTCGCATGGGAATTCCGAGTATAGCCCTCTCCATTGTTCTTTAAGTGGCCTTGAGTCACTGACCTTAGCAGTGGGTATGGGTACATCATTTGTAGAACGAATGGCTGCTAGGGCCGATAAGTTCTTGAGTGGCGTCCACGTACCTGAAGACGTGGAGTGGGTCAACCTCCCACAAGGCGGACCGATGACCTTTTGAATGTCGCGAATATCCACTGGTTGCAGGCAACGCAAGACCGGTCATTGTGGCAAGGCTAGGAGGAGACCTAGGTCTAGCAGGGCACGTTTTTGCACTGAAAGATAGAAGATAGATTCATTGTCACGCACCCCGATGTCATATGGTTTGAAGGTTGGGACGGTTGGCTGGTATGAAAATTAAATTAAAGTTGAATTTTCGATAAATAAAATCGAATAGTTCTAAAATACGAATTAATTTTAGAGCTATTCGATTTTGTTTCGGCGTGGTAAATTAATTATAATCGCAGTCCATGATGTCATATATTATGCCGTTAATCATTAGGAGTCGTATGGACTAGTCCGAGCGACATTGGCATTTGCAAACTAATTCCAGCAGGGAAAACACTAGCTTTCAAACACCTAATCCAGTCTCGAAAGTGATGTAGGGGTGGCTATCATAGAAAAGTACTATAGACACAGACCACTGAGTTTCTCGCCGGATCTTCTCAGTGGGTCGCGTTTCCGATCCGGTGGTAGATTTTGCGAAGCACTGCTCTTGCTAGGGTAAGTGTTAGCACCACTCCGGTCTGTGCCCCGTGAGCTCATCTACATGTTAGGGCGAAGCTGAAATAGCCTCTCAAGGCTATCAACATAGGTAGGGGAAAAAAAGTAGAAAAGAAGATGACTGATTAGGTGGTGCAATAGTTAGCGCCTCTGACTGTTGCCATGTTGGTTGTGGATTCGATTCCCACATCGGGCTAAAATTGTGTGATGAACAGGCTTGTTTGCTATTTGTTTGGGCGTTTCTTATCTTTTATATATAGTCATATTTAGACGTATATAAGTATGTTTGTCAGTCTCGGATACCCATCCCTAAATTGAGGCCGGATGACCGTGCGTGATTTGCTCCTAATTATTTATTTATTATTTATGATTATTTAACAAAATTCTGGATGCGCTGATAAGTTTTCCTGGATAACCTTGGACGTATACGTGTTTCGAATATTCGTGTCGAATGTCGGTATACCGAGCAATCACAGCTTGATGGAAAATCTTCAGCTACAAATGGTGGTAGGACCTCTTGTGAGTCCGCGCGGGTAGGTACCACCGCCCTACCTATTTCTGCCGTGAAGCAGTAATGCGTTTCGTTTGGAAGGGTGGGGCAGCCGTTGTAACTATACTGAGATCTTAGAACTTATATCTCAAGGTGGGTGGCGCATTTACGTTGTAGATGTCCATTGGCTCCAGTAACCACTTAACACCAGGTGGACTGTGAGCTCGTCCACCCATCTAAGCAATAAAAAAAAATACTGCAAAAATTCGGATTTGAACCTCTGCATAGTCGCATTACTCAATTGGAATAAGCCCTGGTAAAACTGGAAAGGCCTCCGGGCCACCAGTATTCTCTCAAACATAAAAAAGGAATAAGCCGTCGTCACCAACCTTATTGTCTAGTTTAATTTTTCTGTCGCTTACTTAATAGAGTATGAAGGTAGGATATGAGTATAGAGGAGAGTATGAAGGCGCCATTTTGTTTTTTAAAATAATGTCATTATTATCAACTTTCATTCTTATTATTATCACCCATAGTGACAGTATTAAAATTTACTTCTTCAAATAAATCATTTTATTAAATTTCAAGGTAAAAAAATAACACATAGCGTGGGTAGTTTGTTTATGAATTCTCTTGAATAGCGCGGATTTTTTGACGGGAACGCGAGGAGTGAAGTTGTGTGATTTGTTTTATTTTGCCTATTTAGTGTTTCTTCGGGTTTAAATGTGTAATAATGGTGGTTTATTAACTATTTAATATCTGTGAAAGTGCACAAATGTGGGAAAATGAAACAAAGCCGCTGGACGTAACTTCTCGAGATCCTCCAAAAAGTCCACTGAAAAAATCTTAGTAAATGACCACCATTTTACTGAGATTATATTTCATCCCATTTCATTTCATTTAATTTCATCCCAGTTGATTAATGTCTCAAATTAGCCGTCCTCATATCATTTCACTCCAAAATATCATCTATACTAATATTATAAAGAGGAAAGATTTGTTTGTTTGTTTGTTTCGAATAGGCTCCGAAACTACTGGACCGATTTGAAAAATTCTTTTTCCATTAGAAGCCGACATTGTCCCTGATGAACATAGGCTACTTTTTTTTATTTTTTTTTATTTTATTTTTTTGGTTTCATGTGTGTTTTAATGTTTCCGAAGCGAAGCGAGGGCGGGTCGTTTTTCATAAAAATATGAATATAAATTAAAATAAGACATGACTTAAAGGTCTCAGTTACCAGGTCACAAAATCCCTTAAAAAAAATTTAATAGCGCTATTCAGAATTGCTTACATAGTTTGTTCTAATAGTTAACATTAACAAAACAGTTAACTTTAACTAATTTTAATTAATAGTGTTGCACCGATAAATATGATAATTATGCAGGTACGAGTAACGCCATCTCTCGTCGAATAGGAATAACGGATAACGAAAGAAGAAAGGAATTTTAATAGTGAAGTTGATTTTGGTTGTTGTAATAATTGAATTGAGTTTTAGTTAGTTTTTTTTTTTATTGCTTAGATGGGTGGACGAGCTCACAGCCCACCTGGTATTAAGTGGTTACTGGAGCCCATAGACATCTACAACGTAAATGCGCCACCCACGTTGAGATATAAGTTCTAAGGTCTCAGTATAGTTACAACGGCTGCCCCACCCTTCAAACCGAAACGCATTACTGCTTCACGGCAGAAATAGGCAGGGCGGTGGTGCCTACCCTTGCGGACTCACAAGTGGTCCTACCACCAGTGAAGTTGATTTCGGTTGTTGTAATAATTAAATTTTTAGTTAGTATTTCGGTGAACTATTCTGAGCTATAGTGAGCTAAGTGTCTATCTATTCCTTTATGAGCTCGTAGCTGTATATTTCACATTAAACACACTACTACACTGTATTTTCTCGTCACTAAAGTGTATCGTTTGGGATGCATGTTTGCGCACGAATGTAGGTTAACTCGTGAGAAGCGGTGACCTAACACGCGTCTTTTCAACATAACAGCTCCACAACTTTGAAAGCTTTCACTGTCAGTATATTAGAACTGAATTTTTTATAAGACAATTTTTTTATCGCTTCGATTGGTGGACTAGAAGCAAACGGCCTATCTGATATTAAGTGGTTACCGGAGCCCATAGACATCTACAACGTAAACGCCACCAACTACCTTGAGATATTAGTTGTAAGGTCTCAGTTTTAAGAGCACAACGGCTGCCTCACCCTTCAAACCGAAACGCATTACTGCTTCACGGCAGAAATAGGCAAGGTGGTAGTAACTACCCGTGCGGACTCACCAGACGTCCTATCACCAGTAAAAAAGCAGTCTCATCTCCTTTTTTGGGCAAAGACAAGCTCAAGGTCCTAACTGTTATTGTCCGACTTACCAGCTTGGGACAATGATTGCTAAGCGTCATAAAATGAAACTGGCTACCACTGCTTATGGCGTGAGATCTACCCGTAAATAATCCTCTCAAAACCCTGGTCCGATGTAAGATTACGGTGTTTTATTGCCGACAAAATCGAGTCTAAGTTCTAATCGGCAGTGACAACTGTCGGTCAAAGTCCTTTCCTATATCGGGGATAGCGAACACTCGAAGAAAATAGTTGAAAGACGTGTGAGATATGGATACCTTAAAGAGTTCATATCAATTCAGGATAATGATGGTTACCTTTATTGAGTAGCCCTGAATCGAAGGCAAAGACAACATAGGTGAACCACAAAGTATATGTCGGCGTTAAGCCACGATTTACACACATAAGTTCTTTTACAATGAAAATACAATACAATTCTATAAAACTTTAACATTACTTGTTTACAACAAAAAGCCACGCCTGAGTTATTCAGTGGTTTTTACACAATTAGCCATTTTGTTGGTTATAGCAACTACAACTTCTTTTATACAAACAAATGTAATTACTGCGAAACAATTCACAAAACATAGCTTAATATTCAAAATACATATTTTAGTGATTTTACATGACTCACATTTAATTTACTGTACATGAATTACTTTTAAGCAATATTAACTAACATTGTTATTATCCAGCCTAATAATAGATGGCGCCAACAACATCATTGCATAACAATTACAATACTTAATTAAATTATTAGTACTGTTAATTATAATATAAATTATTATTAATATTTATGCTTTATTCATATTTAATCATTTATACAGTCATTTGTGTTTTTAAACAATAATATAAACATTAAACATATTCTGAACATTTTCACATCAAAACAGTGTCTGCTAATTATTAAATATGGTAGATTAACAGTTTTGTTGCTAATAATTAATAAATATTAACATATAATAAACTAAACTATATATTATTATGTTAATTATTGCCAACAGTGGCGTTTGCGCCCATACGGCCATACTGATTCCAGCGCGTCCCTTGCGCTGTTTTAGCATTTCACATAACAGTAAACAAGGCATATTCCCTACTGGGATCTACCCAACACACAAGGCACTATTCACCCTTACGAGATCTAGCTAACACACAAGAGGATTACCCAACACACAAAGCATCACCCATACGGGTCTAGTTAACTCGCAAGCCATCACCCTTACGGGATCTAGCCAACTTACCAGGTATCACCCTTACGGGATCTAGCCAACACACTCGGCATCACCCATTCGGGATCTAGCCAACTCACAAGGCATCACCCACTTGGGATCTAGCCAACTCACAAGGCATCACCCACTTGGGATCTAGCCAACCCACAAGGCATCACCCTCTCGGGATCTAGCCAACCCACAAGGCATCACCCATTCGGGATCTAGCCAACTCATAAGGCATCACCCATTCGGGATCTAGCCAACTCATAAGGCATCACCCATGCGGGATCTAGCCAACTCATAAGGCATCACCCATTCGGGATCTAGCCAACTCATAAGGCATCACCCATACGGGATCTAGCCAACACTCAAGGCATCACCCATACGAGATCTAGCCAACTCATAAGGCATCACCCATACGGGATCTAGCCAACAAGACCAGGATTAAGGATTCGCATGGTGGCCCGCCAGCGTTTTAGGAAGGATAATTGGATAGGAAAATAAAAGTAGCCACTTTAACAAATTATCAATCATTTTACAGCAGAACAAATCTCTCTGCCCATACGGTCAATTTTTCAGTTATCAGAATCCTCTGACATTAAGAGGATAGATTTACCTGTATCAAACCTTTACCATTACCAAACCTTTACCTTTACCTTTACCAAAACACATTGGATGGCAGAGACCGCTCGTCCATCCATTTCTCACCAGCTGATTCAACTTCCCCTAATACATCATTCAGCGGACCATTTCCAATTTGCTTTATTTTAATGGCAGGTAGGGAACATCATCCTCCTAATGCCTCTGCATTTTTTGTTTTATTTTTGTGCTGTAGCTTTTAATCAACTGTAATTCATATAGCTGCCTGTTAGAGCTTATTAAATTATATTTTACAAACATGTGACATTTATGACCCATCAATAGTTCAGCATGCCTGTTGACCATGCTCGTTCTCTTTGCAATAATGTGGTACTGAATTTCATACTGTTCACAAGTTTTTGAAACTCCTGAATTATCTTTTATCTTGGTGAACAGTGAAAAGTGACAGGGTTCCAATAATGTAACTAAGGTTTTAAAAACAGAAATCACATAGAGATCTGTGCCATACTTTTTCTTGACTAATAATAAAGCAGCACCCCCACTAGAAACCTAGGGTGCAGAGAGTTAATCACTCATCCAAAAATAAATAATTATGAAAGGAAAAGTAATAATATGGAGCTGCTGAACAGGGATGAGCTGTCTCTTATTATGGCATATTATTAAAAGTTTATTTTTATTTTTATTGTAATATGCTTAACTCCTCACAATAAACAGGAGACATACAGTATGTACAGCGTTGTACTATCCTATCCAAATTAATTATTTCAAATCCAACTTTTATCTGCCTGATCACCATCTATGAAACATGATTTGCAAAAGTTACATGATGATTGAATAATGACTCCAAACTTGAGCGTTCACTGGATAGAAACTTATAAAAATAGATAAGTTCTCCTCAAAGAGTGCAACACTGAGAAGTTATTTTTTAAAAGATTAAAACCTATTAGGAAGTCAGCAAGACTGTCAGTATTACCATATGATTATGATTACCATATGAAATTCTATAATAGTTCTAATATTTTTCTCCATTAAAAGTCACAATGCTTTGTTTTGAAATCAGTTGACCCCTTATGCTCAAAAACTTTACATGAAGTTGTTTAGCTTACTAAACTAGATCTGCAATGATTTAAGTCTTATTTGTGGTGATACGTTTGTCATCTTGACGGCGGTAACAAGTTGTCTCGAAATGACGCAAGTGACGCAGTAACCACATTTAAAACCTTAGTGTTACTAAAAGTGCCACGAAAACTGAAGGAATCATTATGTGATTGTGATAAAACTGAGTTATGTTTAGATTATTAACATTATATTTACAGAATATTTTCAATTTGACGCTTTCGGAACGTTTTTAGAATCGATATTATTTAGGAAGCGAAATACATACCACAGCGTATTTCTTAATAACTTGGATCGAATAAATTTAAGATAAATACCTGAAATCAGTATTTTTACCATCTCAGCGTCAGTAGCTTTTCCAAAACATCCACGGTCTAGAACTCATTTTAAATATCCACATCCTTACTGAATGCATGGATCAGTTCGTCCCTCACTTGCTCCAATGCGGTTCAATACAAAGACCAGATATCGGCTTATGTCTTGCTTGTTCTTTTGAACTCGATGTTCATGCGATGAAACAATTAGCTTCATGATAGTTTCCACATTTCCGCATCGGTCTTGATGTCACGCCCTCATCAGAGTTGAACGGCGGCAAATAAAAGTTATAATGCCACCGCAAGGGTACAGCATTTGCAGCTATCATCACTTTTCGCCTTTTTAATACAGGTTGAGAGACCCATCACTTGTTCAACAGTGGATTGCTTCATTCGGGGGCTTACGATTGATTTTGGGGCTGTGATCCCACTTCTGATGTCGGCGTTAAGCCACGATTTACACACATAAGTTCTTTTACAATGAAAATACAATACAATTCTATAAAACTTTAACATTACTTGTTTACAACAAAAAGCCACGCCTGAGTTATTCAGTGGTTTTTACACAATTAGCCATTTTGTTGGTTATAGCAACTACAACTTCTTTTATACAAACAAATGTAATTACTGCGAAACAATTCACAAAACATAGCTTAATATTCAAAATACATATTTTAGTGATTTTACATGACTCACATTTAATTTACTGTACATGAATTACTTTTAAGCAATATTAACTAACATTGTTATTATCCAGCCTAATAATAGATGGCGCCAACAACATCATTGCATAACAATTACAATACTTAATTAAATTATTAGTACTGTTAATTATAATATAAATTATTATTAATATTTATGCTTTATTCATATTTAATCATTTATACAGTCATTTGTGTTTTTAAACAATAATATAAACATTAAACATATTCTGAACATTTTCACATCAAAACAGTGTCTGCTAATTATTAAATATGGTAGATTAACAGTTTTGTTGCTAATAATTAATAAATATTAACATATAATAAACTAAACTATATATTATTATGTTAATTATTGCCAACAGTGGCGTTTGCGCCCATATATACATAAAACAGAATCACAGCTATGAATAATGAATGTTTAATTACAAATAATTAGGATTCCGATTTCGCTTTTGGTTCGCTCATTTTACGCGGGGCACCGTTTCTCAAAGTTGCACGCGTCTTTCTGAATACATTACAAACATTACATACAATACAAAAATGGGTGTTACGCGCTGGGACTGGGGATAAACAAAACTTTCACCAAAGTACAAATTAAAACTCTAATCAACACTTAGAAACACTTAAGGCGTACTTTACAATTCACTTCTTCCGCTTCGCTTCAGATGATCCGTTCGCTGTTTCGCTTCGAGTAGAACCGATTATTAAATCGACACGACAAGTCTATAATTATCGAGAACATTCCCGGTAGCACACGTCGTTTCAATATGTGTTTTTGATATTTGATAATAGATGGCGTTATACTTCTCTAACGTTCTCGATATTACTAGTTTATTTGTGATTCGTCTCTGCTATTTGATGACAGATGGCGTTACTCTTTTTTTTAATTCTTTACGAAAGATAAATGTATCCACATTGCATGTGTGTATCTCAATAATATATCTTATCGCCAACAAAAATTTGACAGTAAATAGTATTATTGTTTGAGTTTCCGAACGAATTTAGAAACATTATTCGGATTTAGATACAGATGGCTATGGCCTCATCAATAAGAAACGTTTTGTCGAATTGTCGCGCAAATTGTCTAGTTGAGACCAGCGCTAAGTGATTGGATTTTTATGAGTGTTATTTGAAATTGGTGGTTGCGTTCAATCGTGTTAGTTTTGTGATTAAATTTAGGAAGGGCGTTGTATTTTGTCCGAAAGAGACCTGGTCAATATCTTTGTCTGGCCAAATATACTATGCATTTAATATTATAAAGCTATATAACTTTGTAGAAAGAACAATTAATTTAATGGGGTTTTCACTATTCACTTTTTGTCCAAAGAATCATTTTTTGAGGTTTTCTTACAAGATCTGCTAATGCTATTGTTATATTGATGTTAAACTTTTTTATAAACCGCTTAAAACGCTTTGTTGTGAATTTAGCATTGATTTTTGTATTTTATAAAGTTTTTTATAACATCCTTTTTTTCAAAAATCCTTTAGCAATATTTGTAAATTATGTAAAAATAAGCAACACAAAAAGGTTTAATGTCATAAAAATGTGAAAATGTTTATTTACATTTTAAATTCTTAATTAAAAAAAATTAAATTACCTTGTATATAAAATATTATAACGAAGAAAGGAAATCCGGAATTATGCCGCAAAAATACTTTTTTGTAATCATATCTAAGAAATGCTAAAACCTCGGTAAATACCAGAGAAATACCATAATCAACTTTGAGAAGCTGTGTCCCGCTGTGCTTCGCAGATAAACAGGCTGATGAATTATTAATGTCGGAAAACATTTTAATATTTTTCATTTTTGCTCGTCACTTTTCGGGTTTGTAAATTTACAGTATTTTAATAACATCTAAGTCGCGTAGAGTCCGCGAGCATCTGCACATTATCACCCATTCTGGGCGTTTGGATAAAATGGTTGGTTGGGTTATAACTGGGTTGGGTTATAACCTCACTGGGTTATAGCTGACAAGAATGAGATACGGATGTTCCGTTATAACTACTGAACCATGACATCAGATTGACTTGAAACTTGGTATCCATGTAGAAAATACATGTACTTTATGGATATGCTAATACAGTCAAAATCTGTTATAACGACATCGAAGGGACTGCTCATATTCAGTCGTAAAAACCGATAGTCGTAACAACCGGTGATGTTTAATGTGTATCGTGCAAGTACAAACAAATCGATAGGGAATTATTGGAAAAATATATTTACATAATACGCGATTTTTCTTCAATATTAATTTGTTTTATTTTTCTTTGCGACATTTTGAAAGTTTCACGAATAACTCCACAAAGTTTTGGTGCGTCTTGTGTATAGATAAGTAATAAACTAACTGAAGAGATATGAAGAAGCGGTCTTTGACTCTACCGCATGCACGTGTTTTGTTTCTAAGAATTAGAAAAGACCCTACACTAAACGAAATCTTATTGTTTTCTTTCCTGATTTCAATAGCCATTGAAGACAAATGTGGATACCTATTCAAATTGTTTACAATACAGCTTAGCCGGTCGTTCTAACAGATCTAATTCTCCGAAATATTAGTTAAATGTGGTCGTTTTATGGGGTATGTCGTTATAAGCAATGTCGTATAAAGCAATGTTTTTAATAAGGCGGTCATATAGCATTCAGCCGGGACCTTTGTTTTAGGTTATTATAACCGGCATGTTGTTCTAAACGATGTCGCAGTAAACGGTTTTGACTGTATTTATATGAGTGTTGGACTCCCTAATAATAATGACAATAAATCATAATGTTAATTTTAAATGCCCAGCGAAGCGGGTGAGTACGGCTGGTTTAATATAAATTTTATTGCATCTACCACTGCTTACTCTGCACTGCCTTTGGTTAACTGGTAGAGAATGTCTTAGGCATTAGCTCCGTCAATGTAAATTTTACATGAAATGTAATAAATAAAATAAAAGATTACTGCCATGTTAGTTAACCTACCACGACTTTTCGATGACATATTGAGAAAAAGGGGATACCTCTGTGTGACTCCACTTTCTGCTTCTGCAATTAGGAACAGCACTCACAGAGTTCGAATATTTCCCAGCGCGACTCTTGCCGAGCGCCAAGTCAGGACATGATGCCTATACGAGTTTTACAGTCCTTTACTGGTGGTAGGACGTTTTGTGAGTCCGCACGGGTAGGTACCACCACCCTGCCTATTTCTGTCGTGAAGCAGTAATGCGTTTCGGTTTGAAGATTGTGCAGCCGTTGGAACTATACTGAGACCTTAGAACTTATATCTCGAAGTAGCTGGCGGCATTTGCGTTGTAGGTGTCTATGGGTTCCGGTAACCACTTAACAACAGATGGTCCGTGAGCTCGTCCAACCACCAAAGCAATAAAAAAAAGTTAAAAATGTCCGCCTTGCCAAGTGCTAACGCTCTGTTTCCGGATTCGTTCGGATTCGCTGCAGATTCTTCTCGAAGTAATCCGTCAGCACCTGCACTAGTGAGGGAAGGTATCAAGATACACATCGTTGCCTGAGTGGCATAATCTGGCGTCAACCATGTTTATCAGATCCCGCGGAGGAAATAATTGCTTACTGGTGGTAGGGCCTCTTGTGAGTCCGCACGGGTAGGTACCACCGCCCTGCCTATTTCTGCCGTGAAGCAATAACTATACTGTTACTGTTGTAACTATACTGACACCTTAGAACTTATAACTCAAGGTGAGTGGCGCATTTACGTTGTAGATGTCTATGAGCTCCAGTAACCACTTAACACCAGGTGGACTGTGAGTTCGTCCACCCATATAAGCAATATTTTTTTTTTTAAATAAGTATAAACAAACATCTTGTTTTGAAAGTCGCGATTAAATTTTCTTCCTTCTCCCGAACTGTTCTCCGCGTCTGTTGATAAAACATCCCGAAAGCTCTATGTAAAATGCAATTACACGCGCGATTCAGATAAACGAATCATAAATATGAAGGGGGCTTTAAAACTGCGCAGCGTCTAGGGTTATCAAGCTGTAGATTTTAATAGAAATTTAACTAATAAATTTGTCGTGAATAACGACTTTAGTAATATTAAGACATTGTTTTAATTATTATTTTAAATAATAGAATGTTGTTTTGATAAATATCACAAAAATGTAGGGTAGACGCCGTAACGCCAGAGTATAAAATGGCGGTACGTGGAGAGAGTCGTCTCAGTCAGTCCGTCTCAGTCACTCAGTCTGTCAGTCGGTCAGTTAAAATGAAACTGTCGGTTTACCCTGTCATTGTGAAAATTATTTGTTGAGAGTTTCAATAATTATTATTCAAGAGATTTTACTGGTGGTAGGACCAATTGTGAGTCCGCACGGGTAGGTATCACCACCATGGCTATTTCTGCCGTGAAACAGTAACGCGTTTCGGTTTGAAGGACGGAGCAGCCGTTGTAACTATACTGAGACCTTAGAACTTATATCTCAAGGTGGGTGGCGTATTTCCGTTGTGGATGCCTATGGGCTCCAGTAACTACTCCAGTAAACACACCAGTTTTTCACGTTTTTCTTAAACGACTATTGCCGATTTTTACCCAAATTAAAATTAAAATGTTTTCTTTTGTTGTCTGTGTAGGCAGATTAGCATACAGTCCACCTGATGGTGAGTGGTTAACGTCGCTCATGGACGTGAGCAATGCCAGGAGCAGAGTTAAGCCGCTGCCCATTGTTAAGTACCTACTCTCCACAAGCCTCGTTTGACGAAGTAATGTCATGGCGCTCGGGAAACACCGTGGAGGGGAGCTCATTCCAAAGCCGGATGGTACGTGGCAGAAAAGATCTCTGGAAACGCACTGTTGATGAACGCAAT
This sequence comes from Bombyx mandarina, assembly GCF_030267445.1. NCBI lineage: Eukaryota > Metazoa > Arthropoda > Insecta > Lepidoptera > Bombycidae > Bombyx > Bombyx mandarina. The sequence goes on from NC_143226.1 coordinate 7,082,559, forward strand.
AGTTCCAGATAAATGCATTACGATATATATTTACTAATATATATATCTACAGTGGTTTTACGGATACTCCGTTATAACTACTGAATCATGCATCCGATTGTCTTGAAACTTGGTATCCATGTAGAAAATACATGTACTTAATGGCTAATATTTGTATGAGTGTTGGACTCCCTACACCAGTTGCGGGGGCGTTAATGATGAGAATCTTTGTGGGGGGTGAGAAATAATAATGTTAATTTTAAATGGCCAGGGAAGCGGACGGGTACAGCTAGTATTATATAAAACTGTGTATAAAATTTATAAACGAAAATTCACTAGAATTTACATAAGAAAGCAAATTTGTTGCTCAGTATTCACGTCATCAAAGGCATTCAAAATCTCGCTTGTATCTCAACGTAGGTAAGGGATTCACATTATCATGTCTATTATTGTAACCAATTAACGTCAGGCTGGCCGTAAACTTGAACTCGAGATCTAAATCCGAAACTTATACTCTGTGATGTGGTATTTAAAAGAGTACTTAATGGTAGGCGTGTCCCTGGCATTGCTTCTGCGATAACCACTTATCATCAAACGGGCCGTATTATCGTCTTTTATAGGGGCAATAGAAATGAGTTGCGTCAACCCTAGCCACGTGTGACAGGTGAGCTTACTGGGGTATGTATGGGAGAGAGTGGATCGTGTCGCAGGATATTATTATATTCCTGAAATACTTAATTTGCTTAGATATTAAACCGATCCAAGAAGGGTGGTTTAAGCAACCAAGCCATTAATTAATTTTAAGTTCCGTTCTTGTTAAATGGTTTTCTATGAATTTTTACAACCTAAAGTGATTTATAAACGGAAACAAAAAAAAACCAACAAAAACAAGCTCTATAAATTTAGTACCGTACAATAGCGCGCTTTCCGGAAAGCTATCGTAAATAACGAAGCCCCGAGCTTTTAATTTTAACTGGAAGCTCCTTTTGCAAAAGTTTTGTTTGCTCTATGAAAACAAACGATTTACAAGCTCACTTTCTAAAAATAATATTATTGAAAAATTATTGAGTTGGTTTCTCGCAGTTGAACCACGCGTGCCTCTCATGAGACGAATACCGCCACTGGCTTTGAGGTATGAGGTTGCAGTCTCAACTGAATCAATTGTTGCTCTATCTTCAGGTTCTATCTTTTTTCCACGGTGAAGGAATAACATCGTGTTATAAAAATTAAACCCGCAAAACTATAATTTGCGTAATTACTGGTGGTAGGACGTCTTGTGAGTCCGCGCGGGTTGGTACCACCACCCTGCCTATTTCTGCCGTGAAGCAGTAATGCGTTTCGGTTTGAAGGGTGGGGCAGCCGTTGTAACTATACTTGAGACCTTAGAACTTATATCTCAAGGTGGGTGGCGCATTTTACGTCGTAAATGTCTATGGGCTCCAGTAACCACTTAACACCAGGTGGGCTGTGAGCTCGTCCACTCATCTAGCAATAAAAAAAAATCTTCTACAGCGACAGGTATGCCTGTATTATGGTACCTAACCTTGCGGGAACGCATCATTTAAATAATCTAAAAGTTAAATAAGAACAGATATTACCATATCTCTTCTCCCATCTCTCCTCCCATCTATTTCCTCATTACAAAGGCTCGTGATTCCCCAACAAGAGATTAATTACTCTTTGATGATGCTCCTCCGTCTATGACTGTCCGTGGCGTCATGAGTATCATAGCTTCATCATATCTTGCTTCATGCATCTTGCATCAGATCTTGCATCATAGCTTGCTTGAGATTGGTAGTTGAGCGAACCATGGTGGAACCATCTAATTGGTCTTTTAGTTAGTTAGTTAGTTAGTTTTAGTCTTCTTCCATCAATCTTCCAAGCAACATTGTTAATGAAAAACATTGTATATTACTAGCGGTACCCGTCCGGTTCGCTGGGTATTTAAAATTAACATTATTATTTCTCACCCCCACAAAGAATCTCATCATGAACACCCCCGCATATGGTGTAGGGAGTCCAACATTCATATAAATATTAGCCTATCCATTAAGGGCATGTATTTTCTACATGGATACCAAGTTTCAAGTCAATCGGATGCATGGTTCAGTAGTTATAACGGAACATCTGTAAAAACTACTGTAGATTTATATATTAGTATAGATTAATACTATAAAAAACTTAACTATAAAAAAATAACAGAATATCAAAGTAGGCATGCAATTATGTATCATAAAGGTAGTTGCTCACGGGATTTTTAAACATGTTGAATTGAGTATAGAATTGCTTATTTTTGCATTTATCTTCCAAAAAAAGTATCATCTTCGTGTGGAATAAACTTACCTAAGCGCTATGGTATGTCCTTCTTCAAACGAGATTTGAGGGGTTTTCAATGTTTGGAAGCGGCATGGCTACGCCCTGATATTGCTGTTGCCCTTGAACAGAGGTGACTGGCTACTGTGGCCTTATATAAGATCTCATCCGCCGATCTAAGCCAACTTTTGTGAAGGCTTACTTCCCGAGCTTACACAATACGGACACAAACAAAAAAGAAAATAAGCACAGCTAGGGGATGATTGACTATAACAGAGAGCGACTAGCCTAAACCTCCCAAAATAGGGCTGTCACGCGATCATTTTAATTAAATATTATTTTTAATTTCAGTTTATTTTAACATGTTTTTATTTGCCTTTGTAATCTGAAGAGTTCACGGTCTACTTGACGATGGTCATCGTCGGTTGATACAGCCAAGCCGGTGTCTACTGTAAACACCTGCTAGTACATAAATGCGAAATATTAACCTTTAGGAATCGACCGACTAGAAAGTCGAGGTCTTTATATCCTGACAATGATCTCCCCCTACAAACTCAGAGCTCAAACTCGTGTCTCAAGGTGTGCAACTACGTTCCCGTCGATGTCCATGGGCTCCGGTAACCGCTCCACACAAGGAGGACTATGAGCACAATTGAACAATAAAACAAAAGATTCTTGACAACCCCGTCACCTTCGACCCGAGGTTGGAGGCGAAACAAATCAAACACAAAACGGGTCGTCTCTTCACAGGTGACGTAGGATGGCAATACTTTACCGGAAAAATACTATTTATAAATAAAAATGAAGAATTTATTGATTGTGCTCTACGACGGTTCAGGAAATAGTTCTGGTGTAGTACCATCAGAGTGGGATAGATGGCGCGCGAGTAACAATTCGTCCTCTCACATTAAAACTGTAGTATAATCTCAAAACTTACTAACTTTACAGGAGAGTGTTTTTAAAGGCTTAACATGTAATATTTTTAATATTAATCATCTTTGCAACATTTATTATTTATTTTTTACCAGTTACATTATCTGCCTTTAAAGTAAGATAAAATTATGTATTAATTTTGTTAGTAGCAGTCAAAATAGAGGTAAACAAAAAAAAATAAAGCCAAACTACGCTTTTTTGACAGTATTGGAACGAAGTTTTGGAACGAAGTTCCTTACGGCAGGCTTGGAGGGATAGGGATTTTGCTGCGCGACCGAACTGAAAAAAATGTGATAGTAAAACCGTAAGAAAAAATCCGTGGAAAAAAGTGCGTGGAATAAAACCGTTAAATGAGACGTGCGCAGGCGCGACAGTCGCATACACAAGCGAGTAGTGTATAATACCTTTCTCTTTCTCCCTCTTTCTTTTCGTTCTCTCATCCATTCTCTTTCTATTTTACGTAATTTATTATTTCCTAAAATACTGAATTTCCTAAATACTTTCCTATACTTAAATAAAAACTAATCAGCAAAATTTAAGAGAAAAATCAAGAAAACCTACATAAAATTGAGCACGATTTTTTTTTTGCAAATTGTGTCGATTCTACATTAGCCGAAGGAACTTCGTTCCTACCTGGTGTCCCACGACACCACATTTATAATTTTTATGAGAAAAATACTAGTGATAGCAAATGATTCCACATATTAACTCAATTTTGAATATTATTGGAAATTGCACACTTTTAATGCGAAAAGACGATTATTGGATCTGCTACTACTCTGGTGGATAGCGACTGTGATTTATTGAAGACTATTTTGCGACAGATTTCAACCTAGATTCCCCTTCAGAGTATCTTTGTGCAAGACGTGTGTGTGTTATGTGTGTACATGAAGTGTGATGGATCGGACCCGCTAAACCGATCTCTTTTTCTTTTTCCTACCTATTCTATATTAGTAACCTCGAGGGGTTATACTAGGTTCTCCGGGCGAGTAGGTGAGCTCGCGGGACTCAAACCTGACGACGTTGCTAACACTAACCCTAGCAAGAAGCAAGAACAGCGCTTCGCAGAATCTACCACCGGATCGGAAACGCGACCTACTGAGAAGATCCGGCGAGAAACTCAGTGGGCTGTGTCTGGGGTTTAACTTACTCGCCGAACCCTTCGCCGCAAGCGACGCGTTTGACGCGAATGATGACCGGTGCTTGAGATGCCTAAAAGCACCGTTAGTGGATCGGCAGGATCCGAAATGACGTGTTTAGGGCGACGTCGACTGCTTACCATTCGGACCACAGGATCGGGAATGGGGTACACTAATGTGTATTTAGATATTTATGATCTTAAGGGGGGGCTCTCGTAACCACTTAAAACCGCTGGCGTTCGAAAGTCTAATTCAAAAAGAACATATATTATAAGAGATATTGGTTCTGAATTTCACGTCATTGAGCACGATTCTCGTCTTCTCTCGTCCAGCTCCTGCCAGCGACCCTGCAGAGATCCTCACTACGTTTGCCAATTCACGGTCTCCACTCAAGAACGCGTTTACTCCAACTGTGATCAGTGTTCCGGTTAATATGGCCAGCCCATTGCCACTTCAGCCTGCTAATCCGCTTTATCCAGCAGTGGACTGTATAGGCTGATGATGATGATATACAAGCTGCAATCACCCCTCATGTATTTCAAGACCATGGAACTGTCGGTAGACGAGGCCCTGAAAAGTAATACTACTAGTACTAGTATACTACTAGTACTATCACCATCCAGATGGACCGTCAACCTGATTGCTCTTTGAATAAAAGAAACATCCCCTGACAACTGGTGGTAGGACCTCTTGTGAGTCCGCGCGGGTGTGTACCACCACCCCACCTATTTCTGCCGTGAAGCAGTAATGCGTTTCGGTATGAAGGGTGGGGCAGCCGTTGTAACTATACTTGAGACCTTAGAACTTATATCTCAAGGTGTGTGGCGCATTTACGTTGTGGATGTCTATGGGCTCCAGTAACCACTTAACACCAGGTGGGCTGTGATCTCGTTCACACATCTAAGCAATAAAAAAAAATAAAAAAATACTGGACCGTGAACCTGATGGCTCTTTGAGTAAAAGAAACATCCCCTGACAACTTTTCCAAAGCAGTGTTAATCTTAATTTTGAAGTAGACATTTTAAAAGTTTGAAAACTACGAGAATGTACTTCCCCCCCTCCCTCCCTCTTTCTTACTTTGGGCAACTTCGACTTTCAGTCTCAAACTAAGAAGTTTGTCGACTTCAGAACTCCAAACTACCTAACTGTAAACATTTGAGGTATTTTGTAAGGGTAAAAGATAAAAATATTTTAGTTTAGTTTTAGTTGTTTTAGTTAGTCCATTTAAGTGAGGATTATAAATCATTTTCGGAAGAAACGAAGTTAGCTGCTTGTGAACTCATGAAGGTCATCACTAGTGCCATTGTGACCTTCCTATATTTCTTCACTCCTTCGATTTTGATATTTCTAAATTCGTTGAAGCGTATTGAAGAGTGCAGCGATTGGTTCACAAAGTAATTAAGATTCTAATCTGATGTTTTAAGAAAATAGTTCATATTGTCTACATGACGCGTTAACCACTTACCACCAACTGGGATACGAGCTCCACTACGTTTCTAAGGCAATAGTCACCTTGGACAAATACTAAATTTCAGCCCACTGAGTTTCTCGCCGGATCTTCTCAGTGGGTCGCGTTTCCGATCCTGTGGTAGATTCTGCGAAGCACTGCTCTTGCCAGGGCCGATGTTAGCAACACTCCCGGTTTGAGCCCTGTGAGCTCACCTACACGTCAAGCTGAAATAGCCTCTCTAGGCTAAAATAGGAAAAAAAAACTAAATTTCACCTTTATCTCGGCAATAATTACGCTCTATAAATTACCCGGCTAATCAATACAAGAACAAGTCTTTGGAGTTCCACCGGAAGCTGATCCCGTCCGAACGGAAACCCTTTTGTTTTGCAAATAGCCCGCAATGTATCGAAAGGAATCTCGAGGGAATTCTTCCATCGCTATTTCGACCTTTGGAAACACACGCATCGTTAGGACGTTCGTGATCGCTATTGTGTAACTATTTACCTATCCTTAATTGCTATTGAAGCTTATACTAGATGATGACCGAGCTTTACTCGGTTTTTTTTTTATAATGCCATCTTGTTGTGTCTTTAAAGCAGTTAGTTGCTCTCAATTAAGAAAAATAAAATTATTATTCGCCAATAGATGTCGGGAAGAGTCATAAAGTTGATTATCGATAAAGTTGATTATTGAAAACACGAAACAAAACAACGTTTTCTGAAAATAAATCGTAGCTAGATCGATTTATCGCCCCCGGAATCCCCTGTATACTAAATTTTATGAAAATCGTTGGAGCCGTTTCCGAGATTCAGATTATATATATATATATACTAGCGACCCGCCCTCGCTTCGCTTCGGAAACATTAAAACACACATGAAACAAAAAAAAAAAAAATTTTTTTTAAAAAAAGTAGCCTATTTTCATCAGGGACAATGTCGGCTTCTAATGGAAAAAGAATTTTTCAAATCGGTCCAGTAGTTTCGGAGCCTATTCGAAACAAACAAACAAACAAATCTTTCCTCTTTATAATATTAGTATAGATATATATACAAGAATTGCTCGTTTAAAGGTATAAGATCTAGGAATGAAAGGATATTTAGCTTAAGCGATATTAGGCTCTAACTACTCTATGGCAAACCAGGGGGCCGTAGAAGTCGTGGCAGACGCAAACTCCGATGGTTAGCTGATGGCGTAGAACACAACCTCAAAGTTATCGGTGTCAGGAACTGGAAGGAGAAAGACCTCAACAGAGCAGTCTGGAGCGACATACTGGACCAGGCTAAGGCCCACCCTGGGCTGTAAGGCTAAGATGATGATGATGATGATGACATTTCGCTTAATACCCGATTTTTTTTTCTTTGATGTATGGACGAGCTCACAGCCCACCTGGTGTTAAGTGGTTACCAGAGCCTATAGACATCTACGACGGTTGACGGCATTTGCGTTCTAGATGTCTATGGGCTCCGGTAACCAAATAGCATCAGGTGGGCTGTGAGCTCGTCCACACAACTAAGCAATAAAAAAAAAGCCTCGTTGTTTAATAAGAAGATTATTGGACTTGAATTCTCAAGGTGAGCAGTGACATACGCATGGTGTCAATGGATCCCTGTCGAGTTGGTTGATTACGACGAAGAACACGTCGATTTTGACGTAGAGTTCGACGCACAAACTAGCCCATAGACACAGCCCACTGAGTTTCTCGCCAGAACTTCTCAGTGGGTCGCGATTCCTAGCCGGTGGTAGATTCTGCGTGGCACTGCTCTTGCTAGGGCCGGCTTTAGCAACTCTCTCTGGTTGAGCCTATGAGCTCACCTACCAACCAGTATGAAGCTAGAATATCCTCTTGGCTACCAAGCAAATAATTTTTTTTTATTGCCCTTGTAGGCAGACGAGCATACGGCCCACCTGATGGTGAGTGGTTACCGTCGCCCATGGACTTTAGCAATGCCAGGGGCAGAGCCAAGCCGCTGCCTACCGCTTAATACTCTCCACAAGCCTCGTTTGAAGAAGGACATGTCGTAGCGCTCGGGAAACACCGTGGAGGGAGCTCATTCCATAGCCAGATGGTACGTGGCAAAAAAGACCTCTGGAAACGCACTGTGGATGACCGCAGTGGATCCAGGTAGTATGGATGAAAAAGGTCAATGCGATCAGTCGACTGTATAACAGTTAGTTCGTCCACCTAGGACACTTTTCAACATAATATTGAATGTATGTTTTAGAATTGTAAATAGTCGAAGTTCTCGTGCAAAGACGAAGGACGATCCGCGTCTCGTACTCTCTGCGCGGCCAGGTTTTGTGACCTGGTAATGGCGTCCCGTGAGGCTGAGGAGCGTGAAAGGGAGTGGGATCCCTCTTCAGCACCTCAGCGCAGAAGGCGGGGTGGGCGGCGCGGGCGTGAAGCTCCCGCTCAGCCCCCGTAGGGACTATCAGGTGGCGAGTGCGGGGGCGCCCGGTACTCGATTGTCGGTCCGGTGGTGGGGCGGTGCAAGGTGGCTCCTGTGCGCCGCCCACGGTGTATCTCCCGAAATGACGTCCTTCGGGATTTTCCCGGAGATGAAATCCCGTCTTATCATCAGGACGGGTACCGGCGAAGGCGGACTTTCGGCGCACACTGCGGTACCGTAGGTCTGGTGTAGCCGGTGTGGTGGAGCTCGATGGGGTTTAGTTGGTAGTCGTTCTGCGGGGCAAATGCTTCGCGCGCCTTTTTCAAGGCGTAGTCTCCTGCGAGGAATTTGGGGAGGTGGAGGACCTTGGCCCTCCTCGTCCCCCTCTTCCTCTCTGGAGGCGCCGGAGTCCGACATAACCCGGTTCGTTACCCCCCCGGACCGGGTATCCGTAAATGGATTCCCCAGCGTTAAAAAAAAAAAAAAGGGTGGCGCAGCCGTTGTAAATATACTGAGACCTTAGAACTGATATCTCAAGGTGGGTGGCGCATTTACGTTGTAGATGTCTATGGAGTCTGGTAACCACTTAACACCAGATGGGCTGTGAGCTCGTCCACCCATCTATGCCATAATAACAAATAAAAAAAACACCCAGACAAATTACAAGCAATTACAAATACACTGTAAATTTTTCGAACATTTTTCTAACGTTTCCTATCGCAGAGAACGTGACTGTAATACATTGAAATATAACAATGAAAGTTTAATGATTTGTTGAGAAAAATCTATGAATATTAATGTTTTTTTTTGGCTGAGCTCGTTAAACACAAGACCGATGTTCGGTAATTTTATAAGAAACTTTTGTTAGCTTCACTAATTACTGAATCACGGACCATTCCCGATCCTGCGGACAGAATGGAAAGCAGTCGACGTCGCCCAAAACACGTCATCTCGGATCCTCCCGATCCACTAACGGTGCTTTTAGGTACTTCAAGCACCGGTCACCGTTCTCGTCGAACCCGTCGCTTGCGACGAAGGGCTCGACGAGTAAATTAACTCTCAGACACAGCCCACTGAGTTTCTCGCCGGATCTTCTCAGTGGGTCGCGTTTCCGATCCGGTGGTAGATTCTGCGAAGCACGGCTCTTGCTAGGGTTCGTGTTAGCATCGTCGTCAGGTTTGAGCCCCGTGAGCTCACCTACTAGCCACGGTTACGCTGAAATAGCCTCTCAAGGCTATCAGATTAGGGAGAAAAAAAAAAAAAAAAAAAAAAAAAAACACGCACCAAACCATTTGCCATCGTCTTGTTAGTGATTGATCGAAAGAACCTAAAGTATATCTAGGGTATTGCTAAATCATTCCTCTTCACACCGATTTTTTTATTGCTTAGATGGGTGGACGAGCTCACAGCCCACCTGGTGTTAAGATAACCTTGGGGGTTATCTTTGGTTCCAGCTTAATGAATTTGAAGGGTGTGGTAGCCCATCATATGCCATAATATGCATTGTTCATCCGTACAGCGTACATACATGGAAATCGCTGTACATCCTGAAATTATTTCGGAAGATCAGTAAACTTGGACATCACTTGTCAGTTCATATTAACGTCTGACGTGGGTCGGACCCTAAAGTTGTAAGCCGTTATTGATTACTTCCCAGGCATAGACAAGATTTTATTTATGACATCTGCATGCTTAGGCTATTGTGATTCAAGTGGAGGACGGCTGTCATTAAAGTCTCAAGATGGATGACGGTAATTACGTTGTGATGTCTATAGACCAGCCTTTCCCAAAGTGGGCGATAACGCCCCCTTGTGGGCGCTCCAGGCCTAACGGGGGGCGGTAATAGGCCCAGAAAAAAATGGGGCGTTCTGTAAAGGCTTGGTAGGTGATTTGTAATTTCGCCTAGGAGGACTCTTAGACACCGACTGAGCTCTCGCTACAGTGGTTTTTAAGTAGGTGAAAAAATGGGGGCGCTAAAAAATAATGTATTCTCAAAGTGGGCAGTAGACAAAATAAGTTTAGGAACCACTGCTATAGACTATTAGACAATCCATAAATAATTATACGTGAAGCAAAAACTTTGTATCCCTTTATACGAAAATTGCACGGACGGAGGAGTATGAAATTTCCCACACTCATAGAGAATATAGAGAAGGAGTGCAGAATGTTATTATTTTTTTTATTATACAAAAAAATACATTAATACAATTTTAAAAAAACATGACACACACTACCATGTATTTGACACACATACACATGCATACTATTGGCTTACTGTCAAACTTTTCTTATTGCCTAAAGCCTGTGGTCAATTGAGAATAGGTTCAATATTGTTTGTCTTTATAGTCTAAGGTGTAGTCTTGGAAATCTGCGATTATAGAAGTATAATAATAGTTTTTGACAATAGAAACATGATAGTGTACAAAATTATAATTTCAATTAATTATAGTCGAATTTCGACTACTGTGAGACCACTAGTAATTATTAATACGTGAAGCAAAAACTTTGTATCCCTTTATACGAAAATTGCACGGACGGAGGAGTATGAAATTTCCCACACTCATAGAGAATATAGAGAAGGAGCGCAGAATGTTAATATTTTTTTAATGCAAAAAAATTACATTAAATCAATTAAAAAAAACATGACACACACTACCATTTGGACACAACAGATTTATTTAAATACTCCTTGTTTATTGTGAAACTTTTGTTATTGTTTTAAGTCTGTGGTCAAATTGAGAATAGATTAATATTATTTGTTATAAGACTGTCTGTTTAGCGTCTGCTTCACGGCAGTAACAGGTAGGGAGAAGGTATCTCTCGATATGAGTATACTCGGCTTTTTTTTTATTGCTTAGATGGGTGGATGAACTCACAGCCCACCCGTTGTTAAGTGGTTACTGGAGCCCATAGACATCTACAACGTAAATGCGCCACCCACCTTGAGATATATGTTCTAAGGTCTCAAGTGTAGTTACAACGGCTGCCCCACCCTTCAAACGGAAACGCATTACCGCTTCTCGGCAGAAGTAAGCAGGTGGTACCTACCCGTGCGGACTCACAAGAGGTCCTACCTTCAGTTCTTATCCTTTAGGTTGCGACGACTTCTATCTATACTAATATTATAAAGAGGAAAGATTTGTTTGTTTGTTTGTTTCGAATAGGCTCCGAAACTACTGGACCGATTTGAAAAATTCTTTTTCCATTAGAAGCCGACATTGTCCCTGATGAACATAGGCTACTTTTTTTTCATTTTTTTTTTTTTTGTTTTTGTTTCATGTGTGTTTTAATGTTTCCGAAGCGAAGCGAGGGCGGGTCGCTAGTATTTTATACTTCTACTAGCTGACCCGGCAAACGTTGTGTTGCCTTAAATAAGATTTCTAGGGAAATTCTACTGTAGAAATAAAAACCTCATTTAACCACATAATACCTCATTATAAACAAAAAAATATATCCAAAAAATTAAAATAAAAAATAAATGTTTGGGGTGGACAACCCTTTTCACTTAGGGGTATGAAAAATAGATAGTAGCCGATTCTCAGACCTACTGAACATACTATTGATACACAAATAAAACCAACAAAACATGGCTGAAAAATGTATAGTATTGTATAGCTCTCAAATATATTAAGTGTATAATCTATGATGTATAATGAGTAAGTAAGACAGGAGACCGGCTTCGTCCTCATCCCTACTACGTGATGTTTGCTGGATCAGTGGTGACACCTGGTGGGGATAGCTGATCGATTGATAGTTGATCAGTAGTCGACCGGCGAGCGCGGGAGATCAAATTCAATTTAAAAAAAATCATAATTAAAGGAACTTGAAATTATAAACTCTGAATAAGAATTTATCGTACTACAATTATAATATTTGATTGCCATCTTGCAACCTTATTGCGGATGGAAAAATAGGGGTTGATCGTATAAGAGTGAAAATTGAGAGTAATATGATTTTTTTTATTTTAAGTCATGATAAAACTAAATAAAAAACTTGCCAAAAAAATTAAAGTTTATAATTAACAAAAAATAGGAGTTGATCATAGAGGGATGAAAAATTGAGAGTAACATCAGATTTTTTATTTTAATTCATGACAAAATAAAAATAAAAATGAAAATCTTGCCAAAAAAATTAAAGTTTATAATTAACAAATAAAAAATAGGGGTTGATCGTAGAGGGGTGAAAATTTCAGAGTAATATGTTTTTTTTTATTCTACGTCATGACAAAATAAAAACAAAATTCTGGCAAAAAAATTTAAAGTTTTTAATTAGCAAATAAAAAATAAGGGTTGATCGTAGAAGGGTGAAAATTGAGGATTGTATGTATTTTTGTATGTTGTATCATAAAAAAATAGAAATTAAAAATTTTGTCTAAAAAATAAAAAATAAAATTTAGGGGTGGACTACCCCTAACATTTAGGGGGATGAAAAATAGATGTTGGCCGATTCTCATAGATACCGGATAAGCACAAAAAATTTCATCAAAATCAGTCAAGCCGCTTCGAAGGAGTATGGCAACGAAAACTGTGACACGAGAATTTTATATATTAGACTAGCTGACCCGGCAAACGTTGTGTTGCCTTAAATAAGATTTCTAGGGAAATTCTACTGAGAAAAAAAAACCTCATTTAACCACATAATACCTCATAAACAAAAAAAATATCAAAAAAAATAAAATAAAAAATTAATGTTTGGGGTGGACAACCCTTTTCACTTAGGGGTATGAAAAATAGATAGTAGCCGATTCTCAGACCTACTGAACATACTATTGATACACAAATAAAACCAAAAAAACATGGCTGAAAAATGTATAGTATTGTATAGCTCTCAAATATATTAAGTGTATAATATATGATGTATAGTAAGACAGGAGACCGGCTTCGTCCTCATCCCTACTACGTGATGTTAGCTGGATGAGTGGTGACACCTGGCGGGGATATTGATAGTTGATCAGTAGTCGACCGGCGAGGGCGGGAGATCAAATTTAATTTAAAAAAAATCATAACCAAAGGAACTTGAAATTATAAACTCTGAATAAGAATTTATCGTACTACAATTATAATATTTGATTGCCATCTTGCAACCTTATTGCGGATCTGTGCATAGAATAAAAAAATATTAATCGGGATGGAAAAATAGGGGTTGATCGTATAAGAGTGAAAATTGAGAGTAATATGATTTTTATTTATTTTAAGTCATAACAAAACAAAATAAAAAATTTGCCAAAAAAATTAAAGTTTATAATTAACAAATAAAAAATAGGGGTTGATTGCATAAAAGGATGAAAAATTGAGAGTAACATCAGATTTTTTATTTTAATTCATGACAAAATAAAAATAAACATGAAAATCATGCCAAAAAAATTAAAATTTATAACTAACAAATAAGAAATAGGGGTTGATCGTAGAGGGGTGAAAATTTCAGAGTAATATGAATTTTTTTATTCTACGTCATGACCAAATAAAAACAAAATTCTCGCAAAAATTTTTAAAATTTTTAATTAGCAAATAAAAAATAAGGGTTGATCGTAGAGGGGTGAAAATTTAGGGTTGTATGTATTTTTGTATGCTGTATCATAAAAAAATAGATATTAAAAATTTTGTCTAAAAAATAAATAAAAAAATTTAGGGGTGGACTACCCCTAATATTTAGGGGGATGAAAAATAGATGTTGGCCGATTCTCATAGATACCGGATAAGTACAAAAAATTTCATCAAAATCGGTCAAGCCGTTTCGGAGGAGTATGGCAACGAAAACTGTGACACGAGAATTTTATATATTAGATAATCACAAATTTCGCCAAGACTACACTATAAATAATATTAACAAAGACACACAACATAAACACAAACAAAAGACAAACACATAAAATTGAAAGTTTATCTTTGTTAAAAAGCCCAAGTTTAAGTGTGATCTATCCAAGCTCCACTGTCGCCATGATGGAGAGCCAAACCCTCTTCCAAATTTGCATACTCGTGTTCTGAATACGAATAAAGTTTAAACAAGGTCGTCTGTGTTAATGTCACCGTGATAACATTCATATTTATTAAGACTAGTGATGCCCTGGTAATCGAAATTCGACTATAATTAATTGAAATATAAGTTTGTACACCATTATGATTCTATTGTTAAAGACTTTTATACTTCTATAATCACAAATTTCACCAAGACTACACTATAGAAAAATATTAATAAAGACAAAAATTATTTAATCTATTCTCAATTCGACCACAGGCGTCAAGAACAAAAGTTTGACAATAAATATATAGTATGCATGCGTGTGTGCGTCAAATACATGGTAGTGTGTGTAATGTTTTTTTTATTGATTTAATGTATTTTTTAGGCATAATTTAAAAAAATACACTGCTTCTCTATATTCTCTGTAAATGTGGGAAATTTCATACCTCCGCCGTCCGGGCAATTTTCATAAAAATGGATACAAAGTTTTTCCTTCATGTATTAATATATAAATATAATATAAATAGTTACATAAATATAATATTTTTATGTGTATATGTAATTATACAAATGAACAAAATTTTTAAATCATTTCATTTCTTTAAAGTCCTTTGGTCACATAACCAGGAAAGAGGACTGGATGGAGAGACTAGTTACTTAAAGCCAGGAGGAAGGTGAGAGGCAACGCGCCACCACAGGACATCTTGTGAGTCCGCGCGGGTAGGAACCACCACCCTGTCTATTTGTGCCGTGAAGCAGTAATTCGTTTCGGTTTGAAGGGTGGGGCAGCCGTTGTACTGTTAAAAGTGAGACTTTACAACTCTTGTCTCAAGGTAGGTGGCGGCATTTACGTTTTAGATGTCTATGGGCTCCGGTAACCACTTAACACGAGGTGGACCGTCAACTCATCCACCCATCTAAGCAATAAATAAACAATAACAAAAAAGTGTTTATAATAATAATGAAACAGTTTATTTGAGATCCTTTATTCGAAGTCACTTAAAAGCTCTGAATTGAGCTTTATGAACCATTGACCTTAACAGAAAAGAAACTTGACAAAAAAGTTCATCTCCCCAGAGATTCGAATTGCCTGTTATTAAATTAAAAGTTTTCATAATGATAAAGCTTGCTGAGCTTGCCGGGCATTAGCGGACGTGACTTCAGAAAGCTTCCGGGGTAAACTTTGGGTGTGACGTCATGAATTTTAAACAGCTTACGGCTTTTAAACGTTTGCAGGTTAAATTGATTTGAGTTAATTTTTTTCTTTTCTTCCACGTGGTTATTCTCTCTCCCTCCCAGCGTCGTGAGTCCGGTCTAGACCAGAACCACAGCGGCGAAAAAAAAGATTTTTTAATTTTATTGCTTATATGGGTAGCCCATGGACATCTAGAACGTAAATGCGCCACCCACCTTGAAATATAAGTTCTAAGATATCAAGTATAGTTACAACGGCTGCCCCGCCCTTCAAACCGAAACGCATTACTGCTTCACGGCAGAAATAGGCAGGGCGGTGGTACTTACCCACGCGGACTCACAAGAGGTCCTACCACCAGTAATTACGAAAATTATAATTTTGCGGGTTTGATTTTTATTTACACGATGTTATTCCTTCACCGTGGAAGTCAATCGTGAATATTTGTTGAATTTTTTTTTTTTATTGCCTTTGTAGGCAGACGGGCATACGGCCCACCTGATGGTGAGTGGTTACCGTCGCCCATGGACTTCAGCAATGCCAGGGGCAGAGCCAAGCCGCTGCCTACCGCTTAATACTCTCCACAAGCCTCGTTTGAAGAAGGACATGTCATAGCGCTCGGGAAACACCGTGGAGGGGAGCTCATTCCATAGCCGGATGGTACGTGGCAAAAAAGATCTCTGGAAACGCACTGTGGATGACCGCAGTGGCTCCAGGTAGTATGGATGAACTCTACTCCGGTGGCGGGCGGTGCGATGGTAAAAACGAGATGCTGGTATCATCTCGAACAATTCCTCAGAGCACTCCCCATGGAACATACGGTACAAAATACAGAGGGAACCGAAGTCCCTCCGCGTATTTCGTTATACGTATTCGAATACGTATTTCATTAGAAAAATTGGTGCCTGCCTGAGATTCGAACACCGGTGCATCGTTCAACACGAGTGCACTGGGCGTCTTATCCTTTAGGCCACGACGACTTCACTTGCCATTTCTACTACAATTTCCATAAATATCCTAGTCACATGCATCTCCTCCCTACGCATCACAAGTCTATACCACGCTAACCGTAACCCTAGATCGTAATGTCTATTTTCGTAATAATTAAATTGAATTTTTATTGCTGACGACGAGATGACGGCTGATAGTGAAGAATGGAATAGAAAAATTCGCTATGTCGACCCCACCTAGTGGGATAAGGTGGAGACAAAGAGAAGAGACATTACGATCTTAATTACTTTTTAAGCTTTCTTGGCGTTATCCGTAGGTTGCTTCATTTCAAATGGCACTACTTTTTTTTAACTCAACATTCTGAACTACAAGTTGAACGAAGGCAAAAGGTCTTGAATTTGAAGATTTTTAATGAAAGCTCAAAAGAATAGATGTGATGATATTCAGAATAAGGTAGGCAAAAATATTTACTTCCTTCCTATTTGCTGGTAGCCTAGGGGGCTCGTCAGCTACCTCCAGATGGGAAGGTAAATTCACGGACTCAACCTGAGAGAATTTGCTAACACTAGCCCTAGCAAGAGCAATGCTTTGCAGGATCTATTCACTGAGAAAAAGTTACTCGTACACGATATAACAATGCTTTCAGTCTAGCAATCAAAACTTCTTACATAATTACGAACTTAAAGTTGTAATTACATTGTCATATTCAGTTGCTTAACTCATTTAACATATTAATGCGTTCATCTTAACAGTGCTTACACGACGAGACAACATGGTTGATAGCCTAGGTGGTGTGATGAATAAATCATTAGAAAAAGCAGCTGAACTAATGTAATTAGTATCCAAAAAGAATTATAAAAAATCCTATTATTATTATTATTTTCATCACCCATCTAAGCAATAAAAAAAATCGGCGTGGAGAAGAATGATTTAGCAAGTCGGAGTTGAACCGACTAAAACCTCCTGTCGCTCAACAACCAGCATCACGATTTACCCAATTCACAAGAACCGGGCGAATCGCCTCGACGGTCCTACGACCAGCCGAAGAGTCGGCCAGCCGTCTGGACCATGACTCGAGCACGGACCGCCGAGATTGGGCCCTCCGCGCTCTGACCACACTGGGGCTGGGACGTGCCAAGCCCCGAGCACGAAGGTCAGCCCGCCACTGATAGTCAGCAGCGAGCGCCTCCGCCTCCAGCACCCAAGGCGGCGTCCCAGCCAGTACACAAGCCGCCTCGAAGGAGATGGTGCGATAGCCGCGGATGACCCTGACCGCGATGGCTTCGCTACCCCCACGGCCAGGGACTGGCCCCACACGGGCGCCCCGTATAAGGCCATTGATCGCACCGCCGAAGGAGCCGTCTTAACGCGCCGGCCACCCCCAACAAACGAGGGACCAGATTCTGAAAGTGAGCACGGAAGGTCCAACGGCTGTCCAGAATGAGGTCGAGGTACTTCAACTGCATCCCGACCCCAATACGGACGCCTCCAACCACGATATGGGCATCGACAGGTGGCACTCTCTGGGGCCTGTGGAACCACACTGAGCGCCACGTCGAGGCCCAATCTCCTGATTTTGCCGACGACATGCGCCACTCCAGCGGTAACAATACGGGCAGACTCAGCAAAACTCCCCCCCGGGCCACGACCAACGTGTCGTCTTCGTAACAGATTAACTCTTATGCCCGGGAGGAGGACACCCCCCAGCACCCAGTCATACCCGATATTCCACAAAAGGGGGCCGAACACCGACCCCGGTGGAACACCGCGCACGACCGGGAGCCAGTTTACGATCCCACCGTGTCCGGTACACGTGACCGATCTGTCCTCCAAGTAGGAATCCACCAGCCAGCGAAGGTAGAGGGGCACTCCGTGTCGTTCCAGCACCCCCCTCTAAGCACCCCCCGCCAAAGCCACCCCACCCCCGGAGACGGCCTCCTCCGAGAGGGCCCGCACGCGAAGGATCGCGTCTACCGTTGAGCGGCCCTCTCGGAAGCCATACAGCTCCGCCGACAGATCGGGTCCCACCCTAACCAGATGCTGGATGATGTGGGCCGCCAGAATGCGTTCCGGCAGCTTGCCCACCTCATCCAGCAACACGATGGGACAATTAGTGAAGCGAACAAAAGTGTCTTATAAAATTACCGAACATCGGTCTTGTGTTTAACGAGCTCAGCCAATCAAACCATTAATATTCATAGATTTTCTTCAACAAATCGTTTAACTTTCATTGTTATATTTCAACGTATTACAGTCACGTTCTCTGCGATAGGAAACGTTAGAAAAATGTTCGAAAATATTAGTGATTTTGTTTTTTTCGTTTCAGATATTTGCTTGTAATTTGTCTGGGTGTTTTTTTTTATTTGTTTTTATGGCATAGATGGGTGGACGAGCTCACAGCCCATGTGGTGTTAAGTGGTTACCAGAACCGATAGACATCTACAACGTAAATGCGCCACTCACCTTGAGATTTGTTCTAAGGTCTCAGTATAGTTACAACGGCTGCCCCACCCTTCAAATCGAAACGCATTACTGCTTCACGACAGAAATCGGCGGGGTGGTGGTACCTACCCGCGCGGACTCACAAGAGGTCCTACCACCAGTAAATGTTCTGGTTCCACTGTTCCATCAGGTCGGATTTGCTCGTCGCTTCGCTTCAAGCTTCAAAAACAGAGACTTGCCTTGTTGTATAACTTAATAAATTACTTAAATTAAGGGTGTGAGGCCTTAGGTATGATATGGCCTTAACAGTTTCCGCTATACTTTATAATCTTCGCCAGGGGGTTGAATGGTGGAGTGGAAACTCTCGCGTGCTCGGGTCACGGCCCCTACTATTGTTTTTCGAGTGGGGAGCCGGTATCGGGAACGTTTACACAATGCTGCCTAAGCGATCGTGAAGTGAGATTACGGAACAATGAATAGACATTCGACAAATTTTAACGTAGTACTGGTTTTTTGCTTTTTTTAAGCTATTGCATAGCTTTTATCGTGGGCTTTGAGCGCGGCGACCGAATCAAGAAATTCCGTAACGAAAATAAAACCTAACACCCTCACTCCGCCTATAGTAACCGGCAAACTTCTTGAGCAAATGACCTTGACTGCGCAGAACCGAATTTTAGATCACTTTGGTGGTGAGGGTGAGGCGCGACGGCAGGGGAAATCGTATCGAGCGCGTTATTGGTAGATCAATCGAACCTTGCGTCCCGCACCGCGCCCTAGTTCCGCTTGCTCCCAAAAGTACGCTTGCGTACAGTAAAAATCGTTATTCATCGTTAAGTTATTTGTTATAATTGCTTGTTGACTTTGTTGCCATTGCTATATGTTGAGTGTTTGTTGATTTTTTATAAGAAATACACTATGCCGCGACAAACTGGTGTAGTATTCAAAAGAAAGGGTAGAAAAATTGTGTACGACGTATATTGCTTCATTATAAAACAGGGGAAGAATGATATGGAAAAAGTAAAACAGACTTCGGAAGCAAGAAAAATATCAGTGAGTAGTGAGTGGCTCAGAATGAAGCTTACGACGAATTATGAAAGAGCTAGGCTTCAGATGGAAAAAAAAAACAGAAAGTAATCGGAAGCTGGTAATTGAAAAAAGTAACATTCGATTACTACGAATCGAATATCTTCAAAAAATCATTAATTATAGACAAAAAAGAAGACCGAACCGACCGAGTTGTAAACTACACCAATGAGCCCTATGTCGACTCATCACGATGATAGCGACTCGGGTGATGAAAACAGTGATGATGATGATGGTCAAGATTAGGATAACGAAAAAAAAATTACAAATACCAGCTTCGCTTCAACTGAACCAAGACCTGGCAACAGCTCTAGTTTTGACTTAATAGAAGGAATATCTATTTTACCCCAAGATTAAATTATTACAATTATTAACCTATATTTTTTGTTGATGTTCTAATAAATATATAAATAAATACATAATATGTTGATTTTCATAATTTAATAGCATTATGACGCAGAGTAAATAATGTTTTTGCACGTGAGTGTACCATGCGCGAACTTACCCCCACTACGTCGACAAATGCTCAAAAAGTTTGCCGGCTATTATACCATGTAACTCGCTTTCAACACATTCACACGTTGCGCTTGTGTAGTGTTTGCGAATAAGCGCGCGGCGTGACGTCGCACTGCATGCGCATCATAAAAAGTCTGCCCATCTCTCTCTCGCGCGATCTAGCCTATGAGTGTGAAGGGGACAGTTAATGTTTTGCTTTTGTTAATGTTTATAAATATAGCGTGGTCTTATTTTTTTAATATTAAATTATTATTGTCTAATTATAATTGCATAAGTTCATAAAAAATGCTATGCAATAGCTTTACCGCGGCAGTCCCCGAGTAGGTAGGTACCACACGTGTTTTTTTTCTCTAGTGTTTTAACTTGCTTATATTGGGAGGACCTTTAATTGGCTTTTTGTTTCTATTTTTTTTTTATTGTTATATATTAATCTATGTATTTTGTTGAGTTGGACTGTTGGTCCTCCTTGTAATAAATAAATACATAATAATATGTCGAACGACAAAGAGGTCGACTGGCAACCTAACCCATGCATCAGCCCGCTGAGATTCACGCCGGATCTTCTCAGCTAGTCGCGATTCCGATCCAGTAGTAGATTCATTCACGAAGCAGTTGCTCTTGAGTTGTTAGGTCTTCTTCGGAGGCGCTCGGGCAGCTGTTAGCAAATCCCACCCCTTCTGGCTGAGTCTTTGCTCGCCCACCTGTCCTGGTGAAACTGGAAAGGACTCCGGGCCACCAGTAATCCTTCAATCATAAAAAAAGAAAGTGAAACACTATGATATCCTGCAACAAATAATATAAAGAATACGGAACGTATAAATTACCGGAAGACTGTAGCTAATCTCGAACTTCAACTCGATAAATTAATTGACAAAGTTTCGTTCAGTCGGAAGTTGGTTCATTTGTTATTGGACAGATAATAATAATTTAATTGTTGTGCAAGATTATACACTGTAATTATTAGATTAGACGCGGAGCTTCCAAAATCGTTCGAGGATACTTTATCACTTATTTTATTGGTGAACGAATGCAAGCTTATCCTGAAAATGTCGTAAGCGGCATTCAGGCATCTATCAAATATCTTTGTGTTGGGTGATGGCTACCCGCCACAATAGTATAACATATAATACCTATACTAGCAGACCCGGCCACACGTTGCGTGGCTAAGGTTTTTGTTTCTAAATAACACGTGGCCGGCTATGCTATTACCAAAAGCTAACAAAGTTAAGAAACGTTGGTATTTTTAACACAGCGCCATCTATGAGATATTAATGTCAGACAGTATTAAAATTGTCTGTAAAACTGATTTAAGGTGCCATCTGTTTTAGACTTATGAAACTTACAATTAGTAACAATAATCAAAATAAGAAATAATTAAATATTACGGTTTTACATAACAATAAAACCGATATTATGTGCCGAGAAGGAAAACATACAGCATTGTATTATGAAGAAGCAGTGTGTACTTAGCTTAGATTCCTTGTCTATGTCCAACCATAGACCGTCAATTTAGTTCCATCTTTAGCCGCTAGGTGCTGCCAGCAAGTATAAAGGGAGCGCAGCCATCTTTGATCTTCATAGTCTTCACCAGGAAGAACTTCCTGCAATGCTGTATGTTTTCCTTCTCGGCACATAATATCGGTTTTATTGTTATGTAAAACCGTAATATTGATGTGCCTTTGGAAAACATACAGCATTGTATTATGAAGACGTGTTTGTTATCTGCTGGTGAAATTATTAAGCACAACGCTATGATGAAATAGGTAAAGCCATAATAAAATTATGAAGCGCAATGATAATGTTCATAATTTATATAATTATTAAATCGAAAAAACAGTTGTTAACTTCCACGTTAATTCAATAATTAAAAAATATTTAAAGTTTGTAATAAACATTTTATCTTGTATATACAAGAAAATGTATAAATTGTATAAATGATGTATACACATCATGTAGAAGTAAATGTGTTGAAAAAAAGAATCGTGAGGATCTTTACGAAGCTCTATTATTCGGCAATAATTATTGTAAACGTTTGGATGATTTGCAATTGCCTCTAGAAAGTATTTCGTCCATTGGTTCATTATCAATCCATCTCAGAGGCTACTGCTGATCTACCACTTCTTAGAGATGCGTTGATGCCATTACCTCGTAAGGTTGAACGAAGACCAGTTTCCAATTACAGTACGGGATGCCGCTTTTGTGACAACACACATAGAAAAAAGTCCTTACGAATCTTACCGGGCATGTCTTTAGTTTCATGTTTAGAAAGCACTTATGCAGATTATTGACGAAAATGGATTTCAATTTTAGACCCAAAGACTGGTATCAGAAAGATGTTTTTCTCTGTTATCAAAGAAACTGTCTTTAGAAATGTTGAGCAAAGTAAGGTCATTAACTCTGCGTCCCGTAGCCAGCAACATGGTTGTTGGTGTCCTTCAAGCTACATTGAAGCGTGATGTGGTGGCTGGGTTTGAAGAAAACCAGTTTAGAACTATTCTCGGATCTCATGTGAATGGGACTACACTTAGTAAAATTGTAATAAGTAGTTGAATTTTGTTTAGTTATTCCGATGGCTTTTTTAAAATAGCAATTTTTATTAGAGAGCTTGAGAATGTTTGCTGTCCTACATGTATTTCGCCCACAGAAAGTTGA
Source organism: Bombyx mandarina (assembly GCF_030267445.1). Lineage (NCBI taxonomy): Eukaryota > Metazoa > Arthropoda > Insecta > Lepidoptera > Bombycidae > Bombyx > Bombyx mandarina. Next base: position 7,105,555 of record NC_143226.1, read on the forward strand.
CAGCGCTGCTTTATGATGCAGAAGGATTGTTTTATAGGCAAAATTTTTTTTTTTTTTTTTGGAAAAGAAGAAAGAATTTGGCAACATCTGCAGACTTAGGATCAATTTTAAAACTGTAGCACCATATGCACCATCTTCTAGTTGCTGGTAAGTATGCTGACAAAGTGGATTGACACCAGCTAATTTTCAACAAATCTCCTGTTTAGACCAGTCATTATTTGTACAACCTCCCCCCCCCCTTTCTAAGCTTTCAGGGTTAATGTTTAACCTGTGGAGGAGGCAGGTTTTGGATTTCGTGCGAGTTATCTAGCGTTCGGGATCTGAGGGCTTGGAAACCCAAATGCTTTCGCTCAGTCTGGGAACACTACCAGGTAGGTTCCCTAGACACTGTTGAAGTGAGTCAGTACTTTGGGGAGAAGGTTGAGAGGAGGAATTCTCCATGCTAGTTGCATCCTCTACGGTCTGCTGAAGGTATCCAATCTTGGTCGGCGAATGGGTTTATATCCGGATGACCCCACTTTCGAAAAACTTTTGTGGTCACTTGTGGTAAAAAGTGCCATTTCGCAGGTTGATTTCCTCGTGATAGCCTGTCGGCTATGATGTTGTATCTCCCCGAGAGATAAGCTGACAGTTATCTTGAACTTATCGCTTAGGTTTAAAAATCGAAAGGTCAACGTTAGTGAAATACTTTCAGATTCATTTTGATTGTCACTACCATTGCAAATAGCTCTTTTGTGGGTGAGCCGTTTCTGTTGTTGAGCTGACCATAGACAGGACGTTAATATTTTGTCTAATTGTAACCCCTACCCATGTCCGAAGCTTCCGTTGCCAGGAAATGGTTGGTTTTGGGTCTCGGCAATGTTTGACATGTGGCTCCGCGTCAGCACTGCATTTGTAACCCATACACATGTCCGAAGCTTCCGTTGCCAGGAAATGGTTGGTTTTGTGTATCGGCAATGTCTATCATGTGGCTTCGCGTCAGCACTGCATTTAATTGTTAACACATGCAGGATGGCCTGTTTTTTACCCCTTTTCTTGAAACTTTGCAAGAAAATTTGCAAGTTAGCATAGATTGATGTAATTCCGTCAGAGTTTGAGCTAGGATGTTGTTGAGTGGCCACTTCGTTTCTCGCAATTTTCCATCGAATCCCTAGACATGTCATCTCTTGAACCAGTGTACTAATTGATTTTTTGTAAGGCTGACTTGGCAGCCCAAATAATCCAAGAGCTTTACAGCTTATGTGGCCTGAAGACTCAACTTGGACTTCTTTTGATGGACCTGGTGGGATTTGCGTAGGTGGGATAACACTCAACATCCCTTTGCACGCAATGTTTCCGCGACCGAGCATGCTATGCAAGCAAAAAAGGTGTATTTGTCTTCATGGACCAAGAAAAAGTCGCGTAGGTAGGTTAACATTTGACTTCCCTATGTACGTAAGGTCTTCGCGACCGAGCATGCTATGGGAGCAAAAACGTTTATTTGTCTTGGTGAAACAAGATCATGTCGTGTAAGTAAGCTAGCACTTCGATTTTGCACGCAATGCCTCCGCGACCGAGCATGCTGTGGAAGCAAAAAGGTGTATTTGTCTTCAAGGACCAAGAGAAAGTCGCGTAGGTACGTTAACATTTGACTTCCCTATGTACGCAAGGTCTCCGCGACCGAGCATGCTATGGGAACAAAAACGTTTATTTGTCTTGGTGAAACAAGATTAAGTCGTGTAGGTAAGCTAGCACTTGACTTTGCACGCAATATCTCCGCGATCGAGCGACCGAGCGACCGAGCACCCTATATAATGGAAATTGACATGCCAGCCCAGATAATCCAAAACCTTCACAGCTTCTGCAGCCTGAAGTTTCAACTTGGATTTGTTTTGGTCGACCAAAAGGAAGTCGTCTAGGTAGACTAGCACTCGAGTTCCTTTTGCACGCAAGGTCTCTGCGACCCAGCATGTTATGGAAAAAAAAGGTTAATCCAAAAGCTTCACAGCTTCTGCAGCCTGAAGTTTCAACTTGGATTTGTCTTGGTCGACCAAAAAGGAAGTCGTCTAGTAGACACTAGCACTCGAGTTCCCTTTGCACGCAAGGTCTCTGCGACCCGCATGTTATAGAAGCAAAAAGGTGTGGCTCTGAAGCCAGACCGAAGGGTAGGCATGTCATTTCATACTAACTCATAAGAAGGTACCGATTCCTTCCTGGAGGTACTGATACTGGTACCTTGGTACTGATCCTCAAGAAGTATCGACGAAATTTTGCGACTGATACTAGAAAAATATTCCTGAGAAATGTTCAATTCTATCATCCAGTCCCCTGGGTGGAGAAAGTTTGGTACCTAGGTGTCCGAAAACAGTTAGGTGTTTTATCTTTACGACCTTGTTCAACTCTCGAAGATCCAAAATTGGACGCATTGATCCGTCGCTTTTCTTCCGCAGAAAAAAGGTAGTTTTTTTTTTTTTTTTTGTTATTTTTTTTCTTTTTTTTACGGTATTTGGTAACCATACATGGTTTACAAATTATTACAATTTTGGTGGCACTCAGTGCCTCCCGTCGGTGTCTTCAATTGCCCCCCTCTGGATTGTGCCAGATGTTACAGACTATGATTGTTTATAATGTTTGGCTTACCTTTTGTACGAGATCGTGACAAATAGGATTGTAGCCCTCAGAGGGACTGAATAGATTTCAATTTACTATTATCAAACAAAAATTCCTCAATGAGTGGTGCGTTGGCAACAGGATACTTTGTTAGAGACCACGGAAATTAAACTTTGACGTGTTATTTCTATACATACGGCCCTTTTTTCCGTATACAATTTAAAACGCTTTTTACGGGTAACTTGTACGACGGAGACGATTTGTCAAAGTTTTCAGTAATTATGTTACAAAGATTATTAGTTTAAATCTGTTGTGTTTTTGTCAAAATTTCCGTATTGACGAGATCAATTTGTTTACAACATTTTTCGTTACATTCAATTGTTACACACAGTTGATGCATTATTAGATTTACAACGTCACTGACCTGGTGGGATAACGAGCCGATTCGAAGATCGACCGTTACCTTTGAATCCCGTCGTTTCTTACGCAGAGACTCCTTTTGTTCTTTTTCGCTTGACGAGCTGTTCGAACGCGAGGCGTCTCCATCGCGTCTCGCCTGGACATCTTCCCTCTCGGAAATTATGGAGCTTGACTCAACATCACCTCCAACAGATGACGCGTGATTCATGGCGTCCGATGATAGGATTGGTAAATAATACTCGTAATGATTGCAAAATAACACTCATAGAAACACAAAATAAATATTTTTTTGCAATTAATAAGAAGTCGAATAAATATTTGTGGACTTGCGACTTCACAGTACGAAAGTACACAACGCTATGAAGATCAAAGATGGCTGCGCTCCCTTTATACTTGCTGGCAGCACCTAGCGGCTAAAGATGGAACTAAATTGACGGTCTATGGTTGGACATAGACAAGGAATCTAAGCTAAGTACACACTGCTTCTTCATAATACAATGCTGTATGTTTTCCAAAGGCACATCAATTATTAATTAATTAATATTGCAACCATTAATCGAAATAAAAACCATCCTATGGCATAAGTTGGAACAAAAGACATATTTAAAAAAAAAAGTTTAAATCGGTTCAGTAGTTTAGGTGTCCATCGCGGACAAACAACGTGACACGTAATTTATACATATGTATTAAGATTATATAACGTTACCTGATTTGTTTCAGATCGCGAATGTCCTGAGTTGGAACAGCCTGAAATAGGGAAGGTTACCTTCACTGGTCGACTGTTCGGAGATAAGTACGTACGAACTCTCTTAATCCGTGTACTACTTTTACTAGTGGTAGTGGTAGGACCTCTTGTGAGGCCACACGGTAGGTACCACCTGCCTGCCTATTTCTGCCGTGAAGCAGTAATACGTTTCGGTTTGAAGGGTGGGGCAGCCGTTGTAACTATACTGAAACCGTAGAACGCATATCTCAAGGTGGGTGGCGCACTTACGTTGTAGACGTCTATGGGCTCTAGTTACTACTTAAGACCAGGTGGGCTGTGAGCTCGTCCACCCATGTAAGCAATAAAAATAAAAACTACTTTAGCTATTTAAACTGCGAAGCCGTTTTATGTCTTGTATCTTTCAAGTCTTCTAACTTACCTACTTACCTCCCGAAATGTTCTGCGCTTACTGTGCTCTTACGGCCTGTCTAGTGAAGAAAAAAATACTATTGTTTACATTCGATAAATGACACGTTTAATTTATTGGGAACACGGAATAGATAAATAAGGTTGGAATGGTAATGTAGGCGGGGCAAGCGTGCCACAGTTATGATTGTACAAACATAACTCGACCGATTCTTTCATTCACCGCGTTTAGTGCGCTTCAGACTATTTGGGCCACATTCCGATAGAGGCACCCGTCACGTGCGGACGTGCTCATCGTCCACTCGATCGCCCGGTCTTTGTTCGCCCGGCTTTTGTTAGCCCGGCCATTGTTCGCGCGGCCTGTGTTCGTGATACATCTGCCGACCAAGTGTGTTTCCTGGAAGCTTTTATTTATTTTGTTTTAGTTATTTTTGTGTTTGTGGAACATTTGCCGACAAAGTGTTTTCCTGCAAGTATTTATTTGTTTTGTTTCTTTTTGTAATTTCTGTTTTGTTGTGCTTTTTCTTTGTCCTGTAGTAATCGCGCCGCATTGCCACCTGTGTTCAATAGAACCGCTCAGGTCCGAGAAGTTGGGGCCTCGCCGCAAGGCGAGTGTTTCAAGACCCGGGGCCGCCCCACCTGGGTACTCAGCGATCATGGACGCTGTATTCGCGGAATTCCTCCGACTTCGCCACCCACAGCTCGCCTCAGAGTTTCTGGCCTTCAAGGCCAATCACACTGCGAGCCCTCTCGAGGACTCCGCCGCGCTCGCTGCTCCTGCGTCGCCTGTACCTGCGTGCAGAGCTTCTGCATTGAGCACCGCAGCCTCTGTCGTGCCTGCCGCTCCCGTGTCGCCTATACTGGCGAGAAAAGCTGCTGCGTCGTCTGCCGTGACCATCGTTTCAGCTGAGCGATCATCCGCGGCCTCCGTCGCGCCCTCTAAAACACCTACACTTGCTCGTAGGTCGCCTGCACCCGCCTCCTCGTGCTCCGACTCTGACTCGGACATGGAGGTCGACCTCGCCCCCGCCTCATCGACGGATGGATTCACCCTGGTACAGAAGGGTAAGAAGCGTGCCGCGGAGTCTCGAGCTCCCGCGGCCGCTAAAATTAGCAAAGCCGTGAACGCGTCGCGCCCCCGCCCTCAGACTCCCGTTGCGCCCCCAGCCCGTGCCACTCCGTCGCCGCGTCCGGTGGCACAAAATAAAACCCAGACCCCTCCCCCGGTTATCCTTCAGGAGAAGGCAGCTTGGGATCGAGTTTGCCTGGCCCTTAAGGCCAAAAATATAACTTTCACGAATGCCCGTAACCTCGCGAACGGCATTCAAATTAAGGTTCAAACACCCGACGACCATAGGGCCCTCTCTTCTTACCTCCGTAAGGAACGTATAAGTTTCCATACTTATACGCTCCAGGAGGAGCGCGAACTCCGCGTTGTAATACGCGGAATCCCTAAAGAGTTAGATGTAGAGCTCGTCAAGGCCGATCTGTTAGAACAGGGCTTTCCAGTGAATTCTGTGCACCGTATGCACACCGGTCGCGGTAGGGAGCCATATAATATGGTTCTAGTCACCCTCCAGCCTACCCCCGAGGGTAAGAAAATCTTCAACACACAGACCGTCTGTAGGCTCTCCGGTATCGCCATCGAAGCCCCCCATAAAAAAGGCACTCCTAGCCAGTGCCATAACTGTCAATTGTACGGGCACTCTTCCCGTAACTGTCACGCGCGCCCCCGATGTGTTAAGTGTTTGGGCGATCACGCCACGGCCCTCTGCGCTCGCGACCAAAAAACCGCGACGGAACCGCCTAGCTGCGTCCTGTGTCGAACACAGGGTCACCCCGCGAATTACCGTGGTTGCCCCCGAGCCCCTAAAATAAATCGCCGCGTCGCCCGCCAAAACCGCCTCCGAGCTTCCGGCCCAGACATCAAAGCCACGGCACCCTCTGCGTCGCAGGCTAAGCCAGCATTCGTTCCGGCGGCGGTGCCCAGTGTCTCGGCCTGGGCAAAACCGCTGCCGTACACGAACACGGCTACAACTCCCTCCTCCGCGATTCGTCCCGCCCCCGCGACTCGTCCCTCTCCCGCGACTTGCCCTCCGACCGCGTCCGAAAATCTCGCTTTAGCGATCGACTTCTTTCAGTCGATCAACTTTGAGCGCGTTAACGCTTTGGGCGACGCCATTCGCGCTGCCTCCACTGCACAACACTTTATCGCCGTTGTGCAAGAATACGCCGACGTATACGCGTCATTAAATACGTACGTCCTCCCCTCACTCCGCCGGTAATCAATGGCGTATATAAGTAGAATAAAGCCCCTATCCGTAACGATAGGATTTTTTAACGCTTACGGTCTCGCAAATCAACGTGATCAGGTTTCTGACTTTTTGCGTGACCATCAAATTGATATCTTTTTAGTGCAGGAGACCCTACTTAAGCCCGCGCGCCGTGACCCTAAAATCGCGAACTATAACATGGTCAGGAACGACAGGCTCTCTGCCCGTGGTGGTGGTACCGTCATTTACTATAGAAGAGCCCTGCATTGCGTCCCGCTCGATCCTCCCGCGCTCGCTAATATCGAAGCATCAGTGTGCCGAATCTCACTGACGGGACACGCGCCGATCGTTATCGCGTCCGTTTATCTTCCACCGGATAAGATCGTTCTAAGCAGTGATATCGAGGCGCTGCTCGGTATGGGGAGCTCTGTCATTCTGGCGGGCGACCTAAATTGTAAACACATCAGGTGGAACTCACACACCACAACCCCGAATGGCAGGCGGCTTGACGCGTTAGTCGATGATCTCGCCTTCGATATCGTCGCTCCGCTAACCCCGACTCACTACCCGCTAAATATCGCGCATCGCCCGGATATACTCGACATAGCGTTATTAAAAAACGTAACTCTGCGCTTACACTCGATCGAAGTAGTTTCAGAATTAGATTCAGACCACCGTCCCGTCGTTATGAAGCTCGGTCGCGCTCCCGATTCCGTTCCCGTCACGAGGACTGTGGTGGATTGGCACACGCTGGGCATCAGCCTGGCTGAATCTGATCCACCGTCGCTCCCGTTTAACCCGGACTCTATCCCGTCTCCTCAGGATACCGCTGAAGCCATAGACATCTTAACGTCACACATCACCTCGACATTAGATAGGTCATCGAAACAAGTTGTAGCGGAGGACTTCCTTCACCGCTTCAAATTGTCCGACGATATTAGGGAACTCCTTAGAGCTAAGAACGCCTCGATACGCGCCTACGACAGGTATCCTACCGCGGAAAATCGTATTCGAATGCGTGCCCTACAACGCGACGTAAAGTCTCGCATCGCCGAAGTCCGAGATGCCAGATGGTCTGATTTCTTAGAAGGACTCGCGCCCTCCCAAAGGTCTTACTACCGCTTAGCTCGTACTCTCAAATCGGATACGGTAGTAACTATGCCCCCCTCGTAGGCCCCTCAGGCCGACTCGCGGCGTTCGATGATGACGAAAAAGCAGAGCTGCTGGCCGATACATTGCAAACCCAGTGCACGCCCAGCACTCAATCCGTGGACCCTGTTCATGTAGAATTAGTAGACAGTGAGGTAGAACGCAGAGCCTCCTTGCCACCATCGGATGCGTTACCACCCGTCACCCCGATAGAAGTTAAAGACTTGATCAAAGACCTACGTCCTCGCAAGGCTCCCGGTTCCGACGGTATATCTAACCGCGTTATTAAACTTCTACCCGTCCAACTCATCGTGATGTTGGCATCTATTTTCAATGCCGCTATGGCGAACTGTATCTTTCCCGCGGTGTGGAAAGAAGCGGACGTTATCGGCATACATAAACCCGGTAAACCAAAAAATCATCCGACGAGCTACCGCCCGATTAGCCTCCTCATGTCTCTAGGCAAACTGTATGAGCGTCTGCTCTACAAACGCCTCAGAGACTTCGTCTCATCCAAGGGCATTCTCATCGATGAACAATTCGGATTCCGTACAAATCACTCATGCGTTCAACAGGTGCACCGCCTCACGGAGCACATTCTTGTGGGGCTTAATCGACCAAAACCGTTATACACGGGAGCTCTCTTCTTCGACGTCGCAAAAGCGTTCGACAAAGTCTGGCACAATGGTTTGATTTTCAAACTATTCAACATGGGCGTGCCGGATAGTCTCGTGCTCATCATACGGGACTTCTTGTCGAACCGCTCTTTTCGATATCGAGTCGAGGGAACCCGCTCCTCCCCACGACCTCTCACAGCTGGAGTCCCGCAAGGCTCTGTCCTCTCACCCCTCCTATTTAGCTTATTCGTCAACGATATTCCCCGGTCGCCGCCGACCCATTTAGCTTTATTCGCCGACGACACGACTGTTTACTATTCTAATAGAAATAAGTCCCTAATCGCGAAGAAGCTTCAGAGCGCAGCCCTAGCCCTAGGACAGTGGTTCCGAAAATGGCGCATAGACATCAACCCAGCGAAAAGTACTGCGGTGCTATTTCAGAGGGGAAGCTCCACACGGATTTCCTCCCGGATTAGGCGGAGGAATCTCACACCCCCGATTACTCTCTTTAGACAACCCATACCCTGGGCCAGGAAGGTCAAGTACCTGGGCGTTACCCTGGATGCATCGATGACATTCCGCCCGCATATAAAATCAGTCCGTGACCGTGCCGCGTTTATTCTCGGTAGACTCTACCCCATGATCTGTAAGCGGAGTAAAATGTCCCTTCGGAACAAGGTGACACTTTACAAAACTTGCATAAGGCCCGTGATGACTTACGCGAGTGTGGTGTTCGCTCACGGGGCCCGCACACACATAGACACCCTCCAATCCCTACAATCCCGCTTTTGTAGGTTAGCTGTCGGGGCTCCGTGGTTCGTGAGGAACGTTGACCAACACGACGACCTGGGGCTCGAATCAATTCGGAAATACATGAAGTCAGCGTCGGAACGATACTTCGATAAGGCTATGCGTCATGATAATCGCCTTATCGTTGCCGCCGCTGACTACTCCCCGAATCCTGATCATGCAGGAGCCAGTCACCGTCGACGCCCTAGACACGTCCTTACGGATCCATCAGATCCAATAACCTTTTCATTAGATGCCTTCAGCTCTAATACTAGGGGCAGGCTTAGGGACCCCGGTAACCGTACTCGTCGAACTCGACAAAGAGGTCGACGTGCAACCTAACCCATGCATCAGCCCGCTGAGTTTCTCGCCGGATCTTCTCAGCGGGTCGCGATTCCGATCCGGTAGTAGATTCATTCGCGAAACAATTGCTCTTGAGTTGTTAGGTCTTCTTCGGAGGCGCTCGGGCAGTTGTTAGCAAATCCCACCCCTATTGGCTGAGCCTTTGCTCGCCCACCTGTCCTGGTGAAACTGGAAAGGCCTCCGGGCCACCAGTAAAGTTTCAATCATAAAAAAAAAAAAAAAAAAAAAAAAAAAAACTATTTGGGCGAACAGATCTCCGCTTTATAGTGCCGTGTTGTGCAATTATAACTTGTAAAACAAAAAATCAGACCTCAAGTATAGAGCGAGGAGGTATATCTTTCGATCGGTAAGTCGAAATTACCATTTAATTACATTAATATTTGTCTAAAACATAAAAATATACTGAGCATTATAAATTCCAAACATTAACAATATTATTGCAGCAAGTTTTAAATAGCATACATTGCGCGATGTGTACTCGCCCAATGAACGCAATGACCAAGTCAGCTTCCAATGTACTACATGCATTGCGTTCTCTACACTTCAATCTTTGAAATATCGGCCTTTGCCCTGATTGGCCGTGGTGCAGTTTGTCGATAGTGAGGTGACCATGTGGTGAAATAAAATCATCGACAGAATTCTCGACTATATTTACATTTGACATGGATAATTTTTGCATTATTTTATATTTAATTAATGATACCTAGTATATTCTTAGTGAGACGTATTTTCAGTAAAATAAATATGTATTATTATTATTGAATTATTATCATTGAATTAATGTGAAGGTATAATATAAAGGGACATGTAGACCTCTCATTTACGGGTATTTACTATATTGTCTAAGACGTATTAAAATCTAAGTAAAATGCTATTTGACTTATGCAGTAAATTAAAAATTTTAGGTTTCCTAAAGAACCTAACGCCAGGGAACAATGGATTGACGTGACAGGTAGAGGAAACTGGAGACAAAGACGAGTACTATTTGCTCTAAGCATTTTACTGAAAATGATTTTATCATAAAAAAATCAGAATACACTTAGTTTTGAAAAATTCATTCGCAATTAATAGCAAGCGCTAACTGCTTAACAAATACGTTTTATTCCAGGGACAGTGACTATTTGTAATTAATAAAAGTAAAATAGTTTTCTTTTTCAATATTTATTTCATGTTTCATTTTCTCCATTCATTCATCAGATAATTTATCGATAAAGAATATCGATTTTATCAAGCACAAACGTGTATGAACATTTTTATTGCCTTTTTGCGTGTATGAGTGTGTATGCCTACGGGTGTTTTGTGCTAGTTTGCGAACGAATATCTGTCCTGAGATTTATGTGTGGGTGTTTTTGTTGTGTGCGAAATACTTGTAATCACAGTATGTGTATGTGTAGAAATTAAAATAGTGGGGATGAAGCGGCGACACTGGTTCTAATACAAAATTAGAGCAAAGGCCTTTCCAACCTTATTTATCTATTCCGTGATTGGGAACTAAGCAAACGGGCAGAAAGCCGAGTCGTACTATCAATAATTTATAGAAATTCTATGCAATTCGAGACCTAGAATAGGAAGCGTTTACCACACGCCTCCTGAAACCCTGGACATCACAGGAAAGGAAACATCACATTACACACATACACTAAGGAAAGACCGCGCTGAGGATTTATTGAGGTTACCTCATCATCATATTGCTGCTGCAAGTTGATGTATTATCAATTGAAACCTCGAGTCGCAAAGTGGGCCAGTCTCTTAGCTTTAAGATTAAAAATATAAATAACCACAGTCATTCTCCCGCCCTTCTCCCAGTCACCTAGGGTCGGCGCAACATGTTTTCTCCTTCCATACTCCTCTATCATATACCATTTCTTCGCTCACTCCCTTCTTACATATATCGTCTTTCACGCAATCCATCCATTTCGTATTAGATCTACCTCTTCCTCTATATCCTTCCACATTCATAGTTAACACTCTCTTATTAACCTCATTTTCATTTCGTCTCATGTCATGTCCATATCATCCCAAACGAGCAATTTTCAGCTTCTCTCTCTTCTCTTCTTCACTTCTCAGCTTCTCATAAATAACCACAGTCCAATTTAGAAAAAAATACAGAGAAAACCAAACATATGAGTTTCTATCAGGCTATGTAATTATCTACAGGGCCGTGTACTCCTGTCCACATGGCTATCACGTTGTCGGACTACAGAGCCGGAGCTGCCAGGCTGACGGAAAGTGGGCTGGCCAACCACCAGCCTGCAAAGAAAACAGTAAGTTCAAATTATACTGGACCAGACTGGACTCGACTTGGCAGGGTAATCAGTCCCAATGAAAATCTACGAAACAAAGTCATAGTTTGTGTTGTGAAACTTCTTTAAATCTCAAAATTCTTTTCATCGCGTAGTCTTTCAAATTTGGGTCCAGCTTTTTTAATTTTAGAGCTATGCGTTAATATGGTCTATATCACGTTCTTTCTTCCATCTTATATTTGGGTATGAGAAAGCCAATCCGAATATGAAGACCACAATGCAATTATCGTCAAATAGTCCACTTTTGGTTCATTAGTTCTTCTAAAATCCAGTTAATCTTCCAAGTGGTTGCTGTTCTTCCCTTGCGGGCTCATTCTTCCGTACCATCTACAGCTGTTGCTTTTGTCTCCAGTCTACTGTCTCCAACCGCCGACGATAGAACACGCGAGGCACTCGGCTCTACCCGAGCAAGCCACCTTCGATCTAGACGCGACGGTCCAGTACAACTGTCATACCGGCTACGTCACCAATGGCTTCCCACGAGCTAAGTGCTTGGCTATCGACGGGCAGGCTTCTTGGTACGGGCCGGATATCACTTGTGAGCGTAAGTACCTCTTTGACTATAAAAGTTGTTTTATGAAAGAATTAGTTTTTTTTAGTATACACCCTTTAGACTTCCACGGTGAAGGAGCAACATCGTGTAATAAAAATCAAACCCGAAAAATTATAATTTGCGTAAATACTGGTGGTAGGACGTTTTGTGAGTGTGCACGGGTAGGTACCACAACCTTGCCTATTTCTGCCATGAAGCAGTAATGCGTTTCGGTTTGAACGGTGGGGTAATTATGCTGAGACCTTAGAACTCATATCTCAAGGTTTTTTTTTTTAATGCATATATGGGTGGACGAGCTCACAGGCCACCTGGTGTTAAGTGGTTACTGGAGCCCATAGACATCCACAACGTAAATGCGCCACCCACCTTGAGATATAAGTTCTAAGGTCTCAAGTAAGTTACAACGGCTGCCCCGCCCTTCAAACCGAAACGCATTACTGCTTCACGGCAGAAATAGGCAGGGTGGTGGTACCCACCCGCGCGGACTCACAAGAGGTCCTACCACCAGTAAAAAGTGGGTGGCGCATTCACGTCGTAGACGTCTATGGGCTCCGGTAACCACTTAATAGGTGGGCTGTGAGCTCGTCCACCGATCTATGCAATAAAATAAAAATAGGACTGTTTTGCTTGAAATAGGGTAGTGCCTACCCGCTTGGACTCAACACGCAGTAAAGCATTACGTTGTTTTCATCAGCACGGTCCTGTGGAGAACCCGGTGACGTTCCCCACGGCTGGGTCACCGCCGACTGTCACACCTTCGGTTGTCGCGCTGTAGTTCAATGCGGGCAAGGTTTCGAGTTAGTGGGTAAAGCCGAACGCTATTGCCAAGCCGACGGAGCGTGGGCCCCCAAGGAGCTACCAACTTGCGTTCGTAAGTACTTTAATATGATAATTATTTTGGTGCTGGTGGTGACGCCGTGTAGCTTGGTGGTGGAAGAGTATAGATTGATTTTGGGATGTGATGGCGAACACGTGTCGGTGTTGGTTAGAATATAGGTATACCAGGATCTGATGGCAAAAAGGGAAAAAAGAAATTGACGCTAGCAATACTGGGGAAATTGAAGTAAAACGTTTTGATACTTTTTTTTCTTATAGCGGCTGATTCTGTGTGATACATGCAAATATAAAAATTTATACAATGATCAAGGATAATTTTTGAAAATCTTACTGTGGCGAATGTGGGGTTCGAAATTTAGATGAAAACTCCAATTACTCTGTTCATAAATTTATTATAGGCTATCAGAACTTGAAAACGGTTCCAAATACTGCACATCCATAAAAAAGTCTTCATCGGAAGAGGAAGACGAGGAAGACGCAATATTTTTGCCACCTTTCCTCTTTTTACCGGGCGTACTAAATACGCCTCTGTTAGATCTGCCTTCAGCAACAATTCGCCTTATGATAGTATTAGAAACACCTGAAATAAACCAAAGTTTAGTATACATAATACACACGAAAATGCAATAAACAAAAGTATCAAGACGTGTCATTCCTACTAACCGGTCAACGCTTGCACATAGCTCAATATCAATAATTGTGTTTGTTCTGCACCTTGTTCATCAAATATTCTTTGATAAACATTGAAAACAATATTTCTTGCTTGCGAACGAAGAGGTTTCTTCGACATTTTCACCACTTTTTAAAGGAAATTTGAAGCCAAACCAAAAACAATTCCTCGAAATTTCAGTTTTGACAGATGACATTTTTTTTTAATGCCATATGAAAATCGCTATTTTTTTTACTTTTTTTTGCCATCAGATTCCGGTAGACCTATAGTAAGCTTGATATGACAAAAATCAGTGAAGATTCCATCGGCATTTCAAATCTCTTGACGCAATTACACGAAGTAATTCAAGACCCACGAAGACACAAATGAGTCGTCTATTATCAAAGGTGGCAATCTGTGCATTTGGACGAAAATTTTTTATTGATATGTCAATACAGATTTATTTGAATATAATTGTCTCCTTCAAAGAATACGGTTCAAAACCTGCATTAAATAAAGGTTAATAGTTAACCTCTTATTTATCTAAGATGTCGTTCCGAAGAGTTTTGTGACTGCCAATGGAATACAAAGTCAATAATTCGTTTTTCTGATTTACCAATCATTCTCCAAAAGTCAGATTGCCGATAATAGTCGACTCAAATGACATTAGTTTACTTAAACAAAAAAAATAACAGATATTCCTCTTTAGTTTTCCTGATGGTCAGAGAAAAACTAGTTTCCCTAAACTATTCGAGCCGATTAAACTGAGTGGTGCAGATTCTGTTTTTGAGTTATGGCAGTGTCGAAAAAAACGTTTGATGATACTAAGAAGGAACCCTAAGTACAGGGCGTCACAACCGACGCCACAGTATAATTACAATCAGAACTCGAACGGCGTTTAGACATTGCCTCGTGACAATGTAGTTGCTGATTTATCTGTTTTTTATATGAATGTTGCATGCACTATAATGGTCTCCTTTAAATTTACGATTAGTAAGCATGTCCGCTTTCGGTTTTTTTAATGTTTTTATTATTTTATTTATGAAATATTATCATGGCTGAAAGCAATATCATTGTCATGAAGCAATTATTTAACAATGGACCTCCCACTTGTGTTACGATTTCAGTTAATGTAATTTGAATTTCTTTGTTAAAATCTTGATGTGTTTCGTTGCTTTTTGCGTGCTAATTTTAGTTTCGTTTTGATAACTTTATTTCGACTGAGTAATTGTCGATGTACGATTTATATAGGTTTTTTTCTCAGTAATATGACTACTGTTTGGAGAAACTGTCAGATTACGTTTATTGATGCTATTTCGACTGAGTAATTGTCGAAATATCTACTTATATATAGGCTTTTTTCGCAATAATATGACTAGCGTTCACTGTCAACTGTCATCGTTGAGCATATTAGCAAATTAATTTGAATTAGGGAAACAGTTTAAGTAATTAAAATATTATGATTTCTTTGCATAGCTTGCGAAAGTGGGATTTCCAATAAAAAAAATAGTTGTTATTTAAAAAAAAGGTTTTGTTAAAATTATCTTTTTTTTCTCTCTTTTCCGCTGCTTTAGAAGGAGAAAAGGGGAGAGTTTAAACCGATAATCACGACAAGTAGTGCGACCGAGTTGTTTACTTAGAACTGTTTAACTGTTAAAATTCTGTACTGTGTCTTCATCGAGTTTTAATACCGATATTTATAGCCATGATAAAATGTGACTTTACTGCCTAATCTATAGTTGTGTATTTAGATTAAATGTAGAAGCTTAAAGTTTGGTATTGGTGCAATAAATTAATGTGAATTTCTATATTTCAAATGATATCTGTAGAGAAATAAAAGTTGAGAAAAAATGAGTTGTTTTATTTTTGCATGACGTGTCTGCATGATTCAAGAATAATAATAATAATTATTATATTTATGTTTTATATGTGGAGTAAATAAATTTGTATATAATTCGTGAAATTAATATTTCACTCTGTTCTTTTCATGCACATTATTTATGAATTAGGCGTGAGCAGGACAGAACTTAAAGTCGATGTTTTGCTTTATAATAAAATGAGAATAGCGCCATCTGTTTTTGATGAATGGAGTTAGGTTAAAGCGACATGTGTCGCCATCTAGTGGTCACCCAGGTGCAGTGTCCGACGCCAGAAGCGCCTCGCCACGGCAAGGCGGTGTACACGTCCTTTGCGTACAACTCTGTGGTTTCATACGAGTGCAAGTATGGGTACCGGCTCGTTGGGGACGCCACAAGACGCTGCGGGGCTGACAAGAAATGGTCCGGAACCCAGCCGCTTTGCAAAGGTATGCGAATTGCTAATTTTGGAATTGATTTGGTCTCTCTCTGATTTGGTTGAAGAACTAAAAAACTCTCGCTAAGATATTTTTGTTAATTGAGAGAGAAATAGTTTTCCGTTCACTATATTTTTTTATTTATATAGTTTCGGTAACAGATCTCTTAAGTTAGACTTTTTTTTTGAATCGTGTTAATATTGAAATAAAATCCACACATGACACATTTCACCAATGATCATGACTATGATCATTGTAAAAATCTTCAAACTATTAATATTTTTTTATTATGTCGTTAACTTATTGTATCGTAAATATTACTTTTTCATCAGAAATTAACTGCGGCCACCCTGGCCAGCTCTGGAATGGATGGCTGGAGAATATCTCCTCAGGGACAGGTCTGGGAGCCTCCATCATCTTTCGCTGTCAAGACGGGATGAAGATGGAAGGGAATGGGTCTGCAATATGTCAGAGCGATGGCACTTGGAGCCATCCCCTACCTCAATGTTTGGGTACTTACGTCACGTCATTAGCTTATGTTGACTTAGGGGTGAACGGTTTTAGTTAATTATTTTGATGAGATATTATCCACCTGTTGATACGCGTAAATACCTCTACACCATTATGAAATATAATGTAGTTCATAGCATTCCAAAGAGATCTATGATTTGCTTGATTAACTACCGGGAAAACTGTAATAATGTTGGAATACTTTGTTTACATGATACCACTTCTATATATGTAACATGCAGATGACTTCTAACTTTGCAAGATGCACTCCAGTAGTAGCAGAACAGAGTAGCTACATAGGTCATCTCCCAATTGGAAAGGAATATATAATGGATAATGGTATTCTACTTCAAAGGAAATTCTATTATTCATCAGAGATTTGATACACATCTTTCTTGTTTTTATTGCTTAGATGGGTGGACGAGCTCACAGCCCACCTGGTGTTAAGTGGTTACTGGAGCCCATAGACATCTACAACGTAAATGCGCCACCCACCTTGAGATATTAGTTCTAAGGTCTCAGTAGTTACAACGGCTGCCCCACCCTTCAAACCGAAACGCATTACTGCTTCACGGCTGAAATAAGCAGGGTGGTGGTATCTACTCGCGCGGACTCACAAGAGGTCCTACCACCAGTTCCTGATTAACGATGTCAATGACGTCTAGTTGCTGATTTAAGAGGGAGTAATATGTCATCTGTTTCAGCGCCGTGCGTCGTTCCACACGTCTCTCAAGGCCGCATAGTCCTCGTTAATAACGAGACAACGAACGATAATACGACTGAGCAGCCGAACACTCAGATCGTGGGGAGCTCATCCATGGTGCAGCACGGTAATGCCATCTACTTGAATAAATTTAAATTTATTTGTTGCAACGCGTAACCTACATAGCAATCTATCGGTACTAATATTATAAAGCTGAAGAGTTTGTTTGTTTGAACGCGCTAATCTCAGGAACTACTGGTCTGATTTGAAAAATTCTTTCAGTGTCAGATAGCCCATTTATAGAGCAAGACTATAGGCTATATAACATCACGGTAAGACCAATACAAGTGGAGCACCAATAAAGAATGTTTCAAAATAGGGGTTTAAATAGCTCCTTAACATTATATAATTCAAAAATATCTTCTCTTTCTACGTAAATGAAGTGGGAGTAAAATTTTGCGTTATCCCAAAGTAACTATTCCACGCGGACGGAGTCGCGGGCAAAAGCTAGTATAGTATATGTGTTGAGATAATTTTAAATTTGGCGCCTTATAACTTAATATGAATATGAGATGATATATAATCTATGGCACTACTTGTCTCTCTACTCCGCGACATCCACCGCATTGTATTTTCATCTATATTAAATATTAATAAATACAAAGTATAACTGTGTAAAACTTAGTGTTATTTATTTAATCTAACAATATGGATCGAATGTATGTTAGTTGTCAAGCTTATAAAACGTGAATTTCAATGCGGATGGAGTCAGTTGAATCAGTGCGTACTAGGGCAGTCCTCTTAAGAAAGAAATTCCTTCCCATCCTAGTCGTCTGCAAATGATTGTAATTTGTAAAATCATAAAATCATTAAAGACGATATTGATTTACTATCTTTAGTGTTATTTTTGCATCTGAACAAAAAACATGCACATGATGTTATATCTAGTAATCACAACCCTAAGGGTTGCTATCATGTTTGTTTTACAGCGCCATCTAAGTTTCATGTTTAGGTACTTTCCAAACAATTTAAAAATTACCATTGCTTTTGCTATTGATACTAAGTTTTGGTTATTGCCTTAGTTGCACATCATTTCGGATTCTCCCGATTCATTAACGGAACTTTTCGGTACCTCAAGCACCGGTCATCGTTCTCGTGAGAGACGAGAAGAGCTCGCCGTGTAAACTAACCCATAGACGCAGCCTCCTGGGTTACTCGCCAGATCTTCTCAGTGGGTCGCGATCCGGTGGTAGATTCTGCGAAGCACTGCTGTTGCTAGGGTTAGTGTTAGCAACGTCATCACGTTTGAGCCCCGTGAGTTCATCTACTTGTTAGGTTACGCTGGTACAGCCTCTCAAGGCTATCAGCTTAGATAGGAAAAATAAAAGTCTTTGTTGAACTGAAGAATCATTGGAGTAGAATAGTAGTAACAGTATGTGGAATATCTTTTGGATATATTTTTTATTTATTTATCTGCCATTAACATCGAGTGGCTATTTTGGCTTCACCATTATTGATGTAGGAGAGGTGAATTTGCTAAGATTGCCTTATCAAGAGCAATTAATTGAAATCGCCTCCACCGAGTCTAAAACCGAGTGAATAATACACTTACTTGAAAATTAAACTCTAACAATATCAGCCAGCATTTAATAATTCCTCACGTTTATTTTTGAAAGTTTACTTAAGTTTTTACTACCACCTAATGTAGCTATGAGCAAAACGATAATCTGTTAATAACAATGGCGCGATCGGAAGATGGCGCCAGTCCAACTAAAAATGTATTTTTTTATTGCCCTTGTAGGCAGACGAGCACACGGCCCACCTAATGCTGAGTGATTACCGTCGCCCATGGACTTCAGCAATGCCAGGGTATGCCAGGCAATGCAATGTATATGCAAATTTTAACAACATTTATTGTATTCAAGCCTTGAGATAACTAATTAAACGCACAACATTTTGGTAATTATTTAACAGGTGAAATAATTATGGTTGATTGCGAGAAAAACTATGAGTTCCCTTCGAACAATGCGGCCGTGACGTGCAACAACGGAACCTGGACGCAGATACCTAGATGTCAGCCCGCAAGGTAATTAGAATTGCTTAAACTAGACCCAGCAATTATTATTTGCGTAATTACTGGTGGTAGAACCTCTTGTGAGTCGGCACGGGTAGGTACCACCACCCTGCCTATTTCTGCCGTGAAGCAGTAATGCGTTTCGGTTTGAAGGGTGGGGCAGCCGTTGTAACTATACTGAGACCTTAGAACTTACACCTCAAGGTGGGTGGCGCATTTACGTTGTAGATGTCTATGGGCTCCAGTAACCACTAAACACCAGGTGGGCTGTGAGCTCTAATTTTGTTAAGTAAATGCGTACTTGACGCGTGCTCATCACCGACTTATGCGGTAGAGGAATATAGGATGGGGATAGTATCGTGTTGTGAAAACCAAACCTACAACATCGATGACTTTGCGTATTTATTATGTATCCTCTTCATTTCTGTCACAGAACAGATTACAATTTATTTTAAAGGGATTTTATGACCTGGTAACGAAGCCCTTTAGGTCATGTCTTATTTTAAGTTATATTCATATTTTTATGAGAAATGATAATATGGAGTGAAATGAAATGAAACGAAATAAAATGAAATGATATGAGATGATATGGGATGAAATATAATCTCAGTAAAATGGTGGTACATAATTTACTGAGATTTTTTCAGTGGAATTTTTGAAGGATTCCGAGAAGTTACGTCCAGCGGCTTTGTTTCATTTTCCCACATTTGTGCACTTTCACAGATATTAAACAGTTAATAAACCACCGCTATTACACATTTAAACCTGAAGAAACACTAAATAGACAAAATAAAACAAATCACAGAACTTCACTCCTCGCGTTCCCGCCAAAAAGTCCCCAAAGTGGTTAGTGAGTGATTGAATGCACAGTTATTAATATAAAATTGTTGTTTAACGTCAAACGTCATTTGTGTTTCGTTTCACGCGATCATATAGCTTTTCATACGCTGCTTCGTCAAAAATTGAGCTATTTCTATCATAAACAAATTATAGTATATAATAGAGGTTACGAGAACTGAAAATGGGCTTTACGATAATTTTATCTTCTCCAAGTTTCAGAAAATGCTGGTTCACGTGAATTATCGTTCTAATTACTTTTCTCAGATGCAAGAAAATGCCCAAGTACCCTCGCAACGGTATGGTGATAGCTCCTAAAACGGATCACGGCATGAAGGCCAGGTTTCGGTGCAAGGACGGCTACGAAATGAAGGGGAACCCAATTGTCGTCTGCTCCTTCGGGAACTGGAGCGGAGAAACGCCGAAATGTGAAGAAGGTAATGCGTCAAGGGATCAATCGAATTGCAAAGACAGAACGACTTTTAAACTCTGCACGACATGCTTTGTGTGTATGTGTAGCTTCTTAGATGTAGAATAGAAAATTAGACGCCTTGGGTAATAGCGACCCAGGCCAAGATGTCTACAGGCCTATAATAAATAAAACACAAAACAAACTTAAAATTGAAATTACGTCATAACATTAATGATTAAGCCACTTTGAAAAGGCGGCACGATATGAGAATCCTCTTGTCTGGAAACTACATACCCGATCCTGTAGACCGAATGGTGTAAACAGTCGACGTCACCCAAAACCCGTCATTACGGATCCTCTCGATCCATTAACGGTGCTTTTAGGTACCACAAGCACCGGTCACCATCCTCGTCGAACCCGTCGCTTACGACGAAGGGCTCGACGAGCGAATTAACCCATAAACACAGCCCACTAAGTTTCTCGCCGGATCTTCTTAGTGGGTCGCGTTTCCGATCTGATGGTAGATTCTGCGAGGCACTGCTCTTGCTAGGGTCAATGTTAGCATCACTCTGGTTGGAGCCCCGTGAGCTCACCTACTAGCTAAGGTTACGCTGAAATAGCCTCACAAGGCTATCAGCTTAGGTAGGAAAAAAAAATTAAGCTGAGATCTGACCATAGAAAGTCGTTACGAATAAAATGGTCTTTAAAACGTTAACTGTAGGTTTTATTTTTATTGCCATGCTTATCGCTATGGGCTGTAAATAGGCAGGCTCACGTCTCACCTAAATATTCGGGGGGTGTATAGGCACATGAGCAATTTCAAATCTAGAGTCTAGACAATCTAGAGAAACCGGAACAGCCGTGTTTGCCCGTGAGCGTAACTAATTTATATGAAACTCAAGTCTGAAGGACTTTTCAGTGTTCTGCCCTTTCCCTGGATACATCGAGAACGGGAAGGTTCTGCTGGTGGGGAACATGGGGCTGTACGATTATAGACCTTACGTGAGAAAGGTAAAATCATCTCTTCTTCTTTTTCTCCACCTTATCCCACTAGGTGAGGTCGGCAAAGGTAGTTTTTCTCTTCCATTCTTTTCTATCAGCCGTCATCTCAACAATCACTCCTCTCTCTCTCATATCGTCATTCACACACTCCATCCATGTCTTCTTCGATCGATTCCTCCTCTACCTTGCACTACCATTTCCATACATCTCCTAGTCACATTCATCTTCTCTCTACGCATCACATGTCCATACCACGCTAACCTTCCGCTCTTTAATTTGTTGATTACCGGGGCTGCTTTCACAGTTCCTCTGATATACCCATTCTTTATTTTGTCCATTTTTGTCACTCCACACATCCATCTCAACATTCGTAAAACATTCGAAAGGTAAAATCATCTCATTTAATCTATTGGTTGATGGTGGTCTATACCATGTGGCCCACGCCACCCATGATCGAGCACGGTGGAGGAAAGTCACATGTGGTGGTGATCCTCAGCAGTTAAGGAACGATGAAGAAAAATAATCTATTGATGCAGCTTCGTTTATTGACTTGATCATAGAGAGAGAGAGAGAGAGAGAGAGAGAGAGAGAGAGAACATACTTTATTGTACACCAAAACACAATTAACATCAGAAAACAGTCAACAAGCAGATACGTTTGTACAATAGGCGGTCTTATCGCTAAAAGCGATCTCTTCCAGACAACCGTTTAATTACCCGAAATTCTGGACAGATAAAGATATAGCAGGTATGTTGCGGTGTAGTATTAACAACATATTAGGTACATAAAATGTTACGATAATATTCGACGAGGGACAGCATGTTGGCTGTGCTCCTAGCATTGCTGACGTCCATGGGCGATTGTAACCACTCAGCATCAAATGGGCCGTATGCTCGTCTGCCTACAAGGTTAATAAAAAAGGTAGGTTTTTTTAATCTATGGTAATTTCTTACAGGTGGTAAATAATAAGCAGATTATGTATGAATGTGAGAAAGGCTACGTACTGTCAGAAGGCCCGCCCGGCGCTACATGTGTGGGCGGGCATTGGAGCCCTAGGGAGCTGCCCAAGTAAGTTTTAATGAATATTTTTTTTTTATTGCTTATATGGGTGGACGAGCTCACAGCCCACCTGGTGTTAAGTGGTCACTGGAGCCCATAGACATCTACAACGTAAATGCGCCACCCATCTTGAGATATAAGTTCTAAGGTCTCAGTATAGTTACAACCGCTGCCCCGCACTTCAAACCGAAATGTATTACTGCTTCACGGCAGAAATAGGCAGGGTGGCGCGGTCTCATAAGAGGTCCTACCACCAGTATTAGGCCGTCAGTGACAAACTCGCATTAGCAGCATTTAGGCCGTCAGTGTCTATGGACTCCGGTAATCACTTAAGACCCGATGACCCGTGAACTTATTTAACCGTCTACGTCATTAAGCACAGAAGTGAAGTAGCTTTTTTATGACAGATGCACCCTTTACCAACATCCGCGCATCCGCTGGAGCCGACGCCGTCGCTCCATCGTCGAACCAGAGATACGTCACCGTCGGTCAGCGTACCTCCGCCAGTATTACGACCGTCTGCGTCGGACGGAGCCAACGCAACAAAATCTAGACCAACTGTACAACAAATACAACCACGGCAACCAGAAGCCGACGTTGAGGCACGCGAATTTCAAGATCATGAAGAAATCCGATGCTGACTTCGGAGATCCGAGCATCGGCGCCGGAATTGACGAGGAAAACTTCCCGACCGCAGTCTACACTGTATACAATGTGCACGGAGAGCCAATTGGTCACAGGCTGTACGCCTACCAGCCTGTCTATGAGCCTGAAGATGGAGACGTCCTTGAACACAACGACGTAGTCGAGTACCAGGATAGCGATGAGGACGATGAACTGTCTCACGCGACAATAGTTAGGGGAGGCATGTTTCCAGCTCGCGATTCGTCTGAAAACAGCATTGACCGTCTGAAACATGATTACTTCGAAAGGTATTTAGATAAGAGAAGGAAGAGATTTTTAAACAAACACGGCGAAGAGAAAAAGGAGTTTGATGATGAAATGGAACCGGCAGAGAGCACTGTTGAGACTGTCACTAAAATCATCGAAGCGACTAGACGGAAACGAAATGTCAACGTTGAGGAACACGAAACTAATTATTATCCAAAATCAACTGTCTATTCGGGTGTAGCGAATGACCTTCAGAATGATTTACTCAAAGTGATCCCTTTGAGCACTTATGAAACGCGTTGGAGTCGCGAAATGTCGGTCGGTCCTTTGCAACATAACGAGACGAATTCGACTGGTTTCGGTAATGTTTTGGAGAAAAGAGATAAAAGGACTAGCAGGAAAACTGACAGATTGAACCAGACCACGGCGACTGTACCCAAAACGTGAGTATTCGATTCTCTAAAATTCAAACAAGAACTCGCATATCACTACAATGCTCTCCATCACTTAGGATTCGCAATGGAATGACCTTGATTTGGCATTCTATAAACACTAGTGAAAATTACCCTGTGTAGATTCGGCACAATTTGAAAACTCATGCCGAATTCACGTGCGAGTTTGTCAAACAACGCGTACAGAATCGCAAGGCAGTATTGTCTTCGCTGTTCACAAGTCGTAAATATAATTTAGATTACTACTACTCTACGGTTTACCCCCAACGCCAGAACCACTGATGACGACAATAAAGCATTCGTCGAACCTTCAAAAATATTCTAAAAGTATTTTTAATTGTCCAATCATTAATGTAGATGAATCAAATATTTTGGTAACACATACTCTTTAACTATATTCGCCAAATATTATAATATATTGATGAATTTAAAGTCCGCTAAGCACCAAAACCTCTTAATGATCATATTATTATCACAAATGCTAAATGCCATATACTTTTTAAATCGTCATATGATTGTGTTAAGTATCCCTAGGCGCGGGGACCTCGTAGGAGGTTCGGCCCCAGACCGAAAAAAAAGGTATCGCATCGCATATACTCGTATATACAATATCAGTCAACAACCTGACAATATCAGTCATTTCCAATGGAAATGTTCATGTGACCATTGTCAGCCGCTCTTCAATTGCTATGAGTCACTGTTGACATTTGTGTAGAACTCAGTACCTTGTTATCGCTTCTCCAGTGGAAAGGAAGGGAAGAGTGGCAGGAATCTGCAATCAGCGTCAAGTGAAGAAGGGCAAAGTTCAGATATAAAGGAGACTGCTGAGACCTTGGGCAAGAATAACGCGACCAGGAAGAAGGGCAGGCCTAAGAGCCCTTGTGAGCCGATAGCAAGCGAGCCCTACATAAATATAGAGGTTGTGAAGTATGGGAGGGATCCCAACAACACATTCAGTACTGGTAAGTAGGTGGAATGATGAATTTCATATTAATTAGACTAAGTTTGGTTACTATTGCCGGTTCTCTTTTTCATTGCTTAAATAGGCAAAACAACGGCCGTCTGGTGTAGTGGTAAGTGACATGGTCACTACACAAGGTGGTCGCGGGTTCGAATCCCGCCAAGGGAAGATATTTGTATGAATAATATAAAATGTATTTTCCAGGGTTATATATTTATTATATTTAAAAAAAAAAACTCGTGACCTAGCTTGTGTGAATTGGATACTGGAGCCCATAAGCAGCAATACGTCGTGAATAGCCACCTTAAGACATGAGGTTGAAGTCCTGAACAGAAGCCAGAGCAGAAGTCCTGCTGTGTTGCATAACAGCTGTCCCACTCTTTAAACCAACACTCACGATTGAAAGCATAAATAGGCAGATTGGTGACACCCACAAATGCGATTCCACTGCATCCAGTTAGTTTCTTAGTCTCATATCTTTTTTGTTTTTCCCTACCTATGCTGATAGCCTTGAGAGGCTATTTCAGCTTCTCCTTAACGTGCAGGTGAGCTCACGGGGCTCAAACCGGGAATGTTGCTAACACTGGCCCTATGATAGCCTTGAGAGGCTATTTCAGCTTCTCCTTAACGTGCAGGTGAGCTCACGGGGCTCAAACCGGGAATGTTGCTAACACTGGCCCTAGCAAGAGCAGTGCTTCGCAGAATCTACTACTGAATCGGTAACGCGACCCACTGAGATGAAACTCAGTCGAGCCCTTCGTCGCAAGCGATGGGTTCGATGAGGACGGTGACCGGTGGTTGTGGTACCTAAAAGCACCGCAAATGGATCGGGAGGAAACTCATATCATGAATGCCACAGCAATATTGCGTGGTGCTATTCTACGTCGATACCACACAGCCACCCACAAGTGAACCTTTGGTCAGAGAACCTACGTAATAAATAAATAAATAAATATTTACTAACAATCACGCCACGTTAACTGGTCCCGTGGTAAGTTCGTAAAGAACTTGTGTTACAGGTACCAGATAACGGAAATAAATGTAAGATTTTTATTATACACATACACATATTTAATATACATCCATAACCCTGGAAAAGACATTTATATTTATCATACAAATATCTTCCCTTGGCGGGATTCGAACCCGCGACCCCCTTGTGTAGTGACCATGTCACTTACCACTACACCAGACGGCCGTTTATAATAGTCGGCTGGGATCAAAAGGCTGTCTACGGAACCCTAACAGCTCCGAGC
This sequence comes from Bombyx mandarina, assembly GCF_030267445.1. Classification (NCBI taxonomy): domain Eukaryota; kingdom Metazoa; phylum Arthropoda; class Insecta; order Lepidoptera; family Bombycidae; genus Bombyx; species Bombyx mandarina. The sequence continues at coordinate 7,131,679 of NC_143226.1, forward strand.
TACTGCTACCGTTGTACCATCTGCACAGTAGTAATATCCTCTATGATTTTCCTTCCTGACTCCTTAATCCTTAACCGTCTAATTTTTATTTTACACACTCACGCGTTTCGCAACTAAAGTTCCGCCTATTCGTCCCAGAGTAATCCAACAATCCGAGTTGAAGAATAAATCAATATTTTTGAAATATTCGTTTAATATATATATTTTGTTGGAAACCTAAATGTATTTCAGGTACAATAATCAGAGTGGCTTGCGGGAAAGGCTACGGATTCAATCTAGATGCAAACGCTACTGTAAAATGTGTGAGGGGACGATGGAAACCAGAGAAGCCCAAATGCGAAATACGTAAGTTCTTTGATTCTTTTCTTCATCAAGTTCTTGCCTATTAAGAAGAAAAGCATACAGTAAGGCCCAACTGATAGCGTGTGGATGCCGTTATTCATGGGCGTCTGTCAAGAGAACAGTCAATCTACCGTTAATTACTCTAAGCAAGCTTTGTTTGAAGGAATAGCGCTCAGAAAACACCCAGGAGGGAAGTTCATTCCAAAGCCTCGTGGTTTATGGCAGAAATGGAAACGCAGAAATGGATGAATGACTACTTACGTAACCTGTCGTTAAATAACTAATTTCTGAAGCAGTTCTAAGTTGTGATTCGATGATGACCGTGGCTGTTGCAAAACAATTGAGGCTTTCTTTGTGGCCTCTGGACTTATTGGGTCGTGGTCTAAAACATTCGCGTCCACTCTAACTTTCAGTACCGTGCCACGTTCCAACAACGGAGTACGGAATCTACACGATGTCAGAATCAGGGCAGATATCTCCCCTTGGCTTAGGACAGGAAGAGAAAGAACTCAATGAGACAGATCCAGTGCCTAATGGACAAGTCGTGCACTTTTCTTGTGAATATGGGTAAGTCTCGTCAACGCGAAGCTGAAATAAGGCTACCAGCGAATAAGTAGGAGATAAAATCGATTTTATCCAAACCGTTGCTATTTAGTACCACATTAGGTGGCAAGTTACACTAAGAAATAAATGAAACACGTTCTTATAAAAACACTTATAATGTTCCAAACGTACACAGGCGAAAAGAAAGTGATAAGTAGGTATGTAGTATATAACAATAACAGATCGAAGAAATAGAAGTTAGGGCATTAGAAGATTGTGAAGGTTTTAAAAAAAAACCAAATACCACCGCATGCGGGCAGTCACTTTTTTTTAATTTGACATGTCGTGGCATACGTAGTTTTGTATAAAAGCAGCCGTACTCACTCGCTTCGTTGGGCTTTTAAAATTAACATTATTATTTATTGTCATTATTATTAGGGAGTCCAACACTCATATAAATATTACCCTATCCATTAAATACATGTATTTCCTACATGGATACCAAGTTTCAACTCAATCAAATGCATGGTTCAGTAGTTATAACGGAACATCCGTGAAAACCACTGTAGAATTATATATTAGTATAGATGGCATGAAGCCAAAAAGTTCTCGAGTGGCGGCCGCGTACCGGAAGACACAAGGTAAACCAACGACCTATTAAGAGTCACGGGAATCCGTAGGACACAGGTAACGCAGGACCCGTCGTCGTGGAGAGGCTTAAGGGAAGACTATGTCCAGCAATGGACGTCTGTGGGCTAAAAGATAGGAAACACATCTTTCTTCTACTTTACCGTTTGCTTATTGTGTTTCCTGGTGTTCTTCAGGTACAACGTCCAAGGTCCCACCAACCTTCGTTGCTGGCTCGGAGAATGGGCAGTGACCAGCATGCCCGAGTGTGTTGCAGGTACACTATCATCTTCAGCCCCTATTATTTTACGTTTGGTTATAAAACTCTTATGTAGCATAGAATGGCCCCTCCAAATCTAGCTTCCAATAGAAATTCCACAGGTTAGATTAAATTCATATTCACATTAATTCTTCAGCACCCTGTGAACTTCCACTTCTCCACGGCGCTACTTACGAAGCAGGATACCGAGCGGGACTGACCGTGGCTCACGCATCATCAGTCAGCATAGCTTGTGAACCAGGCAGGTCTCCATCAGCCACCTTGAACTGCCACTTAGGAAGACTGCAACCCACGGTTCACGATTTCTGCCGACCTTTAGGTAAACGACATCTGTTATTCTAATTTGATTTAAGAAAAACTAGCGTTTTATTTCTTTTTACCTCGAGATGTAAAGTTAAATGTCCCCATTCATAATATTGGTAATAGGAAGTATAGTAGAAATGAAAAGAAAGAACTAATGTAATTAGTTCACTGTAGGGTAGGTACCACCACCACCACTGTAGTTCACGGTAGGCTAGGTAGCCTTGCCTATTTCTGCCGTGAAGCAGTAATGCGTTTCGGTTTGAAGGTTAGGGCAGCCGTTGTAACTATAATGAGACCTTAGAACTTATATCTCAAGGTGGTCGGCGCATTTACGTTGTAGATGTCTATGGGCTCCAGTAACCACATAACACCAGGTGGGCTGTGAGCTCGTCCACACGTCTAAGCAATAAAAAGAAAATATGTGAAGTTGAATGTCCCCATTCATAATGTCGGCAAAAGGCAGTATAATGGAAATGAAAGGCAAGCACTAATGTTAATTAGTTCACTGTGATTGTCCAAAATTTTACTTGGTACCAAAACGTGACATGAACCGACCACAATCAAAGAAAAATTGCCTTATTTATAGCCTCTGTAGGCCGATTAGCATATGACCCAACTCATAATGGATGATTACCGTCGGTCATGGCCATCAGCATTGCCAGAGGCACCGCCAAGCCGCTACCTTCTGCTGAGTACCCTTTGCAACCCCGGAGTTACATTTCATCGCATTCGGGAAACATTGAGAAGGGGAGCTCATACCAGAGCCAGATGGCTCCGAATTTTTAATAGTCTTTTTTGAAGTGAAACTTCTTTAGGATCGTTGTGATTTCAAACTCGATGAAACGAAAAAATAAGTCCATAGAGACACAAACACATAAATGTATAGGATTCAGCCGGTGAGAGAATGAGATAGAACACATTAGACGTTCTCGGTGTACTGTTTTTTTTAATACAGCGCCATCTATGAGATTTTTTAATACTAACGTGTGTATGAAACCTCTTTTAGTTAATTTTAATTTAGGATTATACGTGAAGTTAAAATATCAATTCACAGAGGGCGCTACCTCATACTACAAAAGACGATTTACAATTATTTACTAATGACAAAATTTTACATATATGTACTTACACATTTAGGATAATTGTATTTTAATTTTTGAAGGTTTCACTTCTACCACGTGTGAATTGCTGGTGGTAGGACCTATTGTGAGTCCGCGCGGGTAGGTACCACCGCCCTGCCTATTTCTGCCGTGAAGCAGTAATGCGTTTCGGCTTGAACGGTGGGGCAGCGGTTGTAACTATATTTGAGACCTTAGAACTTATATCTCAAGGTGGGTGGCGCATTTACGTCGTAGATGTCTATGGGCTCCAGTAACCACTTAACACCAGATGGGCTGTGAGCTCGTCCACCCATCTAGCAATAAAATAAAATAAAAAATAATAATTGCACACATGCTTTTCTATTTTTTACTGCAGCGAATCTGTCACGACCGCGACCGACGTCAGAGTATCAGAGCGGCAGCGACATTGTCCGCGAAGACATTTCGGATCTGGAGCCGGATCTGAACGGGAAACCGATAAGCGATTGCGGCCCACCGGCTAGGTAACCGAAGTGTTTTATCGCAGTGTAACATTTCCGTGTATTCGGGAACTGGGTTTCATCAACTCAGTAGCCAATAGGCACGATGACAGTAGTCAAGTATCGCTAAAATATTTAACTGATCTAATGAAACAGGATTCAAGGATTTATTTTCATATTAATGACGAGATTTATGATTTATTTGTTACAATAAATCTACAAAATACAACGATCAGCCATGACAGCTTAAGCACCAATCAGAGCGAATTACGTCACGTCTTCGTAAACGTCATCTTGATGCAATGAGTTGATGCAATGCTTTCCTGCAAGGGCTGCGCGTTTTGACCCTGTAACCATATACAACTTCAGTATCAAAGACCTTAGTCGTACCTACTAAACTAAAATTATCAAACAACGCATACTGACCATTTTTTTCCAAATTCTCAACAGGTTTAATTATAATAAGGACATTTAACAATACTATTTCGTTTTTCGATCTACAAAACCAATTGGCGAAATGTGCTTTTGAGCTTTTTCTCTTTTTTGTTCGGTTTCTTTGTTTTTTTGCTGTCGTCACGTGCTAGCGAGCTTTATCCAAAATTATTTCTCTATATTTGATTAAGTGATTGAAATTTGTAGGGACTACATAATATGTATCTATATTACCTACCAATGTATATTTTATAAGCGACTAGCTGACCCGGCAGACTTCGTAGCGCCTCAATCGATAAATAAAAGACCTAAACTTTTGTATAAAATAAACTTAAAACAAACAAAATGTATCCGTCCGACGGGGGACACATCAAAGGAAAAACAAAATTGTTATTTTTTTTAAATTCCAATCATTTTCATCTATTTATCTACCCTTTAAACCTTCTCTGGACTTCCACAAATAATTTAAGACCAAAATTAGCCAAATCGGTGCAGCCGTTCTCGAGTTTTAGCGAGACTAACGAACAGCGATTCATTTATATATATATAGATATAGATATTGCAGCGACGCTACAGTCAGTCTCGAATTGTCGGGCTGTCGATAGCACGTTGCGTTTTAATTGTAGTCAGTTATAATCCGAATACACTTCCGTCACTTAACTGACCACAGATATAGATATTGCAGCGACGCTACAGTCAGTCTCGAATTGTCGGGCTGTCGATAGCACGTTGCGTTTTAATTGTAGTCAGTTATAATCCGAATACACTTCCGTCACTTAACTGACCACCGTGAATCATTAATTTTACCCGACTACGAGGTTCAACAAATGCTAACTCCTAATAATAAATCTTAACAGAACTGGTAGCCCACTGAGTTTCTCCCCGAATCTTCTCAGTGGGTCGCGTTTCCGATCCGATGGTAGAATCTGCGAAGCACTGCTCTTGCTAGGGTTAGCGTTAGCATCATCTGGTTTGAGCCCCGTGAGCTCACCTACTAATTAAGGTTACGCTGAAATAGCCTCTCAAGGCTATCAGATTATACAAAAAAAGCTTGTTAAGATTCGTTTAACATTTACAAGTAATTGGATAAAGCTTGCATCAATCACTCTCATTACGTTTAGAGGATCAAAATTTTAAGCGGCTACGTATGAATGATGTTTTTTGCAAAAAGTACGTTTCTTATTTGCTGGCTGGATAAGACTGAAAGCAACGCGGGCGTACAGGGACGCGATGCCCTGGTGAGACCTATGTAGGTTCGGAATTTTGCTTCTTTAACTATCTCACCACTGAATCCTTCATCACCGCCGAGTCGAGCACTAGTGACTACGGCGTCATCACCATTGAGATCAAACGATAATTTGTTTTGTTTTTAGTCTTTCCGTTTTAAGGAGCAAATCCTTCGAGAGCAGGGCTTAGTTACTACTAGGTTGATAAGCGATAAAGGTTTTTATTGTTGTTCCAATAAATCAGCTGTTTGTATGGCCAGTGTATTGGCTGTTGTGTTTAGCTTCGTTGCGTTTCTCTCTTTAAGGGTGGATTCGACCAAACTTAAATTTATACACGAGTAACTATACGAAGAATAACCTATTCCATGATTTTAATCTCGAGTAAATCCATAGGCGTTTTTCCACGTAAACGACAGTATACTTACGCTGGGAATAACAATACGCGAATAGCAGAGTGAATGGTGAACGAAAATAAAATCCGGCAAATAAATGTTGTTCTATAACAGCATAGTGTAAGAGCATACATAGAATCAACTCGATTTTGCCGTATTTTAGTGTGAAAAAGTAGCTGTAGTGTAAGATAGAGAGAGAGAGAGAGAGAGTATTCTTTATTGTACACCAAAAAATAAATAAACAATGCGATACATTATCAAGATATCTAGCTGCCAAACGTATTAATTTTATTTGTTGTTTGTTTGAGAAAATTGTCAAGTTTTGTCGCGTGGTTTTATCTTTTTTCGTTTAAACGTTGCATTACACAATGCCAGACTATTAATAATAATTTAGTGCATTGCGTTGACATGAAATTAAAACAGAATAAATATTTATGAAATGACAGAAATCAGATGATTGGACTGACTGACGCCATTACTTTATTCTAGGAATAGCTCCGTTATTCCGTGCGAAACGGCGGTATAGTAACAATTCCCGAATAGGCCCACTATTCTTAGAATTGTAGATGGTAAAACGTAAAATTGATTTACTCTCGATTAACTGACGAGTTATTCTAAGAATAAGATTTACTCTTGTTTGGTCGAATCCACTCTAAGATAAATACAATTACTATTTGCTGCATGGTATTTGTAAAACCCATATAGTCTGTTACCATTTTATGTTCTTAATTTTACTTCCATCTGCGATATTCTTCTAGGTTAATGTAAATTTTAACTTTATTTAGATTGAAAGATTCTTCTGAAGTATTCTGCTATTTAAAGGGATTTAATATATGGTTTTAAGGGTTCAAGGGACATTGATTTATCGCGACGGAGCTGAAGTCAACGAATCCATCAACGATGAAGGCTATTATCACGGTACTGAAATCACATTTCGCTGTATCGCTTCGATAATGGGAGAGAAAACAACTTGGAAATTAATATGCGAAGACGGTCGTTGGATGGGGAAGAGTTTTAATTGTGGTACGTAATAGACAATTATCTCTATTGACAAGCTTTTATTGGTATGTAGGTATGTTTATTTGTATGTAATGGTTTCTATGTGCGATATTATCGCCGATTTAAGGACAGCCACATACATGCAGCTGCGCTGTGTATTCTGTTTTTTTTAGCTTAGATGGGTGGACGAGCTCACGGCCCACCTGTTGTTAAGTTATTACCGGAGCCCATAGAAATCTACAGCGTAAATCCCGCCACCCACCTTGAGATATGAGTTCTAAGGTCTCAGTGTAGCTACAAAGGCTGCCCCGCCCTTCAAACCGAAACGCATTACTGCTTCACGGCAGAAATAGGTAGAGTGGTGGTACCTACCCATGCGGACTCACAACACATCTATCTCAATTGTATAGTAATTATATTTTTTGCGCGTTTCATTTTTATCTCACAGCGTTATATCCTCACCGCTGAAGTCAGTCGTGAACGTTTCTAAGTACGTGTTTTATTACAAAAATCGGTACCCGCCTGCGGGATTCGAACACCGACACAGTTGTATCGCTCGATACGCACCGGACGTCTTATCCTTTAGGCCACCACGTCATTACTGATCCTCCTGATCCACTAACGGTGCTTTTAGGCACCACAAACACCGGTCACCGTCCTCGTCGAACCCGTCGCTTGCGACGAAGGGCTCGACGAGCAAATTAACCCATTGACACAGCCCACTGAGTTTCTCGCCGGATCTTCTCAGTGGGTCGCGTTTCCGATCCGGTGGTAGATTCTGCGAAGCACTGTTCTTGCTAGGGTCAGTGTTAGCAACTCTCCGGTTTGAGCCCCACGAGCTCACCTACAAACGTTAGGGTGAAGCTGAAATAGCCTCTCAAGGCTATCAGCATAGGTAGGAAAAAAATATCCTTTAGACCACGTCGAATTAGATTAATACAATAAGTAATTATCTCTTTATTGCAATACTCACAGAAGAACTTGAAGCTCAGAACGAGGAGTTAATAAACAATAACAGTTGTACATTTCACAACGACGATCCCAACGTGGTTACGTTCTTCAACGATTTGGAAGTCACCGAGACCGTGGATCTGCCCTACGGAGTGGTCATTGTCTCCAGGTAAACAGTGCGTCCTAGATTTTATTAAATAACTTTATAAAAAAAATTCATACCACTCGTGTCCTATTACTTAAAATCAATGTTTTTATTAGATCTACAACGTAAATGCGCCACCCACCTTGAGATATAAGTTCTAAGGCCTCAAGTTTAGTTATAAAGGCTGCCCCGCCCTTCAAACCGAAACGCATTACTGCTTCACGGCAGAAATAGGCGGGGTGGTGATACCTACCCGTGCGGACTCACAAAAGGTCCTACCACCAGTAATTACGCAAATTATAATTTAGCGGGTTTTATTTTTATTACATGATGTTATTCCTTCACCGTGGAAGTCAATCGTGAAAATTTGTTAAGAACCTTTTTCATTAGGAAAATTGTATTCATCCGAAGTGCATTTTCGTTGGACTCCCCTCCGTGACATGTCTTTAAACGTGGTCCTTAAATGTCCTCTCCCCTCATCGCGTAGGATGTGTGCCCTATGCCTAAAATGGCCGTTAAAAATATGAATAATTACATAGAATATTAAGTATTCATAAAGGTGACACAATACATGTGCTGCCATCTGTTTTTGATGGACATAAGTTACGGAATGACATTTAATTTTCAAGTTTTCCGCTAAGATAACATCAACAGAGTTTAATATCGTTAAAATAAATAAATTTAAACTAGTGCTTTTTAACACTATGATGATTAATAATTATTAATTATTCATGAATTATTCATGAAATGTTTTGAATTACTGGTGTCTTTTCTAAATTTTGATATGCTAACTTATATAATATGGTAATCAAAACACATAATATGTCACTAAACTAATAGAACACTGGATACACACACACAAACACTCAATGTTTATGTTGCGTTATACATATTATGATAATTCTATTATTATTATTCTATTTGAATATTTAAAAAAAAAAACAAAGATTTTTTAACGCTCGATTTTACCAGGCGTCAAATGGCTGTATGAAGATTTTAAACGAAGTCCACACTTAATGAGTGATATGAAAAACAAATTAACAGCATTATTTGAATTGCAGATGCAGCGATATAGGAAAATACGCTTTATTGGGCTCCCAGAGCCGAAAATGTGTTGGCGGAGATTGGGACGGTGTTAAGCCAACCTGTATTGGACTCAATCAGCAAAACGATTACGCCAGTAAGTTTTTCTTAAAGAGGAGACATTTATTTATGAAGGAAGGATTACTGGTGGCTCGGAGGCCTTTCAAATCTCACCAGAACAGGTGGGCGAGCATAGGCTTAGCCAGGAGGGGGGGGATTTGCTAACTGCTGCCCGAGCGCCCCCGAAAGAGAGCTAGCAACTCAAGGACAGCTGCTTCGCGAATGAATCTACTACCGGATCGGAATCGCGACCCGCTGAGAAGATCCAGCGAGAAACTCAGCGAGCTGATGCATAGATTATTGCACGTCGAACACTTTGCCGAGACTACGGTTACCGGGCTCCCTACTCCTAGTTTTAGAGCTGAAGGCGTCTAATGCAACGGTTATTTGATCTGATGGATCCGTAAGAACATGTCTGGGGCAATCCAGTCCATCCACGCTGATGTTAAGTAGTCAACAGAGATCTTGGGCAATTTAACGAGAATTATGCCACCCATTTCGAGACATTGAGTGCTCCTACCTGTTAATTCGAATATTAAACGTCTGCATAAAGACACACGGTGACTCTATGATGTAGTAGTTAGATACCATGACGGTTGTGCCGAGGGTCGTGGGTTCGATTCCCACATCGGGCTAACATTGTGTGATGAACAGGCCTGTTTGCTCTTTGTCTGGGTGTTTATTATCTGTATATATTGATACGCGCTGGTGTTCGGGATAAATAAAAATTCTACCGAAGTGTAAATTGAAACTGTACTCAACACTTAAAGAACACTTTAAAGTTCTCTGACTTCGTGACATCTCTGCAACGCTTTTATAGTCGATACGACATCCCTAGAAATTTCGAGAGCGTTCCTCACAAGTCGAGTATTTTCGATATGCGTTTCCGCTATCTGACAATAAATGGCGTTGTACGCCTCGAGCGTTCTTGGTGTTAATAGTACCTTTGATACTTTTTTCGGCAATTCGGCGATAGATGTCTTTACTCTTACCGGCGTAACAATCTTTAACCGTATATAAGTATGCATAGCAGTCTCTGGCACCCATAACACAGGAAATCCTAATTTGGGCCGGGGTGACCGTGCGTGATTTGTTGTTGTTGTATTATCTATATATTAATAATTGAAGTAAAAACTTTGTACCCCTTTTTACGAAAATTGCGCGAACGATGAAGTATGAAATTTCTATATTCTATTATTTCTATTCGTAAATAGTGACTTTTTTTTTTTTTTTTTTTTTTTTCTACCTAAGCTGAGAGCCTTGAGAGGCTATATCAGCGTAACCCTAACTTTAGTAGGTGAGCTCACGGGGCTCAAACCTGACGATGTTGCTAACACGAACCCTAGCAAGAGTCGTGCTTCGCAGAATCTACCACCGGATCGGAAACGCGACCCACTGAGAAGATCCGGCGAGAAACTCAGTGGGCTGTGTCTGAGAGTTAATTTACTCGTCGAGCCCTTCGTCGCAAGCGACGGGTTCGACGAGAACGGTGACCGGTGCTTGAAGTACCTAAAAGCACCGTTAGTGGATCGGGAGGATCCGAGATAACGTGTTTTGGGCGACGTCGACTGCTTTCCATTCTGTCCGCAGGATCGGGAATGTAGTGACTAAAAAATGTTCGTACCATTAAGACGTGAGATGAGATGCGAATTTTTGCCAATGAAATCAAGTAACATGCTTAGGATTGTATTGCACTTGACCTGAAATTGAATCCGGATACTATAGTAAAACAGTCAAATCAAGAACTACAAGCTGATCAACTGGTGCGATGATTTCTAGAGTCCTGTATTATTTACTGATCAAAAACCAAAGCTTTTTGTAATTTTCAGTGGAGAAACCGCCGACGATATTATTTCGACATTCCCAAGGGCCTATAGCTCAGACTAACGACGGTAAACTCCTGCTGTACCCCGGAACGGTGCTGCACATGGAGTGCCTCTGGATGCGGAGGTTCGGGAATCCCAAGTGGAACGTCACTCATTACGATCCTGAGTGAGTATACTCAATTCATAACGTAGACTTTGAATGTTTTAATCTCCTCATCATCGTCATCAGCGCACATTCGTCCACTGTTGGACACAAGTCAACTTCACCTGCCCGCCGTCGTCCTGCTGAATAACGACCGAGGCTCTGGCGACCGGCTGATGGCGGTATAGCGCAGTCTGAACGCGGCAAAACCAAAATACCTGAACACTGTGGTTTCTTCACTGGTGGTAGGACCTCTTGTAAGTCCGCACGGGTAGGTACCACCACCCCGCCTATTTCTGCGGTGAAGCAGTAATGCGTTCCGGTTTGAAGGGTGGGACAGCCGTTGTAACTATATTTGAGACCTTAGAACTTATATTTCAAGGTGGGTGGCGCATTTACGTTGTAGATGTATATGGGCTCCAACATAGACATTAATTGTTCTAGATTATTCCATAATGTTTCGCAATGCCATTTGTACCACTCACGATGTGATGTTAATACGGGAATGACCGTAATATCGTTCACCCGCCAAAATAAATTTGTATTCTAAAATTTGAAAATATTTTTTTATAGTTTTTGACAAAACTAAAAATATCATAGAGGTAATTGAAATGTAAGGACGCAATATAAATTCCTCACAGATCGGACCGCAAGTATGCCGAGGGGTGGACCCAGGACCCTGGGCGCGACAGCCAGCTGGAGTACCGGCTGAGCATCGTCAACGCCGTCAAGGAGGATTCAGGAGTATACCGATGCGAGACGCCAGCCCGACAAACGCATCAAGTAGAAATAATCGTTGAGGGTACGAAGATTATAGTCAAAAATAGTGATAAAACTTTACAAAATCTATACTAATACATAAATGTACAGTGGTTTTTACGGATGTTCCGTTATAACTACTGAACCATGCATTCGATTGACTTGAAACTTGGTATCCATGTAGAAAATACATGTACTTAACGGATAGGCTAATATTTATATGAGTGTTGGACTCCCTAATGTTAATGACAATAAATAATAATGTTAATTTTAAATGCCTAGCGAAGCGGGCGAGTACGACTAGTTCAATTATATAAATGTCAAATAATTTCCTAATTATTAATACGCTTTTATTAGCTTCAGACGTATGTATGTTAGTATGTATGTTTGTAACGGAATCTTTGAACATGATTTAGAGCCCCTTCAAAACGTCGGATTAACTCGAAATTTGGTATACTTATTAAGGACCGATGACAATTCAATATTAAAAAAATATATATTAATAGATAATAGAAATTCAACTAAAAAATGAAAAATAAATAATACTTTTTTTAGACTAGCTTCGCCCCGCGGCGTCACTCGCAGTTATTGTCGTACCGCGCGCAACATGGCGGGACTCGCCTATCTATACATATAAATAAAATTGGAGTGTCTGTTCGTAATATTAAAATAACCGATTTTTACTACATGGATATGAATATATAAACGGTACAAACACCAAAATAACATTTTTTACAATTTTTGTCTGTCTGTCCGTCTGTCTCTTTGTTCCGGCTAATCTCTGGAACGGCTGGACCGATTTTACTTTTTTTAGACTACCTTCGCCCCGCGGCGTCACCAACGATACAATAACCGCGGGACTCGGCTATCAATAATCAAATTTAATGTTTCCGAAGCGAAGCGAGGGCGGGTCGCTAGTTTTTAATAAGTTTGGGTTTTTTTAGATGTCCATTGTCCGCCGTTACCCATCCGACGAGGGTTGGTGGCCAGCAACGTGGGCACACGTCTCGGCACAGAGATCAGATTCTCGTGTGCCAATGGCAACGCCCTCATCGGAGCCCACGTGCTGGTCTGCCGCCCCTCCGGAAACTGGAGTGCCCCTCTGCCTGTTTGTGAGAGTGAGTCATCTTTAAAGCCTAAATCTGAGTATCAGTTACACATACGAGCTCACAGCCAACCTGGTGTTAAGTAGTTATTGGAGCCCATCTACAACGTAAATGCACCACCCACCTTGAGATATACGTTCTAAGGTCTCAAGTATAGTTATATCGGCTACCTACCCGCGCGGACTCACAAGACGTCCTACCACCAGTAATTACGCAAATTATAATCTTGCGGGTTTGATTTTTATTACACGATGTTATTCCTTCACCGTGGAGTCAATCGTGAACATTTGTTGAGTACGTATTTCATTAGAAAAATTGGTACCCGCCTGCGGGATTCGAACACCGGTGCATCGCTTCAACACGAATGCTCCGGACGTCTTATCCTTTAGGCCACGACGATACCAAAATCTAATAGTATGGCCGTATTATTCATATTAGATTACCATGTAATAAACTTAACCGTGTGTGACACCTTAATATACTGTAATATTTTATATCCAGGTACCTTAAGATAAAATATTATAGTATCTTCATCGTGTGTGATGACTGCGTCAGGTGTGGAGTGCGGGGAGGTGGTGCAGGACACGGTTCTAGGGCCGGGGGAGCGGCGGCCGCGGGTGGCGGTGGTGTCCCGGGGGGTGGGAGGTCGCGCCGCCTTCACGTGCCCGGCGGGCTGGGCGCTGGCCGGACCACCAGAGACCGTCTGTCTGCCCGCCGCTGACTGGGCGCGACCCTTCCCTGTCTGTAAAGGTACTGCCTTCATCTATCTATATATTAATACGTGAAGCAAAGCAATTTACAATAATAATTTCTCAATTCATTGGAGCTGCTATCACTATAATAACAGAAGGATCCAACCCTTGCATTAGACGCCTTTAGTTTAACCACTAGAAGTGGGGACCCCGGTAACCGTACTCGTCGAACTCGACAAAGAGGTCGACGTGCAACCTAACCCATGCATCAGCCCGCTGAGTTTCTCGCCGGATCTTCTCAGCCGGTCGTGATTCCGATCCGGTAGTAGATTCATTCGCGAAGCAGCTGCTCATGTTGTTAGGTCTCCTTTGGAGGCGCTCGGGTCGCTTTTATTCCGCCCTTCCTGGCTGAGCCTTTGCTCGCCCACTTGTCCTGGTAAAACTGGAAATAATATCGCAAACATAAAAAAACAGAGGGATTTTATTGCTTAGATAGGTGGACGAGCTCACAGCCCACCTGGTGTTAATTGGTTACCGCAGCCCATAGACATCTATCACGTAAATGCCACCACCCACCTCGAGACATGAGTTGGTGCTGAACACACCGTACATTAGCTATTTTCATGTCCCTAATGCGTATGCTGTAATCCTTTACAAAGAAGTGTCATGTCCGTCACTACCCCCGCCCGCGGCCGGCTACGTGCTGGGTCGCGCCCCCTACCGCGCCGGGGACGTCCTGCAGTTCCACTGTAACCCAGAGCACACGCTCCACGGGCGACCGATCCTCGTCTGCCAGGACAGCGGGCGATGGAGCGACAAGCCTCCAACCTGTAAGTGATTTAAATGCTTTTGAGGACTTTTTTTTATTGCTATACTAGCGACCCGCCTTCCCTTCGCTTCGGAAACATTAAATTTTATTATTGATAGCTGAGTCCCGCGATGTTACCCGAGGTTAGTCTTAAAAAAAAGTAGCCTAAGTGACTCCTTATATCATCAGCTACCTATCAGTGAAAGTCTCGTCAAAATCGGTCCAGCCGTTCCAGAGATTAGCCGGAACAAACAGACGGACAGACAGACAGACAAAAATTTGTTAAAAAATGTTATTTTGGTGTATGTACCGTATACGAGCGTACCGACTCGGCGAGTAAATTAAACAAATAAATTGGTTTAAATAAAACGTATTTTCACTCATTTTTTTCATCAATTCCACCATCCTGCCTATTTCTACCGTGAAGCAGTAAAGCGTTTCGGTTAGAGCGTAGGGCAGTCGTTGTACTGTTAAAACTGAGACTTAGTACTCATATCTCAAGGTAGATGGAGGCATTTAGATTGTAGATGTCTATGTGCTCCGATAACCACTTAACACCTAGTGAGCTATGAGCTCGTACACCAAAATTACCAAAAAAAAACGCTCAAAGGCAAGAAAAGCAATAATGACCATATGATGAAATGAATTCCACCACCCGTGTATATCTCTGCCAGGTGCCCAGGCCTGCACGTACCCCGGGACGACGATATCCGGGCGCATGTCCTCCGTAAAGTTCTACTACAAAATAGGTGAAACAGTCACGTTTACCTGTGAGCCTGGATACAAACTCAAAGGAGCACCCATGTTGAGATGCTTGAAGTAAGTCAAAATTGTTAACAAACCAAGGCTTAATATTTAAAAGGCAAAGTTAATTGTATCGTACTATAACGAGTTGGAGCTGAGAATAAACATAGACTCTTCACTGAAATACTAATTAAAACTCAATTTCTTTAATAATACAAGTAGACTTCACCGTCACGATTCTATTTTCTTCGCTTAGACGGTTTTCACGTCTCATATGTCACGCTTTTATACTTGTTTCGACTAAGTTTACAATTTTCCAGAACGTTCCCTATATGACTAGAATATTTGAGAATGTTCTAGACTTGACTTCCTTATGTCGAGAACATTCTATGGTCATTACAACGCTCTCGAAAAAATTGGAATATTCGAGAATGTTTTAGTCTTTCTTTCCTTCAGTGACCACGTAAATTATTATTATTTTGGTCACGTAAAAAATAATTTTTGTGGATCAAATTGATGAACTTGTGTCAAAAACGTATTTCTTTAGAAAAATTGGTACCTTACTGCGAAATTTATGAGCAAAGCCGGACAAGCAATGCCGGAGGCTCAAACAAGCTTTCCCACCCGCCATAATTCTTTTCAAAACCGCTCTGTGAGATACATATCACAGTACTACTTAACCCGATGAAACAATTTGTATTTATACTTCACAGGAACAGGAAATGGTCAAACGCGATCCCGCTGTGTACACCGGTCACAAACCATACGTCTTCGTCTGATTCAATCGCCATGTTAAATTCCGAAGTTGACGCCATGCTGTCGGACGCCGCCATCTTGCCGTCCGACATTTTGAGGACTCGCGAGACTCCCGCCCTTTTATCGCCAGCGAGTTATAAAGCAGCTGTCACACGCATGGCGATATCGCGCATGTTGAGACGCGGTCCCATCGAGAACTATAAAAACAGAATCTTCAGAGTGAATAGGCTGTTAAGGAGAGAGGGTGAAAGATAAATAATTTTAGTTAGATTATAAGTGGAAACTGTGTCAAATTAGTTTATCAGAATTGATTTATCAATGAATTTTAAAATGCGTTGCGGCTTCGCCCAATTTCATTATTTACAAGCAAAAGTTTGAAGATCAAATTCATTCTATCTATATAGTGTAAGCAACCACATCCCTTTCCCTTTTTTGCAAATTAATACGGCAGTACAGAAAGAGTCTCCATTTATTCAGAAAACAAATTAAAATCTAAGATTTTGATTTCAGTTTTAAAACCAAAAAAACAAATATTTTAAGTAATTATTATTCTGTAAATTTTAAAAGTAAGGTATTTGAATGTTGACTGGATTAATAATTTTTCGATAAATTTCAATAATGATTTGTGTAATATATATTTTTTATTTTATTTAAAGACTTTCTAGTTTTTATATTATTAGTTTTTATATAGTTATTGTAAGAATGGCGTATTGTGTTTGCCTAAATGAAATATATGTACTAATATTTGTAAATAAAGATCTGGGACAAGGAATATTAATTGAATATAAGGAGTCGATCTGTTTTAGGAGAGGAGGGGGGTTTTTTTTTTTCGTCGGAGTCGAACTGACTAAAACCTCCTGTAACCTCGTTCATGAGACAGAAACCATGAAAAGGCAAAGGGGGGAGAGTGAAGCGTTTAGTGCGGAGCACATCTCTCCCATCACCCTCCCCCTCGGGACGCCGGACCGGCGGTCGTCGGCGCCACGACCACCAGCCGAGAGGAGGGGGTGGGATGTGTCTGAGGAATGACTGAACTTTAAATTTTTGATTTAACTTAGTTCTTTATATGTATATTATTTTTGAAGCTGACTATTAATCTCTGACCTAAGAAAATTATATCTAATTAGACCTGCATAGTTACAACATTATATTATCTTGCGTTTATTATTTTTATTTCAAAATTTCCATCGTTTGGAACCATTAGTTTTCCTGACGCTGACGTGTACATAAATCATTCGAAATAATAAACGCCAGATTAATCTGTTAAAATAGTTATAATTTTATATTAATTATCACATGTCAATATTAGTTTTGTTCGTTATGAAACATTTATAATCTATTTCTGATGGTTCTGATGTTCTGGCTGGAACGTAGGATGCTAATGCAAATTGAGTATTCGATCTCAGGTTGCGAGGTAAGCCATGGGATTCAAGCCACAACAGCTAAACATCAGGTGAGCAGACATGTTTTTTTTTTATTGCTTAGATGGATGGACGATCTCACAGCCCACCTGGTGTTAAGTGGTTACTGGAGCCCATAGACATCTACAACGTAAATGCGCCACCCACCTCGAGATATAAGTTGTAAGGTCTCAGTATAGTTACAACGGCTACCCCACCCTTCTAACCGAAACGCATTACTGCTTCACGGCGGAAATAGGCGGGGTGGTGGTACCTACCCGCGCGGACTCACAAGAGGTCCTACCACCAGTGATAAAATGTCTGCAGATCTACTCATAAAAGAGCTAAAGATTTATAAGGAGAAATAAATGCAGCGCCCTGATAACTACGGATTGTATATTGTCTTATTGTTATTGTTTATAATTCTAATGTGAATGATTCAAGTGCCCAATAAGGCAACGCAAACAATAAAATAAATTATTAAATAAAACAAAAAGTAAGCTTATTTTTAAATGTTTTGGAGAAATCTCTAAAGGATTTTTGAAAAAAAAAGCACCTTATATGTGTGCGCGCGTTAAGACACGTCCGTAGTATCAAACTATAATCAAAATGCGCAATAGTCGGTATTCCGACGCTCCGCGCTTTATACGCATTAGTAGAAAGTCGATCTATCGACGGTTCGCGCTCAAAGGGTTAAATAAAAACATTTAGAGTACATACAAATATATTTTATGTATTTCTTTGCTTTTAGCAATACCTTTAGGTACTAACATAACTTGTTTTTCGGTTTTGAGTTAGTGTTTTAATGCATACGGGTTTTTTGTTTTGTTTAATATTATCTATTAATATATTTCACATTGTTTAGATATTTAAGCATAAATAAAATAAAATGGCTGCTATATTATTACTACCTATATTGAAATCATATACAGAAAATCACTTCCACAACTGTAATAAATTTAATACCTCATTTATTAAAATCGGTCAATAGGCTTACGCCGCAGTGTACCAAAGAAATATACAGGCAAGCAGGTCAAACAAAGAGTCAAGTGTCGATAGATTCAATTACAGACTATTATACTCAAGTACTAATAACAATAACTAGTATGTCATTGGTTGATACATAAGATCTTTTATCATTAACACCCATTGATACTGTCACAAGACTGTTTAGCGGTAGGCAGCGGCTTGGCTCTGCCCCTGGCATTGCTAAAGTCCATGGGCGACGGTAACCACTCACCATCAGGTGGGCCGTATGCTCGTCTGCCTACAAGGGCAATAAAAAAAAACAGTGCAATATGGCCGAAGTGAACAAAATTGAAATAAGACTTAATCGGTAGTTGTTGATAGAAAAATGGGAATTATTGTTTAAAAACCTTCTAGAAATGTGTTCTAGAAATGTTCGCTTGCCTTAATTTCGATGTAGGGTAATCAGAAAATAAACCCGATCATGAAAAAAGCGGGTCAATAGAAAAAATCTAGGGAGACATCTGGATGTCCCTATAAGATAATATGATGAGGTCTAAGCCCTGACTGCATTGTTCTCCATGGGGCTATTTTCTAAACCTGACCATGGTCAACATCAGTAAAATTTAAAAATAATCTAAAAAGCTTTTAATACCGATACAAACTTGCAATTTAGCATTATTAATATTAATTTTTGTGTTATTATATATGATAATTCTAAGAAATAGGGATAACGAACGTTTACCAGTAATTAATAAAATTATATAGATATAAATTTAAAGAAAATACAACCCTAGGTGTTTTTGCTCTACGCACAAAATTGAACAAGTATTGGAGTCGACTATTATCAAAGGCGGCAATCTGACTTTTGGACAATGATTGGTAAATCAGAAAAACGAATTATTGACTTTGTATTCCATTGGCAGTCACAAAACTCTTCGGAACGACATCTTAGATAAATAACAGGTTAACTATTAACCTTTATTTAATGCAGGTTTTGAACCGAATTCTTTGAAGGAGACGATTATATTCAAATAAATCTGTATTGACATATCAATAAAAATTTTTTGTCCAAATGTACAGATTGCCGCCTTTGATAATAGACGACTCAATTTGAGGAATATTTTAGTAATTTGGAAATCAAGTGATATGAACTTCACGTGACCCCAACTTCTATATCGCTTTAGGGTCGTCTTCGCTATTTTTTTTTTTTTTTTATTGCTTAAATGGGTGGACTAGCCCATCTGGTGTTAAGTGGTTACTGGAGCTCATAGACATTCACAACGTAAATGCGCCACCCATCTTGAGATATAAGTTCTAAGGTCTCAAATATAGTTACAACGGCTGCCTTACCCTTCAAACCGAAACGCATTACTGCTTCACGGCAGAAATAGGCAGGGTGGTGGTACCTACCCGCGCGGACTCACAAGAGGTCCTACCACCAGTAATAAATGAATGAAAATGAAATGAAATGTTTTATTGTTTGAAAATTATGACTGGTCATATGGGTGATAGGACCTCAAAAGTCCGCGCGGTGTACCTACACCACCATGCCTATTTCTGCCGTGAAGCAGTAATGCGTTCCGGTTTGAAGGGCAGGGCAGCTGTTGTACTGTTAAAAATTAGACCTTACAACTCATGTCTCAAGGTGGGTGGCGGTATTCACGCTGTAGATGTCTATGGGCTCCGGCAACCACTTAACACCGGGTGGGTCGTAACCTCGTTCGCTAGTCTAGAAGAAAATGGTAACAGTCGTTAGCGTATTGACAAGATACGAACATTGATATATATTTTTTCTTTTTGCCCTTGTAGGCAGACGAGCATACGGCCCACCTGATTGTGAGTGGTTACCGTCGCCCATGGACTTCAGCAATGCTAGGGGCAGAGCCAAGCCGCTGCCTACCGCGAGTGAGTGGCATGAGTGAGGATTCTTCCAAAAATTCGATACTAAAATATCGAATTTGCCGAATACAGTAGGTCTCCATCTTAAGATGAGTTTCTCTAAACTTGAGAACGGAATCTGTCAGCTCGTCTGCAATTAAAACAGTCCTGGATCTTCATGTCACTCGATAATATATTTATTAACTAAATTAATGTATGCATATCAAAAAGTTTGAAACATAAAACTTGCATATCCTCGAAAGATTTGATGGAAAACTATTGTTTAGCGTGTACGTAACATACTGTAAACTTGACTTATCTGTCCCCTTTGAAATTAATAAAGAGAATTGATCGTAAATTGAGTGTGAAATGCGTTTTATTTAAATCAATTTATTTAATTAGTTTTATTATTAAACTTATCAAAAATTCAAAATTTTAATTTTCTTTTTATTCCTTAGATAGGTGGACGAGATCGCAGCCCACCTGTTACTGTACCCCGGTGTTAAGTGGTTACTGGAGCCCATAGACATCTACAACGTAAATACGCCACCCACCTTAATATATCAGTTCTAAGGTCTCAAGTAGAGTTACAATGGATGGACGAGCTCACAGCCCATTTGGTGTTAAGTGGTTACCTTGAGATATGAGTTCGAAGGCCTCAGTATAGTTACAACGGCTGCTCTACCCTTCAAACCGAAACGCATTACTGCTTCACGGCCGAAATAGGCAGGGAGGTGGTACTTACCCGTGCGGACTCACAAGAGGTCCTACCACCAGTATACTAGGCACTAAGGTACGGGATAAATCGTCTCAATCGTACTTGTAAGCCCGAGCGACGAATAACTGAAAAATTATGAAAATGAAAAATTACAAAATACAGACAATCACAATTTCATTTAAGTAAAAAAGTTCTGTTGAAACTAATTACTTCTGATTTATTTATGTTTTAAAGGAAAATTTTCATCTTTTCATATTATTAATAAACTAGCGACCCGCCCTCGCTTCGCTTCGGAAACATTATATTATTGATAGGCGAGTCCCGCAATGTTGCGCGCGGTAGGATCAGCCACCTATTAGTGAGTCTCATCAAAATCGGTCCAGCCGTTCGACAGATTGGCCGGAACAAACAGACAAAAATTGTAAAAAATGTTATTTTGGTGTACGTACCGTATATATATTCATATGCATGTAGTACAGAGCGGTTATTTCAATATTACAAACAGACACCCTAACTTTATTTATATGTATAGATTTCAGTTGATACTACGTATTTTAAGCCGGTCTATTTCTGCCGTGAAGCTGTCATGTAGATGGAACAACTGTCACACAATACAATTGAGCTTTAGACCTTAACACATAAGCTTTATGGCAGTCAAGTTATGATATCTTCGGAAAACCATTCAGCACGAGATGAGCTTTGACTTTTTGAGCTATACCTACAATAAAACTAGTGATAAATCAATCCACCAAGCGTCAATATTAATTTTAATCATTTTTTTATTTAACCAGACCTACACACATTTTTTATACCATTCGTAAAACAAAATCTCCATAATTCTGTAGATCAACCTGTTCGATCCTTTTTTAGAACCTATTACAATATCTTTATGGTATAATAATCTAACATGACATTATTACCGCAATAGGGAAACAAAAAATATACAAAACAGTCTAAAATTAGTTCAATCATTATTTTAGGGAATTATTAACGACTAGCCGTACTCGCCCGCTTCGCCGCGCATTTAAAATTAGCATTATTATTTAATGTAATTATTATTAGGGAGTCCAACACTCATATAAATATTAGCCTATCCATTAAGTACGTGTATTTTCTACATGGACACCAAGTTTCAAGTCAATCGGATGGATGATTCAGTAGTTATAACGGAACATCCGTAAAAACCACTGTAGATTTATATATTAGTATAGACTTACCTGAATCACAAAAAAATCGACTAATTTTTATTGTATTTAATATATTTGTTTTAGTATTTAATCTTTGTTTAGCTTGCCGCTTATTTTAGCTTTTAATGACTACTATGAAGAGTAGAAGTAATTAGTACTATTTCAGTGTATCAAAAAGTGTCCGCTGAAAGGGACCTAATTATAGGTGGTGCCACGGTAGCAAGTGGAAAGATTTAAAAAACAGCGCAATAAACCAGCACACTTCACTTCAATCCACCACACTTCACTATGTTTAAATCGGCTATATTCATATCAATCCCACCTCCTACACTAGCGCTATTTCAGCGAGTCTTTCAGCAATAGCTTGCTGCTTACAGGTAGACACTTTTTCAAGTTGTCCCCTATACAAAATGGTTGCTTCTTACCTCTACGCTCCATACTGCATAAATGTATTTTGAAGTCGTCGTGACCCTAAACATAAAACGTCCGGTGCATTCGTGTTGAGCGATACACCGGTGTTCGAATCCCAGGCGGGTACCAATTTTTGTAATTAAATACGTACTCAAAAAATGTTCACGATTGACTTCCACGGTGAAGGAATAACATCGTGTAATAAAAATCAAACCCGCAAAATTATGATTTGCGTAATTTCTGGTGGTAGGACCTCTTGGGAGTCCGCGCGGGTAGGTACCACCACCCTGTCTATTTCTGCCGTGAAGCAGTAATGCGTTTCGGTTTAAAGGGTGGGGCAGCCGTTGTAAATCTATACTTGAGACCTTAGAACTTATATCTCAAGGTGGGTGGCGCATTTACGTTGTAGATGTCTATGGCCTGCAGTAACCACTTAACACCAGGTGGGCTGTGAGCTCGTCCACCCACCTAAGCAATAAATAAAAAATTTGGCGGTAGTCGGTAGCCATCATACAACACAAGTTAAAGATCTTTCCCTACGTCTTTAAAAACCTATCAACTCCGGTTTGTAGGGCTATACGACGACAGGAAAGATCTTTCACCGATAGCCATCACTTCATACGTATAGAGATGTTGCGTTCCGAGAACACCTGCTACTAAGAGATCTCAGGCGCTTGTACGAGAATTTACCCTCGATGATGAAGCAATAAGTTCCGTCCGCAGAGGCAACGAGGCTTCTACGTACCATTCAAACAGGGACACCATTGACATGGTCCAGACAAAATACAGCCGAGAAAAGTTGATTCATATCCACCCCTATCTCGCATACCTCTGATGTCACTCTGATGTAGTTACTCGAATTCGACAAAGAGGTCGACGTGCAACCTAGCTTATACATCAGCCCGCTGAGTTTCTCGCCGGATATTCTCAGCGGGTCGCGATTCCGATCCGGTAGTAGATTCATTCGCGAAGCAATTGCTCTTCAGTTGTTAGGTCTCCTTCGGAGGCGTTCGAGCAGCTGTTAGCAAAGCCCACCCCTCCTGGCTGAACCTTTATTCGCCCACCTGTCCTGGTGAGACTGGAAAAGCCTCCGGGCCACCCGTAATCCTTCAATCTTAAAAAAACCTCTGACGCTAAATAATGCTCTCCAGTTTGAAGAGTTCTCAAGGTTGGCAGCAACATTCACGGACACAGCACGTCGACAGTTGTTTTACGACAGTTATACAAAAAAATATGGCAGCTTCATAATTGGTGTAATTAGTGGGTAGACTTATTTTGGATTCATTTGATCAGTTGGTGTGGGTTTAATTCTCTTCATCCATTTACGGGAAATCCAAATGAGGGCATGATAGTACCTATATGATTTAAGGAGTAAATATTTTATGTAGCCAGACGAGGCAACACGACCACGGAATCAGAGTGATGGAGTTACAAACTCTCTCTGAGTTCTTCATAGCGTAAGAGTATGATTATTTTTCCTGAAGATTGGGGACGTTAGAAATGAAAAGTTCGATTGCACCCAAAAGAAATGCGACCTCAACGAATCCGGGGCTACAGCGTATTTCAAGACACTTTCATACAACTGAGTTAGTAGAAAAAGAATTCAATATAATTATGTTAACGTACATTTTAAATTTATTACTTGTATTAAATTTATTATAAAAAAAGAACATGATATTCCTAACCTAAAAGTACATGTTATTATCCGCAACACGCTTCGTCAGATTACAGAAAGAGAGTTATCAGCAACATGATTCGTCAAAAGTACAAGAAGTAGTACCTACAAAAGTACTAATAGTAGAATGCTTAACTACGTGCTTACTTACATGTTTTGGACGTGAATTAGACCTTCCAAATCAGCCCTGTAATTGGACAAATTTATAATCTCGGTGGGATTTGTTTTTTTTTAATCCATCGTATTGTCACGAAACACACGCGTTTCATTCCAGCTAGTGGAATTGCCAATATACTACGAACGCTTGTATGTATTTAACGCTTCGGGATGATTATTTCAACATTTTTCTGGTAAACACGAAAAGTCTCAGGTCCTAACTTACCCCGTGCCCCGTTCCAAAAAGACGCAAAAACCCCGCGCGCCTCCTATGTGTGAAACCTCATGTGTGAGGCGTGTGAGGTGTGTGTGGATCGGTCCCCTGCCCGAAAAAAATGTATTGAATCCCAAGTTGCCCTGAGATAATCTAAGAACTTACCTGCTCTTTATGTTAACGACAATGTCAAACTCTGTTTCTTTTTAAATCAAGACGGAACCGTCAAAATAGACAATAACCTACTCAACCAATCATCACGGTTTTTATACCTTTTAAGTGCTTAGATTGCTATGCAATATTTTGTATGTAGATATTATATTAAACTTTGATCTCCAGAATATTTGTTCGACAAAAACAAAACAAAAATGTTCCTTGTCAAGATCTAATAACATAATTGGAACTTTATGACGCTTACTTTAAAGATCATTTTTCTTTACCTAATTTGATAGTTAGACATACTTATCCTAACGATTTCTTTCGAGAACAAAAACTGTTTTTCAAATACCTGTTTCGTCAAATTGATAAAAACAAGAACAGCAAAAACCAATTTAAAACGAAAAAAATAACAAGTACAGTGCAAAGTAATTGCTCAATTGATTATTATTACTAAGAAAATAAGTAAATGATAAATCGGAAACAGACAGTATGCACGTATGGCGCGAAAAATACTGGAAAAATATGGCGGTAACGGCGCGCGTTGTGCAATTCATTGCTGTTGTTGAAATGCTACATGTCTTTTGTGAAAAAAGGGCATGAGTCCAGCTTTATCTAGAATTGGAAAACGAACTTATTAAGTTTATTATATCGGCCAAAGGAAATACCCAAAATTAGATCTACGCTAATTTTGTTCATTTAAAATTACCTTTGACATTTACAGACGATATTAATTTCAGCTAGGCGGTTAGGTATACAAAACCAAACCTAATCATTTTGTTATCATCTGACATTTGCAAAATGCTTGCATCGTGACGCTAAACAGTATAATGCTCCCAGTTTCAAAGTTATACTAAAAATATAACCAAAATACTTACTGTCAAAATAAAAAACACGAAAACTTATGTTGAAAATTCATTTCTTCAACTTGATAGAGAGAAATGAGCATCAAACAAAGCGATGGAGTACAAAAACAACGAAGCGGAACGGCTGCCAAGGAACGTAGTGGATTGATATTTTTGTTAGTTCAAGTCGAAGTCAGTTTGGCGGCGGTCGCGTTGAGCGTGGTTGTTTCTGTGTTTATACGCTTTGACAAAATACGCGCTTACTTATCCGCAATTACTATAAAAAAATCACAAAGAGTATTATTATTAACAGTGCAGTGTTATTCATTGTGAAGTGGAGTTCAGCGTTTGTTAAAAGGTGGGTCCATGATTTTGTACGGTTGTTCGAAGTGTACACGATGCATTCCTTCTCTGTATTAGGAATTAACGATCAAAACTATTATTGGTATTTTAGTTGTACGATAAAAATGCAATTTAGAATCGTTTTAGAAATGAGGACGCCGTTTTTTAAATTTTGTTATCGTATTTATTTAATTGGTAGTGAATAGTTTTAAAAACTTCGTAGGTACCTATGTGCATTTGATTAATGGAGCTAAGAATATACAAACCCAATTACCTTTCAAGATTAATTAAATATCCCAGAAACAAAGATTATATCGTATAGAACCAGTTCTGAAAATTCAGAACTCTATTTAAATTTCATTGACATTACGAGTACATTTTCGAGGCTTGCTGATACCGTTGTTATTAACTTATCGAGAGAAAACCGAATATAAACTTCTTTTGGCGAGAATATATTTTACCATATCAGCATAATTATTGGCAAGCAGAACGTCAGGTCCACTGATATGTTTGTAATTCATTGATGCAGTTCTGTATAATTCTAACTTCGAACTGTACCGATAATCTAGGTGTAACTTGTGTGCTCCCAAATCAAAAAACATTGCGTACCTATATTTCGTCTACATCTTTGCACTATCTATAAAGCATAATGTTTCCACGACGTGTCTCAAGGTGACGTCGGGATGTCTATGGGCTTTAATAATAAGGTACATCGTGGACTCATCTAGACATTTACTACAATAAGTAAGAACCTGGCACCATAAATTCTTATTGCTATGTTCCTAAAAGCCTACTAGCGTTTAAAATGTTTTTAAAATGTTATATCTTTTGATGACTTCAAATAAGCAATTGAAGACTATTTTAATACACATCATTCTCCTGCCCTTCTCCAAGTCACCTGGGGTCGATGCAACATGTTTTCTCCTTCCATACTCCTCTATCATATACCATTTCTTCGCTCACTTCTTCAGAATAAACATATTGGTTGGAAATTGACGGAAACAAATAACCAGACTAATTAACACAGACACCTATTATAGTCCGTAAAACAGGAATCGAGAATAGAAAAACCTACGGAAAAAAATTAGAGAATACTATCTACCGCAGACGAATGATGAGGAAGTGGTGTCTTAAGGAATCCAGAGTGGCATACCATCAAAAACGTATGTGGCCCATGTCGTAAAACGCAATATGTAACAATTATACCAGGATATCTTGTGATGCAACAAATCCTCTTGCTGCGACAAATTTCCTGTGCTACTGATACATAAAGTCGGTGTCAGCGTAAGGCATGTCTGATGGTAACTGGTTACCTTCCTTGGTGAACGTCAGCTACGCCAGAGGCTAAGCCACTGCCTATCGCCATACAAGCTATATTTTTTTAAATAACATTGACCTAAAATTCTAGAATTAATTCCAAAGTACTTTCGGTGCATGTTATTAATACATTAATTTCAATTCTGACACCCACACATAATTGGAATTATATTTATATGTGGAGGGAGATACAGATGGAACGTTTTTAAAAAGTGTGACGTCAGCATTGCTGACGTCACGGTTATTGCTTTGTTGACGATAACTCATGTTTGGGTTTCCGAAACAAAACTTCACGAGAACTTCACAAGAACTTCGTATATTGCACGAGAAGCATAACAACGTTACAGAGATATCCGTACAGTACAACGGCTCGGACACGAATCAATCAGTGCTTTTTTTTTTTTTTTTTTCCTACCTAAGCTGAGAGCCTTGAGAGGCTATGTCAGCGTAACCCTAACTTTAGTAGGTGAGCTCACGGGGCTCAAACCTGACGATGTTGCTAACACGAACCCTAGCAAGAGTCGTGCTTCGCAGAATCTACCACCGGATCGGAAACGCGACCCACTGAGAAGATCCGGCGAGAAACTCTGTGGGCTGTGTCTGAGAGTTAATTTACTCGTCGAGCCCTTCGTCGCAAGCGACGGGTTCGACGAGAACGGTGACCGGTGCTTGAAGTACCTAAAAGCACCGTTAGTGGATCGGGAGGATCCGAGATAACGTGTTTTGGGCGACGTCGACTGCTTTCCATTCTGTCCGCAGGATCGGGAATGTAGTTACCGGCGGCCACGATGAGAGGGTTCTCGTGTCGTGCCGCTTTATCGAAGTGGGATCAGTGCTAGACAGCACGGCCGTATTTATGGGGCTTCGTACCCGTGAGCGTGTTGACACGTTTTAAACACGTGAGCGTGTTTACACGTTTTTCAAACACGTGAGCGGGTTTACACGTTTTTCAAACACGTTTTAAAGTATTGAAATTACAATAAAAGGAACTGTTTAACATTAATTTCTTATCACAGAGTAATTAGTTGATGATCAGTAGGTAAATAGTCATATTTGCGCCGACATATATGATCTACAATTAACTTAGAACTTAATTTGTACACAGATTGAGCTCAATTTGATTTAACACCAACGTGCCCATAGGATAAACGGTTCTTACCGATTAAATACAGTTCACTAAAATCTAAAGACGAAGTTGTAGCGTTACGCCCACGTATCGATTGTTAAGATATAACTGAATCAGTTGAAACTCTGTCATTAGCTCGAAGGATACAACTCTCCAGTGTACTTGTATCGAGCGATGCTAACCCATTGAGTTTCAAGCCGGATGTTCTAGGTGAGTCGCGATTAAGAGCCGGAGGTAGATTCAGAGAAGCACTGTTGTTGCTAGGGCCAGTTTTAGCAAGTCCTCCCAAGTTGAACCCTGTAAACTCACCTACCAAACCGTGCGTAACTGAAATAGCCCTTTAGGCTACCGGCGATTAGGTAGGGAAATAAAAAAATGAAAATAACAAACACGAAACTAAACTGAAATTAGTTTTAATAAAAAAAAAACTACCCAATCGTTGGTAGCATAAGGAGATATTGCATCTACGCGCGGATGGAGTTTTAATCATGATTAAGTTTTTAAAATTTCAACTATATGTTATACCTTGCTTCTCATCTAAAAGATCTCTTACCAGAATCTTCTCCGCAGTCGGGAGCTCTTGGGTCATTATCATAGTTAGTTGCTCTTGGCAGAGCAGTCGTGGTCTTGTGGAATCATGGTTTATAGCCTTGACAGATGTTCTTCTTGATTCGCGAACCGAGTCTTGCCACACGCACTTGTCAAGTGGGATTTTGGTAAGGTCTTTCACTTGATCAGTCTAGCGCATGGGACTTCGCCCACGAGGTCTTTTACCGTTGACCCTACCCTGAACAACAAATTTCTCGATAGACTCTGCTGACCATCGCGATACGTATCTAAAATATCGGAGAACCCTGGACTGGAACGCCGATGATTTTAGTACCTGCAGACCTTATAACAAACCAAGTGTGACTTCTATAAGGCCGCGTGTTCCTTCTGTAGCATAATCGTGCGTCCTCTATAAAAGCTGCGTTAGTCCTTACGCTACACAGTCGGGACTTCGAATTTATGTGTCAAAATGGCACTACCCACACTGTGATGTGATTGATACCTGCTCAACTAACTACGGACTACTCGTAAGCGGGTTCAAAGCAACGTAATAATTATAACACGAACATGTTTTTTATTATTTTTATTGCTTAGATGTGTAGACGAACTCACAGCCCATCTGGTGGTTAGTGGAGCCCATAGACATCTGCGACGTAAATGCGCCACCCACCTTGAGATATAAGTTCTAAGGTCTCAGTATAGTTGCAACGGCTACCCCACCCTTCAAACCGAAACGCATTACTGCTTCACGGCAAAAATAGGCAGGGTGGTGGTACCTACCCGCGCGGACTACCACCAGTATATACAGCCCCGAGCAAAAGTATTAGGCACCCCTATATTGTTTATACCTGTACAGAAAAATCGTGTATAGATAAGCTTTTTATGGTCTTATTCTTGTTTTGGGGGTGCGTTTACGTAGAAATAACATTGTAACCAATATTTATGACGTACAGGTGTGCAATAACACATTCAAATCAAATCAAAAAAAATTTATTCAAAATAAATGAAAGTACATATTTATTGAAGCCTCCGTCCTGAGAAGAACTGGCAAGAAACTCACCGGGCATGTCTTTTTTTTAAATATTACATATTTTTTTAAATATTCATTTTTACTTTGCGTATTATAACGTAACAATTATTGCAATATTGAAATGCCCGAAGCGAGCAACTCATTCCCACTTTGTGCAATCTTCTATTCTTAATTATTTCTTCGAATTAGCTATTTTAGAATATGTCCAATTTTAGTGTGCTGTCAGATTTTAAAATGAACACACGTGTGGTACGCAAATATTTCTGCAATATTCTTAAAGAATAACGTTTTTAGTGTGGACCATGCCAAAAAAATCCGAACTTACAACGCACAATGGATGGAAGATAGAACTGCTATTGTCAGGATCGCGTCTCGAAGGCATCTTCTTACAAGCAAACATTCGTCATTCGTTATCGCCCGACAAATGGCTGCTGATCCAGTAATTACCTACTTCACGGCTCGATGACGCGGACGTTACGAAGAAAGAAGAAAAAAAAAACAAAAATAAAATGAATTGGTCACATTGTACTCGAGTCTCGTTATAACAAACTTCGTTGATACGAAAAATAATTAAAATCGATTTTGTTCATTTTCGTATAGCATCAACGTTTCCCGAGAACCTGAAACGAAGTTTATCACTTATATTGCCGATAATTCGGTATTGTCAGTATTTCTGTGCGATTCTCAAATGTGGACTCTACCGAGGGCAGGCCGGATGACAATGACGCATTTGAAACATGGCGCCGGCTGAGAATGCTTCGTACAACATGGACGCCCAAAACACGTCATTACGGATCCTCCTAATCCATTAACGGTGCTTTTAGGTACCACAAGCACCGGTCACCGTCCTCGTCGAACCCATCGCTTGCGACGAAGGGCTCGACGAGCGAATTCTCCCCTAGACACAGCCCATTGAGTTTCTCGCCGGATCTTCACTGTAGGTCGCGTTTCCGATCCGGTGGTAGATTCTGCGAAGCACTGCTCTTGCTAGGGCCAGTGTTAAGAACACTTCGGTTTGAGCCCTGTGAGCTCACCTACACGTTAAGGCGAAGCTGATACAGCTTCTCAAGGCTATCAGCATAGGTAGGAATAAAAAAAAACAACATGGACAGCATAACGCAACCGTGTACCATCCATAAAGATCTCAAAATCAAGACGAAAATCCATCTTCCACGGTTATTTGATGTTTAGATTAGTGAGCACAATGTTGGTAAGAGAGTGTTCATTATAAATGTAGAAGGCTATAGAGGAAGAGGTAAACCTAAGAAGAAATGGATGAATTACGTGAAAGACGATATGTGTAAGTGGGGAGTGAGCGAAGAAATGGTATATGATAGAGGAGTATGGAAGGAGATAACATGTTGCGCCGGCCCCAGGTGACTGGGAGAAGGGTAGGGGAATGATGATGATGATAAGTGAACAAAACGTGGATTCCACCGCCCACCTCAAAATATTAGGTCGAACTTTTAATTCTATTGTACGAAGCCTTCAAACTGAAAGTATGCTACGTTGCAGAAATTCGTAGGATAGTGGTACCTACCCGCGCGGGCTTATCATACTAGTAAATCTCGAATGGCGATCGAGGTAACTAGTGATATACTAGATCAAGACATTATAGAGATATCAAGATACTGTACTAGAATAGTCAGAGAAGGCTGTTGCCTGATCTCCGATGAATTCCTTAGTCGCTACAAACGACACCCGCAGCAAGTTTACTGGTGGTAGGACCTCTTGTGAGTCCGCACGGGTAGGTACCACCGCCCCGCCTATTTCGACCGTGAAGCTGTAATGCGTTTCAGTTTGAAGGGCGGGGCAGCCGTTGTAACTATACCGAGACCTTAGAACTTATATCTCAAGGTGGGTGGCGCATTTACGTTGTAGATGTCTATGGGCTCCGGTAACCACTTAACACCAGGTGGGCTGTGAGCTCGTCCACACACCTAAGCAATAAATAAAAAAATGTTGGCTAATGAACAAACAAGGGAATTCCTGATCACGACTAATTAGTGCCAACGTATTAACCGTGTTCGTCATAAACAGGCTTAAGCAAACGTATTACAGATTGATTAATCTCTAAAGTCACACATTTGAAGGTCAAAACTTCGACTCCCATTGTTACTGTCTGCCCGTTTTTCTAATTGCCTTTCGAGTGATAAATGTTGCTTGTCTTATTTTATTTGTGTTTGAAGTTTCATTTAAAATATTATAATATAGAGGGGTTAGCGTGGTATGGACATGTGATGCGTAGAGAGGAGATGCATGTGACTAGGAGATGAATGGAGAGGCAGTGCAAGGTAGAGGGGGAAGAGGTCGACCGAAGAAGACATGGATGGAGTGTGTGAATGACGATATGAGAAATAGAGGAGTGTTGAGATGACGGCTGATAAAAGAGAATGGAAAAGAAAAATTAGCTGTGCCGACTCCACCTAGTCGAATAAGGTGGAGACAAATAAGAAGACCGTTTTTACTGGTGGTAGGACCTCTTGTGAGTCCGCGCGGGTAGGTAGCACCACCCTGCCTATTTCTGCCGTGAAGCAGTAATGCGTTTCGGTTTGAAGGGTTGTAACTATACTTGAGACCTTAGAACTTAACCACTCCAGTAACCACTTAACACCGGATGGGCTGTGAGCTCGTCCAACCATCTAAGCAATAAAAAGTAGAATATCAAAAGATGAAAGGCTATTTGGCTTAAGTAACATTTTTGCAACATAACAGTAGAGCCATTTCTAGTTTAAAATTTGGGAAAAATATCATACCAAAAAAATTCTCCAGCTATTTGAATGAGGTAAACTTAATTGAAGTTCAATTAAAAACGCATCTTTAATTACACAGATAAATGTCGCGTATTTAGCGAATTATCGTTTAAACCAAATAGCCTTTCAACCTTCGATATAGTAAAACAATTCCCCTTCAGGAAGAAATGCGTAACGGTCCACTTTGGGTTGCCTTGGACATGGGAACCAGAAACTGTTCTACAGAGTGCTTAGTGCGAATTTTTTAACGTTCTTTAACGTTACGATAGCGTAAAAGTTAACTCAAATTTGTAAGGAGTAGCAACAGCGCCCCTAGCGGCAAACGTACGCTAACTTTCCAACTCCATACAAACGTCTTTTTTTTCGGGCCGGGGGCCAAACCTCCTGCGAGTTCGGAACGCGATACACCGCCGACCGCGAACTCCATACAAACTTGAGTTAACGTTTACGCTATCGAGAACGTTAAAAAACTCGCACTAAGCACACTCGTGGTAGGACGTGTTGTGAATCCGCACGGGTAGGTACGATCATCCTGCTTGTTTCTGCCGTGTAGCGGTAATGCGTTTCGGCTTGAAGGGTGGGGCAGCCGTTGTACTGTAAAAACTGAGACTTTAGAACTCATATCTCAAGGTGGGTGGTGACATTTACGTTGTAAATATCCGTGAGCTCCGGTAACCACTTAACTTAATAAATAAAAACACGTTCCAAATTCACGGTTCTTAATCTAGAATTAATTCTTGTGTTCCTACAATTACAACGAACACCGAATGCTGTATATCTTAGACAATAACACTGATACTGACCATCACTAGAGCAGGCTCGCACGGTACAGCAGGCTCGATCACCGGACATTAAATGATCGAAGGTAGAATTAAAATATTCACAAAACAAACACACTTTATGACGCCGATTATCTTAACAGGCAAAAATGACAAGCATTCATTGACTTTTAAATGACACGCGCGTGTTTATTTACTGAACACGTGTCGTTTAAGATATAGCACGTGTTTTGTGATAGGGGAACCGGACATCTGTAATTGCCGCGCGAACTACAAAACTCGGCCGAAAGTAATACCATTGCGTGTGACGTCATTTGAGGCCAAAATAATAACAAATCAATAAAATTGTACTTTTTATTTTCCTACCTATGCTGATAGCCTTGAGAGGCTACTTCAGCATAAAGCAGTGAAATCTCGAATTGATAAGTGCCACACGAGCCAACGATTAAAATTGAATCACCCGTCCAAGCATTTATTAGCAAGATTTGATTTAATTTACAAAATATACGCGACGTGTCATTATATAAATGACCGCCATTATACATAAAGCGGAAACATGTAATTTAGTATTATGTGGATGTCAAGGTTTTATTTGATTGTTTAATTTATGCCAATACGCTAGATTACAAGCATTATCCTCTAACATTTGAAGACAAGAGTGGATGAAGGGATTTTTGAGTTTTTACATTGAACGAAGGTGTGTCTATAAACCATAGCAATTTTTAGCAATTGCATGTGATGAAGGAGTTATGTACGAAAAATGTAATGTACGAGTTATGTACAATAATAAAATAAGACCTTTTTTTCTCCCTACCTAATCTGGTAGCCTTGAGAGGCTATTCCAGCGTAACCTTAACTAGTAGGTGAGCTCACGGGGCTCAAACCTGACGACGTTGCTAACACGAACCCTAGCAAGAGCCGCGCTTCGCAGAATCTACCGCCGAATCGGAAACGGAACCCACTGAGAAGATCCGGCGTGAAACTCGGTGGGCTGTGTCTATGGGTTGATTTACTCGCCGAGCCCTTCGTCGCAAGCGACGGGCTTGACGAGAACGATGACCGGAAATTAAACCATCGATGAACCAATAACCCAATGTATAAGGTGATTCGCAAAAAAAAAAATTACTGAGAAGAAATAAATATGCAATGATTAGTGAAATACAGCGTCATACGTTTGTATTTAATTCTATGTTAGAAAGGGATAAAAAACTCCAGTAGCTTTTTTTTTTTTTTTTATTGCATATATGTGTGGACGAGCTCACAGCCCACCTGGTGTTAAGTGGTTACTGGAGCCCATAGACATCTACAACGTAAATGCGCCACACACCTTGAGATATAGTTCTAAGGTCTCAAGTATAGTCACAACGGCTGCCCCACCCTTCAAACCGAAACGCATTACTGCTTCACGGCAGAAATAGGCGGGGCGGTGGTACCTACCCGTGCGGACTCACAAGAGGTCCTACCACCAGTAATTACGCAAATTATAATTTTGCGGGTTTGATTTTTATTGCACGATGTTATTCCTTCACCGTGGAAGTCAATCGTGAACATTTGTTGAGTACGTATTTCATTAGAAAAATTGGTACCCGCCTGCGGGATTTGAACACCGGTGCATCGCTAGATACGAATGCACCGGACATCTTATCCTTTAGGCCACGACGACTACGCTACCACCATCCTGCTCATTTCTGACTTGCCGACACGCTTTCTGGTTTGAGGGTTTTCGACAGCCATTACAATAAAGCTGGACATAAATAAAGAATTCAATCTTTTGTCTGAAAGTGGATGACGGCATTCACCCTCAGACATAAGATCGATACAACAATGCAATTCCGATCTAGTGACAGATTCAGCGAAGCACTGCTCTTTCTAGGGCTAGTGTTAGAAATTTCTCTCAAATTGAGCCTCTAGAATAACTCTTTAGACTACCGGCGTATAGTTAGGGACAAAAAGGCACAATAATATTGTAACTTCGCTATTACCTCCAGACCACAGGAAACAACAAAAGATCGAATCAATTGTCAGTTTAGTTTGCTATTTAAGCATGATTATTTTAAGTTTTTATCCTACATACCATATTATATAAACGATACAGCGTGGGTAATGCAAAAAAATACAAGTATAATTTGATTATACGAACACATTTTCATTGTTGCTGTGCCAATAAAGACTTCAGTTTTTCCCTACCTGTGCTGATAGCCTTGAGAGGCTATTTTAACTTCTCCTTGACGTGTAAGTGAGCTCACGGGGCTCAAACCGGAGTGTTGCTAACTCTGGCCCTAGCAAGAACCGTGCTTCGCAGAATATACTATCGGATCAGAAACGCGACCCACTGAGAAGATCCGGCGAGAAACTCAGTAGGCTAACGACTTCACGACGAAAGAACGAAGTAACGTTATAAAAGTAGCGTTACTGGTGGTAGGACCTCTTGTGAGTCCGCACGGGTAGGTACCACCGCCCTGTTTATTTCTGCCGTGAAGCAGTAATGCGTTTCGGTTTGAAGGGTGGGGCAGCCGTTCTCACTATACTTGAGACCTTAGAACTTATATCTCAAGGTGGATGGCGCATTAGATGTCTATGGGTTCCGGTAACCACTTAACACCAGGTGGGCTGTGAGCTCGTCCACCCATCTAAGCAATAAAAATAAAATCTAACCGTCGATTTTATTTTACGTAATTTTGTCGTAAAATAATTGAATTGTAATCCATAGTACATACACTTGACACATTTAAAACAAGTTTTACGGTTTTAATACCGCGTTTATTATTGTCATTATAATATTATTGTCCGAAGTTTCGAATATTTTACATTATCCGTGGTTACAAACGTTTAAGCTGTTTGTTATTCATCGATATTTGAATATTGCGCTAACTACGCTCTATCTATGTATATATATATAAAAATTAATTGCTGTTCGTTAGTCTCGCTAAAACTCGAGAATGGCTGGACCGATTTGGCTAATTTTGGTCTTGAATTATTTGTGGAAGTCCAGAGAAGGTTTAAAAGGTAGATAAATATGAAAATGCTCGCAATTAAATAAAGTTTAGGTCTTTTATTTATCGATTGAGGCACTACGAAGTCTGCTGGGTCAGCTAGTTTTTTTTATAAAAAACATTTCTAGACTTGAAATTAAATGTACAATAAAAGCAGTTTTAATTACAATGCTCCTGTAATCTCGATTTTCTCATCGCGCGAACCATTAATAATTATTAATTACAAAAATTCTTTCACTGTTTGGAAGCTACAATATTCCCGAGTGACATAGGCTATAATCTTTTTTGTAGGAGTGGGTGATATAAATCGTATATAGATTCAATATCTATATATCGCAGCAATATCGTTGAATCCGATATCGCCCCGCACGAAATCTATATATCGATATCAGCCGATACACGATATTGCTCGATGTGATGCGCATCGCCATATCGTACCGATTCGTGAATCGACATCTATATTTCGATATCAGCCGATACACGATATCGCTCGATGTGATGCGCATCGGCATATCGTACCGATTCGTTAATATCAGCAATATTCGTTTGGTTCGTATCGAATCGGCCAGAGTGAGTGAGCGCACGATAGGGATATCATGTGATGAATGAAACAGAAACAGGCATTATCCATACAATTGTAAACCTTATATTTAAGTCCATATGTCTGTAGATTATTCTTAGCGTATCAGCAGGATACAATTAAGGAAAGAAGTTTCAACTTTCAACCCTAACTTGAATGCAGTATAGCCTATTTGCATCGTTGAATTTAATTTCACGCGCTTTGACCTTGAACTAGAATTTTTGGACAAGTGTTTATAAATACTTAAAAGTTTTTTGTGTTTGATTTTTAAAGTACACATTTTTCTATTTTTAGTTGAATCCAAATAATTGAGTTTATTTCTTGTGTTTGTATTAAACTTTTGAAATCTACACTCTTTTGGTATATTTTGTAATTTTAAATTAAGACACAAAATACTAAAAACTGAAAATAATGTAGCCAGTCCTAAGCCTGGTAAAAGCATGAAGGAAAGTTTTTTTGATATTTTTATTTTCATGTTCTTTTTATTACTTTAAGATCATATTATAAATTGATATCAGAAAACCAACCGTATAACGTTGACTTAAATCTATATCTACTACGATATTATATCAGCGTATCGTTTCAAATCTCAAATATCATGAATCGAGAAAATCTACTAGCATCCATCAATATATAGATTCAGAAAATATATAGATTCAATATCCGATATTGATCCTCGATATATAGATACGATTCGATACGCGGCAAAACCGATATTACCCACTCCTACTTTTTTGAAAAAAATTAGGGATCCTCACTAAAACTACAATAATGTAACCCAAGGTGTAAAAAAAATACCTAAAATATTATTTACATCACGTGCCCTGCGAAAACTATACATCTATACTTACTATAATATAATATTATAAAGAGGAAAGATTTGTTTGTTTGTTTGTTTCGAATAGGCTCCGAAACTACTGGACCGATTTGAAAAATTCTTTTTCCATTAGAAGCCGACATTGTCCCTGATGAACATAGGCTACTTTTTTTTTTTTTTTTTTGTTTCATGTGTGTTTTAATGTTTCCGAAGCGAAGCGAGGGCGGGTCGCTAGTGATAGAATAAAATAATGTACTACGACTTTGTAGAACACATTATTATTTTCAAAAAGTGTCGGGACAGCATATGTCTAACTATTATAGTTATGCCGCAATAAGTGTTCTATTATTTTAAAAAATAAAACAACGTCAAATATCGTTGAAATTTTTGTTAAAGACCCGAGCGGAGCCGGAGCGGGCCGCTTGTAGTTGATAAAGATATAGTATAAATGGGTAGACGACAGCCCACCCGGTGTTAAGTGGATACTGGAGAGAATTGCTATTATATGCTAGAAATAGGCAGAGCGGTGGTACCTACCCGCGCGGACTCGCAAGAGGTCCTACCACCAGTAAAGATATAAAATTCCTAAACGTCATCAGCTCAGATAATGTTTTCAGCACAATTTCGTCCGAAACTATCGAGAAACGTTGATAGGGAAAGCGTAGTGTTATTCGGAAGACTGTCGTCTCCGCTGAAGGTCGCGCCAAGGTCATAATTCGACCGAAACGGATAATTTGTATTCAGAATTGTAACTGTTATTATTTAAACTAGAGGTCCCGCAGTAGTCGAAATTCGACTATAATTAATTGGAATTGTATAATAAGTTTGTACACTATTATGATTGTATTTTATACTTAGCGGTAGGCAGCGGCTTGGCTCTGCCCCTGGCATTGCTGAATTCCATGGGCGACGGTAACCACTCACCATCAGGTGGGCCGTATGCTCGTCTGCCTACAAGGGCAATAAAAAAAAAAAAAAAAAACTTCTATAATCACAAATTTCGCCAAGACTACACTATAACAAAATATTAACAAAGACAAACAATATTTAATCTATTCTCAATTTGACAACAGACGTCAAGAACAAAAGTTTGACAATAAATAGTATGCATGCGTGTGTGCGTCAAATACATGGTATGTAGTGTGTGTAATGTTTTCTTTATTGATTTAATGTATCTTTTATGCATTATTTAAAAAAATATATTAACATAGTGCACTCCTTCTATTCTCTATAAGTGTGGAAAATTTCATACTCCTCCGTCCGCGCAATTTTCGTAAAAAGGGATACAAAGTTTTTGCATCACGTATTAATATATAGATGTTACCTGCCAGCTCCTAATTAGGGTATTTAACGTAATGCCCCAAATACTTAGCAGGAATATAATTTGTTACGCACAAATCGATCGAGTACTACAAATAATGAAATTATACAAAAAATAAAAATATAATAACATAATAAACTAATTGCAAATCATAAACATACACGTTTTCAAACAACAAATAATGTTAATTTAAATTTACCACATATTTTTAAGCTATTGCATAGCTTTCATCGCGGGCTTTGAGCGCGGCGACGGAATCAAGAAATTCCGTAACGAAAATAAAACCTACCACGGTAACACCCTCACTCCGCCGCCATGTAGCTCTCGTTCAACACATTCACACGTTGCGCTTGTGTAGTGTTTGTGAATAAGCGCGCGGCGTGACGTCGCACTGCATGCGCATCATGATAAGTCTGCCCATCTCTCTCTCGCGCGGTCTAACTTATGAGCGTGAAGAGGACAGTTAATGTTTTGCTTCCGTTAATTTTTATAAATATAGTGTGGTCTTATTCCACTTCGATAAAACGGCACGACACGAGAACCCTCTCATCGTGGCCGCCGGTAACTACATTCCCGATCCTGCGGAAAGAATGGAAAGCAGTCGACATCGCCCAAAACACGTCATCTCGGATCCTTCCAATCCACCAACGGTGCTTTTAGGTACCTCAAGCACCGGTCACCGTTCTCGTCGAACCCGTCGCTTGTGACGAAAGGCTCGACGAGTAAATTAACCCTCAGACACAGCCCACTGAGTTTCTCGCCGGATCTTCTCAGTGGGTCGCGTTTCCCATCCGGTGGTAGATTCTGCGAAGCACGGCTCTTGCTAGGGTTCGTGTTAGCAACGTCGTCAGGTTGAGCCCGTGAGCTCACCTACTAGTTAAGGTTACGCTGGAATAGCCTCTCAAGGCTACCAGATTAGGTAGGGAGAAAAAAAGGTCTTATTTTATTATTGTAGATAACTCGTACATTACATTTTTCGTACATAACTCCTTCATCACATGCAATTGCTAAAAATTGCTATGGTTTATAGACACACCTTCGTTCAATGTAAAAACTCAAAAATCCCTTCATCCACTCTTGTCTTCAAATGTTAGAGGATAATGCTTGTAATCTAGCGTATTGTCATAAATTAAACAATCAAATAAAACCTTGACATCCACATAATACTAAATTACATGTTTCCGCTTTATGTATAATGGCGGTCATTTATATAATGACACGTCGCGTATATTTTGTAAATTAAATCAAATCTTGCTAATAAATGCTTGGACGGGTGATTCAATTTTAATCGTTGGCTCGTGTGGCACTTATCAATTCGAGATTTCACTGCCCTCCTACCTTTTTTTATTAAATTTTTGCTTAGATAGCTAGACGAGCTCACAGCCCACCTAGTATTAAGTGGTTACTGGAGTCCATAGACATCTACAACACAAATGCCGCCACCCACCATGAGACATGAGTTCTAAGGTCTCAGTATAGTTACAATGGCTGCCCCACCCTTCAAACCGAAACGCATTACTGCTTCACGGCAGAAATAGGTGGGGTCGTGGTACCTACCCGTGCGGACTCACAAGAGGTCCTACCACAGTGTCGACAGCAATCGAACGCTTGGGTGTACGTCTTACAAAGGATAGTTAATTATAATTCGACTCCCAAATACCAATCATATCCCGGGAGAATCGGACGCATCCTTCGTATAGTAGACTTGCTAGCGAAAAGCACCATTAAGTTAAACCTGTATGATCTGGTCTGAGGATCTTAAAGATAATCGTCAGGTTCTTCATCAAAAGACATAGCGAGAAACTTAGGAATGCGGTAGGGTTTTGAAATTCAGTCGAAATACTTTTATGGATGTATTTTCTCCCTGGATCCTTTGACTAAGAACCGGACTTTTGTCATTTTCCTGGTGACCGGTACAACTATCTGCATAAGACCTTAACATCAAATCTGCTGTAAGCACCAAAGTAACAGGCTTGAATAGACGAATGACTTAATTACCAAAGCCCTCGGAGTCAGCGGCTTGGTAGGCAGCGGCATGGCTCTGCTCCTGGCATTGCTGAAGTCCATGGGCGACGGTAACCACTCATCATCAGGTGGGCCCTATGCTCGTCTGCATACAAGGGCAAAAGTCTAAGAGTGACATGAACTAGCCGTGAGCAGGGACGACGCATTTCTCGGATCGGAGGCAATTCTATCCATTTATGTCGCTACTTTTTTTCCTACTTATTGCTAGGAACCTCGGGGAGTTATGCTAGCTTCACCGAACGTGTAGGCAAAGCTCTCGGTACTCAACATCTGCCCTAGCAAGAGCTAACAAAACCAAACATATTCTTCGTTTAGCAACAGACCTTCCATAGCTCAATAACTGAAGACGCATAAAACATCATGGGCTCAGCTTACCATTCAACGCTTCGCGATAATCTCGCGCCTTTCCACGTAGCAAACAATACCGCACTCAACACTGGTATGCCGCACCGATTAACAATACGCCATTAATTTTTACATACCCACTAATGATGGTAAACTACGTCAGTCGATCTGAAGGACCAATTATAGTATGTCAAAAGTGGCTTTATACGCGGGACAGTTGACAGTGATGTTGCTAGGATTAGATTCTGTTCAAAGTCGTCGTGGCCTAAAGGATAAGACGTCCGGTGCATTCGTATCTAGCTGATGCAACGGTGTTCGAATCTCGCAGGCGGGTACCAATTTTTCTAATGAAATACGTACTTAACAAATGCTCACGATTGACTTCCCCGGTGAAGGAATAACATCGTATTATAAAAATCAAACCCGCAAAATTATAATTTGCGTAATTACTGGTGGTAGGACCTCTTGTGAGTCCGCACGAGTAGGTACCACCACCCCGCATATTTCTACTGTGAAGCAGTAATGCGTTTCGGTTTGAAGGGCGGGGCAGCCGTTGTAACTATTGAGACCTTAGAACTTATATCTCAAGGTGGGTGGCGCATTTACGTTGTACATGTCTATGGGCTCCAGTAACCATTTAACAGCAGGTGGGCTGTGAGCTCGTCCACCTACCTAAGCAATAAAAAAAAGAGATTTAAGTTGAATGAAATGTTTTGAATATAACATAAAAAACACGATGCCAAATGAGCAACCCTTTTTATTAATTCAGGTCACCAGCTGGCGATTAGTCAATATTATGGCTTCACACGAATAGACAGGGCATTTTACCCATTAAGACACGAACCTATTGCCCATAGATACAACCCACTGAGTTTCTCGCCGGATCTTCTCGGTGGGCCGCGATTCTGATCCGGTAGTAGATTAAGCGAAGCGCTGCTTCAAATTCAAATTCAAAATTATTTATTTCAACTTAGATGTCAGTATACACAGTACACACTTGTTGAATGTCAAAATATAAATAACAATGTTAACTCTACCACCAGTTCCAAAAAAAGCCACAGTCCTGAGAAGAACCGGCGAAACAAACTCAGCGAGCTGTTTTTTCCCAAAAATTTTTTTTTTTTTTTTTTTAAATAATGCTCTTGCTAGGGCCAGTATCAGCAATTCTCTCAGGTTGAGCCCGTGAGCTCACCTACCGGTACGTGTGAAGTTGAAATAGCCCCTAAGGCTAACCAACGATAAGGAAGGGTAAAAAAAACGCGGACCTGTGAATAAAAATAAGGATTCATGTAGTATCATCGTCCACACGTAATTTTAGTTTAAACCGTCAAATCCGTCGGATCCCATACGAGTGCAGGAAGTGTGTACGTGTCACGAAGTGCGCGTGTGTGCGTGACTAGTCACGGACGATTTGTAGCTAGGGCTGCCACTAAAGAAGAAATACATTTTTGACATATTCATTTATTTATGTAATTTGGTTTTAAGGTGAATTGGACGCGCGTCTAACTAAAGCCATACGGTAGTGCGGTGACAGCTGTCGCCCTAACTGTTTTAGAATAATTCTGACACATTTACACGGATAAACAGCCTAAGGTTTTTTTTTGTATATCAGTTTGGTGGCAAGGGAATTCAACAGCTTTATAACATTTTTAAATTAATAAAATTACAGTAAAAGGTTTGTGACAGAGATTAGGTCTGGA
The DNA here is from genome assembly GCF_030267445.1 of Bombyx mandarina. Lineage (NCBI taxonomy): Eukaryota > Metazoa > Arthropoda > Insecta > Lepidoptera > Bombycidae > Bombyx > Bombyx mandarina. The sequence continues at coordinate 7,174,760 of NC_143226.1, forward strand.
TTCTATACTGATTAGATTCTAAGTGACTGGCTTTTTATCGGATTACACTAAAACAAGACCCCATCCATCTCTAGTTAATGCTTCTATACATATTCTTAGTTCTCCCGTAGCAGTAGCACCAACTTCTTTTCAAAATGCTCCCCTAATCTTTACGTTTCACTGATTTAAAATTAAAAAAAAAATCTTTCCCACATTCTACTTATTTCGGGGCTTAAAAGGCTGGGCAATCCACTAATTAATACAGTTTCGAATTCCACGTCAATCCCCATGTTAGTAGTGACATTTAGCTTACGTTGTGCCCGTCCAAGTGTAAACATAAAAGTGATTGACATTGTCAGTAACAGGCATGTGTAGGCACATTCTTCGGTTTTCGCAAGCCGTGGAAATAATTAACACTACTTCTAGGATTTAATCTTGCTCTGTTTATCGTTCCAACGTTACGTACATAACAATTTTCGTGGTCACAGAAGACTTTTACCTTTCTTGTTTTTGAATTGATAACTTCTTAGTGGGGGGGGGGGGGGGTAAACCGTTTCGCTACGTAACGCGTTACGGCGCTAATCTGGCTTCCCTTTCTCTCTCTCGCATACGGCAGCGGTACTGGGAACGCATTTATCTCTATCGAAGGTATTTAACTATTTATATATCTTTTTCAATTTATGTTACCATTTTACATAAAATTTAGGTAGTAGTCTAAGTTTTTCTAATCTTGAACAATTTCAATATTCAATAGTTCAACTTAGATTAGTTTAAGTTATCGTTTCTGTCGGGTGTCCCAAGACGCATACGTTTTTTTTAAAGAACTTTTCAACAGAAACAGATATATTAAATAAGCGATACACATTTCTTTTTTCTCCACCTTATCCCACTAGGTGGGGTCGGCACAGCGAATTTTTCTATTCCATTCTTCACTATCAGCCGTCATCTCAACACTCACTCCTCTCTCTCTCTCTCATACCGTCATTCACACACTCCATCCATGTCTTCTTCGGTCGACCTCTTCCCCCTCTACCTTACACTACCATTTCCGTACATCTCCTAATCACATTCATCTTCTCTCTACGCATCACATGTCCGTACCACGCTAAGCGACTGCTGGTATACAAGAATGAAAACATTTTAGATTTTTATACTAAAGTTTATTTTTAATTAAAAAAATCTAGGTTTTGACACACCTTAAAGAATTAATCTAAAGCCGTACAACTGCAAGGAGTCATTATACGCCTGCGTCGTGAGTATGTAGGACTGCCCGTAGCTATCTTCTTAACATTTATGGCTGCTGCAATTATCAATAGGTAAATAAATAATTTAATTAAAATCAAAAGATCGGGGGAATCCCGTTGCAACCAGTATGCTTAGTAGTAGTTTCTCGATAGTGTGAAAGTTAACTCAAGTTTGTATGGAGTTGGCACGTTTGCCTACGTTTGCCGCTAGGGGCGCTGTTCCAGCTGCATACAAATTTGTGTTAACTTTTACGCTATCGAGAACGTTAAAAAACTCGCCTTAAGCAGACATATATCTTATCTCAGAAGCAGACTTGATCAGGGTGGGTGGCGCATTTACGTTGTAGATGTCTATGGGCTCCAGTAACCACTTAACATCAGGTGGGCTGAGAGCTTGTCCAACCATCTAAGCAATAAAAAAAAAAATTGACGTGCATCGCCATCGAAGGGCCGCGTGATCCAATACCACTGTTTATATACTGTGTACGTGGGAAGATCGGTATTTTTTCTTTTCCTTAGTTGACACTGGCACACTAGTTTTTTATTTTAAAAGAAAATTAATGTCAATGTCAGTCATCGTTGGAGATTATGATGTTAGGTGTGATTTTTTAAATTAAATTTTAAAAAAGTTCCTATGGATTTCGCGCATCCACTTTTTTTATTGCTTAGATTGGTGAACGAACTCACAGCCTACCTGGTGTTAAGTGGTTACTGGAGCCCATAGACATCTACAACGTTAATACCAGCACCCACCTTGAGTTCTAAGATCTCAGTTTAGTTACAACGGCTGCCCCACCCTTCAAACCGAAACGCATTACTGCTTCACGGCAGAAATAGGCAGGTGGTGGTACCTACCCGTACGGTCTCACAAGACGTCCTACCACTAGTAATTACGCAAATTATAATTTTGCGGGTAAAACAAAAAAAAATGTTTTGTGTAAAACATAGCTACATAATAAAATAACTTAAAGGTGACAATCCTAACGATTCTTCACACTCCACTAACTCGTGCGCAAATTGAGTAATCTTCCATCTCCGTCTGACACACGGACGTTTCATAAAAACGTCTCGTTCTCGCCTAACTGTACGTTCGAACGCATGTGATCGATTCACGAACGGCAAACAACTTAGATATCCGATAGAGAATTAGAAGTGAGCATTTTTTCCCCAAGAGGTTGGTCAAATTTTCAAACCAATGTCCTTGGCGAAAACGTTTGGTCAAATCTTGTTTACGGATAACTGGAGTCGCTCTTACAATGCTATTAAGATTTCCACCTCATGTCTTATGGTGGGCATTATAATGTCATGAGTTTATTTACCTAACTTATCTTAAATCAAATCAAATCAAACTTTATTAGCTAAAACGCGGCTTACAAAATTGTTGATAGTTATTTTATAGAACAGCCTGTTTCTATCAGGTCGGCGTGCAAATATCATTCAAAATTATTTACATTAAATGCAGTCAGTAAATATATTAATTAATTAAAATATCAAACAACAAAATAAATTAATTGAATAAGAATTAGTTATTTAGGTCATAAAATGAAAACAAAGAACGGAAAGAAGCGAATTTAAAATTAACATAATGATTTATCATTTAAAAAATCGTTAACTGTATATTAACATCTTAAGGCTAATAAATTTTTCAAGTTATTTTTACATAAAAATATATATATTTTTTTTTATTAAAGCTGGATAAAGGTTTATCCAATCCGACCCTTGGAATCATTGGTCATTCGCTGGTCCTATGCTCGTCTCCAAACATCTTGGTCCAGATAGCTATTGTCCAAGCTCGTCAAGTTTCCTCTAGGCCATTACACTCAAGCATAGCATATGACGCATAGTTTCCATCCCAATGCAAAATCGACAATTTGCATTGGTATCTGAATTGATAGAATCTTCTCAGTGGGTCGCGTTTCCGACGCGGTGGTAGATTCTGTGATGCACTGCTCTTGCTAGGGTTAGTGTTAGCAAATTTTCTCAGGTTGAGTCCGTCAACTACTCGTGCGGTGAACCTGGCATAATCATAACGAGATTACCAGCAAAGGTAGGAAAAAAAAACATGTAGGTTCTAACTAGCACCAAAATGGACTGTCAGAGCACCAAGCTAAAATATTTTAGCTGAGTTCTATAAAGCGTAATTACGATCATAACACCTCTCCACCTGCTAGAAGATAAGAAATTTTCATACCCTACCTTCTTGTAAGGGAACCAATAATCATAGAGTCAGATCCTCTGGCTTGGCGTTTGGCAGCCATAAAGCAACCTAGCGACAAATTTTTTATGCCTTAACTTAGTGGACGAGCTCACGGCCCACCTGGTTAAGTGGTTACTTAAGCCTATAGACATCATAACGTGAATGCCGTCATCCATACTGAAACTTGAAGTCTAAATCTACATAAATTACGCAAATCCTAATTTTAGCCGGTTTTATTTTTATTAAACAATATGATTCCCTTGTCGTGGAAAGCACTAGAAAACTCATTATAAAAATTGGTACCTGCCTACGAGATTCGGACACCGGCGTCTTATCATCGTTTAGGCCACGAAGACATGATCAACGCTAATTATTTGTAATTACCGATTAAGTATTTAGTTCTATGCCGAGTGCCAAGGTATGAATAGTGAATAATGTACTTAATTAAATCATTATCATCATAATCGCTGCGATTTATTTTATACATTGATTAGGTCATGGTGCTTGATAGGTACCAACCAGGTTAATGCCACTGTCCACCTGTAGACATGAGGTCTAAGCCGCAGTTGAATGCGAATAACCTAATTCAAGCACATCCTGTTATATTAGCTTCACTTGTATGTATGTTTGTATGTTTGTAACTGACTCCTTTTACTGGTGGTAGGACCTCTTGTGAGTCCGCACGGGTAGGTACCACCGACCTGCCTATTTCTGCCGTGAAGCAGTAATGCGTTTCGGTTTGAAGGGCGTGGCAGCCGTTGTAACTATACTGAGACCTTAGAACTTTATCTCAAGGTGGGTGGCGCATTTACGTTGTGGATGTCTATGGGCTCTAGTAACCACTTAACACCAGGTGGGCTATGAGCTCGTCCACCCATCTAAGCAATAAAAAAAATTAAAAAGACGCGATTTGCGATTGCTGAAGGTCGTGTTTAGCTTAAAGTGTTGATCACTCGATGCACCTGGAGAACCAGGTCTTTCTATCTTCGGCGGTCTTTTTAGCCTCGGTTATTGACAGGTCGGTGAGCGTCTTTACCAAATCTGACAAGCTGGTAGGTAAGGATAAGACGTCCGGTGTATTCGTATCTTGCAATGCAACGGTCTTAGAATCCCGAAGGCGGGTACCAATTTTTCTAATGAAATACCTACTTAACAAAATGTTCACGATTGACTTCCACGGTGAAGGAATAACATCGTGTAATAAAAATCAAACCCGCAAAATTATAATTTGCGTAACTACTGGTGGTAGGACGTCTTGTGAGTCCGCACGGGTAGGTACCACCCCGCTGCCTATTTCTGCCGTGAAGCAGTAATGCGTTTCGGCTTGAAGGGTGGGGCAGCCGTTGTAACTTTACTTGAGACCTTACAACTTACATCTCAAGGTGGATGGCGCATTTACGTTGTAGATGTCTATGGGCTCCAGTAACCAGTTAACACCAGGAGGGCTGTGAGCTGGGCCACCCATGTAAGAAATAAAAAAAAAAGATCTCCCGTCAACCTGACCAACTACCATAAGTTTCTTTAGGTTATCATGGTCTTTATGAGCGATGTGACCGAAGTACTTAACGATGCGCTGGAAGCAGATAGTAGATAGCAGGAAGCAGATAGCCTTGTTGTAATACCGAGCTCCTTCAGAATGGATAAGTCCGCTAACATTCGCTCTGCCTACGCGTACCAAATCTGACGATGTGCCTTATATTTATTTTCAAAATAGTGCATTTCGTATTTCCCGTTAATTAAATATTGAATGTAACGCCATACGTTCAGTCACAGCGGACGTTATTGTGATGATAGAGAAAGAAACACATTTATGTTGCAGTCAAACATTGAGTTGAGACTTTATCGTTATTTGATTAGAAAATATGGCAGTACAGAATATTTCAAAAGCGTCATTTAAACAATTTAGAAGAATACTCATTAAATAATATTATTTGCATTACGTATTTCCGCCACTATAATGTAACTAAAAACCGGTATTCGCGAGTCGTAATCATGATCAAAACTAATTTAACGGCTTAATTTCGGGTTCATTATAATAATTATATTCTATTGTTGATAACGTTTCAAATACTTCACATTATTATTACATTATCTTTTTTTTATAAACTTTACAAAAATTAGACGGCAGTTTTCACAATGAAATTAGTGATGTTAACCGGTGTCTATTACCGGAGAAAAATCCTTTATTTTACTAACCGATAATCACCGGTTAAATATTCGAAAAACCAATACACAAATCTCAACTATTTTTACTTATTTGTGTTCGTAAAATGGTCTTATAATGTAGTAGCCGTGGTTTGTAAATTTTACATAAACCGGTATAAGCCCGAGAATTACCGTTTATTACACAAAAAACATCTAAAATTACCGGTGAAGAGGTTAATCGATTTACCTTACTAATTCAAACGTCGATCGATAGCAGCTTAGGCAGGCGTTGAGGACCACAAAACTGTAAAGTATTTGACTCTTCGGAAATATTATAGTAACACTGAGAGTAGTTCTAATTATATCCAACAACCAGCCTATACATTATCTAGTAGTCACATCGGCAAAAGAAACCACTCAACCTCACCCCCATCTCAAAGTTCTTTCCGTTCCCAACCAGAACAGAGATGCTAATTTTAAGCGGACGTTGTTCGCATACGACAGTCTTTCCCAAAGTGGGCGTCAACGCCCACTTGTCGACGTTGCAACCCTAAAGGGGGGCGGTAAGAGACCCAGTAAAAAAATGGGGGAATTGTGTAGAGGCTTGGTAGGCGATTGGTAATTTCTTCTAGAAGGACTCTCAGACACCGATTGAATTCTCGATTCTCGACTACAACTTGAGAACATCAACTAATTTACACAAACTAAGACTTTTTTTTTACACAACTAATTTAAACAAATTAAGATATTGCTCAAACTAACTCGGTTCGATATTTCTCTCCGCGTAGTTCATATATCTGTCCTGTTTTATGAACGAATGTTTAATCTCCACGAACACAGCTCGCAATTACTAATTTAATTTGAAGTTATAGTGGTTTTTAAGTAGGTGAAAAAATAGGGGCGCTAAAAAACAATTTATTCTCAAAGTGGGCAAAGGACAAAATAAGTTTGAGAACCGTACGTTTTTTGTCGTTTGGCGTTTCTCGTTTGGCGTACGAGGATGCCGTGAAATACAGTCAATTTACATAATGCATTATTTAACTTAACGCCTACAACATATTTACGCTCTGATACTCGGGCGTTCCTACACGAGGTCGGGCTCCAGTTGAAGGCTATGGCTAATTGAATTTGAATGATACCATTCTTTGTAGGTATTAGCTGGATCGTGTGTTAGTGTAGGTGTTATACAGCTACTTTTTTTCCCCACCTATTCAGGAAACCTAGGAGATTGTGCCAGCGTAACCGGGCGATAAATCTTCATGCGTACCTACTGAAATTTATAAGTACATACGTTACATAATAACATAATTACATAATATATGGTGGTAGGACCTCTTGTGAGTCCGTACTGGTAGGTACCACCACCCTGCCTATTTCTGCCGTGAAGCAGTAATACGTTTCGGTTTGAAGGGAGGTGCAGCCGTTGTAACTACTATACTGAGACCTTAGAACTTGCATCTCAAGGTGGGTGGCGCATTTACGTTGTAGATGTCTATGGGCTCCAGTAACCACTTAACACTAGGTGGGTGGAGCTCATTACCAACCTAAGCAATAAAAAAAATAAAAAAATCAACTAATTGGTAGAGAGCGTAAAAAGGGATTTAATTTTTTTTCCCCTCACTATGCGCTGGTAGCTTAAGAGGCTATTCCCGGACGGGGAGGTGAGCTCACGGGGCTCTAACCTGAAGACGTTGCTAACACTAGCCCTAGCAAGAGCAGTGCGTCGCAGAGAATCTACCTGCTACCTAACCCATGCATCAGCTCGCTGAGTTTCTCGCCGGATCTTCTCAGCGGGTCGCGATTCCGTAGTAGATTCATTCGCGAAGCAGCTGCTCTTGAGTTCTTTGATCTTTGATCTACTCCGGAGGCGCTCGGGCAGCTGTTAGCAAATCCCACCCCTCTTGGTTGAGCCTTTGTTCGCCCACCTGTCCTGGCGAAACTGGAAAGGTCTCCGGACCACCAGTAATACTTCTATCATAAAAAAAATCTACCACCGGATCGGAATTGCGATCCCCTGAGAAGATCCGGCGAGAAACTTAGTAGCTGTGTCCGAGGGTGGTAAAGCTACTCAAGCAAGCGACTTTAAACAAGTAGTATGTATGGATGTCGCAACGCCATTGACAGCTAAGTATGGTACGACATGATTTGGTCGTTAAATACATGTTTTTTTCTTAATCACATTTTAAAGGAACACAAACTGTCTAAAATCCATACTATGTAATATTATAAATGTGAAAGATTGTTTGCTTGTTTGTCCTTCTTTCACGTCGAAATCAAGAAACCGATTAAAAAGTGTTTTTTTTTTTAAATAAAAGTACAATAGTGGATCTCAGTGACTTTGGTATTTTTTTGGTGGATAATGATTACGAATTTTAATCAGGTTAGATAAAGCAAAGAATTCATCTTGTTTCTAAGAAATTCGAATGACTCACAGATTCCAAAGATTATGATTCATTATATAATGAATATGATCTTATAATTAAAGTAGCTGTAATCCGCGGCTTAGCTCGCGTGGTCAACCACAAGTGACAGTGTATTTTCCTGCAGTAATGAGATATTATTTCGGGAAAAAGTAGCCTATTTAGGAAATAAATAGCCGACCGAGAGGGCTGGTGGTCGTGGCGACCGTGGTCGACCGCCGGTCCGGCGTCCTGAGGGGGAGGGTGATGGGAGAGATGTGCTCCTCACTAAACGCTTCACTTTCCCCCTCTTTGCTTTTTCATCAGTTCTGTCTCATGCGAGGTTCGGACGTGGGTTGTTGAGCCACAGGAGGTTTTAGTCGGGTCGACTCCGACGTGACCCGCCCTCTTCCCCAGCTCCCCAGTGGAGTGCGGAAGTCCGGCGATTTCCTCCTGACCAAATAAATAAATAAAAAGAAACAAAAACAATAATAATAAAAAACTGAAAAAAAAACACATTAATTCATTGTTTCGTTTGGTAATAAGGACAAATTAACGCAAATTCACACTCATAAATTATTGTGGACATGTATAACGATATTTAATTTGTTATTTTTAATACTTACCGAAGCCTTCGAAAAGACTAAGCATTTCGCTGTAAATGTCGCGTTCATCTCCAATATCCCTCGTTTCGCGTATTGCACGTTAAGGCCTCAGATTACATCCCTGACTAATCTGCTAAACGCGAAGTTTAATCGTACGCTTTTTTTGTCATAACTTCTACCGGCTTTATCGTTACACTTGACGGAGCAGTAGTCGTCATAGCAAATCAAATCAAATCAAATCAAAAAAGTTTTATTCAACATAAATGAAAGTACATACTTGTTGAACGTCAAAGGAACTACCGCCAATTCACAAGAATTAGCCTCCGTCCTGAGAAGAATTGGCAAGAAACTCAGCGGGCAGGTGTTTTTTTTTTTTTTTTTTTAAATATTAGATTATTATTTTTAATATTAGATTTTTTTAAATATTCATTTTTACAATAAGTAATTATAACATAACAATTATTACAATATTGAAATGCCCGGAGTGAGCAACTCATTTCCACTTTGTGCAATCATCTAGATAATCATTGACTTTATAGTAAGCTTTATTGCACAGGTGTTCTTTAAAAGTTTTCTTAAACCTATGTATATGTAGGTTCTGAACATCTTGTGGGATTTTGTTGTACAGGCGCACAGTCAAACACCCGAATGAATTTCGTATCTTATGTAACCTTATGTAGCGTGCGAAACACACAGTAATATTATCATTAGTTAAATTATCGGGGTTGTACACAAAGACGCTGCGGTACTTACCAAAAAAGTACATATGTCGAATCCGGATGATGAGCAAAACAGTACTACGGGACACACGCGCTGTAAAAGTGTACACAGTCTAAGTCGAATCCGGGTAGTGATCAAAACTATTCAAAGATAATACACTTAATATTTAAGGAAACTATTCAATGAGAAGCAGGCTTCTAGATGTTGCCAGTCTCGCTGAGGGTAGAATGAAATAAATGTCATATAGACCGCATTCTCCTCTGTTATTAAGTTTTTTTTTCCTTAGATGGCTAGACGAGCTCACCTGGTCTTAAGTGGTTACTGGATCCCATAGACATCTACAACGTAAACGCGCCACCCACCTTGAGATGTAAGTTCTAAGGTCTTAGTATAGTTACAACGGCTGTCCCACCTTTCAAACCGAAACACATTATTGCTTCATGGCAGAAATAGGCAGGGCGGTGGTACCTACGCGTGCGTACTCACAAGAGTCCTACCACCAGTAATTACGCAAATTATAAATAATTTTGCGAGTTTGATTTTTACTACACGATGTTATTCCTTCGCCGTAGAAGTCAATCGTGAACATTTGATAAATACGTATTTCAAAAGTGATTTAGTCGCAGTTAAGAACTGTGTTGTGCGTCCAGATCACTTGTAAAGTTTGTAATATCAAGATCATTAGTTTCTCGGCCGGATTCCTGCATCTAGCCCACGATATGTGGCCACGAGCGTGACATGTGAATTGAGAATTAGAAAAACCACGCATTAATAATAATAAAAATCTTTTGATTCTGCTGTACCTTATTACCAATACCAACCTCAACCAGTTCTTGATAATGGTCATGTTACGCTCTACTGGGACCGATCTATTATCAAGGATAGGTATATTGTTGCCAATAAGCCTGATATTGTGATAATAGATAGATCTGCGCGTCGAGCAGTGTTGGTTGATGTCACATGTCTCATGACGAGAACCTCGTGAAGGCAGAAAAGGACAAATTAATAAAATATTTAGACCTGGCCCACGAGACTTCCGCCATGTGGCATGTTGATTCAACCATCATTGTTCCAATAGTTGTGTCGGTACACGGCTTGATAGCGAAAAGTTTCGGTCAACATCTTAAGAAACTTTCGTTATCCAGCTGGGTTAGGGGCTTAATACAGAAAGCAGTTATCCTCGATACTGCACGCGTTGTGAGGAGGTTTCTCACTCTGGAATCCTAATCACTGGTGGGTTGTGTCGTAGACACCGCCATCAGCGGCAATCTATTTTTATATAGTGTTTTAAAAAAAATGGATTCTTAATATCTTTTTTAAAAAATATTGTGTAATTAATAAGATTTTAAATAAATATAAATAAATAAAAATCAAAGTAAACAGTCCTGTTCGGTCAGGATGTGCCCAAACAAAACTAATAACAATATTGTAGTGCCGTCAGTCCTTGAGACGTGTGCAAATATTCAAGGTAATCGGAAGTCATTGAAAATCACCTTGAAAGATTAGGTTACATAGACAGGCCCTTATGCGTATTTCTGCTCAAAGCATTCATGCGGTTCTGTTTGAAGGGCTTTATATAATACAGCTTAGATTTCGACCTCAAGTCCCAAGATGGGTAGAGAGTTTCTCGTTACCATGACCTTCAGTATTCATGTAACATCAGGAGGACCGTCCAAAAAAATCATTAAAAAAAACATACATTACTGGTGGTAGGACATCTTGTGAGTCCGCGCGGGTAGGTACCACCACCCTGCCTATTTCTGCCGTGAAGCAGTAATGGGTTTCGGTTTGAAGGGTGGGACAGCCGTTGTAACTACTATACTGAGACCTAGAACTTATATCTCAAGGTGGGTGGCGCATTTACGTTGTAGATGTCTATGGGTTCCAGTAACCACTTAACATGAGGTGGGCTGTGAGCTTGTCCACACATCTAGGCAATAAAAAAAAAACACCAGGTCGAGAGCTCGTCTACCAATCGCAAGCAGTAAAAAATCTTATGGCAGAAATGGAAAAGAGTAATACCTAACGGTAGCAGAATCAGTGGTAGAGGAGGGGTTTGTGGAAAGGCCCGAAGTAAGAAACACATTATTAAAGCCAATAGACATTCCTGACTAAGAATAACTAAGATTTTTTTTGGTAATCATCACGCCAGCTGCGCTTCCTTGTTTAGTCACAGCGCTACGTCCGGTGACCTCGTGATCTGGTCTTCCTTGTACAGGTTCGACCACTTCCTTCTACTCAAGGACGGTAAGCCTTCGAGCTCTAAAAAAGGATTCGTCTTTCGAAATATTTTGTCAGATGTTCCTGTATCTAAGCTAAAAGGACGCTTGAGTTTTATTTTCTTCGTAATTATAAGACTACTAAGCCTTACCCGTCCGCTTCGCTGGGCATTTAAAATTAACATTATTATTTCTCACCCCCACAAAGATTCTCATCATTAACGCCCCCGCAACTGGTGTAGGGAGTCTAACACTCATATAAATATTAGCCTATCCATTAAGTACATGTATTTTCTACATGGATACCAAGTTTCAAGTCAATCGGATGCATGGTTCAGTAGTTATAACGGAACATCCGTAAAAACCACTATAGATTTATATATTAGTATAGATTTTTTTTTTATATTTTTTTTTACGATTGATAAAACTAGCAATGTGTTCATAAGGTGATGTCTGTCATGATTTTCCGCCCATCAAATGCATATACCTACATTATCCTCCTATTTACGACTTACATTACGTGCTGCCATAACTAAGAGTTATAATATGTGCATACAAATACTAAACAATAGTGCAGCCAACGATATCTACGGTAAGGCTATTTGGTTAGGCTTATTTGGTTTAAGCAACATTTTTCCAACTTTACAGGACGCTTAAAGTTCTCAATTTGGAAAAAAATATCATGACAAAAAAATATCTTCGGATATTTGAGTGTCGTAAGCTTTATTGAAATACAATTAAAAATATAGGTTCGTTGATCCTCCTCCTTGCGTCGATAATCCTCAAGCTGAGGCTCGTGACTTCCTCTAATAACTTTCTCCTGGATTATCCTGCGCCATTTCTGCCGCCACCTACCACGAGACATAAGTCCTAAGTCTCAGTTTTAACAGTACAACGGCTGTCCCACCGTTCAATCCGAAACTTATGCTTCACGGTAGAAATAGGCAGGGTGGTGGTACCTACCCGTGCGAACTCAAGATGTCCTACCACCAGTAATTACGCAAATTATAATTTTGCGGGTTTGATTTTTACTACACGATGTTATTCCTTCACCGTGGAAGTCAATCGTGAACATTTGTTAAGTACGTATTACATTAGAAAAATTGGTACCCGCCTGCGGGATTCGAACACCGGTGCATCGCTACATACGAATGCATCGGACTTCTTATCCTTTAGGCCACGACGATTTCCTTTACTTACCAAAATAAATGTCCCTTAAACCAAATAGTCTTTCAACTGTCGATATGGTAATAATTAATACGTGAAGCAAAAACTTGGTATCCCTTTTTACGAAAATTGCGCGGACGGAGGAGTATGAAAGGAGACTGAAACGATTACATACATTTTTGGGCCCGAATGTAACGTGATGAAACTAATATGAATTAATAGATTCAGATTTATCAGTACCTTGCTGAAAATTATAAAAGTTTTCTCAATCTGAGAGCCGAGTTAATAAAGATTTAGTAAAAGTTAGGTTATGTTACAATCTCTTTAAAAGAGCTGAATAATAACTTATTTAAGCATAAGTAAATGTTTATTATATCCATTGGATAATCTTTTAAATGTCATATTATGAATGAATATCAATGATATATATCAGGTATGGAATATGGAATTGCTATCCCACAATTCACACAGCGATCCATAATTTCAACAGTATCCAATGCAACAATTTCAAGTCAAACGTGTGAGCGATCTTCGATGTCTAGTGTAGAAGCAATTGTCGTACAAGGCTGGCAGAGTTGGAATCCGTAATAATAAAGCAGTGATCGTTGAAAATATAAAAACAACCCGATAGATACAAACTCAAAATGCGTCGAAGATACAAAACGAGTAGAGCAGGACGTCAAGAACAAACGTCATGTCAGCTTACTGTCAAAGTTGTCATCAAAAATACAATCGATTTTAATCGATTTGAAATCGATAATCATATTACTTTGCTAAGTAGTAACAGACTTTTCTTCATTTATGTATATAATCGCAATTAAATCCGGCGCATACCGCACTTGTATACAACAAGTATAAATCGCTCATTTAATTACTTTGCATTAATTACCTAGTGCAATGTTTTTCTTTTTATAATCCTGTAATCGATTAATTAAATCGATCACACCGTTATACCGACAAAAACTAACTTTCTCATTTTTCTCCGGTCCCAGAAAGAGGATCGAGGTGATTTTTTATATTCTTATATAAAAAAATATGACAATTTTTTTAGACTACATTCCAAGTTATTACATTTTTAGCCCACGATTTTCCGTCTCCTTTTCCACACTTATAGAGAATATAGAGAAGAAGTGCACAATGCTAATATTTTTTTAAAATAATGAATAAAAGATACATTCAATCAGTAAAAAAAACATTACACACTACATATAATAGCCGGCAAACTTCTTGAGCATTTGTTGACGTAGTGGGGGTAAGTTCGCGCATGGTACACTGACGTGCAAAAACATTATTTACTCTGCGTCATAATGCAATTAAATTATTAAAATCAACATATTTTTTATTTATATATTTATTAGAACATCAACAAAAAATATAAGTTAATAATTGTAATAATTTAATCTTGGGGTAAAATAGATATTCCTTCTATTAAGTCAAAACTATAGCTGTTGCCAGGTCTTGGTTCAGTTGAAGCGAAGCTGGTATTTGTAAATTTTTTTTCGTTATCATAATCTTGACCATCATCATCATCACTGTTTTGATCACCCGAGTCGCTATCATCGTGATGAGTCGACATAGGGCTCATCGGTGTAGTTTACATCTCGGTCGGTTCGGTCTTCTTTTTTGTCTATAATTAATTATTTTTTGAAGATATTCGATTCGTAGTAATCGAATATTACTTTTTTCAATTACCAGCTTCCGATTATTTTCTGGTATTTTTTCCATCTGAAGCCTAGCTCTTTCATAATTCGTCGTAAACTTCATTCCGAGCCATTAAAATTTATATCTTCTTTAAATTTTTCGAAGCCTTTCTACGGTACGGAGTTTCGCTGCTTTTTATGTAGTTATTATGATTACATCTTTTTATTACAGATTGAACGAAACTATCCATTCCGGTAACTTTCTTCTTCCCTGATCTTTTCTTACCCGGAGTCCGAAACACGGCGAGCAAGCCAGAGCCTTTAGCTTCGTTAATAATGCACCTAACAGTACTCACTGATGTTTTTGTTGCTTCCGAAGTCTGTTTTACTTTTTCCATATCATTCTTCCCCTGTTTTATAATGAAGCAATATACGTCGTACACAATTTTTCTATCCTTTCTTTTGAATACTACACCAGTTTGTCGCAGCATAGTGTATTTTTATAAAAAATCAACAAACACTCAACAAATAGCAATGGCAACAAAGTCAACAAGCAATTATAACAAATAACTTAACGATTAATAACGATAGACTTTCCACTGTACGCAAGCGTACTTTTGGGAGCAAGCGGAATGAGGGCGCGGTGCGGGGCGCAAGGTTCGACTGATCTACCAATAACGCGCTCGATACGATTTCCCCTGCCGTCGCGCCTCACCCTCACCACCAAAGTGGTCTAAAATTCGGTTCTGCGCAGTCAAGGTCATTTGCTCAAGAAGTTTGCCGGTTACTATACCATATATTTGATGCACACACGCATGCATACTATTTAATGTCAAACTTTTGTTCTTGACGTCTGTTGTCAAATTAAGATTAAATATTGTTTATCTTTGTTAATATTTTTTTTAGTGAACTCTTGGCGAAATTTGTGGTTAAAGAAATATAAAATACAATCATAATAGTGTACAAACTTCCAATTAATTATAGTCGAATATCGACTACTGCGGGACCTCTAGTGGTAATAATTCTACCAAGCGACATAATCATTTTAACAAATTTATTACGGCCAACTGTCACATTAACGAGTAAACATTAAATCTCGTCAGATATCGGTCAATGGTTTGTTGAGGAGTGCTGAGTGGCGAGATAGTCTAGTCACACGAACTGATAACAGTAATATCTCGAGTGCAAACCGTAATGAAATTCATTCGAACAGAGCCGTAACAAGGAATTTTTATTTTTTACCCAATTTATGTACGCTTTTTTTAAGTTAAAACCATACATTTTGTTAGTATTACTTATAATCTAATATATGTTAGTCATGTTACGCGCAAAGGGTCGGGATAAATAAAAATTCTACCGAAGTGCAAGTTAGGACTGTATTAACACTTAGAACACTTAACGAGCACTTTAAAACTCTCAATTCGCTTCTTCCGCTTCGCTTCAGGTGATCCGTTCGCTGTTTCGCTTCGTGTGGTTCTGATTACTGACTAACTGCGTGCCATCTCTGCAACGCTTTTATAGCCGATAACACATACCTAGATTTATCGAGAACATTCTGGGCAAGTCGAGTACCTTCGATGTGTGTTTCCGCTATCTGACAATAGATGACGTTATACTTCTCGAGCCTCCTCGATGTTACGAGTTCCATTGGTATTCGTTTCGGATATTCGGCGATAGATGGCATTACTCTTACCGGCGTAATAATAACTTAAAAAAACCTAAGTATTAACATTAGTATCTAACTGTTTTTTTGAGTCTTTCCCCAAATGCCTAGTGCAAAGGCTATATACCAGAAGTCCCTCGATATGATGCTCAGAAGACTGTTGCCACTGTCACGCATTCGACGCAATAAGGATGCACTTTTCTTCTGCATTATTGCAAAGAAGCCATCTGTGTGAGATATCGCAAGCAAGTAATGGCTGTGGGATGAAAAATCAATTAATTTTGATCGAACCAATCCCAGTGGTGTTTAGAGAACCCTTTTTTTCGTTGCCGTAATTAGACAATTTGCTAACACTAGTCCTAGCAAGAGCAATGCTTCGCTGAGTCTATCACCGGATCGGAATCGCGACCCACTGAGAAGATCCGGCTAGATACTCAATGGGCTAAGCATGTTTTTGAAATGCTCATAAATACCTTAGTCAACCGCGACCACGGAAACTGTAAAGCATTCTGGGCGCTGGAAGTAATGTGATGATAATAAAAAAAGCGATATTAATTTGTAAAAGGTATTGCTATATTGATTTGTAAAAGGTATGAGGTTGTAAAGAAATGTGAGATATCCGAATACTAAACACACTACGTCCCTGTAACAGTGACATCAAAGCAAGCGTTAGTCATTATATTCTCGGATTACAGCGAATAATTTTCATTCATGATTTCATTTTGATTTCAGGTCCGAAAGACGCTGAGGCGATCGAGAAAGTTCTAATACAGTCGGTAAATAAATCAGTAATTCAACAATACGATGCGGTGATAATGTGTTTTCAAAATAATAGTACCTAGGTGTTGTTTGAAAAGTTTTAATAAAAATCCTAGAATCCAAGTGAAGTGATATAAAATTGAAGTGTTGTTTGGATTGAGTTCGAAATTCAAAAGTTTATGTTAAAAGTGAGTTTCTGATTGTTCCAAAATCAAAAGTGTTTTCGAGTGTGCATTTAAAACGAGTTCGATTATTCCAAATTCAAATTTAAGTGTACCCGATTAATAAGCGGTGAGTCCGTGATTGTTCCAAATTTGATTACTGAGTTCGCTTGTGTATGATGAGTGGCGAGTATGGGTGAGCCTCAAAAGCTGCACAAGACTTGTGTGAGAGTCGGCTCTGCTGATGAAGAGGAGGCGAGAGACGAGGTCGACGGAGTCCTGCCAAAGAAGAATCCTTTTGTTAGGGTGAGTTAAATTATATTACAATTAAACGTTTTCTACTAAGTAGCTATTAGCAAGTAAATACCTTGGAATTGCGGTAACGCAGGGGAACATTACAAAATGAATTTCTTAAGTGTTGACATTAGAGCACTTGTCGTACTGTCCATCCCGACAAAATCCCATCTAAGTATTTGGTGATGAAAGATCTACAGTCAATGGATTATTGGTGTCAACAAGCTAAACCCGCCTCAGAACCTACCGGCTTCAGATGAAGCTATATAATTATATAATACTTGCTGACAATGGAACGGCTGAATTAACATTCGTAACAATTGCAAATTGGGTCCTTAGATTATTATGCTCTCGGCTGTGGGACTAAGATCGGGGGTACGATGTAAGTCGCTATGTCTCTTTCCGTTTAATATCTATATAGGTATATATATTGAGCTCTGGTTCAGGGCCTTGATACTGCGATACTGGAAGACAATTTATTTTTAATTATTTATTTAATTAAAAAACACAAGTAAAAAGAAATAAAATCTGGCTTGCAACATAAGCCATATGGGTTTCTGTATGCAAACTAGCGACATCTTGTAGCTGATGCCCCTAAACTTATATGTTGTTAAAGTTAACGCATTTAATTATTGTATAACTAAACACAGAAAAAAAAAATTAAGCATACATACAAGTCTTTATTTGGTATAGACAAATACATTAAATTTTATCAATTTGTTTTTTTCGGAAAAGTTACAAAATCCTTCATTAAAAATAAAATATAGGATAGGTAATATCTGACTGGCAGCAATGAGAAATTAATCGAAGTGAAGCCATCTAGTGGCCGACGCCCGTAAACTTTTTTGTTGAGTGCTTCAGTTGCTTATCTATAAATAATTTAGGTGTATTATCTAAGCTCTGGTTCTCGTACAGGTAATCCTAGTTTGGGAACAGTTGCCCTTGCGCGATTGGTCTCCGATTATTTATTATCGTTAATTTGCATAACAACACAGTTTCCCAAATAGAAATTCGTTCATGCTATAGACAGATCAGCAAATAGTAGTTCTGGCTGTAAGGGACTTTGCGTATAACCACAACGCCTTGTCCTCTTTAGTAGTTTTATAGTAAACGTCGTCTTCGTAACGCGCACTTTGAGAATCACTGGTTTGAATGTCTATAGAACGTATAATACTGCGACAATATTGAGTCACTTATGACGCATGCCTCAGCGTACCGTGACATTATTATATACATTTTACATACAACTATTTCTTTGACGCCGCCTCGCGGTGTCCACAGGGTTGTGTTATCCGAATAGTTCACCCACAGACACAGCCCACTGAGTTTCTCGCCGGATTTTCTCATTGGGTTGTCTTTCCGATCCGGTGGTAGATTCAGCGAAGTAACTGCTCTTGCTGCAGCTAGTGTTAGCAAATTAGACCAGGTTAGAGTCCCCGTGAGCTCACCAACTCGTTGTTTTAAGCTGGCGTAACCCTTAAAGCTACCCGAGAATAGGTATAATAAAATACTGGATACGCAAATTTTTAATCTAAATTTTTAACTTGATTATTAATTCGAATAATAGCTATTCTATGGTTAACACAACATTTACCACGACTGCCATCCGTGACCACGAAGACTGTAAGTATTTGAAACCTCCGAAATAATAAAACAATAATAAACACAAGATTAAAATCAGTAGTTTTGATTGTGTCTCTGACCCTTTTGATCGCGGAAACCGAAGAAAAGACTATAACAGCTATTATATCCTATGAACGACTACTTCTTTTAAGTTAAACTAGATGATGGATTTTTTTTGATAACGCCATCTTGTCTTTAAAGCGGTTAGTTGCCCTCAATTAAGAAAAATAGTAATTATTATTCGCCAATAGATGTCGGGAAGAGTTGATTATTGAAAACACGAATAAAACAACATTTTCTGAAAATAAATCGTAGCTAGATCGATTTATCGCCCCCGAAATCCCCTGTTTACTAAATTTTATGAAAATCGTTGGAGCCGTTTCCGAGATTCAGATTATATAATCAAGTTGCCTGCGACATATATACAAGAATTGCTCGTTTAAAGGTATAAGATAGGTAAGGCTCTGGTCAACGCTACAACCCGCTTCCGCCACTAGTCAGCTTAGGTAGAGAGAAGACCAAAGCTATTCACGATGCTACCGAACTCAGTTCGCTACGTTTCAGCGGCCTTATTTTCGATAATGAAAAAGTACGCCAAAAACTATATGCCAATATCGAACTCTGATGATTCCGATCAAACGAGCAACTGTCACGTAACGACTCAGCCAATCGCTGTAGGGCTGTCGCAATCTAACTTAACACTTATTAAAAAAGTCGTATGAAATTTCTTGTAAAAATAATAATTGAAAGTACAACTTGATAAAAATCTGGCAATTTAATTGCGATTCAGTGTCAGAATTTGAAGGTAATTCCAAAAAATTGTTCTTTGGTTATTATTAAGAGATTGGTTGGGTGGCTTGAGTCCAATGAGTTTCTCGCCGGATCTTCTCAGTGGGTCGCGTTTCCGATCCGGTGGTAAATTCTGCAAAGCACGGCTCTTACTAGGATTAGTGTTACCAACGTCCTCAGGTTTGAGCCCTGTGAGCTCAGCTACTTGTTAGGTTACGATGACATAGCCTCTCAAGGTAGGAGTAAAACAATTTGTAAAAAACAATTTTTTTTCTATTAGTTACCAAGAATTAAATATTTTTCAATGAAAAGTGATATTGTGATTTTATAATATATTTCTGGGACGAGGAATAATATTCGTAAATCTATTCATGCTGCACTTTTAGCTCAAGGAATATTTTAAAATCCTTTGCCTCGTCTGCTGATTGGCCAATATGTGTTTATTAATAAATTAAGTTCAGTTTTATTATATTATTTATTATATGGTTCGTTCTTAATATGTATAAGTTTTAAAGTTAAAGTTAATGTACCTTCCCGAACGGAAGCACAAGTGAATCACTACCAATCGCACGGCTGGCAGCCCTGTCCTCACGTAACCAGTTACTAATAGGGCTGCACTCATACACATTTTTTTCTTCGAGTGGGATTTCTTTTTGTAATTTGAAATATGCAACGCTCTTGTGCAGCGATTTGTGTCGCAAAAAGGACAAAGAATGTCTCGCTGTACATAGTTGCACGTTTTTTCCGCTTAATAGAAGTCTAGGAGCCATACAAAAAAATCGAATATAGCCATCATCGCTGCCAGGAATCTGTTTTTAATTAGTTAGTTTTTTTTTTAATTAGATAGTTGAATGAGCTCACAACCCACCTGGTGTTTAGTGGTTACCGGAGCCTATAGACATCTACAACGTAAATGCCGCCACCCACCTTGAGATGTGAGTTCTAAGGTCTCAGTATAGTTACAACGGCTGCCCTACCCTTCAAACTGAAACGCATTACTGCTTCACGGCAGAAATAGGCGGGGTGGTGGTACCTACCCGTGCGGACTCACAAGGGGTCCTACCACCAGTAATATACAACGTGTTCTTTAATGCTCAAACATAGCGAGGTATTTCATTAACAATGATAGTTGCATTAAAATTACTGCAGTAATTGCCAATTGATAAAAAAAACTTGAGTTAGTTTGTAGTTTCGGTTTGAAGGGTGGGGCAGTTGTTGTAACTATACTTGAGACCTTAGAACTTATACCTCAGGGTGGGTGGCGCATTTACGTCGTAGATGTCTATGGGCTTCAGTAATCACTTAACACCAGGTGGACTGTGACCTCATCCACCAATCTAAGCAATAAAAAAAAAGTAGTGTCAATAATATCTTCTCTAGATTTTTTTTTGTCAATAAAGAATGAAATATTGATTTCTTGTAACGTAAACAGGTGCGTTGTGATGTCTATGGACTTCAATGATGGCTGAACACCAGATGTATTCCATCTCCATCAATTAATCATAAGTTCATTAGAAAAGTGAAACTAATTATTTGAGGGCGCGGCAGCCCTACCGCTGAGGTTGTTGTCCTACTAACATCAAGTTTTTGTCGGCAGTCGACGTCTCCCGTCTCACCGGCACATTAAAATGTCTCATACTTTTTGTTTTAATTATTTGAATAAACCTCGAAAATTTTCCTCATATTGAGAAAGCTAGTAATATTTTTTCCAATAAACAATTCAGTAAACTAGTGTTCCCGCAGTATAATTAATTAAAATTATAAGTTTGGACATTATTATGGTTCTATTGTCAAAGACATTTTTTATGAAAGTACAAGCAACGAGAACACGATCGCCATGCAAACCGCGTAGGAACCGGCGCCGTCCTGCGTCCGGGGCAAGCGGTGTGAAATATGCTACCGGCCACGAGGCAGCAGGGAACCAGGCTCCCCGTGGAAATTCAGCTACTGGAACACCTATTAAACTGCGCCAAATTCAAACGATAGGAACATGGAATGTCCGCGGTTTACTTGACACCGGTAAACTTACTATCGTAGAAAAGGACATCGCCAGATGCGGTCTTAACGTGTGTGGACTCAGTGAAACCACTGGAGTGGTAACGGGTACCTCCTCACTGAGTCCCATGCCATATACTTCTCTGGAGGTGAAGTAGAAGGCACCAGACCGCGTGGAAGGGTGCCCATGCGATGGACCGACCAGATCAAGTCGGCAGTTGGCAGGGTTCTGCGACTCACAGTTCGCCCACACTCACCATGTCCTGGTCCCAGGACTTTTTATCTGTTCCTGTCTGAATTACGTCACTAATTAGTATTATCGACGCTGTCGCAATTATACTAAATAAGGTATCGAACAAGCTTCATTACGCGACTTTTTCCAAGAGCGTTGAAGTGCTTGCACAACATTCCGTATGAATTGACGTACCTACCTGAGATGTGTGCTTAAGGTGTGATTCCGAATTTGCCCACAAATCGCAGACATCAAGTAGCTTCAGCACTGGAAATACACACGTATCCCTCTTTAGCAAAGTTATTGTTGCGAAAATCAGGAATTCCTCAATAGGTAGTTGCTTATCTGTGTCTCTGGCGTTGCTGATGTCCATGGGCGACAATAACCCACTCAATGACCGGCTCACTGTCGAGTAAGCCAATTGCCCTTGTAGGCAGACGAGCATACGGCCCACCTGATGGTGAGTGGTTACCGTCGCCCATGGACTTCAGCAATGCCAGGGGCAGAGCCAAGCCGCTGCCTACCGTTTAATACTCTCCACAAGCCTCGTTTGAAGAAGGACATGTTTAGCGCTCGGGAATCACCGTGGAGGGGAGCTCATTCCATAGCCGGATGGTACGTGGCAAAAAAGACCTCTGGAAACCGACTGTGGATGACCGCAGTGGCTTCAGGTAGTATGGATGAACTCTACTCCGGTGGCAGGCGGTGCGATGGTAAAAACGAACTCCGTTGACTGAAATACATTCCTAGAGATTCATGCACAGCTCAATGGTATTGCTGCGATCTGCGGTTGCGGTCTGTCGTCGCATTAGGCACTGCAGTTTTAATTCGTATTACGAAACCTATGTTCACGCTTGTTTGTTAACTCCGATGTGGACAGAAGTGTAAGAGCCACTGCGTTATTGAAAGACTATAAATAGCGTATCTCATAAGGTAGGAAGCTCTGAGGGCGCTCCAATAGTGCAATTTATGTGAATCGGTTCTCTCTTGAAGAGAAGAACGGAATAGAGCAGAATAGAAACTACGGTCCGTGAACTCCTCAACTGAGCTACAGTAAAATAGAGGTATATTTGAACGGTATCAATCGGAGTACGATCTCACTACTCATTACTGGTGGTAGGACCTCTTGTGAGCCCGGGCGGTTAGGTACCACCGCCCTGCCTATTTCTGCCGTGAAGCAGTAATGCGTTTCGGTTTGAAAGGTGGGGCAGCCGTTGAAACTATACTGAGACCTTAGAACTTATATCTCAAGGTGTGTGGTGCATTTACGTTGTAGATGTCTATGGGCTCCAGTAACAATTTAACACCAGGTGGGCTGTGATCTCATCCACACATCTAAGCAATAAAAAAAAAACATTTCATCTCTCGTAAAGCGGTTACACGACCAAAAGAATTGGCCATATCCAGATCGATTTCCCATGCCCACTTCAATGCGGAACACTCGCAGACTGCACAAGTCCAAACGTGAAATGCCTTACGCAATTCTCCATTACGTTTCCAAGGAAATCCGCAATGTTCTGGTGAGAGTCGCGGCGTTTGGCTTTCGTGTAGATACAGGTTTAACTTGGCGTTAATACGACACCTACTTCCGGCGAATATCCTTTTTTTATTGCTTAGATGTGTGGACGAGCTCACAGCCCACCTGGTGTTAAGTGGTAACTGGAGCCCAATACATTTACAACGTAAATGCGCCACCCACCTTGAGATATAAGTTCTAAGGTTTCAGTACAGTTACAACGGCTGCACCGCCCTTCAAACCGAAACGCATTAATGCTTTTCGGCAGAAATACGCAGTGGTGGTCCTACCACCAGTAATTACGCAAATTACAATTTTGCGGGTTTGATTTTTATTATACGATGTTTTTCCTTCACCGTGGAAGTCAATCGTGAACATTTGTTAAGTACGTAGATTGTTTTCATTAGAAAAATTGGTACCCGCCTGCGGGATTCGAACACCGGTGCATCGCTAGATACGAAACACTGGACGTCTTATCCTTTAGGCCACGACGACTTCAAATCCTGTCAGGAGGGCATTCATTATTTGCATTACTGATTATCATCATCATCAGTATCACCCCTGACCTGCTTCATCCACATTTGGTCCTCACAACGGTACGCGATCTTGTTCTATCTTTTCCTTCCATTTTGCCAGGAGTCATTTGTCTTTCGAGGTTATCTCCTTCTTTCGTGGCAACGTGTCCTAAGTACTTTAGGATTTCCTTGAGGCTGATGGTAGAGGGGTCTTATTTTCGAAAAACAAATGCAAGTTTTAACATTAGTACCAACTTTAGGTGTGAGGTCATGTAAACGCTAACCCATCAACCCTCATCGGTATGAGGCAGAACTATATGTTTCGTGCCCACCCGTGGCTAATAATTAATTGCAAAAAAAAATAAAAACATCCTTATATAACAAACATAACCAACACCTCATTTCATATTTATCCCCTTCACACCGGCATGATATCAGAGCCACGTTAGCGACAATACTATTGTATCGCCATTGGTCTTTGACGCGTGTGCAAAGTTATTGCAAGTTAATCAGACGTCCTGAACTCGATGGATAAGACGTTCAATGATTCCGTTATACAAAAGCAAATATACATACTGTATATCGAACCAGTAGAAGCGCATTAAAAAGAGAAATAGAAGCAAAAAGAAGGACTACGTCGGGAATTTGGTACTGCATCTCGACCTCACCGGTCGGAGATGTGGAGCAAGATATCGAAGACAGAGCGAAATGTAGGGGAAAAGGAAGGAAAGCTGGCCCCACCACCACAAAATGTTTTTTTTTCTTTTTTTGGTTTCTACCTATGCTAATCGCCTTGAGAGGCTATTTCAGCTTCGCCCTAACATGTAGGTGAGCTCACGGGGCTCAAACCGGAGTGTTGCTAACATTGGCCCTAGCAAAAGCAGTGCTTCGCAGAGTCTACCACCGGATCGGAAACACGACCCACTGAGAAAATCCGACGAGAAACTCAGTGGGCTGTGTCTATGGGTTAATTCGCTCGTCGTGCCCTTCGTCGCAAGCGACGGGTTCGACGAGGATGGTGACCGGTGCTTGTGGTACCTAAAAGCACCGTTAATGGATCAGGAGGATCCGTAATGACGTGTAAAACCACTTATACTACATATAAACAATATTTAAATTCCACAAACAATACTCTCATCTCGTAAATATCGCCCTACCGTCGTTTTGAATCAAAACGAATCCATTAACAGCCGTCAACTAGAAAGCAGCTTCCCATACTCCGCACACCGCACAATGGTCACTAAAATAAACCATAAAATTACCAAAACACACATAGATTTCACACTTTCCCTGGCGTTTCTCATGCTGGCCAAAACTTTATTGCAACATTCTTTTAGTTATCCAATTATGTATTAGCTTATTCGTTATTGCGTCTGCTTTACATCTTTTTCGATCCTCGATGCGGACCTGGCTTCGAGAATTATTCAAGAAACTATTTTAGTTCAAGAGAACATTTAAAGCATTCGAAGGCATTCCATTTTACGCTAGACAGCGGCTTGGCTCTGCCCCTGGCATTGCTGAAGTCCATGGGCGACGGTAACCACTCACCATCAGGTTGGCCGTATG
This sequence comes from Bombyx mandarina, assembly GCF_030267445.1. Lineage (NCBI taxonomy): Eukaryota > Metazoa > Arthropoda > Insecta > Lepidoptera > Bombycidae > Bombyx > Bombyx mandarina. The sequence continues at coordinate 7,200,188 of NC_143226.1, forward strand.
CTCGTCTGCCTACAAGAGCAATAAAAAAAAAGAAAAAAAAAGATAGACAAAGGTCCAGCTGATGATAATCATTTACAGTCGCTCATAGATCAATGCAATATCAGGTATACTACAGTCTCGTTTTGGCTACCTCCCATCAAAACTTAGCTTGACCACCTTCTCATTGCATGCTCTTCATCAAAAGTCTGAATTTTTTTCTGAATTGTCACAGCGATTCAGCTCCATAACCCTGACGTTGGAGATAAGATATATTTACATAAGATATATTTACATAATATGTCTTTACAATATAACCTTTAGCTTGGTACATTCCGATTAACCAACAAGACAAGCCTATGTCATGACATCGCGCTCTATTTAAATTATTTCTATTGAATATATATCTCATTATATTTCATATAGTGTCCACGTTGGCTGCAAATAATAAGTCGGTTTGTGGAAGTAGCGTTTTATTTTAGTTTCAATCCGACAATAATTTACTGGAAAACATAGAAAGTTATACAAGGCGCCAAAATGGTTAGTTTTTTTTTTTAGGTATTTTATGACCTGGTAACTAAGACCTTTAAGTCATGTCTTATTTTAAATTATACTCTTAATTTTATGAAAAATTATGAAATGAAATGAAGATGATTAATTTGAGACATTAATCAACTGGGATGAAATCAAATGAAATGAGATGAGATGGGATGAAAGTAAAATGGTGGTCATTTACTGAAACTTTTTCGTTGGACTTTTTGGAGGATCCCGAGAAGTGACGTCCAGCGGCTTTGTTTCATTTTACCATATTTGTGCACTTTCACAGATATTAAACAGTTAATAAACCACCATTATTACACATTTAAACCTGAAGAAACACCAAATAGACAAAATAAAACAAATCACACAACTTCACTCCTCGCATTCCGATCAAAAAGTCCCCAAAATGGTTAGTGAATGATTGAATGCACACATAATATAAAATTGTTGAGTAACGTCAAATGTCATTTGCGTTTCGTTTCACACGATTTATATCTTGATCATATAGCATTCCACCCACTGCTTCGTCAGAAATTAAACTATTTCTAGCTTCATTCTTTACCGGGTATCAAACTATTTCTATGATTCTCGTCGAAATAAGTCAAATTTCAGTAGTCTCGGATGTTAGCTTTCTCATAGACAGGCTTCTCATAGACGGAACAAGACCGCGTTAGGACTCCCATGACATTTTCCTTTTTTTATTGCCGTATAGGCAGACGAGCATGCGGCCCCCCTGATCGTGAGTGATTACCATCACCAATGACTTCAGCAATGCCAGGTGCAGAGCCAAGCCGCTGCCTACCGTTCAATACTCTCCACAAGCCTCGTTTGAAGAACGACAAGTCATAGCGCTCGGGAAACAACGTGGAGGGGAGCTCATTCCAAAGCCGGATAGTATGTGGCAAAAATATCTCTCGAAACGCACTGTGGATGAACGTAGTGGCTCCAGGTAGTATGAATGAACTCTACTCCGGTGGCGGGCGGTGCAATGGTAAAAACGAGACGATGGTATCATCTCGAACAATTCCTCAGACCCTTCCCCATGGACCATACGGTACAAAATACAGAGGGAACCGAAGTCCCTCTGCAGACGCAGAGGTTCCAAAACAAAAGGTTCCAAGAGGTTCTAAGGTTGTCATGGACTGACCAAATCGATAATACAGCTGAAGGTACCTTAAATGAGTGCAGCAGAATGGCTTCGAGCAGGGAGAAATGGTGAGACATCGTAGGATGTTCCAGATCTGCCCCCTTCAATACTATACATAACGAGCATTTAGTCCTTTGAGTGTGAATACGTACAAACAATTTTACTAATACTTTGATATTAAAATATTACTAACAATCAAGTCAATAAGAAACTCGATAAAACATCGAAAATTTACAATTCCCAAACAAGTTACAGTTCTTTGTGAAATAGAATGGCCTAACAATAATACACACCGTACAACGGAGTAGGATAACACATATTGTACTGCCATTCCCAGCCATGATCCAACCAAGGGCGCCGCGACATATCTACATAGACTAAACGATAGATAGAATCGGCAAATAAACTAGCACAAACACAATTAATTGTATTTATAGTCGTCGTGGCCTAAAGGATAAGACGTCCAGTGCATTCGTGTTGAGCGATGCACCGGTGTTCGAATCCCTATCTATCCTATACCCCTATATCCTAGCAAGAGTAGTGCATTGCTGAATCTACCACCAGATCGGAATCGCGACCCACTGAGAAGATCCGGCGAAAAACTTAGTAGGCTTCATCGCTCGACGGGCTCGACGAGGACAGTGTCCGGTCCTTGGAATGTCTAAAAGTCCCGATAGTGGATCGGGAGGATCCGAAGTGCACGTCATTTTGGGCGAAGACGGCTATTTACCATTTGATGATTATTTGGCATTTAATAGAGATAAAACTTTTTTTTTATTGCTTAGATGGGTGGACGACCTCACAGCCCACCTGGTGTTAAGTGGTTACTGGAGCCCATAGACATTTACAACGTAAATGCGCCACCCACCTTGAGATATAAGTTATAAGGTCTCAGTATAGTTACAATGGCTGCCCCACCCTTCAAGCCGAAACACATTACTGCTTCACGGCAGAAATATGCGGGGTGATGGTACCTACCCGCGCGGGCTCACAAGAGGTCCTACCACCAGTAATTACGCAAATTATAATTCTTGTTAGTCTCTCATTCTGAGCCCCGTGAGCTGGCCTACAGGTTCGCTATAGCTAGAATAACCCCTCAAGGCTACTAGCAATAGGCATGCCAAGAACAAGCTAAGAATCATATAGATTTTTATTTACCCCAGTCATTCCGTAATCGCTTCATCATCCAAGCGATGTAATATAGGCGCGTTCGCCCACGGAGGTATCTAGGTCAGTACTGCTAGGCATTCCGCGAACACAGAACCGGTTCCCGAGAACTGTTAGGATGCGCCGTTACCAGCATCCGAAATTTATCTCGATGTGAACTCTTACTTTTTAGTACGCGTACATATTTGACGGGCTTACGACTGGTCAGACGTTACGGAGCACACAGGAGATATGAGACCTCGTAAATATTAGGCACATTTTTTGCCACGTACCATCCGGCTATGGAATGAGCTCCCCTCCACGGTGTTTCCTGAGCGCTATGACATGTTCTTCTTTAAAAGAAGCTTGTGGAGAGTATTAAGCGGTAGGCAGCGGCTTGGCTCTGCCCCGGCATTGCTGAAGTCCATGAGCGACGGTAATCACTCACCATCAGGTGGGCCGTATGCTCGTCTGCCTATAGGCAATAAAAAAAAAATCAGAATGTCTTCTTCGCGAGGCCTTCACAGATAACGATTGTTTTTTCTAGTAACCTCGGGTTATACTAGATTCACAGTAGTAGGTGAGCTCATGGGGCTCAAGCCTGAGCGTTGTAGCGTTGCTAACACTAAGGACGATGACCGGCACTTGGGGTACCTAAAAGCACCGTTAGTGGATCGGGAGGATCCGAAATGACGTCTAATGTAAAAAATCGGTTGTCTGTAAAGTCGGCTTACTGACGATAGTTGAACGTGACAACGTCATAAGAAAATACTGATAGAATGGTTTCATTTTTCATAAGAAAATTTTAATTTTATTTGTTTGATAGATTTTTTCTATGGACAATTGACACCACATTCACTTTTCACTGAACTTCATACTTGACGAAAACATGTAAATTTATTATTGTATAGCAGCTGTCCACGCGGATGCATCGCTCACTCAAGTAGGAGAGAGACAGATGTCGAACACTGCCGAACGCGGAGGCCGATTGTGCCTCTTTGTCGCTCGTTGCGCGCTCTCGCTTGCACTTCAAGCCTTAAATGGAAGCCTCAGAGCGAGGTAACGCCGCATGAGTCATGTTTTTTCGTGCGTGCAGCCGGCTCCATCGAATTATAAGACGTTGTCACGTCAAAAACTGACAGTTTAACTCAATATTTAAATCCGTGTCTAATCACATCGCTCTTTCTACTTGAAACTCACTGAATGTATCGTGTGCATCCAAATATTTACTAAGACGACAGATCGTATAGGTAGGCTGATCGCCGCACGATGCTAACTTCCGTCTGTAAACTAAGATTAACGAAGTTATAACGAGACACGGCTTTTGTTAATAACTCGGTGTATAGTACTGGAAGCGCCCCAAATTAATCCAGTTTCGATTGTAAATTTATTTTAATATTTATATCATTCACCAGCAACTAAAGAGTGAAACATGAATAATTATATTGATATGAATAATTGAACATGAATAATTATATGAGTGATTAATTGTTTTATCAGGCGCTAACGTTCCATACATCTTTATCTTTACATTAGCGCCTGATAAAAGCTATAAGCAAATATTTTTGTTTGCTATGACAAAAGTTTAAGGAGTAACAATAAAACACCAGAGAACAATAATAATAACAATTTTTAAAAAGGCTTTTTAAATTCTCATGATTTTATCAATGATTCACAGAAGACAAGAAACTCTATGAGGAGGGTAAGAATAAATAGAGGTGGTAGGGAGTCTTGTGAGCCCGCAGGGGGAGGAAGGAACCGCCACCGTGCGTATTTTAAATAAATAAATAAATAGCTGGGAACAAATCACGCACGGACATCTGACCCGTGTTATTCCCTGTATTATGGGTACCGGACAAACACACTTAGGTATATAAGTTTAAATATATACGTATACAAATAATGAGCACCCAGACGAAAAGCAAAACAAACCTGTTTATCACACCTAAGTTTTATGATTTATTAAGATGCTAGAATCGTACCCACGTAATAAATAAATATGATCAAATAATTTTCTCTAAATATTTAATTTTATTATACAAGATATTTGATGTACCTAATTTAATGTTTGTCCTGGAAAACATGTGGTTTGTTATAAGAAAAACTACGCACGCGTTTTAAACCCGAGACCGCTGTTCAGGATTGAACAAAATGATAAAATTACAACTAAAATATTATTTAGATGGGTGGACGAGCTCACAGCCCACCTTATGTTAAGTGATAACTGGAGCCCATAGACATCTACAACGTAAATGCCGCCACCCACCTTTAGTTATGAGTTCTAAGGACTCAGTATAGTTGCAACTGCTGCCCCGCCCTTCAAACGGAAACGCATTACTGCTCCACGGCAGAAATAGGCGGGGCGGTGGTACCTACCCGTGCGGACTCCCAAGAGGTCCTACCACCAGTGATTACGCAAATAATAATTTTGCGGGTTTGATTTTTATTATTTATGAATTTTTTGTCAAAGTGCCGAGTTTATTTTCACACATTTTACAGAAATGACTAAGCGATTATTGAAAAGAGTACATTTAAAAAAAGCTTGTCTTAAAAAAAATACAATAATCAGTGTTAAATTCACAGCAATGTAATTTTAAATGGTTATTTATTTTGTAACTAAAAACACAATAGTACCTACGCTCGCTACGACACGTGCGTACAGGTCGATGTCTAATATATACTTAATACTTATAATGAAACTTATTAATATATAATGATATTGGGTACTCCAGAATAAATAAACAATAAAAGACTTAATTGCGTTTTCTGTTATGTGTATAATGAGAAAACAACATTTAAAGCCCTTAATTTAATAAAATTATTATTTTTAACAAACCGAACTTTCTTTTTACTGAATGTCAAACTTCACTGAATGACATTTAAGAAAAATCCTTTTTATAAAACTAAAGAGTTTTAGACTATGAAGGTTTTCCTTTACAAATATATTCCTTTTAATACTATATAAACTATTATATGCATGTATGTATGTATGTGTGTATGTATATATGTTTGTATATGTGATTGCGTATATATATATATATATTTTTTTTTTGTGTATGTATTTGTAACTTAATATAAATTTCATTGCACCTACCACTATTCACTCTGCACTGCCTTTGGTTGACTGGTAGAGAATGCCTTAGGCATTAAGTCCGCCAATGTAAATTTTACATAAAGTGTAATAAATAAATAAACTGCGCATTAATCGGTATTCCGACGGCCCGCACCTTACGCGCAGTAAACGAGAGTCGATCTACCGACGGCTCGCGTTCTAAGGGTTAAGCCATTAAAAGGAAGTACTGTTGATCATATAATGAACCCCACATATCTGAGACCGATCTTGTGATAGAAACTCGATGATCAATTTTTGTTGATACCAATAAAAGTAGAACAAATCTTTTTTTAATTTTTAGAAACGTCCAAAATTCATAAAAGACCAAAACTTTAGTTTAATCTTTAAAATTATAAATTACTAGCCGTACTCGCCCGCTGGGCATTTAAAATTAACATTATTATTAATTGTCTCCATAATCCTAATTGACTCCAACACTCATACAAATATTAGCCTATCCATTAAGTATATGTACTTTCTACATGGATACCAAATTTTTTTTTATTGCCGTATAGGCAGACGAGCATACGGCCCACCTGATGGTGAGTGGTTACCGTTGCTTATAAACGTCAGCAATGCCAGGGGCAGAGCCAGGCCGCTGCCTACCGCCAAATACTCTCCACAAGCCTCGTTTGAAGAAGGACATGTCATAGCGCTCGGGAAACACCGTGGAGGGGAGCTCATTCCATAGCCGGATGGTACGTGGCAAAAAAGATCTTTGGAAACGCACTGTGGATGACCGCAGTGGCTCCAGGTAGTATGGATGAACTCTACTCCGGTGGCGGGCGGTGCGATGGTAAAAACGAGACGTTGGTATCATCTCGAACAATTCCTCAGAGCGCTCCCCAGTAAAGTTTCAAGTCAATCGGATGCACGGTTCAGTAGTTATAACGGAACATCCGTAAAAACCACTGTAGATTTATATATTAGTATAGATTTATTAATATGCGCATTAATAAAATATTATGTAGTAAATAATTTAAATGACTGTTATTTATGTTGAATGCTCTGTGGTTCTACTTGTTCGTTGAGCGTTTATCGGGAACTCGAGATGTTTCCGCATTGAAACGCTCCAACGCGTCCCGGTTTAAGGACTAGCTTCACACTTTTTTTAAAACAGCGGTTGGGGAACTTTTTTAATTATTACCCCAAAAAATATTTTTGTGTAAGTTGATATTACCCCACGGCGAAGAACAAAAAAAAAACGAAATCCCTTCTTTTTGGCATCTTTCATACTATAGCCCCCATGATAATTTTGAAAAGAAAACAATAACTAAAAATTTAATTTAAACATCATTTATTCAATTTATCAATGTAATACCTAGTAATACATAGCGGAAATAATAGTAATATATATAATATACAGTTGAGGCAAAAAAATCGCCTCCACAGAAAATATAAGTAAATCATAATTTCTTGTTATTTTATAATGCATATGATATATTTCTTGTATTATTAGACGAAAAAACTAGTTTAAATTTTATATATAGCCCCTATAAAAAAGCTCTATTAATTTAAATGATTTTTTTCGGGAGTGAGATTCATCGAGCTTGAAATCACAACGATTCTAAAGAAGTTTCACTTCAATATATACTTTTTACTCACAAAAGTGTCATTTTACCCCCAAAATTTCATCATTTGGAGTAATTTACCCCGGTTCCCCGACCGCTGATTTAAAACATTAATGGAAAACTGACACTACCTTATAAAAACATTCGAAGTCGTCAATCTACCGGTGACATCTATCGGTAACAATGTGAAACGTATGTGATGCGTACACTTATGTACCTATTAGATAAGTGTGATATTTACGTATTGCACTATCATATATGTGTCATTAAAAAAATACTTTTTACTGGTAAGCAGTAGTAAGACTTCGGGTTTTTTTTATATTCATTTATAGCATAGATGGGCCCTGTTTCAGTAGTAAACGGCCAATTATCTCAAACAGTTCCTCCGTTACTATTAATTATTAATAATTGAAGGGTAATATTTATACCATACAATTAAGAACTTTTGATTCAAAGGTAGCTGCATTGTTGTTGTGATATATATGGACTCCGGTAATCACTTAACACAAGGAAACACGTTCATGTTATTTGCAATAAAAGAGGTGCGTTTGAAATTGCCCTATAAAACTTAATGAGATGCGACTAAACATATTATATTTTTTCGGGAAAGCCGATTTGACGATCATTATAAAGATTTATGCCAAACGCCCTGGAATAGGCATAAAACATTCGGAATGCCAAATATTTATTTAAAACTAGCTGACCCGACAGACTTCGTAGTACCTCAATCGATAAATAAAAAACCTAAACTTTTGTATAAAATAAACTTAAAACAAACCAAAGGAATCCGTCCGACGGGGGACACATCAAAGGAAAAACAAAATTGCTTTTATTTTATTTAATTCCGAGCATTTTCAAATTTATTTACCTTTTAAACCTTCTCTGGACTTCCAAAAATAATTCAAGACCAAAATTAGCCAAATCGGTCCAGCCGTTCTCGAGTTTTAGCGAGACTAACGATCAGCAATTAATTTTTATATAAAGAAATTGTTATATTGTGGCAACTCTGTATAATGACTGTGGAGTTTGATTTGAATTTCGAACCCGCGCAAACCATCGGAGCGGAAATTCGTTCATTCTCGCGTGGCCACCGCGCTGAGCAGACGCACGTCTTCATTCGAAAAGTAAAAAAAAAGCGGTTTTGCGAAATCAATCGGTTGCTAGTGTTCGTTATGCAGTGATGTGACTGTTTTAAATTATATTCTTTATAATTTTGAAAGTGTTTATCAATGAAGACAATCGACATAAAGGAGGTTTGTTGTTTTATTTATTGTTACTTTCTATTTGTTTCTTCGTCCGAATTAGGGAAACATTCGGGCAACTTTTTTTATTACTTTAGTTGATAGATAACTTTCTATTATGTAATAATAATAAAAAACATATTTATATAAGTTCACTATTTCCAAAGATCACCAAATGCAAATATAAACATACAATATACAATTAAAAAGATACAATTACTATACTGTAAATATTATGTACTCTTTATGTTTACTACAAATCGTCGAGTGAATTAGCTCATAGATACAACCCGCCGAGTTTCTCGTCGGATCTTCTCAGTGGGTCGTGAGGTCGTGACTCCAATCTGGTGGTAGATTCAGCGAAGCACTGCTCTTACTAGGGCTAGTGTTAGCAAATTCTCTCAGGTTATGTCAGTGAGGTCACCTAACGGTTTATGAATAGCTGGAATAGCCCCAAAGGCTAAAAGAGATGGAAAATAGTACATAGTGGTACCTATTTCTGCCGCAAATCTACTAAGCTTTTCAGGTCACGTAAAGGCCAGCAAAATTTCCATTGCAATTGCAAATTCAACCCTTTACCTCAATATGAGCGCTAATATTGATGGCACCGCATAGTAACCTATAGACTATGACTACCCATCCCAAACCGTAGATAAAACCAAGTCTATAAATTGCAATTCACAACTTTATTAATCCAAATTCAATCTACGAGGATATACCTATTCGCGATCGTTTTCAACAAATTATGTTAATTATAATCGCGAGCTTACACAATGCAAATTATGTAGAAATTAGACAAATTTATGGTATGTCCGTTCTAGTGTGGCTTCATAATGTTTGATTTAAAAACACGATAAAAACTATAAAATCATGATTCTTTTCTTCAATTCTTTTATATAAATAATTAGGTATAAAATACGGGATTAAATTTCGGAATTATTAACAATTGCAAATACATGCTTTGAATAAAATTCATTTTAAATGAAATTTGGATAAATTGTATGAAAAAATCGCATTAAAAAATCGCGTCTTATTTCCATTATATAATACACTAGACGTGCTGGCGATTCCGCCCCAGTTATCTTTGTTATAACATATTTGCTTGGACTCTTCAAGCAAACGATTTTGAAACAAAACCTATGATTAACTCGGAAAATTAATCTCTGACTGTGAAAACTACACGATAATATCCGTTCTGTAGTTCCGGAGGGACATTACAAGGAGTAATATCCTGTCGAAATATGATGGGCACGACCTTCAGTGAGGAAACGACGCGAGGAGGAGAGAAGGAGAGTTCCGGAAATATGCGAAAACAAACAAATTTTCAATTTAAATTTATAAATCTCTTGTTTATGTTCTGTTGCTCATTATTAGTAGCCTTCTTTTATTATATTCTACTAGCGACCCGTCCTCGCTTCGCTTCGGAAACATTAAATTTGATTATTGATAGTTGAGTCCCGCGTTGTAACCCGCGGTTATTGTCGTACCGTGAGTGACGCCGCGGGGTGAAGCTAGTCTAAAAAAAGGAGCCTAAGTTACTCCTTATATCATCAGCTACCTGTCAGTGTAAGTCCCGTCCAAATCGGTCCAGCCGTTCTAGACATTAGCCGGAACAAACAGACAGACAGACAAAAATTGTAAAAAATGTTATTTCGGTGTATGTACCGTATATACATTCATATATTATGTATGTAGTAAAAAGTGGTTATTTCAAAATTATAAACAGACATTCCAATTTTATTTATATGTATAGATAACTATGTTACGACCATGCCATACCATTTGCGGTAGGCAGCGGCTTGGCTCTGCCCTTGGCATTGCTGGAGTCCATGGGCGACGGTAACCACTCACCATCAGATGGGCCGTATGCTCGTCTGCCTACAAAGGCAATAAAAAAAATAATGAGCTGTAGCCAGTAAGACCATAAAAGCCCACTGAGTTTCTCGCCGGATCTTCTCAGTGGGTCGCGATTCCAATCCGGTGGTAGATTCAGCGAAGCACTGCTCTTACTAGGGCTACTGTTAGCAAATTCCCTCAGGTTAAGTTAGTGAGGTCACCCGGTTTATTAGTAGCTTGAATAACCCCATACGCTACCAGAGATTGAAGAAAAAGTACCTGGTGGTATCTATTTCTGCCAAAAATCTACTAAGCGTTTGGGGTCACGTAAAGGCCAACAAATTTTCCCTTGCAATTGCCAATTCAATTGGATCTTCTCAGTGGGTCGCGATTCCCATACGGTGGTAGATTCTGCAAAGCACTGCTCTTGCTAGGGCTAGTGTCAGGAAATTCTCTCAGGTTGAGCCTGTGAGCTCACCCACCCGTCCGGGCGTAGCTGAAATAGCCTCTTAGGCTACAAGCGAATAGGTAGGAATAAAAACCATAAAGATCAGACTGCTACGGACACCGGTGCAGATGCAAGAAGCCAGGCCTAACGCCCTGTGGAAGGCGGGGGCGCCGCAGAACTAGAACCACACTCCACAGACGATTGGAGACTGTCGAACGGGTCGCGTAGGACTTAGGGTTGTCCAGTTTGAGAAGGAAGGCCATTAATACATCCTATTGGAGTAAAATGGGGCTCACTCGCAGCTGTAATGCCTTCGATGACGATGATTTCTATTCATAGTATTATTTGAGACATACTGCATTCAACTTAATTTTCATATTTGTAGAACGACTAGAAATTATTTGATCCATGACTTTCTTAGTTTATATAAACGAAACTTCCGTTCTCGCAGTTATTAATATTATCCAATCCAAATAGAGGAACTTTTTTTTATTGCTTACATGGGTGGACGAGCTCACAGCCCACCTGGTGTTAAGTGGTTACTGGAGCCCATAGACATGTACAACGTAAATGCGCCACCCACCTTGAGATATAAGTTCTAAGGTCTCAGTACAGTTACAACGTCTGCCCCATCCTTCAAATCGAAACGCATTCCTGCTTCACGGCGGAAATAGGCACACCGCGCGGACTCTAGAGGTCCTACCACCAGTAATTACGCAAATTATAATTTTGCGGGTTTGATTTTTATTACACGATGTCATTCCTTCACCGTGGAAGTCAATCGTGAACATTTGTTGAGTACGTATTTCTATACCCGCCTGAGATTCGAACACCGGTGCATCGCGCTCAACACGAATGCACCGGACGTCTTATCCATTAGGCCATGACGACTTAAACTACGACGACGACTTTTTTTGATAACAAAACTCAGGTTTCTTCGTACGCAAATCTATATAATATATTAATACGTGAAGCAAAAACTTTGTATCCCTTTTTACAAAAATTGCGCGGACGGAGGAGTATGAAAGTTTCCACACTTATAGAGAATATAGAGAAGAAGTGCACAATGGTAATATTTTATTGAAATAATGCATAAAAGATACATTAAATCAATAAAAAAAACATTACACACACACTACATACCATGTATTTGACGCACACACGCATGCATACTATTTACTGTCAAACTTTTGTTCTTGACGTCTGTGGTCAAATTGAGATTAAATATTGTTTGTCTTTATTAATATTTTTTATAGTGTAGTCTTGGCGAAATTTGTGATTATAGAAGTATAAAATACAATCGTAATAGTGTACAAACTTACAATTCCAATTAATTATAGTCGAATTTCGACTACTGCGGGACCTCTAGTTACAACAAATCAACATCAACAAGCGTACATCACTACAACGCTAGAAGAAAGTTTAATTCGCGAAAGTACAATTAAAAGCATTAAAATGCGGTGAAATTCGCGTCTTTTTTTTTTGTTTTTTGTTTTTCGCTCTTTATATCTTTCATAAATTATTTCGAAGTGTTTAACTTACAAAACGTTGTTACGTTAACAGAACGATAAATTGTTATTAATTGAAATTTATTTATATAAAATCTTCATTAAAAAGGTCTATTACTGTTTGATTCTACGATCATTACGGTGTATGATGGATTTCGATTTAGAAATAGAATATATTAAACATAAGATAATAATAAGAATATGAGCGAATGAGAAGCATGTATAAGACCAAAATAAAAAGAAACATTTAACTTGAAAATGTATACTACCAGTATAGCGCATTATGCAACTATTAAGAATGTACCTATTAATCTATAATAAAAATGAATTGCTGTCCGTTAGTCTCGCTAAAACTCGAGAACGGCTGGACCGATTTGGCTAATTTTGGTCTTGAATTATTTGTGGAAGTCCAGAGAAGGTTTAAAAGGTAGCTAAATATAAAAATGCTCGGAATTAAATAAAAATAACAATTTTGTTTTTCCTTTGATGTGTCCCCCGTCGGACGGATTCCTTCTGTTTGTTTTAAGTTTATTTTATACAAAAGTTTAGGTCTTATATTTGTCGATTGAGGCACTACAAAGTCTGCCGGGTCGGCTAGTTAATAAATAAAAACATAATACTAAAAAAAATGGTTCATTAATGAATTAATCACCTCGTCTCCCAGTTTCATTGCTGAGCACTAATGCGTTAAGTTTTGAAGGGTAGGGCAAACTTTACTTCAAGCACTGCTGACTCCGGCCTCACATCTCAAGGTGGACATGCGTAATGATATCGCTATCTTTATAAGCTTCACCTCAAAACGACCGTAACATTACGCTCCATAATAAAGTTTTTTTTAATTTTTAATTGTAACTTTTATAAAGGCAAATACATTATGAGCATACAGCCAACCCTAAAAATTCGAACCCTGAAAAATTACTACGCGGCATTTTTGTAGTCAACCCTACACATAGCCTTACCGTGTTCGTCGAATTCAGCAAAGAATTCGATGTGCATCAGCCCTTTAAGTTTCTCGCCGGATCTTTTCAGCGGGTCGCAAAGCAGCTGCTCTTGAGCTGTTAAGTCTCCTTTGGAGGCACTCGGGTAGCTTTTAGTTAATGCCACCCCTCCTGGCTGACCCTATGCTCGCCCACCTGTCCTGGTGAAACTGGAAAGGCCTCCGGGCCACCGGTAGTCCTTCAATCATAAAATGAAAAATAATATACATAGCGTTACTAATTCAGTAAGGTAATTAATCTAGTGGACTACACGATCAAGACGCATTTACCTCCTCCTTCACGAAGCACGTGCCAAATCACGAATTATTAAAAAAAAAAAACGTGCTTTCTATTACTAGTTTATTTTGTTTTATTAGGAAGACAAACAGTGAACTTAAACTATATAAACTCTAACCTTACAACTAAACACCATTTAAATGTCTCCGCATTTAAATAACTACAAACGATTGTGGCGTCGCATCGCTTAGAATTAAATAATTAAAGTAAAACGTAAAACAAAAACAAAAATAAAACAATTTGAGAAAAAAACACACAGAAAAACGTAGTAAATAGAAAATAATCAATTAAATATTTGCATTCAACCATCGACTGACTAATGTTCTCCTAATACTCTTAGTAGAAGTGTTGAAAATGTCCAGTTCAGGGAAGTCAGCTAGAGCATTGAAACTATACAATATTGCTTTGCGTAACTTACTATACAAAGCATTCGCGTTTAAAACGATATTAATAATCGTAAAAACAAAATAAAAAACCCGCGCAATCTTAATGCGTTTGGTTGTTGCACTCGCGCGGGCGGATAGAAATGATAAGTCGTTAAATCCGTAACTTGTGTGTAACAACGAAACGTTCTAAATTAAAGAAAAAGCTTAAATATTGCACGCGCGGGTAGGTACCACCACCCTACTTATTTCTGCCGTGAAGCAGTAATGCGTTGCGGTTTGAAGGGCGGGGCAGCCGTTGTAACTGTACTTGAGACCTTAGAACTTATATCTCAAGGTGGGTGGCGCATTTACGTTGCAGATGTCTATGGGCTCCAGTAACCACTTAACACCAGGTGGGCTGTGAGCTCGTCCACGCATCTAAGCAACAAAAAAAAAAAAACTTGACACCTCGAACAGAAAATCCGTAGAGGCTATGTCTCATTGTAAAAATCTAAATTTGTATGTACCTAATAAATCCAGCCAAGCATGAACACGGGATACATGCTGCTGCAGTTGATAATTATGGGCAAAGTGGACGGAAAGAGACGTGCTGGGCGAAGAAACAAATCATGGCTCCGGAATATCCGGGAGTGGACCGGTATTGCCTCCGTCGAACAGCTGTTCCGGCTGGCTGCAGATAAAAAAGAATATAGAAAGCTAACGGCCAACCTTCAGGATTGAAGAGGCACTGGAAGAAGAAGAAGAATGAACATGGGATATTTATCGAAATCTAAAGTATAATTCAACTTAAAACTTGATAAGTTCATTTCATAACGCAGCCGTATTACTTACTAAGCACTTACTTAGATATATTTCCAAATTTTCATATTTAAATGGCGATCCGGTAAAGTTGAAAAAAATTTTCCTAAACCAAATTATAGCCTATCGCCTTTCGATATGTTCCAATCGCTGGGTTATAAGTAAAAATGTTTTTTTCTTTTATTGCTTAGATGGGTGGACGAGCTCACAGCCCACCTGGTGTTAAGTGGTTACTGGAGCCCATAGACATCTAAAACGTAAATACCACCACCTTGCTTCACGGCAGATATATGCAGGGTATTTATGATCACGTGCTTGAACTGCTTATGCTATTGTATAATAATGGAAGTATACCACTTCGGAACAACAGCGCAGTGTTCTGTTATAAGAGAAAGCCACTGATCGAAATCCACCACAGTTTACTAAATAATAGTGATACAACTTTAATACGCAACGTTCAAAACGAACGGACGATTACGAAATCGGTAATCATTCGGAATATTACTGGTGGTAGGACGTCCGCACGGGTAGGTACCACCGCCCCGCCTATTTCTGCCGCGAAGCAGTAATGCGTTTCTGTTTGAAGGATGGGGAAGCCATTGTAACTATACAGATACCTTAGAACTTATATCTTAAGGTGGGTAGCGGCATTTGCGTCATAGATGTCTATGGGCTCCGGTAACCACTTAACACCAGGTGGACCGTAAGCTCGTCCACCCATCTATTGAATTTTTTTTAAATAAAATCAAAAAAATAACGTAATAAGTTAACGCACTGTGTCCTGAGTGCAAGTTGTTTTTAACGTCCTCGATAGCGTAAAAGTTATGTTAATTTTTTTTGCAGTTGAAACAGCGTCCCTAACGGCAAACGTAGGCAATCGT
Source organism: Bombyx mandarina (assembly GCF_030267445.1). Taxonomy (NCBI): domain Eukaryota; kingdom Metazoa; phylum Arthropoda; class Insecta; order Lepidoptera; family Bombycidae; genus Bombyx; species Bombyx mandarina. The sequence continues at coordinate 7,216,052 of NC_143226.1, forward strand.
TCCAACTCCATACAAATTCGAGTTAACTCTTACGCTATCGAGAACGTTATAAAACTCGCACTAATCACACTGATTCTGCTACTCTGTACACCTCGTTCGATTTTCTTCAGGCGAAACAGAGCGCGTCTTCAAGACCGCGTAGATATTTGTGCTGGTAAGGAGAAGCCCTACATTATATCTAGGCGTTATACATATATAAATAAAACTCAAATTAAACGTTAGATTAATTTCTAGGCCGAATACTTAAGAAGGCGATACCTTGTAACTGTAGATTGGTTCTAAGACAACTTAATACTAAGTTATATTTTTTTTATTGCTTAGATGGGTGGACTAGTTCACAGCCCCCCTGATGTTAAGTGGTTACTGGAGCCCATAGACATCTACAACGTAAATGCGTCACCTACCTTGAGATATAAGTTCTAAGGTCTCAGTTTAGTTACAACGGCTACCCCACCCTTCAAACCGAAACGCATTACTGCTTCACGGCAGAAATAGACGGGGTGGTGGTAGCTACCCGTGCGTACTCACAAGAGGTCCTACCACCAGTAAACCAGGTTACTTCTAATAGGTAGGAAATAAATAAACGCAATAAAACAAGACCTCTAAGTATTTCATTGCTTTAAAAAATTATCAAATGTCACCTAATTTAAAGTCTGTCCTCGACAATGTAAGTTTTGTCAAAAGAAAAAACTCATGGCACACATTTTGTGCTATAGACCTTAGCGAGCTAGTGAAAATACCCGGACTGACACGGACGGACATTATGCGCCCATAGTATTCTATTCGGTTACTCTAATATATAATAATAGTATATGATAGAAGAGTATGGAAGGAGAAAACATGTTGCGCCGACCCCAGGTGACTGGGAGAAGGGCAGGATAATGATGATGATGAGTATTCTATTCGGTTTTCGCGAGTTCTCAGACATAATTAACACTTCTAGTGCCATTTAATATCACGTTTTTTATTGTCATTCTTTCTAACGTGTCGAATACTCAACAGTTTTCGTGGTCACGGACGACTAATGATTTTTATTCATCGACATTTGATTATTGTGGTAAGTACCGTCATTTACCTAAAAAAAAAATCTGTCTGACCAGACTTCTCTTATATGCCTAAATTGTGTTTAGATCCCACAAGGAGCCCTCTCGATTTTTACTCTCTCCCGCTCTGTGGAGAGGGAAGATGGAACCTTAGTTGCTACAGATCCCTGGCAAATTAGCTTCCTGTAGCAATCCGAAATAGACTGATGGTAGAGCAGATTATCAGCCAACATGGGTCAATTCTACCACCATAGCTGTCTTGTCGTATAAATATGCTGTTGAATCACACCAGCCTCGTGATGATCGGAAGTCTCTTTGTAATCCACGAGCTCATGTAACCTCTTGGAAACAATTGGATCGTGAGCCATCAATGAGCTGTAACAAAAATAATCCAAACACTCTATATTACTGCAAGGTACTATATAATGATATCAAATACTCCATTCAATGAAAGACTACGAATTTTATAATAATAATAATTACTAGAGGTCCCGCAGTAGTCGAAATTCGACTATAATTAATTGGAATTGTAAGTTTGTACACTATTACGATTGTATTTTATACTTCTATAATCACAAATTTCGCCAAGACTACACTATAAAAAAATATTAACAAAGACAAACAATGTTTAATCTATTCTCAATTTGACAACAGACGTCAAGAACAAAAGTTTGACAATAAATAGTATGCATGCGTGTGTGCGTCAAATACATGGTATGTAGTGTCTGTAATGTTTTCTTTATTGATTTAATGTATCTTTTATGCATTATTTAAAAAAAATATTAGGGTTGTGCACTTCTTCTCTATATTCTCTAAAGTGTGGAAAATTTCATACTCCTCTGTCCGCGCAATTTTCGTAAAAAGGGATACAAAGTTTTTGCTTCGCGTATTAATATATAGACTTTTTTTTATTGCCCTTGTAGGCAGACGAGCATACGGCCCACCTGATGGTGAGTGGTTACCGTCGCCCATGGACTTCAGCAATGCCAGGGGCAGAGCCAAGCCGCTGCCTACCGTTATAATAACTTAACTCTTCATTGAATGACAGGTGTGAGTGAACTTGAAGAAAAATCTTCTTAGAACTAACTAAGTTTTTCTTTACATATTCATATATTGAAGCTGTAAAATATATCTATGAAATACTTAACCGATATTGCATGCCCGGAATCGAACTCCCGGACAAGCGCTCATCGTATTCATTACTAAACCGGAGCACGTAATAAATGAATATAAGGAATAAATACACTACAAGATTAATCTAACGGCATTTCTATGAGTGTTACGGTACTGTAGTAATAGCCGCTGTGCCGAGGGTCGCTGACGTCACTACCAGCGTCTACAACTTACCACGTCCGAGTTTATTTAGAACAGTGTGCTTAGTGCGAGTTTTTTAACGTTCTCGATAGCGTAAAAGTTAACTCAATTTTTTATGCAGTTGGAACAGCGCCCCTAGCGGCAAACGTAGGCAAATGTAACAAGGTAATAGGTATTTAATCTGTGTCCTTAGTGCGAGTTTTTTAACGTTCTCGATAGCGTAAAAGTTAACTCAACTTTGTATGGAGTTGGAACGTTTGCGTACGTTTGCCGCTAGGGGCGCTGTTCCAACTGCATACAAATTTGAGTTAACTTTTACAATATTGAGAACGTTAAAAAATTCGCCTTAAGCAGACATAGACGTGCATCGCCATCGAAGAGCCGCGTGATCCGATACCACTATTTATATGTGGGAAGATCGGTATTTTCTATTAGCGGCAAACGAAGGAAGCACACAGCAACTAAAATAAACTTTGCAACGAATGTGGGTAGCTCATGTCGCGTTACCCGCAGTTTTTGAAATAGCTGACACTGCTGACGTCATTAAGCGACGATGTTTTTGGAGTTTACTCCTTTAGAATCGATTTACATATATAGGCCCGGGGTATGAAAATTATGGGGACCAAAATCGTACTAGCATGTCACATGAAATGCGTTATGCGCCTAGCATGTCACACGAAATGCGTTATGCGCCTGATTGGCTCCTGATTGCGTGATGCGTGCGCGCGCCAATCAGGAGCCAACGCGCGGCCGCGTTATCGCAGGTGACGCCGGGCTGCTGCGCCGGCAGTCCGCCACAAAGCCTCGTACTGATCGCGCGTTTCTCTCATTATTGTATTTTCATATATTTGTTAGTCGTTTGTTTTGTGTCTCGTTAATTTGTTAATAATCTGTTGTGTATCGTGTTGTCGTAATATAGAACTATTTCTCGTATTGTTTCGTTTAATTTTTTATATCCAGTAAACTCCAGTCGTGCGTCGGAGCGGACACACACACTTTTTTTTATTATATTTATTTTTTATAATTTCCGAAATTACGTACAGGGTGTGTTGAAAACATACGCGTTGACAAAAGAGTATAATAAACAAAGGGCCCGAAACATTATTCACCAAATCAAGCGTATATACTTTAATGGTTTTAAAATTAAAGCAGCATTAATAATGGAAGGTTATCAAGCAAGCGGGGCTATGTTAATGAGAAACCAGCGTGGGTTTAAAATAATGCTTCAAACAGAAATCGTGCTGGACATACCTTTCACCAGTACTCATGCAGACACGTTTCTCCAAGTTCTAGTGATTCTTAGACTGATTTGAAAAATATAGTAAAAATTGTGTGTTTTGCAGTATATCTATAACTAGTGGCCCGCTCCGGCTCCGCTCGGGTCTTTAACAAAAATTTCAACGATATGTGACGTTGTTTTATTGGAGTTTACTCCTTTAGAATCGATTTACATATATAGGCCCGGGGTATGAAAATTATGGGGACCAAAATCGTACTAGCATGTCACACGAAATGCGTTATGCGCCTGATTGGCTCCTGATTGCGTGATGCGTGCGCGCGCCAATCAAAATCGTACTAGCATGTCACACGAAATGCGTTATGCGCCTGATTGGCTCCTGATTGCGTGATGCGTGCGCGCGCCAATCAAAATCGTACTAGCATGTCACACGAAATGCGTTATGCGCCTGATTGGCTCCTGATTGCGTGATGCGTGCGCGCGCCAATCAAAATCGTACTAGCATGTCACACGAAATGCGTTATGCGCCTGATTGGCTCCTGATTGCGTGATGCGTGCGCGCGCCAATCAGGAGCCAACGCGCGGCCGCGTTATCGCAGGTGACGCCGGGCTGCTGCGCCGGCAGTCCGCCACAAAGCCTCGTACTGATCGCGCGTTTCTCTCATTATTGTATTTTCATATATTTGTTAGTCGTTTGTTTTGTGTCTCGTTAATTTGTTAATAATCTGTAGTGTATCGTGTTGTCGTAATATAGAACTATTTCTCGTATTGTTTCGTTTAATTTTTTATATCCAGTAAACTCCAGTCGTGCGTCGGAGCGGACACACACACTTTTTTTTTTTTTAAATAAAAGAACATTTATTGCGGCAAAACTATAATAGTTAGACATATGCTGTCGCGACACTTTTTATAAACAATAATGTGTTCTACAAAGTCGTAGTACATTGTTTTATTCTATCATGAATAGTTTTCGCAGGGCACGCGATGTAAAGAATATTTTAGGTAATTTTTTTACACCTTGGGTTTTTTTTTATTGCCCTTGTAGGCAGACGAGCATACGACTCACCTGATGGTAAGTGGTCACCGTCGCTCATGAACGTCAGCAATGCCAGGGGCAGAGCCAAGCCGCTGCCTACCATAAATGGGTTAAATTATTAGTTTTAGCAAGGATCCCTACTATTTTCAAAAAAATGTAAATAGCCTATGTCACTCAGGAATAATGTCGCTTCCAAACACTGAAAGTTTTTTTCAAATCGATTCAGTAGTTTCGGAGCCTATTCAATAGAAACAAACAAACAAATCTTGCCTCCTTATATAGGTAATATAAGCATAGAGCCTATGTCACTCGGGAATAGTGTAGCTTCCAAACAGTGAAAGAATTTTTCAAATCGATTCAGTAGTTTCGGAGCCTGTTCAATACAAACAAACAAACAAATCTTTAATCTTTATAATATTATATACTATAGAGAATTGGAGAATAGCAATCTTGTCATTTGAATTTATTCCCGTTTCATTTCTGTGGTATAAATGCATTTTGAATCGGTGGAATTAAATTAATTATTTTAAATGAAGTATCGCGGGCCGCTAATTAATGTGAAGTCAGCACGTAGCGTGTAGTCCAGTCCGTTGACCTCGTACGTCAGAAGGGTTTTGTTCGTATTCCATTGCGTGTATTAAAATTTAACAAATATATATTTATTTTTTTAACATGACTCTTAGAGCTATCGTTTTAGAATCCAATAGCACCATCACCGGTTTTCTTTTTTGGGAACACGAGCTTCACTTCGTTTTTAAGCATTGAGAATAATCTTCTTAAGTCAATATGTCCATTGTCGGGTTTGGGCCCTCGGCGCAAATACTAAGTCCGCCGTAAAAAGGTAACTCTATCTTGCTTTTAGAAATAAAAGTGAATTTATGAAATGGAGGTGAGACTGGTGGTAGGATCTCTTCTGAGTCCGCACGGGTAGGTACCACCACCCCGCCTATTTCTGCCGTGAAGCAGTAATGCGTTTCGGTTCGAAGGGTGAGGCAGTAACTATACTTGAGACTTCGAGCTTATAGATGTCTATGGGCTCCAGCAACCACTTAACAGCAGGTGGGCTGTGAACTCGTCCTTCCATCTAAGCAATAAATAAATAAAATGTCTATGTGAAATGGAGGTAGAATAAACAAAAAATTGTGAAATGTTTGCCGAATACTTTAAGACAAATATTTTTATGTATGGTAACTAGAGACATCTTGTAGCGGATGCCCCTAAACTTATATGTTGTTAAAGCTAAGGCATTTAATTATTGTATAACTAAACACAGAATTTTTTTTTTTAATAAATCTTATAAGTTATTATAGACAAATTTACAAAATACTTCATTAATAATAAAATATAGGAAAAGTAATATGTTACTGTCATCTACAGGAGCAATGAGCAAACTAATCGAAGCGAAGCCATCTAGTGGCCGACGCCCGTAAGCATTTTTGTTGGGTGCTTGAGTTGCTTATCTATAGCAAATTTATGTGTATTATCTATGCTTTCAACCAAAAATATCAATTTCCTTGAATTCGGTCCAGTAGAGTCGAGACCGCTAGGAAAGCCAACCACCCTTCATGTGACGAAAACTTTATATCGAATGATCATAAAAAGACCAAGCTTATGAATTCCAATCAGTTGGTAATGGAAAATTTATGTTGTTTTTTTTTTCAATAGGACTTTGAAACTGTTTATTGTTAATAATGTGTTTCCTGTTGGAAAATTTTATAACACTGTATTTAATTAACCTTTTTACTGTCATGTTGGTGACTTGTGCTCTACGCGGCGCACTGAAGTCATGTCATGTGTGTTACCAAGCGTCTGGATTGCCTGACTCTACCTTCTTTTGTTCGTTAATAGTCTTTCAGGTCTTTTAGAAATTAATTCATTCTCAGCATCTACGGACTCGTCTTTCCTACCCAGAGTCTACTAGATATTCCGTCGCCTTAGTATCAGAAATCGACATAATTACTTCAGAGCGCCACGTAGGGCACTGGTGACCTATATGACAGTCAAAGGGTTAAGCGAACATCGCTCTTCGTTGTTCGTGTCAAAATTTAAACGTCCGATGTTGCATTGGAGTATACTTGTGAAAAAACGGACTATGCGTCGTGCTTACGGAAGGAATCCTTTCTCAAAACCGATTGCACGAAGTGAGGGTAATCTTAAAAAATATAATTGATTGTTGCCCGCAATATATTGCTTTGAAATGTATTGCTGGAGAAAGCTGCTACGCATTCCTTGGACAGCTATGAGAACCAATGTCTCCATCCTCGAAGAGCTGAAGGTCACCATGCGCCTGCTGACTACGTGCCAGGAAAGGATCCAGAGTTTCTTTGGGCACATAATGCGATCCCCATTGCACAGCCTGAAGAAGCTCATAATTCTCGGACAAATGGAGGGGAAGTGCGCTAGAGGAAGAGCGCCAGCTAGATAGGTGGACAAACTCAAGAAGGTGACTGGAGGCCAGATACAGGGAGCGGTACATATGGCGCAGAACCGGACCGAGTGGAGACGATTGCCATACAGTCACGATCCTCAGCATTGAGGGAACGACCAGAAGAGAGAGTGCCGGCAATGAAACGCGAATTAAGCTAATGCGCGTAGTTAGCAGATTTCTTCTTTTAAGCGACTCATATCTATGCTTAGCGCAGCAAATGAGTATTACCAGTATTACCTTTTGTTTGTGCTATGGTCCGTAACAGAACTATAAGAAAGGATATGGGAATGAGGTACTCTTGCTTGAACGGAAATGGATGTTAAACTCAAATGCATGAGTTAAATAAAATCTTCTTTTGCTTGTTTTTATTTCACTACGTGGTGTCGCCGTTGTATGACCACTTTTTCCACTCAAGTCGTCTGGACTCAAAACATTCTCTCGCATATCCTCTTTCATACAGTCTATATAATTATTTTCAGGATACATTAAGTTAAATTAAATGAACATACCCTCGCATTCCTCTGGTGGTAGGACCTCTTGGGAGTCCGCACGGGTAGGTACCACCACCCCGTCTATTTCCGCCGTGAAGCAGTAATGCGTTTCGGTTCGAAGGGTGGGGTAGCCGTGGGGTAACTATACTGAGACCTTAGAACTTATATCTCGAGGTGGGTGGCGCGTTTACGTTGTAGATGTCTATGGGCTCCAGTAACCACTTAACACCAGGTGGGCTGTGAGCTCGTCCACCCATCTAAGCAACTGGTCGCTCGGATTTTTACATACATTGCGTGCAAAAAGATAATAAATAGAATGAATGACAAAAAAGTATATAATTTAGACATTGACATCAGCTCCATTACATTATTTAGTGGAGACTTTTTTCTCTTAACAGTTTTTCGCGGTTTTAGTAAATAATTCTAGTAACGAAAATGTTCGTTGGCAATGCAAAAAGGGCAACTGAACACGCGAGTCCAACAAAAACCCGGGCAAGTTTATACGAGAACGAACCATCAATAAATCGTGCATCAACTTGATGTTGTTAGGACGTTATTATGCAAGAGTTCGTACGTTGACCTGATCACAGGGAAATGCATGGACACTACCATTTAATAATAATTTCCTTTGTGTAACACGTTACGCTTTTACATGTGACTGCAATTAGAACAAGCATTAGATAACAAGTCATAATCAATGATTATGATACAAGAAAATAAAATAAACTACCAGAAAGGATGGAAAACTTTAGGAGATCTAAATGAAAAAAAATAATTTTATTTTTACTTTCTCACAAAATGAAAATATTCATTATAAAAATTATAAACCAAATAAATTAATTTCATAAAACGTTAACCGTCTAAAATACGTTACAGACAAAAATAATTTAAATTTTTTACGCCCCAAATACTATATGCGAAAAAAGAATTAGAATTACATTTGAATAATTTTACGTTATATTTTTCCCAAAACTTGAGCGCGTGGAACCTTGTGTTTGCAGTCCGAGAGTTTACAATTGCTTCAATAAAAATATTAACGTTATTCAAAAAATATTATATTTTTCTTTTTTTATTGCTTAGATGGATGGACGAGCTCACAGCCCACCTGGTGTTAAATGGTTACTGGAGCCCGTAGACATCTACAAAGTAAATGCAACGTAATTATAATTTTGCGGGTTCGATTTTTATTACACGATGTTATTCTTTCACTGTGGAAGTCAATCGTGAACATTTGTTGAGTACGTATTTCATTAGAAAAATTGGTACCGTCTGCGGGATTCGAACACCGGTGCATCGCTCAACACGAATGCACCGGACGTCTTATCCTTTAGGCCACGACGACTTAATCAAATCAAATCAAATCAAATTTTTTTTATTCAACATAAATGAAAGTACATACTTGTTGAACGTCAAAAAGAACTACCGCCAATTCACAAGAACTAGCCTCCGTCCTGAGAAGAACTGGCAAGAAACTCAGCGGGCATGTATTTTTTTTTTAATATTAGATTTTTTTTAATTATTCATTTTTACAATGAGCTACTTAAAATAAGTAGTACCATGACAGCTCCATAGCTTTCCGCGAGAACAGAAGCCCTTCGCGTTGCTACGTCGACAGGAAACGCACACACGCAAGGCTTCGTTCTATCACCCGTGATATCGATACTCAAACTTAATTACAATATTATTAATAAACAACTTAGAGGAAAAGAATTCACATACTTAATTATTCATACGTTTGGAAATATTTGGTCTTCAGTGCTTTTTTTTTATTAATTAAATTCTATTTCTAAACACGACCTTGTTCCAGACAGCATTTAATTTAAAGATATCAGAGATATATAGCAGGAGTCTAGTATTTTTTTCCTACTTAAGCTAATAGCCTTGGGAGACTATATCAGCGTTACCCTAGCGTGTATATAGAATATAGAGAAGAAGTGCACAATGCTAATATTTTTTTAAAATAATGCATAAAAGATACATTAAATCAATAAAGAAAACATTACACACACTACATACCATGTATTTGAACGCACACACGCATGCATACTATTTATTGTCAAACTTTTGTTCTTGACGTCTGTGGTCAAATTGAGAATAGATTAAATATTGTTGGTCTTTATTAATATTTTTTATAGTGTAGCCTTGGCGAAATTTGTAATTATAGAAGTATAAAATACAATCATAATAGTGTACAAACTTACAATTCCAATGAATTATAGTCGGATTTCGACTACTGCGGGACCTCTAGTAACTAAAAACACGCAATATTCCCCTTGAAACGACATAAAAGAATAATGATTCGGCGTTCATTGGGCAAGTCGTTACGAAAATCCATTGTTTTCAAATAAATTGTTTCGTACAGCTTCGTGTGCGTTGATCTCGAAATGAGAACGATTTTAGGCCTCCAAAATAAGTGAGTGTTGGGTTATTGGTTTATTCTGGAAAAACAATTATTCAATTTAAAGTAGTACAGACTTATTTATTCTCTTCAGTTACACAAATACACAGCAAGAACAGTTTTTTTTTTTATATTCTTTACTGTAAGCTGTCGTAAGACATTCAACCGTAGTTTTGAGAAAAACAATTTCGGCGGTGCATGCACAATGTCCATTGACATGTCCATATCAATTAATCTACAGTAGAAGTTTGAAGTCGTCGTGGCCTAACAGATAAGACGTCCGGTGCATTCGTGTTGAAGCGATGCACCGGTGTTCGAATCCCGCAGGCGGGTACCAATTTTTCTAATGAAGTGCGTACTCAACAATTGACTTCCACGGTGAAGGAATAACATCGTGTAATAAAAATGAAACCCGCAAAATTATAATTTGCGTAATTACTGGTGGTAGGACCTCTTGTGAGTCCGCGCGGGTGGGTACCACTACCTTGCCTATTTCTGCCGTGAAGCAGTAATGTGTTTCGGTTTGAAGGGTGGGGCAGCCGTTGTAACTATACTTGAGACCTTAGAACTTGTATCTCAAGGTGGGTGGCGCATTTACGTTGTGGATGTCTATGGGCTCCAGTAACCACTTAAAACCAGGTGGGCTGTGAGATCGTCCACCCATCTAAGCAAAAAAAAAAAGATCTAGAAGATCTTGAGGCACTCTTCTTCTGAGTCTTCTTGTAGTCATTTGGTTGTCCATTAAATGCTTAGCAAGGTTATTCGGATGGGCTTTCAATCTTGCACAATAGGCTTTAGCTCGATGGATTACTTCATGTTTGACTTTTATTATGGCAAGATCATAATGGATTCTCTCATTTGTAACATACCATGGTGCGTTCACTATCACTCAACTACAATATGTTTTCTGAAGTGCTGCCACCTAATGTCAATATAGTTTTAATTTTTATTTTCATTTTATATCTCGAATAGTGAGGATTTGCGTTTCGAACTCCATATTGACGATCAAAGGAATACCAGGTTCAATTCTAGCACCACTATGATAGGGGTGCTTTTGTGAATTCATTCAACGTCTCCCCCGAGCCCTAATTTAATATGAAAAGCTTAAATTCTAGATGATTTCTTCTCCATCGCTCCCTCATTACTGAGGATCGTGACTCCGTTTCAGCTTGTCGACTGCCAGCCTCCATCGGCTCCGGTCAGTTGCCTGGTGTAGTGCAGCGCTAAGTGGTCCGCTGGTTTGCTCGGAGATCAACCTGTACCGTATCAATTCTGTACCGTATGTTCCATGGCGAGTGCTCTGAGGAATTGTTCGAGATGATACCAACGTCTCGTTTTTACCATCGCACCGCCCGCCACCGGAGTAGAGTTCACCCATACTACCTGGAGCCACTGCGTTCATCCACAGTGCGTTTCCAGAGATCTTTTTTGCCACGTACCATCCGGCTATGGAATGAGCTCCTTTTTCAAACGAGGTTTGTGGAAAGTATTAAGCGGTAGGCAGCGGCTCGGCTCTGCCCCTGGCATTGCTGACTTCCATGAGCGACGGTAACCACTCACCATCAGGTGGGCCGTAAGCTCGTCTGCCTATAGGGCAATAAAAAAATAAAAAAAAAGATCTGGTCCGACCAACGTTTGTGGCTCCGGCCTCTAGGACGTTTTCCTTCTACTTTTCCAGTGACCATCAGACGTTCCAAGTTATCTACAGCTCTGCAGGCAACGTGGCCAAAGTAGCGCATTGCTGAGTTTCTTGCCAATTCTTCTCAGGACGGAGGCTAGTTCTTGTGAATTGGCGGTAGTTCTTTTGACGTTCAACAAGTATGTACTTTCATTTATGTTGAATAAAAAAATTTTGATTTTGATTTGATTTGATTTGATTATGCGTTGTACACTAGATGCTTTACGTCTCTGACCTAACTTGCATCACGACCCACGAAACCGGAGCTCATGCGTCCTTATAGAAAACATTACAATAGAACGCGCAAGGCTAAATCCACTTCCGATGGTAGAGGATGCATCAGTTTTGCAATAATAACTTGTGATTGCGAAATATTTGGTGAACGCTAGCGGTTACCTGCCCACGGCTAAATGAAAGGTAGTTTTATGAGTTTACTAGCTGTACCCGTCCGCTTCGCTGGGCATTTAAAATTAACATTATTATTTCTCAACCCCACAAAGATTCTCATCATTAACGTCCCCGCAACTGGTGTAGGGAGTCCAACACTCATATAAATATTAGCCTATCCATTAAGTACATGTATTTTCTACATGGATCCCAAGTTTCAAGTCAATCGGATGCACGGTTCAGTAGTTATAACGGAACATCCGTAAAAACCACTGTAGATTTATATATTAGTATAGATTCATTCAGGTTCAGGGTTGAACTAGGTAGGTGAGTGGGCAGCTCATAATCCAACAGTAGGTATCTATATATTAATACGTGAAGCAAAAACATTGTACCCCTTTTTACGAAAATTGCGCCGACGGAGGAGTATGACATTTGACATACTTATAGTTAGTATAGAGAAGGAGTGCAGAATCTTAATTTTTTTTTTTTTAACTATGCATAAAAAATACATTAAATCAATAAGAAAAACATTACACACACTACCATATGTATTTGATACACACACGCATATATACTATTTTGTTTATTGTCAAAATCTGTGGTCAAGTTTAGAATAATAGAATATATTAATACGTGAAGCAAAAACTTTGTATCCCTTTTTACGAAAATTGCGCCGACCGAGGAGTATGAAATTTTCGACACTTATAGAGAATATAGAGAAGAAGTGTACAATGCTAATATTTTTTGGAAATAATGCATAAAAGATACATTAAATCAATAAAGAAAACATTACACACACACTACATACCATGTATTTGACGCACACACATATACTATTTGTTTATTGCACTGAAGTATTGTCAAACTTTTGTTATTGCTTATAGTCTGTAGTCAAATTGAAAATAGGTTAGTATTGTTTATTTGTATCTTGGCGAAATCTGTAGCAATAGGACCATAATAATGTTGCAACTTATAATTTCAATTAATTATAGTCGAATTTCGACTACTGCGGGACCACTAGTAATAGATTAATATTGATTTCTTTAATAATTAAATACAAATAAATTATTTATTTGTCTATAGTGTAGCCTTAGCGAAATCTCTGATTACAGAAGTAAAGTCTTTGACAATAAAACCATAATAATGTTCAAATTCATAATTTAAATAAAAAATTATAGTCGAATTTCGACTACCGGCGACCACTAGTAAGTATAACAACGCCCGCTGCAGCAATGCTTGGTATGTTTGGATGTCTATTACACAATCACCCCATAACGAGTCAATGGATTTCAATGAAGGTTGTTGATAACATTGTTTAACGCAACCAAGTTTTTGTTTTGTTTCGATGGGTGGACGAGCTCACAGCCCACCGGGTGCTAAGTGGTTACTGGAGCCCATAGACATCTACAACGTCAATACGCCACTCACCTTGAGACATAAGTTCTAAAGTCAGTATAGTTACAACAGCTGCCCCACCCTTCAAACCGAAACGCATTACTGCTTCACGGCAGAAATAGGCAGGGTGATGGTACCTACCCGTGCGGACTCAGAAGAGGTCCTACCACCAGTACTTACGCAAATTATAATTTTCCGGGTTTGATTTTTACTACACTATAGTATAGCTGCTATAGTATAGACTATACTAACACAGATGATGACTAAGTTGTCACGCGCGTCCAATTTCTCGAAATACCTCGAGAAGTCGCGCCATTTCTCCCTTCTTAAGGCTCCATTCAGTTTCGCCTCTCCCCTCAAAAATGAAGAACAGCTTCCGACGTTTTATTCCAATACTTGAATCTCGTCTATAAGACCAGTGCTCAGTTTTGATTGAGATCTGATCAGAGAGAACAGTTGCGTTTATTACGTAAATTGTTACATCAACGCAGTCATATTCGGTCAACTGTGTCTAGTTTTCCGGTCGAATTATGACCTAGTTGTGACCTAGCGTGGTGCTGGCTCCCCTGAATAAAATCCAGTCACAAAAATAAAGGTTTAAATAGTCGACGTTGACTGACTTGTAACCATGTTGCATGCTATACGTTGATTCTTCAAGCTCATACGTGAGCATTAGTTGTGCCACGGCACCAGTAAGACCCTCCATCACCAGCATCCGGTCTATTTCTGTGATGAAGCGACCGGGCGTTCCGGTAAAAAATAAATAGAATTTCTTAATTAGAATCCAAACTAATTACATTGTGGCGGTAGCCATCACAGAACACAATATATTAGACAGACGCCTGAATCTCGCTAACGACATTTTCAAGATAAGCTTATATATATACAAGTTCTGAACAACATTCGGACCGTCGGTCTACCGAGGAATATCTCCCGCCCGGTGGAAGATCTACCCTCCGTCGTTATATCTCCACAACATTTATTGGCAACTATTAAGGGAAGGTTTTAATCATTTTACTCCCGTATTACAGTGGCTCAGTGTCCCTAAAAAGATCTTGGATTTGAACATGAGCAATTGGCTCTTCGCTAGTTCATGCCACTCTTTGATTTCGAGGGTTGCGAGACCTTAACTTAATTCATCGAGCGGTATCTTTGCTGGAACCTGTCAACCAATCATCCCACCTCACCAATCATCGTCGTGGCCTAAAGGATAAGAAGTACGGTGCATTCGTATCTAGCTATGCACCGGTGTTCGAATCCCACAGGCGGGTACCAATTTTTCTAATGAGATACGTACTTAACAAATGTTCACGATCGACTTCCACGGTGAAGGAATAATATCGTGTAATAAAAAAATCAAATACGCAAAATTATAATTTGCGTAATTACTGGTGATAGGACCTCTTGTGAGTCCGCGCGGGTAGGTACCACCACCCCGCCTATTTCTGCCGTGAAGCAGTAATGTGTTTCAGCTTGAAGGGCGAAGCAGCCGTTGTAACTATACTGATACCTTAGAACTTATATATCAAGGGAGGTGGCACATTTACGTTGTAAATGTCTATGGGCTTCAGTAACCACTTAACCACCAGGGTACACCAGCCCACCACTTAATAACCAGGTGGGCTGTAAGCTCGTCAACCCATCTAAGCAATAAAAAAAAAACATGTACTCTACATCGATACCTCATCTTCCCGAAGATCGAATTAGCGCAATCGAGAGAGCACTATTCTATTATCATCGAACCACCCTTGAGACGTTAAGAGCGTGAACACAAAAAACTATTATACTCTTACGTTGCCAATTAAGAAAATTCACTTTAAGTTACTAGAATTAAATAACTGTTTTTATTAGAAAAGCGACCAATAAATCGAACTGAACGTGGAAGTACCGATCTGTAACAGCACCTTTGGTTAATTGGCTAGGGATGTGCAGTTTTTTTTTTTCTTTTATCGATAACAAAAACGAAGGCCATAACTATTATATAGTTACAACTTAATCCTTTTGTTTAATTAATTGGACTTTATGGAATTTATTCATCATCATCGTCATCATCATCATCAACAGCCCACAGTCGTCCGTCATCGCACCACCACCATCAGTAGTGTGGATTGGGAGAGGCCTATGGAATTTATTAAAGAACATTATTTTCGATGGGTGGATGATCTCAGGGCCCACCTGGTGTGAAGTGATTATCGGAGCCCATAGACATCTACAACGTAAATGCCGCCACCCACCTTGAGATATGAGTTCTAAGTTTCAGTACAGTACAATTACAGATGTAATTGCAAGAGAGGTCGCTTAATCTGAAGTTCGAAGACGTGGTCTCGGGCGATGTGTGGAACTTTAAAGCTTAAATTGAAAGTTCCGAAAATATAAAACAGCCCTAGTCATACTGAGGACTAAGTTTAGGAAGCGAATAAACTTTTGCGAGAATGTTGAGGTTTTTTTTTTATTGCTTAGATGGGTGGACGAGCTCACAGCCCACCTGGTGTTAAGTGGTTACTGGAGCCCATAGACATCCACAACGTAAATGCGCCACCCACCTTGAGATACAAGTTCTAAGGTCTCAAGTATAGTAACGACGGCTGCCCCACCCTTCGAACCGAAACGCATTACTGCTTCACGGCAGAAATAGGCAGGGTGGTGGTACCCACCCGTGCGGACTCACAAGAGGTCCTACCACCAGTAATTACGCAAATTATAATTTTGCGGGTTTGATTTTTATTACACGAGGTGTCGAATTCCCTTAGTTCATACACTTGTTTATTGGAAAAGGACATTCGGCATTCTTTCCCGATGATTCACAAAACATCGATTAATATTTCGCATTACTGTTCGCTTTGTATGCACGAATAAACATCTAATTTATTCACAAAATGTTTGACGACAACACCAGACCTCACCGTGAACACGATATTTTTTCAGTAACCAAATAGTAATGACCCACACGTCTTTTTAGTCGCTTGCATTCTCGGCAGAGTGGTTGTTCGATTCGAACCCAGCGACCTCGTGGCAGCCTAGGGCTACGGAAACCAGCACGAGGTGCGCGTCGAACATGTGCCGCGATTCGCGGCGCCGTATGTACTATTTTAACAAAATATCATGCAATCACTCACCGGAACCGATGCCTTCGTCTTCTCACGCCGTATCACTTAGGGAGAAGGGTATGGGGCAGGAATGGATAAGGATTAGCGATGATACACAACTTTAGCGTAGACCGTCAATATACAGGTACCGTCCCGTTCGAGAAGCAAGACAAAGTGACAGATGTCAAATCGCGACGGCACCGTCAAATCGCGACCCGTGTTGCCGTGGTAAGAATTCAAAAACTAACGGATTGGTTTCGAACAGTCACCCGCCCGGACAGGTCCCCTACCTGTCCCTAATCAACTGGCAGCCGGGACAACGTTGTGACCGCTCGTTTGAGAACCGAGTCCCCGACCAGAACCTCTGCAGACCGAGGGGTCCCATCCTTACCGGGAAACAGATTAACAATGCGCCCCCTACGCCAACGCAGTGGCGGCAGGTTAGCATCCTTAACCAACACAAGGTCACCGACGTGAGGGGGACTGGTTCTATCCGTCCACTTAAAGCGCTGCTGGAGCAGATGTAAATACTCAAGGGACCAACGTTTCCAGAAATCTTGGGACATCTGCTGCAACATCTGGTATCGCCTCAACCGTCCAGGCTTGATATCCGAGAGGGGATACTCCGGCAACGCATTGAGTGGCTGTCCTATCAAGAAATGGCCTGGAGTTAACGACTCCAAGTCATTCGGGTCTGAACTGAGCGGGCACAACGGCCGTGAATTAAGTACCGCTTCAATTTTACAAAATACCGTAGTTAACTCCTCAAAGGTGAGCGAGGTTTGCCCTATCACGCGCATCAAGTGAGTCTTAGCCGATTTTACTACTGCCTCGAAAATTCCACCCCAGTGGGGGCATCCTGGAGGACTGAAGGTCCACCGAATACCGCGACGAGAGAGGGCCGTTTCAATATCCACCTGGTTATTGTTCAAGAAATTTACTACATCCCGCAAGTAACGGTCCGCACCTACAAAATTCGTGCCGTTATCGGAGCGTATCAATTCGGGTAAGCCTCGACGGGACACAAATCTATCCAAGCTCGCAATAAAGGCTTCAGTTGTAAGGTCGGCAACAACTTCAAGATGTACAGCTTTGGTTGAAAGGCAGACAAAGACGCACAGATAAGCCTTAATTAACCTAACATTCCGCAAACGTGAAGCCTTGATCATGAAAGGCCCAGCGAAGTCCGTACCAACTCCAGAAAACGGCCTCATCTTCTTCACTCTGTCTGGAGGCAGATCTCCCATCTGAGGCTGCATCGTAGACGCCTTAAGCCGATAACAGGGTAAACACCGGAAAAGGACGCTCCGAACCGTACGACGCCCTGACAGAATCCAAAATTCCCTCTGGAGGGATGCCAACAACGCATTGCAACCGGAATGCGAATTTGCGATGTGGCGATCCATCACCAACAGGTCAACTAACTGGCTCTTCTTGGGAAGTAAAAGAGGATGGCGCGCCGAATAAGGTAAATTTGAGTTACTTAATCTACCTCCCACTCGAATCAACCCCTGGCCGTCTACAAAGGGGCTAAGACGAGCGATAGCTCCACGAAGCTTAGGGCGCTCAGTCCTTAGCGCCTTCAATTCTGAATGAAAGCTGGTGGCTTGCACAACTTCAATTAATTTCAGCAGCGCCTTCTTCCGCTCGATGGGACACACAACAGGTGTCATATTGCGTTGAGACACCGACAAACGACAATTCCGAATAAACCTCAAAATCCAGGCGGTAACCTTAACCAGCTTGTCCAAGGAGCTATAACGGTTGATGAGCAGATCCAAATCCAACCCCTGAATCACTCCTCGATCCTCGAACTGCGCCGGTGCAGCCACGAGACCTGGAGGAACTTCTATGCGAGAGGGAGGCCACTGAGAAGCCTTCATGGTGAGCCACTGGGGACCCCACCATAACTGATGATCAACTATTTCCGATGCTAAGCATCCCCGAGAAGCGCAGTCCGCCGGATTGAGCTCACCAGGCACGTGTCTCCAGGTTAGAGGGACCTCAGAACCTTGAATCTGGGAGACACGGTTGGCCACGAAAACTTCAAGTGTATGAACCGAAGCCTTCAACCAGCACAACACTATCTGGCTGTCTGTCCAAGCATACACAGTGTTTTCTAAATCAATAACCGACCGTAAACTAGTAGCTGTATGGTTTAACAACCTAGTCAACAGAGCGGCACCAGACAACTCGAGCTTCGGAATCGTCATGCGTGTCCGAAGCGGAGCGACCTTACTCTTCGCTAACACCAACCGTATATCAACCCTTCCAGTTGAAGAAACCGTTCGCAAGTATACCGCAGCTGCGAATCCACGTTCCGAGGCATCCGAAAACCCGTGCAGAGACGCCTTGTATTTGCCCGCAGGAACCAGCTTCCGAGGTATTGACACGTGGTTAATATCAGGAAGAGACGAGAAAAAGTTCAACCAATCCTTCAATAGGTCACCAGCAATCCCCTCGTCCCATGACAGGTTAGCAGACCACAGTCGCTGCATGAAGCACTTCAAGAGAAAAGTGACAGGAGCGATCCAACCGTTTGGATCGAAGGTTCGAGCAATTGTGGAAAGCACCGTTCGCTTAGACCATACCTTTGGATTTTCCAACTCCACCCGATAGGTAAATTCGTCTTGAATCGGACGATATTGTATCCCTAGGACCGACAGCATGTTAGGGTTATCGACATTCTCGAAAAGATGGGGATCCTGTTGAAACTCCGTTGGCAAACCAGTCAACAACTCAGGACAGTTAGACAGCCATTTTCTCAACTCGTACCCGCCCCTGCTCAAAAGGCGGATCAGTTCATCCTTGCGTGATAAGGCCTCTTCGACACTGTCGGCGCCCGTACATACGTCATCGACATATAGGTCCCGTTCCAAAATGTCCGCAGCACGAGGGTAGTGCAACCGTTCCCTCACTGCCAGCTCCCGCAAAGAACGAACCGCCAAATATGGACTCGACCGCAACCCGTAAGTGTTCGTGTTCAGTTCATAAATTTTTATGGGCTCATCTGAGCTTTCACGCCAGAGAATGAGTTGATACCGCCTATCCTCCGGATGAATCACCGTTTGCCTGAACATCATACGGATGTCTGCCACGAAAACGATCTGGTGCCGGCGGAAGCTCGTCAGTATGTCTGAAATGTCCCGGTTCAGCTTTGGACCCGAATGGAGACACTGATTTAACGAGACGCCGGAGGAGGTCGTGACCGAACCGTCAAACACGACCCTAATTTTCCCGTTAGGAGTTTTCAAAACCGCATGATGAGGCAGGAAACAGTGCTCTGTAGCACTCCAATCTACCTTGGAAACCGACATGTGACCTAAGGATTCATACTCCCGCATAAACTCTACATATTTCTGCCGGAACACCGCGTCGCGCCTCATGCGTCTCTCCATTGACAAAAGTCTAGTCTCTGCTGCCTTCCTCGAACTGCCTAGCAGTGGGCGATTCGCCCGAAAAGGAAGTCTTAACAAGAACCGGCCCGAATAGAGACGACCCGTATTATTCTGGTAAAACAGCTCACATTCCTCCTCATCCGGGTTAACTCGATAAGCTGTAGGAGGTTCTTCTAGTTCCCAAAACCGTTGGACTACTTCCGAAAGCGTAGACCCGACCAGAAAATTGTCCGATTTCCTCGCAGCGACCGGCCGGAACGCAGGACCCAACAATACATGCCCTAATTTTGTGTCCATTGCAACCAAACCCTCCGCATGAAGAACGCGCTTCCCAGTCAGGAGCAGCTTCCCTAGTACATCCGCCCCAAGTAGTACGTCTACTGGCCCCGGGGTGTCAAACTTGGGGTCCGCTAGCCGTAAGTCTGAAGTCAATGACCGTATGTAACTGTTTACCTTCACCGGAGGGTGACGACCTATCACCTCAGGCATCACCAAAGCTGAGACTCTAAACTGTAAGCGAGGGTTGGGATTCGATGAGAAAATAAATGAAGTGTGACCGATCACGTCCGAAATTCTAACATTGCCCACTCCACGAATAGAATAAGAAGACTTGTAAATAGGATTGCCCAACCGTACTGCAAGGTTGCTCGACATAATACTGCCCTGTGCGCCGGAATCCAACAGAGCTCGAGCAAACACAGTGTTGCCATCCGAATCCAACACCCGAACAGAAGCGGTAGGAAGTAAAACAGCTTCTGGGGCTGGGGCAACACTGCAGTGAGCGGCAATTTCCTAGCGGGGGCCCGGGTCCCCGCTATCCCGGTCGGCGCGCGACGGAAGGTCGTAGCGTGCCAGCGGATCCCACGCTCCCACATAAGGCCCTCGTTTCCCGTCTCGCCTCATATACCTCCGTGTACGATGGCCAAACGGGCCAAACACTGGAGGGAGTCGCTCCAGCGTCGGCCGCTCCCTCAGCGGAGGGGAAAACCGTACTTCTGAGGGAAGGGGAGACAAGTGAGCAGGGCTACTCGATCCAGCAGGCGAACACGGCCCCGCACGGGGGGACAACGTGGCCACCCCGGCGTAGCTAGTGGGCATCCGCTGGCACCCGCCCGCAGTACCTAACCCGGCTCCTCCCTGCGAAGCTTCTTCCCGAGGGTCCACGCCGCCGAATTGGCGAG
The DNA here is from genome assembly GCF_030267445.1 of Bombyx mandarina. Classification (NCBI taxonomy): domain Eukaryota; kingdom Metazoa; phylum Arthropoda; class Insecta; order Lepidoptera; family Bombycidae; genus Bombyx; species Bombyx mandarina. Next base: position 7,237,127 of record NC_143226.1, read on the forward strand.
GGCTACGACCGGTGCGCTCACCGGTCGGCGAGGCTGGATGACTGCGTCCGGATGACCTCGGAGTGGCGGCAGACTCCAGACACAGGAGGGCATGGTGCCGACCGTCGCAATTAGGGCACAATTGTGGCTGTGGACAGACGCTCGCCGTGTGCGGCCCAAAACAAAAAAAGCACCATCGCCGCTGGGCAACGATGTTGCGTCTACCCCTGATGCGCGTCGACCGGAACCTCGGACAGGCGGCTACGTCGTGCCCGCTCTCATGACAGAAGGCACACCGTGGGCCTCCCACCGCTGCCATGAGCGCAGTCAGTCGTTGAGACGGCCCCCTCTTATCCCCTCCCCCTCCCCTCTGAGCAACCGAAACGGCGTGGCCGGAAGCCGGCACACGCGACCCAGAGGAGGAGGGTGGTGGCATAATCTCGTGTCTGCGACTTTCGGCTTCTAAAAATGCCAGCAGATTGGCCAGGGTAGGCAGTTCGTCCCTACCTGCGTTGTCCTGCTGCTCGAAGCGAGTGAGCACCTCAACCGGCAGCCTACCTGCAACAATATAAAAGAGCAGATATGACCATTGGTCTACTGGTAGACCCAGATTGCCCAAGGCCTTAGTGGCCACCGTAACTGGATTCAGTACCTCGGTTCTGATATCGGACGCCCGAGAAAGTTTGGGTATCGCAAACAGCCTGGCCAGCTGAGCGTCTACCAACCGTCGTTGATTTTGATATCGGTCGAATAGGATCTGGCGTGCGACCGCATAATTGTCGTTGGTGATAGGCAAGTGTGCCACCAATTCACCAGGTTCACCTCGCAGAGCACCCCGAAGCTGAGCCATCTTATAAGAGGCAGTCAAGTCCGACCGACCATGGACCAGGCTGTCAAACAAATTTATAAAGCCGACCCACTCGTTCAGATCACCGTGGAAGATCGGCAGGTCGATGGAGGGGAGGCGTGATATGACGCCTGACGAAGTTCCCGAACCTCCATTACCACCGGAAGGCGACTGCTTCTTAATATCGGCCACCCGTTGCAGAATGGCATCAGCGTACTCCTGACACTGGTCCACGTCAAGACCGATGGCATGGATCACCTCCTTCTCCACTTCGGACCCCAAAGCAACGAGGTCAGACAACCGATCGTACACTACCTCCAACCGTTCGTGCACCTGAGACGCCCTATCGAGCAATGCCGCATCCCTATCCGTTCTGTCAACCAAAGCATGAGCTGATGCGAACCATCGGAGCTCACTAGTCACCTTCCCGCGAATGTAGGACACCGACATGTTACTTGCAGTTTACAACGAGAACAAAAAAAAATCAAAAAAAAATTCAAAAAAAAATCAAAAAAAAATCAAAAAAAATCAAAATAAAAATTCAAAACAAAAACAAAGGAATTATTTAAAGGAGTGTACGAGTGAGCCCACCAAAATATTCCTACTCCTAAGTATTTAGGTAACCTAGACCTCACCACTGTACCAAGGACACCCCAACAATAAGAACAAACTTAAAATTAAAAGTTATAAGATAGAAAATTGCTGATACCAGGTTTTGAGTTGTAACTAAACTCAAGCGCACCTGGCCTCTAGACTATAACTAGAAGCTAGTCACCAAACAGGACCCAATCAACAATTTACTATCACAAAGTATTCACACCGTTCAACGGGTAAGTCAAATAACAAAATTAAAATTAAAAATTAATTATATGATAGCAAATTGCTGATAAAAATTTGTGAATTAATTTTCAAACACTGATGGCCTCAGGACTATACCAAAGCCAGTCACCAAGCAGGGCCCACAGTCAGCAATCCACTACCACAAATTCAAACAAGTAATTTAAATTTAGAACAAATTAAAACAAATAACAAAAAATATATATAATAGCAAATTGCTGGTATAAGTTTTGAAATGACACTCATACACCGTTGGCCTCTGGACTATAACTAAGCTAGTCTCCAAACAGGGCCCAACCAGCAATCTACTACTACAAGTTCAACAAGTACTCCAGTTATATTCAATTACAAATGTGTTGCAGCTCAATTATACTAAAATATAAGTAGGAAGTGAGCTACAATCATACACAAATTAATAATAAATTATAAACCCAAACTGTAATAACATTCAGATTGTTACACACAATTATGCTTAAATAGATGTGGTAATCTACTGCTATGATGAGCAGAATTAACATAAATCTGTAGTAATAGTATGAAAATAGCTGACCACTGTAGCAGCTGTGTGCTAGGTCATAAACTCAGCCAGCACAGCTGTCCAACTCACGTACAATTAGTCAGCTATGCGCAGTGGAAGCTAATAAATCAGTCTTACTATTACTAACTATTACTACTCACTAATTTTCTTAACCAGGTGGATAGAAACACACTAAACGACCTGACCTAGGTCAGCAGAATGATAGTTTAAACAGAACCGAACCCTATGCCTACACTACTTCTGCTGACTAGTAACAAAATTAAGTGAGGTTAGACGTAAAAATTTTTACAATTCGTGGTAATTACTATAGATTTCACAAATCTAACCACGCTCTGCTACCAGAAATTGTTCGATTCGAACCCAGCGACCTCGTGGCAGCCTAGGGCTACGGAAACCAGCACGAGGTGCGCGTCGAACATGTGCCGCGATTCGCGGCGCCGTATGTACTATTTTAACAAAATATCATGCAATCACTCACCGGAACCGATGCCTTCGTCTTCTCACGCCGTATCACTTAGGGAGAAGGGTATGGGGCAGGAATGGATAAGGATTAGCGATGATACACAACTTTAGCGTAGACCGTCAATATACAGGTACCGTCCCGTTCGAGAAGCAAGACAAAGTGACAGATGTCAAATCGCGACGGCACCGTCAAATCGCGACCCGTGTTGCCGTGGTAAGAATTCAAAAACTAACGGATTGGTTTCGAACAGTGGTCGTGGTCATCAGCTCGTGTGCCGCAGTCCTTCTTTTGCACTCTTTGACAGCACATTTCACACGTCCTTACGGATCCAATAACTCGTGTATTAGACGCCTTCAGCTCTAACGCTAGTAGCAGGCTTAGGGACCCCGGTAACTCAGCGGTACTCGTCGAACTCTGCTTCAACGTCCAATCTAACCCATGCATCAGCCCGTTGAGTTTCTCGGCGGATCTTCTCAGCGGATCGCGATTCCGATCTGGTAATAGATTCATTCGCGAAGCAGAGCCTCTTGAGTTGTTAGGTCTCCTTTGGAGGCGCTCGGGTAACTACTAGCAAATCCCACCCCTCCTGGCTGAGATCTTGCTCGCCCACCTGTCCTTGTTAAACTGGGAAGGCCTCATAAAATAGGTAACTTTTAAAGCTGCCATTATTTGATCCTGCCTGCCTTTATCTTCTGCGTGGTCTTGTACCCTCAATCGTGCCTTGCACTTATATAGTAGACACTTTAAACCTTAACTTAAATGTAACGAAAAATAAACAATCGATATGAGTTTTTCATCTCTACAGCTCCCATGAGTCGGCTATCGACCGACGCCCGGCCAACATAACGGTCTGATCGCTTCGCTAAGAGAAATATCTCCGATTGATAACCGACTTTAGAACGCGAGGCGGAAATAATAAAATAAAAAAGGAAAAAATAATTATAATAATTTTATTTATAACAATAAAGTCCAAATTTTAAGTTTTTTGTGGCGTGACGGGCCAAGCGATGCGACTAGTCTGGTTTCATATGTCGTAGTTCGGGACTATGTGGTAAAAATAATATCACCAAATTAAAAACCTTAACCACGAAAACATAGAAAGGAACATAATGAAATACAAAATAAACGAATGAACTATACAAGATTAGACCGTAAAAGTAGCCATTATTGTGTGTATGACAAGCAAAAACCGAAGAGAATAATTATGTTGTTTGTGCATTTTATATTTCGATGTACCCACCATTATTTCCTTTACACCTTGAGATAACGCCCTAAGTGTTAAATCTACCAAGGAATACATGAAGTGTTATTACACTTATTTTTTATTAATATAAAACGTAAAAAACGGTTGTAAACATGTGTTCGTTTCCAAGGGAGGGTAGGTAGTTAAAAAAAAAAAAAAAAAAGGTAGTTATCAAACAAATACTGGTCTGTACTGGGTTGGTTAGTTGAGAAAACCGATAGAGAGGTAAGTACACTGTCAAGATTGTACATTTGAGAGCTAGTGCCGGCGCAATACAAATATTCACAATTCAACGTGACGTCACAAAAATGATGCTGAAGTCAGGTCGCCGTCATTAAGTACGGAACGGTCTTCCGTTGTAGTTCTGCGAAGAGTAGGACTTGTGCAGATAGATCCCTCTGAAAAAAGAATCAGAGACATTGTAAAACAGTGACTGAGTGTTACTAAGCGTTTCACATACATATCTATATATTAATACGTGAAGCAAAAACTTTGTATCCCTTTTTACGAAAATTGCGCGGACGGAGGAGTATGAAATTTTCCACACTTATAGAGAATATAGACAAGAAGTGCACAATGCTAATATTTTTTTAAAATAATGCATAAGAGATACATTAAATCAATAAAGGAAACATTACACACACTACATACCATGTATTTGACGCACACACGCATGCGTACTATTTATTGTCAAACTTTTGTTTTTGACGTCTGTTGTCAAATTGAGAATAGTTTAAATATTGTTTGTCTTTGTTAATATTTTTTTATAGTGTAGTCTTGGCCAAATTTTTGATTATTGAAGTATAAAATACAATCGTAATAGTGTACAAACTTACAATTCCAATTAATTATAGTCGGATATCGACTACTGTGGGACCTCTTGTTAGGCGTGTCATTTTATGTAAACGAAACCGGGCACGCATTGGAAAGTGTCACGAGGCGTGCGTATAAACGGCAAATCATTACAAACAACTATTAGGTAACGATCTTTGTCGAGTCGAAACATTCTTTGAATGTATTCATGAGAAAACTAGTAGGTATTCAATATTACTTTTACGTTGCAATCTCGCGTTTATTATGTTGTTTATACCAATTTTTTTCACTTTTTATATCTTTACCTAATCATTATTAATCTAAGGGGCTATTCCAATTTTGCGCAGAATACTAGATGAGTTCACGGGCCTCAATCTAAGAGAATTTGCCAGCACTAGCCCTAGCAAGGGCAGTGCTTCGCCAAATCTACTACCGGATCCGAATCACGACCCACTGAGAAAATCCGGCCAGAAACTCAATAGGGTTTTTTGTCGTTTCGAACAATTGACAGTTCTCGTGGTCGCGGACGACATATATTCGTGGACATTTGAATATTGTGCTAACCACCGGCCTGATCTGGAGCTATCTTAGGGAGCAACCGCAAGACAGGGTCAAGTGGAGACAACTTGTGAGGGCCCTATGTACCAGACTACTAACGTATAAATTAGAAAACTGTGGTCACAGATAATTCGTCTGAATAGTGGCTTTAATTATGTCTGCGTCTCGGGAAAACTGGAGAATATACTATCTTTAGTAGATTATAAGGTTCAGAATGCTATATTTTATCCTCTATCTATTCGCCAGTGACTCGCTTCTGAACTTCAGACAATATAGAAATCTAACGAGGTACTTGAAGAATATCGCTTCAACACCCCAACCTAACGCGAAGCCAGATCGCAGCAGAGTCAACGACCACTACGCCTCTCGGATTGCCAGTAACACCGGCAATAAGTACCAGCATTTATTCCACGAGCACAGTATTATTACCTGATTTGAACGCATGACGCGTCCGTCAATCATCGTCACATTCGCATGCAGCTAAGCAGAGAGAAACTCACCACTGCGCTCGGGGAACTTGTAATTAACTCATCGACAGGACAGCGTAACAGACAAGCATGTACATTGGTAATGCAAAACGGCATACGGTTTCTACTATTTTCACTTGAATCATGTATTTATAATGGCGACGGACATGTTTTAATGTTGATTGAATACAGGCTCGAACAGAATCTGTTTGGGTTTAATATTGATTTAGTTAACAGTTTTACTGGTGGTAGGACCTCTTGTGAGTCTGCACGGATAGGTACCACCACCACCCCGCCTATTTTTTGTAGGCAGACGGGCATACGGCCCACCTGATGGTGAGTGGTTACCGTCGCCCATGGACTTCAGCAATGCCAGGGGCAGAGCCAAGCCGCTGCCTACCCCGCCTATTTCTGCCGTGAAGGGTGGGACAGCCGTTGTAACTATACTGAGACCTTAGAACCCGTATTTCAAAGTGGGTGGCGCGTTTACCTTGTAGATATCTATGGGTTCCAGTAACCACTTAACACCAGGTGGACTCTGAGCTCGTCCACCCATCTGAGCAATAAAAAAGCGACTCTAAAGAATCGAAGGTACTCTATCGGGCTGTATTATTTATGTGCGTTCAAACAAACAATCTAAATGTACTGTTTTCGTTGTGGTAATAACCAGTTTAAAACTACCCTCGGATTACGCAACGAAGCGGACATGAATTATCAATAAAAACGTAATGAAACTCACCGAACAAGTTCTACAGGACTCCGTATTTTTATCTCGGAACGAGAATACTTAGCTGCGTTTGAATAAGTATTTCCGACAGTCATCGGTTCTGTAATATCTAGCTTTTATTAAACGCTTTGATTTTATGAATTACTCAAACGTCAATTTTTTGACGGTAGGCCGCTGCTTGGCTCTGGCATTGCTGATGTCGAGGGGCGACGGTAACAACTCACCAGTGGGCAATAGTTTTGGTGGGCCTTCAGAGACAATTTTTTTTTTCCTACCTATGCTGATAGCCTTGAGAGGCTATTTCAGCTTCGCCCTAACGTTTGTAGGTGAGCTCACGGGGCTCAAACCTGACTACGATGCTAACACGAACCCTAGGAAGAGCCGTGCTTCTCAGAATCTACCACCGGATCGGAAACGCAACCCACTGAGAAGATCCGGCGAGAAACTCAGTGGGCTGTGTCTGAGAGTTAATTTACTCGTCGAGCCCTTCGTCGCAAGCGACGGGTTCGACTAGAACGGTGACCGGTACCTAAAAGCACCGTTAGTGGATCGGGAGGATCCGAGATGACGTGTGGAGACAATAACAGTTTCCTTTATGTTTTTATATAATTATTTTGTTACTCTCTTTTGTTGCACAATTGAGTGGCATATTCACTAGGTGAATAATCTCCATAAATGAAGATAAAAAAAAAGTGGGCAATAAAAAAAGAAAAAAACTAATAAATTGGTAAAGACGATTACTTTAAACACCCTTAAAGTTAGAGCGATCCATAAAATATTGAGATGGTTTTTGAAGACAATAATTACATAAGATGAACGCTTACGATTTCGACTACCAATACCGAAATGAAGTAATCCGGAAGCTTTATTTATTTATTTCAAAACATAATTGTCACAGGGAACCGGATTTATAAATCCTAATTGATTTTTTAAATTCCTTTTTTTTTTCATTAAGGTAAACTGTCTCAGTAGAACTTCAATTAGGCTTCGCGAGTTCGGCTCCCTTGGCCAAATATATTTAAATTATTATAATAAGACAAATTTTTATGTGTCCTTCCTTGTTATTTCGTTTCGATATGGTTGTCGAAGTCGTAAGCGTCTAGTTTAAGAATTAATCAAGCAATTTCATCGTCAACAATCATTTCGGTATAAGTACGAGATTTTATTGCGACTCTTGATAAATATCCAATGCCCATATCACTAACGTCGACATTAAACCGTTAATAATACGGAGAAATAAAAAGAAATGTTGCGATTTCGAAACTATTTTTTTTTAAATAGAGGCAACTTTAAGAAAACTAATTTAAATATATTTTTATACATAATATATCCACTCAGTTATTTTTTAATAATTAATAAAGATTCCGCTTTTCAATTTTATTGAAGTCGTCAGTGACAAAGAAAGTGGAATTGTTGCTTCAATAAATTTTTTTATCAGTGACATTTTATCTACGAACCAAGGATAATAACTAAAAACATAATTCTCCTGCCCTTCTCCCAGTCACCTGGGGTCGGCGCAACATGTTTTCTCCTTCCATACTCCTCTATCATATACCATTTCTTCGCTCACTCCCCTCTTACACATATCATCTTTCACGCAATATCCATCCATTTCTTTTTAGGTCTCTTCCTCTAACTAAAAACATGTTCTATTTCCTACCTATTTGCTGGTAGTATAAGCGGCTATCCCAGCTAAGCATGGCCGGTATTCACGGGCTCAACCTGAGGGAATTTGCTAACACTAGCAGTGCTTCGCAGGATCTAAAAATGAAATCCGAAAAATTATAATTTGCGTAATTACTGGTGGTAGGACTTCTTGTGAGTCCGCGCGGGTAGGTACCACCTCTCTGCCTATTTCTGCCGTGAAGCAGTAATGCGTTTCGGTTTGAAAGGTGGGGCAGCCGTTGTCACCATACTGAGACCTTAGAACTCATATCTCAAGTTGGGTGGTGCATTTACGTTGTATATGTCTATGGGCTCCAGTAACCACTTAAGACCCGGTGGGCTATGAGCCTGTCTACCCAACTAAGCAATAAAAAAATATGTAATATAATTTTAATCTAATTTTATACATAACACATAAAAACATCTAGTCCGAAAAAACACGTATTAATTTTAATTATATGAATATATCAGCACGTAATTGTAATTAAGTACGCTTATCTTATCATCAATGAGAACGTATGACGGATCGGCATTACCGTCTGGAAGTTGTCTACTTTTACTTTACTTTCACACTTTATTCATTCGACGCATTAAGGCGGGACAGTACCGCCAACTCGCCCTTTTCTGCCGCGAAGCAGTCAGGCATTCCGATGTAAAGGGAGGAATGTTCAGAAACCGTCGTGGCCTAAAGGATAAAACGTCCGGTGCATTCGTGTCGAGCGATGCACCGGTGTTCGAATCCCGCAGGCGGATACCAATTTTTCTAATGAAATACGTACTCAACATCTGTTCACGGTTGACTTTCACGGTGAAGGAGTAACATCGTGTAATAAAAATCAAACCCGCAAAATTATAATTCGCGTAATTACTGGTGGTAGGACCTCTTGTGAGTACGCACGGGTAGTTCACCACTCTGCCAATTTCTGCCGTGAAGCAGTAATGCGTTTCGGTTTGAAGGGTGGGGCAACTTGAGACCTTAGAACTTATATCTCGAAGTGGGTGGCAATCTCAAGGTTTGTGGTAACATTTACGATGTAGATGTCTACGGGCTCCGGTAACCACTTAACACCAGGTGGGCCGTGAGCTCGTCCACACATCTAAGCAATAAATAGAAAAAGAACTATTTCTGAAGTTTCCAAAGAAGCACTATTTTTATTTACACGATATTTATTACTCCATCATAGTGAAAATAGTTCATGATTCCTTTAACATTAACTATGAATTTGCTACCTCACTTGAACCATTCTCGGTCTAACCTCTGTTACGTTCATAACTATTTTTTGACGAACGTCTGGTGTAGTGGTAAGTGACATGGTCACTACACAAGGGGGTCGCGGGTTCGAATCCCACCAAGGGTAGATATTTGTATGATAAATATAAATGTCTTTTCCAGGGTTATGGATGTATATTAAGTATGTGTATAGTAAAAATCTTACATTTATTTCCGTTATCTGGTACCTGTAACACAAGTTCTTTACGAACTTATCATGGGACCAGTTAAAGTGGTTTAAAAAAAAAAAAACAAAAATTAATTAATTATTAATCACTTCGCTTCGAACATTCATGTATTACTCGTATAGAATAAATAATTATAGCATTATGTTAATCAGAATTCTGACACAGGTTATTTAAGTTTTAACGTGATACGTGATTTTGAAGTCGTCGTGGCCTAAAGGATAAGACGTCCGGTGCATTCGTATCTAGCGATGCACTGGTGTTCGAATCTCGCTGGCGGGTACCAATTTTTCTAATGAAATACGTACTCAACAAATGTTCACGATTGACTTCCACGGTGAAGGAATAACATCGTGCAATAAAAATCAAACCCGCAAAATTATAATTTGCGTAATTACTGGTGGTAGGACCTCTTGTGAGTCCGCGCGGGTAGGTACCACCACCCTGCTTATTTCTGCCGTGAAGCAGTAATGCGTTTCGGTTTGAAGGGTGGGGCAGCCGTTGTGACTATACTGAGACCTTAGAACTATATCTCAAGGTGTGTGGCGCATTTACGTTGTAGATGTCTATGGGCTCCAGTAACCACTTAACACCAGGTGGGCTGTGAGCTCGTCCACACATCTAAGCAATAAAAAATAAATAAAAAAATACTATCATAATTAACACCGAACCATTTTACGTAATCATTCCCTATATAAATATATTATCTATTGTATATCTTCTATCTATATATATGAGTCGTCTATTATCAAAGGTGGCAATCTGTGCATTTGGACAAAAAAAAATTATTGATATGTCAATACAGATTGATTTGATTATAATCGTCTCCTTCAAAGAATACGGTTCAAAACCTGCATTAAATAAAGGTTAATAGTTAACCTGTTATTTATCTAAGATGTCGTTCCGAAGAGTTTTGTGACTGCCAATGGAATACAAAGTCAATAATTCGTTTTTCTGATTTACCAATCATTGTCCAAAAGTCAGATTGCCGGTTTTGATAATAGTCGACTCATATGTAAGAATGAATTGCTGTTCGTTAGTCTCGCTAAAACTCGAACACAGCTGGACCGATTTGGCTAATTTTGGTCTTGAATTATTTGTGAAGTCCAGAAAAGGTTTAAAAGGTGAATAAATATGAAAATACTTGGGAATTCAATAAAAACAAAACAATTGTTTTTCCCTTGATGTTATTATGCATTACGAAGTCATGCGCGGGTCCGCTAGTATATTATAAATATTTAAGTTGTAGAATTATACCTAAGCTCAACTGACTCGCAATTTGCTTTCGTCACTTAAATTTTCCTTGTACTAAAACTAGCTTTCCAAGTTCGACGAATGGACTAAACTTTCTCGGAAGATTGCGCATTTGATAAGAGCGATATCTGTTTTATTAATATTTTGGATACAAAAAAACCGTATTCAATCAAACGAAACTATACAGCGATTTGTAAAAAAAAAACTAAACCAGACAATAAATTGATCATTGAACACGCGAACCAGTTTATTAATGTTACCGACATTAACGCATTTCGCGAAATTTCTCAAATCCAATTGACATTTACGGTAGAATGCCATTCTTGTTTGTTAATACATACATTTGAGGCTATCAGCGCAAAAGTGGCCTAACCCACAATTTTTCAAAATTGGTGCTTCTAATTTGCAATTTATTTGAGACTAGCGGCCCGCTTCGGCTCCGCTAGGGTCTTTAACAAAAATTTCAACGATATTTGACGTTGATTTATTTTTTAAAATAAAAGAACACTTATTGCGGCATAACTATAATAGTTAGCCATATGCTGTCGCGACACTTTTTGTAAATAATAATGTGCTCTACAAAATCATAGTACATTATTTTATTCTATCATAAATAGTTTTCGCAGGGCACGCGATGTAAAGAATATTTTAGGTAATTTTTTTACACCTTGGGTTACATTATTGGAGTTTTAGTAAGGATCCCTAATTTTTTTCAAAAAAGATTATAGCCTATGTCTCTCGGGAATAGTGTAGCTTTCAAACAGTGAAAGAATATTTCAAATCGGTTCTATAGTTTCGGAGCCTATTCAATACAAACAAACAAACAAATCTTTCCTCTTTTTAATATTAGTATAGACAAAATAAATTTTGGCGCCAAACCGTCCTATCCCTAGTTTGAGCGATAGATAACAGATTGCTTTGTAAGCATTATTTTCGCGCGTATCGTCTTTGCCTACGAGCAGTGTAAAAGTAAATTCAGACCTCGATATCTCCATACTAACTATGGCAAGCTTAGGCCACTTTTGCGCTGACGGCCTCATTTATGCGCGCCGTCTCTTACACAGCTTCGGTAATTGCGTGATCTTAACGTAATAACATTTCGCTGTACGTATTTCAATCGATAGCTGTTGTTAAATTTTGAAATATCACTTCTAGATCGGTGGTGGTTTTTTTTTTTTTTAATTGCAATCTGCCGATACTTTCAGCAATTTCTGCCAGTGTCGTGTTATGGCTACACATGGAACATTGTCGAGCTATTTAAACACACTTTATATTATGAAAAGTATCCAATTTTGGCAATAATAATGGCGCCTGGGACCAACACAAAATTAATGTTACTATAAACTTACATATTATAATAAAGATTATGTACAGAGAATAATGCACTACATATAATTATAATTTTATAGAGTTAGTAGTTATAAACTTAATAAAAGCACTTATATTAAGGGGGTCTGGGAATAGTGAGAGGAGGTGGCGGACATTTACCGGCCGTTGAATTTTCAGTTCGCTAATAACTTGGTCCCATATGAATGAGTTGTTCAAGCGACAATTGAGGAAAATGTGAAAAAATCGGTGGTGTTCTATTCGCTTGCGTACCGCTGTGAAATATATTTGCTACACACGCCTTTTTTAATTTTTCGCTTGTGTTTCTGTCAGTGTAGCTTAACTTTACAGATGATCGGACTTATTTTAAGCCACTAGGCGTAGTAGGGGTGACAATTTTTTTATTTGTTTCTAATAAACAATTTAGTTTCATGCTAAATATGTAGGTAGTTTACGATTTTTTTCTTGGTAAGCCGTGTTATAAGATTTTTTTAAGGGATTTAATGACCTGGTAACTAAAACCTTTAAGTCATGTCTTATTTTAATATGTATTCTTATTTTTATGAAAAATGATAATATGGAGTCAAATGAAATCAAATGAAGATGATTAATTTGAGACATTAATCAACTGGGATGAAATTAAATGAAATGAGATGAGATGATATGGGATAAAATATAATCTCAGTAAAATGGTGGTCATTTACTGAAAAATTTTCAGTGGACAGTTTGGAGGATCCCGAGAAGTTACGTCCAGCGGCTTTATTTCATTTTCTCACATTTGTGCACTTTCACAGATTTTAAACAGTTAATAAACCACCATTGTTACACATTTAAACCTGAAGAAACACTAAATAGACAAAATAAAAAAAATCACACAACTTCACTCCTCGCGTTCCCGCCAAAAAGTCCCCGTATTATCAACGAGTGTTTCTGGATATCTTCGTGTCTCATTCCGCAAGATGTTTGGTCAGGTTCGAAGAGCAAAAGCCCTTATTATAAACATGTGAGGGTTCATCTTTTTGTTTCGACATCTGCATTCTGAGTCACCGTTTAAAAAAATCACGGTTTTTATCTGATTATTTAATTGAGATTAATTCAACACCTATACATCAGTGATCAGCCATTTGACTTCTTCGGACTGGGTCAAGCGACACTACCGCAGTCCGATATTACTCTTGCAACACCCTTAACCGAATTGTCTTAGTCAATTGCGTGTGCAATAGTTTAGCTAACACAAAACGTTACACAGTAACGGGTCGTCGTGTAAGGAATGCAATTTTCAATTCATATTCACGACACACACCGTTATTACTGTTGGCGTTCATAATAATTATTGTATTGCATAAGAATACCGTAGACGTGGATTGTATAGAAATGAATTTAACGAGGAGGCTAGGCGCCAACTAACTTTAACTTAAGATCCCGCTAAACGTTCAATTACTACTTGTTCATAGATTTAAGAAAACTGTCAAGGAACGTTTGTGCAACAAGGCAAATTTTTTTTTTTTATTGCCCTTGTAGGCAGACGAGCATACGGCCCACCTGATGGTGAATGATTACCGTCGCCCATGGACTTCAGCAATGCCAGGGGCAGAGCCAAGCCGCTGCCTACCGAAAACTGCATATTATAAAGTTAAGGATTATTTACTAGATGGCACTACGTGGGAATGAGGCGCTCGCTCCTGGCCTTTTCATTTTTCATTATTATTATTATTTATTTGAATTGTATTTTTTGACTTGTTTTTTCCTTCATTGTAAATATTTTTATTTATTTAAAAAAAAGAAAATATTTGAGAAAAAAAAAAGCCCGCTGAGTTTGTTTCGCCGGTTCTTCTCAGGACTGTGGCTTTTTTTGGAACCGGTGGTAGAGTTAACATTGTTATTTGTATTTTGACATTCAACAAGTATGTAAAACTGACATCTAAGTTGAAATAAATGATTTTGAATTTGAATTTGACCGACTTCAAAAGGATTACAGTTCGATAAGTTCTTTCTTTGATTGCAGACTGAGGGACATGCTCAAGTGGTCACCAGAGTATACATGATACAGTACTAGAGTACACATGAGGTCTAAATTTCAATAGTATATTTTTTAATGCATAGACCAATTGACGAAGTCACGGCTCATCCAATCTGACTAAGATTGTTAATTCCTCTGAGGGAGTCCGTATAGAGTCCCTTCTTTATTTCGCGGGAAAATCGTGTTTTTAGATCACTCATAATTAAAACCACAGTTGATATAATAGGAGTTTTATTGTCGCTTACACAGTTCTAAGTGATACACATTATTTTTTTCGTCTTATGTATTTTCGGCGGTAAAAAGGCCCCGTGTCACAGACTATCTTCTTTTTTCCACTCGTGCGTTCCGGCTTACGCATCATAATAAGGTGCGTTCTTAAACGCCACACCTCTTTACAGTGATCTAAATATCGGATGTATTCACTTTAAAATACTCCATTGTTTTACATATCAAAATGAAACCTCGCACTGGGAGACCTTATACCACTAACCCGGAGCTGGATGGCGCTATTCCTCCGTGACAGACATCAGCAGGATGGTGGCACCTACTCGTGGGGCTCGCAGGACGCCCCACTAGACACCATCACGTCGCAATATCTATTTAACTTTAAGCATTACTACAGTCGATGTCGCCCTAAACACGTCATTACGAATTCTCCCGATCCATTAACGGTGCTTTTACCACAAGCACCGGTCACCGTCTTCGCCGAACACGTCGCTTGCGACGAAGGGCTCGACGAGCGAATTAACCTATAGACACAGCCCACTGAGTTTCTCCCCGGATCTTCTCAGTGGGTCGCGTTTCTGATCCGGTGGTAGATTCTGCGAAGCACTGCTCTTGCTAGTGTTAGTGTTAGCATCGCTCCTGTTTGAGCCCCGTGAGCTCACCTACTAGTTAAGGTTACACTGAAATAGCCTTTCAAGGTTCAGATTAGGTAGAAAAAAAAATTACTACAGAAAAAAGCTTGTTAGCATCGCAGAGCTCGCAACTCGATCACTTGAAAATCATTTCAAACGGCAGATATAAATCTTCACACACGCATATAGTTGGATCACGGAGCACGTAGCGTCTAGTTTAGTGCCCTTCGGCGCTACAAAGGGAATTGCTTCATTTCGTATTGATATTCCGATCGGGTGGGCGGCCTGTTATTTATAGGTAAAATACTTACCATCGATCCCTTGATAATTAAAGAGAATAGTTTTTTCAATTTACTAAAAAAATAAAGAAAAGGGGAGAGAGAGAGAGAGAGAGAGAGGGAGAGAGAGAGAGTATTCTTTATTGTACACCAAAAAGCAAATAAACAGTGCGATACATTAAATACCAAAAAATTTACAATTGGCGGTACTTACAATAGGAACTTCATATAATAGGATGGACATAATGACGTCACTGCTGAAACGAAATGGCCGTGCGAGAGAAACAGCAAGACGTTCAGACTTGTACAAGACGTATGAAATACACTGGACAACTAAACCCGCGACACGACCGATGCAGCATCCAAAACACCATCGAAAACAAAAAAACAAAAAAATTGCGTAATTACTATACAATTATGACAATATAGGTATTCACTTTGTGATGAGCTCCATAGCTCCCGGTCACCGTTCTCGTCGAACCCGTCGCTTGCGACGAAGGGCTCGACGAGTAAATTAACTCTCAGACACAGCCCACTGAGTTTCTCGCCGGATCTTCTCAGAAGGTCGCGTTTCCGATCCGGTGGTAGATTTTGCGAAGCACGGCTCTTGCTAGGGTTCGTGTTAGCAACGTCATCAGGTTTGAGCCCCGTGAGCTCACCTACAAAAGTTAGGGTTACGCTGATATAGCCTCTCAAGGCTCTCAGCTTAGGTAGGAAAAAAAAAAAAAAGATGAGCTCCTGTTCCTTACCTATTCGCTAGTAGCTTCCTTAGGCTAAGTAAGGCCTTAGGTAGGTAAGGAACTGTAAGGTCTGTGTAGCTGGAATAGCACCTTTGCTATTCCAGATACACGCGGACGGGTTGGTTAGCTCACGGACTCAACCTGGAATACGCTAGGCCTAGCAAGAGCAATGCTTCGCTGAATCTGCCAGCGGATCGGAATCACGACCCCCTAAGATCCGGCAAAACACTCAGTTGGTTGTGTCTATGGGTTAGTTTGCTTGTCGACGAGCTTCACGAGGAGGGTGACCGGTGCTTAAAAGCACTGAGAGTGTATCGGGCGACGACAGCTCTGAGTTGCTCCGTCGCCCGGGTCCGATAACCACTAAACACGAAATAGGCCAGGACTTCATTCGCCCGTCTAGACAATAAAACAAGACAAGATAGATAACTTTCAACGGCCTTAGCCTATGTTCGTATTGGTGGTAGGACCTCTTGTGAGTCCGCACGGGTAGGTACCACTACCTCGCCTATTTCTGCCGTGAAGCTGTAATGCGTTTCGTTTTGAAGGGTAGGGCAGCCGTTGTGACTATACTGAGACCTTAGAATGTATACCTCAAAGTGGGTGGCGTATTTACGTTGTAGATGTCTATGGGCTCCAGTAACCACTTAACACTAGGTGGGCTGTGAGCTCGTCCACTAATCTAAGCAATAAAAAAAATGACGTATTGATGTATTGACGGATGACGATAAATATTTCCTAACACTAGAGGTCCCGCAGTAGTCAAAATTCGACTATAATTAATTGGAATTGTAAGTTTGTACACTATTATGATTGTATTTTATACTTCTATAATCACAAATTTCGCCAAGACTACACTATAAAAAATATTAACACAGACAAACAATATTTAATCCATTCTCAATTTGACAACAGACGTCTAGAACAAAAGTTTGACAATAAATATTATGCATGCGTGTGTGCGTCAAATACATGGTATGTAGTGTGTGTAATGTTTTCTTTATTGATTTAATGTATCTTTTATGCATTATTTAAAAAAAATATTAGCATTGTGCATTTCTTCTCTATATTCTGTATAAGTGTGGAAAAATTCATGCTCCTCCGTCCGCGCAATTTTCGTAAAAAGGATTACAAAGTTTTTGCTTCACGTTTGATCGAAGCTTCACGTATTAATATATAGATAATATGTACGTTTGGTGCGTAATTTAGAAATGTATGTACCATATTATCTGCATTACAGTAGAGGACGGTGATCGTCCGTTGGAATGCGCGGTCCGTTCGAAGTTTTTGCTCCCACACCACTTTCACTACTACGCAATGAATGATCGGAACTTCTTGTAAATATTTCGTATCACTCCGACTCATCATAATTTATTAAGACTACCCTCGCCCCGCATTACGCCAGCTGACGATGACAAATACCTTCTCCGAAACATTAACAATGCGAGTATAGAGTATCATTTCGATCTAACGAAAAACGCGTGTAGATTACAGAGAACAGATATTCATTAATACGCTTTTATTAGCTTCAGAAGTATGTATGTTTGTAACGGAATCTTTGAACATGATTTTGACCCCCTTCAAAACGTCGGATTAAATCGAAATTTGGTACACTTATTAAGGACTGATAACAATACAATATTTAAAAAAAATTAAAATAATTGAAATACAACTAAAAAATGAAAAATAAATAATACGCTTTTATAGAAAATCCAACAAAAAAATTGAAAATAAATCTTAATAAATTTGCATTAAAAATAGTGTAAGAAAAAAATTATTTTATTGTAAAAAAGCGTGGGCACCCCACGCTTTTCAGGACATTTATCAAAATAACCCTTCTACTCACATCTGTTCATAAAATATTTATAACTACTGATACCATGCCGCTTTTTTTTACAATAAAATCATTTTTTCTAACACTATTTTTAATACAAATTTATTAAGATTTATTTTCAATTTTTTAGTTGGATTTTCTATAAAAGCGTATTATTATTTATTTTTAAACTACATATTATTTATTTTTTCACTAAATAGATGTGATATATTTCGCTGCTACCCGTCAGAGATATGAAAGATTTACCGGAAAAGCCTGCAAACAGCAATTAGGCATCATTTTCGGTATAATTCTGCCTATTTCTGCCGTGAAGCAGTAATGCGTTTCGGTTTGAAGGGTGGGGCAGCCGTTGTAACTATACTTGAGACCTTAGAACTTGTATCTCAAGGTGGGTGGCGCATTTACGTTGTGGATGTCTATGGGCTCCAGTAACCACTTAACACCAGGTGGGCTGTGAGCTCGTCCACCCATCTAAGCAATAAAAAAAAAATAAAAAAAAAATTTCTATTACAACAACCAAATTCCTTTTGTTTCAGGGCTCTGACCCTCGGGTGGCGACATGTCGCGGGCGACTGCAGACCAGGCGGTGTCAACTGAACCAAGAGATCAACAAGGAGCTGAGGCTACGGGCTGGCGCTGAAAACCTGTTCAAGGTAAGAGCTTCAAACGATCCGACCATTCCGGGAGGAGGTTAATGTTTGTATTTCCCGAATAAGAGGCTTCTTTTTTGACGTGATGTCTTATAATTCGATGGAGCCGGCTGCACGCACGAAAAAACATGACTCGTGCGGCGTTACCTCGCTCTGAGGCGTTCCATTTAAGGCTTTAAGTGCAAGCGAGAGCGCGCAACGAGCGACAAAGAGGCACAATCGGCCTCCGCGTTCGGCAGCGTTCGACATCTGTCTCTCTCCTACTTGAGTGAGCGATGCATCCGCGTGGACAGCTGCTATACAATAATACATTTACATAAATATCTATCAAACAAATAAAATTAAAATTTTCTTTTGAAAAATGAAACCATTCCATCAGTATTTTCTTATGACGTTGTCACGTTCAACTATCGTCAGTAAGCCGACTTTACAGACAACCGATTTTTTATTGTTTAGATGGGTGGACGAGCTCGCAGCCCACCTGGTGTAAATTGGTTACTGGAGCATGGGCTCCATCTACAACGTAAATGCGCCACCCACCTTGAGATATAAGTTCTAAGATCTCAGTATAGTTACAACGGCTGCCCTACCCTTCAGACCGAAACGCATTACTGCTTCACGGCAGAAATAGGCAGGGCGGTGGTACCTACCCCGTGGTCTCACGAGATGTCCTACCACCAGTTCCTTGTCTAGAATGTACCAAAGCTTATAAATATCCTTGGTTACGTTATGACATATCCTTTTTCAAACGAGGCTTGTGGAAAGCTCTTAACGGTAGGCAGTGGCTTGGCTCTGCCCCTGGCATTGCTGAAGTCCATGGGCGACGGTAAGCACTCACCATCAGGTACGCCGTATAGTTGTGTTCCTCCTACAAGGGCAATAAAAAAAACCGCGGACATAGTTACGAATTCGACGAGAAACAATTTGTCGGCAACACGAAAGCAATCGCCCCGACACACGTAACGCCACAGTAACGAAATACCGAGACACTTTCACTTAAATGGCACGTGTCGATTAATTAAAACACGTTTCATACATTATGAACGTTCAATATACACGTTCAACTAAACATTTTAATGGTTTCTTAAATTACAATATTAACTAACTAAATATAACTAAATATTTACTAACAATCACGCCACGTTAACTGGTCCCGTGATAAGTTCGTAAAGAACTTGTGTTACAGGTACCAGATAACGGAAATAAATGTAAGGTTTTTATTATACACATACATATGTTTAATATACATCCATAACCCTGGAAAAGACATTTATATTTATCATACAAATATCTTCCCTTGGCGGGATTCGTACCCGCGACCCCCTTGTGTAGTGACCATGTCACTTACCACTACACCCGACAGCCGTTATATTATTATATTATTTAATGTACATGTTATTATCACACACCATTAGTTCGAACGGAATAACCGACTTTTAGTCAACTCAACATCATTGTAATAATTATAATATTTATTGAATTAAAACTTCATTTATTTATTTATTTATTTATACTTTATTTCAGTTTTTTTTTAAACCATAACATTTTGTTAGTGAGAATTACTTGTAAACTATGTTAGTAACTTAAAAAATCTAACACATAACTATCATTATCTATACTAATATATAAATCTACAGTGGTTGTTACGGATGTTCCGTTATAACTACTGAACCGTGCATCCGATTGACTTGAAACTCGGTATCCATGTAGAAAATACATGTACTTAATGGATAGGCTAATATTTATATGAGTGTTGGACTCCCTACACCAGTTGCGGGGGCGTTAATGATGAGAATCTTTGTGGGGGTGAGAAATAATAATGTTAATTTTAAATGGCCAGCGAAGCGGACGGGTACAGCTAGTATCATTTTATCATTATATACACTTTATACCATTACATTTGTTTTTTTTTTCTCCTTCCAAGTGCCTGCTGCAAAGGCTATGATCTGCTATTAATCAGCAGTCCCTCGATCTTGCTTGATATGAATTTCAAAAGACTGTCACGGACTTGACGCAATAACGATGCACTTCTCTTCCGCATTATTGCAAAGAAGTCATCCGTGTGAGATGTCGCAAACATTGTGGATGCACTACAAAAGAGCGGCAGTGACAACATTATCCTAAACGCATTATTATATTGAACACGTAGGGTATTGTAAGCTCTCCGTGTATGATTGTATGATGTTTGTTCCAATTCGAACCAATGGTGTGTGTTTTTTTTTTTATTTATTAACTTGTAGACTGACCAGCATACGGCCCACCTGATGGTGAGTGGTTACCGTCGCCCATGGACTTCAGCAATGCCAGGGGCAGAGCCAAGCCGGTGTCTACCGTTTAATACTCTCCACAAGCCTCGTTTGAAGAAGGACATGTTATAGCGCTCGGGAAACACCGTGGAGGGGAGCTCATTCTATAGCCGGATGGTACGAGGCAAAAAAGACCTCTGGAAACGCACTGTGGATGACCGCAGTGGCTCCAGGTAGTATGGATGAACTCTACTCCGGTGGCGGGCGGTAAAAACGAGGTGCCGGTATTATCTCGAACAATTCCTCAGAGCACTCCCCATGGAACATACGGTACAAAATACAGAGGGAACCGAAGTCCCTCCGCAGACCCAGAAGTTCCAAACCAAAAGCATTTACATTTAAGATTGTTACAATTAAAATACCTATTATAATTTAAAAAGCTGATGCTTCTCATCGAAGCTCTCATTTGAATTGTGAGATCTTGATCTCAACAATAGTTTTTTGGGTTATTCTTAATTGACTTGGACCGTATTGAAAATAATGATAAGTAGGAACAAATCACGCACAGTCATCCGATTCTAATTTTAAGAGTATCTGTGTAGTGGGCACCAGAGGCTGACAAACATACTTATATACGTTTAAATATATATGAATGATGAATGAGAGATGATGACCACGCTCTGCTAAGGGTGCAAACGACTGAGAAGAAGAATATACATACTTTTTTATTGCTCTTGTAGGCAGACGAGCATACGGCCCACCTGATGGTAAGTGGTTACCGTCGCCCATGGACTTAAGCAATGCCAGGAGCAGAGCCAAGCCGCTGCCTACCGTTAAGTAATCTCCACAAGCCTCGTTTGAAGAAGGATATGTCATAACATTTCGTTTCCACTGAATATACTGACGCAGATATTAGTGACAATGATGTATCCTCTATCGAAGGGACCTTCTGTCGAAGGGCTGTATTCAGATTAATTATATACTCATTGTATCTTTGGTTAAAAGTTATGCGTTATAATTCACAAAGACTTACTGGTGGTAGGACCTCTTGTGAGTCCGCACGGGTAGGTACCACCACCCTGCCTATTTCTGCCTTCGGTTTGAAGGGTGGGGCAGCCATTGTAACTATACTGAGACCTTAGAACTTATATGTCAAGGTGGGTGGCGCATTTACGTCGTAGATTTCTATGGGCTCCAGTAACCACTTAACACCGGGTGGGCTGTGAGCTCGTCCACCCATCTAAGCAATAAAAAAAAGCCTTCCACAGATGGCCATTAGTCCGATCATACTCATTATATCTTTGGTTAAAACTTTTGCGTTACGTTCGAAACCAATCCGTTGGAATTTGAATTTTTACCACGGCAACACGGGTCGCGATTTGACGGTGCCTTCGCGATTTGACATCTGGCACTTTGTCTTGCTTCTCGAACGGGACGGTACCCGCATATGTGACGATCTACGATACGGTTTGCATTATCACTAATCCTTATCCATTCCTGCCCTAAACCCTTCTCCCTAAGTGGTACGGCGTGAGACGACGAGGTAATCGGTTCCGGTGAGTGATTAGATGATATTTTGTTAAAATAGTACATACGGCGCCGCGGATCGCGATACATGTTCGACGCGTACCTCGTGCTGGTTTCCGGAGCCCTAGGCTGCCACGAGGGCGCTGGGTTCGGATCGATGTTATAATTCACAAAGGCTTCCTTCCACCAGAGGTCGGGTAGGAACGAGAAGCCAAACAACGCTAAATATATCTTACTTAAACAACTCGTATTTCGGCGAAGCCTTCTGATGCGTGATGCTTTTTTCTTAACGTGCATCGACCGCTTATTATTGTTTCGCGTGTGATTCAAACGCCGCCGAACCGTAACCCCCCTCGGTCTTTCACCTCTGGCCTTGCAAGTTTGGGAAATACACGAGCATTCTTATAAAGACGATCGTTAGTACATTATTCGGCTTTACTTCACAATCACTCGACGGTGTGCTTAGTGAGAGTTTTTTAACGTTCTCGATAGCGTAAAAGTTAATGCAATTTGTATGGAGTTTGAAAGTTTGCCAATGTTTGCCGCTAGGGGCGCTGTTCGAACTCCATACAAATTTGAGTTCATTTTTACGCGATTGAGAAATTTAAAAAAATGGTCTTGAGAGACCATTTCAGCATAACCGGGAAAGTAGGTGAGCTCACGGGGCTTGTTGACGTTGTTGCTAACACTGACCCTAGCAAGAGCCGTGCTTCGCAGAATCTACCACCGGATCGGAAACGCGACCCACTGAGAAGATCCGGCGATAAACTCAGTGCGCTGTGTCTATGGGTTAATTTACTCGCCGAGCCCTTCGTCGCAAGCGACGGGTTCGACGAGGACGGTGACCGGTGCTTGGGGTACCTAAAAGCACCGTTAGTGGATCGGGAGGATCCGAAATGACGTGTTTTGGGCGACTTCGACTGTTTACTATTCGATCCGCAGGATCATTTTGACTGTTTTCTTTGCCCGTCATGATGTTGTGCACTCGGAATTCTTGCCTGAAGATTAAACAGTAAGAAAAGAACATTATTTGGGCGTTACACAGCATTTGAGACAGCAAATTGAACGAAAAAGGCCGGATTTGTGAAAAGATTCTTGCACCACTATAATGGATGGATCTTCCCAAAAAACCATCATTGTGAACGAGTTTTTCACCAAAAACTCAACAAATACTATAGACCACCTGCACCATTCACCAAATATGACTCCAACCGACTTCTATTTCTTTTCTTTACTCAAATTACCAATTCGTAACACCCGTTTTCATTTAGTAGAAGACATAGAGAAGTATTCGCGGTAAGTATTGCCCTTGATTGGCACACGGTATACGGGCCAGTTGATGGTGAGTGGTTACCGTCGCTCATGGACACCAGCAATGCCAGGGGCAGAGCTAAGCCGTAGCCTACCGTTAATTCATCTAAATTTATTATATCACCTTCAAAGTATGTGCTTTAAACGTTACATTAGCGCCAAGGAGTATACCAACCTTAAAAACATTTTTCAAGCGCTTATTTCGGAATTTAGTTCAGTGCTTTTATTTATTTATTTTTATTGCTTAGATGGGTGGAAAAGCTCACGACCCACCTGATGTTAATGGTTACTGAAGCATATAGACATCTATAAAGTAAATGACGCCACCCATTTTGAGATATGACTTCTAAGGTCTCAGTATAGTTACCACGGCTGCCTCACCCTTCAACCGAAACGCATTACTAGAAATAGGCAGAAATAGACAAGGTGGTGGTACCTACCCGTGCGAACTCACAAGAGGTCCTACCACCAGTAATTACACAAATTATAATTTTGTGGGTTTGATTTTTGTTACCCGATGTTGTTCCTTCACCGTGGAAGTCAATCGTGAACATTTGTTTAGTACGTATTTCATTAGAAAAATTGGTACCCGCCATCGGGATTCGAACACCGTTGCATCGCTCGACACGAATGCACCGGACGTTTTATCCTTTAGCCCACGACGACTTCAAATTCCCAAGACAATAAGCCCAAATTCCTTGTTTGCAGGCAACAACGAACAGAAAATTGCGGGAGACCGTAGCACTGGAGCTGAGCTTCGTCAACTCCAACCTCCAACTCCTCAAAGAGCAGCTGGCAGAACTGAACTCCTCCGTCGAACTCTACCAGAGCGATAGGTATGCAATACGTAAACAATCAAATTACTAATCACTAAAAGCTCCTATAGGGGCGAACTTAAGAATCTCTTGAATCACTGACTGATTTTAATGTGTGAGTATATTTGGTTATGTTTGTATAACGTCAGGAGTGGTGCGATCAATGGCCCTATATAGGGCGCCCGTGTGGGGCCAGTCCCTGGCCGTGGGGGTAGCGAAGCTGCTGCAACAGCCGCAACGCACCATCGCGGTCAGGGTCATTCGTGGTTATCGCACCATCTCCTTCGAGGCGGCGTGTGTACTGGCTGGGACGCCGCCTTGGGTTCTGGAAGCGGAGGCGCTCGCCGCTGACTATCAGTGGCGAGCGCCTCCGCTATCCTATCCCGGCTATATCCCGGATAAACGGCTATCCTCGACCCACGCTGGTTCTGACCCAGCGGGGTATTCCGTAGGATAGCTCACTCTAACCGGCGCCATCTAGGCGGGCTCCGGATAGCCTGCCGACCGAGAGGGTCGTGGCGCCGACGACCGCCAGTCCGGCGTCCCGAGGGGGAGGGTGATGGGAGAGATGTGCTCCGCACTAAACACTTCACTTTCCCCCCTTTGCCTTTTCATGAGTTCTGTCTCATGTGAGGTTTGGATGTTGGTTGTTGAGCGACAGGAGGTTTTAGTCGGTTCGACTCCGACATGCTCCGCCCGCCGTCCCCAGTGGAGGGCGGAAGTCCGGCGATTTCCTCCTGACCAAAAAAAAATAAAATGTTTGTATAACGTGACCAGACGTCCCGTTTTGAACAGGACTGTCACTTTTTAATACGCTTTTACTAGCTTCAGACGTATGTATGTAAGTTTGTAACGGAATCTTTGAACACGATTTTGACCCTCTTAAAAACGTCGGATTAACTCGAAATTTGGTATACTTGTTAAGGACCGATGACAATTCAATATTTAAAAACAAAATTGAAAAAAAAATATACTAATAAATATAATAATAATAAAAAGATAATCGAATAGTCACAATCGTATTTAGTCTCACAACTTTTAATCCACAAATACGCACGAACACATCGAATGAGTTATTTAAAAACTTGTTTCAATAATTTTATTCGTGAAACTATACCACATCATTTCGTTCTAATCAAATATTTAGGTGGGAAATTAAGTTGACAGCCTTGAAGACAAAATGTGAAGGCGATATACGTTGGAATGTTATGATAGGGTTATCGATTTGTTTTTTAGGAGAATTTGCAAACGGAAGACGACCGTTTAGTCAATGATAATTCACGTTCTGACAGACCGTTTGAAACTTAGGGTCTATCAAGGGACTTCGGCTTACTCAGTCCTCTACGCCATATGTTCTCCATGAGGAGTGCTCTGAGGATTTGTGCGTAATGATCCCGTCACCAGCGTGCTTAGTGTTCTTTAACGTTTTCGATAGAGTAAAAGTTAACTCAAATTTGTATGCAGTTGTAACAGCGCCCCTAGCGGCAGACGTAGGCAAACATTCCAACTCCATACAAATTTGAGTTAACTTTTACGCTATCGAGAACGTTAAAAAACTCCCACTAAGCGCAACAGCTCATCCATGCTACGTAGAAACGCTGCGTTCACCTACAGCCCATTTCCGGAGGTCTTTTACCGCGTACCTACCGGTATTGGAGTTTTCTTCTTTGCATCCCTATTATATGCTCTTCTTCAAAGGATGTTCAAAGGGAGTTTACTGTGTTACTTGCCCCTGGCGTTGGCGACATCCATAAACAACGGAGACCACAGATGAACGATATGCCCAACAACGGAGACCACACATCAACAGATGAACAATATGCCCTAATGCCTACAAATGGTCCACGTGACAATGTGACGCTCTCTCTGTGTGTTTTGTGTCATCAACCCACTGGAAATGTTTCAAGGGTTCCAATTAATTAGTACTTTTCATCCCCATCATTTACAATGTTGTAAATAATCTTAACCTATTTTCATAATACCACAATGCCGAAGGAGGTTCGAAGGAGGTCGAACTCTAACTTATATAAAATAATCGATTTCCTACCTTATTCCTAATATATCGTGACTTGTTTAGTGTTGTCAACCCTACAGATGACCATATGTATAGACAGTGTTTAAATTGCATAATTCTAATAAAACACTAGAAAGGCGATAATTGATTAGGTAAACAGTAAAGAATCCTCATTGAATAAATAAATCTCGAAATTAATAATACACGGTGTGGCGGGTAGCCATCATACAACGCA
Organism: Bombyx mandarina; assembly: GCF_030267445.1. NCBI lineage: Eukaryota > Metazoa > Arthropoda > Insecta > Lepidoptera > Bombycidae > Bombyx > Bombyx mandarina. The sequence continues at coordinate 7,263,826 of NC_143226.1, forward strand.
AGATAATTGACAGATGCCTGAATCTCGCTTACGACATTTCCAAGATAAAGCGCATATATACAAGTTTGGAACAACAACATTCGGACCGTCGGTCTACCGAGCAATATCACCCGCTCGGTGAAAGATCTTCCCTTTGTCGTAAGCCTCTCCAAACACGGTACCTTTATTACATGATTTGGCTTGAACACGATTTGTAAATCAACGAATTTTCAAAAGTTTATAAGTATGTATGTGGTTGGACATTTGCATATTATACACATCGTTAAAAACGTTTTTGGGTCTCAATCGTTTGGCAACACTGCGTGCTTAGTGCCAAGTAGAGACCAATGGAGAAGGAGATCCTTACGCGGAAAATATTAGTATTAAACGGTGGGCAACGGCTTGGCTTTGCCCTTGGCATTGCTGACGTCTATGAGCGACGGTAACCACTCACCATCAGGTGGGCCGCATGATCGTCTGCCTAAACGGCAATAAAAAAAAAGTGGTATTGGATTGGTCATATATTGAGAAAGCCCGATACCCACCTATCAAAGAGAGCACTGACCTGGAAAGTGTCTGGAGGAAAAGGTAGAGAGGCCGCCCCAGAACTACTTGGCGTCGCTCGGTGGGACAGGAGCTAGGTGTCTTGGGCATGACGTGGGAGGAGTTAGAACAGACTGCCCAAGACCGATGTAAATGGCAGGATTTGATTCGAGCCCTACACCCTAGCAAAGGGTAATAGGAAAGAATGGTCAGACAGTATAATGATTCGGCTAAATGTCACAGTAACCTTGATATCTTTCAACCTAGACTCAGGGGATTTGTCAGATGTGTGAAGGATATCCTATTTAACAATGGCTAGTTATCAATATTTGTAATTGCAATTGCGTTTTCAATAGCCAAATGTATGCACGTTATTATGGTTTTGCTGAGTGTACATACTATTTAGATTGCAATCCAGATTAGATCTAGGTACTACTTGTACGATTTAGCTAATATGTACTGTAATGATTGTAATTTGTTTTGTGCATCAATAAATAAATAAATAAAAAAGAATGGTGATGATGATGCGTGCTTAGTGCGAGTTTTTTAACGTTCTCGATCGAGTTAAAGTTAACTCGAATTTGTATGGAGTTGGAACAGCGCCCCTAGCGGCAAAGTACACTGATTGCAATAACGGGGAACTCCCCGAACTGTGAAATACAATAAACATTTAGGGAAATATGTACATACGGCTATGGAATGAGCTCCCCTCCACGGTGTTTCCCGAGCGCTATGACATGTCCTTCTTTAAACGAGGCTTGTGGAGAGTATTAAACGGTAAGCAGCGGCTTGGCTCTGCCCCTGGCATTGCTGAAGTCCATGGGCGACGGTAACCACTCACCATCAGGTGGGCCGTATGCTCGTCTGCCTACAGGGGCAATAAAAAAAAAAAGGAAACGCAACCGTTCTTCATGTGCTTTCATTTGAAATTATTAGTTTTTTATTTGTTAATGTTTTACGTAAAAACGACTGAATGGATTTTAATGTAATAGCTTATATTAGCGGTGGCCAACCGATCGAGCGTTGCATGATAAAACATAATAATATAAAAACGCAAAACAGACTTTTTTTTAAATCCTTTTCGCTCGTAGCGCAAGATGCTATTCCAGTTACGCCTTGGCAGATAGATGTGCTCACAGGCTTAACCTGAGGGAATTTGCTAACAACAGCCCCAGGAAAAGCAGTGCTTCGCTGAATCTACCATAGTGAGTCATAGAACCGACTGCGCAACTGCTGCGCGCATCATCTATATCCTGTATCATTTGGTTAATCGACATTCCGTCATTAATTATGAGGAAGAGATTCCACGAAATAATTCTCTATTATTTTACCAACCTTATTTTGGAAAACTAGGGCAAAATCCTCAGACGCTTACTGGTGGTAGGTCCTCTTGTGAGTACGCACGCGTAGGTACCACCACCCTGCCTATTTCTGTCGTGAAGCAGTAATGTGTTTCGTTTTGAAGGGTGGGGCAGCCGTTGTAACTATACTGAGACCTTAGAACTTATATCTCAAGGTGGGTGGCGCATTTACGTTGTAGATGTCTATGGGCTCTAGTAAACACTTAACACCAGGTGGGCTGTGAGCTCTACCACCCAACTAAGCAATAAAAAAATAAATAAAAAAAATAGGCACGAGTAATTTCAAGAACTTTATGATTTTCGTTCAATTAACGACATTCACACATACCGGGTTTTACTAGTTCATAATTAAAGCAATAACTTGACTTGTCAATCACACTGTTTGACCGCGGACAATTTATAACATCACATAAATCAAGACGTCCCATTACCATATCTATGCGTTTGATAATTACGAAAACAGGAAACCAAATCAATTAGATTCGTCAAATCAGTAACGTTTTATGTACGTGCAAACGCGCGTGCGAAAATAGGCTTTAAATCAACGTTACAGTGGTGAAATTGGTTTCTTATTTATTCGTTCTTAAGGTGTTTTAATTTTGTGGATTAACCTACATTTTGATTGTGGGTGTGGTCTCAGGTAATCGTCACGGTATCTTAAGTAAACTGCAGACAGGGCTGTCTGTGGACCATCCAAACGTATGCCATAGTATCTTGGTCTTCTTGGTGGGTGGACGAGCTCACAGCCCACCTGGTGTTAAGTGGTTACCTTAACCAAGCTCGAACGCGGTGACGGACATCAAAGAAATAGCGCGAATATTTTCCTTGTATTAACACAATTACGATATTTCAAAGTCGGCTGGTAACTGATGATTTATATGGTGGTAGGACCTCTTGTGGGTCCGCGCGGGTAGGTACCACCACCCTGCCTATTTCTGCCGTGAAGCAGTAATGCGTTTCGGTTTGAAGGGCGGGGCAGCCGTTGTAACTATACTGAGACCTTAGAACTTGTATCTCAAGGTGGGTGGCGCATTTACGTTGTAGATGTCTATGGGCTCCAGTAACCACTTAAGACCAGGTGGGCAGTGAGCTCGTCCACTCATCTAAGCAATAAATAAAAATAAATGATACTTGCCGACACTGACGCATTACCAAATGTTTTTATATAGTCAAACACAACGTTCTTTTTTTTTACTGCTTATGTGTGGGTGGACGAGCTCACAACCCACCTGGTGTTAAGTGGTTACTGGAGCCCATAGACATCTATAACGTAAATGCGCCACCGATCTTGAGACATAAGTTCTAAGGTCTCAATGTACTTTCAACGGCTGCCCCACCCTTCAAACCGAAACGCATTACTGCTTCACGGCAGAAATAGGCAGGGTGGAGATACCCACCCGCGCGGACTCACAAGAGGTCCTACCACCAGTAATTACGCAAATTATAATTTTGCGGGTTTGATTTTTATTACACGATGTTATTCCTTCACCGTGGAAGTCAATCGTGAACAATTGTTGAGTACGTATTTCATTAGAAAAATTGGTACCCGCCTGCGGGATTCGAACACCGGTGCATCGCTCGACACGAATGCACCGGACGTCTTATCCTTTAGGCCACGACGACTTCAAAATATATCGTCTTTTCGCATTAAAAGTGTACAATTTCCAAAAATATTCCAAATTGAGTTAATATTCGGAATCATTTGGTATCACCAGTATTTTTCTCATAAATACTGTCAAAAGAGCGTAGTTTAGTTTTTGTCTTAAGTTTTTTTTTTTAGTTTACCTATGTTTTTACTACTATTAACAAAATTAATACATAATTTTATCTTACTTTAAAAAACAGATAATGTAACTGGTAAAAAATAAAAATTAAAAAAATTAATGCTGCAAAGATGATTAATATAAAAAATACCATATTATATGAGTGAGACAACAAAAACATAAAAATCTTTCTCCTATAATACAGAATTGATTATTCTTACAATTCGCGTTCAGAATTTACATATGTGATTGCACACCGTCCAGTTCGTTTCGCTGTATCATTACGCTATTATATCGGAGAGGCGACAGGGGAACCTGTTTAAAGAATCGACGTTCGCATAATGAAAGCCGTGACCCTTTCAAAGAGAAAATTCACATAATCATCAGCACTTAGTAGTGATGGTGGAGCTAGACCATAATATTGCAATAGATGTGATTATTGGAAGATTTTCTTAATATACTACTGGTTCTGGCGACACCTTTCGATTTAGAAAATGGTATGAAACCTATATAATATATAAAATTGAATCCCTATTTCCCTTGGTCGGCTGGCCCGGTTGGACCGATAGCGCTAATTCTTTTCTTACTGCAAATATCCTCAAAGAGGATGTAAAAAAACTGAAATAAAGGGGGCAATACAGTCAAACCTGGATAAGCGAGAGTTCAAGGGAGCACAATCTCATTCTCGCTTATAGAGGTTTCTCACTAACCCGAGTTTCTCGCTAATGCTCCATCTGTATTTCATTTCGCGATTTTCCGGATTCAAACGTTTTCACTATTTTAAGCTTATCACTTAATGACAGTACTTTAATTTTCCGTTTTGACATGATGCAGAACAACTTTAATTTTCCGTTTTGACATGATGCAGAAGAGAACTTTCCTTCCCAATTGATTAACGATAAACTGAGTAAGTCCGACAAACAGGACGGTACACAGGCACACGTGTCCATTCGAAAGGAATGCGATAAAATAACAGCGTTATTTAGTTCCACGAAATAGAATAGGTTTAATATTGACGAGAAAACAATACAAAAACAATGGATGGAAGTTCCACAAAAGTTAAGAATGAGTTATAAAATAGCAGATGTTAAATTTGTAATTTGTTTTGTCATTTGTTCCCACTAAATAATATAAATAAATAAAGCTCGACTGTCGCTTATAGAGGTATAGATAAGTAGCAGTCTCACTTACGGAGGTCCATGAGGAAAAAACCACTCTCTCTTACAGCCTGGCCACGGGACATTCGCCGATACGAATATTCGCGCGGTGCGAACGGCGAAGCGTCTAGCGACTAAAATAAGAGCATAGAAATGTACCTAACAAGCCACGCGCACCGGCGACCGGCGAAGCGACCGGCGGAATGTACCGAGCGAATCGCGCGGGCGACTTACGATGCGGCGGGCGAGCAAAACAAATGCATGAATAAGGACGGCGCAAGCCACGGAGTCGAGCGGTAGTCGCGGCGAATAGTGCAGTGATTAAATGAGTTTAGTTGTTTTCGCCGCGAAAAATGAACGCCGAAATTTTTATATTTTATATTTTTTATTAATTTTTTTTTTTTTTTAAACTCGTCGTGGCCGAACGGATAAGACGTCCGGTGTTGAGCGATGCACCGGTAGTCGAATATCAGGCGGGTACCAATTTTTGTAATGAAATACGTACTCAACAAATTTTAATGTTCACGATTGATTTCCACGGTGAAGGAATAACATCGTGTAATAAAAATGAAACCCTCAAAATTATAATTTGCGTAATTACTGGGGGTAGGACCTCTTGTGAGTCCGCGCGGGTGGGTACCACCACCCTGCCTGTTTCTGCCGTGAAGTAGTAATGCGTTTCGGTTTGAAGGGTGGGGCAGCCATTGTAACTATACTTGAGACCTTAGAACTTATAGTGGTTATATCTCAAGGTGGGTGGCGCATTTACGTTGTGGATGTCTATGGGCTTCAGTAACCACTTAACACAAGGTGGACTGTGAGCTCATCCACCCATCTAAGCAATAAAAAAAATATATAGCTGAAATACTAGCTAGACCAGCTATTTGGAAGTCTAGCCACCCAAAGTATTTCTCGTACTTCTTGTGGAATTCTCCATCTATAGGTATACTCCGATTCTTATTCAAATCATGTACTTCACAATATTTTCCAAATAATAGGTCCTGAACCAAAAAACTATTAATTTGTAAGCAATATCGAGATAATTTCGATATAGACATTTCGCTGTCGGACTTCCTTACTAGTCGCGTCGGCGAACGTGAGTACCCGTGGCCTGCAAACGGTGCTGCGCGAATGGTCGCCTCGTCCACCGCTTCGCTGTTCGCACCGCCGATCCCCGTGGCCAGGCCGTTAAAGAGGTTTCTGTTTCTCGCTAATAGAGGTTTTGGCAGCTTAAAATGACGGGTCCTGGCTACTACTCTCACTTATAGAGTTTTCTCACTTATCCAGTTGTCACTTACTCAGGTTTGACTGTAGTTCTTTTCTGTTTTTCCTTGCCAATTTATTGTATCTGAATAAGAAATAGCCTAAAAATATTTTTTAAATTTTAAACAAATAATCAACTTAAATAAAAGATTAATAATACATGACCGCAGTAAAGAAATATTGTGTGTTATATAATGGTGATATAGGACCTCTTGTGAGTCCGCACTAGTAGGTACCACCGCCCTGCCTATTTCTGCCGTGAAGCAGTAATGCGTTTCGGTTTGAAGGGTGGGGCAGCCGTTGTAACTATACTTGAGACCTTAAAATTTATATCTCGAGGTGGGTGGCGCATTTACGTCGTAGATGTCTATGGGCTCCAGTAACCACTTAACACCAGGTGAGCTGTGAACTCGTCCAACCATGTAGCAATAAAAATAAATAAATAAAAACTGTGTATGTCAGTCTTTGGTACCCATAACACAGCGACTCCTAATTTGGGGCCAGATGACCGTGCGTGATTTTTTCACAGTTATTATTATTATTATTTGTTAGTGTGAGATGACGCAGCGGTCTTTAAACACGAAATTTAATTAAAATGTTATAATAAATACACTATTCAATATACATCGATATTCAGTTCACAAAATTACTTAATTAATCTTTTTCATAGTAAAGTCTCAATTGCACATCTCACAAACGCCTAATTAACTGTTAATAAAAAAGATAATGGATTAACACGAAACTAGCATTGTTCTATCCGAGAGAAAAAAAAAGTTTAATAAAAACTTTTTTCCGCCATTGTTTTCATTTATTCCCGCGCTTCGAAGCGGCCATATTGTAACGAGTGGAATGCCACGACAAAGTAAATACTATAGTTTGTTAAATAGGGCTAATGCTGAGGTCAAAGTAAAGACTAGGTTATTTTTTTCTTTTCTTTAATGGGTGGACTATTTGGTGTCAGGCCCTATATAAGAGACTATAGTCTGTAGTAAGATAGTAGATAGTCCTAAGGCGACTTTTTGGCGGGAACGCGAGGAGTGAAGTTGTGTGATTTGTTTTATTTTGTCTATTTAGTGTTTCTTCGGGTTTAAATGTGTAATAATGGTGGTTTATTAACTGTTTAATATCTGTTAAAGCGCACAAATGTGGGAAAATGAAACAAAGCCGCTGGAAGTAACTTCTCGGGATCCTCCCAAAAAGTCCACTGAAAAAATCTTAGTAAATGACCACCATTTTACTGAGATTATATTTCATCCCATATCATCTCAATTCATTTCATTTAATTTCATCCCAGTTGATTAATGTCTCAAATTAATCATCTTTATTTCATTTCACTCCATAATATCATTTTTCATAAAAATATGAATAATATAAATTAAAATAAGACATGACTTAAAGGTCTCAGTTACCAGGTCATAAAATCCCTTAAAAAAAAGTCCTAAACCTATATATAGTCTGTTAAATAGGGCTAGATACCCCCGGATTCAACTCCATCCCCCGAGGATACCGTCGAATCCATAAACATCTTCACTGATCACGTCTTGACGGCGATCACAAGATCTTCAAAGCAAGTCGATGTGGAGGATAGCTTCCACCGCATCAGACTTTCCCCCGATCTTAGGGACCTCGTAAGAGTTAGGAACGTGGCAATCCGGGCCTACGATCGATATCCCACGGATTCAAACCGGACTCGGATGCGTCGCTTACAGCGGGAGGTCAAATCCCGCTTGAGCGACGCCCGAAACGAAAACTGGGATAGTTATTTAAAAGAACTCGCACCCACTCACCAAGCATACTGGCGACTAGCTAGGACCCTCAAGTCCGAAACTATCGTCACTATGCCGCCTCTCGTACGCCCCTCAGGCCAACCACCGGCTTACGATGACGATGACAAGGCAGAGTTGCTGGCCGATGCACTGCAAGAGCAGTGCACCACCAGCACTCAACACGCGGACCCCGAACACACTGAGTTCGTCGACAGGGAGGTCGAGCGCAGAGCTTCCCTGCCGCCCTCGGACGCGTTACCCCCCATTACCACTTCCGAGGTTAAGGAGGCGATCGATAGCCTGCAACCACGGAAAGCTCCCGGCTCCGACGGCATCCGCAACCGCGCGCTTAAATTGTTACCAGCCCAACTGATAACGATGTTGGCCACCATATTAAATGCTGCTATGACGAACTGCATCTTTCCCGCGGCGTGGAAAGAAGCGGACGTTATCGGCATACACAAGCCGGGCAAACCGAAGAACGAAACCGCGAGTTACCGCCCCATCAGTCTCCTCCCGGCGATAGGCAAACTATACGAACGGCTCCTTCGTAAACGCCTCTGGGACTTCGTATCCGCGAATAAAATTCTTATAGACGAGCAGTTTGGATTCCGCGCCAGACACTCGTGCGTCCATCAAGTGCACCGCCTCACGGAGCACATATTACTAGGGCTGAACAGGCGGAAACCCATTCCGACAGGAGCCCTCTTCTTCGATATAGCGAAGGCGTTCGACAAAATCTGGCACAACGGTTTGATATACAAACTGTATAACATGGGAGTGCCAGACAGACTCGTGCTCATCATACGAGACTACTTGTCGAACCGTTCGTTCCGATATCGAGTCGAGGGAACGCGTTCCCGGCCCCGTCACGTCACAGCCGGAGTCCCGCAAGGCTCCGCCCTCTCCCCGTTACTATTTAGTTTGTATATCAATGATATACCCCGGTCTCCGGAGACCCATCTGGCGCTCTTCGCCGATGACACCGCCATCTACTACTCGTGTAGGAAGAAGGCGTTGCTTCATCGACGACTTCAGACCGCAGCTACCACCATGGGACAGTGGTTCCGGAAGTGGCGCATCGACATCAACCCCACGAAAAGCACAGCGGTGCTCTTCAAAAGGGGTCGCCCTCCGAACACCACGCTGAGCATCCCCCTCCCGACTAGGCGCGTCAATACCCCCGCCCCCGCCGTTCGCCCGATCACGATGTTCGACCAGCCCATACCGTGGGCCCCGAAGGTCAAATATTTAGGCGTCACCCTCGACAGTAGGATGACATTCCGCCCCCACATCAAGACGGTACGCGATCGTGCCGCCTTCATTCTAGGACGTCTCTACCCGATGATATGTAGGCGAAGTAAAATGTCCCTTAGAAATAAGGTGACACTCTACAAAACTTGCATACGCCCCGTCATGACCTATGCAAGTGTAGTGTTCGCTCACGCGGCCCGCACTCACTTAAAGTCATTCCAAATTATTCAATCCCGTTTTTGCAGGATAGCCGTCGGAGCCCCGTGGTTCGTCAGGAACGTCGACCTCCATGACGACCTGGACTTAGAGTCCACCAGTAAGTATATGCAGTCGGCGTCGATGCGCCACTTCGATAAAGCGGCACGACACGAGAACCCTCTCATCGTGGCCGCCGGTAACTACATTCCCGATCCTGCGGACAGAATGGAAAGCAGTCGACGTCGCCCAAAACACGTCATCTCGGATCCTCCCGATCCACTAACGGTGCTTCTAGGTACTTCAAGCACCGGTCACCGTTCTCGTCGAACCCGTCGCTTGCGACGAAGGGCTCGACGAGTAAATTAACTCTCAGACACAGCCCACTGAGTTTCTCGCCGGATCTTCTCAGTGGGTCGCGTTTCCGATCCGGTGGTAGATTCTGCGAAGCACGACTCTTGCTAGGGTTCGTGTTAGCAACGTCATCAGGTTTGAGCCCCATGAGCTCACCTACAAAAGTTAGGGTTACGCTGACATAGCCTCTCAAGGCTATCAGCTTAGGTAGGAAAAAAAAAAAAAAAAAAAAAAAAGAAGCTAGATACCAGAAAAAATCGATTATCCGTTCAAAATTGATTAATTGAGAAATCGATAATATTTAAACTTATAACGATATTGTTTGCTTGGAACACGAAACTAATGCTAAAAGTCATTTCAATAATTGTCACGCATATTAAATGTTATTATTTATAACAAAAGCTTAAACCATTACCTATTTTAACGTTTATATACGTCATGAGCCCTGGATACTTGGATAGCTAATGTAACTAGGGTTGCCACCTCTTTTTTCTTCAGATTAAATACATTGGTTATTATAGTTAGGAAAAAAAGTACACAGTATTATAATAAAGTACAAATTTATTTTTATTATTATTATGTTTGAATACGTATTTTTTAGTATTGAAGAAATTAAACAAGAAATTGTGACAATTAATGACAGTGACATTGTTGACGTTTGAGGTTAAGTTGCGTTCATAAATACTTTTAAAAAAACGAGTGCTTAGGCGATGTGGCGTTAACGAGAAAATACATATGACTAAACTTTTGAAAATCCCAAAGAAACCAAATCATGCCAAATAAAGTATTATCGTGTAACTATACTGAGACCTTAGAACTTATATCTCAAGGTGGGTGGCGCATTTACGTTGTAGTTGTCTATGGGCTCTAGTAACCACTTAACATCAGGTGGGCTGTGAGCTCATCCATCCATCTAAGCAATAAAAAAATTAAAACTTGTTTCACATTTTAAAAAAAATTATTGCTTCGATGGGTGGACGAGCTCAGAGCCCACCTGGTGTTAAGTGGTCACCCGAGTACGTACAATACTTTATTATAAAGCACGGGTGGCAACCCTAAATGTAACACCACAAGGATTGCACGAGCCTTCCTAATTGACCCTATAAATTAATGTCAACAAACTAAACCAAAACCAAATAGTAAGTACTTTTACCACAATTACCTTCACCCAGCTCGAACGCGGTGACGGACGTCAAAGAAATAGCGCGAATATTTTCCTTGTATTAACGCAATTACGCTATTTCAATGGCGGCTGGTAACTGCTACTTGCCAACAATGATGCATTAACAAATATTTTTATTATAGTTAAACACAACGTTCTTTTTTATTGCTTAGGTGGGTCGAGGAGCTCACGGCTCACCATTTTAACTGGTACCGGAGCCCATAGACATCTACGACGTAAATGCCGCCACCTACCTTTGAGATATAAGTTTTAAGGTCTCAGTATAGTTACAACGACTTCCCCACCCTTCAAGCCAAAACGCATTACTGCTTCACGGCAGAAATAATAGGTGGCGGTAGCTACCAGTGCGGACTCACAAGAGGTCCTACCACCAGTAATTACGCAAATTATAATTTTGCGGTTTTGATTTTTATTACACGATGTTATTCCTTCACCGTGAAAGTCAATCGTGAACATTTGTGGAGTACGTATTTCATTAGAAAAATTGGTACCCGCCTGCGGGATTCGAACACCGGTGCATCGCTCAACACCAATGCACCGGACGTCGTATCCTTTAGGCCACGACAGTAATTACGCAAATTATAATTTTCGTCCATCTTTCCGCGTTTCACAGTAAAATTGTGGAGTATTTCGCTTACGTTAGCTCTTTGAGCATTTAGCATTCACCTGGAACCCCCTCTCCAGAACTCCTGAGTATAGGAGATCCGCAGCGAACCACACTGCTTAACACAGAAATAGGTGGTGGTGGTGGTGGTGAATGCCCTACCACCAGATTCCGCTGAATTTTGTTCAAATACTACATGTTCTCAACACCCGGTCACCGTCCTCGTCGAACCCGTCTTTTGCGACGAAGGGCTCGACGAGTAAATTATCCATAGACACAGCGCACTGAGCTTCTCGCCGGATCCTCTCAGTGGGTCGCACTACACACACACTAGCCCTAGCAAGAGCAAGGCTTCGCAGAAGCAGCAACTCTTGCTAGGGGTAGTGTTAGCCACACTCCCGGTTTGAGCCCCGTGAGCTCACCTACTAGCTCGATGAATCTAGAATAACCCCTCAAGGTTACTAGACTAGGTAGGAAAACAAAAAGTTCTCAACTCGTAAAAGCAACTGGGAATACTAAATCGACAATACAATGTTCACAGCAAAGAATGCGTAATGCCAATGATCCCTCTCGGCCTGAAGGAGACGAAGGAGGTAGACTTCAGGGACCCGTTCAAGGACTTCATCCTGGAACATTACAGCGAGGACGCGGCGCACTACGAGGACGCCATCTCCGACTTTATGGACATGAGACAAGTAGGTCTTTTGTTATTACTAGTGGTAGGACCTCTTGTGAGTCCGCGCGGGTAGGCACCACCGCCTTGTATACCCATCATCTGATGGTAAGTATCGCTCGTGCACCTGAGTAATGTCAGGGGCACAGCTGATACACTACCTAGAACCACTGCGTTCATCCACAGTGCGCTTCCAGAGATCTCTTTTGCCACGTACCTATCATCCGCCTCTTTTTATTTTTTATTGCTTAGTTGGGTGGACGAGCTTACAGCCCTCCTGGTGTTAAGTGGTCACTGGAGCCCATAGACATCTACGACGTAAATGCGCCACACAACGGCTGCCGCTCCCTTCAAACCGAAACGCATTATTGCTTCACGGCAGAAATAGGCACGGTGGTGGTGGACTCACAAGAAGTCCTACCACCAGTAAATCTGGAATGAGCTCCCCTCCAAGGTGCTTCCCAAGCGCTATGACACGTTCTTCTTCAAATGAGACTTGTGGAGAGTATTAAACGGTAGGCAGCGGCCTAACTCTGCTCCTGGCATTGCTGACGTCTTTGAACTCATCATCCGCATCCCCCTTTGAACTCACCACGCCTTCCGCATCCATACTAGTTCATACCCGTTCATACCAGTTCATACCTGATCATTACCGAATGGTAAACCGTCGACGTCGCCCAAAGCACGTCATTACGGATCCTCCTGATCCATTAACAGTGCTTTTAGGCACCACAAGCAACGGTCACCGTCCTCGTCGAACCCGTCGCTTGCGACGAAGGGCTCGACGAGCGAATTAACCCATAGACCCAGCCGACTGAGTTTCTTGCCGGATCTTCTCAGTGGGTCGCGTTTCCGATCCGGTGGTAGATTCTGTGAAGCACTGCTCTAGCTAGGGTCAGTGTTAGCAACACTCCGGTTTGAGCCCCGTGAGCTCACCTACACACATTAGGGTGAAGCTGAAATAGCCTCTCAAGGCTATCAGCATAGGTAGGAAAAAAAACCTGATCATATCTGTTCATACCTAGTCATATCTGTTCATACCAGTTTATACCAGTCTTGCATCATCTATGCAACCAGCAGACGAGCTCGTGTTACACAAACTATGAAGGCCGTCCTGTCCCCAGGCAATCCGGACCCCCGTGCGTTCGACGGCAGGAGTGGCCCTGCTCTTCAAGTACTACAACCAGCTGTACTACATAGAGAGGCGGTTCTTCCCGCCGGACCGGTCCCTGGGCGTCTACTTCGAGTGGTTCGATTCATTAACAGGTACGATTGTTGAACATACAAACACTTTTAGCTGTTCATATAAATAGTCGAAGGCTAAAACGTTTAAGTGTCACTTTTTAGCTTAGAAGCTATCTATGAGATCTGGTGCTATCAATATTTAAAATTAAATAGTTTTGCTATGTCTATAGCCGCCGATACGATTTGCAATCGAGAAGTACCTAACGGTAGGCAGCGGCTTGGCTCTGCCCCTGGCATTTCTGACGTCCATGAGCGACGGTAACCACTCACCATCAGGTGGGCCGTATGCTCGGCTGACTATACAGCAATAAAAAAAAAAAAAAGTTAGAAAACTCATATTAAGCACACAGGTCGTCTTAACACAACCATTCAATCATTAATGCTACAACACCATATCATTAATGCTAGCCCACTGAGTTTCTCGCCGGATTTTCTCAGTAGGTCGCGATTCCGATCTGGTGGTAGATTTTGCGAAGCTCTGCTCTTGCTAGGGCTAGCAAGCTAGTTCTTGCCTATTGTAAATGCATCTTCTGAATACTGAAAGTCTGTGACAAACTTTCACGTGGATTCGTTAAACTGATATTAGTGTGCTAGTTGACACAAGCGGCTTCGTCTGCGCCGTCAAGGAAGAGCTGAGCTGTAGTTTAAGGTGTATTTTCCCGCGGGAAGTTTTCCGGGATAAAAGGTAGCCTATGTCACAAACCATCACTTAAAAACAGGGCTTCAGGGCTCCGCGCAGCAGAGTCCGAGGGCGCCAGCGTTGGCCTTGCAACGTAGTAATTTATATGATATCCAATAGATGTCGCTAAACTAAATAACCTAGTTCGCTGTATCTTTTCCCTCTCTCCACGGTCGAGTGGTTCGCGAGACGATCTGTCTATTTTCTCACTCTCGCTCTTCCTAAATTGTATCTTTTCTCTAGCCGTAACGAATCTGTCACGAGTTAAATTTTATTCGCAACGCGCCCAAAGAATTTCACTTCAAAAATCATTTCATTCCTTTGCTTCATTTCGACGAGACAGAAAGACAAACAAACAAAGAAACACGTATCACATTTATAATATGGTTACTCGCTGGGGTTCGGGATAAATAAAATTCCACCAAAGTACAACTAAAAACTGTATTCGACACTTAGAACACTTAAAACACTTTAAAATTCTCTATTCGCTTCTTCTGCTTCGCTTCAGGTGATCCGTTCGCTGTTTCGCTTCGAGTAGTTCCGATTGCTAACTGACTGCGTGCCACCTCTGCAACGCTTTATAGTCGAGACGAAATACCTAGAATCGTCGAGAATATTCCACACATTTCGAGTATTGGTTTTCCGTTATCTAACAATAGATGGCGTTGTACTTCTCGAGCGTTCTAGATGCTACTAGATCCTTCGATATTCGTTCGACTATTCGGCGATAGATGGCGTTACTCTTACCGTCGTAACAATATTAGTATGGATACATAAATTCGGGTTACATCTATACATATAAATAAAATTGGAGTGTCTGTTTGTAATATTGAAATAACCGCTTCTTACTACATGCATATGAATATATATACGGTACTTACACCAAAATAACATACAATTTTTGTATGTCTGTCTGTTTGTTCCGGCTAATCTCTGGAACGACTGGACCGATTTTGACGGGACTTTCACTGGTAGGTAGCTGATGACATAAGGAGTAACTTAGGCTACCTTTTTTTAGACTAGCTTCGCCCCGCGGCTTCACCCGCGTTACGACAATAACCGCGGGTAACATCGCGAGACTCAGCTATCAATAATAAAGTTTAATGTTTCCGAAGTGAAGGGAGAGCGGGTCGCTAGTTAATAATATAAATGAAGTTTTATATCGACTCACGAAGGAGGAAGCTCAAAAAATAAGCTTAATTCGATGCCACGGTTCTGTTTGTTACAGGAGTCCCATCGTGTCAGCGAACAGTGGCTTTTGAGAAAGCATGTGTCTTGTTCAACATTGCTGGCATTTACACACAGATCGGCGCTAAACAGGTACGTAATAATATGGTCTTTATTCTCTTCACGTTAGGGACTAATTTACTTCATCAAATTCATTGTCCGGATGTGTCCAGGAACGTGGAAGTCGGAGGTATAAGACCCTTGCTTCGTTGTTGTTTTTTTTTTCGTACCAAAAAACATTATGACTTGCAATTTTTATATTCACAAACTAAACCTAAGAAAATTAATAACCATAAATAATATTGGGTGTAAATAATGAGGGGTGAAAGACTATTTGGTTTAAGCAACATATTTGTAATTTTACAGGGGGATCCATTTAATGTTTAAAGTTTAAAAAAAACTTTTTAGACTATTATTATGGGATAAACTTTATTGACGCTTATTAAAAAAAAAAAAAACTGTTGATGCCAATCTGAACTGTTGACCAAATAAAACGCACCTTTAATCACAAAGTTAAATGTCGCGTGTTAAGCGAATTGTCGCTTTAAATCATAAAGCGTTTTATATTGACAAACTAAACCTGTGAAGACTACCCTCAGACACAGCCCACTGAGTTTCTCGCCGGATCTTCTCAGTGGGTCGCGTTTCCGATCCGGCGGTAGATTCTGCGAAGCACTGCTCTCGCTAGGGTTCGTGTTAGCAACGTCGTCAGGCTTGAGCCCCGTGATGAGCTCACTAGTTAAGGTTACGCTGAAACAGCCTCTCAAGGCTTTCTTTCAGCTTAGGTAGGAAAAGGTGCTTCTAGGTACTTCAAGCACCGGTCACCGTCCTCGTCGAACCCGTCGCTTGCGACGAAGGGTTCGACGAGTAAATTAACTCTCAGACACAGCCCACTGAGTTTCTCGCCGAATATTCTCAGTGGGTCGCGTTTCCGATCCGGCGGTAGATTCTGCGAAGCACGGCTCTTGCTAGGGTTCGTGTTAGCAACGTCGTCAGGCTTGAGCCCCGTGATGAGCTCACTAGTTAAGGTTACGCTGAAACAGCCTCTCAAGGCTTTCTTTCAGCTTAGGTAGGAAAAAAAAAGAAAAGACTAATAACCCAAAACAATATCGACGAGTGAAAGACATTGATGGAAAAAAACCAGTGTTTGAATTTGTTTAGTTTACAAGGGGGTTCCGTTACAGGAGCGCAGTCGTTGCGCCGGGCTGGACGGCGCAGTGGACGCGCTGCTGCGTGCGGCCGGCGCGCTCCGGTACATCCACGAGAACTTCACCAACGCGCCCTCGGTGGACCTCGCCGCAGACACACTCCTCGTCCTCGGCACCCTCATGACGGTGAGCTCACCGCACCCTCACACAAGACACACACACTGACCACTTCATTTCATATCATCTCACATCATATCACAACTTTTCATGTCATATCATATCATATCATATCATATCATATCATATCATTATCATTTCAAATCATTTTATGTAATTTCATATCATATCACATCACATCACATCATATCACGTCATATCATATCATTTCATATCATTGTTTATTAGGCACACATTACAAGCTAAAAATATACAAAAATAACAACAAGTAAAAAACTGTCTTGCAACATAAGTCCACAAGTATAGTTGTCGTGGTTGCGCAGGCCCAAGCCCGCGAGTGTCTGCTGGAGAAGCTGCAGCTGCAGGCGGGGGGCGGGGCGGGGGGCGAGGCGGGTGACGTCACGCTGGACCTGGCGCAGGAGAGCGCGCACCTGGCCCACACCTACCGACAGCTGCACGCCAAGGTACCACCACCACGCGACGTTGGGACCTAGAGCACCAGCTATAGACCCAAATGGGAAGCCGCAAAACATTATTATACATTTCGTTCATGAATAAGTCTTCCTCCTTGCGACGATAATCCTCAATGCTAAGGCTCGTGGCTTCCTCTTACAACTTTCTCCTGGATTATCCTGCGCCACTCCTGCCTATCCTCAGCTGTGTGGATGCCAACGTGGACTGAAGTGTTAAGGGTACCTTTTAAAAGTATAATCATGTACAATGTACTGGTGGTAGAACCTCTTGTGAGTCAGCGCGGGTAGGTACCACCACCCCGCCTATTTCTGCCGTGAAGCAGTAATGCGTTTCGGTTTGAGGGGTGGGGCAGCCGTTGTAGCTATACTCAGACCTTAGAACTTATATTTCAAGGTGGGTGGCGCATTTACGTTGTAGATGTCTATAGGCTACAGTAACCACTTAACACCAGGTGGGATGTGAGCTCGTCCAACCATCTAGATTAGACAATAAAAAAAATTACGGAGGGTAGATATAAGGAGCACCATTCCAATGTATTAAAAAGCGTCCGCTAAATGGGAGTCAATTAAGAGACTTCACTTTTGTGCTTCAAGGCCGCGACGTTTACGTTGCGGTCCACGGGCCCCGGCTCGCTTACCAGTCAACGCGCTGAACGCACAGTTTTGTTACTGCTTCCAGATGCAAACCGAGAGTGTCTTCAACTACGTGCCATACTCGTGGGTCTCCCTGGTCCACGTCAAGACTGAGTTCTACCACGGTATGCATTCTCCAGATTCCCTCGCCACCACCACTGTTTCAAGGCCTAATATTTTGTTGTGTTAGCTGATGAGCACACAGTCCATCTGATGGTAAGTGGTCAACATCGCTCGTGGACATCAGCAACGTCAGGGGCACGCCCGACGTGTTGTAGTAATAGAAATCTACATAATTACTTCAGAGCGCCGCGTAGGGCACCGGTGACCTACACGACCGTCAAAGGGATAATTGAACGAACCCTTGACTCTGGTTGCAGCGCTCGCGCATCAGTACTGCGGCACGGCGCTGCTCCACTCCACTCCCTCTGCAGAGATGAGGGAGAGACTCGACGCGCTGTACTCCAACGAGAACGACAGGAGTCAGCAGAACGGTTCGTGGATTGTTTCTTAATTCGCGAAGCAGCTGCTCTGGAGTTGTCAGGTCTCCTTCGGAGGCGTTTGGGTAGCTGTTAGCAAATCCCACCCCTCCTGGCTGAGCATTTGCTCGCCCACCTGTCCTGGTGAAACTGGAAAGGATTGTAACTATACTTGAGACCTTAGAACTGATATCTCAAGGTGGGTGGCGCATTTACGTTGTAGATGTCTATGGGCTCCACTTAACACCAGATGGGCTGTGAGCTCGTCCACCCATCTAGGCAATAAAAAAAAAAGTACTCCAGGCCACCAGTAATGCCTCAATTATAAATATTGTTTTTATTTAACTGACAATCATGTTCGCGACAGCTGTAGCCCATAGACAGCATGAATTGAACGCCGACACTCTGTAAACCGAGGCTGAAAATAGTATTGACGGCTGGAAATGTGTATACGGCAGAATTAGAGCAGGGTCGTGATACCTAATGCCAAAATCAAGGTCGATAACCTCAATTGCATTAGAATAAACATGGAATAGTTGAAGACATGAGTGGATGAAGGGGACATGATACAATTTGTTAATTTTGAGAAAATGGACAACAAACTTTTGTCACTTGTGCTTTTTCTTCGTACATAACTCCTTCAACACATGCAATTTCTAAAAATAGCCTTTCAATTCGTAGCTTTAAGGTCCAATATTGTTTATAGGCACATAACACCTTCATTCAATGTAAAAACTCAAAAATCTTAAAAATGGTACTTAACCCATTCATCCACTCAGGTCTTCAGCTCTTTTTAAAACCATGATTTGTATAATTATGTTCTGTGATAAGTGTTTAGTTAATATGCTCTGATTTGAACAGTGCTTTTGTATTCGTCAGGTAACTCCATATTGAAAGAGCAAGACTATGACCTCACAGCCCTGGGAAGGGCGCATCTAGCCGAGGCCGTCGCCCTCTATGAAGAAGCGTTAAGACTACAAAGAATGTGCAGGTACGCTAAGCTTGTTTGAAATGATGGATAAAAGATGGCGCTTTTTTAAATTTTCTTATTAATGGTTTAGTTTAATGTCCTCAGAAAATAGATGGCGCTGTTTCAAGATTAGTCGCTATGTCTGACTTTATAAAGAAAATTATACTCACATATGATTCTCAGTTGTGCACGTGTATTTTATTCACGGATTACCTAGTAATTAGCATAACCCGCAGACATCACTATGCAATGCCCACTCACCTTGAACCATGAGGCTGTAATATCAATATTAGTATCTCTCTAAATTCTTCATTACACAGATTCCTCCCGATCCATTAACGGTGCTTCTAGGTACCTCAAGCACCGGTCACCGTCCTCGCCGAACTCTTGCGCCGAAGGGCTCGACGAGTAAACTAACCAATAGACACAGCCCACTGAGTTTCTCGCCGGATCTTTTCAGTGG
The DNA here is from genome assembly GCF_030267445.1 of Bombyx mandarina. NCBI lineage: Eukaryota > Metazoa > Arthropoda > Insecta > Lepidoptera > Bombycidae > Bombyx > Bombyx mandarina. The sequence continues at coordinate 7,283,415 of NC_143226.1, forward strand.
TTCGCGTTTCCGATCCGGTGGTAGATTCTGCGAAGCACTGCTCTTGCTAGGGCCAGTGTTAGCAACACTCCGGTTTGAGCCCCGAGAGCTGACCTACACGCTAGGGTGTGACTGAAATAGCCTCTCAAGGCTATCAGCATAGGTAGGAAAAACCCTTTTTTTTCTTATTATTCGGAGCATTGTAAGATAAATGAATTTCCTCAGAGAGTTACGGGACAAGGAAGCGCTGTCCGTGGTGGTTCGAGCTCATTTGGAGCAGGTGGCGCAAGAACAGAACCCGAAGGCGGAACAAAACGACTTCACGGATCTACTGGACGCACCCAACATCACGCGTGAGTACTACAACTAATTGTTCTACTCCGGCACGTGGATAACTTCAACATTACAATATGTCCTTCTTCAAACGAGACTTTTTTTTTATTGCTTCGATGGGTGGACAAGCTCACAGCTCACCTGGTGTTAAGGGGTTACTGGAGCCCATAGACATCTACAACGTTAAACGCGCCACCCACCTTGAGATACAAGTTCCAAGGTCTCAGTATTGTTACAATGGCTGCCCCGCCCTTCAAACCGAAACGCATTACTGCTTCACGGCCGAAATAGGCAGGGCGGTGGTACCTACCCGCGCGGACTTACAAGTGGTCCTACCATCAGTAATGACGCAAATTATAAATTTTGCGGGTTTGATTTTTATTACACGATGTTTTATTCCTTCACCGTGGAAGTCAATCGTGAATATTTGAGAGGCATTGCTGACGTCCATGGGCGACGGTAACCATTCACCATTAGGTGTGCCGGATGCTTGTCTGCCTCCAAAGGCAATAAAAAAAGAAATTCACAGCCCAAGGTTTATTTAAACGTATAGCAGCCTCTACTAGGTCTACCTAAATTACATTGTCAAAATCTTCGATCTATTGCAGCGTCATCGAAATTTCAACTGGCTCTTACACCTCCGGACTTCTCGCAGTACCGAGTCGAGGACTTATTCAAATCCCTCGGACCCATCGCGGTCTTCTCAGCCAAGCGGCACTGGAGCGCTCCTAGATTAGTCCAGCTCCAGAAAAACACAAGAAGAAGAAACTCCAGGATCGAAGACCCAGACCAAGAGAGACTAAAAAGATCGAACGACAAAAGGGACAGATCAGAAGACAACAGCGCCTACTACAACCAGAACAGAAGCGACGAGAAGCATTCGGAAGATTACGAGAAGAAACTCCTCAAAGTGACGAAACAGAACGGGATATACATAAACAGCTATAATAACAATTTCGAATACCACCCCAAAGTCTTGGACTACGAGTCGAAATACGATTACAGGACTGAGAAAGGAGACAGAGAGAACGGGAAGAAAAATGGGAGGGAGAGAAGGAAAGACCAACTGAGGAGGGCGGCCAGTGAATACAATGTCTCTGGTAAAGACGACGAGGGGTTCGGGTTCTCCGTAAGAGGGGACGCTCCGGTCGTCATAGCCGCCGTCGAACCCAACTCCTTGGCAGATGTGAGTATGAGACTACGGGAACCCATGTGGTTCGCTGACGGAGCCTTGTACGTAGGCTCATAGTCGCTCAACAAGCGACGCTATGGAGTGGAAGACTCGCAGCAGAACCCTGGTAACCGACATAGACAGAATTACAAGGTAGAAGTGGCAGTGAGTAAAGCACATTCCTCGTAAGGCGCAGCGAGAGTTGCTAATTAGTAGGAGTAGGTGGACCGATAACCGGATAATGGTCGCAGGAATTCGTTGAATGCACTCGGCATAGATTGCTCCATGTGCAAAACTTTAAAATTCATAGACCTACGATGATGATTTGTGCCACTGGTAACGTAAAACTAGTGTCTGTGTGCTAGTGCGAGTTTTTAACGTTCTCGATAGCGTAAAAGTTAACTCAAATTTGTATGGAGTTCGAACGTGTGCTTACGTTTGCGGCTAGGGGCGCTGTTCCAACTGCATATAATTTTGACTTAACTTTTACACTATCGAGAACTTTAAAAAGCTCGCACAAAGCACTCAAAACTCGGAGTCGACTTGTACTATACGAAGCTTTGGAATGAATGAATAATGGAATTTTATTTAATGTTTTGTGGTGAAATTTATATGTACCCTCATGTTTTAAGATTAACATATTTCCTTTTGCTGCTGCCTTTATTGATTCTAGCCATTAAAATTTAATATTATGTCCCAGATTGGTGGAATGCGGGAAGGAGATTTCATTATCTCGGTCGGTGACGAGGATGTCAAGTGGAGTTCGCACGATGAGGTCGTGAGGCTGATACAGCAGGCCGCGGACACGCTCACCTTGAGGCTTGCGACGCCCATGGATAAGAGTTCCATCAAGGTAAGTGATTTATTTTTCGTTTCATTTCATATCAATTAATAGTGTAAATTATTTTATTCCCATTAAAAGTATTTTTTTGATTTATTTAGATAATCTTTAACTTTTATTTACGTTTTATTATTTCTAACCACAAAAACTATAATAATCGATACGTCGGAAATAGTATGATAACAACTAAAATGTAAAAAAAGTAGTTTCAATTAGTATGAATGACATTCAATATATTCAGTCAGTTTGAAATTTACTTATTTAAAGGAACTCTAGTGGATAATAAAAATCAAGTCTGTTGTTGTTGCCTTAACAGGGATAATATATGAATATTCAATATTCAGGCGGAAGTCTTACTACGTGAAATACTCTGAGCTTGAAGTTAGACCCGTAGCGATATAAAAGTCTTAAAACATCATTGTAGAATATCCCGTAGAAAGAGATGGAGGAAGAGATATTTTGATGTGTATTTCCCCCGCAGCTGCCCCCCGCCGCGGTGCGACCTCCCCCCTCCAGCGAGGGCTCGGTGTCGGCGGCCTCCAGCGCCTCCAGCGGCTCTTCCCGCGCCACCCCACGCCCCGCCCCCCGCGCCGCCGCCCCGCGCCGCGCCCCCTCCTGGAACCCCTTCCGCCGGCATTCGTCCCGGGACAGCAGCGCGCACCGCCCAGACCACAACGTCATATTCAGATAGATCACACTTGTCCCACCCCACGTACGTAATCGTTGGCCCCTTGAAGGAACATTGTATTCGCGTAGACCGCATCTGGTCGGTACGAGTGCGGTACAAACTGTACAGCATCGAATTCTGCTATGCGACGCAGGAGTTTAATTGAGGAGGGCTTGGCTGAGACTGCCAAGACGGACATACAAATTCATCTCGTCCATAAGCTATTTTAATGTTTCCGAAGTTAAGGTATTTATAACTTCGTGGATTGTATATTTGAAAGAATAATAACACTTAGATACGTTTTAACAAGACATTAACATTGTTTGCTCCCGATATATAGATGGCACTGAACGGTTATTCGTCAATTTAGTAACAACATTAATTGTTATTATGTACAGAGGTAGAATAAGCTTTTTTTGTAAAGAAACAGGTAGCCATTTTATTCTAAACGAAAAGTACGACAATTTGGATCAAAAGGTATGCGAGGAACAAATCATTTTACATACAACACGTCACGACTCCCCACTAGTGACGTCACACGTTTACTTTGACCCGGATTAATCATAGAATTACTATGTTACATTTAAATAAATAAATATAATTAAAAAAAAATATAATCACTGTCCCATCGTGTTATTCCAATTAAGATTTAATCAACTGCTTCTTAGAACAATCTAAGTGAACAATTGTCACTTTAGATGTCGGCGGCATATATTTAATCGATGGCAATTAATTCAATGCACTTTATAACCAAACCAGTGACATCGGAGTAATCATTGTATTTATCTGTACATATCTCTTAAATTTCGCGACGACGCCTTCCTGTCGTCACTTTGTCGCTTAAGTATCGTTTTAGACCGTCGCTGGTATATGCATTGCAAACATTATTAAGAGACTGGTTCTTACCACGACTTTTTTGCATGTGTATGCAGAAGAGCTTAAACACCATGTGATAGTGAGTGATTACCGTGGCTCATGGACATCAGCAATGCCGGATTCACAGTTAAGCCGCTGCCTACCGCCAAAATCTTAATAAAATTCAATGAGTTCTCAATGTTTTATGTCGCGTTCAAACACACCCATATAAGAACCCGTTAAATACTAATTTCGCGTTTAAACTCACCCATATAAAAACCCGTTCAATACAATGTTCATTGTATTGTAATTATATTGCTATAATAAATTTTACTGGTGGTAGGACCTCTTGTGAGTCCGCGCGGGTGGGTACCACCACCCTGCCTATTTCTGCCGTGAAGCAGTAATGCGTTTCGGTTTGAAGGGTGGGGCAGCCGTTGTAACTATACTTAGACCTTAGAACTTATATCTCAAGATGGGTGGCGCATTTACGTTGTGGATGTCTATGGGCTTCAGTAACCACTTAACACCAAGTGGGCTGTGATCTCGTCCACCCATCAAAGCAATAAAAAAAAAATCCTACGGTATAAATTCGCGTGCTTTATTGCTTATAAACTCCGTCCATGCAACTAAGATTGTTGATGATTGTAAATTCGTGCGAAGAGAATGTGTTCAAGCAAGATTATTCCCTAATAGTCTTAATAATAAAATAGTTTATATAGTTGAAAACTGTTAAATGTGAAACAATTATTCAATGGCTATGAATGTTCCAAAGCGTTGTTGTACGTATTAATCAGAAGGTAATCAATCAATTTAATTATTGGATGGTGTCATCCGAAAAATAATCCACTAGAATATTCATTATAAAACATGTCAATGTTAATGAAAGTCAATAATAGTGACACGTCTGGCTTTCTTGTGCGCACGAATATAGTTCACTAGCGCCATCTGTTAATCAATGTACCCAACTAAATTCAAGTTTGACGGGAAGCCATTTTTGTTTTCAATTTAAACCGCCCTTTAATTGAATTATCAAATTATCCGTCGCCATCATCGAGCCATCTTACGTACCTTAAATGTATGGACATTAGAATCATTGCGTTCGCGATCTGTGTTGATATGTCATTTTGAATTATCATTAATATATTTTCTGTACGAGTCGGTGATTTTATCGCAAGTAGAATCAGATGAGAATGAGACCAGCTAGTTTATTGAATGACAAATTAATGGCATTTCATTATATTTTTAATAATTGTATTCATTAGTTTAGCGTTCTAGAGAAGCCGAACGAAGTATATATAAGCAAATACAAAATACAATTAATCTGCATTATATTTTATTTATTTATTTTATCTTTATACTTATTGTAGACAAAAAGAAAATACAATAAAAACAGATTTAAAGAATGTCTAAATACTATGTACAAAGGCGAGCTTAACTCGTTCATGAGTTTTCTTCCAGCAAACCATTAGCAGAGAGAAATACGATGTATAAGAGAGGAATAGTGTACAATATAAAAGGTATTAAAGCATAATTTTTAAACTAATCTTTAAAAAAAGAAACTAATATATAATGAAAAATACATATAAATAAACATACATAAAACAATAACTTAAATACAATTAAAGTGACAGGAAATGTTTCCTCATTTGACTCTTAAAAACTTCTAGAGAGGAACTAGCACGAATAGGTATTATCTATAGGAAATTATATATAATTGTCACAAAATATCTTTATTTGTAATTACATATTATCTGCTAATGTATATTTTTAATAAATAAATAAATTTTACTGTGTTATTTTGGTTGTGATCGATTAAAGATAACCAAACGTAATTTTAAATGTTAAATTGATCGCATCCAAAACTTCGGAATTGGCGGGAGAGTGAGGTGATGTCGGCCATGTTGTTGTTTAAAAATAAATGTTTATTTTTGTGTTTTTTTCTTTCGTCAAATCTCCATTCACATGTAGACTGATTATAATATCGCTCCTCATAACTAAAAGTATCAACTGAAAAAAATATCTATGCAATATTCCGGAATATCTCAAAAATCTACTCGTAATCTCGTGTCGTGTTGTCTCAACAAAAAAAAATTGTTTTCCGTTATAAATAAATAATCTTTATCCTAAGGAAAAATCTTCTATAATTATAAACTTTTCCGGGTATGACCTTGACCTTAGACGTCGATAGAATTGCCATACTAAAAAAATAAAGAGCAGAATCAAAAAAACATTCATAGAGTTTGTTGGCACTTGTCTGACCCCACAATTTAAAATTTTACAAACCTCTGAGTTAATACTGTTTTAATTTTGAGGCGCGATTTTCTACTGTTATTTAAATGTAAAATATATTTAAATGAAAATGTATATCGATGTATAAACATTAGAAATATAAATATAATTTGTTGTTGTTGGTGTATTGTATTTAGTTAAAAACAATAAAAGCGTTTCATCAAATTTTGTTTTTTTATAATATAATATTGTTCTTAGCGTGAATTGCGCCCGCGCTCCGTGTTATATTGAGATAATGTGTAATGTTGTCTTTTTTTTTTATTGCTTAGATGGGTGGACGAGCTCACAGCCCACCTGGTGTTAAGTGGTTACTGGAGCCCATAGACATCCACAACGTAAATGCGCCACCCACCTTGAGATAGAAGTTCTAAGGTCTCAAGTATAGTTACAACGGCTGCCCCACCCTTCAAACCGAAACGCATTACTGCTTCACGGCAGAAATAGGCAGGGTGGTGGTACCCACCCGCGCGGACTCACAAGAGGTCCTACCACCAGTAATTACGCAAATTATAATTTTGCGGGTTTGATTTTTATAACACGATATTATTCCTTCACCGTGGAAGTCAATCGTGAACATTTGTCGAGTACGTATAAAAAAAAAAAAAAAAAATGTCTGCTGCTGCGGGCGTGAACTATCCTCCAAAGACGCAGCAATTTCTGAAATCAATGTTTTCACAGCATACAATAGTGTTACGCGCTGGGGTTCGGGATAAATAAAAATTTAACCAAAGTAAAACTTAAAACTGTAACTGTAACACTTAGAACACTTTAAAACACTCAACAAACACTATTCGCTTGTTCCGCTTCGCTTCAGGTGATCCGTTCGCTGTTTCGCTTCGAGTAGTTCCGATTACTGACTGACTGCGTGCCATCTCTACAACGCTTTTATAGCCGATACCTTATCCCTAGAGTTATCGAGAATATTCCACACATCTCTAGTAGTAGTTTCCGCTATCTGACAATAGATAGCGTTGTACTTCTCGAGCGTTCTAGGTGCTACTAGATCCTTCGATATTCGTTCGACTATTCGGCGATAGATGGCGTTACTCTTACCGGCGTAACAATAGCTTATGGCTCAACTATTCCGTAGCTAATGTTTCCCTTTATATAAATCATAAGTGCGAGTCAATAACTGATAGTTTTTACCTCCACCCACTGGCTGATAATCTAAGGGTCTATTTCAGCTACGCGCGAACGGGTAGGTGAGCTCACGGGCTCAACCTGAGATGATTGGCTAACACTAGCCCTAGCAAGAGCAGTGCTTAATCCTAGCAATAATGTACTTATCATCTACCGTCACGTACGTAACAGCATACACATAACGACAGTTGCCATGATGCGCTGATACAACAAACCCAACTATTATTAATTTCATCTGTTTTTTTTTATCTGTTAACACAGACCACGGTATTAGAGTGAAGTTATAAAATCATTGTATTGTCATTAATGACTTTTACAAAACCGTCCGGCTTGTTACAAAGTTCCAACCAAAATAAATAATATGTAAGTAGTTTAAAATTTAAATAAGAAAGGCTTTAAAATAGCAAATCGAACTAATAAAACATTCATTCGTTTTCTGTAAAGTCGGCTTCGTCAGACAAAAAGTTTTACGTGATAACGTCAGTAGCAGAACTATTTAAACTGCTAACTCTGACGTCACGCGAGAAGAGAGATAAATGTGTCACAATCCAACGCTTGGGCCGATCGTGCCTCTCTATCGTTTGTTCCGCGCCCTCGCTTGCACGCTCAGGCTCAGCCGGAACGTGACAAAATAAATTACATGCAACCAGTATTCATCATCCGATTTATAAGATGTTGTACGTCAAAATAACAATTATTTTTTATCCTCTTGATACTGGTTAAAATCAAATTGTTGTAATGTCATCCTTAATGCTTGTGCGAATTTTTAAGTTAATTAATGTGCTTACTGCAAGTTTTTTAACACCTCGATATCGTAAAAGTTAACTCAAATTTGTATGGAGTTGGAACAGCGCCCCTAGCGGCAAACGAAGGGTAGTTGTTCCAACTTCATACAAATTTGAGTTAACTTTTACGGGATCGCGAAGTTAAAAAACTTGTACTGAGCACACTAAAATCTAGGACTCAGTGAAAATAACGTTCAAAGATTTCGTTACATAAAAACATACAAAGCTAATAAAATACATGTAATAAAAAAAAAACCATTCTTATTGCACAAAAAGAAAATCTTTATTTTGATTATAACTTCAAACAAAAAATAGTACAATCATTCATTAGACCACTTACCGAAATTGAACACAAACAAACAACGATATTTCTTACGTAAACACATTGAAATCTACATAAAATCAACTAACAAAATCAAATAACAATAAAACAACAATAACAATGAAACGCGGCTAAGCCAAATAAACAACAAAACAACACTTTCAGTAAATTTTAATTGTTGTCTTTATTACATAAAATATATTGACTGAGGTACTAATTCGTAACAATATACTATTTCCTTAAATTGAAAATATAGCAATATATCAGTTCCAAAGAACTTTTAAAATACAGCAAGATTTAAAATGTTTCATTGACATCTGAAGAAAAATATTGAGAATAGATTTGTATTAATTAATTAATTACATGGATGTAAAAAAACAATGATATATATTTGAATAATATATTATAATTTCCAATCACCAAACAATCTCACAAGAATGTGATACAGTCCTTCTTTATAAAACCGAGGGATCTGATTACAATCGCTAACATACTAGGAACTTTCATTTCAGTTTTTTTTAAATAATACTTTTTTTATTATTATTTTCCTTTTCGATTTTAATATATTTTTTAAATTGTTTTATTGTCCTTGTAGGCAGACGAGCATACGACCCACCTGATGGTGAGTGGTTACCGTCGCCCATGGACTTCAGCAATGCCAGGGGCAGAGCCAAGCCGCTGCCTACTAAATAATAATAAAATTAATACTCTCCACAAGCTTCGTTTGAAGAAAGACATGTAAAACTGCGAGATATATTATAATAGAGCAAGAGCCCGCGACAGCCAGACCTTCGTTATTTTATAAAAGCTGAAAGTTTCTCTGTATATGTCTCCAGCACAGGTAAGAACGACCCCCGACTATAGAGTTCCGATTGTGGTTACTTGGGCAGGTAACAGGCAGTAAAGGTATATAAAATAGTACCTTAAATTCGTTAAAGTATAAAGTTATTTTTTTTTATTAATTACTCCAGAATATCTTTAGAAATCACGATATCCATTGCCGGACACTTTTTACAGTTGCTACCCCCTGCCGGACACCCCTAAACTTTAATAAATTTTAATTATACTTTCGTTATACTATAAAAGCTGAATTTTATATATGTTACTTAGGGACTTATAAAAATATGTTCATGCGGGTGTGAGTGAGACAGAGTGCTTAGTCTATTGTGATCTTTTAAGATATCCAATAAAAAATAATTTTATTACGTTCATAGCAATGTTATAGAAAGTAAAAAATGTTATTTTAATATTATAAAGTACGAACAAAATATTATTACATGTCAAAGAAAAATATTTAATCGTTCTTATAATTTTCCTCATTGTCGTCGATATTTTCGTTATCTTCATCGTCGCTACTACAGTTACTCTAGTCTATTGTCACCAATATCCAATACCTTATCCATCAGTTTCTGAAAAAAATTAAGAAAAAGTATACAATTTGAATAATTAAAAAATTATGTGCAATAATTTGTCATAATAATTACATACCTGATTGAGTTTTGAGCGAATCTCCAACATAACTTGGTATTTGTCATCTTTCAATACCCCGCCATTATTATCCGGGTTGATATGAGGTTGGATTTTTTAGATGAGCACTATTCCAAATTTTATATATATAATTTGATCGCAAAAATTGCCGCAATAGCTCGCTTTTACAAGTTGGTAGATTGCTAACGTAAAAAATTCGCAATTTCTTTCGGTCAAAAGCTTCGTTTACATCAGAGACTGTATACGAGTCGATGAATATTAAAATTTGAAGTCGAGCAGCATCAACATCAATTACATTACGGACATTGTAAACATTGCATATAAATCTGAATGATATTATAGATGTTTTGTTGTTGATCTAAATTTTCAATTGATTCGCTGTTACGGAAATTCTTGAAAGCTTCCTGGTACTTTAGATATTTTTTTAATGTTTTATATGATTTTAATTTTCCTTTCCTGAAGAATGCACGATAAATCCCAGAAATGACAGCTGATGTGCAGTAAAAGATCACAATAGACTAAGCACTCTGTCTCACTCACACCCGCTTGAACAGTTGCTACCTCGCGCTCGCACCTACAGCGGGCTCTCAATGTGTCCGGCAAGATGTAAGAACCATTAAAACTGTCTGGCTATTGGGGTAACATATTTTTATAAGTCCCTAAGTAACATATATAAAATTCAGCTTTTATAGTTTAACGAAAGTATAATTAAAATTTATTAAAGTTTAAGGGTGTCCGGCAGGGGGTAGCAACTGTAAAAAGTGTCCGGCAATGGATATCGTGATTTCTAAAGATATTCTGGAGTAATTAATAAAAAAAAAAACTTTATACTTTAACGAATTTAAGGTACTATTTTATATACCTTTACTGCCTGTTACCTGCCCAAGTAACCACATTCGGAACTCTATAGTCGCGGGTCGTTCTTACCTGTGCTGGAGGCATACACAGAGAAACTTTCAGCTTTTATAAAATAACGAAGGTCTGGCTGTCGCGGGCTCTTGGGCTATAAGAAATAAAATGTATAAGCACAAATATTTTTAATTGCATCATGCATGTAGTTTCGGAATTAAATGGCTTTATTATTATAAACAATTAACAAACTAGAATCGAACCCTAAAACTAATTACCCTGCTGCTCTAATACACTGTTGAGTCGCAGCCCAAATATGGCGGACCGTTGTCCATGCTCCGCAGCAGTTTCTCGCCGGTGTGCTTAGTGCGAGTTGTTTAACGTTCTCGTTAGCGTAAAAGTTAACTCATATTTGTATGGAATGGGATCGTTTGCCTACGTGTGCCGCTAGGGGCGCTGTTCCAACTGCATACAAAATTGGGTTGACTTTTACGCTATCGAGAACGTTAAGAAACTCGCACTAAGCACACTGATCATCTCAGTGGGTCGCGTTTCCGATCCGGCGGTAGATTCTGCCAAGCACTGCTCTTGCTAGGGCTAGTGCCAGCAACGACGTCAGGTTTGAGCCCCGTGAGCTCACCTACTAGTTAAGGCGACGCTGATATAGCCTCTCAAGGCTATCAGCTTAGGTAGGGGAAAAACTGCTCCATTAGGCATTGCTACCGAGACGCATTTCTCTCAAAAAGATTCTTCGTGAGATCATAAACGCCGAAGAATACGAAGCCGCCGAGCGTGAAGGCGAGGAGGCGCGGCGTGGCGCCCGCAAATAGGCCCCGGACGCCGCCGCGACAGTATATCTCCTCGAGGACCGGACGTATTCTCAGTTTCCGCGTGACCGCGTAGTCCGGGGCCAGCATGATGCGCGTCTTGGCGAGGTCCAGAGGCGTGGTGACGGCCCCCGCGAACCCACCAGCCGCGGACCCGCACAGCGCTGTCTGCACACACAATACTTTACCAGCTCAACGCGAACACCACCACGCATTGGCATTGACAGTGACATTGGCACATAGGTGACATTTGACATTCAGTTATACGCTAAACGACCATATATGGGGTCAGTTTAAAAAAAAAAATGAACATACACTATGTTTTGTTTTTTTACTTATTATTATCAGCCCACCGACGCCCACTACTGGACATAGGCCTCCCCCAAACCTCGCCACTTTACTTATTGAATTGTTTTTAACATCAAGCGAAAAAATGTATCTTGTATCCTTTCTCTCTAGCCGTAACGAATGTCGCGAGTTAAATTTTATTTTCAACGCGCCTAAGAAGTTACCCTGACTGCTGACTTGAAAAAATGCTATAAAAATGACCAAATGAATTCTCCGCGCGTCACGTACCTGAAAGCTGGACAGTTGTCCGTCGTTGTGGTTCCTGAGGGTCGTCTTCAGGAGCTCCCATACGGGCATCTCTATGAAGCTGAACGGTAAATCCCTAGCGACTGTAGACACGAATCCTCTATACACGCCCTTGCGAAAACCTTCCGTTTTGTATGCCTACAAGTGAGAACAACATAAGAAAGTCCAAAATCGAAATGTTCATACCATGACATAAATAGAAAACTAATCTATATATATAAAAATGAAACCCGTTTTCCGTTGTCACGACATAACATGAAAACGGCTTGACCGATTTGGCTAATTTTGGTCTTGAATTATTTGTGGAAGTCCAGAGAAGGTTTAAAAGGTATAAAAATATGAAAATTCTCGGAATTAAATAAAAATAACAATTTTGTTTTCCCTTTGACGTGTCCCCCGTCGGACGGATTCCTTTTGTTTGTTTTAAGTTTATTCTATATAAAAGTTTAGGTCTTTTATTTATCGATTGAGGCACTACCAAGTCTGCCGGGTTACATATATATATGTAACCTCTATACGATTAATCTTAAAAGAGGTTAATATGTTATAAAGATGACATAAATAAAATTTCGAATATTGAAACATTAGAACATTAGAAGGTACATTAAAAATATAAAAGCATTTTGAAATATTAAAATATAAAAAGATATAAAAACAGTGGTGAAGGAATAGCTTTAAATGTTCTTTCTCTTTATAAGAGCAACTCAATTTGTGCCATAGTTTTACTAAGCTAAACTGTATTTTGATATAAATAAAATAATACATTATATATATATGTATATATATATATATACAGTCAAAACCGTTTACTGCGACATCGTTTAGAACAACATGCCGGTTATAACAACCTAGAACAAAGGTCCCGGCTGAATGCTATATGACCGCCTTATTAAAAACATTGCTTTATACGACATTGCTTATAACGACATACCTCATAAAACGACCACATTTAAATAATATTTCGGAGAATTAGATCTGTTAGAACAACCGGCTAAGCTGTATTGTAAACAATTTGAATAGGCATCCACATTTGTCTTCAGTGTCTATTAAAATCAGGAATGAAAACAATAGGATTTAGTTTAGTGCAGGGTCTTTTCTAATTCTTAGAAACAAAACACGTGCATGCAGTAGAGTCAAAGACCGCTTCTTCATCTCTTCAGTTAGTTTATTACTTATCTATACACAAAACGCACCAAAACTTTGTGGAGTTATTCGTGAAACTTTCAAAATGTCGCAAAGAAAAAGAAATCAAATTAATATTGAAGAAAAATCGCGTATTATGTAAATATATTTTTCCAATAATTCCCTATCGATTTGTTTGTACTTGCACGATACACATTAAACATCACCGGTTGTTACGACTATCGGTTTTTACGACTGAATATGAGCAGTCCCTTCGATATCGTTATAACAGATTTTGACTGTATACTTATTCAATTAATGGAATATTTTACTGTTTTAGTAAATTCGCAATGAAGAAGGAACAAAACCTGAGCGTCAGTAAACTTACTCAATCAGTCACCGAGGCAGTTAATTGCAAGCAATAAAATCAAAATATTTATATTTTTTCAAGACTTAGCTCCAATTTTTTTATATAAATTCAATACTGAGAGGAATTAGCAAGAGATTCATAGCTTGTTTATTTTTCAATCAACATTTATCAAAATATAACATAAGTATAACTAGAGCATGTCTATGCTACTGTGCTCTGAGCTAAGAGACATCCCGTACTGTTGTCACAGACACACAAACCCAAATCTGAATAATGTGATTTAGTTCTGAATCTGAAAGATTTTTCTACTATTTCCTACTATAGGATATGTGACGGGTAGCCATCATACAACGCAAGGTAATTGACAGATGCCTGAATCTCGCTTACGACATTTTCAAGATAAAGCGCATATATACAAGTTCCGAACAACAACATTCGGACCGTCGGTCTACCGAGCAATAATACCCGCTCGGTGGAAGATCTTCCCTTTGTCGTAAGCCTCTCCAAAGTATCAATGTTAGATCATCATTTGGATATCAATTTATCCCAAATAATTAATATTATTATTGGGTGCTTTCCAACTGTAAAAGTGTTTAAATATATTTTAAATTTACTTTTATGCTGTTAGATTTTAGAAGTTACTTATCAATTATTATTATTATTTTTTAAGGAATTTTATGACCTGGTTACTAGGACCTTTAAGTCATGTCTTATTTTAATTTATATAATCTTATTTTTATGAAAAATGATAATATGGAGTGAAATGAAATGAGATGAAATTAAGATGATTAATTTGAGACATTAATCAACTGGGATGAAATTAAATGAAATGAGATTAGATGATATGGGATGACATGTAATCTCAGTAAAATGGTGGTCATTTACTGAGATTTTTTCAGTTGACTTTTTGGAGGATCCCGAGAAGTTACACCCAGCGGCTTTGTTTCGTTTTCCCACATTTGTGCACTTTCACAGATATTAAACAGTTAATAAACCACCGTTATTACACATTTAAACCTGAAGAAACACTAAATAGGCAAAATAAAACAAATCACACAACTTCACTCCTCGCGTTCTCGCCAAAAAAGCCACATAGCAAGTAACATATATTATGTTTTCATGCCCAGATTACTGACCGGGTCTATGATTTTAAGAACCAAATGAACCAGGCCTCGAACCACAACAATTTAACCTACCTGAAATAGTATTGATATACTGCTTGTCTTCTTGGTCCCGACATACGTTTGTTTTCTCTGTTTTGCTATTTCCGTTGGTACTCTTATAACACACGCTAACTGAAATTAGAGAATAAAAACAAACTTTAAAATCTCCCCAGAAGTAACTTTTTAACACAAACTTGCCTCTGCCTATCTAAGTCATTAAAATCTATATAGTGAACTGAATAAACAAATAAATATGTAAAAATCATATTATAAGTAAATCTTTTACATTATGCTTCGGTCTGCTGTATAATGAATTTATCAAAACAATCAGACACTTTAACTCTATCATTGGGTTCCTTTTGACATATGCAATCAGTCCAATACAACTTTTTATTGCCCTTGTAGCCTGTTGCATACCATCCACCTGATGGTGATTGGTTACCGTCACTCATGGACGTCAGCAATGTCAGGGTCACAGCCAAGGCACTGCCTACCGTTAAGTGCTCTCCATAAGCCTTGTTTTGAAGGAGGACATGTCATAGCGCTCGGGAAACACCGTGGAGGGGAGCTCATTCCATAGCCGGATGGTACGTGGCAAAAAAGACCTCTGGAAAAGCACTGTAGATGACCGCAGTGGCTCCAGGTAGTATGGATGAACTCCGTTAAGCACTCTCCATAAGCCTCATTTGAAGTTGTTACAAGTTATAGAGCTGGGGAAAGACCGTAAGGGAGAGCAAAAGTCTTTGTCCAAGAGTAAAATGGCTTCGTTCTGTTGAAGACTTAGGAGTCTAAGTTGGCATCTAAAGTGCTAGGGCACTTTAGATGCCAACTTGTCTTTGTCCTCCAAATATATCCGAAATTGGACATTTTCACCGAAAATAACTTTTGCAAATAATAAGAGATATGTACTTCCAGTTTGAACACCCAATGACAAAATGACAACTATATCATTATTCACTTTTTTCTCCTACCTACGCCGAAAGTTCGGTCTTCCTCCCGCTGTACAGGGAAGAAAGTGTAACTTTTCCTCCCTGGGTATTGACAAGTGCGCATGCGCGTTAGTGTCTACGTCTTCTCTCACGCACCTAAAATTCTCCGCCATTGTTGTGCTCGGGTAATTTGCAATATTGTGTTTAGTGTAAAAGTGAAATAAACAAAAGGCAATAAAATTTAATAGTGAAGTATTAAACAAAGATGAGTTCATCAGACAGTTCTTATTCAATTAGTAGTAGTTTATTTAAAAATTAAAAAACAGTTTAATTGTTTTTTATGAGTGTCGGTACTCTACGAACTTTCGGCCTGGTAGGAGAAAAAATACTATGTGCACCGCGGGAAAAAAGTAGGACATCTCACCCCGCGTGTTTGCCAATTTTACACGCGAGAGGAAATGTCCTACTTTTCTCCCTTGGTGCACAATGTACTATAGTATTTCAAATGAAAAAACTATTTAGTCCTGTTGATTCGATTATCACATCTTATATCTAAATGCAACATACAAACAAATACATACAATTTCACCGATGCTTGCAGCAAACATGTGAACTAGCGACGAGTATGAACCCGGCATGTGTGGTATACATAGTGTCTTCGTAGTTTCATAGGACACAAAGAATAATGCTGTCGTAGGCATGGAAGTCGAAGCGACTGTCAAAATACCTAGAAAGAGACTTTGAAACTGTCAATTAATTTGCATACACTCATCGTCAATAGTTATATGTTAAGCAGGACAATATAAAAACATCAAAGAGGCCACATGCTCTTCCATCAGTTTTTTATTTATTGCATATATGGATGGACGAGGTGACTGCCCACCTGGTGTTAAGTGGTTACTGGAGCCCATATAAATCTACAACGTAAATGCCGCTACCTACCTCGAGATAGGAGTTCCAAGATCTCAGTATAAGTAGAACAGCTGCCCCACTCTTCAAATCGAAACGCATTACTGCTTCACGGCAGAAATAGGCAGGGTGCTGGTACCTATCCGTGCAGACTCACAAGATGTACTACCACCAGTAAATGTGGGTTAGGAAGCCAAGGGTGCATGCTCTTGATTTATAACTGGTCATCTTATAGACTTCAGTACAATAAAGCAATATTACATAGAACAACTATCTTATTTATACTTCTTCTTCTTTAGGTGTGTATTGTTTAGATTTACCTCTATAAACTCCACGGAATCCTCCAGCTTTATGAAAGCCCTGCTCTGCTTGTAGACGTGTCTTCAGCGTATCAAGGGGATATAATGTTAAATCTACGGACAATCCAGCCATAGCTCCAGCCTGTTGATATATCAATGACATATTGTATTAATATAGTATAATATCATCCTATTCGAAGGATGGGGCAGTCATTGTGCAAACTATTGAAATTTCAGATTCCAGTCTCAAGATGGATTGCAGTAATCACACCAGGATGACTATTAGCTCCATTATCTTATCCATCTTGCTGTAGCTTTAAGAAATTAGCTAAATTATTATTTCCATGTCCAATGAATGTTTAATATGTTCGATATAAATGTCTCTATTTAATTTATATATACAAGAATAAAGATATATATTATGTTTGTATTCGATGATATTATAATATGGACGGTGTTTTATGTATGTATAAATATAGTGTGTTTTTTGTACAATTATACAATAAATTATTTATTTTTCAATAAAGCAAATGCATCTAAGATAAAACTCTGTGAATGCTCTAGGCATTAAATCCTCCACTGTACTCTAATGCATAAATTTAAATAAATAAATTAGTGCATTTAACATGTTAGTTATAGCTTGAATGGGCAGACAAACAACCCTTTGATATTTTGCAGTTACATACATTTATTTCTTGATTGTTGAGGTTAAAATCTTAGTTCAATGGATTTAACAGACAATATATCCTTTTCTATAAATCGTTATTAAAAAACCTTTAAAACAGTACCCACGATCGTTTTATTCCCGAAGTATGTAGAACATGTAAGCGCAATCACAACAATCAAGATTAGCAAACAAAACTTCAACATTTAAAATAGCAAGTTTAATGCAAAATTAAATGAGCACTGTAATAAAACTTACCAGGAGAGGAGCCAGATAGGGTGAATTTGTTGATTTTGTCTCATTTTTCTCCATCATTATAGATTTAATTTAAAAAAATTGCATTATATGCGTACTATAAACAATCAAATGGTTCCGGTTTTTTATACTTGACTTTTTAAAGTAATATAGATTTTTATTAGTTTTTTTTTCTTTGAATTACGCTAAAAAATTAATTAAGCAATTAAGTATTTTGTCATTTTAATAATTAATACAACTGAACTTTTAATAACCTATATTTTATTGTATAACCTAAATCTGTTTGATACAAATTGTCACAGAACAGCTGATAATCCTGACGTTGACGAAGTCAAGAGTGATCTTCTAACAGTTTAAAGCATAGACCTACAGCTGAAAGCATAGACCTATAGCTTAAAGTAAGTATCTACTTAAACACCCCAATTTATTTTTAAAGGAAAATTGTTTAAGACTGTAATCGTAAAACGAGGTAGGTTTAATTATAATTAGTATTACGAAAACAGTGAAACTTTATTTGGCCGCATACATGACATTTACTGTATTATCGTATTGTATGATTATAAAGTCTCGTACCATTTGAAACATTAGTTTCAAATTGAATGCATATAGTTTTTAAGGATGTCTTTCAATCGTATATGCACTATTTAAGCACCTACTTCTATTCAAGACCTTCAAATGCTTAAAATATAAAATATCTCTCCAGAAACTTGAGTCAAGATCCAGTTCATTTATTATGCTCATGTATTAATCAAGTAAATAAAAGATCCCTCATTATGTCCTACGGAAGTAATAAATAACACAGCTTTTAATAAATGATTCTAGACCTGTCAAATGTAATCTATGTTTTAAATATACAGAGTGGTTTTTTAAAAGCATAATTCTTAATGTGAATTAAATATTAAATAATAGTTCACTTTAAATGAAATGGTTTTTTTTATATATATATATATATAGAATATATATAGAAACTTAAATTTGTCTAGCCAAGCACGACTTGCTTTATTGCTCGGTTCTTAGGTTTGCAATCGCCACCAAACTGCACAAAAGATTTGCTGAAAATTTAATTGAAAGCCGTCCACCGTTTTGGAGTCTATAGGGAACATACATACATCGACTTTTATTTATACATATAGATTAAAATTGGCAAAACGATAATTTCATTGCCTAGCAACCAAAATCAGATAGCGTCATTTTATAGTTTCTTCGTACCTAGTTGTTTTATCATTTTGTAACAATTATAATGCCAAAAGTTGCGAAAGACCCTCACGAGGGCATACTCTACCACAACGTTAGGAAAGGAAGCGACCCTGGCTGCTACCAACTTCACAGGTCAATTTTATTTCACTTATTTAAACTCTTTTTTTATTATGATACATAATTCGTAATCATGATCTTATAACATGAATGTAATGTAACGTGTAACAAATCGAGCTCGCAGTCCACAAAATGTTAAGGAAACAATTGACACCACAACGATCGCCCTCCTCAAGAATGTCGAAACTTCGATAGCTAATTATCCTGTCGAGCCTATCGTGTATTGGTCCTTTAATAGGATAGCTAACCCACACACATACGCACACACGCATTTGTAAAATGATCATACTAATCTATTCTATACTAATATATAAATCTACAGTGGTTTTTACGGATGTTCCGTTATAACTACTGAACCATGCATCCGATTGACTTGAAACTTGGTATCCATGTAGAAAATACATGTACTTAATGGATATGCTATTTATATGAGTGTTGGACTCCCTAATAATAATGACAATAAATAATAATGTTAATAATAAATGGCCAGCGAAGCGGGCGAGTACGGCTAGTGTTATTATTAAATACTAACGCAACTAAATCTATTACGTTTGCACGCCCAAATACTTCACAGAGTGTATGCCACCGCTCTGAAGTAGAAATCACGGTAGTATCTGCACTGTTTTTTTTATTGCTTACTTGGGTAGACGAGCTTAAAAGTAGAATTGAAGAGATAATGGTAACTCTGTGCTCCCTGGATACTTGTACCTTCACCGCCATTAATACATTGGTATCCCAATCGTTTGACCTCATTTAGGTATACTATGAAATCTTCTAGCTAAGGTATAAAGTAAATATAAGTGTGCTTACAAATGGCGAATATTAGCGATGGGCATTTTCAATGATTGCAGGCCCTCACAATGCCGCCTAAAATTCCCAATCTCAAAGCGTTCCATCCACAAATGCGAGGTGCCGAAAAGAGAGTACACCATGGTCCCGCAAATCGGGGGTTGGCGTCCTCTGTTAGTGCCGAAGACCGAACCGAACTTTTATCCAGCTATCATGCATAAGGAGCAATTCGAAAGGTTGAAGAAACAAGCTAAAGTTAGTCTTTCCCTTTGCGTATTTGTAAATAATGGTACCTAATAGTCGCATCTCTAAATGTGGTTTGATTTTACAACGGGAGACAGGTCGACGAGTTAGGGTAAAGTGGTTACTAGAGTCCATAGATATCACGACGTGAATGCCGTTTTAAAGTTGAGGCATGAGGTCATCGGGGGTCGGAGAAGGGTGTTCGTCCAGCTCCGGCCCCAGTGAAGAGGCAGTCTCCTCCTGGTGATGGTCACGGGTCGACCTGAGAGGGTTGAAGCTGCGCCGTACCGCGGGTTCTGGCCTAGCGGGGTATCCCGGAACACCAGCGGCATTGCCCGGGCGGCCTGGTAGGGCCAATTAATTTATTCATTTAATGATTAAATAATGCACATTTCAGCGCGTTATTTATAGAATCAGTCGTACTTTCATAAAAAAAAAAATGTATTGCCCTTGCAGGGAGACTAGCATACGGCCCACTTGATGGTGAGTGGTTACTGTCGCCCATGGACGTCAGCAATGCCAGAGGCGGAGCCAACCTGCTGCCTACCGTTAAATGTTCGAAATTATATTCAAAACCTTCGCTAAAGTGCCAACAAAGCTTACTTCGGATACCTGACGTGTGAGAGCATAGGACACGAATGAACAAACGTACAAAGTAACACGGAATTTGCAAATCAAATAATACAAATCTTCATAACAATTATCCCGGTCCCCGATGAAATTAGACAGAAATCGGGCAATCAGTAATCCTTCCTTCTTAAAATAATTCAATTATCAGATATTGCAGTCTTATCTATCCAGGTCGTAACCCAAGAGGAGCTCCTCCAAGCCATGCACGATCAAGAAGCGGCAATCCAGAAGGCCGCCAAAGAGTCCGAGGCACGGAAGCAGCTTCTGAAGGAGAAACTCATGCCGCAGCCCGGAGCCGAGACGGCAACCGGCGCCGCGGACCCGGAACTCGAAGGGCCGGACCAGACTGCTCACACCCTGTCAAGAGCTGAGAGTAAAATCCTATTTTACGATATAAATAATGAATTTATTATAAAAAAAAGAACATAATACATATTCCTAACCTAAAAGTACATGTTATTATCCGCAACATGCTACATCAGATCCAACGAATCCTATTTATCTCTTTATGGACGCAAAATCAAACTTACGGCCGGTTTAGTGCTTAATGATCTCCAGACCTCAAGGCCACAGTACCCGGCATTCCACAACAAGCTGTAAGACTTGGGGTTTCGGGGTGTGTTCTATTTCTCTAGCTCTTCAAATCGGAACGGGTTTTGTGACAGAAGCAAAGAGGACAGTGATCTAGTCATACATGTCCATCTGCCTCCAAACAATGATGCTCTGTGCTATGGAAATCCAAGACTGACATTTATGTTAATACATCATTTATATACCTACATGCTCAAATATCAAACATTGATATGCTTACACTCAGACAAAGAGCCAGCAAATGTGTTCGTCACATCGGTTTACCCGATGCTGTAATCAAACCAGCGACCCTCAATCCAACTGTAATCATCAAGAGACATCATTGTATTAAAGTCTGGTGGTCTATTTTTACTGGTGGTAGGATATCTTGTGAGTCCGCACGGGCAGGTACCACCGCCCTGCCTATTTCTGCCGTGAAGCAGTAATGCGTTTCGGTTTGAAGGGTGGGGCAGCCGTTGTAACTGTACTGAGACCTTAGAACTTATATCTCAAGGTGTGTGGCGCATTTACGTTGTAGACGTCTATGGGCTCCAGTAACCACTTAACACCAGGTGGGCTGTGAGCTCGTCTACCCACCTAAGCAATAAAAAAAATCGTTTTAATATCTAGTTCTGCGGGCGGACAACATGCAGGGTCCCCGTCTCTGCAACCGCATCATCCTGGCGTCCAAGTGTCACGCCATCAGAGACGCTCAGATCGCGGAGAAGGACCTCATCAAGAAGGAGCTCGATGAGGAACAACAGAGGTATACTTTAAACGCAGCATAACATCTAATATAAATAAATAATAAATAGCTGGGAACGAATCACGCACGGCCATCCGACCCCAATTTAGGATTTCCTGGGTTATAGGTACCAGAGACTGATATACATACTTATTCACGTTTAAATATATAAATATATAGATAATAGCACCCAGCGAATGGGCAAACAAACATGTTCATCGCACGAATGTTAGCCCGATGTGGGAATCGAACCCACGACCCTCGGCGCAACAGTCAGGGGTACTAACTATTCCACAACCGACTTGATGAAAAATTATTAATTAATATTTTTTTAAGTTTCTCATTTAAGTGCCCTGAACTAGAACCTTCAGTGGTAAAAGTGTACTTGCTAGATTCCGAGAAACTACGAAATATTGAGATGAGAACAGAACTCGGACAGGGCGCAGTAGCAGTTTTTTTCCTACCTAAGCTTGAGCCTTGAGAGGCTATATCAGCATCGCCTTAACTAGTAGGTGAGCTCACGGGGCTCAAACCTGATGACGTTGCTAGCACGAACCCTAGCAAGAGCCGTGCTTCGCAGAATCTACCACCGGATCGGAAACGCGACCCACTGAGAAGATCCGGCGAGAAACTCAGTGGGCTGTATCTGAGGGTTAATTTACTCGTCGCTTGCGACGAAGGGCTCGACGAGAACGATGGCCGGGAGTAGCAGTCCATTTCATTAACCCTAACACCTACGAGTATTAAGTTCTGGAAGTATTTTTATGACCCCAATTTATTAGCATCGCCACCACATTCTTCAAAAATTTCCGTGGTGTTAACAGACTTGACGCCATTATGGAGGAGAATCGCAAAGCGGCGGTACACCGCTCGGAGACGGAGGAGGCTCGTCGCCACCACCTCCGCCTTCAGAACCTGGCAGCTCTGAAAGAACAGATTCAGGCTCACGAACAAGCCAAGGTAAGGCCCGGCAAAGTGGCTCAAGTTTAGCGTTTCGACACAATCATCCGTCTTCGGAACGGTCCTTTGTGTTATTGCCTGCGAACCGAGCATTTTCATATTTATTTTCCTTTTAAACCTTCTCTGGACTTCCACAAATCATTCAAGACCAAAATTAGCCAAATCGGTCCAGCCGTTCTCGAGTTTTAGCGAGACTAACGAACAGCAATTCATTTTTATATATATAGATAGATTGAAAACGTGATAAGCGCGATTCTGGCATTTGTCGAAAATACATTGAGCTTAACTGAATAACAGACCTATGCGTCTATAGATCACTAAAAAACATATCAAATATTCTTTTTGGGGATACATTGTCCTACATTCTCTTTAAATACTAATAGAAGATACCATTGGAACATATGTAATCAGATAATGGAGGCTGAGCGTATTGAAGAGGAAAGCATCCGAGTGAACCAAGCCAACATAGCGATGCAGATCGATGAAGCCCAGAAACTCAAAGAGAAACACGAGAGGCAGTTGAAGCTCAAGGAAATGCTCGATCAAGGTGAGATAATTACAAATGTCATCTTTTTATATGCGGAAAGAGCAATTCCAGTCACATTGACTTTGAAATTCGTAAGGGTCTTATGAGGTCATGCTTCGTCGAAAAGGGGGAGCTGTAATAACCCTTGTTTATATGTATTTATGGTGCAGTAATAACGTGGAGATATGGTTGAAGTCACCACCCAGTCTATTTTTTACTGGTGGTAGGACCTCTTGTGAGTCCACGCGTGTAGGTACCACCGCCCTGCCTATTTCAGCCGTGAAGCGGTAATGCATTTGGGTTAGAAAGGTGGGGTAGTCGTGGCTGTGAGCTATAAGCTCGTCCACCCATCTAAGCAATAAAAACTTATGCGACTCTTGTATATATTATAGCAATGAAACAATACTCGATAATTGTATGTCTTTGTTACAAAATAGTAATTCAAGAAGAAGAATGGTACTCTCAAAATACCTTTTCTCCTACAAAAGATATCTTTACCGGCTTATGAGCTGATAAAAAACATAGGAAATTATTTTGTTCTTCAGGTAACGCAGAACTTCTCTACTTCAAGCAATTACAAAACGAAGAGGAACGTATAATGAACTTGAGGATCTCTAACTTCTTAAAGCAGAAGCAAGAGCGAGAGGCCAAAGCCAGGGCTGATGCTGAGGCCGTTAAGGCTGCTAAGCAGAAGGGCATCGACCACATCGCTAAGGCGCAGAAGGTAAGAGGGTGACGGTTATTGTCTGGGCGACGGTTATGGTCACTATGGTCTACTAACAGAGAGGCATGTTGGCTTCACGTAGATTGGGCAGGAGCAGACTTGTAAGAAGCTTGAGTTGAGGTTACTAAAATACTAGTACGGACTGATGATTTTTTTTATCGTTTAGATAGGTGGACCAGCTCACAGCCCACCTGATTATAAGTGGTTACTGGAGCCCATAGACATCTTTTTTTTTATGTTTAGATGTGTGGACGAGCTCACAGCCCACCTGGTGTTAAGTGGTTACTGGAGCCCATAGACATCTACAACGTAAATGCGCCACCCACCTTGAGATATAAGTTCTAAGGTCTCAAGTATAGTTAGAACGGCTGCCCCGCCCTTCAATCCGAAACGCATTACTGCTTCACGGCAGAAATAGGCGGAGTGGTGGTACCTACCCGTGCGGACTCACAAGAGATCCTACCACTTAATTATGCAAATTATAATTTTGCGGGTTTGATTTTTATTACACGATGTTATTCCTTCACCGTGGATTATTAAATTATTCATAGCTCAAGCAGTCTGGGGTCTAATATACCCGTATGTAATAGTCTAATAGTCGGAAAGATTATTACATGTGCGCTGCCGTGGTTTATATGAACAGTTCACGATATAGGCAGAGCAAGAGCTGAAAGAAGAGTTAGAGCGGATACGGAACTTGAAGATACAGGAGGACGTTGAGAGGGAGTACAGGAGGAAAGAGAGAGACGCCGCTATTAAGAGGAACAAGGAGATGAAACAATTACACGAAGCTAGAGTTCAGCAGGTTAGTGCATTCGTTAACTAAAGAGTTTTACAGAGAGCATTTGGATGTGCTTTGTCGTAAAGTTGAGCTGATATGCTATGACAGTATAGCACTCTTATTTGTTGGTGCGATAGTCCAGGTGACGTGGCACATATATCTGCCCACTGAGTTTCCCGCCGGATCTTCTCAGTGAGTCGCGTTTCCGATCCGGTGGTAGATTCTGCGAAGCACGGCTCTTGCTATGGTCAGTGTTAGCAACATTCCCGGTTTGAGCCCCGTGAGCTCACCTACACACGTTAAGGCGAAGCAGAAATAGCCTCTCAAGGCTATCAGCATAGGTAGGAAAAAAAACTTATATTCTGTAATCCAACGGATGTCACTCAAGGTGATACCATTAAGCAAATGGATTTTTAATCGACTTTTCAAAATGCAGTCTTGTTCGCATTGTAATAAGAGCTGTGCTACATTTCGAGTACTAAGGCAGGTCTGGTTCCCGCCAAAAATAGATAGACTATTAAGTTGACAGCTAAATCTATGGTCTGCGTGCACATAATGACAGCCATGATTTTATTACAAAAACTAGCTGTACGCGCTCGCTTCGCTGGGCTTTTAAAATTAACATTATTTTTTCTCACCCCCACAAAGATTCTCATCATTACCGCCCCCGCAATTGGTGTAGGGAGTCCAACCATCCATTAGCCTATCCATTAAGAACATGTATTTTCTACATGGATACCAAGTTTCAAGTCAATCGGATGCATCGTTCAGTAGTTATAACGGAACATCCGTAAAAACCACTGTAGATTTATATATTAGTATAAATAAGCCTTGTTCTCACAGATCAAAGATATACATCGCCTCATTGCGAGAGAGATTGCAAAAGATGAACAAAGCTTCAACAACGCCGCTCGACAAAACGAAGAGTTCATACAGAAAGAGAAGGAGGTTTGTAGATAAATTTAATTGACAGATATTTCGAAAAGCTACTGTTAAATTCGAGTTAGGTTTATGCACAATTACTTGATTTCATATTAACCTTTTAACGCGTACGAAAATAATATGTCCTGGGAAAATGATTTAGTATGTATGATTTTTTTTAAGAATTTCGTGAAAATTAATGTATAATTAAAGTGCAACAACACAGAATGCTGGAGAATTTTTTGAATAATAATATGAATTGAACTTAGTTCAGCGCTGAATAATAATCGAATTCGAACATGTATGTATTACGTATGTTTTTTGAAATACCCGCCATCTTATATAAAAAAATATTTAAAATATCATAATATTTAAAAAAAAAAGACATGCCCGCTGAGTTTCTTGCCAATTCTTCTCAGGGCGGAGGCTAATTCTTGTGAATTGGCGGTAGTTCTTTTGACGTTCAACAAGTATGTACTTTCATTTATGTTGAATAAAAGTTTTTTGATTTGATTTGATTTGACTTAGATGTTCAGAAATTAGTTGACGTGCGGTGTCGTTAACCTCAAGTCACATTCTTCCTTTACAATTTACGAAATGTAAATTTAATGAAGCAATAGCTTAGTATAATTAGTAACTTTAACAATCTACTATTCGCTTAATTGCTAAAAGCTTTTTTTGTTTTGTTATTCTTCATCTTCACATGTTATTTTTCATGTGACGATATTAAATCAAACGATATTTCTAAAAACTAAACATCACCATTATTACGTAAATAAAAGAAAGCGCTTTCTCTTAAATTCGTTTATATTTCTGACATGTCAGTTTAGTAACTGACTTAATAAACTGACTTTTAAACTTCTTAAGCATTTTAAGAAATGCATGTGGTTTTCATTCACACTTTAACTATCTTGTTTTAATATCAGTCAAATCATAAATATGTCAAAGAGCGTCTATAATCACGCGCATATTATATTATTTCTAACGAAAACTCTTAATTACCCAAAGCTTGATGAGAAACGCAAAGCTCGCGTCGAGAAGCACAGGCAGGAGATCATGCGGCAGATTAACGAGAAGGAACGCGCTCGTGCTGAGCTTAGGGAGAAGCTGCAGAGGGAAGGAGTCGCTCTCAGGATGGAGCAGCAACAGCAGGATAAATACGAAAGAAACGTCATTAAGCAGAAGGTAAATCTTCTGAAAATTGCCCAAAACACGTCGATTCGGGTCCTCCCGATCCACTAACGGTGCTTTTAGGTACCTCAAGCACCGGTCACCGTTCAAGGGCTCGACGAGTAAATTAACCCTCAGACACAGCCCACTGAGTTTCTCGCCGGATCTTCTCAGTGGGTCGCGTTTCCGATCCGGTGGTAGATTCTGCGAAGCACTGCTCTTCCTAGGGTTCGTGTTAGCAACGTCGTCAGGTTTGAGCCCCGTGAGCTCACCTAATAGTTAAGGTTGCGCTGAAATAGCCTCTCAAGGCAATCAGCTTAGGTAGGAAAAAAATAATTAAAAAATAATATGAAAATTTGGTGTCAGTATGCCGTGTTTTTAAAGCAGAGGGTTTTGCTCTAGACAGCCAATCACACACACGGCCCTGGCTACTAAGTGATTTGCACAGCCCATAGATATCACAATGTGGTTGCCGCCACCTGTTGAAACAAAATAGATATCACTTTTAGTTATATCAGTCTAGTTAGTCTAGTTAGTATAGAAGTCAAGCTTACTTCTGTCTCCAAGCAATTATATATTCATTGTGACAAGCACAGTCAAAATCATCAATTGAATTTAGCCTCGATTCAGACTTATCCAAATGTGGTCACTGCCAATGTCAGCGAAGTAATAACTGTTTATTTATATTATTTCTTGTTATTACGTTTTTAGTTTTTAAAACGCTTGATTTAATTAAATTCAGGTGGCCGCCATGAGACAGCAGAAGGTATCTGAGAAGTACGTCAAGGAAGTCGAGCAGACGCTAGGAAAACATGGATATCAATAAAAAAACGCCTTAGCATTGTAATGCATTTGTAATGCTGAGTTCATAATTTATATCAGTGTTTGTAAACTTTTGGCAGGACTTTCATCGCAATTCGTAATTTTTGGATTTTTCCCTAAATTTAATGATGTGCTCAAATTACGATTGAGGAAACCATCACCGCTATATTTAGACGAGAAGCAATGTAAATTTTGCAACTAATATTAAAAGAATTGTTTTGGCAACATTGCGTTCTTCAATCAGGAATTTTGCATTGGCAACACTAAATACCACATCGAACCAGCGGTCGGCAATAGCGTCCACTGCGCCGCTGCCTGGAATCTGCCTTGGCAAAATTGATTTGGTTTGATATCTTGACGTAGTTATAGCACCGATTTCACCCGCATCAAATTTTAACTTGAATAGAATGCGATGCAACATTTTTTTTTGCATGATATTGTGTGAAGCCAGTTTATAAGCTGCTTTTATAGTAGCAGTATGGAGGGTAGAAGTAATGAGCACAATCTCAGTGTATTAGTGTCCGCTAAAAGGGACTCAATTAAGATGGCGCCACTGTAGCAAGTGGAAATATTTAAAAACAGCGCCATCAACTATTAGAGTAAGATACTAAATTAAGAACAGAAACGCTTCCTACGTAAATAGTAATAATACAAATAAATAGTTTTGAGATTTTCAATACTGCATATTTTTTAAATACAAAGGTCATGAAAAATATTAAATTTGTCACTCCAACACACTTCATTAAGTTTAAAACTGCTATTCATTTTATCTACTCCCTACACTAGCGCTATTTCGATGAGTCATCTAACAATAACTTACTGTAGACAGGTGGACTTTTTCAACTTGTCCCTTATACAAGATGGCGCTCCTTACTTCTACCTTCAATTTATCACAGCGAAGCAAACATCATGTATTCCAACAAGAATAAAACACGAAAATAATATACAAATACTTTTATTCTCTTTACAATATTATTACCTATTTAATTAGTTTAACAATGACTATAATATTAATAATATACAGTTTAAACTGAACACGATTTCATTATGCGTTTTTAGACTTGGATAATACAAAATTTGTCACAATTAAACACGTGACTGCATCACTCGATCGCACGTCCCTACCGACGCAGGAGTTTTAATTAAACTTATATAGTTAAAAACAAACAGAGTTCGCAGTAAAACCTGTTAGTTTGAGAAAACACATGTCGAGCGCGCAATGTACGTCGCGTCCGGCAAGTTTACATTGCGCGCCGGAAGTTGGCGTGCTCATATAATTCATACTAGTCCGAGTCACCTAGTGATGATACAAGATCCCCAATCGTATCGTGCAGACTCGGACCCGGTCGGCTCACGTGCGTCCTCTTCTAAGGTTCGCCGAAGTCATTTTTTTTTAATTGCTTCTATAGGTGGACGAGCTCAGAGCCCACCTGTTGTTAAGCGGTTACTGGAGCCCATAGACATCTACAACGTAAATGCGCCACCCATCTTGTGATATAAGTTCTAAGGTCTCAGTATAGTTACAACAGCTACCCCGCCCTTCAAACCGAAACGCATTACTGCTTCACGGCAGAAATAGGCAGGGTGGTGGTGCCTACCCGCGCGGACTCACAAGAGGTCCTACCACCAGTAAAAAGTCAGCCGGACACGCTGCGATCGGTCACAGTGAGTTCAGCTGATGACTTCACAAACACATCTAATTAAATGCATAACTATTACAGCTCCACTGTCAGTCTACGTTAATAATAAACTTACATGTTTATTATATACACACATTTATATACAACGAAAAATTCTTTCTGAAATATTTCAGTGGGGGGGTCGATGTCCGGACGCTCCCCTCTCTGCCGTAGGGGGAGTGATATACTCTCAACTAGCTGATCCTCATTTAACCTAAATGTTGTTGGGAGTGGGGCAGTGGGGGGTACCCACATCAAGATCAACCGAATGACAGCCCTTCATATTGGGTGTTAAGAGACCGCTTCTCAAAACGAAGACAGACGTTAGTACTAATGACACTTTTGATGATGGGACGGAAAACAAATCGAACCTGATATAAAAAAAAAACATTTTTAAAACTTTTAATTAGCATTATTTACGCTTCATCATGTTACTACAGCTAAATGAAACGATAGTTCCATAAAATATTAATTATTTTACTTTTAAAAAAGAACCAGCAATGAAACACAAAATCAAAAACAGCTGATGCTAGGGTCAACGAACGCCCAGGCGCGGCGGGGACCGCGATCCCCAAGATTTACGACTTTGTAGGTACAAATTTTAAATTTTGGAAATATACTCTTAACACCCAGTATATTTGTCTACAATTTGAATTATTTCAAGTTTACGAACCGACTCGGTGATTTTCCGTCTCTTTTTTATAACGCAGACGTGTGAATGTACTCACAGTTCACGCGGTGTTAAGCGGCCACAGGGGTACATAGATATCAATGCGCGAATGTCGCCGCCCAACTTGAGACTTCCAAAGTTTTAACTATACACCGACTGCCCCACCCCTCGGAGGCACGACTGCATCGTGGCAGAATTGGGCAGGCTCGTAGTATCTAACCGGGTGAGCTCGTAACACGCCGTCAACAGTCAAATAGCAAGATGTCGATGACTCGTTCGGTTAGAGCGAGAATTCACAGAATTGTTATACTAGAACATAGCGAGCGATGTATTGAAAAATTTGAGATTGTGGGTACATTGATATTGGAGCCGAAACTTGAAGAGACGACTGGCCTCGTTAGCGGTAAGCGTTTGCAACTCGGTACATGCACGTGACCTTTTTGTGAGCCTGCGATCGCGTCGGCAGCTCATAAACGCGTTACATTGCTCGCTCTTTAAAGTGCAAAGGTATTTAAATTATATTTAACCATATTAGGGATCACCAGAACCTACAGTCGTTTTGGAAACGATTTCAATACACCCTCAATAAATCGTATCGCAACTGAGAAACAGAAAAAAGGAAAAACAAAGACAATAGAAGTCTGGTAGTAGAATCCAGGCGTTGCGAGCCCGCGCGGGTAGGCACCACCGCCCCGCCTACTCCTGTCGCGAAGCAGCAGTGCAGTTCTGATTGAAGGGCGGGGCAGTCGGTGTACAGTACAATTAGAACCTCAACATCGTATGTCTAAATGGATAATGACATTGACATTGCCTTTATTGAACCGTGAGCTAGTGCAGCCGCCTATGCGTCCTCAGAGCGGCCACTCACAAATAACACGTCAAATACAAAAAAATATCTAACACACTATTAATTAGTGTTATAATCTTATTATAATATACTTATTTACAATAAGTCAGTTTTACGTACACATTGTACTTAAACTTATTGCCAAGCCAGTTGACATGTTGAATACGTAGTCAGTGGTCCAGGACATGAACATACACAGACTCACAATTCTCTTTGTGGCAGAGAGCGTTGGGCCCGTGGGCTACAGGGACACCTCGTTGTCCTCGTTGAGGTGTATGGACTCGTCCGCTGCTGCAATCTTCAGTAAGGTCTTCCTGACGCGCAGCGCGGAGAGGCGCGCCGACGGGTTGTGGTGCCAACACTCTTGGATCAGTTTCCACATTGAGACCATTGTCTGGAAATTTTATTTACACTAAGTCATTCTGCCGTGAAGCGGTAATGCGTTTCGGTTTGAAGGGTGGGGCAGCCGTTGTAACTATACTGAGATCTTAGAACTTATATCTCAAGGAGGATGGCGCATTTACGTTGTGGATGTCTATGGGCTCCAGTAAGCACTTAACACCAGGTGGGCTGTGAGCTCGTCCACCCGTCTAAGCATAAAAGTTACCGGATGATCGTGGTAGTCCAGCGGCTCGGGTCGGTCCCGGTCCACGCAGACGATCTTGCGCATGTCCTCGTAGGAGGGGTCCGGCGGCGCGCGGTGGTGGTAGGGGGGCGCGGGCGGGCGCGCGGGGGGCACGCGGCGGCACAGCTCCCACAGCACCAGCCCCAGCGCGTACACGTCGCAGCGCAGGTACGCGTCCAGGCAGTCCGTCTGCATGCTGGAACACAAACACAACTAGTTCAACTGCTTTTAGATTTTGAGAAGAAAAAATTGCTGTCAAATAATGTTTACAAAGAGATCAGCCACGTATGACGTCATACGAAATAATTCATGTTCAGTTTAATATAAAAAAAAAATTATTTCGCAAAATGATGTAATAACCATTTTAATTTGATCAAGACACCTCCGTCTGGTAATCATTGTTGATGGTCTAAAAGTAATCATAGAATTCAGGCTGCCTAGATTTGTCTTAACAAGTACTGTTCATGGAACATGTTTTTAATAGTTGAGTCTTTAGTTTGGATTCATGGTTTAATAATTAGGTAGATACCTCCGTCTGGTGATCGTTGTTGATGGTCTATAAGTAATCATAGGATTCAGGCTCCCTAGATTTGTCTGGACAAGTACTGTTCACGGAACATGTTTTAGTTTGGATTCAGATGGGCTATATTAACACGATATAGCTTTGTAGTTAAAGTCCATAAACATGTACCACGACGAGAATGTCATTCTGACATGAGTCATGTCTCAAGGAGAATGACATTCTTGTCACATGAGATCAAATTCTAAGCCCGGAAGAATGATTCTTGGATTGGACAGAAACAGGTACTGTACAAACTGAGACCTTAGAACTATTATATCAAGGTAGGTGACGGCATTTACGTTGTAGATATTTATGGGCTCGGGTAACCACTTAACATCAGATGGGCTGTGAGCTCGTCCACACACCTACGCAATAAATAAATAAAAAGGTACAACAGAGGCCCATGTGGCCTGAGCCTACACTACTGTATAGCTACAAAAAAGTGTACCGGAGTACTCACGTGTGGTCCAGCATCTCGGGGCTCATGTACCTCTTGGTCCCCTGGCGAGGGTTGTGCAGCTGCTGGCCCTGCTCGATGTGCTGCGCGGTGAGGGCGAGCCCGAGATCTCCGATGCAACACTCCCCATTCACCTTGACCAGGATGTTCTTGGACTTGATGTCCCGGTGTGCTATCGCAGGTTTACCCTGGAATTTTTTTTCTCTTATTTTTTTATTGCCCTTCTAAACAGACGAGCATACGGCCCACCTGATGGTGAGTGGTTACCGTCGCTTATGGACTTCAGCAATGCCAAGAGCAGAGCCAAGCCGTTGCCTACTGCCGCTTTTTATCATCATCATCAGGATCTTCATAAATTCCATTCAGATTAGACCAGCCATTTGCAGTGTAATAGACTATGCTTGGTTGTTCTCTATTCAAGCACACTATGTCAATAAATTTTGTTCTCTTTGGATAATATCATTGCTGAGGTTTCCCGCGAAAAAACTCCCAGTCTTATTGTATTCTATTCCCCATTCTCAAGGCTTGTGTTACTAATAAGAGAATTGGTTAATGTGAATATGAATTGTTGAATGTAGTGCATATTATAATATATCGCACGGCATATTATAATATATCAGCACATTGAGTGAGATGATCATTGATTTAATGATTAAACCAATAATTAACACTATTTTTTAATGCAGAAATCAATTTCAGTTAATAAGTGGCTTTGTCAGTTGTATTGGAACCACATCAAACCAACTTTCACCAACAATTTCGAGCTGTTAGCAGCACTAGACTAGTTAAGTGGCATTACGACAAACTTAATGCGAGTTTTTTAACCTTCTCGATAGCGTAAAGTTAACACAAATTTGTATGGAGTTGGAACAGCTTCCGTTCGTTTGCCGCTAGGGGCGCTGTCCCAGCTCCATACAAATTAGTGATGTTGTTTGTTGTCGTGTGGTCCGGTCACCGTCCTTGTCGAGCCCGTCGCTTGCGACGAAGGGCTCCACGAGCGAATTAACCCATAGACACAGCTCAATGAGTTTCTCGCCGGATCTTCTCAGTGGGTCGCGTTTCCGATCCGGTGGTAGATTCTGCGAAGCACGGCTCTTGCTAGGGCCAGTGTTAGCAACGTCGTCAAGTTTGAGCCCCGCGAGCTCACCTACACACGTTAGGGCGAAGCTGAAATAGCCTCTCAAGGCTATCAGCATAGGTATACATATATAGGTAGGTAGGTACATATATTCTGAACCCATCCATCTGTTGGAACAGATGTCACTGAAGGTTTTTAGTCGACATTTCAAATTGGAGTCTTGTTCGTGTTGTAATAAGTGCTGTTCTACAATGTTGTGGTGGTGTCACCTGGGTGCCGTGTATCTGCGTGTGCAGGTGCAGCAGGCCGCTGGCGGCGGACAGGCTGAGCGCGGCGAGCTGCTGGCGGGAGAGCGTGCCGCGCTGCAGGTGCTCGTGCAGCGAGCCCAGCGGGTGGTACTGCGTGATCAGCCACAGCTGGAACCACAAGCGGAGGTGAGGGTTGTGACGTCACTGGACCATGACATGTTCAAAGTCTGGAGGTGTGTGGAAGCAGGCGCGCTTTCTGTAGACTCCGAGATGGATTGATCAACTTTGATGACATTAGTAGGGAATAGTTTGAAAGCGATTGTATCAAGACTAAATTAAAGATCTGGCAGCAAAGGGGGGCTGGATGTCATTATTATTTTAAATGCTATGGAAACACTGCTGGGAGAGCGCCTTGTGAGTCCGTAAGGATAGCTACTATCGTCTTGCATATTTCTACTGTGAAGCGTTTGAAGATTTCCTTAACAATAATCACTAAACATCAGGTTGACGGTGAGCTCATCCACTGATTTAAGCAATACAAAAAAAAACACATTTAACTAAGTCCTTGACTGGAGTTGACTTCGCGCTGTGCAAAACTCTTAGAGCCTCCAATAGGACCAAAGAATATTCATCGGAATATCAATGAAGGTTCATGTTAAATGGGTAACGTCTAGTCTCCACGACGTGAGCCTCGTGCGGACCTGCGTGCAGCTGCCGCGGCTGGTCATGTCGCTGCCCACGTAGGCCAGGATGTTCTGGTGGCGCAGCAGCACGGTGCTGTACACCTCGGTCTCGCGCTTCCAGCTGGCCTCGTCTCGCGAGAAGAAGATCTTGACGGCCACGCTGTCCCCGTACCACGAGCCGCGCCACACCTCGCCGTAGCGGCCCTGGGGACGAGACACGGTTATTATGTTATTATATTTTGAAGTCGTCGTGGCTTAAAGGATAAGATGTCCGGTGCATTCGTGTTGAGCGATGCACCGGTGTTCGAATCCCGAAGGCGAGTACCAATTTTTCTAATGAAATATGTACTCAATAAATGTTCAAGATTGACTTCCACAGTGAAGGAATAACATCTTGTAATAAAAATCAAACCCACAAATTTGAATTTGCGTAATTACTGGTGGTAGGACCTCTAATGAGTCCGCGCTGGTAGGCACCACCACTCTGCCTATTTCTGCTGTGAAGCAGTTTCGGTTTGAAGGGTGGGGCAGCCGTTGTAACTATACTTGAGACCTTAGAACTTATATCTCAAGGTGGGTGGCGCATTTAAGTTGTAGATGTCTATGGGCTCCAGTAACAACTTAACACCAGGTAGGCTGTGAGCTCGTCCACCCATCTAAGCAATCAAAAAAAATTTAAAAAACTTAACGGTAGGAAGCGTCTTGGCTCTGCCCCTGGTATTTCTGACGTCCATGAGCTATAGTAACCACTCACCATCAGGTGGACCGTATGCTTGTCTGCCTATAAGGACAATAAAAAAAATTACCTTGCCGACGCAGTCGTACAGCGTGACCTGCTTGGCGAGCGTGCGCTGCACCATCAGCGGCAGGCCCGAGCCGGAGCCCGAGCTGAGGGAGCCCTCCAGGTACTCGCGCAGCGTGGAGTCCCCGGCCGCCACCGCCACGCAGCCCGGCTGCGAGCCCTCCGCACCTGCGACCGGTGGAGTCGAGTAGGTATAGAGGTTACAGTGGTTTCATTCACACCGAGCAAGTCAACTGGTATTGATTGGTCGGTGTACTGGATGTGATCGCGGGGGTCCGGTAGAAATAAAAAAATACATGTGTGCAATTCACACGTGGTAGAAGTGAAACCTTCCAAAATTAAAATACAATTATCCTAAACGTCTTAAGTATATGTAAAATTTTGTTATTAGTAAATAATTGTAGGTAAGTGTAATAAGTGTAATACTACCTACACTTGTAGGTAGCGCCCTCTGTGAATTGATATTTTAATTTCACGTATAATCCTAAATTAAAATTCACTACAAGAGCTTTCATACACACGTTAGTATTAAAAAATCTCACAGATGGCGCTGTATTAAATAGTATATATATTTCTGTCTCATTCTTTGCTGGCTTCATCCTACACATTTTTGTATTTGTGTCTCTTACCTGTCGTTTTTTCCGTTGCATCCGGTTTGAAATCACAACGATTCTAAAGAAGTTTTCACTTCAAAAACTAAAACATAAAAACTGACCTTCGTAATAAGCGTTGTTCATGTGCTGGTTGTAGACGTTAAATGAGAAGTACTTCGCCTCAGAGCGGAGTTTGTCCAGGGCAGTCCGCGACACGCGCAGCCTGGGACACACATCCAATACGTTTTTTTTTTATTGCTTAGATGATTGGACGAGCTCACAGCACACCTGGTGTTAAGCGGTTACTGGAGCCCATAGACATCTACAACGTAAATGCGCCACCCACCTTGAGATATAAGTTCTAAGGTCTCAGGGCTGCCCCACCCTTAATAACCGAAACGCATTACTGCTTCACGGCAGAAATAGGCAAGGTGGTGGTACCCACCCGCGCGGACTCACAAGGTCCTACCACCAGTAAAGTTTTCTTCAAGAATACCTCTGTGTGCTTAGTGCGAGTTTCTTAACGTTCTCGATAGCGTAAAAGTTAACTCAATTTCGTATGGAGTCGGAACGTTTACCTACGTTTGCCGCTAGGGGCGCTGTTACTTACACACAACTGGTATGAGTTTGCATACAGCACACATCTACATTTTATTCCGACACAAATTTCAGCCGTGTCGATGCCCACCAGTCGACTACATTGGACACGCGCACCGAAAACCGGTTTGCTGTCACTTCTCAGTGGGTCGCGTTTCCGATCCGGTGGTAGATTCTGCGAAGCACTGCTCTTGTTAGGGCCAGTGTTAGCAACACTCCGGTTTGAGCCCCGAGAGCTCACCTACACGTTAGGGTGAAGCTGAAATAGCCTCTCAAGGCTATCAGCATAGGCAGGAAGAATAAATACGGTTTGAGGTAGGGGAGGGTTGGGGGGTTGGGTGGGGGGCGTGACCGACCTGTGGGCGCGTTGCAGCAGCAGCAGCAGGCCCGTCAGCAGCGCCGCCAGCAGCAGCACGGCCGCGGCGCCGCCCGCCCACGGCTCCCAGGCCGCGCGCCCCGCCCGCGCCGCCTCCCACAGCGCCGGGAACTCGCCAGAGTTGCACATGTCCCCCGTGCAGCACGTCACGTTCAGCTGACCGGCGTGACGCTTGTGGACCCTGCACGAGACGACAACATATTATATCACTTACACGCCCATCATAATCAAATCGACACAATTTAAGTCGTCGCAGCCTAAAGGATAAGACGTCCGGTGCATTCGTATGTAGCGATGCACCGGTGTTCGAATCCCTCAGGCGGGTACAAATTTTTCTAATTAAATACGTATTTAAGAAATCTTCGCGATTGACTTCCGCGATGAATTGAATGATGACTTGGACGGTTGATGTCGATGAGCGACAGTGACTAATTACCATCAGGTAGACCGTATTCTCATCTTCTGCATACGTAGCAATAATAATAAAAATTTATTAACCATGAATAAATCGTAATTGGGTAATGCATAAGTTTTTATTGCAGTCATGATGGATCTTGTTATCTTTATTATAATAATCTATCTATATATATAAAAATGAATTGCTGTTCGTTAGTCTCGCTAAACCCTCGAGAACGGCTGTACCGATTTGGCTAATTTTGGTCTTGAATTATTTGTAGAAGTCCACAGAAGGTTTAAAAGGTAGATAAATATGAAAATTCTCGGAAATAAATAAAACGTCGGACGGATTCCTTTTGTTTGTTGTAAGTTTATTTTATACAAAAGTTTAGGTTCTTTATTGATCGATTGAGGCACTACGAAGTCTGTCGGGTCAGCTAGTACTTATTATAATAGGAAATAGTATCTATGTAATTTTTCAAACTCACCCTTGCCTCGTACTTGAGCGACATATGAACTGGTAGTGATCGTTCTTATCGGAGCAACCCCTTGAGTGCTGCAGCTCTCCATTGGACTCCCTCACCGAGGACTTGAAGCAATATAGTGCGTCGACGCATATGTTCTGGATACCAGATTCGCAGTCAGGGGGCTCGCAGAGGTGACATTTGTATCTTGAATTAATTATTAATCATTGTGATTGCTATACATTGTAATTGTCCCAAACCAGATATTCCATTATACCGTTTTAATTACAGTAAAATCTCTTTATTCACTAGCTGAAAGTTCCGTAAATATGCCACGAATGCAGAAACCGTGAATATGGAATGGTAATTTACATAATAATATAACAATATGTCATTATAGGGAATATGTTCGTAGGTAACAAAATAAAAACTAGTATTAAAAAAAAGATCTTAATTGAAGTTTTTTGACCATATTGATTAATTATTATCTTCAGGTTTTGAAATTGGTTTAAAGAATTTTGTATTTTTTTC
This sequence comes from Bombyx mandarina, assembly GCF_030267445.1. Lineage (NCBI taxonomy): Eukaryota > Metazoa > Arthropoda > Insecta > Lepidoptera > Bombycidae > Bombyx > Bombyx mandarina. Next base: position 7,322,072 of record NC_143226.1, read on the forward strand.
TTGCTTGTCCGTTTTTAAAAGCACCCTCAATTCAGACTTATATCAAGCAGTTGCATTAGCAATTTGTTTCTTAAAAATAAAACTTTGTTTAAGAAAAATAAGACTATGGATCAATTTTCATAAAGAAATCACAAGCTCATTTGCCATTCTTAAACCTTCACCAAGATGTTTCAAATGCTTGTAGAAGCTTCTTCTTTAATGGACTGTGAACTTAATATTTCCTCCAAGATCTGTCAAATCATCATCTTAATATCTAAGCAACTTCTGAATGTCACTTGATTCTATCTGTTCGAACCATCTTGTCCTATTCCATTTGCAATGTTAGTTACGTTTGCAGTGAATGGCGGAACCAATACAGCGGCGATATCATTTAACGTTTACAAAGGATATTTGGTTTAATACCTACATATGGGAATCCTTTTTATCAATGTGAATGTACCGATTAGATCCATTAAATAAAGTAATCAGTAGCTGCAAACATAGGATTTGGGTTGCATTTTTTTTATTTGCGAACAGTAAAAACGTGAATGAAGGAAGCATGAATAAGGTGCTTTTAATGTATCTAATATGTATTTTAATGAGCTTATTATTGAAAACATATATTTGATCGGGGCTGGAATTCCATTAAGTATTCCAAAGATACAATTTAGCATCATTAGTAACATGATTTAAGAGCTGGCATAGTCACATCACTTAATACAAAAAAAAGCAAGAATCCTTTGGGCCAAATTAACAACGATACAAGTAAAATATATGATTATTACCTCTTTTGAAATCTGTCCCTCCTTAGTGTGCATAACAATAAACGTTAGTAAATTTAAAATTACCTTTAGTTCCTTTTTACCATTTACGTAGTAGTATATATATACTTTGTTTATGGTAAATATTATTATTTATATGGTAAATTATATATATATAGTGCTTTAATATAAAAAGAGAAAATCATTGAACAACTCAAATTGTTAATGTTACTGTTTACTTATAAAATTTGAGTAAACTAATTTTAAATACTGATACAGTAATATATTGTTACTACTCTATAATATCATTAGTCATATACAGTCAAACCTGGATAGGCGAGAGTTCAAGGGAGCACAATCTCATTCTCGCTTATAGAGGTTTCTCACTAACCCGAGTTTCTCGCTAACGCACCCTCTGAATTTCGATTCGCGATTTTTCGCATTCAAATGCATTCACTATTTTAAGTTTATGACTTTAATGACAGTACTTTAATTTTCCGTTTTTACATGATGCAGAACAGAACTTTCGTTCGCAATTGATTAACGATAAACTGAGTAAGTCCGACAAACAGGATGGTACACAGGCACACGTGTCCATTCGAAAATAATGCGATAAAAGAATACGATAAAATAACAACGTTATTTAGTTCCACGAAATAGAATAGGTTCAATATTCACGAGAAAACAATAGAAAAACAATGATAAGAAGTTCCACGAAAGTTAAAAATGAGTCATAAAATAGCAGATGTTAAATTTGTAATTTGTTTTGTCATTTGTTCCTCCTAAATAATATAAATAAAGCTCGGCTGTCGCTTATAGAGGTATAGATAGGTAGCAGTCTCACTTACGGAGGTCCATGAGGAAAAAACTACTCTCTCTTACAGAGGTTTCTGTTTCTCGCTAATAGAGGTTTTGGGAGCTTAAAATGACGGGTCCTTGCTATTACTCTCACTTATAGAGTTTTCTTACTTATCCAGTTCTCGCTTACCCAGGTTTGACTGTATCATAATACAGCCTATGATAGATTAATGGTGTTTTTTTATTGTATTCTATATATCAAGCAGTCCAGAGTCAATCTCGTATTAAATAGTCACCATACCTGATACATAGTCACCCATATGTGCTGTGACATATCAAATTGCACATTTGGGTGAGCATGCTCAGTGTTAAGTGATCTCTAAAACTCGTAGACAATAAATATAACCTGAGTATTGTAATGAGGTCAATATTAATTAGGTTTAAAACAGCTTTTCTGCAGTTCAATAAAGTCCTTAATCATCTTAAATGACATCTATGGGCAGGAAGATTATTGGGTCAAATCATTCAGCCATAATTTAAGTCACAGTAACAAGCTAGATTATGAAAATTTCAATTGCATTTCAACAATGGATATCCCATAGTCTAAACGTTTCTGTATCGTTTCATTCATTTAAGTTATTTTGTGAGTTTCAGATATATTTCAGAAGAACCTTACTTTGGGGGGTGTACCATCATCTTTTCGAGTGTGATCGGATCTTCCAATTGCTGTAGGACCCTGCCCTGTCCATCTTGGACCAATGCATCCAAATTGGGGAGACTTGCTGAGGACAAAAAATAATTTACCTTAAAAACATTCAAATACACAATTTTGATTATGATTTTATTAGTTAATCTACTACATAAAAAAATATAAGGCTAAAAGATTGGATTGCAAATAATGACAAGAGCCAATCTTTTATCATTAGAAAGAATTCAACATTTAAATAGAACAATAACTTTTAAAATCAATACAACAATCTTATGCTGACATATTTATGACAAAATGTATTTCTAGTAAATTTCATTTTATTTATTTTTTATTTATAAAATACATTAATAAATAAAAGCATGTTGCGTGGGTTTTGTATATACTTGTAGATTTTCTTTGATATTTAACATTTTTGTGAATTCGTGGGAATATTTTAACATATTCATATATGCGACAAGCCTGTCACTACGAACAAAACACAACTCTGAAGCATTATTTTTTAATGAAAATAACAGTAAATATACACACATCGAAGCTTGGATAGCTGGTGTCCGCTAAGTTTTTTGATTAGCACTTAAGAAACTTTGTAGTGGTTAACACATGTCACTGCATTCATACATAATTAAATGTAACATTAAGATCAAAACTTACCATAGTTAGGCTTTATCAACAGAAATATGAACAGATATCCAAATATGACAGAGTCCGCCATTCTCTATTCATCATAACAATAAACTGCGCTAGTCAAAGGAAATTCTTAAATTATTGTCACCAACAACGTAGTTAGATTATTTTAACAAATAATACCGTCCTCTTTTAAGTGGTATTTTTTAGTGGTATGTCGAATATTATGTTACTATTTTGATTTATTTGGATGTTTTCTAAACTCCAGAGCAAATAAAAACCATGCAAAGTTTTTTTTTAAAGGTATTTTATGACGTGGTAACTAAGACCATTAGTCGTTATTAAGTCTTATTTAAAGTCCAAGAAAACTGTCAGTAGGTATAGTTTTCAATGGGAATTTTAAGTTTTTTCGGTACAAAAAGTAACCTATGTTATTCTCCTGACCAAATACTATCACTTTGGAATAAAATAATGATACTGTGTTTTTTTATCCATTACTTCGTTTCGAAAACAAAGAAGGACAAACAAACAAAAACACATCGATAATAATTTAAAAAAATATTGGAATTCTAATCCAATAAAATGTTTTAGATTATTTTCTGTTTATTTCATGAGTTGCGAGTATTCATAAAAATAATTTTTTTCACTGTAGTAGGAGTGACTGGTGTTGTCCTGGAAGCCTCTACAGCTTCACCAGGTCGACTGAGTCAATTCTAGTTGAGCCCTCGGAACAGCACAATTTGCTAAAAACTTTCCACAGTTCTCTTAGTTCAGTGAAACACACTTTATTATTTATACACGTAAGTGATATGCCTCCTGATTGCAAGTATTATGAGCGAAAACGGGAAAACACTTCATAAATAACTTTGGTAGCATTGGTAAATTATATGATCTCGCGTTTTTCGCATACCTACAAATAGACACGCAGTTTTTGATGTGAAACATCTATAGCCGCACGTAAAACCGATTTTTGGCATGGCGACGCATGCCGTGGCGACGCGTCGCTATATGATGGTATATGTATACAGTCTATGCAGTAGTGTGTACGGTATGGCGACGCGTCGCCATGCGCAATCGACTAAGCGATTCTCTCTGTGTTTTACTTGAAAACAAATTATTTTTTCGTAATATTTTATTTTATCATTATGACATATTTAGTTCCTATCACAATCTGTTCTTTTCTGCATATTACTTATGCAGAATAATGTCGATGTTTCACATCTGCCAGGCGTCCCGTGACGGCTCACATTTTTTTACAAAAAAAAACTTTATTTGAAACAATAGCCGTAAAATTATCAGGACTTACAAATTCAAATTCGTTTTGGTTTCACTGACGAGTGAATGAACTCACAATCTATCAAGTGTAAGTAGATATCGAAACCCATAGATATTACGTCAAAACAATCATTAACGCTTGAAACCGACGGCTTAATTACATTGTACAGCCACCTTTCAAAACGAAACACATGTCTGCATGAAGTTGATATTGATAATAGGACACCAGAAGCCAAAATGTGGTGGAGGAGTTCGTTGACCCATAAAAGTAATAATAAAAATAAAAATGTATTTTCTCGGATTCTACCAAAAAGTTCATGGAAGTTACAGTACTTTTCGACCATTTTACTTAGAAGTTATTTTCCATCATTTCTTAAATTATGTGTATGAACTTCATTTCATACCGTTTCATTTCAATTTTAAAAGATACAGTTTGATCCTTGGCTGTTTGGATTGTTTCCTTAGCATGTTCAATTAGTTTAATCAAAGAAAAAATATGAAATTTTCAAAAATGGACGGTTGTGTTTTGTTTTGAAAAATTAACATTAACATTTGATTTCGGGTTTATAATTGGGAGCTAGTGCTTTAATAATTTTTAAGCGTGTTATTTTGTCTATAGATTATAGGAGAATAGACTAAAATCAAGTAACTCTAATAAATTTGTAATAAAATTTAGAAAACATGCCTAGAACCAAACGTCCTGTACGGAAGCAAGACAAAACAGTTGAAGATGATGATACATTGAAAAAGTTGAACAAACTTGGTAAATCTTTCATTAATTTAGTACCACTACTATGTATTGATTCAAATATACGCATTGAGGGAAAATGTTAAGGATGTCTCTTTTCAATTTAGTCCGTCGTATTAGCCCAACTTTATCTATTTCCAAATATTCGGTAGGCAGCGGCTTGACTCTGCCCCTGGCATTGCTGAAGTCCATGGGCGACGGTAATCACTTACCATCAGGTGGGCAGTATGGTCGTCTGCCTGCAAGGGCAATAAAAAAAATATTGCCATTATTGTGTGAACACAATCAACCGTATGGAACTACGCCAATACTACTACGAGCTATAGGCAGCGAACTGGCTCTGCCTTTAACAATGTCGAAGTCCGTCAGCTACAGTGGGCTTTTCTTCACTGTATAAATAAAACCTATTGTTTACAAAAAATCCAAACATGACGCTTCTGACTTTGTAAGCTCAGATGGACGATCCTGTACATCATGTTTTTGGTGTTTTTTAATCGTCTTACATTACATGCAAAGCAGAAAATATAAATTTAGCAATATTTTTGTCAATGAGCAAAAAATCAAACTTACTTTAATTATATATCATTTTTAATAACAAATAAATAAAATTAATCATCTTAATTAATATACTATAATATAATAACTAATAAAAATAATTCCCAGTACTCGATGAAAAGAACGTTATAGACTCCAGGACACAAATGGAAATACGTAATGTTGAATTGGCCTTCAAGATTCTGTTGGGTTCGATCAGTAATAAGTACTTGCAGAAGACTGTCGGTGAATTAGTAAGTATAAGTATAAAATTTGTAAACTCTTTGGTTTATACACAGATAGATTAGCATATTATTATGTGCTTAGAATCAGAGTCCATAAGTAGTAAGGTAAATCTTTCAATTAAAGTTAAAACAAAGACTATTTTGCTGTTGAAACTAGAACATGACTGTTTCTTGCCATAAATAGCTAGCTCACAATATACCAAAGTAGAAAAGAAAAGGTGATAAATACTTCCATTGATTGCTAGCTCTTACAAAAATTAATTATTAGCCAATAACTAGTCTTAAGATCCAGTATGGATGTAGGAAAATAATAGGTATCCACTTAGAACACTTGTAAATTTCATACCGTGAAACATTAGAATATTCTTTCATTAAAGGGATGATATTTTGAATGCAAATACAAAAGTTATTACACCAAACTATTTAATCCAAAAATGTTGCATCATAGAAGCTGACTGACATTGATTTAGTAACCCAAATTAATCATTTTGTATATCTATAGAAAACAGAATTACACCTCCAAGAAGTGACGACGAACACAAGACAAACAAGGAATTCAAGCAGATCTGCCTCACATGATGATGGTAATATAATTTGAAATACATTTAATTGTACAGTTTCTATCATCTAAACTATTACAAATATTCTGTCTTCATTAGACCTTTAATGAAAAACCCACATTAGTAAAAGAGATAAAGTTTAGCAAAGTCTCTGGAATTTACAGCATATTAAAAAAAAAGTGGTATGAAAATTGTATATTAAATATTAAAAAAACAATAATTGTGTAAATTCCATTGTAATGGCAGAATTAGAACTTTTGATTGAATGAAAGGCTCCAAAAAAAAGTTTATTGCACAAATTAACCATTTTCTTTATAAGAAAATTGAATCACAAATTGGGTCCATTGGTTCTTGAATGTATAATCCTTTTCACGCACTAACAAGTACATACGTTTCATGTGTTTCCACTAACCGGGTGCTCTTGGGGCAGGCTACCTCACCGAGAACTCATCACAGGGCTCCGGGGAAAGAGTCTCCAAAAAATATCTGTGTGAGTATGCTTGGATGCTTTATCAGCTTTTTTTTTCAATATCTTCACATCTTCTCAGATTACAGTATTGTTTTGTGAAGGTTTAATGGTAATACTGTATGTATATAGTGTGTGTATTGTATGGTACTGATATGAATGTGTTTTCTTGATGCTGTAAAATCTGTATTTATAATGAAAGTTATAAGGAACATTACTTTGCAAAACAATCTTAGGATCTGGTGGTAGGACCTCTTGTGAGTCCGCACGCCACCTACTTCTGCTGTGAAGCAGTAATGCTTTTCGGTTTGAAGGGTGGGGTAGCCGTTGTAACTATACTGAGACCTTAGAACTTATATCTCAAGGTGGGTAGCGCACTTACTTTGTCGATGTCTATGGGCTCCAGTAATCACTTAACACCAGGTGGGCTGTGAGCTCTTCCACCCATCTAAGCAATAAAAAAAGACCGAAGATGGTAAAGTAGTAGTAACACTGGATGGAGTCACAACGGTCTACTCTAAGATGGACTCCTGTGTGTTCTCCGGTATGAAAGCCGATACATTTGGTCTTATAACGTTTGTCTTGTGGCAGCGGTACCGAAGTCTGCGAGTCGAGCCGCGCCCCGGCGGTCCCGCTCGGCGGCGCGCCCCCCCCCGCCCCACCGCCGCCCCCCTCCCTCAGCGCGCCCCGCCGCCGCTCGCGCTCCGTGTACCGCACCCCGGCCTGCAACAAGAATGCGTCAACGTACTACCCCGCTATCACGCCTAAGGTATGATTTTGGGTGGTTTGTTTGAAATATGGAGGATGTTTGCATCAACATGGAGATTAACCCTTTGACTGCCATGTAGGACACCGGTGCCCTACGCGGCGCACTCAAGGAATTGTGTCGATTTCTGTTACTAAGCCCCTGGATTGTTCAACTTTGCTTTTTTTTGTTTGTCACTGTACATTTTAGTCTTTTAAGTCTCTTAAAAATAGATTCATTTTAAGTATTTCTGGATTCGTCTACCAAATTCTACTAAATATTCTGGCGCCTTAGCAACAGAAATCAATATAATTACTTCAGTGAGCCGCGCAGGGCATCAGTGACCTACATGGCAGTCAAGAAGACAGAACACTTACTATGCAATAGAATCTGTGGATCAATATCATGAATACAGTCCCGATCCTGCAGACCGAATGGTAAACAGTCGACGTCACCCAAAACACGTCATTTCGGATCCTCCCGATCTACTAATGGTGCTTTTAGGTACCCCAAGCACCGGTCATCATTTTCGTAGTGGGTAGCGATTCCGATCTGGTGGTAGATTCTGCGAAGCACTACCCTTGCTAGAGCTAGTGTTAGCAACGACGTCAGGTTTGAACGCCGTGAGCTCACCTACCATTTCGCTGAATGTAGAATAGCCCCTCGAGATTACTAGAATAGGTAGGAAAATAAAATCATGAATATTCAATATCATGTAAATGCCTGTTGACAAAATCCCAATATGAAGTCGTCAAATTGTTCCAATGCTATATTAGAACAGGTTACTTGGCCTAGAATTGGTCCATCTATCAGGTCATACAGCTAGATCATAGTCATAGAGAATTTATGACTATTTCAACATTTATTCTTATTACAAATTTTTCATACCTTACAAGGCTTATCTAGCAGAAATCATATTGAGTGGTAAAACCTTAGTCTTTATTTGATATTTCTGTGTGTGTGCAGCATGCAGTTGAGTAACGGGGATATAAAAATCTGCAATACTGTGATACACATACATAATAATATAATTGTGTCATATTGTCGAAAACTTAAATTTATGATATGCAATTCTGTCTCCATAGACGATAGCTAACCTAACACACAGTCTCCTCTGTGCAGGGAGACAGGACTGCTCCTCATGCAAAAAAAAAACCTATAATAACTAAGGCCGTTCTATAAGGTAATCAACAACCTGCCCTGGCTAACTTCCTGAAGGAGCTGGAATGGCGCCTATAAAATCTCTGTCTTCAAGCATCCCTGATACATAATAGAAGCCTATTTTTTCATGTTGAATTGCAGGGAACTGTGTATCGAACATGGGAATGTATTTAAAACACTATAGTGCATTCTATGTTTCAGAAAAACTCACACGCATCACACTAACAACTCTCGTCAGAGATATATCTGTGCCTCTACTAAAGTTATAAATCACTGTTTTTCAGGTGACCCCTCAGACGCCCCTGACGGTTTTGAGGCAGCCCCGTCAAGGAGAGATGGTTGTATCGATGTCTGGCTCTCCGGTTATGGTGCCAACATGCTACACGTGAGTATTTATTGATCAATATATAAGAAATACAAATGGTAACACTGAAAATGACTGATATGATAATACTACGAAATAGGGATATGTATGTTCCGGTCTTGAAGGTTTTCTTTTGTTGCTATTGATCAGTTGGTTGGTTAGTGTAACAGGAAGATGTTTAGACATCATGTAAAGAAATAAGTTGTCAAGTCAGAAGTTCCTTAATACTTTGTGGCAGAAATGTATATGGCGGTGGTACAAACTGGTGTGGGTTTTCCCCTCCCACTAATATTTATATGAGTTTTTTTTTTCAGAATGCAACCTGATGAGATGGCCAATTGCAATATTCTCCTTCAAGATGGCACAATGCTCTCCCTTCAACCGAAGCAACTGAGGCAGTCACAGGCCTACATCCCGTTCTCATTGATGGACACAAACGTTCTTAACCAGCTGAAGACCTTGAAGGATAATCTGGATAAAGTAGTCAAGTTGGGAGAGAAAGTCATGAAGTGATTCGATAAACTTTAGAGTGTACTAATGATGAAGTGATGTTTTATTTGTAATGATAGTATTAAACGTATTTGACTACTGAGGGTAGTTTTTTGTTTTGGGACATTTGGAGCCTGGTGGGACTTTTTGGCGGGAATGCGAGTGAAGTTGTGTGATTTGTTTTATTTTGTCTATTTAGTGTTTCTTTGGGTTTAAATGTGTAATAACAATGGTTTATTAACTGTTTAGTATTTGTGGAAGTGTGAGAAACACAAATGTGAGAAAATGAAACAAACCGTTGGACGTAACCTCTCGGGATCCTCAAGAATCCACTGAAAAAATCTCAGTAAATCACCACCATTTTACTGAGATTCTATTACATCCCATATCATCTCATTTAATTTCATTCCATGTTTCATATAAATCAACTTCATCATTTCATAATATTTTTCATGTGAAAAAAGTTTTAATTAAAATAAAAATAAAACAACCTAAAGGTCTTAGTTACCACGGCATAAAATCCCTTAAAAAAATGGGGCATGGTGGGACTTAATGGGGCATCGGCTGTAAGGTTAATTTAAATATACAACAGATACCCGTACTGTATGTGCACATGATATGAATAAGATTGTTTGTTTTAGACATTTATTTATAAATTAATATATAAAAGCCGTACAGACAATAACTTAAGCTAAAAATGCACAAGTTGGTACGTTCAATTAGTTCCGACTCTTTAGTTTCCTTATATTAAAAACAGACTTTTAATATAATAATATTACATTTAATAATGATTTTTTACCATTACTTTGCACTTTGAGACTGGTCAAACGAATGACGGGTCGTAGTGCGAGATCGCATTGAAAGTTTCGAGATGGTCGTCGGTCCGCCGGGGACACTCGGCCTGGTGTCAGCACGCGACTTAGCCTCTAATTACACACGAGAAGGATAGATATGACAGCACCCCCGAGATAGCCCTTACTATGCAGCGTCAATGCGATTTCGCTTCGAAAGTGAGTTACAAAGGTCATAGTAAGGGTCAGAGGTTAGATCTAGTCATGGTGCTCGTCCTGCGCCAACTCCTCCAGGTCTTCTTGGTCGAACTCGGTGTCGTCTTCCGCGGTGGCCTCCTGGTACTGTTGGTACTCAGACACCAGATCGTTGACGTTGCTCTCTGCTTCGTTGAACTCCATCTCGTCCATGCCCTCGCCGGTGTACCAGTGCAAGAAAGCTTTACGTCTGAACATGGCAGAGAACTGCTCGGATATTCTCTTGAATAGTTCCTGGATGGCTGTCGTGTTGCCGATAAACGTAGACGACATCTTCAGACCCTTGGGAGGGATATCGCACACGGCTGTCTTCACGTTGTTCGGGATCCACTCGACGAAGAAGCTGCTGTTCTTGTTTTGGATGGAGAGCATCTGTTCGTCGACCTCCTTCATGGACATGCGGCCACGGAAGATGGCGGCGACGGTGAGGTAGCGGCCGTGGCGCGGGTCGCAGGCGGCCATCATGTTCTTGGCGTCGAACATCTGCTGCGTGAGCTCCGGCACGGTGAGCGCGCGGTACTGCTGGCTGCCGCGTGACGTCAGCGGCGCGAAGCCGGGCATGAAGAAGTGCAGACGCGGGAAGGGCACCATGTTGACCGCCAGCTTGCGCAGGTCGGCGTTCAGCTGCCCGGGGAACCGCAGGCACGTCGTCACGCCGGACATGGTCAGCGACACCAGGTGGTTCAGGTCGCCGTACGTTGGGTTCGGTACCTTGAGAGTCCTGTAGCAGATATCGTAAAGGGCCTCGTTGTCTATGCAGTAAGTTTCGTCTGTATTCTCGACTAGTTGATGGATGGAGAGAACTGCGTTGTATGGTTCGACGACAGTGTCTGATACTTTGGGCGACGGGACTACTGAGTATGTGTTCATGATTCTGTCGGGGTACTCTTCGCGGATCTTTGAGATGAGGAGGGTGCCCATGCCGGAACCGGTGCCGCCGCCGAGGGAATGAGTCAGTTGGAAACCCTGGAGGCAATCGCAGTTCTCACACTCCTTGCGGACTACATCAAGGACGGCGTCGACGAGCTCAGCGCCCTCCGTGTAGTGTCCCTTGGCCCAGTTGTTGCCGGCGCCGGACTGACCGAAGACGAAGTTGTCCGGACGGAAGAGTTGCCCGTAGGCGCCGGAGCGCACGGCGTCCATGGTGCCGGGCTCGAGGTCGAGGAGGATGGCGCGGGGGACATACTTCCCGCCGCTCTCCGCCGTCGCAACTGAAAAATTAAATTAAAACTATTTATAGCAACAACAATATACATATGTATCTATATTCTCCTGTATAGCCATCCTTGAATATTTGACCAAACAAATTCGAGCAAAATTAGTATTTTTTTAAACGTTGCAAAAAGGGAACTCTACCAGGGCCGTATAAAAAGAAGGTGAACGAACTATTTCAATACAACGTTATAAAAATTTAACCGAACAAAAATCAAGGCTATATAAAACATAAAGGCATGTTTGACAATCATTAAAAAATATCAAAATTAATCGTACGTAAGGTTAGAACAATCTCACGGAGTAAGCTGTCGTGTAGCCAGCCGTCTAGGTCAATGAACCATTAAACGCTGTTAGTTTTTAACTTGATAGAACATTCTAGACTTTCCTCGAAAAAGTCGTGCTAAGTTTCGTTTGTTATTTCCTTTTATTGACGTAAAATGCATTCCTGGATTGATTTGTTAGTCGCCGAGATATTTATGGACTTTGCTCTTTATTAGCGTGTTATAAATTTATTTTGTCTTTAACAGCGCTAAATATCCAGAGAAAACATATGGATGTATGGAGGGCTTACAGACGAAAATTGATAATGTTATTAACTCGCGCGATCTCACAATATACTATGCCACATTGACCGCTAGACGATAAATACAATCTTGAAATTGAAATACAATAAAACGGTCGCAAAGCTTGTCGGTATTCAGTTATAATTACATTTTGAAATGTTTGAATTATTGAAATCTGACGTTACGTCCTTAATCTTTAATTATGTTTAGTCTTTCACGGTGGGGGCCTTCCGTGATTCATTTCCTGCGAAGATGTTGAACGCGACGGTAAATTGTAAGTTTCCGAAATAACCTTCATTACACAGCCGATATGCTTCGCCGGGCTCTAGCCGCCGCGGGTACAGTTACACGATGCGGTGCACACCGCCTGACTCAAGTTAGACGGGTAGTTCTCGCAATCAAATTCAAAGTCTTGCTACGGCGGCAATTAGGAATCTTGGTGCGCCGTACATATTTGTTTTTTTTTTATTGCTTAGATATGTGGACGAGCTCACAGCCCACCTGGTGTTAAGTGGTTACTGGAGCCCATAGACTTCTACGAAGTAAATGCGCCACCCACCTTGAGATATCAGTTCTAAGGTCTCAGTATAGTTACAACGGTTCCCCCACCCTTCAAACCGAAACGCATTACTGCTTCACGGCAGAAATAGGCGGGGTGGTGGTACCTACCCACTTGACGCGTTATTATGAGGTGACATTGATTGCAAAACATGATTGATGAAACCACATAGCGCGAAGATCGGACGGCCGGTGGGGCAGAAATATCCTTGATTGGGGACCAGGTATCTGGAAAGCGCAGTGTGGGACGACCATCTATCTACCAGATGGACCGAAGACCTAGTGCAAAATAGTTGGATTACGTTGGATGCAGGTAGCAACGGACCGCACTGGACATCAATTGGATAATGGACAGGCTAAAATGATGATGATTGATCAAGTACTTAAGTGTAAATTCACCGATATTCTGAAATAGTGATTGCTTTAATGGGACACTAATTGAATAAAATACAAATTATTTATCCGTCGTTTTAAGGTAATATTATTTGAATAATTTCACACTTAAACCACGTTTACAATTCAACCGCGGCCGTTAATCCATAACAACAGAGGTTTCTAATTGCCTTAAATTTCGACAATTGACTTTAACAGCCATTAAAAGTACAACGACCTCTGCGGGTTCCCCTGTAGTAGATTATAAGCTGTGCTCTCAGTGTGGCTTGCAAATAAAAATATCTTCACGGGACGTAGTGACAGAATAGTTTTTTTTCTCTTTTTAATGCAAGGGCAGAAGATCTCACAGTCTACTCGATGCTAAGCGGTTTCCGAAGCAGCACATAGATACTATCACGTGAATGAGATACCATCTTGAGCAACCCTTTGCATTGGCACATAATTTTATAACTTCAATTCAATTAAATTGTCAAAAAGGTTGTCTAACCCTTCAATAGAGGTACATATCTCTTTACAAAATATATTGCAGTCGAAGACAAACTTCCATACTGTCTATCCGATGATGAGTGGTCATTGTCGCTTTTGGACATCAACAATAGCAGGGACGCAGTCCAGAGGCTGCATACCGGTAACTAATTGGCTGGGACTGAGGTCAGATACCATTCTGGTGTGTTGAATAAAATAAATGCAGTAGCAACGTCCTATTTCCACCCCGAAGCAAACGCCTGTGCTTTTAAATAATACAATTGAGGATTGGATTGTCGTACGTGACGAACGAAACTACAATGGACACCGGTATTTATTTTCTTATAAGTAGGTACCTAAAATTACGGTGACCGCATGACACAGTAGGCCTGAGCTCGCGAGCAAAAAAAAAATACAATAAACCGCATAACAAAATGGCGCCGATCCATTTTCTAAGGATCACCTTTCTCTCGAACGATTATTATTGTTTTAATGATAGTCATTAAACGTGTAGACCACGCAATTTACCGCTTTCAAATTGAACAGGAAAATAATCTTAATCATAATGACGACGGTGACTGTAGACAATCTAAAATCGTTGCATTGTTAGCGGAAAGTTTTTTTTTTCTAGAAAATTATACATTTAGATTAATTAGACTGATAAAAGTTGAATCTTTCTAGATAATTTTATCGGTTTTGTACCGTTACTCAATCAGTTTCGCTCATCGTAATTTATTTGCGCGAGTACAAGTAAAGCTCCATTTAGATCTCAAATTTTGAGCGCCATGACATATTTCTCTGGTAATTGTAAGTTTGGCATTGGTAATGTCTACGAGGGAAATTGGCCACAAGAAGTGGACAGTATACTTAAGAGGTGGAGTAAAATTAAACTCGCAAGATTATAATTTGCGTAATTACTGGTAGTAGGACATAAGTAGTACATAATGCGTTTCGGTTTGAAGGGTGGAGCAGCCGTTGTAACTATACTGAGACCTTAGAGCTCATTTCCCAAGGTAGGTGGCGGCATTTACGTTATGATGTCTATGGGCTCCAGTAACCACTTTACACCAGGATGGCTGTGAGCTCGTCCAACCATCTAAGCAATAAAAATAAAAAACCGCCGGCAACCTAGACCACAGCCTTAGACTAGGTAGATGCCAATTTCAATTCATTCATCAACAGTGAGATCGTTTGTAGATCTTTGTGAGTAAAAATTTTTTAGGTTACTTACCAGAGGCCTCATTGTAGTAAACAGAGATCCTCTCAAGTTGGAGGTCGCTGGTGCCGCGGTAGACGCCGGTAGGGTCGATGCCGTGCTCCTCTGATATTATCTCCCAGAACTGCGAAAGTAAAAATAATATTTGAACACAAATCTACATATATATCAAAATGAATTGCTGTTCGTTAGTCCCGCTAAAATTCGAGAGCGGCTGGACCGATTTGACTTTTTGTGTTGAATTATTTGTGGAAGTCCAGAGGTTTAAAGGTAGATAAATATGAAAATGCTCGGAATTAAATAAAAATAACAATTTTGTTTTTCCTTCGATGTGTCTCCCGTCGGACGGATTCCTTTTGTTTGTTTTAAGTTTATTTTATACAAAAGTTTAGGTCTTTTATTTATCGATTCAGGCACTACGAACTCTGCCGGGTCAGCTAGTCTCTACTAAAAATGTGAGCTAAAGTATTTTCTTCGGATTTTGAGAGTCGTAGAGATATTTAAAATTACTATTACGGTTTCATTTAGCGTTTATTATTTTATTTCTGACGTATATATACTTAACATTAGAATTACTTTCATAATATTATAAGTTTTAGGAACATTGTGTAGGTACTTAATACATTTATTTGGACTGGTCGTGCGCACATGCCTTATAATTTATAATTATTATTTTTAGATTGTAATGTGTATTGTGTGTCTTTTAAATAAATAAATTTAATGTTTTGTATTCGGTGTAGTTTTAGAAACATTATAATTTTTTTTTTCTAGTTTTGATTGGAGTTAAAATAATTCAAAGCTCGGTGGGAAAAAGACGCACGAAAAAAATTGTATGGTCAAAAACATAATTAAAAAACGACGAAGGAAATAAAAATCTTCTAAGGAGAGGGTGATATTGCCGGCAAACAGGATTGGAACTTGTAAGACCAGATACGCCAGTTTCATATTAAAATTATATTTGCATATGTATTTACCGCTACACATAATTTTATTAATAATAAGAAGATAATTGAAGTCGTCGTGGCCTAATGGATAAGACGTCCGGTGCATTCGTGTTGAGCGATGCACCGGTGTTCGAATCCCGCAGGCGGGTACCAATTTTTCTAATGAAATACTTACCAAATGTTCACGATTGACTTCCACGGTAAAATAATAACATCGTGTAATAAAAATCAAACCAGCAAAATTATAATTTGCGTAATTACTTGTGGTAGCTTGTGAGTCCGCACGGGTAGGTACCACCACCCTGCCTATTTCTGCCGTGAAGCAGTAATGCGTTTCGGTTTGACGGGCGGGGCAGTCGTAACTATAGTGAGACCTTAAAACTCATATCTCAAGGTGTATGGCGGCATTTACGTTGTAGATGTCTATGGGCTCCGGTAACCACTTAACACCAGGTGGGCTGTGATTTCGTCTCCCTAACTATACAATAAAAAAATTAAAAAGAAAGTCCCCTCGTTTTGAATTGAAATAATAATAGTACAAGACGTGTATGTATTTTTTGCAATGTGCTAAAGCAGGGTAGCTCAAACTCCGGCCCGCAGCTCTGAATTGGGTAAAGTATTTCAAATCGTTTTGCCCTATATAGGGTAAAGTATATTTACAATAATTTTCAGTTTTGTTAAAAAAAATAATTGTTGTCTGTAAAGTCTGTTTACGGACGATAGTTTTACGTGATAACGTCAGTAGTAGAACTATTTAAATTGCTAGCTCTGACGTCACGCGAGAAGAGAGATAAATCTGTCACTAGCCAACTCTTGGACCGATCACGTCTCTCTATAGTTTGTTCCGCGCTCTCGCTTGCACGCTCAGGCTCAGACGGAACGTGACACTTTTTCGTGCGTGCAGCCGGTGTTCATTGATTTAAAATATGGTATCACACCAGAAAATGTGAGAAGATATCTTTAATTTTTGTTCGTGTCATCTTCGTTTGCGACCCGTGACTATAGTCCTGGCTGTATATCCCTGCGTTAACACATAGCGCAAAAGTTAACCCAATTTTGTATGCATTTGGAACAGCGCCCCTAACGGCAAACGTAGGCAAACGATCCCATTCCATACAAATATGAGCTAACTTTTACGCTATCGAGAACGTTAAAAAACTCTCACTAAGCACGGTGCTCGCTCGGAGAAACCTGCTGACGTTTTTCGTTTAACAAGTTTGTAGGAATGAATAAAGAATCAATACTGTTCCGATATTAAACCAGCCCAAGCAGTGTGCTTCGACTTTACAAACATGAAATGTTGACGTGATTGTAATTTAGGACTTCGATTGGTTGACAATAGTGTTCAATTGAAAATAATTAGAATTATATCGCGTCTGTCTCATGCGGGCCACCACGGAAACATGTTGACTAAATGACTACAGTTATTTTGCTATAATAATATAGAAACGAATGTCATGAAACAATTTGTAATAATAAAATTCGGTGTGTTGATTTGTCTTTTATTTCATCATTAAAATAATTAGTAAACTAATGTTAAATAAGTACTTTTTTTCTTAGCTATGCTGATAGCCTTGAGAGGCTATTTCAGCTTCTCCTTGACGTGTAGGTGAGCTCATGGGGCTCAAGCCGGAGTGTTGCTAACACTGGCCCTAGCAACAGCGGTGCTTCGCAGATTCTACCACCGGATCGGAAACGCGATCCATTGAGAAGATCCTGCGAGGAACTCAGTGGGCTGTGTCTATGGGTCAATTTACTCGCAGAGCCCTTCGTCGCAAGTGACGGGTTCGGCGAGGACGATGGCCGGTGCTTAAGGTACCTAAAAGCACCGTCGATATAATGTGCGTTATATGTAATATAGCGTGGTAAATAGCGCACGTTATATTTAATATAGCACATTATATAAGGCGCGTTATATTATCCCTTTGATTTCCATGTAAGTCACCGGAGCCCTACGCGGCACACTGACGTCATTAAGAAGATTTTGTTTACTAAGCGCCTGGATTGCTTAATTTTACCTTGTTTTGTTTTTAAAGTATGTTTTAGTCTTTTAGGTCTCATAGAAATACGATTCATTCTCAGTATCGTTCGGATGCATTTTTTCCAGAGTCTACTAGATATTCAGGCCTCTTAGTAACAGAAATCGACGTAATTACTGCAGTGCGCCAGGTAGGGCATTGGTGATTTCCAGCGGCACCGTCTGGGCGGCCTGACAAGCTGCCGTACCGAGACGGCCGACGTATCAGAGCCTTCGATTCGCCTCGAAGACTCCGTCGGCCGGGCGTCCTTGTGGTGAGCTGCGCCGTCTGGTTGTAGTGTTGACCGCGGTAACCCCCTTACCACATCCGGGTTCTGACCTCGGAGGGGATCGGACGCTTGGGCGAAGAGTGCAGGGGAGTGGTTTAGTGGGTAGGCGCGGGGACCTCCTAAGAAAGGCATTTGTGATTTACGTGGCAGTCAAATATAGCGTTTTAAATAAAGCGTGTTATTTTTTTAGTCCGCAGCACTATCATTCAGCGGTTTAAATTACTAAATTAAAAATAATTACTAAATAAAAAATTACTATTCTGGAGTGAGACTATGAGTGTTCTGTTTCTGAACGTCAAAATGTCAGCTAGCGACGTCCGCCATGACACAAATTATTTTTCAAATTTAGCCGCCAAGAGCAACGCATCAATTTTTATATTTCTCCTTGATGAAGTCTTTAATTTGTCATTTATGGCTAAAATAAGTATCTCAAAACAATAAATACAGTACACGCTCAATTACCACGACGCAACAGTGAGTGACTTATAACAAGCCACATTTGTATTTATGAACATTATTGGATTTAAGTTTAAGTAATAATCGTTTAAGTTACCTTCGTTTTACTGGTGGTAGGACCTCTTGTGAGTCCGCACGGGTAGGTACCACCACCCCGCCTATTTCTGCCGTGAAGCAGTAATGCGTTTAGGTTCGAAGGGTAGGGTAGCCGTTGTAACTATACTGAGACCTTAGAACTTATATCTCAAGGTGGGTGGCGCATTTAAGTTGTAGATGCCTATGGGCTCCGGTAACCGCTTAACACAAGGTGGGCTGTGAACTCGTCCACCCATATAAGGATTTTTTGTTTTAAAGTTACAAGTACTTAACGTAATTTCTTTTTAATATTCTACGAACCATAATTCCATCGTCAGATCTCACGCGATGATATTAATCGTGTAATGTACATGGTCCATTAGTGATTCAGGTCAGACCCCGGTCATCGAACGTCCTTATTCCGTATGGTTTAAGTTCAAAATTCTAGTTTCGGGTCGTTGGATGATGAGCGTTTTTTTTTTTTTTTATAAAGTTTCAACGTCACTACTCAAGGGAAATATTATTTTCAATCGAAAACAACTGAAATGCGCAATTTTCGTTAAAAAGGGTACAAATTTTGTGCTTCGTGAATTAATATATAGATGACATGATAGATTTCCGGCTCGGCAGCGGACGCTAACACCCGTATCTTTAGTCGTTCACACGAGCTTAACTCGACTCGACTCAACCTCCAACGCGCGTTTTGGTATGATTAGTCGTAAAAATAAACTCCACTCAAACGTCCTTGGAAAAATTTCCTAACCGGAGTGAAGTAGGCGAACTGTCAAATCAAGGTACGTCGCGACGTACCTTGAACGTTCCTCAAGGCTGGTTTTCTATCAATGTCCAAATAGTATGTGGACCGCAAATGGAAATATATGATATTGTTGTGCAATGGCCTGGATCTGTGCATGATTCCCGCGTATTTTGATAATTTAAGTTTGATAATATTTATTAATAAAGTAAATAGTTCGAGGTTAGACATTTGAAACTTTTTATTTTATTTACCTACATAAGAGACATATTTTGCTTACTACCTGATAAATAAAGTCAATGCGATTATAAGTTTTATTTATATAATAATAAACTGGTGTTTGTGGAAAAGCACTTCAACAACACGATGCAACCAAAATCACACAAAAGCGGCGAATAAAAATATAAAGCCGGATCCGAAATCTAAAATAATAATAGGTTAGAAAATAAATAATACACTTTCAGATTTACCGCACACACACATATTTACGAATAACTCAGCAACCAAAACATCAAACAAGTTCATCTAGTGCCAAACAGACAGCGGCAGCTTGACTTTGACATTAAACAATGACCATAGACTACAGAACTCTATGGATTTGATGCTAGCTTGATCAAATTTTCATCATTATTACCTCACTCGAGGATAGTTGAGGAATATTGTAATGGTCGACTAAAAATACCAAACTCGAGTAAGTTTGGAGGGAATTCTCGAGCATCATCGGATGAGTTAAGAGTGGAGGACTATTTTACGAAACGTCTAAAGATACGGGCATAAGCCTATTTCGAGTGTTACATGATGCCGCTTAGTCAGGATTCGTCGCGTCGCAGGACAGATCGAAGCAATGTCTAGACTTACACATCCAGCTCATTACTCATCGCAGTCGCGACAAACCTCACCAGCTCACTATATATGAAAATTAATATAACTTGTGGCCATGTGTGTCGGTTTGAAATTTATCTATCTTCTATCTATATATATATATATATATATTTATTTAAATGAATTGCTGTTCGTTAGTCTCGCTAAAACTCGAGAACGGCTGGAGCGATTTGGCTAATTTTGGTCTTGAATTATTTGTGGAAGTCCAGAGAAGGTGTAAAGGGTAGATAAATATGAAAATGCTCGGAACTAAATAAAAATAACAATTTTGTTTTTCCTTTGATGTGTCCCCCGTCGGACGGATTCCTTATGTTTGTTTTAAGTTTATTTTATTCAAAAGTTTAGGTCTTTTATTTATCGATTGAGGCACTACGAAGTCTGTCGGGTCAGCTATAAAAATGTAGTACATTCATTTGGGCAGGAATTTCTTTTCTGGTACAGTGATTACAAAAATGAAACGCATCGAATCTGCCCCCTCAGACATGACGATCACGATCACTCCGTCAAGAGTGAGAAGAAGAATTACTAAAATGCTTTTCTTGTTGCTCACTTCGTCAAGCCGTCTGGTTGCTAAGCGATTACCGATTCCCATGGTCATGACGAGGTCGGAGAATTGTATATCGACTAACCCACCCTCCGAACTGGAAATTAGCCCGTAATAAGTATGCATCATACAGCACACGGGGGGCGCCATCCACCCTGGGTCTCCCCACTCTATACGAGTAGGGCTTCCCTAATTACCCGCCGGACGCGGCGCCGACCAGTTATCGATCAGGTACAGGTAGGTAAATGAATACTATGACTCATGAAGAGTTTTATAGACAAAGTTTTTCTATACAGCGTGCCTAACTTGCTCACTTTTACAAGATGTTTTTGTTATTTCGTGTCAGGAGCCACAAGGTAGACAAGATTTATTTGTCTTCAGGATTGTTTTCTACGCTCATGATATTCCCTAAGATTGGCACGTTCCCACTTACTGTAATGGGACGTCAGATATAGGTTGAGGATAGTGGGTTGAGGAAGATATAGGCATCTTTAGGTACTTATATCTCAAAGCCGAAAACATCAAGAATCGTTCTAATGAACGTTATTGAATAGTTTAGACAAGGAATCGTATTATTTCCGATTTCAATTGTGACGACGCATACCGTAAGTCTTAAGGAAGTCAGTGACCTATTCTTAAGGAAACATTATTCGAAGTTACAACAGCGTGGTACAATAAAAAAAATCATGCGTGCAAAACAAACGATTTTGTGGAACTTCCATAAGAAATCTCATTCTCTTGCAGGATACATGTATACGTTTGTCTCTTTCTAGTGTCGCTTTTACGTTTCATAAAGCTTCAAATCAGAACGGTGCTAAATAAGAGTTTACTGGTGGTAGGACGTCTTGTGAGTACTGGTGGTACGACCTCTTGTGAGTACTGGTGGTAGAACCTCTTGTAAGTCCGCGTGGGTAGGTACCACCATCCTGCCACGCTTAAGAAATTTTCACATAATCTCTTCACGAAAATCACATATCTCTTTAAATGTCAACTGAAACTACTAAAAGACTTCTTCTACAAATCTATATGTATGCTGATTACGTCTGCGCGTTTTCAGCTACTTTGGTCGAATACGGTCGACGTCACCCAAAACGTCATTTCGGATCCTGCCGATCCACTAACGGTGCTTTTAGGTACCTTAAACACTGCTCACCGTTCTGGTCGAACCCGTCGCTGGCGACGAAGGGCTCGGCGAGTAAATTAACCCACAGACACAGCCCACTGAGTTTCTCGCCGGATCCTCTCAGTGGGTCGCATTTGCGATCCGGTGGTAGATTCTGCGAAGCACTGCTCTTGCTAGGGCTAATGTTAGCATATTCTCTCAGGTTGAGCCCGTGAGCTCACCTACCCGTACAGGCGTAGCTGAAATAGCCCCTTAGGCTACTAACGAATAGGTACGGAAAAAAGTCTGCTATGTACTTTATCAGTCAAAGACTGTACAATACCCACAGTTTTTATTTACGTAAATAAAGATAGTAACGGTGTATTAACACCGTGTTACCGTTACTGAGCGTCGGGCCAAAGTCAGGCGAACGAAGATGAATCGATAAGCTTTTTACAAGAGAAACTTATTTTAATGCAGGCTATAATATTAATGCGTAAAAATCATCTTTGAGGTTTTTTATTTTATTTTAAATACGTGGCTCATGTAGTAGACTTGAAAGTTTGTCTTTAAAACGCTTTTATTAGGTTGATTTGTACATGTTTGTTTAAATACAGTCACTGGTGGTAGGACCTCTTGGGAGTCCGCACGGGTAGGTACCACCACCCCGCCTATTTCTGCCGTGAAGCAGTAATGCGTTTCGGTTCGAAGGGTGGGGTAGCCGTTGTAACTATACTGAGACCTTAGAACTTATATCTCAAGATGGGTGGCGCATTTACGTTGTAGATGTCTATGGGCTCCAGTAACCACTTAACACCAGGTGGACTGTGAGCTCGTCCATCCATCTAAGCAATATAAAAAAAGGCCAGCGAGTCAGTCTCAATAACTGAGTGCATTTTAATATTAACATCAGTCGCAGTGAATCACAGCCGTTATAATTTAGATACAAGAAAACAAAAAGCAATTATTACGTGATTCATGAAACTTTTCAGAGCGCTTTTATATTAAGAGAAAGTTTTAATGGAAAAAAATTGATTGTGCGAGAAAGTTTTCTGGTCACGAAAATCTAAGCACGATCTAGAATAAGTAATTCATTGATTTTGTCGTAGACAAAAGTTTCACATAAACTACAGCAAAAGGTAGTTTATTTAAACGTTTGCAATTATTATTATTTTTTTTGTCTCGCACGGTTTGTGCATTTGCCACTACTAGTGTGAAAAAGGTAGGGAAACCAACTTTATTTAGGAATCAATTGGAAGGTTCGAAATTTAGAAAGAATATGTATGTAATAGGATTAGGGTAGATAATAATATATAACTAGTCAGGTCATAAGTATTGTCACACAGTAAAAACTTTTCTTTTAGAATGCTGGCCACAAAAAAGTTTATTGAATTCGAATTTGGAATTGTTCATGAAAATAAATATGTATACTTTTAGAATTTTACTCATTTTTAAATATGGAGCGGACGCTTAAAGAAGACCGTGTTGCAGTTATTGCGTTGCATCGCTGCGGTTACGCGCCAATTCAAATTTTTAACATACTGAAAAATTTGAATATAACCAAAATATTCGTTTATCGTACCATCAAACGATACAATGAAGACTCTAGTGTAGATGACAGGTCAAGAAGTGGTCGCCCTCGGTCTGTTAGAACTCCAGCAGTGATAAAAGCTGTGAAGGCACGAATTCAAAGAAATCCCAAACGTAAGCAGAAACTGTTGGCCCTTCAGATGGGGTTAAGCAGAACCACGGTGAAAAGGGTGTTAAATGAAGACTTAGGGCTTCGGGCATATCGAAGAAAAACAGGACATCGTTTGAATGCTCGTCTAATGGACCTGAGACTGAAGAGATGCCGCGCTTTGTTGAAGCGGTACGCGGGAAAAAAATATCGGGAAATTCTTTTTTCGGATGAAAAAATTTTTACCGTAGAAGAGAGCTACAACAAACAAAATGATAAGGTGTACGCACACAGTAGTGAAGAAGCGAGCAACCGTATTCCGCGTGTCCAAAGAGGTCATTTTCCATCCTCGCTCATGGTATGGTTGGGAGTTTCTTATTGGGGCTTAACAGAGGTACATTTTGTGAGAAAGGTGTAAAAACGAATGCAGTTGTGTATCAAAATATAGTCCTGACGAACCTTGTGGAACCTGTTTCTCATACCATGTTCAATAACAGGCACTGGGTATTCCAACAAGCTTCGGCGCCAGCTCATAGAGCGAAGAGCACACAAGACTGGCTGGCGGCGCGTGAAATCGACTTCATCCGGCACGAAGACTGGCCCTCCTCCAGTCCAGATTTGAATCCGTTAGATTACAAGATATGGCAACACTTGGAGGAAAAGGCGTGCTCAAAGCCTCATTCCAATTTGGAGTCACTCAAGACATCCTTGATTAAGGCAGCCGCCGATATTGACATGGACCTCGTTCGTGCTGCGATAGACGACTGGCCGCGCAGATTGAAGGTCTGTATTCAAAATCACGGAGGTCATTTTGAATAAACTTTAGTGTCATAAGAATCTATGTTTTGTTAAGTTAATTTTGGTATATGAATGGTTACATAATGAATAAACTTGTTTCAATTACTTTACATTAAACATGTGACAGAATTTATGAACTAACTAGGTATATAGTGATTGGATATAAATTAAAAGAATATTATAATATATTTTAAAACTGTTTAAATTTTAATATTATTAGTAAATATTTTTTTTTTTATATAATTATTAATTATTTTATAAAGTAGAATTTTCATATATTGTTTTTTTTTATTAATTTTTTTTTGCTAACCTCCGGTTTGGTAACGTGGTATGTTTTTGACAATTAGTTTTTTGTATTCCCTTCGGTTTTCACGAGTCGTAGATATAATTAAAACTACTGTTACGGCGGTTTAATCTCGAGCTTCGATTGTCATTATATTTCAGTTGTCACAAAACGAGTATGGTATTAAATATTATTCGTCGGCGTTTGAACATTGCTTTTTTTTCCTACCCATTCTAGTAGCCTTGAGGGGTTATTCTAGATTCTCCGAATTACTAGCTGAGCTCACGAGTCTCAAACCTGATGACGTTGCCGAACACGAACCCTAGCAAGAACCGTGCTTAGCAGAATCTACCACTGGCTCTGAAACGCGACCCACTAAGAAGATCCAGCGAGAAACTCAGTGGGCTGTGCCTGTGGGTTAATTTACTCGTCGAGCCCTTCGTCGCAAGCGACGGGTTCGACGAGAACGATGACAGGGGAACATTGCGCCAACTGTACTATTACTAAAAATGTTGCTCTATAGAAAAGTTTTAAAACGGTAAAAGTATATTTCATTCAATATTGACTGATATTGTCCGTTTACAAACTCCCAACTAAATATTCGAATAACTAAGTTCTATGTTAATCTGACAAGCGCCCTCTCCACAGCGATTTTAAAATAGAAGTAGTTTCTTTTTTCATTTTCTTGTTGCATTGCCGGCTGGACGTTGACATCCCGATGCATTTTATTTTTGGCCAGACGGCGGGAGTGTTGCCATATTTATGAAACTAAATTTACACCGTGAAACCCGAGACAGTGAGTTTATTTAAGATTTAATCTCCCCGCTGAGTTTGTTTTCTTTTAATGTTACTTTATTTTGTTTTGAAGAGGAAATGTCTGACATTGCTTCTGAGTTAGATTTTCAATTTAATTTTATCCCGGATGCCGTCGAGCAAAGGACATCACAGTCAGGCACAACCAAGTTAATCGATTGTTGGAGGTAATGGACATCAAATGTTGATCGTTATCTTATTGGATGTAAAAATTGAGTACCTATTTAGATTCAGAAAAGTACATCCAGTAATTCAGCCAATCGTAGCTCTTAAAAATTGACAGTGCACAGCGTAATCCAATCTTACGGTACTGTTTTTTTTTTTATAAAATTTAATAAATCCGTTTACCCTAATAAACAACTGGCCGTACTCGCCCGCTTCTCTGGGCATTTAAAATTAACATTATTATTTATTGTCATTATTACTAGGGAGTCCAACACTCATATAAATATTACCCTATCCATTAGGTACATACCTATATTTTCTACACGGATACCAAGTTTCAAGTCAATCGGATGCATAGTTAACTACTGAACCAACTAACGGAACATCCATAAAAACCACTGTAGATTTATATATTAGTATAGATATCGGGCATGATATTAGACATGCCAATTATTGTTGTGATGTCAACTTCAAACTTTCAAACAGAATTCATAGTTTACATGCCCAAATGCGGCCCTAACTACTTGCCACTAAGCCGCGTGCCTTTATAAGCGTACTTTATGAACGTTAAGAACAGTCAATAAACCCATCGATAGACATTTTCAGTGTTGCCATAAAACGAACGTAACTCGGGAGTTTAAGTACTGCGTTCTCTTTGATGAAGGAGTTGTAACACGGAGGCGGATGAATAACGATTAAAGTTTCAAAGCGGTTTATTAAAACAACGCGATGGAAATAGTTTTACGTGGTTAATGGCGGTGCGTTGAGTCCGCGCGGGTGGTGCTGTGAAGAAATGGACTGGTGACGGGGATCTGGTCTTAAGGAAGGTGATGCTCGTGAGCTCTTTTTATTTTTCCTTCCTAGCTGAGAGCCTTGAGAGGCTATTTCAGCGGAACCTTAACTAGTAGGTGAGCTCACGGGGCTCAAACCTGACGACGTTGCTAACACGAACCCCAGCAAGAGCCGTGCTTCGCAGAATCTACCACCGGATATGAAACGCGACACACTGAGAAGATCCGGTGAGAAACTCAGTGGGCTATGTCTGAGGGTTAATTTACTCGTCGAGCCCTTCGTCGCAAGCGACGGTTTCGACCAGAACGGTGACCGGTGTTTAAGGTACCTAAAAGCACCGTTAGTGGATCGGGAGGATCCGAAATGACGTGTTTGGGGCGACGTCGACTGCTTTCCATTCTGTCCGCAGGATCGGGAATGTAGTTTCCGGCGGCCACAATAAGAGGGTTCTCGTGTCGTGCCGCTTTATCGAAGTGGTCGTGAGCTCAGAACTCAGTAGCATGATCCTTTATTGTACAGCAATGGTTTACACATTATGATATCTTATTTTTTAGTATACCTAATTGTACACAGGAGTGCACAAGAAGGGCCGCGGTACGCGAGGAATGGCGACGTCTGGTGAAGCGCACCACCACCCGAAGTAATGACCACGATCACTCTGCCAAGAGTGCATACGACTTAGAGAAGAATTGGACATAGATTGTATCTACGCAACGTAAAGTGTGTTTATAAGATAAAGCTGTTGATAGTCTAGTGGTTGACGGTCGCTTTTAAGCTCGTCTGCCACAGTAAAGTAAGCTTAAGGAATAACAGTTGAGTAATATGATTATAAAGTTGTCAATTGGGTTATGAGAGAGCACTATGTCCCTTTCTCGCAATGATGGTGTTGGTTTAGAATGTACAAAAATAATGCGTTTTTTATTTAACTTATTTCGAAAGAGGTTTTTAATTTTCTTTATTCGGCTTTATTAATAGCAAGCGCTTGTGAAAGACAATGTCAGTTACCGTAAAGATTATAAATTCTCAATTACTTTGTATTTCCCTAAAAGTATCCACAATTCATATCTTGGCAACAATTAGCTTAAAACGGCGGCTTGCTCGTGAAGTTGCTCGTTCCTTTATTTATAACAACACCATAAATGTTGTGTATTAGTCATCACAAACTTTTTGGAACATGTTAAAACAATAAACAGAGCTTACGTTAACGGGCATATTGTAACGAGGCACTATGTAAACATTACTTGTTTACCTTTAAAAAAAAAGAAGAGGGCGCCATTTTATTTTTGACGTTGCCACCTGTCAAAATAATCGTTTAGAAATGAAGCTAGTTTGAATAAGATTAATTAATTAAATGATAATGACAAACAGAATTGCAGGCAAAGATGTTGTGCAATAAAATAAAATAAACAATTTTTTTCGTCAATCCAATCAAGAACGAACAATATAAACAGGAAATTCTATCCTGGACGATAAAAAACAACACAAGCAGACAGGCGTAAAAAAAACAATTAGATTTAATAATTAGAACGCCATTACGAACAGGAAAATCGGACAAAAAAGGTACATTGTTCACATTCTCAGACGAATGACGGCCATGTTGAACCAACTAATATTTAACGGTACGCGGAGAGGGATCATGTGTATGTCCAATTTTCATGACCTGATGAGGATGGAAGTCATTTTACACGGCACGTTGAAGAGGATATCGATACTCGGGTCCGCGTTGGAATAGCCCTTAGGCTAGCAATGATTGGGGAGGGGAAAAAATCGATAGTACAGATTTTTAATCTTCCGGAATCGTTGTTCATCACGTAACGTTGTGATTCCAATTGACGTGTTTACGCATAATTTCATCATGTACACGCGAGCTTTTGGATTAGACAAAGGTTTAACTGTCCTTGTACAGTAAGCTTGATAATGTGCTTAACAGGCTCTGTGTGCTTAGTGCGAGTTTTGTAACGTTCTCGATAACGTAAAAGTTAACTCCAATTTGTATGGTGTTGAACGTTTGCCTACGTTTGCCGCTAGGGGCTCTGTTCAAACTCCATACAAATTTGAGTTAACTTTTACGCTATCGAGAACGTTACAAAACTCGCACTAAGCACACAGAGCCTGTTAAGCACTAAGCACAATGTACTCACAGATTTTTATGTTAGATCATATCGCTTCGTACTAATTAAGTCTTTGATTGATGATAATACAAAAATTTTTTTTTACGTTAATCCATACCTTCAGAAACAATCAACTCACAAAGCGGTCATTGAACTTACGACTGCGTTGAAGTGAAATATTTCGCAAAATAAAAGACTGTACTAATGACTTACTACAGAATGCTATTTTAGCATCACGAGATTGTGTCCTCGCGTTTGACTAAGATAAATACTGTAAACACTAGCGCGAAGCATTTGAGTATTGACATTAAAAATGAGACCATGATATTCTTGAATTTATTTATGAATTTCGATTTAATAACCTTTAATTTCGTCATTAGGTACTTGTCTATTTAAGTCTGTCTGTTCTTGAAGCTGTGTACAAATTATAGACCACGACAATTCGCATTCTATAATTTAATGTTATATATAAAATGAATTGCTGTTCGTTAGTCTCGCTAAAACTCGAGAACGGCTGGACCGATTTGGCTAATTTTGGTCTTGAATTATTCGTGGAAGTCCAGGGAAGGTTTAAAAGTTGAGAAAATATAAAAAAGCTTGGAATTATATAAAAAAACAAACAATTTTGTTTTTCCTTTGATGTGTCCCCTTGATGTGTCTTTTATTTATCGATTGAGGCACTACGAAATCTGCCGGGTCAGCTAGTTTAATATATTTCATACAATTAGTGTCATGTTTGACATTAGTAAACTGTTTGTGAATATATTAGTTGAAACTACTTATACGTATGCACCATACATTGAATGTGCTATAAAATTGTACTCAATAAATTTTTTATTATTATTTTTTCTACCTATGCTGATGTGCCTTGAGAGGCTATTTATGCTTCTTCTTGACGTGTAGGTGAGCTTACGGGGCTCCAACCGGGAGTGCTGCTAACACTAACTCTAGCAAGAGCAGTGCTTCGCAGAATCTACCACTGGATCGGAAACGTGACCCACTGAGAAGATCTGGCGAGAAACTCAGTGGGCTGTGTCTGTGAGTTAATTCACTCGTCGAGCCCTTCGTCGCAAGCGACGGGTTCGACGAGGACGGTGACCGGTGCTTAAGGTACCTAATCAATCAATAATATGTAAGTTTATATTGAGAATGAATTTTATTATCTTTTCAAATAAATGGGGTACTTAACTTACTTATTTAATAAAGGCACGTCTCAAGGTCAGTGGCAAGGTCAGTGGCATGCATATAGTTGTAATGAATGATTGAATGTCAATCTGTCATATGACAATTGATAGTTGTTTAAATAATTTTTCGGTTAATGGACGTTGTGAAATGTGTGTTAAAGAATTATTGAAGAAAGGGCATTAAATGTTGTTTCTTGTTGTTTAGAAGAAACGCAATTTCGTCTTTTCTTATTTAAACACCGTAGATACCATTATAAAACAACATTTTTGCTAATATATTGAGAAAATGGAGAAATTAAGATTTGATTTTACAATGAAATCAATGGCGGATGGAAAAACAAACGTCATATGCATAACTTCCATTGCTACACCAAGTGGACAAGTTTTTGGAATTCCAGTCGAATATCAACCCGTAAATCTTCATAAGGTGATCACAACTACTCCTAACTACACCAGAGTAAAAAACTCTTTAGTAAAAAGGCATCAAACGAGGAAAATATGGATAACTGTGACCGAGGAAATTTCAAAAACATATTTGGATGAAGAACAAAATTTGCAATTCAATGATTGTTATTTGGAAGAGATTTCAGAACAACCTGTTAGTTATGAATCGACATCTAGTGATTCTAATCACATTCTTGAAAAACTGTTAGAAAAACTACAAGAACAAAAACAGCAGAAACCAGAAAAACAAAATTTAGGGAAAATTGCAAAGGATTTTATTATAGAAAAATTCAACGGCCGTAATTCAAATGCATTACAGTGGATCAAAGATTTTAATAAAGAATGTGAACGTTTTCAAATAAACGAGGATAAACAAAAAATTGAAATTTTGAAGAACTTCTTAGAAAATGCTAGTGTAGATTGGTACAGTTGTATGCTGATGAAGCTTACAGTACAATCAGAATGGAGCAAATGGGAGAAAAATTTTTGTGAGACATTTGCGAACAAAGGATGGTCCTCCACTAGATATGCTCTTGCCTTTAAATATCAATCGGGATCCTTACTTGAGTATGCTTTAAAGAAGGAGAAATTATTGTTGGAAGTCAGGAAGACAGTGGATACCGGAACAATTATTGATCTCATAGCATTTGGTTTACCCAATTATGTGGCGGACAAGATTGACAAAGAAACATTACAAAGAACGGAAGACCTTTACAATGAGATAAGAAAATTGGAACATCTGGTGATGAAAAATAAATATGAAAAAAGGAACAGCTCATATAATTTAGATAATAAAGGGAAAAAGATTGACGAAAAGAAACCATGCCCAATCTGTTTAAATGAGAAAAAAGGGAAACGGTTCCACCCAGAAGACAGCTGTTGGTTCAAAGAAAAAAATAAAAAAGCTGTGGTAAAAACAGTAAATAATTCAGAATTGGAAATAGAACTGAATGAGAAAAATCCAAAAAACTAGAAATACCACCATTAATAAAAATAAGTTTACAAATAAATGACACTTTGAAGATTTCTGGAATCTATGACTCTGGATCTAATGTTTCTTTAATTAATGCAAGATTATTGAAAATACAAGAGAAACAGAAGACAAATGATATGCAAGTTGTAAACTTAAAAACTATTAATGGTGAGAAAAAAACGAAAGGTATGGTAACGCTAAAAATAAAAATCTACAATATTGAAAGAAATATGGATATTTTTGTGGTGGATAATGAAAATTTTAACTATGACTTCTTAATTGGTTTGGATTGTATAAAAAAATTCAAATTAATACAAAATGAAGAACTTAACATCATACAATATCCCGAAAAGAAAAGCATAATCTCAAATGAACATTGTTTTAATGAGAATAATGTAACAAATGTCGGAATTCCTGATGTACTAGGTGACAAAAATAAAGAACAAACATTTAAAGAGAGAATAGAAGAGAAAGAGAAGACAGAGATGGAACTATACTTTGAGATAGTAAAAAAGGGTACTACTATAAATACCAACAAATTGTGTGAAATTAATTTCAATGAACACGTAAACATTGATGAATTTCAAATGTCTGTAAATCATCTAGATTTATATCAGCAATCAAAAATTGAGAAGTTAGTAGATAAATACAAATCTGTTTTTGCTAAGGACAAATATGATGTTGGCTCTGTGCAGGATTATGAAGCCCATATAGACTTGATGGTAGATAAATACTGCTATAAGCGTCCGTACAGATGCACAATTGAAGACAGAACAGAAATTGAAAGTCAAATATCGAAGCTACTACAGAAAAATTTGATAGAGGAATCTTACAGCCCGTTTGCTGCTCCTGTAACTCTAGCATATAAGAAAGAAGATGATAAAAAAACAAGATTATGCATAGATTTCAGAGATTTAAACAAAATAGTAGTTCCACAATCACAACCTTTCCCACTTATAGAGGACTTAATGACCAAAACAGTAAACTGTAAGTATTATTCTACATTAGACATAAACTCAGCATTTTGGTCGATCCCATTGAAAATTCAAGATAGACATAAGACTGCTTTTGTGACACAAGAAGGACATTTTCAATGGACTTGTCTCCCATTTGGGTTAAAGACTGCACCAGCGATTTTCCAAAGAATATTGAGCAATATTATAAGAAAACACAGACTATCTAACTTTGCAGTAAACTTTATTGACGACATCTTAATTTTTTCTAAAACTTTTGAGGAACATATACAACACATATCGAGACTACTGGAAGCAATACAAAAGGAAGGGTTTAGACTGAAGTTTTCAAAATGTACATTTGCAAGTCACCATGCTAAATACTTGGGTCATATAATAGAAGACAATTCAGTTAGACCTCTGAAAGATTATTTAACTGCTGTCAAAAGCTTCCCAATTCCAGAAACAAGGAAAAATATACGGCAGTTTTTGGGAAAAGTAAATTTTCATCATAAGTTTGTACCACATAGTGCAATTATCCTCGATCCATTACATAACTTATTAAGGAAAGATGTGAAATTTGTATGGACGGCAGAATGCCAGAAAGCATTTGATAAAATTAGAGCATTGCTTTGCTCAGAACCAATCCTAAAAATATTTGACCCAGATTCACCGATAAGAATTTACACAGATGCTAGTATCAAAGGAGTTGGAGCAGTGTTGAAACAAGACGATGAAAACGGCGTGAGTAAACCGGTTGCTTATTTTTCGAAGAAATTAACAGAAGCACAGAAAAAGAAGAAGGCAATATACTTAGAATGTCTGGCGATAAAAGAAGCAGTCAAATACTGGCAACATTGGCTTATGGGAAAAGAATTTATGGTATACACAGATCATAAACCCCTGGAAAATATGAACATTAAAGCTCGAACTGATGAGGAACTAGGTGATTTAACATATTATCTATCACAATATAATTTTGAAATTAAATACAACCCAGGAAAATCAAATCAAGAAGCGGACTGCTTAAGCCGAAATCCAGTCTTAGAAGCAAATGATAATAACGACGATTTTTTAAAGGTCGTAAATTTAATCGACCTACAAGAAATAAAGAATGACCAGCTAACAAATCCAGACCTACAAAAAGAAAAGAATAAGCACATATTAGAGAATGAAGTTTATTACAAGAAAAATAAAAGAAGAAATAAGATTATACTGTCAGAAAAACTTAGCAAAGCTCTAATAAAAAAAGTCCATGACACATACTGCCACATTGGAAGAACCCAAATGACAAATAAAATAACACCATTCTTTTCAGCCAAAAATATTACAGCAAACATTAATAAAATGTGTGATGCGTGTGAAACCTGCATTAAAAACAAGTCCAGGAGGAAGTCGAAATATGGTTTAATGTCACATTTGGGACCAGCCACACACCCATTTGAAATTGTATCCATCGATACTATTGGGGGCTTTGGAGGATCCCGATCAACCAAAAGGTATTTGCATCTTCTAGTGGATCATTTCACACGGTATGCCTATATTTGTACATCAAAAACTCAAGGCTCCAATGATTTCATTAAGCTAATGCAAAAGGTAACAAAAAATTATGACGTTAATATGGTATTATCAGACCAATACCCTGGCATAAATTCAAAAGAATTTAAAGAATTTCTAAAGAATAATAATATCAAAATAGTTTTCACAGCTGTTGATGCGCCTTTTTCGAATGGGCTTAACGAAAGATTAAATCAAACACTAACAAATAAGATAAGATGTAAAATAAACGAAAGCGATAAGAAGACATCTTGGACAACAATTGCACAAGAATGCGTAGAAAAATATAATGAAACAGAACACACAGTTACAAAGTTTGCTCCCAGGTACCTTCTAGAGGGTGAAAATGTGAGTATTCTACCACTACATTTGAAAACAAGTTGTACAACAGAAGATTTGAGAAGAGATCGAAAATTAGCCTTAGAAAACACAATAAAATCTCACAATTATAATAAAAATATATTTGACCAGTACAGAGAAGGGTATAAATTAGAAGAAGGAGATAGTGTTTATGTGGAGAATGGAAATAAACTAAACAGAAAAAAAATGGATGAATTGAGAACAGGGCCATACAAAATACTAAAGAAGATTTCAGAATCGATCTATGAAGTTGACACTGGACACAAAAAAGCAGAATCAAACCTCTACCATATAACAAAGTTGTCTCCAGTGTCTATCTGATATGATAAACAATTGTAAAACCATTCACTGCCTCTTACAATTGTCTTTTCAGCGGGGGAGATGTAATGAATGATTGAATGTCAATCTGTCATATGACAATTGATAGTTGTTTAAATAATTTTTCGGTTAATGGACGTTGTGAAATGTGTGTTAAAGAATTATTGAAGAAAGGGCATTAAATGTTGTTTCTTGTTGTTTAGAAGAAACGCAATTTCGTCTTTTCTTATTTAAACACCGTAGATACCATTATATAGTTAATATCCTAAAGGTGGCACGTAACTTAGTCGCAACGGAAGTGTTGGAATTTAACAATCAAGGGTTATTCTTATTACATTTTTATGAACAAAATTTTAATTTTGTTTTACATTATTCGACTGTGTTTAGTTTTATGAGTGACGTTTTTGAGACATTAATAATATTAATTAACATGTGGCTTGACGACACGGTCCACGTTATTATTATTAGGTAAATCGATTTATTAGTTCATATTAAAACACAAGAACATGCTTTAATCATTTTCTTTCGGTGATCTTAAAATTTGTTTGTGTCGTGGTCATGATACAACTAGTATAATTGAATAATTCCGCTAATTCTCCGGAATGCGCTCTGAGTCGTCGCAGCCGGTAATTGAACTAGTAATTTGGTGTTTAATCTTGTTCATTGAATCATTTCGGTGTTCTTTGTCATTTGGCAGTTTCCTACCTATTCGCTGGCCTAAGAGGCTATTTCAGCTACCCCCGGACGGGTAGGAGAGCTCACGGACTCAACCTGAGAGTTTGCTAATACTAGCCCTAGCAAGAGCAGTGCTTCGCTGTATCTTTTTTTTATTTTTTTTTTATTGCCCATATGGGCAGACGGGCATACCGCCCAGCTGATGGTGAATGGTTACCGTCGCCCATGGACTTCAGCAATGCCAGGGGCAGAGCCAAGCCGCTGCCTACCGACCGTATCTACCAGCGAATCGGAAACGCGACCCACTGAGAAGATCCGACGAGAAGCTTAGTGGGCTGTTTCGGCAGTGTTTTTATAGTTTAACCCTGTTTTCTTGGTTGTATTAATAGAGAAACTAACTCTGTTGTATTTGAAGTTGTTATTGTTAACGATAAAGTGGTCGGCGTTCATTCGATTTTAATATAAACGTCGCGTTGTTTGAGGACAATTAATAGCCTTGGATTAACAATACGTGGTTGTCCGATCGATCGTATATATAGCCTTCTTTATCAGCACAAGTCTTTTATTACTTATTTTCAGACTATTTTTTATTCAAGCTCCGGTCACCGTCCTCGTCGAAGCCGTCGCTTGCCACGAAGGGCTCGACTAGTAAACTAACTCATAGACACAGCCCACTGAGTTTCTCGCCGGATCTTCTCAGTGGCTCGCGTTTCCGATCCGGTGGTAGATTCTGCGAAGCACTGCTCTTGCTAGGGCCAGTGTTAGCAACACACCCGATTAGAGCTCCGTAAGCTCACCTACACGTCAAGGAGAACCTGAAATAGCCTCTCAAGGCTATCAGCATAGGTTAGAATTAATAAAAAAAAGATTCAAGTGATCTGTTTTTTTTTTCTTCCTTTTATCTCGGTTGCTGCCAACTGCACTGTATTATATCCATAAAGAACTCTATATAGTTAATTTCTTAGCTACTATTAATAGCCAAGGTCACGGATAATTCTTCCAAATCATGAAGTCGTCGGAGTGGTTTCGAAAAAACGGTGCACACGGTTTTTGATAAAAAGAACATTGTTTTTGTTGTTTTTAACGCGATATTGCGTGACTAAAGGATGAAAAAAACAAATATTTCTTAGAATTTGGTAATCCGAAACGTTCTGTGACTAACATTATAACGTTCTCATAGGATGTTCTTAGGTTCTCAGCTCAAAAACAATATGGGTTGATTGATGGATTACGAATATAAAGAAAGATTGAATGTGGCTGTTAGCTTTTTTTTTTTAAACTTTCTTTTCGTTTCAATGATACATCTCGCTTCGAAAATGCAGTCACGAATTTTTAACTGTGGTTTTGCCGCTTTTTTTTTTTGTGGCAAACGGACAGACACGTTTACGGCCCAGGGTTTTAAGTTTATCAAACCGTGTTAGTACGTATGACTACGTTAATGACACTCACCTTGAGGCTTGAGGTCGATGTCTCAACAAACTCGAAACAATTATTTTTTATTGCATACCTGGCTGGAAGTGCTCACAGCCCACTTGGTGCTGTGTGGTTACCGGAGCCCATGGACATCTACAACGTAAATGCGCCACCCACCTTGAGATATAAGTTCTAAGGTCTCAGTATAGTTACAACGGCTGCCCAACCCTTCAAACTGAAACGCATTACTGCTTCACGGCAGAAATAGGCGGGGCGGTGGTACCTACCCGTGCGGACTCACAAGACGTTCTACCACCAGTTTTTTTTTTTATTCCCTTTGTAGGCAGACGAACGTACGGCCCACCTGATGGTAAGTGGTTACCGTCGCCCGTGGACTCCAACAATGCCAGGAGCAGAGCCAAGCCGCTGCTTACCGCTTAATACTCTCCACAAGCCTCGTTTGAAGAAGGACATGTGATAGCGCTCGGGAAACACCGTGGAGGGGAGCTCATTCCATAGCCGGATGGTACGTGGCAAAAAATACCTCTGGAAACGCACTGTGGACGACCGCAGTGGCTCCAGGTAGTATGGATGAACTCTACTCCGGTGGAGTATTGTAATAGGTTTACAGTAATGACGATTTAAAGACTTCGTGTTTGATTTTGGTCACACAATGTTGTTCCTTCATGGTGGAAGTTCATTGAGAGCACTTATAGCGTACATTAAACCGAATTAGAACATTATTACAATCGACGAGTCAACGAACTTAGTGGTTAAACCAAAAAACGACCACATAAATGAATGCACACAGATTTGTCTTTCTTTTATTGTTTAAATGGGTGGACGAGCTAAGAAACGCTGGTTGGATGTGGTAAAGGCGGGGACGGATAATAATCTCGCCCAGAATGATGCCGAAGACCAGGGCAAAATGGAGGAGTTTAAGTAGGAAGCGGACTCTGGCACTAGACCGGGATAACGCCAGGAAGAAGAAGAAGAAGCTCACGGCCCACTTGTTGGTTACCGGAGCCCATGGACATCTACAACGTAAATCCCGCCATCCATCTTGAGACATCAGTTCTAACGTCTCAGTTTTAGCCAGTACAAGACCAGCTCCCCATCTTTCAAACCGAAACGCATTAGTGTGACCATAACGCTTGCAACACCCCGAAATAAAGAAGTCATCAAATGTCTAAGAACCTATTACCAACCTATATAGTACTATAGTTGTTGCAAAGTAAGACTGCGCGCCGCCCTTAGTTGTGTGAGTGACCAATCTGTATACGCGTCGATGTAGGCGTGCGAGCACTTACGGTTATGATAAGAACCGTATTGAATAATAGTGCATAAATTCGTGATCCACACAGCATATGCAGATAGATATCTGCTAAGATTAAAACGATTCGGAATCAGATTAATTTGTATAATATTACTTAGGTATGATTTAAGCCCCGCCAGTGTCGCTTCTGTCAGTACGACCACACGAAGGGACTTTATCCATCACGCCACGAATATTGACGGTTGTCATTGCTGTTGAAGGCACGTAGCATTTCAAGAAATATAAATGTAGGAATATAATGGTTAATTATCCTCCAATATGACGTACTGTTATTGCGACTAATTATTCATAATACAAAATTGATTCGGAGTTGCCATAACAAAATATATCTTAAATTCTTAAGTAGCATCTTCTTACAATGCATGGCTATTGCAGACGGTCTAAAATCATATTAGTATGTGTATTACTGTTCAGAAGTAGGTATTCTCATCACTTTCTACTTTCTTGAGTTTTTGACGTGATAACGTCATAAATCGATGAACACCGGCTGCACGCACGAAAAAGTGTCACGTTCCGCCTGAGCCTGAGCGTGCAAGCTAGAGCGCGGAACAAACAATAGAGAAGCACGATCGGCCCAAGCGTTGGCTTGTAACACATTTATATCTCTTATCGCGTGACGTCAGAGCTAGCAGCTCGAATAGTTCTACTACTGACGTTATCACGTAAAACTATCGTCCATAAACATTCACAGACAACGAATTATTATTTTTTAATCTACCTATTCGCTGGTAGCCTAAGGGGCTATTCCAGGTAAACCCGAACGGGTAAGTCAGCTCACGGGCTCAACCTGAGAGAATTTGCTAACACTAGCTCTAGTCCTATTACGGGCAGTGCTTCGCAGATCTACCACCGGATAGGAATCGCGACCCGCTGAGAAGATCCGGCAAGCAACTAAGTGGGTTAATCTTGAGTATTGCTGCAACGAAATCCGAGCAAGGTTTATTATAATCTCTGGGCATGGATCTTCGACGTCTGTAACGGCGTCCAAAGAAGGGAACCTCAGACACCTCCAAAACCAAAACAAATACATTACATACATACAATTATTATTATAATGTATGGTTTGAGCTATACGTGCCTAGTTCCAAACGGCATCTCGCATGAAGCAAGTAAGTTTTTAAATATTACACGAACGTTATTCTTACCGATAAAAACAAATGTACCGGTTCCATGAAAAAAAAAATACTGATAATATTAAACTGACAATACAAAAGACACAGATTATTCAACGAACGAAATTAGCATTTAGCGTTTTCATATATGGCAACATTTCGCAAGATGGCGAAACGCAAAGAAAGTCTTTTTACAAAATGCATACATAATCTGTTTTATAAAACAGCAGTCCTCGTTGCAATCGTTATTGGAAATATATTTATGACGCAATGCAGTACGTGTATATTATTAAAAACGTATTATTGCGACACTCCTTTTGATAGGTAGTCAGTTTTAAATTACAAGCCACAAGTCGTAAGAGCTCATCTGTTGTTGTTTTTGTGGTAGTTTATGATATGTTGACAGTGGATATGTAACACAATATGTACCTGTGTGATGTCTCAGAATTAAAAATGTGTATATTGTGGGTGTTTATTAAATCTATGGCTCTCGATTTTGGGCACGAATAACTACTATTTGCAGCCACAATGTTTCTTGCAGAAGCAAACTCGATAAAAAAAATTGTTATTGCGTCATTTTTATTCGACACCCAATAGTGTTAGTGTGAACTGAATACTTTACTCACATTATATATGATGAATAGGAAATATAATCACACGTCTGCCGTTGCAACAAGTATACCGATTACTGGTTCGGAACGACTCAATGTTGTAGGAAAACTGTGAAATCGTGCGTAATAACACAAACACTGGCTTCAAACAATATCTACCCGTACGCAACTGCTACATTAATGTAGCTTGTTTTTTTTTAAATTTGTAATGCTCTTTCGAGCACAGAAATTTTTCCACTGACTACCGTATTTACTATTGATACTTCGAGGGGTGATAGGGTATTTAATTTTGGTTTTAGCAAATATTATCTTTGTAATTAAAGGTCCGTTTTATCTATACATCTATATACATATAAATAAAATTAGTGTCTGTTTGTAATATTGAAATAACCACTTTTTACTACATGCATATGAATATATATATACATACATACACCAAACATACACCAAAATATAATTTTTTACAATTTTTGTCTGTCTGTCTGTTTGTTCCGGCTAATCTCTGGAACGGCTGGACCGATTTTGATGAGACTCACTAATAGGTAGCTGATGATATAAGGAGTAACTTAGGCTACTTTTTTTAGACTAGCTTCGCCCCGCGGCGTCACCTGCAGTTATTGTCATACCGCGCACAACATGGCGGGTCTCTAGTCAATAATAAAATTTAATGTTTCCGAAGCGAAGCGAGGGCGGGTCGCTAGTTTGATATAAGTATCAACAATTCGATGTTTTCATTGAAATTAAGTTAAGTTTACCCCATTCAAATAGCTGAAGATGTTTTTTTCTTATCATATTTTTTCGAAATTTTAAACTTTAAATGGCTCTCCTGTAAAGTTGAAAAAATGTCGCTTGGATTGAATTGGATTGGATGATTAATAATTTCAATATTTAGCAGACTATCTTTTGTTGAGTTGACGACCCGTCGGTCGGGCGTCCTCGGGGTGGCGCCG
Organism: Bombyx mandarina; assembly: GCF_030267445.1. NCBI lineage: Eukaryota > Metazoa > Arthropoda > Insecta > Lepidoptera > Bombycidae > Bombyx > Bombyx mandarina. The sequence goes on from NC_143226.1 coordinate 7,362,576, forward strand.
CATGTCTGGTTGTAGTGTTGACCGCGGGAACCCCCCTACTCTGTCCAGGTTCTGACCCCGGACGGAGATCGGACGTCGGGTGTAAGAGTGCAGTGGGAGTCGTTTAGTGGATGGGCCCTAAAATCCTTGGGCCCGCGATTTGCTCTCAACACTTGCAGATCGTTAAGTCTCACATACCCCGCGCGCCCCCTAGGCGCGGGGACCTCGTAGGAGGTACGGCCCTCGGACCGAAAAAAAAAAAAAAAAAAAAAGCGTCAATTTGTAAAACAGTAGATGCTTATTGAGTATGTATGTATACATATTAATATTATGACTTAGTGTTCCTTTGTTTGTCGTTCAGTGTTGATTATAATAATATCCAATGAAACCCAATCATACTGCATCGTGACCATATATCTACCATTACAGACAAAATACATGTCTACAAAAGAAAAAACCTTATCATAGCATCATGACAATTCTGTAGTACTAATAAAATGTATCAGAAGCTACATCAAAATTTGTTACAAAATTTAAAAACTTACAGGAGACTAATTTTTAATTAATATTAGGACATAAGTCTTGCTAACAATAAGCTGTAATGTAAGAATATTTGGAAATGATATTATTATTGCCAATGTATTATCAAGACGCAATGTAGTCAGCCAGTGTTAGTGACGGCAACCGCATTTGGAACAAAGCAGAATGTTTTGTCTAGTACAGGATAAGTAGATAATACGTGTTTAAGCTAATTGTATTGATGAAACGTTGGATTAGGTTTAAAAATATCTAAGGGACCACTCGTAATCTTGTGATCTCGAAAAAGAGGAAATTCCATGTCTTTTTTTAAGTCATACGCATAAAAACGATAGGCAGCGGCTTGGCTCTGCCCTTGGCATTGCTGATGTCCATGGGCGATGGTAAGCACTCAGCATCAGGTGGGCCGTGTGCTCGTTTACCTACAGAGGCAATAAAAACTAACAAAAAACCTGTCGGGATGATTGAAATTCAAAGTCATTACCGAACCATTATAAGTTTACGCTAACAGCATCGCTAACAGCATCAAAGCTAACAAATTGATAAACGAAAACTACAAAAAATAGTGAAAATATTCGTATTTGGTTAGTTCTCTCAAATATATTTATGTTATAAAAGCGAAAAGTTAATCTGGCTAAGAAACCCGGTTATTTCAAGAATTATAAGATTACATACTTTGGTGGCGACATAAATCGACAAGCGTGAAGGTCAATTGAATTTAATTTCGAATAGGTACTAAAACAATGTGATATTCAGTTTCCGAGACATCGATCTATTTAAGAAGGAAGTCTTTTTTTTTCTACTTTATAATTAAAATGTTATCAATAAAACGAAGAATTTTTATGCAAGAAGTTTAGGTTCGAAAGGTCAATTTCTAAGTTTTAATGAAATGTTTAATGTCCACTGAGGGCCCTAACTCCTGCCTCCTGAACGAATCATGAATTTAATATTAAATTTTAATTGAGCAATTAAATTTATTAATTAAATTATAAATTAATTTTTATAAATTAATTAAATTTTAATTAATCAATTAAGCAATTAATAATTTATACCTATGTAGTAGTAATAATAAACACGCATAGATGCAGATACTCACACATACACAATACAACATGCATGCGCGCACACGCCCACATATACACACACGCACGCACGCACACACATACACACACACACACACGCGCACACACACACATTCACACACGCATAATGACCTTAAATGATAACACCTAATGATCTCTCAACACTAGTCCGCAGCATCTGTTCACGACTTAACCTAACCTAATCTATCCTAAGAAGGAGGGAGCCTGGAGATCAGTAATACAGGTCTTCGAACCTAGTACAGACTTCAGCTCTTTCAAAGGCTTACAAAATAAATTATAAGGTTAATTTCCATTTGTATTTATACTATACATTTAAGAGAGAAATAAATAAATTATTATTATCTATATTATATTATTTATTATTTTCATATTACATTTCAGCAGAATATATAAAATGAAAAAGTCTGTTCGCATTAAAGTTGTCAGATTCTTAGTAAGAGTAAAGATTGCACCGGGTCGCCATTGTTTTTGCAAGCTTTAGTTGCATTTATTCACATTTTAAATTTATTTATTGCTTAGATGGATGGATGAGCTCACGGCCCACCTAGTGTTAAGTAGTTACCGGAGCTCATAGACATCTTTTTTTTTTTAATTGCCTAGATGTGTGGACGAGCTCACAGCCTACCTGGTGTTAAGTGGTTACTGGAACCTATAGACATCTACAACGTAAATGCGCCACACACCTTGAGATATAAGTTCTAAGGTCTCAGTATAGTTACAACGGCTGCCACACCCTTCAAACCGAAACGCATTACTGCTTCACGGCGGAAATAAGCGGGGCGATGGTACCTACCCGTGCGGACTCACAAGAGGTCCTACGACCAGTAAACTAACCTTTTAAAGCAGTCTTGTATTTTAAATATACGAGCAAATTATACTTGCAACTATTATAGTCTCTGCTCTGCCTATGTTTACACCAGTGATTCTCAACCTTTTTTTTGTTGCGGCACATATTTAACGATTTCAAAACTGGGCGGCACACAAAAAAAAAAAAAAATTTACTTACTACAACACACTGCATAAATAGTTTATCAAAAAATTTTAATATACGAAATAAACTAAAATATACTGTCATTTTTTTTGTGGATTTAAATATATATTCATGTTTAAAATATTTTTCTTTCCAAATGATATAATTTAATAATATTAACATATAAATATATATTCGCAAAATTTGGCGGCACACTTGAAATTTGACGGCACACAAAAGTGCCGCGGAACAGTGGTTGAGAATCACTGGTTTACACACATCAAACAAAAGAAATGCCTACATACAATTATAATCGTAATATCTTTCAGAGTTCAAGGTATGAGTCACAAGTAAGTCATGTTTTTTCAGAACGTGCGTTATGTTATCAAAATAGTTTTATTAGTAACGTTCTTTTAATATTAATTAGGAATACGACGCAAGGAGGAGGAGGAAATTCTTAGCTGAGAATTCATCTAATTATCCAAGCCAAATCGGTCTAGCCGTTCTCTAGTTTTAGCGAGACTAACGAACAGCAATTCATTTTTATATATTTTTATTATTATATATCTATATATTAATACGTGAAGCAAAAACTTTGTATCCCTTTTTACGAAAATTGCGCGGACGGAGGAGTATGAAATTTCCACACTTATAGAGAATATAGAGAAGAAGTGCATAATGCTAATTTTTTTTTTTAATAATGCATGAAAGATACATTAAATCAATAAAGAAAACATTACACACACTACAGACCATGTATTTGACGCAACACGCATGCATACTATTTATTGTCAAACTTTTGTGCTTGACGTCTGTTGTCAAATTGAGAACAGAATATGGTTTGTCTTTGTTAATATTTTATATAGTGTAGTCTTGGCGAAATTTGTGATTATAGAAGTATAAAATACAATCATAATAGTGTACAAACTTACAATTCCAATTAATTATAGTCGAATTTCGACTACTGCGGGACCTCTAGTATAGATTAAATGGTGATTTTTGTCTGTACAGTTAAGAGTCTAGTTAAGGCTGAAATTCAAGGTTTTGCGTACGTCAGTAATTTCTCACTATAAACGATTATAATTAGATGAATTCTCAGCTAAGAATTTCCTCCTTCTCCTTGCGTCGTTTTTCCTAATTAATATTAAAAGAACGTTACTAATAAAACTATTTTGATAACATAACGCACGTTCTGAAAATACCTGACTGTCACTTGTGACCCATACCTTGAACTCTGAAAGATAACACGATTATAAAGGTATGTAGGCATTTCTTTTGTTTGATGTGTGTAAACATAGGCAGAGCAGAAATATAACAGTTGCACGTAAAATTAGCTCGTATATTTAAAGTACCAGACTGCTTTAAAAACTTCAACCAAGCTTGTTGGGACCCTAAGTACTCTGCTAAGGAATCTGATCCTCAATCGATATCAAGATCATAAATGATATTGACAACTATGGCGAGTTTACTTGAACATTTCCCGGAATAAACATAAAAAATCATATCTTGGGGTCATTGAATGTCGAAGATAATACGTCAAGGAGTTGAAGCAACACACCACAGAGTGGAATTCAGTGTTGAATTTATTTCAGGGAACCAAAATTATCTCAAAGAACGCACTGATAATCTTAAGACATATTTGAGCATTCGTTGTCGGAGTAAAGTCACGATTTAAAGCAATATTATCCCTAAATAAAGTCCTTAAACGGACATCAAATGTCCATGTTCATTGTATCAACCATATAAGCCACATAATTAAGACCGGATATTAGTCAGCTGTGAAACTATGGGACAATGGCCGCCAATATGGCGCGTCCCGCCATTATGCTGTGAACCGAGGTTTTTATTTTATATTCGTAACACGGGCAAAGACTTCCACGATGACGTGAATCACGAGTTATTGTTGTACATACGGGTTTGATTAATAAAACACCGAACTGTATAAATCATTATTTTAATCTATGTAGCGCTCGTGGCTCAGCGATAATTTACATATCGAGGGATGAAAGGCTGTTTGGTTTAAGCGACATATTTTCTACTTTACAGGAAAGACATTTAAATTTGAAAATTTGAAAAAATGTAACAAAAAAGCTTCTTCAGCTATTTGAATGGAGTAAACTTAATTGAAGTTCAATTAAAAATATCGAGAGCTGGTTGCTAACCTATAGCTATATATATAAAAATGAATTGCTGTTCGTCGAGCTTGCCAATGGGGCATTATCAACAGAGGGCACAACCCCCAGGTCAAGAAGGCTAGGAAGAGGAAATTCAAACAAACAAAAATCTATATATATAAAAATGAATTGCTGTTCGTTAATCTCGCTAAAACTCGAGAACGGCTGGACCGATTTGGCTAATTTTGGTCTTGAATTATTTGTGGAAGTCCAGAAAAGGTTTGAAAGGTAAATATATATGAAAATGCTCGGAATTAAATAAAAATAACAATGTTGTTTATACCTTTGGTTTGTTTTAAGTTTATTTTTATACAAAAGTTTAGGTCTTTCATTTATCGATTGAGGCACTACGAAGTCTGCCGGGTCAGCTAGTACCAAATAAAACGCACCTTTAATTACAAATATAAATGTCACGTATTAAGCTAAATATCGCTTAAACCAATTGACCCCTCGATATACATTTGCTTCGAGTCGTGGTTCGAGATTGAGCATGTTTCAGTTAACAAAAAGAACAGTTTTTTTTTTTTTTTATTGTTTAGATGGGTGGACGAACTCACAGCCCACCTGATGTTAAGTGGTTATTGGAGCCCATATACATCTACAACGTAAATGCGCCACCCACCTTGAGATATAAGTTCTAAGGTCTCAGTATAGTTACATGTCGGCAACACCATCCTGTATGCATCAGTCAGCGCGAACTAATAATATCGAACATTAATTAGTGTCTATTATTACACATCATCCGTTTCCTTTGAAACGAGAAAAGGGAAGTCGCATCCGGTTTTTTTGTCAGTTAAAATACCAAATACTGAACTAAACTCTCGCTAGACTTTTTGGCGGGAACGCGAGTAGTGAAGTTGTGTGATTTGTTTTAGTGCTTCTTCAGGTTTAAATGTGTACCTAATAGCGGTGGTTTATTAATTGTTTAGTATCTGTGAAAGTGCACAAATATGGGAAAATGAAACAAAGTCGCTGGACGTAACTTCTCGGGATCCTCCAAAAAGTCCACTGAAAAAGTCTCAGTAAATAAGCACCATTTTACTGAGATTATATTTCATCCCATATCATGTCATCTCATTTCATTTAATTTCATCTCAGTTGATTAATTTGGGTTTCCTTCGTTTTAATAATTAAAACAGTGAATTATAAAAATCTTATTACTTGACGCTGGCTAATGCACAAACCGTGCCGGAGCCAAAAAATAAATAAGAAGAACTCTCGTAGTATAAGTTTGAAATTTTTGGAAATCTACCTAATTGCCTAATTGTTAAATGCCAGAGTTAACAGCTCCGTGAGCTTTTTAGTTGAAAGTGGAAACTCCCACCTCTATTATGCCGCATTTCCACAGGTAATCTATAAGCGGACATATTGTTTTTCGAACAAAGTGTACCTAGAAGGAAGTAAGTACACTATCTTATTTTATTTCGTCTACAGCGACGATAGAATTAAACAATTTGAATGCAACCCCTCTCGATCAAAACTCACACTACTGTCTTTAATAATAGGAAGTGAAAAGTGAAAGATTAAAATAAGAGGTCTACGAAAGTAAGCTTATACAAATTAGTCATAAACATATCGTGAGTGTGTTTACAAAGATAACAATTTTGATAACGTACATACTTCAGTGTAAATATTACTGTTCTGTCAATTCACAGAATGTTTCGTCAGATTTTTTGCAATGTATTGGCATTAGTCCGTTATTTAATTATCTATATATTAATACGTGAAGCAAAAACTTTGTAGCCCTTTTTATGAAAAGTGCGCGGACGGAGGAGTATGAAATTTTCCACACTTATAGAGAATATAGAGAATAAGTGCACAATGCTAATTTTTTTTTAAATAATGCATAAAAAATACATTAAATCAATAAAGAAAACGTTACACACACTACATACCATGTATTTGACGCACACACGCATGCATACTATTTATTGTCAAACTTTTGTTCTTGACGTCTGTTGTCAAATTGAGAATAGATCAAATATTGTTTGTCTTTGTTAATATTTTTTATAGTGTAGTCTTGGCGAAATTTATGATTATAGAAGTATAAAATACATTCATAATAGTGTACAAACTTACAATTCCAATTAATTAAGGTCGAATTTCGACTACTGCGGGACCTCTAGTTATTTTTAATTTACGTGACAAGTGAAATATTTATTTCAACTTTACACAATGCGGACTCGTATTTCAGGAGTAGAAACAAAGAGCATTGTCATTGTCAATGTTATGATTTAAAATATTAAACAACAGTTATTTTGAATTGCCGACCGTTAATCGAACGTCGCGTCGTGTCGTTCCAAATTCAATTTAATTTGAAATCTCTATCGAGACGTGATTTATTATTATTTTCGTGCAAAGGTGCGATACGTTTTTTAATAAAGTTTCTGACAACGACATCTTTTAGTACGTCCGAGAGTTGCCAGACTAATTAAAATATTGAAATTCTACCAAGTTTAAAGTAGGTACATGATTCGTGGCAAAACGGATACTGAAATTATAATGGAGCTAAGAGCGTCGCTCATGGCGTAGCGATGTCACGAAGCGACGCGCTTACTCAAAACTAAACATTTATTGATTTAAGATACAGTTTTCATTCTTCTTCTTTGTCTCCACCTTATCCCACTAGGTGGGGTCGGCACGGCTAGTTTTTCTCTTCCATTCTCTTCTATCAGCCGTCATCTCAACACTCACTCCTCTCTCTCTCATATCGTCATTCACACACTTCATCCATGTCTTCTTTAGTCGACCTCTTTCCCCCTATACCTTGCACTACCTTTTTCATACACCTCCTAGTCACATGCATCTTCTTTTTACGCATCACATGTCCATACCACGCTAACCGTCCGATACAATTTTCATTATTGTACTGAACTATAATTCTTTTGTTTATAAGTTAACAGTATCACCAATATCCAGTTTAGTACAGTCTCTGAAGGGTCTGCGACAAAGTACTTCACTTTGAAAGAAGCTACAATTGCGCTTTTTTCCGTAATGATTTTATCATTGTACATATAACGTATTTATAAAAAAATCTTTAAACTAAATAGAAAATATAAATTATCAATGCTAAATTCACAGAAAAGTAATTTTAAATGGTTATGTATTATAAATGTTTTTAACTTATTAAAAATTTCGGTACAGGTCGATGCCTAATACCTATAATCAAATTGCGCAATGGTTGGTTTGGTTATGGGCATTAATAGAGAGTCGATATAACGATAGTTTGCGATCAAAGGGATATGGAAAGGGATATGGAACCACAAGTCCATTTTATGAACACTTTCACTTCTGAAAGTAATCAATGCAATCTTCAAGAACGAAATAAATTTAGCTTTTTCGAGTTTAAAGCAGTAAGGCAACATCGCAAGATTACTAATTTGAAATGAACTGATAAAATTTGCCATTTGATCCCGAAAGTTCAATAATAAGTATTAAAAATATTTTTTCACACGCCAAAGTTGACCACATTGACCTCTTTATCTGTTTGCCATTTTCCTTATTTACGTTTTTAAAAAAAAAAAATTATACTAATGTTTGGATGTGACACTCTGTATTGTCTTTTAAAATATATTGTTCGTCTATAATAATAAGACAAACGCTAAGTAAAATAAACCAAAAAGATGACAGCTGTCAAAATGAAAGCACTCAGGTTCGTTCGAAAACATGGCGGCCAACTTTAGAAAGCAAATCATTTGCTTTGCTCCAATAAAAATGTGTAAAAGGCGTATCATCGCAACCGTTACACTCTGGTATTAGAATGAAACCATTGCCGGCTGAATGATAATGAAATATTTCGTTTTTTTTTAATCTATGAAATGAAAGGAGAGTCTATATCCGCTACGACTTAAAAAAGGAGCATATTTTTATCTATAGCGCAAATATAGATAATGAACGTGACGATTTGTGAATGACGAAAAAGGTTAATAATAATTTACTAGAACTAAGTAGAATCTTGAAGATAGTTCTCTTAACAAAATTATTAACCGTTCTCTCGGTATTCAAATTGGTCAAAATAAGTTAATACAACTTTGAGATAGGAAAGAAGGAGATTAGTTGCGATGCAAGGACCGTCATGAACACCAGATGATAAAGTTAACTGAGATTATAAAAAATCAGTTTTTATTTTAGTTTTTTTCCTGTTATTATCATGCTTTTTTATCAGTATCAGTCAAGGTAGTGTCACGATACGAAACAGCAATTGCTGGTAACTTCGAGGGGCTATTCCTGTGAGACTGCTAATATCTGCCCCAGCAAACGCAGTGGTTCGCTGCATCTACGACCGGGACCGGAATCGCGACCCAGTGAATGTCACTGCTACTGTACCGTTCTAAAACTGACAGAAATGTCTGTAGAAAATTCGCTAAGTAAAACAAGAAATTGCATTATGGCGTTATAGTTGTCCAAATCATCGATAATATTCTTTCGGCAGCTTTTTCTGTTCGAAAAAAACAATAATCGTATTAGCCCCGTACTTTCCTTTAAGGCTGCACCGATAAAAAAAAACAATAAAAAATAATTCAAATCATACAAAGAATCGTTGACGTGTTTTTTCGCAAATTTTGTCAAGCTTATCTCAAAAATAATTGGCGATTTGCGGAAACAATGATTACCTACTCATTATTTTCAGAGAAGAGGAATCGACTTATTGTCGGTCGTAGGGTGTTTGCCGTGGCCCACTAGCCTAAGTTTGGTTTCTAATCTGGAGTTCAACGTATTAATAATAAATCGATTATGACGTTAAAACTATCGTATTTATCGATTCCTTGAAACGATTTTTTTTAATCAATAAAATAGATCACTCGAATACGAAATAAATGTAAACACATTTCTTTATTAATTTATGGATGAGCCGACGGCCCGAGCGGTGTTTAGTGTGACCGGAGCCCGGAGACAGGCTGAATGACGCCCCCAACTTGAAATTTGGGGACTTGAGTGCATACTCTGCAAAGCGAAGACCTCAGAGTAGGTACTTCTGGTAGGTTCAGAACAACCATACAGTTTATATGAAAAGTAAAACGAACCGCGAGACGTGTCTAGTACACTTCTAAGTACTATATTACGGTTATTTTCAATTTAAATTATATTAATTAAGCTCTAAAGCAAACGTTGCCAACATTAATATTGACATTAAATTACTAAAAATTTTCAAATTGAATTCTTAATGCAATTCAATTTATTATCCTTGTTTTTATATTAATTACATCCTTCCTTATTCGCTTCTATTCTATATATTTTTACTGTGATGTTATTTCACAGATTCTTCAGATACGAAAAAGTAATTGAAAATGAAACACAATTAAATGAATAACTGTTCAAAACGAGCATAGTCAGGTTTTTTAAATACAAACACGTATGTACTGCCTTTGTTTAAACTTTTAAAATGAATGCCCGATGTTTGTTGTACAACAAACAAAATACGTGCATCGAATTTCGAAATCTGTTAATTTATATTCGGATAAATGAAATTCGTCTTTCTCTCTGCACTTTTTTATTGTCAGTTCAAATATATTTTTTTCAGTTTTGTTTTAGAAAATAAATCTAGCAAAAACCTTTATGTTCACACGAAACAGTGTTTCAGATATGGATGGGTAGTTTTAAAAATCAAAACACGTAAAATAAATTCGTAATAAAAATTGCGATAAGACACAATGAAGGCGGCAACTGTCAAAAAAAAAACGTTGCAAATTCGAAATAAAATGGCTACTCACTTTGGCGCCGATCTGGTTACCGCACTGTCCGGCCTGCAGGTGCACTATTTCCCTCATTGTTACAACGAAAAATAAATCTTATTTTAACAAGTGAAAAAGTTTGATTAGCCTGTCAGTAGTGCGTCGCAGCCGGGCGACTCGCGTGGGCTGCTCGAGTGAAATGAAGCAGGAGGCAGCGGCTGAAGTCTGTAGGGGCTCGGGGTGCAAGTGTGCCCAGATTTCAAAAATATTGTCGGGTTTTGGGGAAAATAATTGGTTCGCTGATGGTGATAGTGTTGAATTGGACGAACACCTACACAGTGTCTCTGTGTTGTTATTTGATAAAATTTATCTTCAAGGCTATGTCGTTAATATCTAGAAGGCGATCAATAAATCTAGTTTTTGTTAACGATTAATTTTCACGTTCGATCCTAAAATGTAGTAAAAGTGTTTTATGAAGTTTATTCAATAAATTGGCGCTTTCAATGTAATGCGTCTATTTGAGCATTTTCGTCGACCAGGTCGACCAGATACACATTTTTTTTAATTATTTCGTATTGAAGCTTTTCACAAGGTTCACCAAATGACTGTTGAAGGTCGCGGGAATCAGCTTGATGCCGATCGTTGTGGCGAGACTTGAATAAAGAAAATATATGAAACCAAAGCCACAATGCTTGCTTTAATATATTATGAAACCGTGAAATGTGGTCGCTTCGGGACAGAAATACATAAATTTTGAGATAAACTAAGGGATTGATTACCGTCATTCGTCATGATATCAGATTTGAATTTTTGCTGTTTTAATATCACTTGATAAGCGTGGCTTTCAAGTTTCGACATCTATCGACTCCGGTGCCCATTTGACATCATATAAACCGTACAACTAATTATTCGAAAATATGACGACGAAGAATCGGAATCGTTACGCAGTGGCTTGCCTCTGCACACACCATCAAGTGGGCCGTAAGCTTGTCTGCTTACAAGAGCAATAAAAAAATCTTCCAGAATGACTGTAACACATTATAATGAGTGATCATAATTTTTTCCTACTAGCTGTTGGAAATAGGATTTTTTTCCTACCCTGACAACACAGAGTGATTCACGACGAGCGACGAGCGGCTGGAAGCGCCAATGAAACTATAAATTAATTATATACACATAATTGCCTAGTACATAGGTCGATGCACGCGCTAACACATACGTTACGTGCTAACTTATCATTAGACGGGCCGTTAGAAAGTTTGGGTCTAGACAATTAACTTTAATAGGGCTCTCTGGGTTTGTTCAACCCGGACTGGTATTAAAACCCTTACTTATCCAGCTGCAAAGCAGTTGTATTCATTTTTGTCCACAATAATATCATCACTATATTATATTAAAACAAAGTCCTTGGCCTAGTTTGTCTAACTGAACGCGGTAAGTTCGTACCGGAAGGAGTGGTTCACGAGGGTGGTTTATTAGAGATGAGGCAGCGCCCTCAAGTCTCAAGATGGGTGACAGCATTTATTTCGTGATACCTACGTGCTTCTCCATTTAACGCCAGAAGGCTCATGAGCACGTCTGTCCACTACGCTAACCAGAATAAACTAACCTATTCACCGTTTTTTTATTGCTTAGATAGGTGGACGAGCTCACAGCCCACCTGCTGTTAAGTGGTTACTGGAGCCCATAGATGTCTACAACGTAAATGCGCCACCCACCTTGAGATATGAGTTCTAAGCCCTCAGTATAGTTACAACGGCCGCCCCACCCTTCAAACCAAAACGCATTACTGCTTCACGGTAGAAATAGGTGGGGTAACCTACCCGTGCGGACTCACAAGAGGTCCTACCACCAGTAAAAAATATTTTTCTTCATCTACTACCGTCTCATATTCCAGATTGGTAACACGAGTATTTCCACTCCGAAGGAGGTATTACGAACCTTCTCTTTGTCTAGACTTTCACTTGCATAAAATCTTGCTTTAAAGCACCGATATTAGGATTATCAGATACTAATTAGTTTTAATAGTACATTTTTGAACAAAGTTCGATTTCAATCCTCGTAATCCACAACTTCCGCGTCCAGAATTACTCCGAGGGGTGGACAGAAGCTCCTTTGTACTGTAAATGACTCATTGCGTGTTCAATGTCGCCTCTTGACAGCCCATTTAACTTGTCAAGATATCTCTGATTTGTCCGCTTATAGGCACGTACGGTTTATGTATTTTTCTACCGCAGGATGATGTTATAAGTTTTATTATTATACTGTGCGCAGTCCAACTAGGAATTCCCTTCAAACCTGATTGGTAGGAGGACTAGTCGCGTGGTAGTCATTCTAAAACCTGACTCTTGTTGCACAAATTATTGAATTAGTTGAGCTATGAAACAGTCTGTCAATGCAATACAAAAATGCTGAGCTTCGAACCCAATCTTAATCATAGTTCATAAATTAATAAACCCAGTCCGATCGCAACGATGCAGATTATCCTATTGTAAATTAAATAATATATCGATTTAACTAACCTGTTTTTTTTTTTTTTTAACGCTGGTGAATCAATTTACGGATACCCGGTCGAGGGGGGTAACGGACCGGGTTATGTCGGACTCCGGCGCCTCCTGAGAGGAAGAAGGGGAGAAGAGAAGGGCCGATGTCCTCCACCTCCCCCAATTTCTCACAGGAGATTACGCCTTGAAAAGGCGCGCGAAGCACTTGCCCCGCAGAACGACTACCGACTAAACCCCATCGAGCGCCACCACACCGACTACACGAAACTTATGGTACCGCGATGCGCGCCGAAAGTCTGGCATTTAACTAACCTAATCTATCTAAGACAGTAAAATATTATAAAAATCAATCCAACCGCCTAAGGTGTTCACTGGCAAACTCGCGGGCAGAATTTAAAAGATTACAAGTTCATCAATAAGAATTGACATTATGTATATAGTACAGTAGTAGCAATTTCTTTTCACAATTGGAAAGGCGAAAGTATCGCACAATACAGCCTAATCTTTTGTACATTGTGTTTTATAAAAAATGATATAGAACGAACTGAAATGAAGTTGATTAATTCGAGCCATTAATCAATGGGGCTGAAGTTAAATGAAACAAGATGGTTATAAGGCAAATATATTCTTAGTTAAATAGTGGTCATTTACTGAGACTTTTTCCAGTGTACTTTTGAGAAGGTTCTGAGAAGCTACGTGCAGCGGCTTTGTTTCATTTTTCCATATTTGTACACTTTTACAGATACTAAACAGTTAACAATTCACCGTTATTGCACATTTAAACCCGAAGAAACACTGAATTAACGAAATCAAACAATCTACACAAGTTCGCAATTCGTGTTCCCGCTAAAAAGTCAATACGTACAATATTAAATTTGACAGCTGCAAATTAAAACATCTGCCTGCGACATACAGATTATACACTCGGAACACAGCTTACCTGTTTTGCGACATTATTTTTTACATTTGTCAATTAAAAACATTAGGATTTTACATTAGGACTACTTCTGCCACGAAGCAGGCCCGCGCGGCGTTCTAATTCGAAGATGGCAGAGAGAGTCTCAAGATGGGCGGCCGTGTATAAAGATAAAGATAAAGAAGCCTTTATAAAACAACCTTAATTCATATTTAGGTACATACTATAAAATTTTTTTTTCATTTTTTTTATAGGTTCCTCTAATTACTCAACACCGAGAAACAACAGGACTATAATAATAACACAATTTTTTTACAAAACAAAAATAAGGACTTCAATAGAATAAAATCGAAAGTTTAACAAAACAAAATAAACACGACTTGAATAGAATAAAATGAGAAAATCATTAATTCAGTCGAACTCAATTAAATATGCATTATTAAGGATGACTCGAAAACTACTGGCCAGATTTTTATAATTTTTCAATGGGAAATACCAGCTTTCAAATTAAAAAGTAATCAACAAAATCTATTCACACAGAAAAAAGTTCTGAAGTAAAAACACACATAAAAATACAGTCGAATTGAGAACTTCCTACTTGTTACGAGATATCTTTAAAGTTTCACATTATTTAAAATCTCGTGCTATTTATTTATTATAGAAAAATGAAACAAGTAATTATTACTCTACAAAAGTTGGCCACTGAGTTTCTCGCCGAATCTTCTCAGTGAGTCGCGCAGATGTTACCAAAGTCTGAGCCGCATGAGTAATAATAACGCGAGCTTCCAAGCTTTCCAGGTTTCCTACAAGTCTAATACGCGTGTAATTCGGCTTGGCCTGCCATGTTCGCAGGAGGGACTCGCTAAATACATTATTTATTTAGTTATGTGAAGTCGCGCGGTGACTCAGCGCGGGAGATTGCTAAATGAGCAAAAAACATTGACGCCGAGACGCAGCGGACCGACGGAGCGCTGCCAAGGTCTGTCTGCGGAGTTCATTCCTTATCAGCATGCGTTTGATTACTTAAGGGTTACATTTTTACATTGCATCCTTTGCCTCGCGTTGGTACCGAAAATAAAAACGAGATAAAGTTAATCATCGTTAATTTACAAATAAATACTTTTTTTTTTTTTCTATTTATTCTAGTAACCTCGAGGAGTTATGCTACATTCGCAGAACGAGTAGATGAACTCACGAGGCCCTAGCCTGACGATGTCGCTAATACTAGCCCTAGCAAGAGCAGTGCTTCGCAAAATCAAAGCATTCAAGCATCCAAGCATCTAAGTATCCAAGCAAAATCCACCCACCTAAGCAATAAAAAAAAAAATCTACGACCGGATCGGAAACGCGACTTACTGAGAAGATCCGGCGAGAAACTCAGTGGGCTGTGTCTATGGATTAATTTACTCGCCGAGTCCTTCGTCGCAAGCGAAGGGTTCAGTAAAAACGATGATCAGTGCTTGAAGTACCTAAAACCACCATTAGTGGATCGGGAAGATCCGAAATGACGATTGGATAACGGAAGCGTGAAGCGAATTTAACCTTTATAATTGCGTATATGTTTTTGGGTTTAAATAATACATACATAATACGTTTTGTATCAAATCATGCCTGGTTACATATAAGTATCTATTTTAATGTTAATTAAAATTTACGGTACATCTTGCCTATTTCTGGTGCGGGGTAACGCGGCTACAACGATGAGCCAACCTTAATACAACAAAACTGAGATTCGTGTCTCGTATGTGGTGTTGGTGGCATTCACGTTGTAAAGTGTATGGGTCCCGGTAATCGCTTTATATCAGGTGGACAGTGAGCTCGTTCACACATCCACGAAACGAAAGAATTAATTAAAATGTTCAACTCAGTTTTGTAATTACAAATACCTGTGTCAATGTCATATTTGACTAGTTCGAAAACGTCAACCGCCATGTTTGTTTTTCATGAAGTCGGAAAAGGTGATTGATATCCCGCAGTAGGAATTATTGAATGAAATAGAATAGAAGATTCTTTCTCTTTAGTTATATTAGTTAGGATAACGGTAGGTATAATAGGATAATGCCTTAAAAAATTTCCGACCGTTATCAAACTACGTATCGATTTGATCTTTATTTTCCGTCCGGTGAAGAACTCCGCGTAGCTTACCTGAATGATTACCATGGCGTACGGAGATCTCAATTCTAGAGACAAAAATCCCTTCAGTGTATAATGATACCAAAGGGGTTATTTGCTGTGATAATACCAAACAGAAGATGATCATAACGTTAAATTTTTACTTTTATTTTACTTTTGATGTTGAAATGTGAAGCTAAGATAAGATTTTAAAGTTTATTTTCGTAAAGACATAGATTATGGTGATTTCCAAGTGTATAGAACGAGGGGATGGAGCTGATCTTACATGAGTTTGGATGAGAGCCAAACATCGACGCAGGGACGCATTTGGGATACATTAAATTGTCGCGTGCCGTCTTCTCTTGGCTCACTTGAAAGTGAAACTTTTGTTTATTACGGCGGAAAAATTTGATTAGTTTACCAATTATACTTCTACTAATTTGATTTCATTAAAGGTAACAAGCCGATTTAGAAGTTAAGTGCCTTATAATGAAGAAAAAGCGTGCGAGTGACATTTTATTTGCATAATACGTTAATACATTTAAATCTAAAAATGTGGCGGTAGATGAATTTACAAATAGCTTTCTTGCGTCCCACCCGGTTCGCTGACCCCGCCCATTGCCCGCCAATTGACTTTATTTGTCTTACATTGCGTGTAATCCAAGTAATTTATTTAATTATTCTATTGCGGTCATTCCAATGTTATCGTGAGAGCAATATTTAACACACTAAGCTTCTAACTCTTCACTGGCTTAGCACAAGAGTACAGTGGCGGACTTAATCCTTATGCCATTAATCTGTAATGTAGTGTAATCTAGTTTATTGATCCAATCAATATGTTAGAAGAAGTCTGAAAGTGGCACCTGTGACAGAGAAGCTGAGAAGTGCGCGTTTGGGATTGTATGGACATGTGATGAGACGAAATGAAAATGAGGTTGGTAAGAGAGTGTTAACTATGAATGTGGAAGGATATAGAGGAAGAGGTAGACCTAAGAAGTAATGTATGGATTGCGTGAAAGACGATATGTGTAAGAGGGGAGTGAGCGACGAAATGATAGAGGAGTGTGGAAGGAGAAAACATGTTGCGCCCACCCCGGGTGACGTTTTTTATTTTTTTATTGCTTAGATGGGTTGAAGAGCTCACAGCCTACCTGATGTTAAGTGATTACTGGAGCCCATAGACATCTAAAACGTAAATGCGCCACCCATCTTGAGATATAAGTTCTAAGGTCTCATGTATAGTTACAACGGCTACCCCACCCTTCAAACCGAAACGCATTACTGCTTCACGGCAGAAATAGGCAGGGTGGTGGTACCTGCCCGTGCGGACTCCCAAGAGGTCCTAGCGCTAGTAAGTAAGAGGGAAGAGAGAAAGGCAGAACAATGATGTAGTGTAATCTAGTTGAAGGTTACTTACCGACCGTTCTGGGAAAGCTTGTCGCCGCGCCGGCCCTGAGCCGTCAGAGTCGTTGACTCCAAACGAGGAATTCCACGGACAACCTCAGGAAACTATTAGACATACTCGTTTGAATGTTTCTTGTTTATTTGCTTGTTTGCTACATCAAGCGATTGCTGGATGTCGCCCTCTGAATCTCACCCTCTTTGAGGCAGTTTTTTGAGATTTTATATGAAAATTCGCAAACTCGGTAGTTTTATTTATTTATTGCTTAGATGGATAGACGAGCTCACAGCCCACCTGATGTTAAGTGGTTACTGGAGCCCATAGACATCTACAACGTAAATGTACCACCCACCTCGAGATATAAGTTCTAGGGTCTCAGTATAGTTACAACGGCTACCCCACCCTTCGAACCGAAACGCATTACTGCTTCACGGCAGAGATAGGCGGGGTGGTGGTACCTACCCATGTGGACTCCCAAGAGGTCCTACCACCAGTGAAAAAGTTAGGTAGGTAAGAAAAGGTAGTGCAGTAGTTAGCGCTTGTTGCGCCGGGGGTCGTGGATTCGATTCCGATGTCAGGCAAACATTAATCATCATCATCTCAGCCTATCTACTGTTGAACATAGGCCTCTCCAATTGATATCCAGTGCGGCCGGTTCGCCACCTGCAAACATTCAAGTGATGATAATGTTTGTTTGCTATTTGTCTGGGCATTAATTAACTCATGTGAAACTAAATTGCCTATCCACATAATTTTATTAGAAAAACAAATAAATTAGTTACAAATGTTGTGTTAAACATAAACTCACAACTACAAAATTCATTTTTACTGGTGGTAGGACCTCTTGTGAGTCAGCACGGGTAGGTACCACCACCCTGCCTATTTCTGCCGTGACACAGTAATGCGTTTCGGTTTGAAGGATGGGACAGCCGCTTTAACTATATTGAGACCTTATCTCATATCTCAAGGTGGGTGGCGGTATTTACGTCATAGATGTCTATGGGCTCCAGTAACCATTTAACGCCAGGTGGGCTGTGAGCTCGTCCCATCTAAGCCATAAAAAAAACTTGACGATAAGCAGTTATGTATTCCCGTTTGAAGAGTGTGACAGCAGCGGTGGTAGAATGGAGGGTAGAGGTTTGCTGGTTTGATAGGGGATGAATCGTGAACATTTGTTAGGTACGTATTTCAACATATACAAAAATTGGTACCCGCCTGCGGGATTCGAACACCGTTGCATCGCTAGATACGAATGCACCGGACGTCTTATCCTTTAGGCCACGACGACTCCAAAAGTTAGACACCGACAACTGTGTACTTTTTTTATTGCTTAGATGAGTGGACGAGCTCAAAATACATACAATAAAATAAAATAAATTGTATACAGCATGTTTTCGCAAAGTTATCGCGTTTAAATCTCTATCTCATAAACTGGTGGTAGGACCTCTTGTGAGTCCGCGCTGGTGGGTACCACGCCCCTGCCTATTTCTCCCGTGAAGCAGTAATGCGTTTCGGTTTGAAGGGTGAGGCAGCCGTTGTAACTATACATGAGACCTTAGAACTTATATCTCAAGGTGGGTGGCGCATTTACGTTGTGGATGTCTATGGGCTCCAGTAACCACTTAACACCAGGTGGGCTGTGACCTCGTCCACCCATCTAAGCAATAAAAAAAAAATATATGTCGGAATAGTTTAGTTTAATCTATGTATTTACTATGTCATTGTCTGGGAGTTGTCAAGAAAAAGTGTCAGAGGTAAGACGTTCCGTTGTTAAGACGAGAAATAAAATTAATTATAAAACACTTGAGGAAGTATTGCTTTATTCCACTACGCCATCCCACATATATATCTGTCTGTCTCTATATATACTGGTGAGTCAAGAAAAACCTGCCGCACACTGGTGGAAATATCGTTAGGGACGCATTTGAACCCGCCGCCGAAACAGATGAAGGTTTATGTTTTTACTTGCAGCAGCCCAGGTGTTAAGAGAGCTAACTGGAAATACCCTTTCTCGCTTTTGTGTATTGCCTAAAGTCAAAAACTATTTTTGCGACTTACAAAAATACGACTGAAATAAAAACAAATCTAAACTAAATCAATGTGAAAGACATAAAACGGTCAAATCAAAATAATTAGAACAACAACGTTGTCCAGTTTTTTTTTTATTATTAATTAAACACGGAAATAGCTATTTTGGCCTCAAACTAACGCGCGTTGGGGTCAACGACCGAAATCACGTAAACAATGCGTAAAAATGTTAAAACGCGGTGTTGCTACTGTTTAAAATAAAAATCGTTTTTAAGATTAGTTTTTTTTGTTTGTTTCGAAAATAGGAGATCAATGCAATTTATCCAATGGGCCTCGCATCGAATCATAACGATTCTGAATATAGTTTCTCTGCTCTGTGTGCTTAACTGTACTTAGTGCAGTGTTTTAACGTTCTCGATAGCGTAAAAGTTAACTCAAACTTGTATGCGGTTGGAACGTTTGCCGTATGAAATTGTCCACACTTATAGAGAATATAGAGAAGAAGTGCACAATGCTAATATTTTTTTTAAATCATGCATAAAAGATACATTAAATCAATAAAGAAAACTTTACACACACACACACACACACACACACACAAATACGCACGCACGCACGCACACACACACACACATATACTCGTTGTTTATTGTTAAACTTTTGTCATTGCTTAAAGTCTGTAGTCAAATTGAGAATAGGTTAGTATTGTTTATCTTTAATATTACGAGTATTTGTCTATAGTGTAGTCTTGGCGAAATCTGTAACAATAGTATAATTATTAATTAATAACGATAGACTTTTCACTGTACGCAAGCGTACTTTTGGGAGCAAGCGGAATGAGGGCGCGGTGCGGGGCGCAAGGTTCGACTGATCTACCAATAACACGCCCGATACGATTTCCCCTGCCGTCGCGCCTCACCCTCAACCCTCACCCTCACCACCTGAGTCACTCAAGTGATCTAAAATTCGGTTCTGCGCAGTCAAGGTCATTTGCTCAAGAAGTTTGCCGGTTACTATACCATAATAATGTTAAAACTTATAATTTCAATTAATTATATAGTAGAATTTCGACTACTGCGGGACCACTAGTTTTGTTAAATTGGTAACCCTTTCCAAAAATTAAACTACATCCTATAAATAGATAGATATACGTTTTATGCCCATCAATAAGGAAGTTAGAAGCGTAAAGTTCGCGAAATTGTTTATTTTACGCGTTCAAAAATCGACTTTGTTGTCGACGGTTCGCCTCGAAGTCGCCGTAAACCAATTTCGGGATGTCTTAAATCAATGGTTTGCTTGAAAAAACTATTTTGGCGTATCGAGGGTTGAAAGAAATTTACCTTAATACGCGACATTTATATTTGTAATTAAAGGTGCGTTTTATTTGGTACCAGCTGACCCGGCAGACTTCGTGGTGCCTCAATCGATAAATTAAAGACCTAGATTATGAAAAGGAATCTCTCCGACGGAGGACACATGAAAGGAAAAACAAAATTGTTATTTTCATTTAATTCCGAGCATTTTTATATTTATCTACCTTTAAACCTCTGGACTTCCACGAATAATTCAAGACCAAAATTAGCCAAATCGGTCAAGCCGTTCTCGAGTTTTAGCGAGACTAACGAACAGCAATTCGTTTTTATATGTGTATAGATTATCGTGAACAGTTCGATGTGCTTAATTGAACTTCAATTAACTTTACTCTGTTTGAATAGGTGCAGAAGTTTTTTTTTTTTGTTTTGTCATTTTTTCTAAATTTCAAACTTCAAATGGCTCTTTTCAAAGTCGTAAAAATGTCGCTTAAACCGAATATAGCCCTTCACCCTTCGATATGTTATGTATGATCTAATGGCGTAGGTATAGATATCACCATAGATAACTTTTTCTCTTTTATATTTTTTTTATTGCTTAGAAGGGTGGACGATCTCACAGCCCACTTGGTATTAAGTGGTTACTGGAGCCCATAGACATATGCAAAGTAACTGCGTGACCTACCTTGAGATATAAGTTCTAAGGTCTCAAGTGTAGCTACAACGGCTGTCCCACCCTTCAAACCGAAACGCATTACTGCTTCACGGCAGAAATACTAGGGATGTCATAACGAGAAGTTTCATTTTAGTACATAATAATATTATGACGCTTCTGAGTTTTAATCAGTGTATGATTGCTATGAGGATTTGTAAGCTGTAGTGTAGACCCGTACGGGATCACGATAACCTTACTATTACATATTTATGTGACGGGAAGCAGTGTTGGAAAATAAAACTGGGAAGTTGCAACGACGATGCGCAGTTTAATTATTTATAATTAACCCGCCCCCTCTTTTTTTTTTAAATAAAATTAGCCGGATGCAAGTCCATTGGCCGATTACATATGATACAATAATAAAGTTAATATTTACGAAGTATGTCATACGGTATACAAAATTATAAAATTTCCGGTTTTTTCTCAGGTTTTCATGTTATTTTTTCAGGTCCAATTTTTCCTACAGTCGCTGTAATAAATTCATATAAGCTCCGGAAAAGTCTTTCATTGCTCAAAAGTTCTTGAACGCGGCGGGTTAAGTCCTCTGACTCTGACATATAAGTGTCTGACACTGACAGTGACATTCGTAAGTCATCTTCATCTTCAAGGGCTGTTCTTGTTTTCGTTAATTTAATTTTTTCTTGTCATTAAATTGTGGCCGTCATTTCAATTCTTTACTAATTAGTCTACAGTTTTCTTCGTCGCAAGCGACTGAGATATTATTCACTTAAATTTATTTCATATATTAGATATATAAAATAAAGATTTATTTATGTATTTATTTATAACGGCCGTCTGGTGTAGTGGTAAGTGACATGATCACTACACTAGAGGGTCGCGGGTTCGAATCCCGCCAAGGGAAGATATTTGTATGATAATAAATATAAAACGTCTTTTCCAGGGTTATGGATGTATATTATATTATATGTACGTGTATAATAAAAATTTTACATTTATTTCCGTTATCTGGTACCTGTAACACAAGTTCTTTACGAACTTAGCACGGGACCAGTTAACGTGGCGTGATCGTTAGTGTAAATATTTATTTATTTATTTAATACTAGCGACCCCGGCGAACTTTGTTCCGCCTTAGAGGCAGTAAATGAGCAGACTTTTGATCAAGGTCAATTTTTTATTTGGTGTTATGTTATGCCCCTCACACTAGTACCTAAGTCATATATCAATTCTCATAAATACATAATGTACTCTAAGTCTTAGTTCTTAAGTTCTAAATCATTGTTACTATATAACATACTTATTTCCTCATGTTACTAAATCATATGTATATTGTTTACTTTACATCAGATCTTCATTTGGAATTAGAATATTAGTTAATATTGTATTCCTTTCACATTGGTAAAATTCCGTCATTTACTAATTGTGTCTTTACGGATTCTAAATATGTTTACCAATAAGGTTCATAATCTAGATGACTCATTTACTAATTGTTTAGTAAATACTATTCATGTATAAATTCTTTTTCTCCTTGAAACTTAGAAGTTCGTCATCAATCTTCAAGCTTATAACATCGTAACTCTGTCCGTGTAACATCAGATTTTTGTAAAGGAGAAATAAATTCAGTGTGTATTAAAATAAAGTTTTTTTTAAAACTACACAGCCGCTCACCACGTAACATTGGATAATTAATGTAAATTAAAAAAGCAAGTATTTTAATGATTATTTATTGGCCATGTATTTTAGTTATTATTATTATATTTTCTTGTTCTTCTTCAGTCCTTTCACTCGCAAAGTTTCTAATCCTAGTTGCATTACGGTTTCGTCGGGAAAGATTTGATCGTGTTGGTCGCGGCATGGCTTTCTTAATGATTACCTATCTCGGCACAATAAGCTAATCGAAACTCGAAATAAACACATCAAACGGTCAACTTCAAAATTCTACTATAATTAACCAGAAACTACATTACGTTTAGCTGTCAGTTGCGTTTTGTTATTCCATATCTGTTGCGTTTTGTTATATACCACATTTTATGTCACATCCCACAGAAACGTGATAAAAAGTATCCTATGTCCTTCTCCTGGTTATAAGCTACCTCCCCACCAATTTTCAGCCAAATCAGTTCAGCCGTTCTTGAGTTATAAATAGTGTAACTAACACGACTTTCTTTTATATATCTAGATTAAGTCTACGGCTCGAAAATGATACTATACTAGAGCTCGGAAGCTTCATAACAATATTCATGAATATAGATGGTGGTGAAATAATCGAATTAATAAACATATTGCGATTAATTTAGATTAAGTAAGATTCCTTAGGTTTTCTTCCTTACCTATTCGCTGCAAGCCTAAGGGGCTATTCCAGCTACGCCCGGACGACTAGGTGAGCTCACGGGCTCAACCTGAGAGAATTTTCTAACACTAGCACTAGCAAGAGCAGTGCTTCGCAGAATCTGCACTAAGCACGTCATTACGGATCCTCCCGTTCCATTAATAGTGCATTTAGGTACCACAAGCATCGGTCACCGTCCTCGCCGAAACTAAGGGCTCGACGAGTAAATTAACCCATAGACACAGCCCACTGAGTTTCTCACCGGATCTTCTCAGTGGGTCGCGTTTCCGATCCGGTGGTAGATTCTGCGAAGCACTGTTCTTGCTAGGGTGTGTTAGCAACACTCCGGTTTGAGCCCCGTGAGCTCACCTACACACGTTAGGGTGAAGCTAAAATAGCCTCTCAAGGCTATCAGTATATGTAGGGAAAAAAAATGTCCTTCGTCGGAAAGGATTTTTATGGCGGTAAACCATTCCGGATTCTCGAAAGGTTTTGCACCGACCATTATCAAGTCTTCCCACAAAACGACCGTAGTAACTGTAGAAGGGGAGGACTAATTTACTTGGCAGCGAAAATCCTGCAGCCAATATTAATACGATGAATGAATAACCTTTGAAAAACCTCCCTTTCCAATGAATATAATATGTAGGTATAATCGATGAATCATTATTCTTATCTTCATAGCGTTAACCGGTATTTATATACTATTTCTTCTTAATGCATTCAATCTCGATCATTCAACGCCGAGAACACGGAACGAATAGAATGTTTTTTGTTTTTTTCTTAATATGATTTTTAACTAAAACATAAAACAAGTTTGACACTACAATACGACGCCATTTTGTTTCAACTGACAAATTAGGAAATTGTGTTCATTCGATTTCTCTCATTAACAATCTATGTGTGTGATGTGAAGTGCTTTTTAATCTGTTCCAATTTTTTTTTTTATTAATACCTAAAGGATTTTATTTGTTACATTCTCAAAGTCCAAGGTAAGTTGTTTTTACTAATTTGTTTTCTACTCAATATTAAACTATTTTGAGGGCTTTTTGCTGATCAACTAATTCAGTAGTGTAGGTTATAACTTATTTTAACCAACAAACATAAATACAGGAAACCTACAGCACGGTAGACACGTCCCTACAAAGTTCCGCGTTGTGGAAAACCGTGTTATATAAGGCTAGAAGTCAGTACAAAAAGGTGAGTACTGTACTATGCCTGTATGTATTTATTTACCTAATAAACATAAAAAATAAGCAGTAATATTTCGGTTATCCCCATATATAGTGTGTTAATAATGCATAGATTCTAAATAATTATGAACAAAAATCTCGTTTTTGTGTTGTATTATTACCGTGTTATAAGAAGGTTTTGGGGAAATTTTCTTTCGTGTTAGAGTGGAACCGTGTTGTAAAATACCGTGTAATAGAAGAGTTACCTGAACATCCATTACAATTTGGTGTGTGCGTGCGCTCTCAGTCAGTCTGATATTAATAGCTCTGATGACCACGAAACACTAGGTGACTTCCTAGTCTTACGTGTCCGGGTCCCATGACAGCTTTTTTTTTATAGCATAGATGGGTGGACGAGCTCACAACCCGCCTGGTGTTAAGTGGCTACCGGAGCCCATAGACATCTACGACGTAAATGCCGCCACTCACCTTGAGATATGATTTCTAAGGTCTCAGTATAGTTACAACGGCTTCCCTACCCTTCAAACCGCAAACGCGTTACTGCTTCACGGCAGAAAGAGGCAGGATAGTGGTGCTACCCGTTTGAACTCACAGACGCTGCGCAATTAAAATAACAAAAAACTTAAAGCTTTAAAATTTGTATAAATATAGATGTTGCGCAATATTTGACACAACTAACACTGTCTAAAAACGGATCGATGTAATTATTTATCAAATTGTTATTTTCTCTTGATTTATCTTGCCTCCGATACAATAAGCAATTGGACACTGATGAGAAAACAAATTAAAAAGTAGTTTGTCATTAGGATTGGTGATTAAACCAAAACTGTCACTAGCAGTCACTATCAAAAGCAATGAAAAAAATATATTGTAAATTTTTTTATTGCTTAGGATGGTGGAAGAGCTCACGGCCCAACTGATGTTAAGTGGTTACCGGAACCCATAGACATCTATAACGTAAATTCCGCCACCTACCTTGAGATATGAGTTCTAAGGTCTCAGTTTTTACACTAAAACGGCTACCCCACCCTTCAAATCGAAATGCATTACCGCTTGGACCCGTGCGGACTTATAAGAGGTCTCCTACTACCAGTAAATACGGAAATTATTATTTTACGGGTTTGATTTTAAATACACGATGTTATTCCTTCACCGCGGAAGACAATCGTGAACATTTGTTAAGTACGTATTTCATTAGAAAAATTGGTACCCGCCTGCCCGCCATGATATTAACAGTGACAACGCCTGATGTCACACTTGGCTAATTGTTGTGTATTATTTATAATTCAATTGTTTTTTCCCCCCAAAAAACGTCACACCTCGAGTGGTATTTAGCCAAATGAGATTTCCCCAGTGCCCTATTGTATTGTGATCATAAAAATTTACATATCAGTACTGTTCATGTTTGGGAGATAATTTAATCAAATTAAATATCAATCTTGCGAATATTATTGTTTTTTTTTTTAATAAATAATTATTGACATATTGCGATGACACATTTCAGTTTGAGAAATGAAGAAAACGATGTAGTATATAATTGCAACTTCGCCCTCATGTTTCAAGGATGTAATTGAGATCCTAGTGGTACGTGGGAGGCAGCGGCATTCACGCTGTTATGCCTACGGCTCCGGTGACCACTTAAATACACGTGAGCCGTTAGTCCATTCGCCAAAAAGAAAAAATAGTCTTTTATTTGGTATTTAAACTTAAAATCTAACCTAAGCGAACTTACAGTTACATTACGAGTAACAATTAGGCCTTACCGAAAGCAATTTCTTTGAGAAATATTTCTTGACACCTCTTGGAATATGGGATTAATTGCGGCTTGTACCGACCAGGTATGTGGGTTCCTTTAGAAATTCAAGTTATTCATCTCAAGTTGACTCTAAATTAATTTTATTAACGGAATTTTCCCGAGTGTGAAACATGTTTTTTACAACGCAGAGTTCTCGCATAGTTAATTTTTAACTCGCCGCGACTGAAATATCTAAAGTAGTATTATAATTTTTCTAGAACATTCTGCCTTACCTTCGAACACACTCGACTATCGTATCTTAACATGTTTTTGTTTAATTAACATCGAGAGCCAATAGTGACTAGCAAATCAGTTTTAAGTTAATACAAATCAAAAAGTCAATGACGTCACAGACCTTGAGGCGTGAGGTCGACGTCTCAATTATATTACAATACGGCCGGACGGTGGTGCCTATCCATGCAGGCTTTAAATCCCACCAGCAAACCCCAGTTGGCGATCGAAATACGCCGGTACAACAGTCAAACGGATAATAGGGTTTCAACGTACTAACCAAGCTCCCCGTGTCTAAGACAGATAGACTACATTCCTTCCTAACTCGGTATATTGCAGGAATGAGGATGGGCACTAGCCCCCCCCTCGCGAATGTGCCCCCTAAATACCTCACTGGGGTTCCGCGACTAAATTCGTGAAAACCTAAATAGCGTTCGTATTTATTGGCAGTATAGATTTATTGAAACGACGACATTCTCGCTCACGACTCGGTCGTGCGCGGACGTGCTTTCCGATCCGTGGCCCGCTTGCGAGCTGCGTCTCTGAACTCACAGCTGTGCTCGACAGTGTAGTGACCGTGAATACATCGTGCTTACAATTCGGTAGTGCGGACGTTCCGATCCGTTGGTTGCTTGCGATCTGCATATCGGAGTCCATTTTTGTGCGCTAAAGTATTGTAACCGCGAACCCACCCTTTACCAACTGTCTTTTTCAAGGCAAAACCAATCGCTACGATCAGGCTTCCTGTGGCACTCACAGGCTAGCGATTTCCTAACCCTTCCCAAAACAACAGTCTTTTTCAAGACTAGACCCCCGCTCGCGATTCTGCCTGCTGTAGCATTATACAGCCCGAGCGGGTTCCTTTCCTTTTCCCCGCCGATTGCCGTTTTCACGGCATAGGCATTCCCCCCCCCCTGCTCCTTGCTGTCCTGCAGCACAGGGGGGTTACAAATCCTATCCGGGGCCTCGCCTTTCGGCGAGTTCAACAAAAGTCCCGGGGCCGCCCCCCCCGGGCAAGAAGACCGAAGCATGGAAAGTGAAAGTGAAAGTGTCAGTGACATTGTCGGGTTCCTTCGGGATAGGTACCCGTCAATTAGGGCCGAGTATCTCGAGTTTAGGGCCTCTCGTGGCAATCCTTCCCCCCCCGCGTCCGTCGCCGCGTATCTCAAACGTGCCTCGGAGGCACGCCGCGCGCCCCCCGCCGCCGCGTCAAGTTCGAGCGCACGTTCCCACGATGCGGCTCACATAGCGCCTAACGCTACCCCCACCCCCGCGCCCGCGTCGACTACGTCATCGCGCGTTTCTTCCGTCGCGACCTCGATCGTTTCGAGTTCAGGCTCCGATACCGAATCGGAGATGGATTTCGAATCCGCGTCAAGTCCTCAGCCTGGAACTTCGGATGGGTTCCAAACCGTAACGCGCGGTAAAAAGCGTACTCGCGCCGTGGAGTCCCGGTGCTCCACGACGAAGCAGACTAAATCCGCGACCGCCTCCCGCCCGCAGGTATTCGTGACACCGGAGTCGGACTCCGCTCGCCGTGTAACCCCACCGCCGCGTCCCAAACCCGCGCCCGCTCCTAAAGTAGCTGCCCCGCCCCCGCTGATTCTCCAGGAAAAAACTGCGTGGAACCGCGTTTCCCAGGCCCTTCAGGCAAATAAAATTAATTATACCCATGCGCGTAACGTCGCGCATGGGATTCAGATAAAGGTCGCAACGCCGGGCGACCATAGGGCCCTCTCTTCATACCTCCGAAAGGAGAACATAGGTTTTCACACCTATGCTCTTCAGGAGGACCGCGAGCTCCGCGTAGTAATACGCGGAGTCCCAAAAGAGCTAGATATCGAGTACATTAAGAAGGATCTGACCGCTCAGTCCCTCCCGCTAGTTAGTGTGCACCGGATGCACAGTGGGCGGGGCAAGCAGCCCTACAACATGATTCTAGTAGCGCTAGAACCCACCCCGGAGGCCAAAAAGAAGATCGCATGTCTCACGACAATCTGCGGCCTATCCGGGATCTCAATCGAAGCCCCCCATAGACGTGGCACTCCCGGGCAGTGCTACAGATGCCAGCTTTACGGCCACTCGGCTCGTAATTGCCACGCGCGCCCCCGCTGCGTAAAATGCCTCGGCGATCACGCCACATTAGATTGCTCGCGAGTTAGGGAAACCGCGACCGAACCTCCAAGCTGTGTCCTATGCCTTAAGCAAGGGCACCCCGCGAACTACCGTGGATGTCCTAGGGCTCCGCGTAAACGTCCGACCCACCCAGCCCCCCGAACCGTCGGCCCAAAGACTTCGGCGCCTTCAGTACCGAAACCCGCCTTCGTGCCGGCTGCAGTTCCCACGGTCTCGGCGTGGAAAAAACCGCTGCCGTATACGAAGGCGGGAACGCAAACCGCACCCCCGCCCCCGCTCGTAACACGCCCCGCGCCCCAGCCCCTGCTCGCACCTCGCCCCGCGCCCGCGTTCCGCCCCCCGCAACCCTCTGCCGTCAACGACTTCGCGCTCGTGCGCGACTTCGTCACCGCTGTTAACTTCGACCGTCTGCGATCGTTCGCAGACGCGATACGTAGGTCGGTAACCCCCGAACAGAGACTCGCGGCCGCGTTCGATCACATGGACGTATACGAGTCCGTGTCCCGCACTTTATAAAAATCTTTACCGGTAATCAATGGCGCAAAAAGGTAGAGAAAAACCGTATTCCCTTACGTTAGCATTCTACAATGCTAACGGATTCGCGCGGCAACGCGATCAAATTTTTGAATTCCTCCGCGATAATCTTGTAGATATTCTATTAGTGCAGGAAACCTGTCTGAAGCCCTCGCGTCGCGACCCGAAAGTCGCGAATTACGTCATGGTTAGGAATGACAGACTCACCGCCTCCAAAGGCGGGACTGCCATTTACTATCGGCGGGCCCTGCACGTTGTCCCTCTCGATACTCCCTCGCTCTCACATATCGAGGCGTCAGTGTGCCGTATCTCGCTGACGGGACACCAGCCGATCGTCATCGCATCCGTTTATCTCCCCCCGGACAAGCCCCTTCTGAGCAGTGACATCGAGTCACTGTTCGGCATGGGAGACTCTGTCATCCTGGCAGGCGATTTAAATTGCCACCACACTAGGTGGAACTGCCATCGTACAAACGTTAACGGTAGGCGTCTCGACGCGTTTATAGACGACCTCACCTTTGAAGTAATCGGTCCCCCAACTCCAACATGTTATCCGTATAACATCGCGCTCCGTCCGAGCACTATAGACCTGGCATTGCTTAGGAACGTAACTCTGCGCTTGCGTTCCATCGAAGCACTGTCAGAGCTCGACTCAGACCACCGACCTGTCGTTATGCAGCTCGGTCGCCCTCACAACCCAGTCACTGTTACGAGGACCATGGTGGATTGGAATAAGCTGAGCACGTGCCTAGCCGAAGCCGCTCCGCCAATCCTCCCTTACGGCCCGGATTCGAATCTATCCCCCGAGGACACCGTCGAATCCATAAACATCATTACCGATCACATCTCTTCCGCGATCATTAGATCTTCAAAAGAAGTCGATGTGGAGGACAGCTTCCACCGCATCAGACTGTCCCCCGATCTTAGGAATCTCTTAAGAGTTAGGAACGCGGCAATCCGGGCCTACGATCGTCTTCCCACGCATTCAAACCGGATTCAGATGCGTCGTCTACAACGCGAAGTCCACTCCCGCTTAAGCGACGCGCGTAACGATAATTGGCATAGTTATCTAGAACAACTCGCGCCCTCCCACCAAGCATACTGGCGACTAGCTAGGACTCTCAAATCCGAAACTACCGCTACTATGCCTCCCCTCATACGCCCTTCAGGCCAACCACCGGCATTCGATGACGATGACAAGGCTGAGCTGCTGGCCGATGCACTGCAAGAGCAGTGCACCACCAGCACTCAACACGCGGCCCCCGAACACACCGAGTTAGTCGACAGGGAGGTCGAGCGCAGAGCTTCCCTGCCGCCCTTGGACGCGTTACCCCCCATTACCACTGACGAAGTTAGAGACGCGATCCACAACCTCCAACCTAGGAAGGCACCCGGCTCCGACGGCATCCACAACCGCGCGCTAAAACTCTTGCCAGTCCAACTGATAGCAATGTTGGCTACAATTTTAAATGCCGCTATGACGCACTGCATCTTTCCCGCGGTGTGGAAAGAAGCGGACGTTATCGGTATACATAAGCCGGGCAAACCGACAAACGAAACTTCTAGTTACCGTCCGATTAGTCTCCTCTCGACGATAGGAAAAATTTACGAACGGCTCCTTAGGAAACGCCTCTGGGATTTTGTTACCGCGAACAAAATTCTCATAGACGAACAGTTCGGATTCCGCTCTAAGCACTCGTGCGTACAACAAGTGCACCGCCTCACGGAGCACATCCTGATAGGACTAAATAGGCGTAAACAAATCCCGACCGGCGCCCTCTTCTTCGACATCGCGAAGGCGTTCGACAAAGTCTGGCACAACGGTTTAATTTATAAACTGTACAACATGGGAGTGCCAGACAGACTCGTGCTCATCATACGAGACTTCTTGTCGAACCGTTCGTTTCGATATCGAGTAGAGGGAACTCGTTCTCGTCCCCGTCAACTGACTGCCGGAGTCCCGCAAGGCTCCGCGCTCTCCCCATTATTATTTAGTTTGTATATCAATGATATACCCCGGTCTCCGGAGACCCATCTAGCGCTCTTCGCCGATGACACGGCTATCTACTACTCGTGTAGGAAGATGTCGCTGCTTCATCGGCGACTCCAGATCGCAGTAGCCACCATGGGACAGTGGTTCCGGAAGTGGCGAATTGACATCAACCCCACGAAAAGCGCAGCGGTGCTCTTCAAAAGGGGTCGCCCGCCGAACGTCACTTCGAGCATCCCACTCCGTAGTAGGCGCGCAAACACCTCCGCCGTTAGTCCCATCACTCTCTTTGGCCAGCCCATACCGTGGGTCTCGAAGGTCAAATATCTAGGCGTCACCCTCGACAGAGGGATGACATTCCGTCCCCATATAAAAACGGTACGCGACCGCGCCGCGTTTATTCTAGGACGACTCTATCCAATGCTTTGTAGTCGAAGCAAACTGTCCCTTCGTAATAAGGTAACTCTCTACAAAACTTGTATACGCCCCGTCATGACGTATGCAAGCGTAGTGTTCGCTCACTCAGCCCGCACCCACTTGAAATCCCTTCAGGTTATTCAATCACGATTCTGCAGGATAGCCGTCGGAGCGCCTTGGTTCCTTAGGAATGTGGATCTCCACGACGACCTGGAGCTCGACTCCTTTAGTAAGTATCTACAGTCGGCATCGCTGCGCTATTTTGAAAAGGCGGCACGACATGAGAACCCTCTCATCGTAGCCGCTGGAAATTACATACCCGACCCAGTAGACCGAATGGTAAACCGTCGACGTCGCCCAAAGCACGTCATTACGGATCCTCCTGATCCATTAACGGTGCTTTTAGGCACCACAAGCACCGGTCACCGTCCTCGTCGAACCCGTCGCTTGCGACGAAGGGCTCCACGAGCGAACTAACCCATAGACACAGCCCACTGAGTTTCTCGCCGGATCTTCTCAGTGGGTCGCGTT
This sequence comes from Bombyx mandarina, assembly GCF_030267445.1. Classification (NCBI taxonomy): domain Eukaryota; kingdom Metazoa; phylum Arthropoda; class Insecta; order Lepidoptera; family Bombycidae; genus Bombyx; species Bombyx mandarina. The sequence goes on from NC_143226.1 coordinate 7,395,112, forward strand.
TCCGATCCGGTGGTAGATTCTGCGAAGCACTGCTCTTGCTAGGGTCAGTGTTAGCAACTCTCCGGTTGAGCCCCGCGAGCTCACCTACTAACGTTAGGGTGAAGCTGAAATAGCCTCTCAAGGCTATCAGCATAGGTAGGAAAAAAAAAAAAAAAAAAAAAAAAAATTGAAACGACGAAAAGGAAATCGAAGGTTAAAAAGAGACAAACGTATCATCAATACGAATTAATTTGCGTAAAAGTGAGGTGGAGTAGATCTGTGTGCTTAGAGCGAGTTTTTAACGTTTTCGATAGCGTAAAAGTTAGCTCATATTTGTATGGAATGGGATCGTTTGCCTACGTTTGCCGCTGTGGGCGCTGTTCCAACTGCATACAAAATTGGGTTAACTTTTACGCTATCGAGAACGTTAAAAAATTCGCACTAAGCACATTGCAGGTTCCATTTCTACCTGATCTGAATTGCACGTGGCTTCTGTTTTTCATTCTCCGAATTCAATTGTACCTACTTTTCTTTATGGCATTGTAATAATAACGCATTCTACCCACGTCATTTCGGATCCCTCCGATCCATTAAGAGTGCTTTTAGGTACCTCAAGCACCGGTCATCGTTCTCGTCGAACCCGTCGGTTGAGACGAAGGGCTCGGCGAGTAAAATTAACCCACAGACATAACCCACTGAGTTTCCAATCCGGTGTTAGATTCTGCGAAACACGGCTCTTGCTAAGGTTCGTGTTAGCAACAACGTCAGGTTTGAGCCCCGTGAGCTCACCTACAAGCTCGGCGAATCTAAAACAACCCCTCGAGGATAGAATAGGTTGGGAAAAAAATCATTCTACATATAATACTGGTATAAGTATTTACAAAGGCAAATTAGGTTATGGTTTCAGAGGTGCTTATTGTGATGAGGTACTGTAGGAGACGGTCTGGTCATCTTCCACCTTCAAAGCTACGGAAGTTCCCTGAGTGCTGAGACCCTAATCCTCCTTCAATCGAGATTTAAGAAGAGTGCTCTGCGGCCTTGCTTTCCCTCTGACATTGGCCAAAATGACTGCCTAATAGTTAACATGAAACAACAAATTCTTTAGTGCTTCCCATTTGTTTTTCGTTTTTAAAGTAACAAACCAGTTAGGTTGTTTGTTTGTTCCTTCGAATTTCACCTAAAAACTATTGGAATTCTCTGTTAATAACAATTTTCGACAGCCGTTGCGACGGTGTTTGAAGCCAGTTGACAGATCAAAAGACGTGATGTTGAGTTAGAAATCTAAAATTCTTGTCTGTTATTATATGAGGCCGTCAGCGCAAAAGTGGCCTAAGCTTACCATAGTCAGTATGGAGATAATGTGGTTCGAATTTACCTTTACAATACTTCGTAGGCAAAAAAAAAACGCGCTAAAATTATGTTTACAGAGGCATCTGTTATCTAAGAATGAAACTAGTGGATAGGCCGATTTTGCATCAAAATTTATTATGTTTTAAGTTAATTGCAATACTTATGCAATCGAGTCCGCACGGGTAGGTACCACCACTCCGCCTATTTCCGCCGTGAAGCAGTAATGCGTTTCGGTTCGAAGGGTGGGGCAGCCGTTGTAACTATACTGAGACCTTAGAACTTATATCTCAAGGTGGGTGGCGCGTTTACGTTGTAGATGTCTATGGGCTCCAGTAACCATGTAACATCAGGTGGGCGGTGAGCTCGTCCATCCATCTAAGCAATAAATAAAAAAAGCAAGAATATGAATTGTGGACTAGGCTACTTTTGCGCCGACTGCCTCATATATTTTGTGGTTTAAAATGGTTTAAAATAATAGACTGTGACTTATACTTAGTTATTTTTCATAAGCAGGTTGTAGGTAACATTTAACTGTTGAAAACAAGTTTATATATTAACATTCTAAATTATTTTTAGACGTTTATGAATTTGGACAACAAAATCAAGTTTATTTTGTTTTTATCGTATGATCTAGTTATGTAACGTGGAAGTTTGATTACTATCATTCTTGTTTGTGAGCTAAAACCGGGTTTTGATTTACCTTCCGATCATCTAAAACTTCTAGAAGCTTTTTACGTGATCATCGCAATAATAAATGCAATTCAGAATCCGATCTTGTGACTCAATATGGACACCGGCATTCACGTTCTGATGTCCATGGACTCAATAAAATGTTTAATACAATTTAACAAGTTTAACAAAAACAAGTATTTGTATAATTTTCTTCCTAAATCACTACATTACTACCCAAACAACGGGTTAATGTACATAATATTATGTGGGAAATTTTATTTATTGTACAATAACTTTTAAATGTTTGAGTAGACTTGGATGTATGGGGTATTATTGGAATGTTTTTTGTGGCAGAGCAACCTTGAGCAATAAAATTACCTACAAATTCCGATTAAGCTTGAGTTTGTCGATAATCCCATTCTCACGGATCGTTTGGAACCTCTGGGTCTGCGGAGGGATTTCGGTTCCCTCTGTATTTTGTACCGTATGTTCCATGGGGAGTGCTCTGAGGAATTATTCGAGATGATACCATCATCTCATTTTTACCATCGCACCGCCCGCCACCGGATAGAGTTCATCCATACTACTTGGATCCACTGCGGTCATTCATAGTGCCTTTCCAGAGGTCTTTTTTGCCACGTACCATCCGGCTTTGGAATGAGCCCCCCTCCACGGTGATTCCCGAGCGCTATGACAAGTCCTTCTTCAAACGAGGCTTGTGGAGAGTATTAAGCGGTAGGCAGCGACTTTGCTCTGCCCCTGGCATTGCTGAAGTCCACGGGCGACGGTAACCACTCACCATCAGGTGGGCCCTATGCTCGTCTGCCTACAAGAGCAATAAAAAAAAAACTTACATCTATCCTAGCAAGAGTAGTGCATTGCTGAATCTACCACCGGATCGGAATCGCGATCCACTGAGAAGATCCGGCGAAAAACTCAGTAGACTTCATCGACGGGTTCGACGAGGACGGTTTCCGATCCTTGGAATGTCTAAAAGTTCCGATAGTGGATCGGGAGGATCCGAAATGCACGCAATTTTGAACGAAGACGGCCATTTACCATTTTTTATGATTATTTAGCATATAAGAGAGAGAGAGAGAGAGTATTCTTTATTGTACACCAAAAAACAAATAAACAGTGCGATACATTAAACAGGAAAAAGTACAATTGGCGGTCTTATCGCTAAGAGCGATCTCTTCCAGACGAACTACGCGCGGTGTACCATTCCAGTGAAATACATATACATATATGTACACCTACATATACACATACATACACACATACATATCTCCGCAAATATACATACAATTATAATAATAATAATAATAATAATTTATTTATTTCTCTCTTAAAGGTACAAGGTACATACAAATTCAAATGGAAATAAATTAACCTTATAATTTATTTTGTAAGCCTTTGAGGAGCTGAAGTCTGTACTAGGTTCAAAGACCTGTATTACTGATCTCCAGGCTCCCTCCTTCTTAAGATAGATTAGGTTAGGTTAAGTCGTGAACAGATGCTGCGGACTAGTGTTGAGAGATCATTAGGTGTTATATTTTAAGAAGGTCATATTACGTGTGTGTGCGTGTGTGAATGTGTGTGTATTTGGATATGTGTGTGTGTGTGTGTGTATATGTGGGCGTGTGCGCGCATGCATGTTGTATTGTGTATGTGTGAGTATCTGCATCTATGCGTGTTTATTATTACTATTACATAGGTATAAATATTTTTTTGCTTAATTGGGCTCGAAAACAAAAAGCAGATTACTTCACAGTCTGGAGTAAGTTCTCTGTTTGCTCGTAGTCTAGGTCGTGAAGCCAATTTGTTAGTGCATGTTTGCATTGGGTCTGTGTCATGGGGTATATATTGATCAGCTTATTGATTTTATTGTATATGAAGCTACTTAGGAAGCCATAGAAGCGTTGAGCTAACGCAATACGTAAATAACGTAAATAATACACAAAGTATTATAATATAATAATAATTATTAAAAATAAAAATAAAAATAAATTTTGCTTCTTTACACATAAATAAGAATAAGCAATTTACATAGAAAATATACTTAAAATATCTTTGAAACATATACCATTCATGTAGATACCAATTTCAGAAATCTACCTTATTACATATTAAATTAATATTAATAATTATTAATTTCTTTATTTACTACATAAACTCTTAAATCATGACCTAGAATACTATTTACATATTTAACAAACTGAGACATCACGCAGATGGCATCAACAACATAAAATTAATCAATGATCCTCACACTAGGCATAGCCTGTATCGTGACGACCAAAATGCGATTTACTATGTATATAATTGACCTCAAAACGAATTGGTTGACTAATATTAAAAAAATGCGCCTTAATGAGGCGTTTGAACGAATTTAATGTTTCAGCACGTCGCGTCGTATGCGTACCGGGAGAGCACCCCACAAACGAATAGCTTGAACGGTAAAGGAATGATCGTAGAACCTTGTTGAATGCACTGGCATCATTAATTGCATGTTTTCCGTTGATCTCAGGGATATAGTATGTGTATCACGGATAAACTCAAAGCGTCTTTTGAGATAAGAAGGAGAAGAAGGATTAAATAGAACAATATAGAGTAAAGAAAGAATATGAGCATTCCGACGAAGGCGAATTGGCAGCCACTTGAGCTCAGCGCAAAATTCTGAGACATGATCATATTTTCGTAAGCCAAATGTAAATCTTAAACAGAAATTTTGAAGACGCTCTAGTTTTAGAGATAAAACGCTTATATGAGTCGTCTATTATCAAAGGCGGCAATCTGTACATTTGGACAAAAAATTTTTATTGATATGTCAATACAGATTTATTTGAATATAATCGTCTCCTTCAAAGAATACGGTTCAAAACCTGCATTAAATAAAGGTTAATAGTTAACCTGTTATTTATCTAAGATGTCGTTCCGAAGAGTTTTGTGACTGCCAATGGAATACAAAGTCAATAATTCGTTTTTCTGATTTACCAATCATTGTCCAGAAGTCAGATTGCCGCCTTTGATAATAGTCGACTCATATACTCTACCCAAATTCAGGCAAGGGCAATCAAAACAAACCTCTTTCTTGTTCCAGTAACATGACGTCCACTCTACAGGATCTGGCAGTGCAGTTATTCGACGCAGGAGCAGTTCGACTTGAAGACATAGAGGCGAAGGTCGGCAGGCGAACCCCCATCTACTTCGATCTACGAGTCATCGTTTCGCACCCTAAGCTGATGGTAAAATTTGTACTAGCCAATACTGGTGGTAGGACCTCTTGTGAATCCGCGCGGGTAGGTACCACCGCCCTGCCAATTTCTGCCGTGAAGCAGTAATAACGAAGCGGTAGGCAGCGGCTTGGCTCTGCCCCTGGCATTGCTGAAGTCCATGGGCGACGGTAAATACTCACCATCAGGTGGGCCGTATGCTCGTCTGCCTACAAGGGCAATAAAAAAAAATGTGTTTCGGATTGAAGGGTAGGGCAGCCTTTGTAACTATACTGAGATCTTAGAACTTATATCTCAAGGTGGGTGGCGCATTTACGTTGTAGATGTCCATGGGCTCCAGTAACCACTTAGCACCAGGTGGGCTGTGAGCTCGTCCACCCATCGAAGCAATAAAAAAAAACTATCTATTCTTCCTATTCGTACACTCTTGACAGAGTGGTTGTGGTCATGCATCAGTCGGATCCTGCGATACCGATGCTCTCGCGATACTACCTATACGCATGGCTATTGCAGGAATAATAATGAATTGACCTGCTAAATCGTTTGCGAGAACTTAAAAACCTTTTTAAATATGACCGTGTACGTATCATAAATTTTCTCTCCATGTAATAATCGTACAAATAATTCATAATAACTCTAACGTAAAACTTCGAAATCTTTCGATATTGCGTGTCTGCGTGGTCATGAAATCCTTTGCTTATTTACGTCACGAAGAAAAAATATTTTTGGTATGTCATATTTTAATATTTTTTTTATGGGATTTTATGATCTGGTAACTAAGACCCTTAGGTCATGTATTATATATTCTTATTTTTATGATTTTTTTAAATTTGGAGTGAAATGAAATGAAGATGATTAATTTGAGATATTAATCAACTGGGATGAGATGAAATTAAATGAAATGAGATGAGATGATATGGGATTCATTTACTGAGATTTTTTCAGTGAACTTTTTGGAGGATCCCGAGAAGTTACGTCCAGTGGCTTTGTTTCATTTTCCTATATTTGTGCTTTTTCACAGATATTAAACAGTTAATAAACCACCGTTATTACACATTTAAACCTGAAGAAACACAAAATAGACAAAATAAAACAAATCACACAACTTTACTTCTAGCGTTCCCGCCAAAAAGTCCCTGGTTTTTCATATTTGTCATGGGACTAATAAAGATAAAAAATATCTGTCTAATATACCGATAATTTAATGTAGGTATTCCACTAACTCGTTCTTCTTTTTTAAGTATGGCGATTGGTTTCTTGCAAACATTTCGAACGATTTCGAAAATTGAACCCTAATGTCAAAAAATCAAAAGGGTAGAAGTATGTAATGGACACGACTATATATTAGTTTTTATATTTTTGTCCACAGGTAGCAGTGTCACATCAATTGGAGAAACTCATTAAAGACGTTCATCACGATATGATATGTGGAGTTCCATACGCTGCACTGCCTCTTGCAGTAGTCATCTCTATCAACACGGACAGACCAATGATAATGAAGAGAAAAGAGACAAAATTGTACGCCACAAAGAAATTACTGGAGGGCGTATATGAAAAAAATCAGACGTGCCTTGTTGTTGAAGATGTAGTGACATCTGGCGGCAGCTTGCTAGAAACAGTTGAAACTTTACGCAAAGAAGGTTTGATAGTTACACATGCCGTAATAGTACTCGAGCGGGAACAAGGTGGCGCTAATGTACTCGAAGCGAATGGTATTACTGTGAAATCACTTTTCACATTAACTAATTTAGTGAGAATGCTTCATAAAGCGGGTAGAATTGACAATGACACAGTCGAATTAATATTTGATCATATAAAGGAATGCCAATTTGGAACGAAAGATAATTTGGAGTAGACATTTTTATCCACTAGTTTAATTGTAATTGGTCAGTGCTTATAATTTTGGAAACTAGATGGCGCTACTAATACGCGCAGTATTTTTTCCTGTTAAATCATTAAATTGATAAAATGTTACCTGTATCTGTTTATATCTAGTTTTTTTTAATACAAAATGTTAAACATTTTTTGTTTTATTCTATTTTCTCACAGAAAAGGTAATTTACACTTCTATTAATATGTTTTAGTTATGTTAACCATTTGTTAGATAGACAGTAAGCAATTTTTAATGCAAAACCTTTATATTTTTTTAAACATTAACCTAGGTATCTGAGTGTGTGATTTCTCAGACGTCGTTTTATTTTCAAAGGATTGTTTTGATCTATCGACGGAAACTGTGTCTGTGGAGGAGTGGGTTTAGGAGAGATATTTGAAGAGGATAAACCGTCGATGATTCCTCAATAAATGATGATACCGTGTAGGTACCTCTTCAATTATTTTACAATGACAAACGGACCTAGCTTTGCATTTTATTTGGTCGTGAACAAAATATGTCGTTTGACTAATTTACGTTACTGTCTCAAACTGCCCACTGAGTGTCTCGCCGGATCTCCTCAGTCAGTCGCGTTTCGGATCCGATGGTAGATTCTGCGAAGCACTGCTCTTGTTAGGGCCAGTGTTAGCAACACTTCCGGTTTGAGCCATGTGAGCTCACCTACACGTCAAGGCGAAGCTGAAATACCCTCTCAAGGCTAGGTAGGAAAAAATATCTCAAACTTTGGCATTATGATTTTTACAATCCTTTTAAGGTAGTGAGCTCATGGCCCATCGATGCAGGAGTGCGTGGACATCGCAATGTGAATTCCACTCAATCCTCAATCTAAAACGTATGGCAATATTTGGTGCCTCATCCCGAAGTGGGTAGGTACTTCAGTATAAAATCTTATTAGGTATAGGAATATATCGATGGGTATAGGTAGTAAAAAAAACTACCTGTTTCAAATCCAAAGTTTTTAACTATAGTTTCATCGAAATATATCAATACTTCATAAATAACAGAGTGCTTAGTGCGATTTTTTTAACGTTTTCGATAGCGTAAAAGTAAACTAAAATTTGTATGCAATTGAAACAGCGTCCCTAGTGGCAAACGTAGGCATACGTTCCAACTCCATACAAATTTGAGTTAACTTTAACGCTATCGAGAACGTTAAAAACTCACACTAGGCACATTGACAGTCAATTGTCAATTAAAGCTATCATGACTTTAAACAAGACACTCAAACTTTTAAATATAAACATCAAAACATCATTTCGGATTTTTTGTGAATATTGTTATCGTAAAAAAAAACCGACACACTTACCAATGATTTCTACTTCTAATGTCTACATGCAATTAACACATTAAGTACAATAATAACGAAAAACACATAAAACAGTTAGCTTAAAGTAGAAAATAGCCCCGTTAATTAGTCCCTTTCTCTAACCTAAATTAAACAAGCCCACACAAAGCCGGGCCTTCCTGATAATGAGGAAACACAACATCCGTTGCATGCAAATTGATCATTTTGCATAAATGTGTTTTTGAATCGACAGACGAAACAGAAGTTGATTGTGTCCGCTGATGGATTGAAGCAAGAGTTTCTAAGTCTTATTGGCTTATCTAAGACTAACAGATGCCCTTAGCGGCCGAAATATATATATATATATTTTTTTTATGATTGAAAGTTTACTGGTGGCCCGAAGGCCTTTCCAGTTTCACCAGGACAGGTGGGCGAGCAAAGGCTCAGCCAAGAGGGATGGGATTTGCTAACAACTGCCCGAGCGCCTCCGAAGGAGACCTAACAACTCAAGAGCAATTGTTTCGCGAATGAATCTACTACCGGATCGGAATCGCGACCCGCTGAGAAGATCCGGCGAGAAACTCAGCGGGCTGATGCATGGGTTAGGTTGCACGTCGACCTCTTTGTCGAGTTCGACGAGTACGGTTACCGCGGCCGAAATAACAAAGACACGGTAGGTGTTGGAGTCGTCATGGCCTAAAGGATAAGACGTCCGGTGCATTCGTATCGAGCGATGCAACGGTGTTCGAAACCCGCAGGCGGATACCAATTTTTCTAATGAGATACGTACTCCACAAATGTTCACTATTGACTTCCACGGTGAAGGAATAACATTGTGTAATAAAAATCAAAACCCGCAAAATTTTAATTTGCGTAATTACTGATGGTAGGACCTCTGTGAGTCCGCACGGATAGGTACCACCACCTATTTCTGCCGTGAAGCAGTAATGCGTTTCGGTTTGAAGGGTGGGGTAGCCGTTGTAACTATACTGAGACCTAAGAACTTGTACTTCAAGGTGGGTGGCGTATTTAGGCTGTAGATGTCCATGGGCTCTACACTTAACATCAAGTGGGCTGTAAGCTCGTCCACCCGTCTAAGCAATAAAAAAAAAGGTGCCGACAAGACTCGAAACTAAACATATAACGCCCTCATTAAGTGAAATGGCGACAGGTCTCTGCAACAGCATGCGATCGTAGAATGCCCCTTCAGCTCAAGGGTAAAATTTACAAAACGATCATTAGACCTGTCGTGCTGTATGGATCTGAGTGTTGGGCGACGAAAGTTAAGCATGAAAGAGGAGTGCATGCGGCAGAGATGCGAATGTTGAGATGGATGTGTGGAGTGACAAGAATGGATAAGATAAAGAATGAGTATATCAGAGGAAGTTTGAAAGTGGCCCCGGTAAACAACAAATTAAGGAGCAGACGGTTAGCGTGGTATGGACATGTGATGCGTAGAGAGAAGATGCATGTGACTAGGAGATGTATGGAAATGGTAGTGCAAGGTAGAGGGGGAAGAGGTCGACCGAAGAAGACATGGATGGAGTGTGTGAATGACGATATGAGAGAGAGAGGAGTGAGTGTTGAGATGACGGCTGATAGAAGAGAATGGAAGAGAAAAATTAGCTGTGCCGACCCCACATAGTGGGATAAGGTGGAGAAAAAGAGAGAAGCCCTCATTAAGTACCTACTCGAGATATGAATTGAGACAATTTCGTTATGAAAGTAGTCGAATGAGCCAGCGGTATGTCCACGGTCTGTACCCGTAGGTATATTGTTATGCCTAATAGACTTATTTTATTGACTTGTTCTCTCGTGTCGTTGGTTCTTCAGTAATTGGTTTCCATGAGATTTTTAAGAGTGTACGCGTGAATAAGCCCTTCTCGCGGCCAATGATCGGAGGCGTTGGAGGGACATTACAAGGAGTAAAATCCTGTCGAAATATGATGGTCACGACCCACAGCAGTGAGGAAACGACCCGAGGAGGAGGACGCATGAATAAAATAAGTTTCAGCTCAACTGCCGCCGTAGACGCCGCCCTCGTTGATTTAATAGGTTAGCCATTTACTCCTCCATATTGGATAGGTATTGTAGGCGTTATAGTCTTGTAAATAATTTCCAGAGCATTATGTCCAAATTTGGTTTGCTCTCGGGCAAAGCTATCGATTATTTAGTCTAGATTTATCTTGAAACAGAGCTATTAGAGCTATGTATAAAAATAAGACTTATTTGTTAAACTCCTAATTATATCACTACCTATGTAATTGTATTATCACGCATGTTCATTCAAATTTAGTTGTTAAAGTTACCTACGAAGTGCGATACATTCGATAGGTATACTAGAAATAAATTGGGTAGGTACCTACCTATACTAAACGTAGGTACCTATATAGGATGCGTTCGAATAGCTACACTTCAGAAATTGGGCAGTTGGGGCTCATTTGGCATTTGGGCAGTTGGGGGCTCATTTAGCATTTGGGCAGTTGGAAAGCCAACCCACCCCTTCTTGGTGACGCTCGAGAGGCCACTAGCTACCTACCTCTATTAAAAAAACCAACATCATTTATATATATAAAAATGAATTGCTGTTCGTTAGTCACGCTAAAACTTGATAACGGCTGGACCGATTTGGCTAATTTTGATCTTGAATAATTTGTGGGAGTCCACGGAAGGTTTAAATGGTTTAGATAAATATAAAAAAGGCTCGGAATTAAATAAAAATAACAATTTAGTTTTTCTTCTGATGTGTCCCCCGTCGGACGGATTCCGTTTGTTTGTTTCAAGTTTATTTTATATAAAAGTTTAGGTCTTTTATTTATCGATTGAGGAACTACGAAGTCTGTCGGGTCAGCTAGTACGGAATAAAAGATTAACAACTAGCATACCTACTTACTACCACCGTCTATTGTGACTTGCTTCCTTTATTTTGTTACTGTTTTATAGATATTGATTTATTAGATAAGGAATGAATAAGTATTACATACCTATTCGGCGTGGTAAATGAGAACAACACTATTTCAATGTAGTTTTATTATCAGATGGAATATAATCAAAAACTTTGATCGACCTCGAAAAAAAAAAAAGTTGTACGATATAAATTAGCTTTCATTAGAAAAAGCCAACAACTCATCACACTGGTTACAAAACGAAGAACTAAAATTACAACTTAGATATTAAAATCAAGTTCAGCCTTATAAAAAAAAGATCTTTTCCCTTTGTGTGATAGTGTCACAGCACCGCGCGCATGCTCAGCTGAAGGGCTCGCGTCGTCGAGGGTAGCTGTTTACTGCAATAAACATCCCAGAGCTGCCCTTCGTAGTCAAGGAAAAACACCGGGAATGTAAACACAACCTGTTACCGCGACATAACGTGTACTTCCTAGGTTATTTTATCATGCATGTTGGAGTCTGAAACTATTGAAGTTACTATATAAATACGAAAAGCAAAAGTATTGTGGATCTCTCGAAAGGCGAGAGGTGGAAAGGGGGTTATTTAATATAGAGACGAGAGCGTCTAGTGAAAGGATTTAGTTGTCCTCGATTTCCTGCTCCTGCTCCTCGTCAAACTCTGCGTCCTCGTCGGCGGTGGCCTCCTGGTACTGTTGGTACTCGGAGACGAGGTCGTTCATGTTGCTCTCAGCCTCGGTGAACTCCATCTCGTCCATGCCCTCGCCGGTGTACCAATGCAAGAAAGCCTTGCGCCTGAACATAGCGGTGAACTGTTCCGAGATGCGCTTGAACAGCTCCTGGATGGCGGTGGAGTTTCCGATGAAGGTGGCGGCCATCTTGAGACCACGAGGAGGAATGTCGCACACGGCGGTCTTCACGTTGTTGGGGATCCATTCCACGAAGTATGAGGAGTTCTTGTTCTGGATGTTAAGCATCTGTTCGTCGACCTCCTTCATGGACATGCGGCCGCGGAAGATGGCGGCGACGGTGAGGTAGCGGCCGTGGCGCGGGTCGCAGGCGGCCATCATGTTCTTGGCGTCGAACATCTGCTGCGTGAGCTCCGGCACGGTGAGCGCGCGGTACTGCTGGCTGCCGCGTGACGTCAGCGGCGCGAAGCCGGGCATGAAGAAGTGCAGACGCGGGAAGGGCACCATGTTGACCGCCAGCTTGCGCAGGTCGGCGTTCAGCTGTCCGGGGAACCGCAGGCACGTCGTCACGCCGGACATGGTCAGCGACACCAGGTGGTTCAGGTCGCCGTATGTGGGTGTGGATAGTTTTAGCGTGCGGAAGCAGATATCGTAGAGAGCCTCGTTGTCGATACAGTAGGTTTCGTCTGTGTTTTCAACTAATTGATGAACTGAAAGTGTGGCGTTGTACGGTTCTACTACTGTGTCCGACACTTTAGGTGATGGTACAACTGAATATGTGTTCATTATTCTGTCAGGGTACTCTTCTCTGATTTTGGAGATGAGGAGGGTGCCCATACCGGAACCGGTGCCGCCGCCGAGCGAGTGTGTCAGTTGGAATCCCTGGAGGCAATCACACGATTCCGCTTCCTTTCGAACGACGTCTAAAACTGAATCGACGAGCTCAGCACCCTCCGTGTAGTGTCCCTTGGCCCAGTTGTTGCCGGCGCCGGACTGTCCGAAGACGAAGTTGTCCGGACGGAAGATCTGTCCGAAAGGTCCGGAGCGGACAGAGTCCATGGTGCCGGGCTCCAAGTCGACGAGGATGGCGCGGGGCACGTACTTGCCGCCGGAGGCTTCATTGTAGTATACATTGATGCGCTCCAACTGCAAGTCAGAGTCCCCATGGTAGGCACCGGTGGGGTCGATGCCGTGCTCGTCGGAGATGATCTCCCAGAACTAAAACAAAGAGAAAAAATAAAAATTAGTTTTATTTAGTTTGCAAACCAAAAATTTTATCACAGATTGATTCAAGGCTAATTTATTAGCAACTCTTAGCTATGTAGAAACATGAGTCACTATTTCCATAGTAACACTGGTATACAAACACCACCTCCACAATGTTACCATATTTATAGATCCAAAATAGATTTTCGGAGGCGTATGTACTACATTTATACTGGAAATCGTGTGTATGTATCATATGGTTTTGAACAATAAAAAAGAAATTGGATCATGTTTTCAACCAAACGGCAAAATAAGCTCTCCTTTTTCTCTTTAATGCTATCAGTGAGATTACATTATTTGTTTGTGGCACACGAAATACATTAAGATTTTTATTTCCATTATGATAAAACAAAAAAAAAGCATATCTATCATGTTTTGATCAAACTTTCTGATGATTCAGCTATTTATTCTTGATTGAATTATTGGAAGCTTTGAACAATAAGTAGTTATAACCTATAGAGGATATCTATTGTATTATTATTGTAATGCTATTTTCAGCATGGGCGTGTTAGTTTCCTTTTGAGTATAAGTTATCAACCATGAGTCATGTGGTGATGCATTCATAGTTCACAAGAACGACAGCTGCTTATTCAATGTTTTTCACATAATTTAATTTTACATAGTGTTTATTTGAGTACGTATATAACAGCATGTTAGTCTAGCCAACTATAAAATCCAAATGAAAATTTATTTTTGAATTTCCAAATGAAATCCAAATGAAGTTTTATGAAAATTATGGACCTGAAATTTTATTGATTTAAAGATTGTCTTCTAAGGGTATATTTGTGTTAATTGATATTTGGGGACTACTAAAAGTACCAGGACATTAGTTTATATCTAATTTTGAACATTTAAATGTCAATTTAAGAGCTCTTAATGCTTTCTACAATTTTCGAGAGTCAGACATACTTAATAACACTTTTACGGTGTAATTAGCGTAATATTCAAATTGACGAATGAGAAATTTAGTATTCAGTGTTCAACAGAGCTGAAGTATTCCAAATGTCAATAATAAAACAAAAGTCATAACCGCAAAGTTAAACAGTGAAAATAGTTTTAATTTATGTTTGGAACAATTACTGCAGTTGTTACAAGTTATTTTCTCTCTACAGAACTGTGAAGATGATATGTTTTAGAAAAAGTTATTTATAAATTTTGAAGTATCTCAGTATTTGTATCCGCATTTTTTGTTAAGACTGCATTTCCTAAACTATTGATGGTCTCAAGACGTTGGAGAATTTTTGGGAATCTTGCCAAAAACTGGAATATTGTAACGGCATAGCTAAAACTTTTCAAATTTATCTTTGCAGTTTTTCTGTTAACATTCAATGTAGCATACTATGTTATTTACATTAAAAGATATGGGATCAGCAGACAAAAAATACATGAAATAGACCAGTGCTGCTGCTAGACTTGAAATAATCAAACATTACCTCTCATTTCCACTTTGTGAGATTCTTGGAATAATTTGGGAGATTTACAGTTGTTTCACTCACATGTTCTTCTCTATTTATAAGTTTCAATTTAACTAAAAGTATTATCTTATCCGTTTTATCTATCAAAAACGTGGGCAGTAATGAATCGAATCACTTATCATACTTTATTTTTGTCGATGCTTTTATCGCTCAGTATGCAGTAACACTTTAGTATAAAAGAGGGATATATTTACTACTTGTGCATAATTATTCTAGGGTTCAGAATAATTTCCAAGATGTTCATTATTGTTAATATTTCATCGTTTTTCAAATTGAAGTCTGGCTATGTTTATAATGTTTGCAGTGTCCATAATAATATAAAGACTTTAAAATTCATGCAAAAATCTACAGTCATATTCTCAGTAGCATAGAGTTTATTTTATATTTAATATACTGGGTTAATGATCAAAAAGACAGCAAACCATTTTCACACTAAAATAATCTTTTCATAATAAAAACAATATACATGCGTTCGGCTATTTTCGCCAACACGGAAGGAATGGTTACGGTCATCGAACGGCGTTCATCAGTTTTTACTTTTAAATACATTTTTTACGCGCGTCTACTGCATAAGAATCAGTCTGAGATGTAAAATGGCCGTTTTAGAAAGTACATGTCTAACTGAAATTGCTTTTATTTTATTGCCTTCGAAGAAAACTAGCATGTATTGTGCATATCTAATGGAGAGTGTATCATCTTTGCGCTTTTGGACATCTGCGATGCTAGGAACGTGCCACCGTCTACCAAACGCGCCTGTTATGCTTATGTCCTGTTTTACAGTGTCTTTTATAGAGAATTGATGGAACTATTGCCGCTATGATCCTTTCCTAGCCGATTGAGGGGGTATTCTTGGATAGGTCCTAGCAGCGATTAGCAGTTACACTTACTTTTATTGACGTTGATAACTGGTGAGATATGAGCTTCCGAAGTAGTAAAGTAAAAGATTAAAAATTTAATCAGTAAAAAAAGGGTTGAATTATAGAAGTCTCAAGAAAAAATGTAAGGAACTAAATTTATAAGCGGTAGGTATTTCAAATTTATAAAATCTGTTACAAAGACTTTTGCAGAAATTAAAATTTCAATCCACTTAATAAACAAAATAGATTACTTCAATTGAATTTTGAACGTTAATCCTGATTACAAAGTTCTTTTCAATGTGCGTGGAAAAATACGCACTTGATTAGATCTTTTTTTAATTAGCAGATATTTTGAATAAAAAGTTTCATTATGAAAATTTTATATTCTGACAACTCTACATTCGTTTTTTTCTGTTTGAACACAACACAGCTGCTACCCGGTAGGCTACCTACATTCTGTTTGGTCTTTTTGTATGCATCTCGAACGTTATAGAGCCGTGGCTTGCTATTGGTCGGTCCTTATCAAGGGACGCGGAGGGCGACCTTGACGCGTAATTCAAAAACACGCATCATTATTGTAACGGATATTCTAATAACGGTTTCCCTTTTTTTCAACTCTGCTGTTTCCGTATTTTTTTTTCAGTGGTTTCTCTTTAAATTAATTAATCTATTTATGTTACATTATAAACCACATTAAATGGAAAACATTTGAAAAAAAACGGGGAAAATATGGTTATTGTATTACATTTTCTTAAAGATAAATTCGTAGGAAATTAAGTGTAGGATTAGTTAAAAAAAGCAATGAGTAATACCGCGGCATCGTAGTCTAATGACGATAAAACACGTGGAATACGTGACTACGCTGGCAGTCTCGTTTAAACATATTCAAAGTATAAAGGCAGGGTTCATTTGGAAGTTCCATAAAATGATGTAATTACACTTTAATTTCTCCAGACGCCATTTTAAAATCGATTTACACATATATTTGTAGCTACTAAAGGCGAAATAACAAAAATCTCTTAGCTCATCGTACTTGTAACTGACGTGAGAGTCTAATTTAATTTAATTCGAAATAACGTTGTTAAAATAAATGAAAAACTCAAATAAAAAAAAAACAATTGTCAAGATTCGTTTTTCGAATCGAGAACACGAGCGTCACACAAAATGCCGGCCGCCACCCGTTTCGAAAATGGAATATCTATCAAAGAAATAACAAATGAATATCAAAATTACCTTAGCTCCGATCTGGTTGCCGCATTGACCAGCTTGGATATGTACGATTTCCCTCATTTTGTTTTATTTTTGTGAACTATAAATTACTTAACACTAAAAATCTGCTCCGCACGCTCCACTCACTGTCGTGGTCGCTTGAAGAATAATTTCGTTCCGTGCTCTCCGATCCAGCTAGGCTATCGGATCGATAGTGTTGGTGGATAGTGCGCGGAAAAATATCGATAAAAATTTGTCGCATTGCGGCAGTTCAGGTTCGGCCGCCTAATATGTATAATTTAACATAGAGTATCTACATTCACGTATCATTACTTAACATTTAAGAAGATCAAATGAAACAAACCATTTATTTTGATTTACTGTGAGTGTAATCGTGATGGGAATATTTATCATTGAATAGTTATGTAACTGTTAGTAACAGGTAAAGTATTTGGAAATAGGCCCGGAGGTAGAAGTCCAATGCGCTCGGGCCAAATATGCTCTACTTTGAACGCCGTAGTCTGCCATGCGCGAGGCCTAGGATAAGCAGGGCTAGCGCAGGATAGTCCAGGAGAAAATTATTAAGGGAGGCCACGAGCCTCAGCATCGCGAAGGATTGCAAAGAGGAGGAAGTTATGTGGCTGATTTTTGGTACGGCTAGTAATCCATAGATAGCATTTGTTACTTTTCTTTAGTTCAGTAATGAAACTTCATCCTTCAGAACCAGACAATCGGCCATCGTTGACGAATTCTTGCTTCTTCTATCATCACTGCAATCTTTAAAAATTGAATAGTCTTACTTTGAACTCAATGCTACGAGTAATATCTCCGTACAAGACTACAAGGGCCTAAAATAATTGTAGGAAGAACCCATTCTTTATTTTGCACCAATTTTTTTATTGTGGACTAGCTGACCCTGCAGAATTTGCAATGCCTCAATCGATAAACAAAAGACCTAAACTTTTGTATAAAATAAACTTAAAACAAATAAAAGGAATCCGTCCTACGGGGCAAAGGGAAAGGGAAAACAAAACTGTTATTTTTATTTAATTCCGATCATTTTTATATTTATCTACCTTTTAAACCTTCTCTGGACTTCCACAAATAATTCAAGACCAAAATTAACCCAATCGGTCCAGCCGTTCTCGAGCTTTAGCGAGACTAACGAACAGCAATTCATTTTTATATATATAGATTTTTGTTTGTTTGAATTTCCTCTTCCTAGCCTTCTTGACCTGGGGGTTGTGTCCTCTGTTGATAATGCCCCATTGGCAAGCTCGATCCTTAATTACCCCTACGACAATGATTTTGACAATTTTCGTTTAATGACGAAAAAATATCGACAAAAAATTTGCGATATATGTCGCATCTCTAAATATTCTCTTGCGTTCCTATTGGTTGAAGGGCCTTAAACGGATCCAGTCTTGCCAACTTGATAGAACGAGCACAGTTCTAATGTTACAATCCATTTATGTGTCCATTATTCTCTTAACATCTCTCACTAATGAAAAAGAATAAATAAGCACCTTTTAAAATTAGAGGAACCCTGAAAAGTAAAATAATTGAAGATCTAGTCATGGTACTGGTAATAATCTTGTAAATATTTCACAGATGGTTCGTATGGTTATGTTGGCTATGGCTCTGAGTATGTCAATATGGCGACATGCCGGCGCGGCCGGCCGGCTATCTTTTGGTATATAGGAATTATGAGAATTACTTTTATACCTAAATTAAAAATTATATTAGTGTCATCGGGAAGTTTTATAAAAGAATGTTTGTCTTTTGTTTTTATCAAAACAAAATACGATTACAACAATACACATAAAATTACAAGTACACAACGTCAATGGAAGTGTTTAGATATTTTAGTCCGAGTCTGACACTAAAGAACCTCCTATTAGAAATAGATGAATCGATTAGAACGTTTAAAATAATTTGAATTGCCCTTTAGCCGGTATTATTTGTAAATAAATTTATTTATTTATTGATTTAATATATTGGTCATGTCACCTTGACAGCTGCCGTGTTTTCAAGAACGACATAGTGTAAATTTTAATCAATATTACGAATATGACTCAGAATTTGCACATAACAATAAGTTGTTACGCTAATTTCCATGTTTTCGTCACGAAGACAATAAAATAATATGAAAACTGGTGTTTTGTTTGTTTGCATATTGAAATTTTTAACGTTTATTTAACTATTGTTATAGTTGGCACTTATAAATAATTGAGATTTTTTTTTTTTTCGTGACATTTGCGTTTTGAAATTATTTTACAGAAACTAGGTAGGTATAGTAACCGGCAAACTTATCATTCCCGATCCTGCGGACAGAATGGAAAGCAGTCGACTTCGCCCAAAACACGTCATCTCGGATCCTCCCGATCCACTAACGGTGCTTTTAGGTACTTCAAGCACCGGTCACCGTTCTCGTCGAACCCGTCGCTTGCGACGAAGGGCTCGACGAGTAAATTAACTCTCAGACACAGCCCACTGAGTTTCTCGCCGGATCTTCTCAGTGGGTCGCGTTTCCGATCCGGTGGTAGATTCTGCGAAGCACGGCTCTTGCTAGGGTTCGTGTTAGCAACGTCATCAGGTTTGAGCCCCGTGAGCTCACCTACAAAAGTTAGGGTTACGTTGACATAGCCTCTCAAGGCTCTCAGCTTAGGTAGGAAAAAAAAAAAAAGCAAACTTTGTGAGCAAATGACCTTGACTGCGCAGAACCGAATTTTAGATCACTTTGGTGGTGAGGGTGAGGCGCGACGGCAGGGGAAATCGTATCGAGCGCATTCAGTGTGACCAGATTTAGCAGAATTCTGCGGTTTTAGCAGAATTAGACCCCCAATTTAAGGTTTAGCAGATTGTGTTGCAGATTTGAAAATAAGGAATTTTTCGGCTGAATCTCATAAAAACTTCGCAGAATTGTAGCAGGATTTGACATCTAACTGTGTTTCACATTTATTCATTCGGGTAGTTGCGCTAAAAATATTTGAGGAATTTTACCTTTGTTAAAACAATGTCAGGTTTTTCTTCCAACACTGCCAGCACTCAAGCACATTTTAGGGGAATCCCCGTTAAATGTTTAGCTTTGAAGTTCTGTGTAGTGTTCAATGAATACTGTTGACATATTTCCTAAATAGTCGTCGACCATCGTCTCTCAGTTGTGTAATACTCGTAATTTACAATTTTTTGATCCACAAAACGGTGTATATAAAGTTGACCAGAACTGTTTCTAAATTTCCTAATTTGGTTAAAAAATCTAACATACAAGCAATTGACTCCGAATATCAAGAGGTTAAATTAGACAAAACAGTGGCCAAACTGTTAGAATCTGGAGGGAGTTCTAATCCCACACCTATGAGTTTGAATACAGAAATGTTTTGGGTCACATTAAAATTTCAATGACGAAGGCTGATAGAACTAAGAAGTATCTGCACTTGGTTGATTTTGCAAAGGTCACGATGATTTTGGCTATGTCTAATACAGCTTGTGAGAGCCTATTTTCTCAAATAAGCAACATAAAAAAGACTTGCGGAACAAATATAAAAATGAACATATTGCTGCAATTCTACATGTCAAACAGGCAGTTAAAGAGCAAGGTGGATGCGTTAATTTTACGCCATCTTAAAATATGGCAAAGGCAGCACAAAGCTCGACAGTTCTATATAAAACATGGACGCCACAAGAATTTTGAAGTTATAATTGGTTAATAAATATTTGAAATTGCCTTTTTTTGTTCTTTTAAATTCTCATAAAAATGAGTTGACCTTATCTATTAGTAGAATTTTGGTATTATTTACAAAAATTAAGCAGATTTTAGCAGAATTTATACAAGTAACTGGCATAATGTTCGATTTAAATCTGGTCACACTGAGCGCATTATTGGTAGATCAGTCGAACCTTGCGTCCCGCACCGCGCCCTCGTTCCGCTTGCTCCCAAAAGTACGCTTGCGTACAGTGAAAAGTCTATTAATATTAATCGTTGAAGTTATTTGTTATAATTATTATTGTTTGTTGATTTTGTTGTTATTGCTATTTGTTGAGTGTTTCTTAATTTTTTATAAAAAATATACTATGCCACGTCAAACTGGTGTAGTATTAAAAAGACAGGCTAGAAAAATGGTGTACGACGTATATTGCTTTCTTAAAAAGCAGGGAAATAATGATATGGAAACGGTAAAAGAGACTTCAGAGGCAACAAAAACATCAGTCAGTACTGTTAGGCGTATTATTAAGGAAGCGAAGGGCTCTAACTTGCTCGCCGTGTTTCGTACTCCAGGTAAAAAAAGATCAGGGAAGAAGAAAGTTACCGGAATTGATAGTTTCGACCAATCTGCAATAAAAAGATGTATTCATAATTATCACATAACAAACAGCGAACTTCCTACCGTCGAAAGACTTCGTAAAAAATTGAAAGAAGATATAAATTTTAATGGCTCGGAACGAAGTTTACGACGAATTGTGAAAGAGCTAGGCTTCAGATGGAAAAGAACAGAAAATAATCGGAAGCTATTAATTGAAAAAAGTAATATTCGACTACTAAGGATCGAATATCTCCAAAAAATAATTAAATATAGGCAAGAAGGAAGACCGATAGTGTACACCGATGAGTCCTATGTCGACTCATCACATGCAAGTGATATGTCGTGTTCAGATGGATCAACTGGGGGTTTAAAAAAACCAATTTCGAAAGGACAGCGTGTAGTAATAGTGCATGCTGGCTCCGAAGATGGATTTGTTCCCAATGCCCTTCTTTTGTTTAAAGCTGGCACAAAATCTGGTGACTACCACGATAACATGAACTATTTGAACTACGAAAAATGGCTGCGTTCTCAATTGCTACCAAATCTGCC
Source organism: Bombyx mandarina (assembly GCF_030267445.1). Lineage (NCBI taxonomy): Eukaryota > Metazoa > Arthropoda > Insecta > Lepidoptera > Bombycidae > Bombyx > Bombyx mandarina. Next base: position 7,416,780 of record NC_143226.1, read on the forward strand.
ACCAAATTCCGTTGTAGTAGTCGACAATGCGTCATATCACAATAAACAGTCTGACCCCGCCCCAACTGCCAATGCCAAAAAAGTCTATATGAAGAAATGGTTACAAGAAAAGGAAATTCCATACGATGAAAACATGTTGAAACCCCAGCTTTTTAGCTTGATTAAAGCACATAAGGAACAACACAAAACATACAGCATTGATAAAATTTTATCAAACCACAACCATTCAGTGCTTCGCTTACCTCCATACCATCCAGACCTCAACCCAATTGAAATGGCTTGGGCAGCTATTAAAGGGTATGTCAGTAGCAAAAATGTCAACTGGAGCACTGGCAAAGTAATAGAGCTAGTGAAGAAAAAGGTCGCGGCGATGGGTGCTCCGGAATGGGGTAGATTATGTCAAAAGATAAAAGAGATTGAGGCGGAGTATGTAAAAAGTGATCATGTGGTAGATTTAGTCACTGATGAGTTTGTAATTTTTGCTGACGATGATTGCGACACGGATGAAGAAAGTAGTGATGATGATGATGGTCATGATTATGATAGCGAAAAAACAATTACAAATACCAGCTCAGCTTCAGCTGATCCAAGACCTGGCACCAGCTCTAGTTTTGGCCTAATGGAAGGAATATCTATTTTACCCCTAGATTAAATTACTACATTATTAACCTGTAATTTTTGTTCATGTACTAATAAATATATAAATAAATACATATCATGTTGTTTTTAATAACTTAATAACATTTTTGTAAGTAATTGTACGATGCGCGAACTTACTTACCCCCACTACGTCAACTAATGCTCAAGAAGTTTGCCGAGTATTATAACTCATGCATTTTTCTACCTGATTGTTGTTTTAAATCGCCTAATTAAAAAGAAACATATTTGACTCATTAGATAACAATTCATCGCAACAACCAACAACAACAACATTTTGCTGTGAGCATTGTTCAATAGTGAGTAGGTATGTATTAAATACATCGATACATATATGGTAATATATCGATGATTAAATATTTTATATTTTTGCTTAGATATGTGGACGATCTTACGGTCCATCAGGCATCAAAGGTTACCGGAGCCCATGGACATCAACAACGTCTGCCGCTACCCACCTTTAGACATGAGTATTATATCTCAATGCCTAATAAAATATTAGACCACATTACAACTATGCAAACTTTGTTTGTAGGAAAGTATCCCCTACACTTAATCCTATATATTATGTAAATTACCATACCATATTCACGGTTCCTGTACATGCGTCACCCTAACAAGTCATTTCGGACCCTCCCGATCCACTAACGGTGCTATTAGGTACCTCAAGCACCGATCATCGTTCTTGTCGAACCCGTCGCTTGCGACGAAGGGCTCGGTGAGTAAATTAACCCACAGACACAGCCCACTAAGTTTCTCGCCGGATCTTCTCAGTGAGTCGCGTTTTCGATCCGGTGGTAGAGTCTGCGAAGCACTGTTATTGCTAGAGTTAGTGTTAGCAACGTCGTCAAGTTTGAGCCCCGTGAGCTCAGCTACTTGTTAGGTTACGTTGACATAGCCTCTCAAGGCTATCAGCTCAGGTAGAAAAATAAGGTTTCTGTGAACAGCTTTTATTTCATTAGATAAGGTAACATAATATATAATAGTTGAATTTCATTTGACCCATTTGACATACTACTATTTACCCTCACACTCCCCTTGCAAGTCAACGCCCCAGACAGGGTTGGTCACGAACTACACTTAGGTAATGTAATCACCGCAGTATGGTGCATTGCGATAGACACTAGACACACCCAATAGGGCTGGGTAAAGATAATTTTTTTGTCATTTCACTGAAATTGCCGTGAGGTGAAATTACAATATAGCCGAAATTAGTCAGTTGTAGGTTGCAAGAGTTACAGAATAAAAATTTGTAAAATACTATGTGGAATCCTTACTGGTAGTAGGACGTCTTGTGAGTCCGCACAGGTAGGTACCACCACCACCCTGCCTATTTCTGCTATGATCATGAAGCAGTAATGCGTTTCGGTTTGAAAGGTGAGGCAGCCGTTGTACTGTACAAACAGATCTTATGTCTCAAGGTGGGTGGTATCATTTACGTTGTAGATGTCGATGGGCTCCGGTAACCACTTAACACCAGGTGGACTGTGCGCTCGCCTCCCCAACTAGGTAATAATTTTTTTTTAAAAGAATTGCGAATAAACCTAATTAATGTATTAATTTTTATTTGATCGTATACAAAAATACAATTATGTATATGACCGATAATTTAACTACAACTCGACCAAGCTAAGTTTGCACCTCACATCGATTACGTCACACTGCCGCTTAGGTACGGTCTGAAAAAAGGATTCGCTATGACTTTAAAAATGTAAACAAATGTTGTTTGTTAGATTTTACTTTGCATTTATTGTTTTTAACAATATATTATACATAGGTACATCAGGATATAGCGATATCCGGTTTTTGTATTAAGACCACCCGGGCGTTCTTGCACTTTTTAAATTTGTATCCCAATTGCTCAGTAATCATTTTCTTTTATGTTTCTTTTTCAGGATTATGTTTCTCCCTTCACTGTGTATCATCTTTCCTTTCATTTTATTTCCCACAACAATCCTCTCGAAGTAAAAAATGAACGTTAAGCGTTCAGTAACAACAGCTCAACAAAAACTTAACAATAATAGTCCAATAATATAATTAAACTTCAACAAAAAACCTAACAAGAACAGTTAAAAAATTTAAAATTCAACGTTTGACGTTCAACGGCGACAAAGATGCTAACCGTACTGACGCGACAACAGGGCGATCGCGGGAAGGTGAGCGGGGAAGCGGGCGGAGCGAGTTGCAAACTTAGCTTGGTCGAGTTGTATACGTTTATTAGCGTCGCATGACACATGGTATTGCCATGAAAGAAATACCTAGCATAAGAGCAAAGGACCTACATCGAAAAATAAACATGAAAACCACCACTCGCATGCAACAAATGCAAAAATAAAACCATCGAACCTTTGAGATTTAGCAATTATGCAATTATTATTTTTATTGCTTAGATGGGTGGACGAGCTCACAACCCACCTGATGTTAAGTGGTTACTGGAGCCCATAGACATCTACAACGTAAATGCGCCACCCACCTTGAGATATAAGTTCTAAGTTCTCAGTATAGTTACAACGGCTGCTTCACACTCCAAGCCAGAAAGCATTCCTGCTTCACGGCTGAAATAGGCAGGGCGGTGGTACCTACCCGTGCGGACTCACAAGACGTCCTACCAACAGTAATTACGCAAATTATAATTTTGCGGGTTTGATTTTTATAACACGATGTTATTCCTTCGCCGTGGAAATCAATCGTGAACATTTGCTAAGTACGTATTTCATTAGAAAAATTATTTTTAAAATAAAAAAGAATTTAGTACTATTCTGTTGAGGCGATAGTCGTGTAATTTGCAAAACCTGATATAAAGACTGGTCGACCCATATTCGTTGTGCACATACTCCATGTATGGAAACGGATTAATACATTCAATTAAACGACCATCTGTTAAGTTCGTCTTAAATATATACATGCATAGTATTATGAATCGAGCACGCCCAGGGCTGCCATACGCAAGCGAAGCGTATTTTTGAATAAAACATTCTTCAGTTATAACATTTTTTTTGCCTCTAGTATTAGTAGGTTTACTCTAGTAGTAGTAGTAGTATTTTGAAGTCGTCGTGGCCTAAAAGGATAAGACGTCCGGTGCATTCGTATGTAGCGATGCACCGGTGCTCGAATCTCGCTGGCGGGTACCAATTTTTCTAATGAAACACGTACTTAACAAATGTTCACGATTGACTTCCACGGTGAAGGAATAACATCGTGTAATAAAAATCAAAACCGCAAAATTATAATTTGCGTAATCACTGGTGGTAGGACCTCTTGTGAGTCCGCACGGGTAGGTACCACCACCCCGCCTATTTCCGCCGTGAAGCAGCAATGCGTTTCGGTTCGAAGGGTGGGGTAGCCGTTGTACTGTACAAACAGATCTTATGTCTCGAGGTGGGTGGCGCATTTACGTTGTAGATGTCTATGGGCTCTAGTAACCACTTAACACCAGGTGGGCTGTGAGCTCGTCCATCAATCAAAGCAACAAAAAAAAAAAAAGGCATAATTAAAAATAAATAATAGTTTAAAAACACTAAGAAAATACGCTATTATAAAAAATCCAACTAAAAAATAGAAAATAAATTTTAATAAATTTGAATTAAAAATAGTGTAAGAAAAAATGATTTTATTGTAAAAAAAAAGCGTGGGGTACTTTTCAGGATATTATCAAAATAACCCTTCTACTCATAACTCATATCTGTTCATAAAATATTTATAACTACTGATACTTTTTTTTTTTTTTTTTCCTACCTCAGCTGATAGCCTTGAGAGGCTATTTCAGCGTAACCGTGGCTAGTAGGCGAGCTCACGGTGCTCAAACCTGACGACGATGCTAACACGAACCCTAGCAAGAGCCGTGCTTCGCAGAATCTACCACCGGATCGAAAACGCGACCCACTGAGAAGATCCGGCGAGAAACTCAGTGGGCTGTGTCTGAGAGTTAATTTCCCCAGCCCTTCGTCGCAAGCGACGGGTTCGACGAGAACGGTGACCGGTGCTTGAAGTACCTAGAAGCACCGTTAGTGGATCGCTTCGATCAATAATAGTAGTATTATTGATCGAAGGTGGATCGGGAGGATCCGAGATGACGTGTTTTGGGCGACGTCGACTGCTTTCCATTCTGTCCGCAGGATCGGGAATGTAGTTACCGGCGGCCACGATGAGAGGGTTCTCGTGTCGTGCCGCTTTATCGAAGTGGTACTGATACCATGCACCCCATAAGTATACCAAATTCCGAGTTAGTCCGACGTTTTGAAGGGGGTCAAAATCATGTTCAAAGATTTCGTTACATACTAACATACATACGTCTGATGCTAATAAAAGCGTATTAAAAACCATCTTTTCGACTCATTGTTCTCATGCGTTGTCCCTGTCATTATCATTTTCTCGGTTTTATTGTCATTACAGACCTCCGTGGCAACGAAAACTGTAATGTATTCCTAACGTCTATTGAGGATAGAAGTAAGGGGCACTATCTCAGTGTTTTAAAGTGTCCACTGGAAGAGAGCCAATTAGAGTGGCGCCATAGTAACAAGTGGAATGATAAAAAAACAGCACGATAAACTATTAGATTAGGATCCTAAATTATGAAAGAAAGGAACACTTGATACGTAAATAGTAATAAAATAAAAAATGTGTGGTGTCGTGGGAGACCGGATAGGAACGAAGTTCCTTATTATAAAAATATTAATTTTAAGTTCTATTCGAGGTATAAAGAAAATAATTATTCTAGTATACATTTTTTATTATGATTTTTTTATTGATAATCTTGCCACGGTGGGCCTTGGAGACTAAATACCTCCTAAAATAACCGACGTAGAAGGTAATGGGAACCCACTACGCTTATAGTCCCAAGAGAACTCCATGGAAGCTATGTCAAATAATAGAAATATTCTGTCGGGTGATCCGGCTGACCCCCGGCGCTCATCGATAACCGGGTCGAAGAGTGTGAAATGGGCTACCGAAGACTCCTCGATAGTGAGTCATCAGGCTACCGAGTCAGTTCATGCTACTGAAGACAACAAAAAACCTTCCATACGTCACAAACACAAAATCGGCACATGGAACGTTAGAGGCATCCTGAAGCCTGGGAAACTCGAAGTCATTGAGAAAGAGATGAGGGAATACCAACTTCTTATAATGGGACTATGTGAGACCCACAAAAAAGGAAGAGGCTTTTTCAAGACACCTGCAGGAAACACGGTCTTTTTCTCTGGACACGAAATTGAGAGTAAGAACGGCGTGGGAGTCATTATGTCTCGGAAACTTGCCCCTCACATTACAGGCTACAATACAATCAATGACAGGATCATGACCATAAGAATCGATAGCACCCCCATTCCGCTTAACATCATTCAAGTCTATTCGCCAACCGCCCAATCATCACAAGAATACATCGATGAATTTTATGGAATGCTACAAACAACAATAGAAAGTATCTCCAAGCGCGAAATGACAATAATTCAGGGTGACTGGAATGCAAAGGTTGGAAGCACAGAACAGGATGACCACATCCGTCATATAATTGGTAAATATGGGTTAGGAACAAGGAACGAACGGGGCGAGAAATTAATAGATTTCTGTGTCAGTCAAGAGCTAGCAATAATGAATACCTTCTTTAAGCACCACAAGCGTAGACTGTATACCTGGATATCCCCCGGGGACCGGTTCCGAAACCAAATTGACTATATTACCATAGGCAAAAGGTGGAAATCATCAGTCACAAATACCAGAACTTTCCCGGGTGCAGACTGTGGATCTGACCACCAACTACTAGTTGCAGATATTCGCTTACGGCTAAAATCCTGTCACAAAAACTCAAAACCGACGCGAAGACTAGCTCAGCCTGAATATGAATATTTCCAGAATAAAACCGAACCAGAACTTACCCCCACTGAAATAAAGAATACAAGTTCAGAGGCACAATGGGAGTCATTTAAATCTAAGATCGTAAAGGTCCTGGAATCTATGAATATAAAGTCACAGCCAAGGAAAGACTGGATTTCAGATGAAACATGGATTAATATAGGAAAGCGGAAAGAGTTGAAGAAAGGCGTGAGATCAGTCGATAATGTGGACGAGTATACTACGCTCTCCAAACTAATCCAACGACAATGTAGAAGAGACAAAAATTACTACCTCGAGAACATATGCACCGAAATAGAACACCATGCGGATCAATATCAGACCGGCGATCTCTTCAGAAAAATTAAACAAATAACCCGTAAGTTCAAACCATCCTCATGGGTGATAGAGGACAGAGAAGGCAATCCCATCCACGATATTGCAAAAGTCACAGAAAGATGGAGGGAGTACTGTGAAGAACTATATCAGGACGGGGACGCTAGTTGTGGTATCATCCATGATCCCGTAAAAGACCCAGAACCAGGTATACTTCGCTCTGAAATAGAAGAAGCTATTAGGAAACTCAAGAGAGACAAAGCTCCAGGTCCTGACCAAATCACAGCAGAAGTATTGAAAGGCCTGGGTCCAAATGGAGTGTCAAACGTGCATAATATCTGCAACGCAATCTGGCAAACAGGACACTGGCCTAAAGACTGGGTGCACTCGTCTATATTGCCTCTCCACAAAAAGGGCTCAGTGCGCAATTGTAGCAACTACCGAACGATAGCCCTTGTGTCGCACGCTAGCAAGATCCTGCTCCACGTCATAAACAGCAGACTAAAATCGTTCCTTGACTGGCAGATACCTCAGGAGCAGGCAGGTTTTGTTAGGGGGAGGGGCACAAGAGAGCAAATTCTTAACTTGCGACTCATTGTAGAGAAATGCTATGAGTACAACACACCTGTCTTTATGTGCTTTGTAGATTATCAGAAGGCCTTTGATTGCGTGAAATGGGAGAAACTGTGGGAGATCCTAAGTGAAACAGGAGTTCCGAGTCATCTTGTTATGTTGATTCGCAACCTGTACGAGTCGGGGTTTGGGTCTGTCTCTATCGAAAATGCCACTTCAAGTGAATTTCGCTTCCAAAAAGGAGTCCGGCAAGGATGTGTTATCTCACCTATTCTCTTCAATATATATGGGGAATATATAATGCGCCAGACTTTAGAAAACTGGGAAGGAGGCGTTAGAATAGGGGGGGTTCAGATAACGAACTTGAGATATGCCGACGACACCACACTTCTTGCTTCATCTGAGGCGGAGATGAAGGAGCTTCTGGACAGATTAGAGGCTATAAGCCTAAACATGGGACTAGCAATTAACAAAAGCAAGACCAAGCTGCTAGTCGTAGACCGCTTCTCATCCACTCAGCGTACGGACCTTTTGGCAGAATACGAGGCCGTGGACCAGTTTGTCTACCTTGGTTCTGTGATCACGGATAAGGGGAGCTGTGAGCCTGAAATACGCCGACGAATTGGAATGGCTAAAACAGCTATGACGCAGTTGAGCAAAGTTTGGAAAGATCGTAATATTTCGAATAGGACCAAAATACATCTTGTGCACTCACTGGTCTTTCCAATCGCTCTCTATGGAGCAGAAACATGGACCATAAAAGCAGCTGACCGAAACAGAGTTGATGCTTTTGAAATGTGGTGCTGGCGCCGCCTATTAAGGATTCCATGGACAGCCCACCGCACGAACATCTCGGTCCTACATCAGCTTAAAATGGAGAACGCTCAACGCCTGTCTGCCACCTGTCTGCAACGCATAATGCGCTACTTTGGCCACGTTGCCCGCAGAGGTGTAGACAACTTGGAACGTCTAATGGTCACTGGGAAAGTAGAAGGAAAACGTCCTAGAGGCCGGAGCCCCAAACGTTGGTCCGACCAGATCTCCGAGCAAACCAGCGGACCACTTAGCGCTGCACTACACCAGGCAACTGACCGGAACCGATGGAGGCTGACAGTAGACAGGCTAAAACGGAGTCACGATCCTCAGCAATGAGGGAGCGATGGAGAAGAAGAATTGATAAAAATGAATAAAAAAACATGTTATTTTTTGTTCCTTATTACGGACTCAGGGACCTGAAACTGAGATACTTTAAGGCAAATATTTTTCTGTATGGAAACTAGCGACATTTGTCATGGGTGCCCCTAAACTTATATGTACACAGAAAATAAAAAATTAATTAATCATACAAGTCTTTATTTGTTATAGACAAATAGATTCGATTTTATCAATTTGTGTTTCTGGAAATTTACAAAATCCTTCATTATAAATAAAGTATAGGATAGTTAATATGTTACTGCCATCTACAGGAGCAATGAGAAACTAATCGAAGCGAAGCGATCTAGTGGTCGACGCCCGCTTATTGCTTATCTATAACTAATTTATGTGTATTATCTATGGGGATTTCAGGAAGAAATTATTATAGGACTTGGCTTCGGCCTTAATGAAATTTTTATTTCAGGATATAATATAAATCGTATAAGACCTGGCTTTGGCTTTTTTGAAAATTTATTTAAGAAATTATATAGAACAGACAAGGCTGTATGGGCTTAGGTCCCCTTGCCTTTCCTAATAAGGAAAAAATGTACCAAAAAAAAATTATCTATGGGACAGGTGGCGTACAGTAATGCAATAATTGCATAATGCTTAACATAATATTACGTGTCCCTACAATAAATAGTTGAGATATTCAATACTGCTTTTTAAATTACGCAAATCACGAAAAACATAAAATTTTTCAACCCAGCACACTTCACTCTGCTTAAAAAAGCTATATTCTCATTTCCATTACCTACACTAGCGCTATTTCGGTGAGTCTTCCAACAATAGCTTGCTGTTTACATATGGACAATTTTTCATCTTGCCCCTACGATAGCCGAAGAAAATATTTCAGCTGAAATTAAAATATCTCATTTTAAAATTTTTATTTATATCAAATGACGGCCTCCTTATTAAATGTATATCTATTTCGAAGTTGAGAGAGAAGATGACAAGGAAATTAAAGCTTCGTTATTACGGCTGGTTATCTATAGCTTTTTATTTGTGTATACGAATAAGAGGAGAGACGTTTTCTCGGCGTTTTTGGAACAAGAAACTCATGCGGAGAATATCCAATAACAATTTATTTCAATTTTTGACGTGACAACGTCTTATAATTCGATGGAGCCGGCTGGACGCACGAAAAAACATGACTCATGCGGCGTTACCTCGCTCTGAGGCGTTCCATTTAAGGCTTGAAGTGCAAGCGAGAACGCGCGCAACGAGCGACAAAGAGGCACAATCGTCCTCCGCGTTCGGCAGCGTTCGACATTCTCTCCTACTTGAGTGAGCGATGCCTCCGCGTGGACAGCTACTATACAATAATACATTTACATAAATATCTATCAAACAAATAAAATTAAAATTTTCTTTTGAAAAATGAAACCATTCCATCAGTATTTTCTTATAACGTTGTCACGTTCAACTATCGTCAGTAAACCGACTTTACAGACAACCAATTTTTTTCTGAAATAAATCAAACGTAGACACCGGTCAACCCTTGTTATAATACCAAATAAGCACGAATTTCACCACACGGCGCCGAGGGCGGTGGGACGTCTGGTGTCTGTTTACTTTTGTTTAATATCCATTGCTGCTGATTTTTTTTCCTACCTTCGCCGATAGCCTTGAGAGGCTATGTCAGCGTAACCCTAACGTATAGGTGAGCTAACGGGACTCAAACCTGGAGGCATTGCTAATACTAGCCCTAGCAAGAGAAGTACTTCGTTATGCTCTCTCGTGCGTTGTCACTGTCGGTGTTATTGTCGCGCTAATAAAAGCGCAACAATTTTCATTACAGACATCCGTGACCACGAAAACTGTAAACTATTCGAAACGTCTATGGAGGGTATGGAGGGTATCATCTCAGTGTATTAGAATTAAGTGTCCGCTGAAAGTGAGTCAATTAAGTGCTTCGCTCTGCTCTTTAACGGCCGTCTGGTGTAGTGGTAAGTGACATGGTCACTACACAAAGGGGTCGCGGGTTCGAATCCCGCCAAGGGAAGATATTTGTATGATAAATATAAATGTCTTTTCCAGGGTTATGGATGTATATTAAATATATGTATGTGTATAATAAAAAAAATCTTACATTTATAACCGTTATCTGGTACCTGTAACACAAGTTCTTTACGAACTTATCACGGGACCAGTTAACGTGGCGTGATTGTTAGTAAATATTTATTTATTATTATTATTATTATTTATTATTGCTACTACTGGTGGTAGGACCTCTTGTGAGTCTGCACGGGTAGGTACCACCACCCTGCCTATTTCTGCCGTGAAGCAGTAATGCGTTTCGGTTTCAAGGGTGGAGCAGCCGTTGTAATCAATGAGACCTTAGAACTTTTATCACAAGGTGGGTGGCGCATTTACGCTCCAGTAACCACATAACACCAGGGGGCTGTGAGCTCGTCCACCCATCTAAGCAATAAAACAAAAATAAAAATAATATCTACCACCACCGGATCGGAAACACGACCCACTAAGAAGATCCGGCGAGAAACTCAGTGGGCTGTGTCTGCGGATTAATTTACTGGCCGAACCCTTCGTCGCAAGCGACGGGTTCAACGAAAACGGTGACCGGTAATTGAGGTACATAAAAGCACTGTTAGTGGATCGGGGGGATCCGAAATGTGGTGTAAGATTTCGATACTGCAAGGCTGACTTATAACAATAATATAGACAAAATCAGTTATATACAGTCTTCTAAGGGAATTACTGGCGGTACAGGCTACAGGCGGTACAGGCGGTACGGTACCAGACCCACCAAAAGCCATGTAATTTTTATTTATTTCAAACACACAGCAATGTACTACACATGATAAAATGAGACAAAATCGCAGCTTCATACGATGCGAATTTCGCAAAATATCTTCTGTGAGTCACTTGGCTTTCTCACAACTCCCAAAATGGCCGACGAATAAGCGCGCGAAAATTACATTACTAATATGGATGAACACAGTTTAATATTTTTATTTTTGTTTACTTTCTTCCTTTTTAAGAAAATATATCGGATTTTATTAATTCTACTAGCGGCCCGCCCCGGCTTCGCTTGGGAAATAGCGCACGCAATATAAAGAATTTTAGGTAATTTTTTTACACATTGAATTACATTATTGGAGTTTCAGTAATGATCCCTAATTTTTTGAAAATATAATTAATATAGCCTATGTCACTCGGGGATAGCGTAGCTTTCCAACAGCGAAAGAATTTTTTAAATCGGTTCAGTAGTTTCGGAGCCTATTCAATACAAACAAACAAACAAATCTTTCCTCTTTATAATATTAGTATAGACAATGTATTACGCTAAAGAAAATATTTGTATTTAAAGGCCCTAGACCCTAAATTATATAAATAGTTTTTTTATTGATTCCTATTTATGTATTGATGCGAAAGTGGTTATTGGATTTTTTCACCCGGCGGCGAATCCGCATATTTTTTGCAATGGAGTTCCTTAACCGAAGCAAGTTTGATTACATCATTAATGCGGTGACCACGGGGTGCATATAACTTACAATACTCGAAATCACACGGCCATGAGTTTTGAAGGGAAGGAGTATTTTGTCGCAGGCGCAGTTAAGGCTCCAACATGATTTTTAGGATATAGTTTACCGTTTTATCTAATCACTGAAGGAAGTACAGGATTAGCTTAAAACCAAAATCGATATCTGTTTCAAAAACCATCTTATCTTTCTCTGTGGGTGAAACTGGTATTCTATTTCGAGTTATACAGTGTGTCAAGATTCATAGATCTGAGCGAGCAGGAAATGCATTGTTTCTGAATGAAGACAAACTGCACGCAATATTTGATGAGATAACTGCTTCGTTCCTAGACCAATCATTAAATCCAATTTGTTACTACTTGTGGTAATTCTCAAGACGTTGCTAAAGTATTTGATTCGATGAGAGAAGTGATTCTGAGGGTCCTAGAGCCCGCTGTGAGCTCTTGAGTCTATTGACTGACGTTAGTGGTTGTCCCTAAAATTGGAAGCCACATTAGAGGTAATTGTTAATGTGACATTCAGTTTTTTGTCGGATTTCTTCTCTGATAATTATGGCTTTAATCATGTTACAAAACCTATTTTTACGCTGGTGGCTCTCTCAAGCCTTAAGCAACTAGGAAACACTGCTTTTGGATAAAATAATATCAATAATATAATACAATAAATTACAATTGTTTTAGGATTATTTAGTTTCAAGGTATATTGGCAATTTGATTGACTTTATCTAGTACACTAGCGGCCCGCAACGGCTCCGCTCGGATTTTTAACAAAAATTTCAACGATATTTGACGGTATTTTATTTTTTTAAATAAAAGGACACTTATTGCGGCACAATTATAATAGTTAGACATATGCTGTCGCGACACTTTTTGTAAATAATAATGTGCTCTCCAAAGTCGTAGTACATTATTTTATTCAATCGTCAATAGTTTTCGCAGGGCTCACGATGTAAAGAATATTTTAGTTTTTTTTCTACACCTTGGGTTACGTTATTGCAGTTTTAAGGATCCCAAATTTTTTTCAAAAAATATTATAGCCTATGTCACTCGGGAATAGTGTAGCTACCAAACAATGAAAGAAATTTTCAAATCGGTTCAGTAGTTTCGGAGCCTATTCAATACAAACAAACAAACAAATCTTTCCTCTTTATAATATTAGTATAGATTAGTGTAGATATAGATTAACAATTGGCCAGGTGGCGCTGGTAAATCTCAGTTCGGATTAGAAAGTCTAACTAGACTTTATAACTTATTATAACTATAATTGCAGATCACTGATCTTCTGAGATAACTACCATTATAAACTATTATTAGAAATCAGAAGTGAAAGAGTTTTTTTTTTAAAATAAGAAAATGATACTCTAAGGATGATTTATCAGAACGAAAAACAATTACAACTAGGAATTAATTAATCACGACACCACAATAATTAGCACCGGATTACACGTCCGTTGCATCCGAGCGCCCGCAGCCAAGTGACCGACGATCTAAACCGGCCGGCTAGCCTGGCGCGATGACGTGACTCTCGCCCCACCACCTGACGTCACTGAGTAGAGGGGCCGGGTAGTGACAAATTCTCTAACACGGCCTCTCCTGACAGCTGAACGGCCTCGTCAGCTTGGTTCCCCTCAGGCTGGTCTACCTCGACCACCCCAACCTGGTCTTCCTGCTCCTCTTTAACAAGATCACCATGGGACTCATTCTCATTGGATAAATGCCCATCGTATTCATCGTCATCTAAAACAGAAAACTCTTAGTAAGCTGCTCAATGTTTCTTCTTGCTATTATTAGTAGTCACCCACTCCAACCAGACCACAAGTGTGCACTTCAAGTGATCATATCAGAATAGGCGGCCACCAATATCCGTACGCGTTAGGCACATACGGTGTATAAAAACGCTTAAAGTTAATTGTTTCGCCAATGAATGAGTCCGGATTCTCAGACACTGAGTAAACAATCACTTGCGTCATTGTCAATTGCCAAATGCCAACAAACATTGAAACATAACCGTTAGCATAACCATCCAATAATCACTATCGGGGTTTTTAGAGGGAAATATCAACTACGAAGCGTTGCCACAATGTCGGGACACTGCCACAATGTCGGGGCACTGCCACAATGTCGGGGCAGAACAACAGCCACAATGTCGGGGCATTGCCACAATGTCGGGGCATTGCCACAATGTCGGGGCAAAACAACAGCCACAATGTCGGGGCATTGCCACAATGTCGGGGCAAAACAACAGCCACAATGTCGGGGCATTGCCACAATGTCGGGGCAGAACAACAGCCACAATGTCGGGGCATTGCCACAATGTCGGGGCAAAACAACAGCCACAATGTCGGGGGTTGCCAGGACTCTGTAACACGGCCGCTCCCGACGGCGAGGCGTCCCCGACCGCTTCATCCCTCAGCAGAAGCATATCTCCTCCAGCTACGTCAGAGCTTGCATCAACAAGGTAACCCTCTGCAACGTAACAAAAAAAAATTACACCCAGACCTCAATGCTCCAAAACTTTCTAAAATTTAGAATCCCTATTACAGACGCAAGCGTGCACTCTTACATCTGCAGCGAGGACGAGCCATAGATAAACATTTGAAGTGAGAAGAATAGATATCGCACAACTGTCCCAAACTGCGCAATTTGAAACACCTGCACGATTCCTTTACTGAGTTAGCCCGTACAGGAAACGTCTAAAACAGTAGCGCGCTGTTGTCGGCAATATTCACCGATACAGATACTGAACATTACAGACACAACACAGCTAAACAGTAGGGACGCAAGATCCGGCCGAATCCGCATCTACCATACTGCTCAAAAAAAATAAACGGGAAGTAAAGCACCGTCGTGCCCACCTCAACCTCAAAAATGGGAAGTAAAGCACCGTCGTGCCCACCTCAACCTCAAAAATGGGAAGTAAAGCACCGAAGTGCCCACCTCGACCTTCACATATTAATTTCGAAGAAAAGGCTGCATGTCACCAGGGTCCACTCGTAAGGATGATGTGGAAGCAGGGCAGCCGTCCCAGCTCCAATCTGCTCACACGATGCGAGGCTGCACCACGTGTGGCGGGCGTCCCGCTCGACCGTCCTGATAGATAATCCGTTGGGTAGTCCGCAGCAGCAGGCCGCAGACTAAGCGACATCGCCCTCTGCGTCACTGCCAGTCGTACGGCACCGTGAAGTCGGCGGCTCGCGAGCATAACGTGCTGTATGCACGCCAGAAACAGACGAGCGCGCGCAGGCAGCGGCACGCGAGCAGCACGTGCAGTATGCACGCCAGAAACAGGCGAGTGCGCTCAGGTAGCGGCACGCGAGCAGTACGCGCGGTATGCACGGCTCTGCGCTCTCCTGCTGGAGCACGGCGCCGACTCGCAACAATCCTGTCCGTCGTGCCAACGCTCTCATCACGCAGCGCCTCGGAAGCTTGGCCCGTTCCGTGCGTCTCCGCATCAGCCACGGACACCTCGTTGGCCCCCGAAGCCGACGTCGGAGTGCGCCCTCCAGCGCTCGGATGCAGTAACGGAGTCAACGTTAATGGTGTCGTAACCGGCAACCGGCCCTCTAGTGCATTTAACCTCTCGAGTATTTGATTTAACGGATCGCACCGCACACTATCACGACGGCCAAATGAACTATCACGGCGCCTGCGCCGAGTTTCGAAGTAAGGAGATCTACTGCGCGCATGGCGCGAACGGTTGCGTCTACTCGAACCATTATCATTACTACGCGATTCACCACGACGTTCACGTGAATTCCGTCGATTATCTTGTCGCCTGGGAGGAGTACGGCGACTCATAGATCTAAACTCGCGATCCGACATGATGATCACACCCGAAAACAAACACTCAACGGAAAATAATTAATTTAACGGGTAGTTGCAACTTAAAATCACACGAAAACTATTTTCGATTATAAACTATGGCGAACGATAAAAACAAAAGCGCGCGTACCGATCCCACTTCTGATATTAGAAATCAGAAGTGAAAGAGTTTTTTTTTTAAAATAAGAAAATGATACTCTAAGGATGATTTATCAGAACGAAAAACAATTACAACTAGGAATTAATTAATCACGACACCACAATAATTAGCACCGGATTACACGTCCGTTGCATCCGAGCGCCCGCAGCCAAGTGACCGACGATCTAAACCGGCCGGCTAGCCTGGCGCGATGACGTGACTCTCGCCCCACCACCTGACGTCACTGAGTAGAGGGGCCGGGTAGTGACAAATTCTCTAACACTATATTATTATTTATGCTAAAATCTGAAAGTTTGTGTATTTAGATGTTTGTTACGCAAGTCACGCAAAAAATGGATGGAAAAGCTTTGAATGAAATCGTGCAAAAATTGTTTATAACCTGTATTAACACACTGGATACTTTAGATGACGAAGTCTGAATTCTTAACCCTTGCATCTTGAACTGGTGGCTTGTTTGCGGTAGAAATAGGCAGCTACATCTTCCGGTATTTGCCATAAGGCACCGGAATTGTGAATATAAACATGGTATCGAGAGATAGCGAGCCATTTTATGAGATCACTCCAAATTTGATTACCGGAGTATATCCTGCCTATTTCAGCCACGAAGCTATTAGGCGTTTTAGGGTGAAGAGTTAGCTAGCTACATAGCTGTTGAAATGATCAAGTTCAGTTTTGATTGTCTGGTGTTAAAATAAAAGACGTGTGGTTTGTTTAACACCTTCTCTGACTCTGAGAAATATATTTAAAATAATAAAAATAGGGACTGGCTATACAAATAATATTGAATAATAGCCGTGGGTCTGATTTAACTAGCGTACCACATCGTTACGGTCGCTATAGTCAGTAATCACTGACCACTAGGTGGATGAAAACCACTTTATGAGCCAACAAATAAAATCATAATAATTTTACTCAAAGAGCTTTGACTAACAGCTATTTTCGAAGAGTTTGTAGGTTATTTTACGTCTTCAAAGACGGTGTGCGCTTAATCGCAGCTATTGCATTATATCTGACAAACTTTTGATTATTTCATCTATGATGATTTAATATTATGGCATTCTATAGCCTTCTAGGCCTATCGGTTTAGTATTATTTATATGTATTTATTTATGTGTGTATTGTGTATGTAAATAGTCTAATATATTATTTTTTAGTGCTTTTATTTATTATTGTTACTATTATTGTTATTTTGTATTGTATCAATAAGTAAATTGATTAGATTGTACTCTTCTACCCACCTATGTAAAGCTCACCCTCTTTAAGAACGGTTAGCTGGTAGATAACTCAATTGTTGAGTTAAGCTCTTTTAACCTTTACCTAAATGGCTCTCCAGTAAAGTTGCAACTTGTCGCTTAAGTAATATCATTTCACCTCCTCGACATAAACGCTATGCAATGCGATGCTATGCGAAGCTGCACACGTTTCAATATTGGACAGGCCGCGACTAATTCTCGACAAAATAAAGCTATACTTAACTATATTAACGTTAGAATCAATTGCATATTTAAACACTCAATTTGAAATCATATGCTATATTGGGCGTTGTTCCAACTCACATGTCATCACGGATCCTCCTGATCCATTAACGGTGCTTTTAGGCACTACAAGCACCGGTCACCGTCCTCGACAAGCGAATTAACCCACAGACACAGCCCACTGAGTTCTTCTCAGTGGGTCGCGTTTCCGATCCAGTGGTAGATTCTGCGAAGCACTGCTCTTGCTAGGGTCAGTGTTAGCAACTCTTCGGTTAGAGCCCCGTGAGCTCACCTACACACGTTAGGGTAAGCTGACATAGCCTCTCAAGGCTAACAGCATAGGTAGGAAAAAAAAGTTCCAACTCCATAGAACTTTGAATTAACATTTGCGCGATCGAGAAGTTAAAAAACTCGCACTAAGCACACGGATTCAAACTTCAAGTTTAAGAGATGCAATAGGATCTTCTATTTAACCCGAGATTTCGTACGGAATCAATTGAGTTATCAGTGCGTGTAAAGATTGTATACTTAACCATTGTTTGATGTGCTTTTAATTGCCCGGTCAAAGGCAATGATCGTATAATATTATATAAAAACTAATTATGTGATGTCGTGGGTCACCAGGTAGGAACGAAGTTCCTTCGGCTAATGTAGAATCGAAACAATTTGCAAAAAAAAAATCGTGCTCAATTTTATGTTGGTTTTCTTGATTTTTCTCTTAAATTTTGCTGATTAGTTTTTATTTAAGTACAGGAAAGTATTTAAGAAATTCAGTATTTTAGGAAATAATAAATTACGTAAAATAAAAATAAAATCGTAATTCAAATTATCAATTAAAATAACAAAATATGTCTCTTTATTTTTGTTTGACAACATAAAATTACATAGAAATAGAAATAATTACAAAATAGAGAGAGAAGGGATGAGAGAACGAAAAGAAAGAGGGAGAAAGAGAAAGGTATTATACACTACTCGCTTGTGAGTCCGCATAGGTAGGTACCACCACCCTGCCTATTTCTGTAGTCAAGCAGTAATGCGTTTCGGCTTGGGTTAAAGTTATAGGGTAGCGCAGCCGTTGTACTGTAAAACATTATCAATTTCTATGAGCTCCTGTTACCACTTAGCACCAGCTGGGCCGTGAGCGGGTTCGCAGATTTAATTCGGAATCAATGAAGAAGAACTAAAAAAAAAAATTACTGAAAATTCATTGTCAAACAGACTAGAAAAAGGCAAAAAAGGTGTTGTCTTAAAAAATTATTGTGGGCTCGGTGTAGTGACGGGTCAATGTAGCCATTTTAGGGAGAGACTTATGTTCAACAGTGGTCTATGGGCTGATGGTGGTAAAACCTCGTCAGCAGTTACCAAACAAAGAAAAAACAATCGATTCTCAAACAGAACAGAAAAAAATTGTACTTAACTTTGGTGGCTTTTTCTATTTATTTATATATTTCAGTGATTGAAGTTGTTGACTGAGAGAAATCATCACGTAACGAAAAAGCATTATCGTTGAGATGATAAATGTGTACTTTAATTTCAAGGGCTTAAAGACTAAACTTCGATGCACTGTACCTACTATGAACTTAGATTTTATAAATATCAATCTTAAAACAGTCACATTAAAGGTGAAATCGTTTTTTTTTTCTATTATATACAATTTTTCGCAGTTTTACCATAGACAAAAAGAATTTTTACTTACGTAGGTACTCACAAGCATAGAACGCTTACCAACATTCCGCCTGTAGCTACTACGAACCATTCATGTTTTTTTTATTGCTAGATCGGTGGACGAGCTCACGGCTCACCTGGTGTTAAGTGGTTACCGGAGCCCATAGACATCTACAACGTAAATGCCGTCCCATCTTGAGATAAGAGTTCTAAGGTCTCAGTATAGTTACAAAGGCTGCCCCACCCTTCAAGCCGAAACGCATTACTGCTTCACGGCACAAATAGGCAGGGTGGTGGTACCTACCCGTGCGGACTCACAAGACGTCCTCCTACCACCAGTAATTTCGCAAATTATGATTTGTAAGCTCGTCCACACATCTGAGCAATAAAATAAAATTAAAAAAACTTAGTTTATTATATATTTTCAATAAAACATCAACAATAAATTCATTTATCTACTGAGTGAAAACTTTTTGGTTGGTAAATCCATTAAAGTTATTTCAATTTCAGTAATGACGTGTTTCGGTTGACAAAAGCGATTATTGTTAAAAATGGCAGACCTATCCCTTATTATTCTGCTGTAATTATTACTTTCTTATCAGCTCTTAAGATCTACATGATATTTTAACTTTAACTTGTGATATAATCGTTGTTTGTGAAGAAATTCTATGACATCATGTCGCTTATCAATTGGCCAATTTACATTGAACTCTGTTCGGGCAGCTTTATGTCAAGTAATCGTTTATATTCAATGCATTTTTTATTTTATATGTAACAAAATAGAGTATAAATTTCTTTGGCAAAAAAATTAGTATATTCCCATTTACTTTCATAGAAATGTAGGCCGTATTAGTGTGGATTTGAAGCTAATTTTACCTGTCGGCTTTGTGTTAGTTACGTCTGTTTCGGTTGTATCGTTTGACGGGATATGTCAGGGTTCTAAACCTTTGGTTTTGTGAATGCATTTCTATTTTTAGTTCGATGATGTCAGGTGGTTTTTGTATGCTTTTGGATTGACTTAAATTCCATCAGTTATAACAACATAAGACCTATTTTTCATCTTCTTAGCTGGACTTTGGTGTGAGTGGGTGACCACGGCCATCGCAAATCATGCGAAACGAAATAATCAGAACGTGATCAGAAAAATAAATATAACTAATAAATAAAAAGACAGGCGTCTGTAGCAAGCCGCTCTGAATATAATTATTTTTTTATCCTGCTATTACATTAGACCAGAGTACTGAACTTAGTGTTTTGTGTTTGGTCCTTGATTGATCTAAAGTTGATTAGATTTCTTAATGTCGGGGAAATAAAATTGAAAGACTATTATAGTAATCGGCAAACTTCTTGAGCAAATGACCTTGACTGCGCAGAACCGAATTTTAGATCACTTTGGTGGTGAGGGTGAGGCGCGACGGCAGGGGAAATCGTATCGAGCGCGTTATTGGTAGATCAGTCGAACCTTGCGTCCCGCACCGCGCCCTCATTCCGCTTGCTCCCAAAAGTACGCTTGCGTACAGTGAAAAGTCTATCGTTATTAATCGTTAAGTTATTTGTTATAATTGCTTGTGGACTTTGTTGCCATTGCTATTTGTTGAGTGTTTGTTGATTTTTTATAAAACATACATTATGCCGTGACAAACTGGTGTAGTACTTAAAAGAAAGGGTAGAAAATTTGTGTACGACGTATATTGCTTCTTTATAAAACAGGGGAAGAATGATATGGAAAAATTAAAACAGACTTCGGAAGCAACAAAAACATCAGTGAGTACTGTTAGGTGCATTATTAACGAAGCTAAAGGCTCTGGCTTGCTCGCCGTGTTTCGGACTCCGGGTAAGAAAAGATCAGGGAAGAAGAAAGTTACCGGAATGGATAGTTTCGTTCAATCTGTAATAAAAAGATGTAATCATAATAACTACATAACAAGCAGCGAAACTCCGTACCGTAGAAAGGCTTCGAAAAATTTAAAGAAGATATAAATTTTAATGGCTCGGAATGAAGCTTACGACGAATTATGAAAGAGCTAGGCTTCAGATGGAAAAAAAGAACAGAAAATAATCGGAAGCTGGTAAATGAAAAAAGTAACATTCGATTACTACGAATCGAATATCTTCAAAAAATAATTAATTATAGACAAAAAAGAAGACCGAATCGACCGAGTTGTAAACTACGCCGATGAGCCCTATGTCGACTCATCACGATGATAGCGACTCGGGTGATGAAAACAGTGATGATGATGATGGTCAAGATTATGATAACGAAAAAAAAATTACAAATACCAGCTTCGCTTCAACTGAACCAAGACCTGGCAACAGCTCTAGTTTTGACTTAATAGAAGGAATATCTATTTTACCCCAAGATTAAATTATTACAATTATTAACCTATATGTTTTGTTGATGTTCTAATAAATATATAAATAAATACATATATTGATTTTAATAATTTAATAGCATTATGACGCAGAGTAAGTAATGTTTTTGCACGTGAGTGTACCATGCGCAAACTTACCCCCACTACGTCAACAAATGCTCAAGAAGTTTGCCGGTTTTTATACATAAAGGTGGATACAGTTTTGGTAATTGCAGGACTGTTGTACACTTGTATCGTTCCAGAGACGTAGCTCTGGCTTTTTAATCTGTAATTATATTCCAGTCCACGAAAAAAATAGTTTACTATGCTGTAGCATGGACGTCTGCTCACCTACTCAGACATTCGTAGCCGCTGTATTTCTAATTTGACGCTAATTAGTTTTTCTGAGTTCTATGGGACCTATTTAATTTTTATTTTCTGTTATGATACAGACAGCAACTGTTGTTTTTCTTTCTAGATAGTTCGGGTTATTTAGTAATTTCGAATAAGAGCACAATTATGTAGAAGAGTAAAGTTGAGAAGAGTAGGGAGGAGAATCGATGAGTGATGTAGCCATCTTGTTTGGGGTTAATCATATAAACTACTTGCTGAGTCCCGCGATGCTACCCGCGGTTATTGTCGTACCGCGGGTGACGCCGCATGGCGAAGCTATTCTAAAAAAGTAGCTTAAGTTACTGCTTATATCATCAGCTACCTATCAGTGAAAGTCTCGTGAAAATCGGTCCAGCCATTCCAGAGATTAGCGGGAACAAACAGACAGACAGACAGACAAAAATTGTAAAAAATGTTATTTTGGTGTATGTACCGTATGTATATTCATATGCATGTACGCGTATGCGGCTATTTCAATATTACAAACAGACACACCAATTTTATTCATATGTATAGATTTACGTTTTACGTATTTTACATGTCGAACTTGCTCACCTCGACTTGCACGATCATGACACAATTCACGCTTCATGACACCGTGCCTATCTTATCTAGAGTTACGTTACTTTTGTTTGTCTCATATATTATATTCGATTCGATTAGATGATACCGTAAATAAGAACTTCAAGGAAATGTTTATGTGATAATAAGTCTGTTTTTTCTAAATAAGATTCAAGAAAAGAAAATTAAACAATCAGATATAAATAAAAATCTTTATTATATACATTAAATTATTGATTATCATCGCTAACAAAACTTCGGTTACTGAAGCCGTCACAATTAAACGTTTGGCGTTCATGGCAACATCCAAACTTTATACACTCTGTGCAACAAAAATAAAATGGCACAGGTGTCCGCGTTGAATCAGCGTTGGTAGGTATCGAATTTTGATCCGCCATTTTGTTTCTGCTGCACATATGTAAATAAAAAGTGTCTATTTTAGATCAGCCTTTACAAATTTCAGATCTAGCTCTCAACGAGGCCTGGTGGAATATCAAGGAATGTATTGAACAGATTGTGTTCGTTCAAATAATTTGTCATAACCGGGAGTTTAGTCGTGCTGTCTGTTAAAAGTTAGAAAGCATGTCTCATCCTGACACTGTATAGGAATCATTACGGTTACTCAAACAAAATGTAACTCGGTATAAATGGCATCCACTACGTTGTAGAGCGAGAGATTATCCCGCTGCGGATTTAATGCTCTTCGATCTCCTGCTCCTGCTCCTCGTCAAACTCTGCGTCCTCGTCGGCGGTGGCCTCCTGGTACTGTTGGTACTCGGAGACAAGGTCGTTCATGTTGCTCTCAGCCTCGGTGAACTCCATTTCGTCCATGCCCTCGCCGGTGTACCAATGCAAGAAAGCCTTGCGCCTGAACATAGCGGTGAACTGTTCCGAGATGCGCTTGAACAGCTCCTGGATGGCGGTGGAGTTTCCGATGAAGGTGGCGGCCATCTTGAGACCACGAGGGGGAATGTCGCACACGGCGGTCTTCACGTTGTTGGGGATCCATTCCACGAAGTATGAGGAGTTCTTGTTCTGGATGTTAAGCATTTGCTCGTCGACCTCCTTCATGGACATGCGGCCGCGGAAGATGGCGGCGACGGTTAGGTAGCGGCCGTGGCGTGGGTCGCAGGCAGCCATCATGTTCTTGGCGTCGAACATCTGTTGCGTGAGCTCGGGTACAGTCAAGGCACGGTACTGTCTGCTTCCACGGGATGTGAGGGGAGCGAAACCTGGCATGAAGAAGTGGAGACGCGGGAAGGGAACCATGTTTACGGCCAATTTTCTGAGATCAGCGTTCAACTGACCGGGGAACCTAAGGCAAGTGGTGACACCAGACATTGTGAGGGAAACTAAGTGGTTAAGGTCACCGTAGGTGGGTGTGGACAGTTTGAGAGTGCGGAAGCAGATGTCGTATAGAGCCTCGTTGTCGATGCAGTATGTTTCGTCTGTGTTTTCAACTAGCTGGTGAACTGAGAGAGTCGCATTGTATGGTTCGACGACAGTGTCTGATACTTTGGGCGAGGGGACTACTGAGTATGTGTTCATGATTCTGTCGGGGTACTCTTCACGGATCTTTGAGATGAGGAGGGTGCCCATACCGGACCCGGTGCCGCCACCGAGGGAATGTGTAAGTTGGAAGCCCTGTAGGCAATCGCAAGATTCTGATTCTTTGCGGACTACATCGAGGACCGAGTCAACGAGCTCAGCGCCCTCTGTGTAGTGTCCCTTGGCCCAGTTGTTGCCGGCGCCGGACTGTCCGAAGACGAAGTTGTCCGGACGGAAGATCTGTCCGAAAGGTCCGGAGCGGACAGAGTCCATGGTGCCGGGCTCCAAGTCAACGAGGATAGCGCGGGGCACGTACTTGCCGCCGGAGGCTTCATTGTAGTATACATTGATGCGCTCCAACTGCAAGTCAGAGTCCCCATGGTAGGCACCGGTGGGGTCGATGCCGTGCTCGTCGGAGATGATCTCCCAGAACTAGAACAAAAGAGAATTTCCGTTAGATTTAAACCGATCTCTAAAGCGTTATGTAGACTGCAGTCAATTAACATGCCAACACGAAAGCTCAGCGCGCTCTCGAATTACATTTAAGTGCACAGCTATCGCACTTTCGAACCGGTTCGTAGAATGCAATCTCACAGGGCACGCCAGTCCTTGTCAGTATCTGACTGACATTTCGATGTTCCATTCAAATCGATATTGGAACAACGGAGACGTGAAGGTAGACAGGATACAAAGTACACGATCAATAGTAGGCGCCGTAAGTTGGATTACGCAAGACAATGGTTCGACGATTGAGTGCAATATACTTGCCTCGGCGACGGGTGACGCCCACGGACCGTCCCATATTCGGTTTATCCATCCATATAAGCGGTGAACGTTTCGTTGTAGTTCGCGAACTCATTACCATTCGATTTTCGATGTTATTGAAATAATTATCGGCATCAGGGCCACGGACCAGATGTTCACGATAGATGCATGACGAATCGTCAAAATCTTGAGTCAAGTTATAATAAATCAATTTGTTTATCGCGCTTACGTAAGCCGACGAAATTCTCAAGCTATCCTTGACAGTAACAAAAGGTCTTAAAGGCAAGTAGCGACTGTGCACATTAAAATTCTGTCGCCCGACCGACTATCGGCATGATGTCATCAGGCGAGCTGTACTGTGTGTGCGTGTGTGTTACTATATGTACATATATGGTAATATGACTTAGTTGGACACTTATTTAATCAACCTACCCAGTTTCGAGGAACCATCAATTAGCATAGCTTTTTGAATGGATCAATCTAGATATTTCCTTTTTAAATATTATTGAAATCCAATGGAATTTAAAGGACTTATTTAAAAAAAAGGTTACTTATGTCTGATATTTAACTGTTAACAACACAAATGTTTTATAAGGTTCGAGCGTTCGAACAATTCATTTATCTTATCCTAATGTTTGGCAGTAGGAATAACGCTTTAGATTAGCAAGTTCAACGAACTCAGGGCGGTCGATGCCCATCTATAAATAGGAGTCGGTCTCGCCATGGCGTCGCTTCAGACGCTCCAAGCACTCGTCCCATAAACCGTTAAGTGTCAGTGCATACGCGTGTTTCGGTGAAATTGCATTGCCCATATTTTCTCTCGCAAGAGGCTCATTGTGCCGTGCCCCGTTCACATGAAACTTTCATTTGCTTATCTAGTTACTAAGAAAGTTACCTTAACACCGTCAGATCGATCGCCTTTCACTTTTATTATTTAAAATCGACTCCGAGCATATCTTACAGTCTTTGAAAGTTGACACGTCTGACAAGTCCCGCAATCTCTGACAAACGTATTAATGAACTGTTCGCGTTGTTTAAGATCATTTTACTGTGGAGAAATCCGTTATGTACCGATTTGATTGCGATTTTTACCGTTTTCAACATAACCAATGCCTCGCGAGACGAATGAAAGATAATCGAGGTTACCTATAGAAATGTATGTGAAGCTTAACAAACAAATTTACATTGATTTCGCTATGAAAAAACCTATTCTCTAATCGATTCTGTGCGGTGAATTTTGAAATGACTCATCTTTGATTTATTAAATTCGTATCGCGGTGCTCAGCAGAGTAGAAAACCTGTCTGAATCGAGTTCCTCCTCTATTGTTTCGGTCGGAGGCCTCCTTATGAAATTGCCCGTAACTTTAGCTTCCTATACTTTTGTGTTGTACTGAAAAAAATGCTTTTTTCATATGAAATATATTTGTAGAGAGGCTTTGTCCTAAGAAATGTAATTCACCAATCACTTCGCGAACGTATTTACATATATTTCTTGATTAGACAAAGAAGGCGATATTTTTTTATCAAGTTATATATAGGCGATTGACACGGACGGCGTATACGGCATGAGTTCTCTTGCTGATAAATTCCATTTAATGATTCACGTACTGAGTAACGCATTATGCTGTTAAAAATAACTCCTGTGCTCATTGCAGAATCACTTTCAATTAAAATCGGAAGCGAGCATGGACACGATTTGACCTTTTGCCCCTCTTTTGGGCCGCGAGAAAATCACGCCTACACATGGGATTTCGTCTATAACAATGCAAGCGTTCAGCATCATATTCCTGACCTCTATTCTCCTTCGCATTGTTAGGCCTCGATAAAGCATTGTTGGAATTAGTCGGAGATAGAAAACAAATCGAAGCATTGATAAACGATTGATGTTGGGAATTAGTGGTAATGGATGATTGAAATATTCAAATAGTTTAGTATATGAGAGTTTTTTTATAATACTATATATAAATCACATTTCGATATGCTCTTTGTAAATAAAAACCAGTTTTATCGAAATGTTTCGAACTTCTGAACGTTTTTTTTTTTCATTTGACAGCTCATGTTTTGGCGCATTTTAGGAATTTTAAAATCAGATTTTGGTAAACATTTAGTGTTTACGTTAAATTGAAATTTTATATTATTATTTAACGTATTGTATTTAGCCGAATTACCTTTCTGTTATGATAATATACTCAGTAGTACCGTCAAATGGGGTAAATAGGGACAAAATCGAACTTCAGATTGAATTTTAACATAGTTCCAATTAAATAGTCACTGCTCAACCAAAGAAATAAGTTGAGTCTTGAACGTACCTAGGTGATAAAAACCGTTCCATTATTTTAATTATTCAATTTAAAGAAATAATCGGAAAAATAATGGAAATCCCAATTTACCCCGCATTCGGGGTAAATTGACACGGGTAAGGGTTAAATTGGGATATTTGTAAGGGTTGTCAGTACGCGGTACTGCGATATATAGGTAGGTAGGTAGGTGCCATACAATTATTTATATGGACCGAAATGATGAATACAATCCATAATTTAAGCACAATACACAACATAGTGTAAATTAAGCTGGTTTCTATTCCGAAGCGATGTGACGTGAATGATAATCAACAATACAATGATCAAAAAAAGTATGTGCATGTTATATTTTAGAAAATTATTATTTAATTTCTTAAAAATCACAACTCTGAAACAAAATCATAAAATAGAATAAAAAATAGAAAACAAAAGGACTGGAAATGAAATAATACAATTTTATTTAATCAACATTTTCAAAATAATCTTTGAGCAAGAGTAAGATATCAGGTGAATAAGATAAAAAAGCAGATTTATCTGATTACTGCCTATAATAACAAAAATAAAAGAAATTATTTCTAAGCTAAATAACTTCTTCTTTTTCTCCACCTTATCCCACTATGTGGGGTCGGCACAGCTAATTTTTCTCTTCCATTCTCTTCTATCAGCCGTCATCTCAACACTCACTCCTCTCTCTCTCATATCGTCATTCACACACTCCATCCATGACATACGACCGGGCAGATATTACAAGGTAAATGTCGCGAAAAAATGTAATTATATATATACTTTTCTTTTACCTATAGTACTTACATAAACTAACTGATAAACACATTAACCTTCTTTACATCACGCAATTGAATGATAGTATAGGCTAAAAAATCTATTATAAGATATCAGTGACAACCCTAACAATCCATCCCTATTTTGTCTTTTGGCGTTCCAATTTTGTATTTTCTCGTCCCTAATTTTTCCAGTCTCGTTCCAAATTACCCTACGTACGTCCCAATTTTCCCCAAAAAGAAAGGAAAAATTGTACATTTTTTATTTTGTCGAAATATTGTATTTAAAATAAGAATACTGCAACTTACCGTTTGTTGTGGTATTTCCAGGTGTATTAAAAACTTATATAAACTGTGATCTTATTGAAAAAACAATGATATTATTACTTTTTTTAAAAGTTCTGTAAGCTGTTTTAAAACGATCTTTTCAACCAGTATTTTCAATTTAATTTGACGAATTTTTGGGACCAACTTAACTCATATTTAGTAATTCCATAGTTAACTCGGTTTTTCTTCTATACATTGATAAATATTAACATAAACAAAATTAGGTCGATTCCGTGCTACAGGTACTTTGAGAATCTTCCGCAGGTTTGTCCCAATTTACCCCAGGATCCCAATTTACCCCATGTCATGGTACTACTGTTACTGATCGAAGCTCTCTTGCGTTTTTTTTTTCCAGAAGTTTCTAACCCTTAACTTGTTATATTCCTTTTAAGCTTTGTAAAATGAGTAAAAAAATATTTATCTATTTCTTCTAGCCTAGTAACAAGTTAACTAGAAAGTGCTAAAAGATATCTCTTTGATATCAGAGGCAATAGACCGAAGTGAAATAATTACAGTATGTGTCTTCATGCATCGATGATGACGTTCCACCGTTGATGATAAGCGTAGATAACTGAGGCATTCTCCTGGGATACCAGACACACAAGGCTTGAAGACGAAAATGTTTCTATATTTTACGAAAATTTTGAATATCTGGTGAATGCGATCTCGAACCTCAGACTGACCCAACCACGAAATCGATGCTTTATGATTCAGAACCTTTATTCGACATTATTATGAAATTTAAATGCCCGATATGGGCAATAATAGCATACCACAAAAATTTGGAGTTAACTTTATTATGTTTGCAATATCGGTGTCCAGATGTGTTGTGATCTTGTGAGCCTGGCTCATATGCTATATAAATGAATAAATTGACATTGCAACAAAAATATGTGCGAGCCCTCTTAGGACAGACAAAAATCAACCATGTCATTTTATAATGATTCCCTTGATCCATATAACCTTGAGTGTCAAAAAAAACATCTGTCAAAACAATTTCAACCTTTTAAACCGGTTCCGAGCTATTATAGTTACATATAATATCCATTTTGAATTTTAGTCCTTGACAACAAAGTTGACCAATAAAAACAAGCCACACGACACGTAAGTGACATAAGCCTTTTGTGAAATGAGTCATTTTCGATTTCAATATGTGATCTCAGAGTTGTTTGTACCGAAACTTATTTCTTGATGGCTTTACAAAGATTTTTTAGCAACGAAAGTAATTTCTAAGCGCGCTTGTCTATCGATTTTTTTTTTCTGTGAAAGTTTTGGCTGACACGGCAGCCATTAATTAAACAAATGTTATTGGGGTGCGGCAGCCCCGCGAACGCGGAACTGTCACGCGTGTCAAATCTTAGTTTTCTATTTCAGAACGAACGGGAGTATGCAACACGTAACATAGCGCGACCTAGATTTTTTTTGTTGAGTGCCTACTAAATGAATTTCAAGTAGTTTGTGTGCACCACGCGATTTCCATTTAGGGAAACCGTTATGTTTTATCGGTATAACCGTTTGCTTGTTCGAAAACCGCAAGCTTTACGGCGTCGGCCATACCTACCGTGTATTTTGCAAATCTCGAGCCGCCGGAAGCATTCTTCTGGCAAAGGGAAGAACGGTGGTGCCGACACGCGTACCTAATACAAAAATTAAAAGCAATTATCTCCTTACCTTAGCTCCAATCTGGTTACCACATTGGCCGGCTTGTAGATGAACGATTTCCCTCATTTTGTATAAGTTATTTTATTAAAAAATTGCAATAATATGACTACACTACGCGACTCTCGCACAACACTGCTCGGTTTGATCCGCCGGCCGGCGCGGTGGGGAATTTAGAGGTTCTCCTCGCCTCCGCGCACCGATCTAGCCTCGCTCTCTGATTGGTCGATTCACTCGGCGCGCAACTTCGACTCACGAAGACAGGCTTATCAACAGACCGAAATGGAGTCTATCTATATTTCTATACATGGATGTTGTCATCGGTACTTGTAACGTTGCCAAGTTGTTTTTG
The DNA here is from genome assembly GCF_030267445.1 of Bombyx mandarina. Classification (NCBI taxonomy): domain Eukaryota; kingdom Metazoa; phylum Arthropoda; class Insecta; order Lepidoptera; family Bombycidae; genus Bombyx; species Bombyx mandarina. Next base: position 7,447,031 of record NC_143226.1, read on the forward strand.
CGTTCCGAAACGCGAATCGATTATGAATTTTTAATGTTTTCAATAGTAAATTTAAGTTGGTCGGTTGAAAGAGATGATTTTTTCTTTGTGAAGGATGAGTGAGTTTTGTTAATGTTTCTGGTCTATTGGAATTGTGACGTTCGGTAGGAGATCGTCCCTGAGAAGTTTTGTTAACAAAGCTAGGTTATCTTAGGTTCAGTTTATAAATGATATTTTAATATAGATAAACATTAATTGTACCCATTTAGTCTTATTAATGACCATCCCTAATGGTTGATTTTCGATCAGGTAATGACTTACTAGATAAAATATTCGATATCAATTATGATTGTAGCTCTAACAGAGTTAATGATACTGTTAATAAATTACTCGACTTAATTAATTGAATAGGAAATTTTTTGACGTGTCCGTCTGCATCGATCGCTCTATTCGACCGGCTGAATGACCAAAAAGGGGGTTGAGGGGCACCGAAGACTGGATGGAGTCACTAGCACGTAATGGAACGCTCTTATAGCCCGCAATGGATTGTGTAGGTACATGTACTTTTGACTTTTGCGAGTCTACTATCTCGGATGCAGCGTGAGACGTACTCTCATATTACACCGCTGAGCTGAGAACGGAAGGCTGGTTTTACTCGTCTCCTACAACCATAAATTGAACTCTCTCACTGTCGATTTGCGATCTAATGGAAGGCCGCGCTTTGACCTACTCTGGTCCTAATCTAACTGGGTATTCAGGGGTTATAAGGCAGGCTTTGGACAGTTCGTCGATGGAAAGCGCTGTCGGTACCGTAAAAAAAAAGACCTACCAACTACGATTTACTTTTTACAGTTATAGCATGTCTGTTACTATGGAAGGAACATGAAATGTGATTCTGGCGTGATTCCGGCCGGTTCTCTAACATTTTTTTATGATAAGGAGTTAATCTATTTTATAATTTTTAAAGTTTTTAGCGCAAAATTTAGTACTATTCGTGTACGTAACGCCTTAGACATGGCCTTGTTTTCAATAATGACTAGGTACTATGACGTTCGCACGAACTAGTTTTTGCTTAACAAAATGCTAATACGGGTACTGGATAAACTACATGCGACTTTTGATCGTAAATGTTGACAAAATACGGTGATTATCGAGGATATTATTCCTAAATATAAATCGGAGTGGTTTAAGTACGAGTCTTTTATAAAACTTGATGAATATTTTTGTTAAGCATACTAATTGGTTATAAAACTGCTGTCATTAGCTATCTATGGAGACTCCACTCTATAGATGGCTGCATTTTTATTCTGATGTCGATAAACGATAAACTACTTTATATCATGTGAGTTGTAACTGTGGTTGTAACTCTTCAATCCATCTATTGAAAAAAAAACACGTTTCACACCAATATGAATGACTGCTTCGCAGAAATAAATGACCGGTATAAGGTTGACTGCTCATAACAAGTACGGCCATAATAAGTAAATAAGTTTTCGGGCCGCGCGTCAAACTTCATGCTAGGTTCCCGCGCTCAGGAGGCGCACATATCCCATGTGAGACTCGGTGGCCGAAGATTTTGAACGTCCACCCACTACACAGCTTCCCTGATCTCATAATTTGCATCTACCCCACACCGGATCGTTTGGAGCCTCTGGGTCTGCGGAGGGACTTCGGTTCCCTCTGTATTTTGTACCGTATGTTCCATGGGGAGTGCTCTGAGGAATTGTTCGAGATGATACCAGCATCTCGTTTTTACCATCGCACCGCCCGCCACCGGAGTAGAGTTCATCCATACTACGATCTTTTTTGCCACGTACCATCCGGCTATGGAATGAGCTCCCCTCCTTGGCTCTGCTCCTGGCATTGCTGAAGTCCATGGGCGACGGTAACCACTCACCATCAGGTGGGCCGTATGCCCGTCTGCCTACAAAGGCAAAAAAAAAAAAAAAAAACAAAAAAAAAAAAAAAAAAACAATCGAATACGTTTTTGTGAGTGCAGGCTGAGTAGGACCGGTTATTGTGGTGAGCCTTGGGGGAGGCTTATGTCCAGCAGTTGCAGTGCGTGGGCTAAAAAAAAATTTCTTTCTTGATGATATTATTCTTTCATCATGGAAATCATTCATAAGCATTTGAGTACCACAAAAAAGAGTACCTACGCGATTTGTCTCCCGCCTTCGATGAAATCATCAAATACAAATAGTACTACACTTCTAAACATTAAGACGAAAAGTGGACTGCGCTAAGACATACCCTGTCCTGACTGGGTAGAGCAGATATTTTAGATCATATGATTTATTACTACGGCTACTGCGTATTGGTTTTTGTATTGAAAACTAATTTAATACCGTTGTGATTTGAAACTCGATGTAATGAAAAAGCGACACCAACAAAGACCAAACAGGATAGAATAGTTCTGATGGTTAAACTTTTATACATATGCGAATTGCACACAATACTTGATGTGTCGATTTCGACTTTTAAACAACTTTTCAGTTCGATTTTCAGCTGTACTCTTTGTGTCCTATTCGAGGGAGTTCGAGGGAGCTATTGAGCTACCGATATAACTTAGAAATGCTAACATAATTTTTTCGTAGCCATCTAATTTACAGATTACTGGTAGTAGGGGGACTTGTAAGCTACCATTGTCATAATTGTTCAGCTGATACGTCTAACGTAATTGAAAATTCGAGCTCACGTCCCAACGTAAGTAACGAATATGTCCATGGACTGTGATCTAAAACAAAAACTAGATTTTCATAACATTAAGATTTTAGTCACATTGTATTATATAATTTGCTCAATAATTAAAAAAAATTGGTTCGTTTTACATAACGTTACCCCGTGGGTGGTCACGCGAACTGTTATAGAACATTCTAAATGTGGGTAGTTTTTTGTTATGCCGATTGTTATTAACCCACTGTAGCTTAGATACGGAAGTGAAATGGTTTTTTTTGGGCACCAGGACTGACATATCATTCGATTGTAATTAAAATAAGCATTATGACGTAATAACAATTAATTATAACCATTCGTGAGCTCAATGTCTTTTGATTTTTTCTAATTTTGTAACAATTCGATTTTAGCACCGCCTATTGCATTGCGCAAAATCTCTGGACTCTAAAATCAAAATGGTTTGATTTAAATAAGCCAGATAATTCTCGACAAGATACTCAAGTTTTGAGTAATACTTGTGAGTAGGTACGGGTAGGTACTACCACCCTGCTTATTTCTGCTATGAAGCAGTAATGCTTCTCGGTTAGAATGGTGGGGCAGCCGTTGTACTGTAAAAACTGAGACCTTAGAACTCATATGTCAAGGTATGTGGCGACATTTATCTTGTAGATGTCTATGGGCTCCGGTAATCACTTATACCAGATGAACTGTGAGCTCATCCACCCATATAAGCAATAAAAAAAAACTAAATAATAAATGTAAATTACACAAAACATTATAAAATCCCTACATAACTATGACAAGGATGACTTGAAAACGAAGAAATAGTAATTTTTTTTTAATCCTACCTGTTCTGATAGCCTTGTGAGGCTATTTCAGCTTCATCCTAACATGGTGAACTCACGGGGCTCAAACCGGAAGCGTTGCTAACACTGACCCTAGCAAGAGCAGTGCTTCGCAGAATCTATCACCGGATCGGAAACGCGACCCACTGGGAAGAACCGGCGAGAAACTCGGTGGGCTGTGTCTATGGGTTAATTCGTTCGTCGAGCCCTTCTTCGCTGACAGTAATTACAGAGTCGCAGATATTAGCCGTGGCGTCCGGCGGTGACCAATATTTCATAGTTAGCTCGCAAATACTGCTGAGCAAGACAATGTGAATTAGATCTTATGTGTCAAGGATAACGGCATCCAGGTCGCTCGTGTCTATCGACCAATTGAGGCTTGAGTTTGTCCACGCATCCAATGCAATAAGATAGTTTAAAGTATTGATTTCGATTCCACTGTTCCCGATGTTCTGAAATGCTTTTTAGTATTTCATGTACAGTCCGTAGACAACAGCGCGAATGCTACCACCCACCCCAAAGACTTAACGTCGAAATATCAATGGTTTTGTACAACGGCAGACCCAGCCAAGCCTGCGATATAAGATGGCTTCGCAGCAGGAATAACCTGAATGGTTGTATCGACCAGTCCGTCTCAAAATACACCCTAGTACCAGCAGTAGCCATGTGCAATTTTACGAAAGCTCACATATGAAATGCACTAAACATAACGTTAGTTCCTTCTGTTTACTGGTGGTAGGAACTCTTGTTTTACTGGTGGTAGGACCTCTTGTTTTATTGGTGTTAGGACCTCTTGTTTTACTGGTGGTAGGAACTCTTGTTTTATTGGTGTTAGGACCTCTTGTTTTACTGATGGTGGGACCTCTTGTTTTCCTGGTGTTAGGACCTCTTGTTTTACTGGTGGTAGGAACTCTTGTTTTACTGGTGGTAGGACCTCTTGTTTTATTGGTGTTAGGACCTCTTGTTTTACTGGTGGTAGGAACTCTTGTTTTATTGGTGTTAGGACCTCTTGTTTTACTGATGGTGGGACCTCTTGTTTTCCTGGTGTTAGGACCTCTTGTTTTACTGGTGGTAGGAACTCTTGTTTTATTGGTGTTAGGACCTCTTGTTTTACTGGCGGTAGGACCTCTTGTTTTACTGATGGTGGGACCTCTTGTTTTCCTGGTGGTAGGACCTCTTGTTTTATTGGTGTTAGGACCTCTTGTTTTACTGGTGGTAGGAACTCTTGTTTTATTGGTGTTAGGACCTCTTGTTTTACTGATGGTGGGACCTCTTGTTTTCCTGGTGTTAGGACCTCTTGTTTTACTGGTGGTAGGACCTCTTGTTTTACTGATGGTGGGACCTCTTGTTTTCCTGGTGGTAGGACCTCTTGTTTTACTGGTGGTAGGACCTCTTGTTAGTCCGCACGGGTAGGTACCACGACCTTGCCTATTTCTGCCGTGAAGCAGTAATGCGTTTCGGTTTGAAGGGTGGGGGCAGCCGTTGTCCTGTAAAAACTGAGACCTTAGAACTTATATCCTAAGATGGGTGGCGCATTTACGTTGTAGATGTCTATGGGCTCCAAAAACCACTTAGCACCAGGCGGGCTGTGAGCTCGTCCACCCATCTAAGCAATAAAAAATAAAAATAAGTTTGCAAACGAGGAAGATCATCTTCATTATCATCCTCAACCCACAGTTGTCCACTGCTGGACATAGGCCTCTCCCAATCCACACCACTGAGCCCGGTGATGAATGAGGTTAAAAGAGGAACATAAATCTCGGTAATGAAATTCGTTTAATGATATTCAAAATGATTTGTTTCCATTACAACAATATTGACATACGTAATCTCATATTGTCTTTTATTTACGGTGACCCGCAGTTATATAGATAGGTTCACATACACAGATAAGCGCATCGGACTTGAATTAAATTAAACAAGAATGCTGTTGAACTACTCATGTATCTTATCACGCCGACGATTGGTGAAAACCCGAGATCATAAAAATGTGGATTCTGCTTAAGATGAATGATGCGTTGGAAGCTTCGTTTTTCCATGTTTGGATCGACAAGTGAAGATAGAAATGAGTGCATTAAGTTTGCAACTAGACACGGAGACCATCTTCAGCAAGTGGATACCGATATGGCCGGTCACATCTACGATAGCGTGATGTTTTGGAGTCACCCTGGCATAAATTATTGACGTGACAACGTCTTATAATTCGATGGAGCCGGCTGCACGCACGAAAAAACATGACTCATGCGGCGTTACCTCGCTCTGAGGCGTTCCATTTAAGGCTTGAAGTGCAAGAACGAGCGCGCAACAATCGGCCTCCGCGTTCGGCAGCGTTCGACATCTGTCTTCTACTTGAGTGAGCGATGCATCCGCGAGGATAGCTGCTATACAATAATACATTTACATGTTTTCGTCAAGTATGAAGTTCAGTGAAAAGTGAATGTGGTGTCAATTGTCCATACAAAATATCTATCAAACAAATAAAATTAAAAATTTCTTTTGAAAAATGAAACCATTTCATCAGTATTTTCTTATGACGTTGTCACGTTCAACTATTGTCAGTAAACCTACTTTACAGACAACCGATTTTTTTTACCCAACTTATTCGCCTGTCTACCACCTGTCTACAACGCATAATGCGCTACTTTGGCCACGTTGCCCGCAGAGGTGTAGACAACTTGGAACGTCTAATGGTCACTGGAAAAGTAGAAGGAAACCGTCCTAGAGGCCGGAGCCCCAAACGTTGGTCCGACCAGATCTCCGAGCAAACCAGCGGACCACTTAGCGCTGCACTACACCAGGCAACTGACCGCAACCGATGGAGGCTGGCAGTCGACAAGCTGAAACGGAGTCACGATCCTCAGCAATGAGGGAGCGATGGAGAAGAAATAATTCGCTAGTAGCCTATGGGGCTAATTCAGCTTCTTGGGGACGGGTAGGTTGTTATGACTGCCTCAATCTGAGAGAATTTGCTAACACTAGCCCTAACTAAAGCATTGGTTCGCAGAATCTACCACCGGATAGGAATCATGCCTCACTGAGAAGATCCAGCGAGAAATCTCGGTGCTTATGGGTTATCATAATCGACGAGAACGGTGACCGATGCTTGAAGAGCCTAAAAGCATCGAGAATGGATCCGGGGGATCTGACAAGCAATGCTTCGGGCGATGGTGGTTGCCCCGTCATCTGGGTCGGAGCTTATAGGATAAGACATACTGTGTACACACACACACAAACATTACATATATTTTGAGTGAACTTATTTTTAATGATCAATTTATGTAATTATCTGTGTTTATTTCTATTTTGCTTTTTTTTATGAATAAGGGAATACTGGTGGCCTTTCCAGTTTCACCAGGACAGGTGGGCGAGTAAAGGCTCAGCCAGGAGGGGTGGGCTTTGCTAACAGCTGCCCGAGCGTCTCCGAACGAGACCTTACATCTCTGTAAAATTTTGGATTTGGAAATAAATAACATTTTTATTTATTTATTTGTCTTCTATTCACGAAGGAAAAACTACTTAGTCCACTCGAGTGGGTACCACCACCCTGCCTATTTATGCGTGAAGCAGTAATGCATTTCGGTTTGAAGCGCGCAGCAGCCGTTGTACTGTAAACGTTGTTGATCTCTTCGGGTTCCGGTAACCACTTAACACCAGGTGGGTCGTCAGATCGTGCACCCGTCTAAGAAGCAGGGTCGCCGATCCCCAATGCGACGACTGGGACGCGACTATTTAACGATTTCATCTCTCTCATTATTCTCCTCTTAATATTTCAGACGTTTCGAACCTTTTACAGTTAGATTGAATGCTTTTCCTCAATTAAATAGTACTCTGATTGTCTTATGTTTTATTTGGATTAGTAAACGCTTACGTCGTTTTTATACAGGTAGCTTGCGGTCATGCTAAGACCAGTGGCCTGTGAGTTTGGTTCACAGTTCCTTTATCATGATATATAGGTAAGTCCTGTCCGTCTTCTTCGGTGATATTTGCGCGTATTTGACCAATGGCCTCGCGTTCCATACGCTGTACTTGTTTTATTTAGAGAGTTTAATTATCTAGTCAAGATTTAAATGCACGTTGAAAATCTGCGCGCACCGGTCTGTCTTGAGGTCCGTTTCTTATCATCCACGCCGCGTTTCTTGGTGACAGCAGCAGTAAGCGCTAATAGCTGAAATGTTTCATATGAAACTCCGAGCTTACTGCTCATCGGCCCATCGACGTCTATAAAGCATTGTACTGTATGTAACATTCACCCCAGAGCCCACTGAGTTTCTCGCCAGAGAAAATAAGAAGAGGTCACTGTTTCCGTAAATCACCCACTATTTTTGAGTTATTTCTTGACGATACTTACATAAAACATACCTCATCGATTTATTGGCGATTCTTGATATATTGGTACCTACGGTTCTAGGGGAAATAGCCCATAAAGACAGTAGTACACTGTGTTTCTCGCCGGATCATCACAGTGGGTCGCGTTTCCGATCCGTTGGTAGATTCTGCGAAGCACTGCTCTTGCTAGAGCCAGTGTTAGTAACGCCTCCTCGTTCGAACCCCGACAGCCCACCTACACGCTAGGGTTATGCTGGCATAGCCTCTTAAGGCTATCAGCTTCGGTAGGAGAAAACAAGAAAAAAAAAATCTCTCCACAACTACCAAAAAATGAACTAAAATCACACACAAATATTGCTGCGAATTATTTGAGTCATCCCATACTCAGCCTTGAAACGGTGATATCATTGTTATTGTATTACAACTGTGCTGTTTGTCTGCTAATAATATTTTTCATTATTTATAAGAGTAAATAGGTCGCGCGTTTGAGACGTAGATACTTGAGGCTTTGGGAGTTTATGGATAGGTTAATCGTGGAATAATTAGAAACACGATCAGCTTAAATTTAATTAAACACATAGGATATTTTATTTTTATTTTTTTATTGCTTAGTCGAATGGACGAGCTCACGGCCCAACCAAGTGGTTACCAGAGCCCATAGACATCTACAACGTAAATGCCGCCACCTACCTTGAGATATAAGTTCTAAGGTCTCAGTATAGCTACAACGGGTGCCCCATCCTTCAAACTTGATTTATTTCTGTGCTTCAAACCGAAACGCATTACTGCTTCACGGCAGAAATAGGCAGGGTGGTGATACCTACCCGTGCGGACTCACAAGAGGTCCTACCACCAGTATATAATATATCACCAGGATTTTATGCAATCTTTATTGAAAAGGATTACGTTATGAGAAACGTCCTTAATTTCGAGAAAGTCGTCAGTAATATACTAACTCCTTAAAGAAAATATATTTTACAATGAGGTCTGTGTACTTAGTGCGAGTTTTTTAACTTTTCGATCGCGTAAAAGTTAACTCAAATTTGTAGCCCTACTAGCAGCAAACGTAGGGGCGCCGTGCCAACTCTATACAAATTTTAATTAACTGCAATCGAGAAGTTAAAAAACTTGCATTAAGCACGGTGTAGCCTCTCCTCTAATCTATATATTAATACGTGAAGCAAAAATTTTGTATCCCTTTTTACGAAAATTGCGCGGACGGAGGAGCATGAAATTTTCCACACTTATAGAGAATATAGAGAAGAAGTGCACAATGCTAATATTTTTTTTAAATAATGCATAAAAGATACTTTAAATCAATAAAGAAAACATTACACACACTGCATACCATGTATCTGACGTACACACGCATGCATACTATTTATTGTCAAACTTTTGTTCTTGGCGTCTGTGGTCAAATTGAGAATAGATTAAATATTGTTTGTCTTTATTAATATTTTTTTATAGATAAGCCTTGGCGAGATTTGTGATTATAGAAGTATAAAATACAATCATAATAGTGTACAAACTTACAATTCCAATAGTCGAATTTCGACTACTGCGGGACCTCTAGTACTTAGAATTACACATGGTTTAGCAAACGATATATAAACACATGGATAGAATATTGAGCCTCACAAAAAAGGGTCCTTTGTATAACCCGAGGTAATAAAAACCGAGTTATGACTGCATTTCATTTTCAAAGAGTTTAAGTCAAATCTTGAGTAATCATCACTACATAGTAGGTATAAAACAAAGTCGCTTTCTCTGTCCCTATATCCCTATGTATGCTTAAATCTTTAAAACCACGTAACGTATTTTGATGTGGTTTTTTTAATAGATAGAGTGATTCGAGAGGAAGTTTTATATGTATAATAACATCCATTAAATAGTGGAGAAATCAATAATAAAAGACAGTAGCGGGTCGCTAGTAAATAATATAAAGTTAAACTTGCAAACTAAGATTCATTTTTGTATGGAGAATCCAAGATGTGACGCCCCCACAAAAAAGAATCTCGTACATAAAACAAATTTAAATTACTTTCTAAGTAACAATATAAGACTTAGTGCTAAATATTGAATACCTACTATAGATTACAATAAAATCTTGCTTAAACAATATAAGACGTATTGACTCTCATTTTTTTTCCTACCTAAGCTGATAGTCTTGGAGGCTATGTCATCGTAACCTAATAAGTAGGTGAGCTCACGGGGCTCAAACTTGACGATGTTGCTAACACTAACACTAGCAAGAGCAGTGCTTCGCAGAATTTACCCCCGGATCGGAAACGCGACCCACTGAGAAAATGCAGCAGAAACTCAGTGGGTTGGATTTTCTCAACGCAATCTTATATGGAAAGGCCTCGATTCCACCAGTAATCTCTAAATCATAAAAAAAGAATTCCTATAACTTTTTAAATGTTTATACTATATGGGTCCAACATTCACTGCTTACGGGTAAAGGGAAAACCCAACATCATATGGAAAAATCTTACCAGACCGATACAATACAATGCAATACAATACAAAGTTATTTTTTCTCAAAAATTTTCTTAAAATCCTTTTGTGTCCGAAATTCCACAAATTTGTCTCCAGATAATGGACATAGGCCCGTCACATCAATCATGGTTTAAACTAAAATCGTAAATTGACGCGGTCACTAACGATCATCTCGTAATTTCAATCATAGTTAAACTCTATTTCTGCCGTGAAGCAGTAATGCATTTCGGTTTGAAGGGTGGGGCAGCCGTTGTAACTATACTTGAGACCTTATAACTTGTATCTCAAGGTGGGTGGCGCATTTACGTTGTGGATGTCTATGGGCTCCAGTAACCACTTAACACCAGGTGGGCTGTGAGCTCGTCCACCCATCTAAGCAATAAAAAAAAAAAAGGAACTCTCTTTCGGAGTTTAAGCCACTTTTTTTTCCTACCTAAGCTGATAGCCTTGAGAGGCTATTTCAGCGTAACCTTAACTAGTAGGTGAGCTCACGGGGTGATGCTAACACTTACCCTAGCAAGAGCAGTGCTTAGCAGAATCTACCACCGGATCGGAAACGCGACCCACTGAGAAGATCCGGCGAGAAACTCAGTGGGCTGTGTCTGAGGGTTATGCGACCACGAGGGAGCGAGTAAGCCATGACATACGATTTAGGCTGCTCTTTTCAAAATGGCCGCTCGAAATCAACAGACTGTTGTTTTGTTTCAAACTCAGTAAATAAATAAATTTTTAGACTAATGTCCAATACTGCATTGTGCAAGTTTCAAATAAATAAAAATAAACAAACTATCGAATTCTTTGGCTACCTTAGACCGATTTTTTTCCTTCATCTGATAATTTATAACATTGCCTTTAAACTTGCTAACAAATCGGTTTCTGATTTAGAAAAATTGAGAATGCGTGTTTTCCCTTCAACAGACGTAGTAAAAATTAACTTTTTTTTTTGCAAATAAATTCGTCTGTTAAATACAGTACCTACTTTCAGTTTAAGATCTGATAAAAGATTGAAAAGTATGTATAGACCGGAAATGGCTGCAACTCGTCAAAACATTATCTCAGTTTAGCTAAACTACGTTCGATTACGAATTAATATTACGAAAGAAATTTAATCTATGGATCAAACTTGAACTAACTTTGTTAATCTTTAGCTTAAACTACGATTGATATTACAAGCCTTATTTAGAGTATCAGTTATCAGTTGATATGTGGGCAAATAAATTTATTTTACTAGACCTTTTTCTAATTAGGACCTCTTGTGAGTCCGCGCGGGTAGGTACCACTGCCCTGCCTATTTCTGCCGTGAAGCAGTAATGCGTTTCGGTTTGAAGGGTGGGGCAGCCGTTGTAACTATACTTGAGACCTTAGAACTTATATCTCAAGGTGGGTGGCGCATTTACGTCGTGGATGTCTATGGGTTCCAGTAACCACTTAACATCAGGTGGGCTGTGAGCTCGTCCACCTACCTAAGCAATAAAAAAAAAAAATAACTATAATAACTACTGGGCCCCGTAGGAGTCGAAATTCGACTTTAATTAATTGAAATTATAAGTTTGTACCCTATTATGATTCTATTGTCAAAGACTATTATACTTCATATTATCACAGATCTCGCCAAGCCTTCACTTTAGACAAATATTAATAAAGACAAACAATATTTAATCTATTCTCAATTTGATCACAGACTATAAGCAATTATTAGATACATTAAACGACCGATTTCACTTCGACATGCTTTATTGCAATTTTCATTAAAAATTCATTTCCTTTGATGATGAGTCAAATGTCACAAACCGGCACGGGGCTGCTTGCTTGAAACCAAGCCTATTTAATACACAAAATATATTATTATCATTAATAATTTATAGCAGTTAAAAAAAAAACCTAAAACCCAAACCAATTTTGTTAGTAAGAATTACGTATAATCTATGTTAGTAACTTAAAAACCAAATCTAACATATCGTATTCTTGCATTAAAACTGCATAGTCTCAAAACTTACTAATTTAACAGAAGAGTGTTTTAAAAGTTTAACATGTGATATTTTACCAATTACATTATCTTTCTATTAAAGTAAGATAAAATTATGTATTAATTTTGTTAATAGTAGTCAAAATATAGGTAAACTAAAAAAAAAAAAAAAAACCTAAAACTAAACTACGCTTTTTCACAGTATTTATGAGAAAAATACTGGTGATACCAAATGATTCCGCATATTAACTCAATTTCGAAAATTTTTGTCCAAATTGTACAGTTTTAATGCGAAAAGACGATATAATACGTTGCACAGCGAACGAATATCGCATTCTGTTCGTGCATAGACAATTATGATAGAAGAAATACATAGTTGGAATGCTAACAATAATACCTTGCGAGCCGTCCATCCAATACAACGTTTTATTGGAATTTCAAGATTAGTTCACTTGTTCGCAAATCTAACCGCAACTAGTTTAATATAGTGACACAATAATTCCGTGAACTCTGTTCTTAGTTTACCTCGTCTTTGAACTCATTTCGTAACAAGGTCATAATTATCCTTAACACGACGAAAACCTTTGAATAAAGTATTTTAATGCTTAAGAACCGATGAAGTATTAAGCTAAAATATATCCTTGTGCAAGGGATTTTTGTATTTCATTATACGCCCGCAATGGATTTTTGAGTTACGTCTTTGGCGTATTGTGGCTTTTTTTTTATTGCCCTTGCATGCAGACGAGCATACGGCCCACCTGATGGCGAGTGGTTCCCTTTCGTCCATGAACTTCAGCAATGCCAGGGGCAGAGTCAAGCCGCTGCCTACCGCCCAAGCCGCTGCCTACCTTTGGCTTCGTCTGGAGCGCACGCTTTTTTTCCTATAAGGTTCACTGCAGCCACCATGGCGTGTAATGAGACAGCACGCCGGAGAAGGTACGAACAACGAATAAAAAAATAAAAATAGAAGGTTAAAGTCCTCGTGACTAAATGGAGAGATACCATGTCGGTAATGTTATATACAGATACCATGATTGTAAATACGCATTTTTGACGGTTTAAGAATAACGTTTTGTTACTATAGCTGCCGGGAAGGTACCACTGTCTATTCTTTCTGCAGCAGGTCTGCTTTGAGCGGCGTAGGATATCCTTAATACAAGGGAAATTCGAATCTGACGCTTTAAGGTGGGCATTGACGTTGCAATTAATATTTCTATGGACTTCCATGGTCGATAGCATGCAGCAAAGATGCGAATGTTGCGATGGATGTGTGGAGTAACGAGAATGGATAGAATACGGAATAAATATGTTAGAGGAAGTCTGAAAGTGGCACCTGTGACAGAGAAGCTGAGGAGTGCGCGTTTGGGATGGTACGGACATGAGATGAGACGAAATGAAAATGAGGTTGGTAAGAGAGTGTTAATTGAATGTGGAAGGATATAGAGGAAGAGGTAGACCTAAGATGAAATGGATGGATTGCGTGAAAGACGATATGGGTAAGGGGGGAGTGAGCGAAGAAATGGTATATGATAGAAGAGTATGGAAGGAGAAAGCATGTTGCGCCGACCTCAGGTGACTGGGAGAAGGGCAGGATAATGATGATGATGATGGACTTCCATGATCGCTTAACGCCATTTCTGCTTGAGGATCTACTTACTTGAAGAGGACAATACAAAAGCCAAAGAAACCTTTATGCAACATTCGCGATATTGACCCGAAAGTTACAGACAAGAAATGTATTTAAAAAAAAACAAGATATATGGAAATAACGTTTATGGTAATAACTAGATTCCCTTTAAAGGCATGATCCTTGAAGGGAGCCGAGGAAAAATGCGCAAATTGCAATCGCGTGTACAAAAACTTTGACTGATTTATAAAAAAGAGGTAGGTACAATCAGTTCATATTTTTGTCAGTTGTATCGACTTCTTGCCTGTTCCTGTCGTCAAGCACTCACGAGTTTCCTGAAGGGTAGGAAAGCCGTCATACTGTACGACTGAGATTTCTTCCTCCCATGGCCATTTCACTTCAAAAAGTCGTCGTGGCCTAAAGAATAGACGTCCGGTGTATTCGTATTTAGCGATGCAACGGTGTTCGGATCCCGCAGGCGGGTACCAATTTTTCTAATTAAATACGTACTTAACAAATGTTCACGATTGACTTCCACGGTGAAGGAATAACATCGTATAATAAAAATCAAACCTGCAAAGTTATAATTTGCGTAATTACTGGTGGTAGGACCTCTTGTGAGTACGCACGGGTAGGTACCACCGCCCTGCCTATTTGTACTGTGAAGCAGTAATGCGTTTCGGTTTGAAGGGTGGGGCAGCCGTTGTAACTATACTGAGACCTTAGAACTTATATCACAAGGTGGGTGGCGCATTTACGTTGTAGATGTCGATGTGCCCCAGTAACCACTTAACACCAGGTGGGCTGTGAGCTCGTCCACCCATCTAAGCAATAAAAAGAAAAAATAGGTGGGCCGCGAGGTAAGTAAAAATCGCAATTATCAACAGCAAAAAAACATATCACTCGAAGGTAAAAGCTTTAACGAATGAAACTTTATTCAAAAGCTCGCGTTGGCGGCCAACGCGTTTTTGTTTGCGCAACACCATTTACGTAAGCTTACGTAATGTACATTTACCTACGAAATCGTTAAGTAATCGAAGTTTTTATTCGTTGTCTGCACCGTATATATCCCCGGTCATCGTTCTCGTCGAACCCGTCGCTTGCGACGAAGTGCTCGACGAGTAAATTAATCCTCAGACACAGCCCACTGAGTTTCTCGCCGGATTTTCTCAGTGGGTCGCGTTTCCGATCCGGTGGTAGATTCTGCGAAGCACGGCTCTTGCTAGGGTTCGTGTTAGCAACGTCGTCAGGTTTGAGCCCCGTGAGTTCACCTACTAGTTAAGTTTCCGCTGATATAGCCTCTCAAGGCTTATCAGCTTAGGTAGGAAAAAAAAGCACCGTATATACATTACTGTAATGAGTTTCTGTATAAAACTGCTCTAGCTTACGACCTTTCAACACTTGGTATAAAGCGCTCATGTTCGAACTTAGGTCTTCGCATGTTTGAATCAAATTTTACCACCTACCTTATCAATATTGGAACTAAATAAAAAGACAATTCATTAACACTTGTGCGCACGACTGTCCTCTACAGTCGTAACCTAGTCATATAAATTCATTTACCTTTAAATAAAAATCTTTTTGCTTCATACATTGTTACCTTATTGCCTTGTCGAACTAATGTTTTATATTTGACAGACTACATTGATAATTTCCCGAAATTAATGTTGCCATTCGCATATATATAACTTAACATATTATTTGTATTTTAACGTGTAGGGTATGTTTATGTTTTTTAGAAAAACACGGCTTAAAAAATATTATGCTCAAGATATTAGCTTACGGCAGTTTTTCGTCGAGAGCATTCGCCCATGATGTAGCCATTCAGGATTCGATTTGGAGCTTATTTTGTTTAAGATTCTTAACTAGGAAATAGTAAGAAGGATGACTATTGTCTCGAAGACCTTTCTAAATTCGCTGTGACAGGTGGCCTGCATAGGCTCCGCCAGGAGTGTCGCTGAAGGAGGGACCTGACAGGTCATGGACCGTTGCTTCGTGAATGCATGTACTTAATGGACGGGAATCGCGACCCGCTGAGAAAATCCTGCATGAAACTCAGCGGACTGATGCTATGGGTTGGGTTTCACGTCGAACTCTGCAAAGGGTTCAAATTCCTGATTTCTTTTTAATTACATCTTATGGTATTTGTCATAACACAAGTGAATAGGTTATACTGGAAGAAGTCAAAGAAAACTTTTGAAAATATAAGTACGTCTTCTTCGGATTTCGAATAAAAAGAAAAAGATATGGAATGTACTTGAAAAACGGTTATTGACTTTAAAAAAAATGTACATTGATGAACTTCCAAAATAGTCTGATGCTGTAACAGTTTTAAAATAATATTGAGTCTAGTGTTTTGAGGCTAACTAAATAAGTTGACGAAGAGGGCTATTGATATATTTATAATTCGGAATTTTTATATTATCTGTGAATGAAAGAAACCTGTCACTGTCAATGGCTATATTATTATATCTTTGACGTGTCCCAGAAAACGATATTCTGACGTTTTTTTGGTCGGTGTTCGCGTTGTATCCGTGTAAACCTAAAAATATTTATCTGTAAAGTAAATAGTTAGTCTAACATATTGCTTTGTGCTGTACCTTAAAACCACAGATTCACGTCTGGAAAAACTGATCAAATTTATTTGTATTTAGATATTTTTTTCTTTCTAAGCACCTGTCATTTTTGTATATACCGTGACATTGGCAAAATCAATGCTTTAGGCGTTGGAGCCATTTGTCAATAAAACAAAAAAAAGTCTTCTTTAATCACATTAGTCTTTAAGCTAAGCTTCACTTGACTTACTAAAATGTAAAGGACAGTAACACGAGACAGAAACCTTATGATACCTTAAACCCCGATGAGTCATCGGGGTTGACGTCACACCGCACCCCTGCTCACCGGCCCCAAACGACGTGAACTTAATACCGATAATGCACGAAAAGGGAGCGGAATTTGTAACGACTACAAAACATAAAATATATTTAGCTTTGGGTGAATTCAAAGTAAAAAAAATGGTCCGGGTTAAATAAGTGAACCTTATTTTGCAGTTGTTTTCTTCATTTATCATTCTTAAATCAAAATTTCTCTTGTAATTATGTGATGATAATTGATGCTGTGTATAAGAGAAACGAAATAGCTCGCTTTGTCCTTTCCCTCTCTGCACGGTCGAGTGGTTCGCGAGACGCTCTGTCTATTTTCTCACTCTCGCTCTTCCTAAATTGTATCTTTTCTCTCTAGCCGTAACGAATCCGTCGCGAGTTAAATTTTACTCTCAACGCGCTTAAAGAAGTTCACTTCAATAAAAATTAATTGGTACCTAGGTAAATGACCGATTTTAAGATCTTTGGTTGTTTTTTTATGTTTGAGAAGTTACTGGTGGCCCGGAGACCTTTCCAGTTTTACCAGGGCAGATGGGCGAGCAAAGGCTCAGCCGGAAGGGGTGGGATTTTCTAACAGCTACGCGAACGCCTCTAAAGGAGACCTAGCGACTCAAGAGCAGCTGTTTTGCGAATGCATCTACTACTGCATCGAAATCGCGACCTGCTGGGAAGATCCGGTCAGAAACTCAGCACGCTGATGCTTGGGTTAGGTCATGGTCTTGTGTCATTTCAGACAGTAAAATAAAAGCCTTGCATTGTAAACAAAATGCTTCCGAAATAGTTCGGATATTCGAAAGATTTGTCCAAGAAATAGTATTTTGGCTTTTTTACTGAGCGACGAACGAACGACCCTACTCTTGCTATTTGGTTATCGAGGCCCATGGACATCAACAACGCAAATGACGCCACTCGTCTCGAGGCCTAAAGTCTCGCTTCTACGCGAAATGTACTGCACAAATGAAAATCACATTATTTAAGGCCTACTGTCTTTTACACCTGCGGCCTATGGGTTAAGTATACGCAACTGGCTTGTAGTGCCTTGCGCGTCCTATATAAGAATGGGTTCAGGGCAATTATGGGGCTGTCACCTTTTTGTAGCGCGTCGAGGACGCCGGTGTTGACGGCTTTGCTGCAATACCTAGGAAACGAGTAGCATCCCTGATGCGGAGGGTGCGTGGCGGCTCCAGCGGCTACCTGCAACTCATTGCGAACAGAGTGGAGATGGATTGTCCATTCTCCTTAACATGGAATCGTCTATATATGGCAGGACAAGTATCTCTCTCTCTCTCTGTATTTTCATATATGGGCAAAAATATGGTTTGAAATAACTGATTATTTTCATATTTATTTACCTTTTCATTCGAGCATTCGAGCATTTTCATATTTATTTAAACCTTCTCTGCACTTACACAAATAATTTAAGACCAAAATTATTCAAATCGGTCCAGCCGTTCTCGAGTTTTAGCGAGACTAACGAACAGACATTCATTTTTATATATAGAGATTTGTATATAGATTGTACTATCGGACGTCCAAAAAAACACGAACCTCAAAACATAGAACGTCTTGATTCTTATGTCACGTGAAGACGACAATCAATAATTAATGAAGCACGTAAATTGAGACTGATAGCTTTAGAAAACTGACTTTTATGCGTCTGCGGCGCTATTAGGGGACAGTTGACTCTATTTGGTAGGGTCTAAAGATGTTTTTCTGATGATCTGGAATCTAGGAACTGTGTTGTCGCCCACAGACGCCCACGCGGCATTCACTGCGGCAACCTTGGTGGACAATTGTAGCGTGTTCTACTCTGATTGCTTCCAAGGGCCCCTTATCCCCTAGGTATCACTTAAAGATGATTGGATAATAATTTAATTGTGTTGATTTTATTTTTCGGGGCCAAGGTCGGGGAGACATTATCCACTTGGGTTTCTTTCGGATAGTTTACTTTTCAATTAACATCTATCTAGGTACTAATGCATTTTTTTTTCTGGTGACAGTAGAAACTTAGAATAAGAAATATTTAATGAAATAATAAAAGATAATAAAATTTAGTTTTGCGGTTTCATTTTAGCATTTACATATTATGTCTACGCGATTCGTAGAAAAACCTAACTAAATAACTGGGAACAAATCACGCACGGTCATCCAGCCCAATATTAAGATTCCCTGTGTTATGGGTTTCAGAGACTGACATACTTACTTATATACGATTAACACAGATAATAAATACCTAACCATAGAGCAAACAAATCTGTTCATCATACGAATGTTGGCCCGATGTGGGAATCGAACCCACGACCCTCGGCGCAACAGTTAAGGCCTCTTACTGGTGGTAGGACCTCTTGTGAGTCCGCGTGGGTAGGCACCACCACCCTACCTATTTCTGCCGTGAAGCAGTAATGCGTTTCGGTTTGAAGGGTTGGGCAGCCGTCATAACTATACTTGAGACCTTAGAACTCATATCTCAAGGTGGGTGGCGCATTTACATTGTCTATGGGCTCCACTAACCACTTAATACCAGGTGGGCTGTGAGCTCGTCCACAAATCTAAGCAATAAAAAATAAAATAAAACTGCACCACAGAATCAGCCTATTTAGGCTTGCTTTTTATATTAAATACCAGCTTATATGTAATTAAATTAAACATCACGCGTACGGTTTTGTTAATGAAAAATAAATGTATTTAGCTCGGTAGTGTAGCAGAGTTCCGTCTCCTCTTCATCACATTTAGAACGACATGAATTCAGCAGCTTTTTTTTCTTACCTATATGCCAGTAGCCTTGAGGGGCTATTCTGGCTTTACCATAACTGCTGGTTCGTGAGATTCACCCTGAAATAATTTGCTAACATCTGCCCTAATAAGAGGAGTGCTTCGCGGAATCTACCAACGGATCGGAAACGCGACCCACTGAGAAGATCCGCCGAGAAGCTCAGTGGGCTGTGTCTGTGGGTTAATTTACGAGAACGATGACCAGCGCTTGTGGTACCTAAAAGCACCGTTATTGGATCGGGAAGATCCGTAAAGACGTGTTTTGGGTGACGTCGCTTATTTACCATTCTGTCTACAGGATCGGGTATGAGTCTATTCTATGTATTTATATATTTTGTCTTGCCACGATCGACTGAACTAATAGCCACGATCGACCGGCCGATAGCGATCTACCGCTCGACCATCCCTGCTTTACAGTTGCCGTGGTCATAAACAACTGAAGGGTTATTCATCGACATTTGAATAATGTGTTGACTATTGTTTGCTTTCATAGTTACTTCTTTCAACAATAGTTTTATTAATTTATACGACCCACAGAAGCCAAAGAAAATACCACCTTTTTATTTTTATTTCTTTTTATTGCCCTTGTAGGCAGACGAGCATACGGCCCACGTGATGGTAAGTGGTTACCGTCGCCCATGGACTTCAGCAATGCCAGGGCAGATCCAAGCCGCTGCCTACAGAAATTTGCCTATTTTCATAGGTTATCACTACATACATTCAATTCGTGAATCGTTGGATTTATTATATCGACGGGTGAAAGGCTTGAGTTAAGGGTTTGAGCGACATTTTTGCAGCTTTACAGGAGAGCCATTTAAGGTTGAAAATTTGGAAAAAAACATCATGAAAAGAAAACTCTATTTGAAGTTCAATTATTATAAACATCGAACTGTTGATGCTAATCTATACATATAGACATATAAATAAAATTGGAGTGTCTGTTTGTAATATTTAAATAGCCTCTTTTTACTACATGCATATGAATATATATATGGTATATAGACCAAAATAACATTTTTTACAATTTTTGTCTGTCTGTCTGTTTGTTCGGGCTAATCTCTGGAACGGCTGGACCGATTCTGACGAGACTTTCACTGATAGGTAGCTGATGATATAAGGAGTAACTTAGGCTACTTTTTTAGACTAGCTTCACCCCGCGGCTTCACCCGCGGTTATTGTCGTACCGCGGGACTCAGCTATCAGTAATAAAATTTAATGTTTCCGAAGCGAAGCGAGGGCGGGTCGCTAGTACCATATAAAACGCACCTTTAATTAAAAAGATAAATGTCGCGTGTGAAGCGAAATGTCGCTTAAACCTTAACGCAAATAGCCTTTCACCTATCGATTTTTTTTTATATTTACATAAAAAATTAATATCTGAAGAAATCATTATGATGTATTTGTTTGTAGCAGTCAACTTTTCCCCATCATTTCGGTCAAATTTTAATAGAAATCGCCATAAACGCACCAGGTGTAGAAGTGATATAACCATAAAGGGTCCTTGGTGAGTGGCGCCCACGGGGTGACCTCATCCGTGAGTCAACCGCGGCCCGCCCGCCCACGCCCAGCCCAGCTTGTTCGAAGCCGGTTCTTGTTGCTCACTTAGAGGCTTTGGTAATGAAATTTTCAAAATAGAGATTATTGAATTTACTTGGCTAGTAATGCACCATTTGTATTTCCACGATAACATTTTTAAATTATTATATGTGAGATCCTTTATTTTATTTTTGTGTGTGTTCTTAATCTAATTATTTAGGTACCTACTATATCATAACAAAAATGAGTAAAGAATTCCATAATTTTGGGTGCTAATCTGGGATCATGTAATTAATCAAGAATTGATTGCAGAAGTCTTACATCATCTTTTGAGCTTTATAATTATTGACTACTAGCTGTACCCGTCCGCTTCGCTGGGCATTTAAAATTAACATTATTATTTTTCACCCCCACAAAGATTCTTATCATTAATGCCCCCGCAACTAGTGTAGGGAGTCCAACACTCATATAAATATTAGCCTATCCATTAAGTACATTTATTTTCTACATGGATACCAAGTTTCAAGTCAATAGGATGCACGGTTCAGTAGTTATAACGGAACATCCGTAAAAACCACTGTAGATTTATATGTTAGTATAAACTAGAGGTCCCGCAGTAGTCGAAATTCGACTATAATTAATTGGAATTGTAAGTTTGTACACTATTATGATTGTATTTTATACTTTTATAATCACAAATTTCGCCAAGACTACGCTATAAAAAATATTAACAAAGACAAACAATATTTAATCTATTCTCAATTTGACAACTGACGTCAAGAACAAAAGTTTGACAATAAATAATAGGCATGCGTGTGAGCGTCAAATACATGGTATGTAGTGTGTGTAATGTTTTCTTTATTGATTTAATGTATCTTATATGGATTATTTAAAAAAAAAATAGCATTGTGCACTTCTTCTCTATATTCTCTATAAGTGTGGGAAATTTCATACTCCTCCGTCCGCGCAAATTTCGTAAAAATGGACACAAAGTTTTTGCTTCACTTATTAATATATAGATTCCCGTTAAATCGTCAGCACTATTTCTTTTTTGATCTAGAGACATATTCTCCTGATCGACAACCAAAACACTCTCCAGACTTGCGAATACTGATGGTAGGACGTCTTGTGAGTGCGCAAGGGTAGGTACTATCAACCTTGCCTATTTCTGCCGTGAAGCAGTAATGCGTTTCGGTTTGAAGGGTAGGGCAGCCGTTGTACTGTAAAAACGGAAACCTTTGAACTCATATATTAAAGTAGGTGGTGGCATTTACGTTGTAGATGTTCTCCCGAAACCAATTATCTTAATAACCATTATCTCGTCCATCCATCTAAGCAATAAATAAAAATATAGTTCTCCTGATACATAATTACATGTGAATTTGAGCCAGTTCAATAATGTCATTTTGAGAATCGATAATTGTTTAGGTTGCACGTCGAGCTCTTTGTCGAGTTTGACGAATACGGTTACCGGGGTCCCTTAAGCCTTTTTCTGATTTTTTAATTTTTTTATTGCTTAGATGGGTGGACGAGCTCACAGCGCACCTGGTGTTAAGTGGTTACTGGAGCCCATAGACATCTACAACGTAAATGCGCTACCCACCATGAGGTATAAGTTCTAAGGTCTCAAATATAGTTACAACGGCTACCCTACCCATCAAACCGAAACGTATTACTGCTTCACGGCAGAAATATTCAGGGTGGTGGTATATACCCGTGCGGACTCACAAGAGGTCCTACCACCAGTAGCCTGTTCCTAGTGATAGAGCTGAAGGCGTCTAATGCAAAAGTTATGGATCCGTAAGGACCTGGGTTATGTAATCTAGCCTTGCGTTATGCCAGTAAAAGATTTACGAAGAATAAAACAAAATTGTGAACGTGATTGTCATGGCACGTTTTTCCCTGATATTGGAAGCTGTACGTGAAGATGTAGGCGCCTTTTACCTTAAAATCGAATAACGGCCATCTATATATTAATACGTGAAGCAAAAACTTTGTATCCCTTTTTACGAAAATTGCGCGGACGGAGGAGTATGAAATTTTTCACACTTATAAAGAATATAGAGAAGGAGTGCGCAATGCTAATATTTTTTTTAAATAATGCATAAAAGATACATTAAATCAATAAAGAAAACATTACACACACTACATACCATGTATCTGACGTACACACGCATGCATACTATTTATTGTCAAACTTTTGTTCTTGACGTCTGTTGTCAAATTGAGATTAAATATTGTTTGTCTTTGTTAATATTTTATACAGTGTAGTCTTGGCGAAATTTGTGATTATAGAAGTATAAAATACAATCATAATAGTGTACAAACTTACAATTCCAATTAATTATAGTCGAATTTCGACTACTGCAGGACCTCTAGTAAAAATTAACTTACGCATTAATTTTCGAAAACCTCTACTGCTATTTTTCTGATTATCCACCCGTAATGTCGTTCTTTTTAGTTGACTCCCTCCCTACCCCCATTTTGAGTACTAGAAAAATACTATGAACTCGCGTGTGATGGTAATACAGCGCTGGCTGTCTCAAATGCACGAAAGTCTTTATTCAAGTTATATTGAAGCTTCGACCTCACGTCTCAACGTGACTTATTAAATTGTGACGCTGTGGTTTTGGTTTCCGAATGACATTTCAACAACGGCTTTCACCAATTAGACAATCTAGGACTGTTCATGGTCTGAATTTTACCAAACATTTTGCCTTTTCTATACATATACCTATAAAATACTATAAATGAATTGCTGTTCGTTAGTCTCGCTAAAACTCGAAAACGACTGGACCGATTTGGCTAATTTTGGTCTCGAATTATTTGTGGAAGTCCAGAGAAGGTTTAAAAGGTAGATAAATATGAAAATGCTCGGAATTAAATAAAAATTAAATTTTGTTTTCCCTTTGACGTGTCCCCCGTCGGACGGAGATTCCTTTTGTTTGTTTTAAGTTTATTTTATACAAAAGCTTAGGACTTTTATTTATCGATTGAAGCACTACGAAGTCTGCCGGGTCAGCTAGTTTCTTTTAAAATACAATCACTCTAGACGCTTCGATACAGTATCGTGCATGAAGCATCCGATCCCGGGGGGACATATCGGTTTCCCGTTACCATAGCAACGCTCTACGTGACCCAACACAGGAAATCAATAAATGAAACCCAGTATTTGACATGCGCGAAGCCAGGAACCGCGCATGGAGACTAGACTATGTCCTAGCTTTTGAAGTAGCGGCCGGGTGAAACTGTAATGCCAGTTTTAACTGTCCTTAACAATGGTTACCAATGATTCTGGAGGTTGATATCGAATCCCGCAGGCGGGTACCAATTTTTTTCATGAAATACGTACTTAAAAGATTCAGGATTGACTTCCACGGTGAAGGAATAACATCGTGTAATAAAAAAATCAAAACCCGCGCAATGATGATTTGCGTAATGACCACCCTGCCTATTTATGGTGTGAAGCAGTAATGCGTTTCGGTTTGAAGGGTGGAGCAGCCGTAGTTAAAAGAACCTTAGAACTCGTGCCGGTGTTTACTTTGTAGATGTCTATGGGCTCCGGTAGCCACTAGGAACATTAGGTGGACCGAGAGGCTTAGCTTCGCCCTTGGCATTGCTGATGTCTTTGCTCGTCTGTCTACAAAGGCAACCTTAAAAAGTAAATAACATAATGTATAATAATATTAAATGCAGTGGTTTCGTTTTCATGGCAAACATTTAAAATGTATTTATATGAAAAACGTTGATGCCTACTGTTGAATTTGAGCCCCGATACTCTCTCTCTCTTCCGAGCTATTTATCCCAGATGGTGGTGGTTTAGCTTTCCTTACTTTATTCTTTCACTTCGCTCTGTCTTCGACATCCTCGTCAGCAACATCACATTCCCTTTTATTCTTCAAAACTACATCTTTCCACCTTGCTCCATCCATATATCTATACTAATATATAAATCTACAGTGGTTTTTACGGATGTTCCGTTATAACTACTGAACCATGCATCCGATTGACTTGAAACTTGGTATCCATGTAGAAAATACATATACCTACTTAATGGTTAGGCTAATATTTATATGAATCTTGGACTCCCGAATAATAATGACAATAAGTAATAAAGTTAATTTTAAATGCCCAGCGAAGCGGGCGATTACGACTACTTAGTTATTATATAAATCTAGGACCAATTTTTCCTTGAACATTATACGTCGCAGTACTTATCGATTTGTGGTACGGAGTTAACCTTTTCACTGATATTATCAGCTTGTGTGTATGTAGGAGGGTAATGAAGGTTTTCTACTAAATTAAAAGGACACTACGTGTTGATTCCGTTTATTAAACGTACTGTAAATACAGGACAGAATTTACATATATAGTAAAAATATCGAAGTTATTAATATAATACTTAAGTTATTATCAGTAAAGTTACGAATTGTTATGCCATGTCTTATAGCCATGGGAATTGGTCAGTGTCGGACTGTCCTCACGGAAGAATTATAAGAATTACTAGAATTGTGCATTGTCAAATGTATTCAGTATTTTATATTTTGATGTTTCATTTTTAATTCATACTTATTATTGTACGGGTTTTAAAATCAAATTTCTATTCCATTTTGAATTTGATTGCGGCTTGTCATCCATTTTGAATGCGCGCTTACTAGACGGCGCTAAGGCATATTTTTTTTTACCTATCCTGATAGCCTTGAGATACTATTTCAGCTTCACCCTAACGTGTAGGTGAGTTCACGGGCTCAAATCGGGAGTGTTGCTAATACTGGCCCTATCAAGAGCAGTACTTCGCAGAATCTACCACCGGATCGGAAACGCGACCCACTGAGAAGACCCGCCGAGAAACTCAGTGGACTGTGTCTATGGGTCAATTTACTCGTCGAACCCTTCGTTAGCGACGGGTTCGGCGAGGACGGTGACTGGATGGCATTGATTGCACACGTGTTAAAACCCCTTTGCGTTCAAACTAAACATTGATTAAGTAGTGTGCTTAATCAGTTGTTGTGGACCCGCCATGGCAACTCTCCAGCCCTAGTATTGATCACACCGGCTGCGGCGTACACAGAGACTATTTACTACATTATATAATTTAGCTTTATTTAACCCAATGCGACAGTTTTATTGCGAACACGTAACGTCTATGAGTTTTAGATTCATTGTCTTGCTGCTGGCGGAGCGTATAAAACACTGTGTTTTTATGAGTTATTTCATCTTTAGTCTAAACATATAATTTTGGTATTACGAAACACACATTTTTCCAGAATACAATCGTTATGAATGTGCAATACTCTTTTGTTGCATAGACGTGTTAACGAATTCATCGTCGGCAAGCGCTGGTGTTAATTGGTTGTAGAAGCCCATGGACATGATGACGTGACATGACAAAGAATTATATTTTAAAACAGTCCAATTCTTTACATCGTGTAGGTTGGCTTTGCAGCATAAATAGGCTGGATGCTGGAATACAGCACGAATACCAATGAGGCGATCTTAGTACGTGAGACCCAGAGACCACTGTTGTTCCTTCTGCAGTGATTTTGCTCGTCTTTTACGAAACCCACCTTAAGAGATACACTGATGTAATTCATCACTGCTTATGTTAAAGATGGCTCTCTGCAGTACAAGCATATGGTATTAATGACCTCATGTCCTTGTGAACGGTGACGGTACTTAAACAAAATGAATGCAATGCAGTGAGTTAATTAAAGAACAAAAATTAAAATGACTGGTCTTATCGCCTCTCAGCGTGTTCACGAACAATTAAACTGGTGCCGCGCGGTACGGAGTGCTGAAATCGATGTGGACCATTGCTTCTGTTGCATCGACTAACATGCTATGTGATTTCAATCATAACATGCTATGCGACCAACGTCACGCAACAAGCCCCTCCCTAGACGAAGGGAGCCCATTCTGGAAGTAGGGTATATTGTAAAAATGATATCTGGTAATTTTAGGAATTAACGAGAAATTATAGTTCGGTAAGGTAAGCAGAAGAAGAAAGAGTCAAAGACAGAAGTCCAATACGCTGTCTGGACCAGATACGCTCCACTCTTGACTCTTCAGTCCACGATGCCATTAGCATTGCTGAGGATAGGCAGGACTGCCGCAGGATAATACAGGAGAAATTTATCAAAAGTGGCCTGAACCCTCAGCAGTGAGGATTGTTGACCCAAGGAGGAGGATAGTTTGGCAGGTTGTAAAGATAATAAAGTCTTAGTAAGGTAAACATATTTAATGCTATGGAAGCTGCTGACGTAAATATTATGCTTCAAAAATATGTTAAAATAATCTCAATACATCGTGTCTCGAGCATTGTCTCCGCGTAATAACGCATGGTTCCGCTCGCTACAGTTACTAAACTCTTGCACTATTGTTATATTAAAAGCATAAATTTTAATATGCTTGATAATCGTGACATTCGCTTCGGTCTATTGGCTAGCCGAGAAGACAGTTTCTTTTCATCAATAAATGTTAATGTAGCTCTGAGAGTACCTACACACACACAGAAGCATTCGGGTAAAAATATGATCGAACATTTTTTTATTTTACTAATATTTGTCACAGAGTTTATGTAGGTAATTAAAATATAATTGAATCGCTTAAGCTATAATTGAATTGGAATGCTCTGCCGGATACAGTGAGAAGTGCTCCAACTCTAAACTGTTTTAAAATAATGGTGAAGGAACACTACTTATCTGCTTAGTGCTGTTTATTTGCATCAATATCATTTATCATTTCCATACTGTTGATTCATTATGTGTATGTAAGTATATTAGTATGTATTGTATGTAAGTATGTATATTGGTATATAAATCAGTTAACTATATATTTCATATTATATGTAAACAGTATATATCTGTTTATTGTATGTATACATTTTCTATAATAATGTATTGTCTTTAGTACACCGCAACATACCTACTATATTTTTATATTTTCCAAAATTTCTGTAATTTAAACGGTCGTCTGGAAGAGATCGCTTAGAGAGAGCGATAAGACCACCTAATGTACAAATGAGTCGACTATTATCAAAGCCGGCAATGTGACTTTTGGACAATTATTGGTAAATCAGAAAAATGAATTATTGACTTTGTATTCCATTGGCAGTCACAAAACTCTTCTGAACGACATCTTAGATAAATAACAGGTTAAGTATTAACCTTTATTTAATGCAGGTTTTGAACCGTATTCTTTGAAGGAAACGATTATATTCAAATCAATCTGTATTGACATATCAATAACATTTTTTTGTCCAAATGCACAGATTGCCACCTTTGATAATAGACGACTCA
This sequence comes from Bombyx mandarina, assembly GCF_030267445.1. NCBI lineage: Eukaryota > Metazoa > Arthropoda > Insecta > Lepidoptera > Bombycidae > Bombyx > Bombyx mandarina. Next base: position 7,475,434 of record NC_143226.1, read on the forward strand.
AATGTATCTGCTTTTTGACTGTGTTTTGGTGTGCAATAAAGTGTATTCTCTTTGTCTCTCTCCCTCTCTCGCTCTCTCTCTTTCTAAAATATAGAAATTCATGTGATACGCTCACCTACACAAAACATCCTATGATACCCGGCGAACCTACCCAAGTATAAGATGAGCGAGCTACTTAACTATGAACAGAATTAGTGATTTATAATATTCAACTGTAATAATTTGACAAATTCTTATATTTGGGTGCGATTGGGATTTGGGAATTTACTCAGAATCAATTGAACATAATTTTATAAGAGGTACGCCAGATTAAAAAAAAAATTGCGACTGATTCTAAAGCGATGTTGAAGACACCGTGAAAAGTAGGGTAATTGAGGTAATTTTGTCACAGCCGAATATAATAGGGGTGAGGGAAGCTTCTCGATTATGTTGGCTCGGTCACCTCTGTGGCTTGGAAGAAGGTCAAGCCATAAACATTAGTTTCTTCCGAACAAATGTCCGGTCGGAGGGCCAAGATAGTGCTAGCTGAAGCTGAATTTAGAAAAGATCTTGCAGCCCTTCGATACCAAGAGAAAGTGGCATTCACGGAGACGAAAAGATTCTAACTGTTGGAGGTCAAGAGATTTAAAGAATATTCACGAGAATTTTTAACAAAACAAACTTAACGGATAACACACGGCCCCAAAGCTTGACGCAGCTACGTAATGAAACAATCAATAAAGTTTGCCTTAATGTTACTGGCTGTGTCGCTACATATAACAGACTTCATAAACAGAGAGTGTAGCGTTTAATGAATTGGATGTGAAGCTGCTTTTAACAAAATTAAATTATATATTGTGGTATTTTTAAATGCACAAGGTTTCACACTTTAATTGACATGTGTACCAAAACGGTACCTTGAATTTCCAAAATAAATTTCAATGCTCTTTCTAGTTGTAAGTTTTAAGTAGTTATTTAAAGACTATGATAGTCGTTATATGAAGTGAAGGAGTAAAGTCAGGAAAGCTGAACCATCATGTGGGATAAATAGCTGGGAAGAGAGAAGAGAGAGAGAGAGAGTCGTTATATGAATGTGATATCTTACGTCAGGTTGGGAAGCGCCCTTGGGCACGCGGTCAGCTTCCGACATCTGCGGATATTCAAGAGCCACAGACCTCGCGCGCCCCAGAGATTCGGAAACATCATATATGAGGTTCGGTTACCCTAAAAAAAAGGGTTGGAAAGTGGCGCTCAAACGGTGTGAATTCCAGTAAGCATCGTCAAATGGATCATGAACTAGTGCTAGTCAATGTCATAATGTAATTAAATATAAATAACTCTCAAGCCATACCTCAGAGTCGTATATTTTGAGAAGGACAATAAATAAATTAGAGTAAAATAAAATTAAAATCTTTTATTTCGGGACATCATAGTCTCATAGTGTGTGAGTATCACAAATAACTTATGAAATATGTTAGTATTTAAGTAAATCTAAGTTATCAACAATACCTCGACATCTCAACTACAGAGTAATAGCCCGTTTTAGTATCTAGCTGAAGTAAACAGCAATAAGATGGAACCAAACTGCTCATTTCCAATTGAACGCTTCGCATAAACACAACCATTTGAGTTTCTCGCCGGTTCTTCTTAGCGCTTTCGATCGGGCGGTAGATTCTGCAAAGCACTGCTCCTACTAAGGACAGTGTTAGCAAACTCTTTCAGGTTGAGCCCCGTGAGCTTACCACCATTCAAAACGGAGCTGGAATCGCCCCTTAGGCTACCAGCAAAATGGTAGTAAAAAAAGAACGCGTATTCATTACGTGACGCTATTTGGGGCCAAAATAAACGACGAATCTTACTGGTGGTAGGACCTCTTGTGAGTCCGCGCGGGTGGGTAACACCACCCTGCCTATTTCTGCCGTGAAGCAGTAATGCGTTTCGATTATGAAAGGTGGGGCAGTCGTTGTAACTATACTGAGACCTTAGAACTTATATTTCAAGGTGGGTGGCGCATTTACGTTATAGATGTCTATGGGCTCCAGTAACCACTTAACACCAGGTGGGCTATGAGCTCGTCCACCCATCTAAGCAATAAAAAAAAAAACTTAGATCTCATAAGGATCTCTAACGAATGAATGACGTCATGCATTGCTATTGGTACCTATTTTAATATGTTAGAATTGAATTTATTGAGTGATTTACAACACAAATAAATCAATAACGCCTAGTTCACGAAAGTATTGATTGAACGGTTATTAATAATAATTTTAAGCTAGTGTCTTGATTATTTTCTTCCATTTCATTAGCTTTTTTTCGGGTAGCAACATAAACAATGGCTGTTTCATTTGTGGATTTTTTGAAATATTACCATAATAGGTTACGTAACGAGTGTTTACCTAAGAAAAGTCCATAGTTGGCAGAGTTAGAAACGTTCTTTTTTTAAGGAAGGAAGAATTGCTGGTCCCCCATAAGCCTTTCAAGTTTCCAAGACCAAGACATCTGGGCGAGTACGGCCTCAGCCAGGAGGGTTGGGATTTGTTAACAGCTACCCCAACGCCTTCGAAGGAGACCTAACGGCTCTAGGGAAGCTTCTTCACGAATCCATATATTACCGGATCAAAACCGCGACCCACTGAGATACTCAGCCGGCTGGTGCGTTTGGAGAAACTTTGTAATTCACGCTCATAGCCTGCGGTAGTTCAATTCACGAATTAAATTAGTTACGCTCCACTTTTTAATAGCGCAGTAATGTATTCCGAACTTATAGTATTATGGTAATATCCATTTTTGTACGTACCTATATTTTCTTTTAATCTCATTTTTCGTAGAACCAACTTATGTAAATATTGTTGGTGAGTCATTTCACAGAATTAATGCTCCGCATAAAAGTACCGTATTTCAAGCGATTTAATGAAATCAACACCTTTTTTTTCTGGTATAATGTTTGTAATGTTTTACTAATAATTAGAATGTGAGCTCGTTTTGTTTACTTCATTTTTATTTTATTTTATTTATTTATTACGCACACAATACACATTACAAACTAAGAAGATACTTACACTATTAATAACAAGTAAAAAATCTGGTTAATTAATAAAAGGTTTTGCTGACATTGCAAACGTTCTCGCCGTAACTGGTCGTATGGTGTCTTGTGAGTCCGCGCGGGTAGGTACCACCACCCTGCCTGTATCTGCCGTGAAGCAGTAAAGCGTTTCGGTTTGAAGGGTGAGGCAGTCGATGTCTATGAGTTCGGTTAACCACTTAGGTGAGCCGTGATCTCGTCCATACATCACAGAAATAATAAAAAGTCGCATACGGTAGGTAAACTTTTAGACTACGAATTTTTATTTAATCCTGCATTATACTAGGATTTTTAGCAATACTTTTGCTCTACACGTCTTGGTAATTTAGTGGTTAACGGAACCCAGAGGCACTCAACCCTTGAGGTCGAAGTCTCAAATGCGCTCTATAGCGGTCGGTTAACTGTCACATAACAAAGAAAACTATCATGTTCGCAAGTTAATTTCTTCGCCCCGATAAACAAAATTATACAAGTTTATTATCAAAGCTATTACAACAACCCCCCTAACAATCTCCCCTTATATAATTTGGACGCAGGCACGTGCAGGGTAAGTCAGGGGGCCACAATATGTGTTTTCGTGTAACACGAAACCACGGAACTCAGATCTCGTTTCCGGACTGTGCACAAATAAGCAAATATTATAACGGAACGAAATTTCCGATCGTGCGATACCGCCCTCGCCGCCGCGCCGCCTTACCCCCCGCTGAGACAGAGCTCTCTGAGCGCAAAAAAAACACGCCCTCAGCGCGCGCGACAACGACCAGTAAAATATTGCGAGTCTTAGTTTAACTGTACGATTCTCAACTCATTTTGTATTTTAATTTAATTATTGTGTCGCTTTTATAGTAAAACCTCATACCAAATCAGTGTAAGCATTATTTCTATATCATCTTCGCCAACAGCCCGAAATACGAACTCACAAAAACTCACAAAAGCCCCGTCAGTCGGACTTGTAGTGTTAAAATATGTATTTATTGTGTTTAATGTATTTGCTTTTTTTTCCGTAACTAAATAAATGATTCTGCGAGTAAAGCTTTTTGGTATAGTTTTCAATTTTCATAATAAATTCAAAAGTCCCTACCTATTCGTTGGTAGCCTAAAGCTATTCCAGCTACGCTGTGACGGACTTAACCTGAGGGAATTTGCTAACAATAGCTCTAGCAAGAGCAGTGCTTCGCAGAATCTACCACCGGATCGGAATCGAGACCCGCTGAGAACATCCGACGAGAAACTCAGTGGACTGATGCATGGGTTAAGTTGCACGTCGAACTCTTTGCTGAGTTCGAAGAGTACGGTTACCGGGGTCCCTAAGCCTGCTCCTAGTGTTAGAGCTGAAGGCGTCTAATGCAATATTGATGGATCCATAGGAACGTGTCTAGGCCGTCGACGGTGACGCTGAAGCTGGATCAGGATTTGGGGAGAGAGCCTTGTATAAACTCAAGGAATACACTGGCAGAATTTTACGAACCATCCTAGAATTATTCAGACAATTGATTTCGTCTCCTGCAATACGCTATATTATGTATATAGCGCGTTCCCCGTGCTGTTAGTCACATTGCAATGCATACATACTTATGGATGTGCATGTCATAGATATATTGCATGAAAAGTGTAGAAAAGCACCACGCCGCGTTATTATTAAACTCATTTAATATTAATCCAGATTGGTTCAAAACGATAATTTCTCAGCTGACGTCTGCTAATCTCGTTTTTTATCTTTTTCATTGGTTTTTTTTTATGTCAATGTACCATAGAAACATCTGGAAGACTCATTGCGGTCTTTCAGGTTGTTTTAACAAAGTAAGTGGACCTTTTTAGGTCTTATTGGTACTGGCTTCTGAAATTAACTTCCTTTGAACAGGAAACATAAATTAATAATGATATTTCACGGGTCTGCACGTACTAATGGTGTTCCCTCCCATGCAATCAAGTAAAACAGCTTTTTTTTCAAAAATATTTTATTGGCGGCTCTGCCTACGCGTCGGCGATGGTCACCTCAACCTCTACACCGGGCTCGATGTTAATTGAGGTGATCTGTTTCACGATTTCAGAGGGTGAGTGTAGGTCGATCACTCTCTTGTGGATTCGCATCTGAAAACGATCCCAGGTCTTTGAACCTTCACCGCAAGGAGTTTTCCGGGTGGTGATACGCAGAATCTTGGTTGGCATGCGGACTGGGCCCTGGAATTAAAGATAACGGAACCATCATTAAGTATTCATTATAAAAATGATTTAGTAGTTATAATATGATACTGTCAAGTCCATAACGAAATTACAAGTTTTACTTTATGTACTATTGACAGAATGGATCAGCAAAGCCCATTTAGTTACTAACGGTTCCCACAGAGCTAAGAACAGTTATATAATTATGGAAGTTTTTATTTTTTGCTTAGATAGGCTTTTTTTTTCACAGCCCACCTGGTTTTGAGTGGTTACTGGAGCTCATAGACATCTACAGTGTAAATGCCGCCACCCACCCTGAGATATGAGTTCTATGGTATAGATACAACGGCTGCCTTCAAAACGAAACGCATTACTGTTCACAACAGAAATAGACAAGGTGGTGGTACCTACCCGTGCGTACTCACAAGAAGTCCTACCACCAGTACCAAACAATAAAATTTGACTATCTGTCTATAGAACAATTTCACCCACTCCGTGAAGTCTTCCTGTTATATCCAGAAAATCTGAATACAATGGCTCAATGGACAGCAGATTCCTACTCATACTTTTCTACAGTTTCTTATATTAATTACAGCTATAAAATGTAGCTACCCTATGAGCAGAATACAATACTAAGTACTTGCACACTGCACTTTGAGCAGTCATTTCTGTAGCGCTTACATGGTGAACACAACATTAATACATAATGTAGTGTCTTCATCTAAGCGCAGTAGACCCAACAGACTTATTACTACGAGTACCTTATGTCTTTTTAAGACATTTAAGTCTACTTATAAAGAAATTCAACCAATTCCCTTACATTAGTAGTCAGACATTGATAGAAAAGATTTAATTTAAATTTAAAATATTATAATGTTAATTTTAGAACAGAGTAAAAACTTATTTCAAAAACAAATCGACGCTTGAAAGGCAAACGTGACTAAGGGACAATAACTGCTTTGTACATAAATGATAGGCAATAACCATATTCAATGCGCAAAAAAAAATATTTCTAGGTCTATTAAAATGATTTCAATCCTACAGCTAGATTTGTCAAAATAGAATTTGTTTCAGGTATTTCAACTTTAAATTAGTCTAAAGTTCACCCATTGTCGCTTAGTCACGTTTGCCTTTCAAGCGTCGAAATATATAATAATGCTTTATTCCAAATTATATTATTATTTTCATTATTTGACAACTTCAAACAATACAGTTCAGAGCAAAGATAAAAATAATAAATGAGAATCTACACTGTAAGATTTTTCATTAGGTCTATGACAAAAAAATCAATGACAATTCTATATGCTATTAAAATTCAGATAAATTACCTTTACACGCAGCTTCTGTTTCTTGGCTCCATTGATTAGGTCAGCACAGACCTTCTCGAGCGAGCGCACATTGCGAGAAGTAAGAGTGATCCTGATGCGGTGGATAGGGGAGACCTCTGCCTGGGGTTTCTCGATGTCTTTGCCTGACACTACAGCGGCTGCCTGAAAATACACAACATCTTATTGTCACACCAGTTGTTAAAGACTAGGGTCAGTTATTATTAGGTATTTCATTGAACCATACAGGTTAAAATTTTTTTTTTTAGAATGGAAATAAATGGACTACAGTCACAGAAGGTGGGAACTGATTCATCCTATGCTTAGTCGTTATAAAATAAATTGATCATATAGAGGGATGAAAGTCTATTTGGTTTAAGCGACATTTGAGTCGTCTATTATCAAAGGTGGCAATCTGTGCATTTGGACAAAAAATGTTATTGATATGTCAATACAGATTGATTTGAATATAATCGTCTCCTTCAAAGAATACGGTTCAAAGCCTGCATTAAATAAAGGTTAATATTTAACCTGTTATTTATCTAAGATGTCGCTCAGAAGAGTTTTGTGACTGCCAATGGAATACAAAGTCAATAATTTGTTTTTCTGATTTACCAATAATTGTCCAATAGTCACATTGCCGGCTTTGATAATAGTTGACTCTATATTTATTTTTATAATTAATTAAAGGAATCTTTATTTGGTATTAGCATCAACAGTCTGTTTTGAATTGAACTTCGTTTAATCATCCAATCAAATAGCTGAAGACGTTTTTTTGTCATGATATTTGTTCCAAATTTTAAACTTTAAATGGGTCTCCTGTAAAGTGGCAAAAATATCACTTAAACCAAATAACCTTTCACCTATCAATATATAAGTCTGTTTATCCTCCTCTGTGCATTCCTGAACTAATCATTTGATCATGATTGAATGTAGGGAAGTTGTTATTAGCACTCCAGGGTAGGATTCTGTCTTAGTACCATCAACAAGCAATAGATGGCTCATGAGTAGTTTATACTATAATTATTCATGCTGTTAGAGTTACAGCAGACTGTGACCAAGTTTCACTGATAAGTAAAAAACATATCCTCGTTGACTCACGGTAGTACCAACTAAAGGCGATTGATTGCATGGTGTGATAATAATTTCTCTCTACCATTTATAAATTGTAAATTCAAGTCCTGTGGTGAAGTTTGTTCTGTTTGAGCATTAGATCCATCGCTTATATATTATATATTACCAGTATTAATGTTTAGTTTAGACGATAAAATGAAAAGGCAAATTTAATTCAATGCCCGTACAGTGTACATTTTGATAGAGCGGACTCATTAGAAACTCCTAGTTTAAAACTACTTAGTTCCACTTGTGCTTTAAGAGGTACATACAAAGCTTTAATCTACACATGAAAAATGTATTAGAAAAACTTTTGTGGCGCCAAATGATAAAACTGAACAAACTAAAATTCGATACATATTTAAAAAGTATGAAATGTAAGAAGCCCTAAGAAACATAGCTATACTTCATAATCAATTAGCAACAAATAGGTAGGAAAATTATAGGCTACCATTGCATTGTTAACACGTGTCGACATCTAACCTCAAATTATTTTGTTTGTACTTTAATAGTAAAGATAAATTCTCAAATTCGTACATGCATACTGAATTGTGGGAAGGTAACTTACCATGTTGCTTGTTGAATTCCGGCCGAGATAAACAACTTTTCAATCAAAAATTGTTCAGCGCTGAACCGGAGAAACCTCACGTTTCAGTAACTTTTGAAAGAGAACTAGAAACGTCAAATCTGTCAATTGGTGTATTTCTGACAATTTTGACATAATTTTTTGTCTACCTTGTCCATTTAACTAGGCAAAAGGTTTGAAATCATAAATCAATCTACAAATTGATTTCATTGAACCACTCTTAAAATTCGTCGTCGTGACTGACTAGGGCCCCTAGGTTGCTCCGCCAATGAGCAGCATAAGATGATAGGGTATACCGTGGACTTTGCTCTGTTAGGAGAAAGGAAACGGCACCTTATAGACGTAGTCAGCTGCCTCCAACAGGTAAGTTCAGGAATACTCTCGAATTAGTCTTCGTGTGAACCACGAGATGGTCGAGTATCTCCATATGCGTCGATACAAAAACAAACGACCCACAAAGACGCCCAAGTACCGCTGTTCTGACGCCGTAGTCGAAGATATCTCTGGGCCGGGGCTCCCACGTACCATCCTTTGGAATGAACTTCCCCTCCACGGTGTTTCCCGAGCGCTATTACATACCTTTCTTTAAACGAGGCTTGTGGAGAATATTTAACGGTTGGCAGCGGCTTGGTTCCGCCGCTGGCATTGCTGAAGTCCATGGGCGACGGTAACTGTGGTGACTTACACATGATTGCGTAGTTCACAAGTCTTTGTGTGAACGGCGCGAGGTGCGCCGTCGCAGTTTCCTGCGCCAGTCGTCCGCAGACCTCTGACCGCGAAGCTCACGTCACATTTACTCGCACACGCCTGTCTCGATTGACTAAGTTTATGTTGAATGTTTAGTGTGTATAGTTTTGAACCAAGACTCACGCAGAAGACCCCATAGTAACCATTCACCAGCAGGTGGGCCGCATGCTTGTATGCCACAAGGGCAATAAAAAAAAAGATAAGTACGAGCTCCAAGTGCCAAACCGACAAGGTGTTGCACATCAATGAAACGAGTCGCAGCATTTATTGTCGAATGCCAAAACCCAGTTCGAATATTGTCAAAGCACCTAAATAATCAATAACCTTAGTGCAGTACCCTTAGTGTAAATACCAATTATTCTTTTTATTTTGCAGATACACAATTTCTTTTTATTGTCCTTGTAGGTAGACGAGCATACGGCCTACCTGATGGTAAGTGGTTACCGTCGCCCATGGACTTCAGCAATGCCAGGGGCAGAGCCAAGAAATGGAAACCACTTTTAAATGAAACAAAACTTAAATCTAAATATTTAAAATCTTTACTTGAGTAGACACTAAATATGAACGTTAGATTTTACTTTTTATTTAACAATATGACATGTACAAATACAGACAATGTTTAGCTACTTTAAATAATTTAATTTTCTTCAAGGTTCAAACATTGTTGAGCATTATATTCTTGACTTGCTTGTCGAATTTCCTGTAAAACGTTAAAGAGGTAACGTTTGAATACCAATATTTTATTCAACAAACTTACCAACAATAAAATCCTATATGTTTGACTGAAGGTCAGAGATTTTCATTCTAAAAGCTTCTAAATTTCGAGTGAATAAATTCGAAAAAAAAAGAACTTATAAATTAGAACAAGTGTTGGACGATGAAATAGAGAATGTACGATTATATCTCTATTTTCCTTGGAACGAAGATCCATTAAAAGGGACATAAAGATTCTGAGCATGCTCAACGATATTTCAGATATGTTTGAGCAAATTCGTATTTAAAAAATGGCTACCCAAACCCGAAAATACACGCGTAAACGCAAAAATTAATAAGAAGAAATCTTGGTTAACTCAAATTATGAATATCGGTGTAATTTTTTTTATTGCTTAGATGGGTGGACGAGCTCACAGCCCACCTGGTGTTAAGTAGTAACTGGAGCCCATAGCCATCTACGACGTAAATGCGCCACCCACCTTGAGATATAAGTTCTAAAATCTTAGTATACTTAAAACGGCTGCCATCACCGTTCAAACCGAAACACATTACTGCTTCACGGCAGAAATAGGCAGGGTGGTGGTGCCTACCCGCGCAGATTCACAAGAGGTCCTACCACCATCACAAGTGGTCCTACCACCAAGAATACTGATTTTGTTAAAGAGAGAGCACAGAACTTACGGTGAAGTAATTTGATCACCGGGTAAATGGAATGGATTGCATATGGCGTCAGCGTACAGAGCGTGCAGCCTGCGCAGCGCCGTCCTTACTTCGGCATCCCTGATGTTACTGCCGCTCGGCGACGTGGAGCTGGTCACCAGAACCAGTTTGATACGAGTATTTGTGACGTAGCCGTAACTAAAAAAGATAGTTTATATATATGCTAGGTAATGATAATAATAGCTAATGATTGCTGGCAGTCCAGTTCCATTTTTAGAAAGAAATATCAATGTTCGGCCACATTTAATTGCGTACAGATAATTAAATTTATTTATATTCGTTACTCGGCTTGATTTAATTTAGATCGGTTAATTTAGTTTAATTTTACATTTTATGAGTATCTGTGGAAAACAGTAATCCTAAATACAAGTCCCGCAGATCAGTTCGGGCAGTGGTTGTGTTCGTTCCTGAATTGTTAGGGTTCGCAGTGGTGAGCCTCTCCTCCAGGGCGTCCAGCGCCGTGTGCACGAGCCACTGCCGGGACAGCTCATTGTCGCTGCTGGTATCGTTGCCGATGCCACCAATGTACAACGGCGAATTCTGAAAATAATACAACCAAAGGAGTTACGTTAGAATGATATTGCTGAGAAAAAAAAACATAAACAATTAACCCCTAAGGTAGACTGTCAGAGAATGCCTATGGCATTAAATCCGCCTTTATACTGTCTAGTATATGAAGTTATAAATAAATAAATAAAATAATACAGAATATAATAGGGTTATTAGCATGAACGAGGAACTTTTAATAACTCCCCTCTTTAAAATAGTAGCGATGTATTCTTGTGTAGATAATTACAGTTATATTATAACTTATGTTTTCAAATTATTATATTTTTATTTATATTTTAGCGGTCTATATGTGAGTGTCCACTGTATTGAAAATATAAATTCTAGTTTTATAATCATTACTGTAACGTATGTAGTTCATTCAAATAAATTACTTAAATTAACAATATTATCAATATAATATGGTATCAAATTATGCACACCTATTTTACTCATGTGCAATTTTCATATTAGGCTGAGTTTAATCCTTTATTATTACATCATATGAATGGGTACGCATGAGCACATGCATGAGTTCGGCCGCTTTTTGCCCATTTATCCTTAATATCCGTAATTCCTTTGTATGCTTTCAAGTTCAAGTTAGCATTTCTAGTAAATAATATTTTTTGCAAGCACTGATACCAATTGTACTAAATAGTGTTAATCTATATTTGTCTTAATATTTTAAAGTACTGACTGAGACTGAGACTAAGTTGAGTTAGTATTTTTATTTACTGCTTTTGTTCTCGTATGTTCCGTATCCCTTCGCTTTATGTATTGACGACATTGTCAACTTTGACGTAGCCAAATGAATGACGTCACTAATGAGTTTTGATAACAGTGTTGTTTTGTGGATTTTCTTTGAATATTTTCAGTCATTTTTGACAATTATGATAAACATAAATCCCAAAGACTTAAAAACATTTTTTCTTAGTTGCAATAATGAAAAGAAAGTGTAAAAACTTACATCTTTTCCGATAACAGCAACACACACAGCCATTGTAAATCAATACATCTGAAATCGGAAACAAAACACAGAGTTGTCACTCAGAGCTGCCACCTTGACAGACTAAAACTTTACCCGGGAACGTTCGGAAGTGCGTAAAATTATTTTTAATATACACACAGATGTGTTAGCCGACAGCAAGAGCTTTCGATTGGCACAACAGGGTTACCAAAATGTACGGAGTCGGGACCACCGATTCTAATTTAATTTACGAAGTAAATGACAAAGGAGAGCGAGTAGTCGTGAAATCTCTTGTGTCGTCGCGACGGGCATTCATCCGCTTCACGAACCGTTCCTCCAGGCCAGTGGCGGTCTGGTGGAGGGACTTCCAAGGTAGGAAGCAGCATTACATCAATCTCGACCCGACTGACTTTTTCGATATTAATACGTTTGTCACCCATCCTTGGGAGTTTTCTGATGCTGCAACCACAGACGTCTTCGTGATAAACAATAAGGAGATATTTCGACCACCTCCCATTGTCGGTCAGGTCTTGTTTAGGACTAATTGGAATATTACTGTACCGGTGCGACAGCTGAGGAGAGTAGCCATGTTATGTGTAGCAGTGCGGTTGAGGAATGTGGAAGCTGTTGATGCACTTGGCCTCCCTCGGGTTCTAGCCCAGGAGTTGCGAGAGATGGTGGCAAAAATCCGGAGGGAGCTTACTTCAGCACGTATACCTTAATGGTAGTTTTAACTGAGTCGACAACTGTTTTAATGTTGTTCTTAACTGTGTATTGTGTTGATTTTTATCTATTTATATTTGTACCATATTTTAATGATAATGAATGACTGTTGATATTTAAGTGGAATAACTTTTTATATTATTATTATAATTTTTTTGTTATCTACATAATTTGTAAATATAACAATAATTTTTATTATAAGTTTAGTAATTTTATGATAATGGACATTTCCATTTTTTAATTGATTAGCAGAACCACGTGGATTCTACAGATCTTTACTCATTCATAGGATAGGTGACAATATTTGGAAAATAGTAATAATCAATGAATATCTCATTCACTGCCTCCTAATTATACAGCAGTTTTTGCTCATGCATCACTATTAAGTATTATTTTTCTAATAAAATTAAAAAAACAATACTTTATCATTAATTCTTCCATGTACTTTTTAATGTCTATTTATAAAAGTGTGTTGTGAGTAATTAACATTATAAATGGTGCACAATGTGCAGGTTAAAAAATGTTACTAAACATATTTTATATCTCTTTATAACTATAAGCTATGGCTCACGGGATGGACTAGTAGACAAGTTATTGACATGTCCATCGGTGATCTATGTACTTACATAACTCATAAAATTATAATGCCATTTAAGTTATTAAAGGAATTTTTAGGTCTTTATATAAAGCCTATGTCTTTCATTACATTATTTGACTCATAATATTAGTTGTCAATATCAGCAAACCAAATTAACTATTATTAAGTGATCCTGTCATATATTTTTCATGTTACATAAAAACATTACCGAGCCAACTATAGTGTAAAAAAATATACATAATTTTGCTGAGAGATGTATTATTTGACATCAATTTACTACCAGGTCAAGGTTCAATTGTATATCTTCATATACCCACAGACCAGCATTCGAAAGTCTAGTTTTACTTAGAATTAGCCATCAGAGGTTCTTCAGTTTTGTTTCTATGCCAGTAACGGTGTATTTCTAGGTTTTTATTTTATTTTATATTCTTAAAGTTTTTCTTATACAAGGGAGCTAACAACTGGTATGTAAGCACCAGTTTGATTTAGGATCAAAATAGATTCAAGCAAGTCACAGTGAGTAGAGGGCTTATTTAATTTTTATTGCATAGATGGTGGACATGCTCACAGCCCAATTGGTGTTAAGTGCTTACCGGAGCCTATAGACATCTACAAAGTAATTGCCGCCACCCACCTTGAGATATGAGTTCTAAAGTCTCAGTATAGTTACAACGGCTGCCCCACCCTTCAAACTGAAACGCATTACTGCTTCACGGCAGAAATAGGCAGGGTGGTGATATCTACCCGTGCGGACTCACAAGAAATCCTACCACCAGTAATGACAGTTAACCCAGCGTCATAGGGCGCAGTTGAGACTTCGGCCTCAAGGGTTGAGGTGGATAGCGACATTCGTGTCTCTGGGTTCCGTTAGCCACTAAATTCTCGAAGTGTATTTCTAGTATCTAACGAAGTTACGTGTTTATATGTACTAGAGGTCCCGCAGTAGTCGAAATTCGACTATAATTAATTGGAATTGTAAGTTTGTACACATACTATAATCACAAATTTCGCCAAGGCTACACTAAAAAAAATATTAATAAAGACAAACAATATTTAATCTATTCTCAATTTTGACCACAGACGTCAAGAACTAAAGTTTGACATTAAAAAAATAGCATGCGTGTGTGCGTCAAATACATGGTATGTGGTGTGTGTAATGTTTTCTTTATTGATTTAATGTATCTTTTATGCATTATTTTAAAAAAATATTAGCATTGTGCACTTCTCCTCTATATTCTCTATAAGTGTGGAAACTTTCATACTCCTCCGTCCGCGAAATTTTCGTAAAAAGGGATATAAAGTTTTTGCTAAAAAATTACGGCAATATAACTTTTTACGTGCGTACATAAATAAGTCGCACACGGTTTTATTTTCTTAAATTGGAACGTTTTTAATTATCGGGTAATTGTATAGAGTACTAAAGTACACTAGGTCATTCGAACACACAGCGGAAGCATAACCAGATTAGATTTAAATGTAAAATGTGTTTTGTTTTTTTTTCCACAAAACATGACGCTTTTTGCAGTCGCTTGCGTCATTCCGATCTGAATTATTCAATGCAGCAGTACTACATCATACATTACCATAAAATTGACCAAGAAATTGTGGATTATGATAACTAACCCAACGGGATTCGAAGGAGACTCTATTAATTTGAATTTTGTTGTTTGAATATTGTTATTGCTTTTGTTTCCCGGATTAGGTTTTATGGTTTGTCCCAGCACCCGTGTAGAGGTCATGAGAATGATATCGGCAGATATTTGTGTTAAGGTTTGAAGTACTTTAATTATCATCGGCCCGTATCTTTAATGCTTGAAGTAAATCTCTCATAGTACGCCACATTTACCTGGCCTCTGTATTCGCATCGAACACTTTATTGCCAGTAGTACCAGGTCGTCTGTTCCTCTACTTCTTCTCAATACCGCCCATCATCTCGTCTTTTTTATCCTTTCAATGGATCAAAAATCATGGACCTTATATCTTAACACTGTCTATCTACATAAAGCTAAAACAAGCAGTTTTGTGCTTAATGAAGATATTGACAAATAATAAAATAATGCGGCTTTTATTACGTTGTTTGATTTATAAGATTTAGTTACACCACACGACTAGTAACGACGTTGAGAGAAAAATCCGTATTGATCGCGTGTCTGTGTGGCCTAAGTTGAAAAATTAGCATAGGAAGATGCCTTTGTAAGGTAAATACCTAATAAATAATGTATGAGTTTCCTGAAAATTTCCACGTGTCGCCACGCCTCGTAGGGAGCGAGACCCGGCTGTTGTCAGGACAACGCCTAATTATAACGACCCCTTGAGAGATCGAAACGAAATAACAGCTTTTGTGGGTGGTATGATATTAGGGTGAACATTGTGAGTTCGGTGTGAAGTTAGAAGTAATATCACGGAATTATGCTCAAGTAATTATTGTTCAAGAGATCGCGGGATGTCGACCGAATCTCTGCTTTTTAGTCTAAATAGGTTTATGTGTAGGTCAAGAGGTAGGTATTTGAGAGAGCTGTTATCAGTTTGTCATTGAAACATTTTTTGACAGTATCACCTTCAAAAAGTCGAATATGTAAAAGTAGAAATCAATCAATCAATTAGCCTTTTAACCTGAACTTTTTGTTTATGACTAGCTGACCCGGCAGACTTCGTATTGCCTCAATCGATAAATAAAAGTCCGAAACTTCTGTATAAAATAAAATTAAAACAAACAAAATGAATCCGTCCGACGGGGGACACATGAAAGGGAAAACAAAATTGTTATTTTTATTTAATTCCGAGGATTTTCATATTTATTAACCTTTTAAACCTTCTTTGGACTTCCACAAATAATTCAAGACCAAAGTTAACCAAATCGGTCCGGCCGTTCTCGAGTTTTAGGGAGACTAACGAACAGCAATTCATTTTTATATAGGTATATAGATGATTTATTTTTTACAGAATGTCTATCGGTTCAGTGTGCCTATAGGCATAGGCCTTTTCTAACATCTTCCATTGCTGTCTATCTTTAGTAAACCCCCTACCAACCTTTAACTGTATTTGGGTTATATTTTCACTAGCATGTCCATTGCAACATGCCATTCTTTTGATGTTTCTTTTACTTCATTCGTTTTTGTTCCCTTGACTTACATTTTATTATTCAATATACATTTACACTATAATTTAGATTTTCAAATACCGAAAGATATTATTCGTTTTTTCTGTATTACAATGTTTTCATCAGAATACACAGTGGTGTGATCGCTCGCTCGCGCTTCAGATAAATACCGAGATAGGTCATATGCGCGGCACTTTGGCGTAGCTTGCCAATGCCGAGCCTGGATGATAGGAAGGCATCAGTGTGGGTTAAGTCTAAGTCCATTAAAATAGTACTATAGCAAGTCATCTTTAAGATCTAGGAAGGATTTACAAAAAAACTTTAGTCCAAACTCTTGTCAGAGCAGTGAAAGGGTCGTGTTTCGTTTTCAATTAAATGTAACGGACGTGACGTCAGCTGCCATGCCCTACCGCCAGCCATGCCGCTAAGCCATGTTAACACGCCCCCTTCTGCCACTGCCACTAGAGAAAGCCAACGAAGTGGGGATAGTGTTAATAAAACAAGCCTTGCCAGCCATTTCTACCCGGCTCCGGTCACCGTCCTCGTCGAACCCGTCGCTTGCGACGAAGGGCTCGACGAGCGAATTAACCCATAGACACAGCCCACTGAGTTTCTCGCCGGATCTTCTCAGTGGGTCGTGTTTCCGATCCGGTGGTAGATTCTGCGAAGCACTACTCTTGCTAGGGTCAGTGTCAGCAGCACTCCGGTTTGAGCCCCGTGAGCTCACTTACAAACGTTAGGGTGAAGCTGAAATAACCTCTCAAGGCTATCAGCATAGGTAGGAAAAAAAACTACCCGCTTTCTGCTTTCTCGCACAAATAAAAGAACTTGTCGTTATGCTGCTGGTTTTTTTTTGTCGCATCATTTGCAACATAAAGGAAACCAAAATGAATTTGTTTATCACAGAAAATATTATTGTGTCAATAATATCTTACGTATCAAGGTATCTGGTTAAAAGAAGTACTATGTTGTGTAATCGGTAGGTACTCTAGTTGAGATAAGCGACGCTCCGCTATGGCAGCGGCGCGGCGGCGGTGATACTCATTATCCCGTGACTAAAAACTCGTTGCAAGACTATCTTTGTGCTTTCCTGTTTCGATAATAGGATAATACAGTGCAACTATAACGAACCTCAATATAACGACGTCCTCGATTTAACAAATTCTTCGTTATCCTCTTGAATTGTCCATAAGAGTCAATTTAAGAGTCATTACTGGTGGTACTAGGCTGCACTAAAAGTATCGGGAATGGAATATTTCCACTGTTCCTGTCATATTAAAATCTTTTTAATTGAAAACTCCTTGGTTTTAAAAATCGAATACCATTTTTTTTTTTTTAAAAAGATTATCGGTCTTGTCACGAGGTTTTGTCAAACTTGTTTAGTCGTTGAGAAAATGGAATTGACTCGGGAAAATTCAAGAGCGATGATTTATTATGACTTTCGAAGTGGTTTAACACAAAAACAGTGTGTTGACCGGATGATTTCTGCATTTGGTGATGAAGCCCCATCCAAAACCACAATTTATCGCTGGTTTGCTGAGTTTCAACGTGGACGTGTCAAGCTCAGTGATGATCCCCGTCAAGGTCGTCCAAAAACTGCAGTCACCCAAGAAAACGTCGATGCTGTGCGTAAGCTGATTGAGGAAGATCGACATGTGACATACCGCGAAATTCAGGCAACTTTAGACATTGGCATGAGTCAAATACAAATAATCTTGCATGAACAATTAGGTGTAAAAAAGTTGTTTTCCCTATTCTATATATATAGAATTATTAGACCATCCGCCGTACAGCCCCTACCTAAGCCCTAATGATTTCTATACTTTCCCTAAAATAAAGAATAAATTGCGTGGACAGAGATTTTCTTCACCTGAAGAAGCTGTGGACGCCTACAAAACGGCCATTTTGGAGACCCCAACTTCGAATGGAATGGTTGCTTCAATGATTGGTTCCATCGTATGGAAAAATGTGTCAAATTTCGCGGAGAATACTTCGAAAAGCAATAAATACATTTTTAAATATTAATGTTGTGTCACTTCGTTAATTCCCGAAATTATCAGTGCCGCCCTCGTAGGCCCTCTTGTGAGTCCGCACGGGTAGGTACCACGGTTACGACCACCCTGCCTATTTCTGCCGTGAAGCAGTAATTCGGTTTGAAGGGTGGGGCAGCCGTTAACTATACTGAGACCTTAGGACTTATATCTCAAAGTGGGTGGCGCATTTACGTTGTAGATGTGTATGGGCTCCAGTAACCACTTAACACCAGGTGGGCTGTGAGCTCGTCCACCCATCTAAGCAGTAACAAATAAATAAATTAGTGTATACTTTTACATTGCGAAGATTTCTTGCCAACAACCTCTTTATAACGAATTTTCAACTATCAAAAAAATTGTAAATATCTAATTAAAGCAATTTTGTCAATTCAAAACCTCTATATAACGTTACCACAAATATGACCTTTAATCCCATAGTAAGTGAATCAGTTGCGACAGGTTTGAGAAAAACTGTTATCTACCTACCTAATTGTTTTTAAATAGAAAACACCTACAGTAATTTGATAAAAATGTGTTTACATTTATTTAGTTGTTCATTATAACAAGATGAGTACATACCTACTTAATGTTGAGGTGAATAAAACTATTATTTTTTTACGTCGTTATAACAAATGGTAGGCCAATCTAACTACTATAACAAAATTCAGTTTACCGAATTACTTGATATACTAACGAATGTGTACTTATTCCCTTCCGATTTGTCATATCGAGGTTGCACTGTAGTTGTCCAATGTTTGGCTTGTTGTCTGAACGAACACCACCCAATCTCTTCCTGAATGTGGTAAAGGCGACTAAGCGATTCCCCGGAAAATGAGCAGTATCATGCTTTGAGAATTATACCATCGTACTGCAAACAAAAAACGGCATGCACCGGTGTTAAGGCATATTGTACTTACGTCCGGTTTTGAAGGGTGAGATGGTCGTCTTCCAATTAAGAATTCGCCTATGTTTCTAAGTGGGAGAAGGCATTTAGGTTATGATGTTAATTTATGTGTTTGAGCTCGTAAACCAACTAAAACCACCCATTTATGGATGCACGTGGGTGTTTAGTAACTTATAAAGCTTATAAAAGGGTTGTGATTAATGTGTAAAGTTGGTCAATCTTCAATAAGGGTAAGTGCAATGTTAGCAAAGTCCCATACTGACTCCATTAAGCTCGCCTACACTTCCAGTGCAGTTAACACAATCGGTACAGCACACGAGGTTACTATATAGCAATAGGTAGGAAAAAAGTAGGTCCAAACCTACGAATAAATAATAAGTCATTTATTCGTAGCTCCCACCGTTTATTAGTCCATTGTATTTTTAGATATTTTTCAATGCAGGCAATACCGCTAGATATAGCTAGTGTTGTTAAAAAAGGGTAGCGCATTTATATACTTTTGTAATGTGAAGTAATTAAAATGGATATATGAGTCGTCTATTATCAAAGGTGGCAATCTGTGCATTTGGACAAAAAAATGTTATTGATATGTCAATACAGATTGATTTGAATATAATCGTCTCCTTCAAAGAATACGGTTCAAAACCTGTATTAAATAAAGTATTAACTTAACCTGTTATTTATCTAAGATGTCGTTCAGAAGAGTTTTGTGACTGCCAATGGAATACAAAGTCAATAATTCGTTTTCCTGATTTCCCAATAATTGTCCAAAAGTCACATTGCCGGCTTTGATAATAGTCGACTCATATGTATAATATTCATAAACAATTCCACAGTGCCAACGTTAAGACCTAAATGTTGATTAATATTTAAGTAAAACCAATATATAATGTGCCAAACAAACTAATATTTATTATCAATTTTGTAATGATGTTTTTATTGATTTAATTAAACGATTATCATCAACTATGGAAACGGCTATATTTTAGAAATTGGTGTATTATTTTTAAGTGAGTCTCAAATCTCATATGAATTTGATTATTAATTGTGTCCGGGCTGAACCCGGCTCCTACCTAAATGCGTCTACCACCCGATGTGAATCGTGACCCGCTCCGAAGATTGGGTCTCAAAGACTCACCTGACTGATGCCTGGCATCACGGCATTCACAGTTACATCGATACAGTGATCTGGGATATGAAAAGTATTAGCGTTAGTATTAGTAGAGTTTTAATAGAGCCAAGTGTGCTTATAAGACCTCACATATTTCATTTATTATTTTTAAAACATTAAAAAAACCTATGTCTTTTCACTTGAATTTTTAAAAAAAATATAATGATGACATGAAAAATCTAGCAGGGAAATGTATATCGTAGGTATGATGCTGTTAGTCACAATAAATACTTAAATAGTAGGTATTTGTAGATACACATTAGGGTTGATCGGATCGATCGGATGTGATTACACATCGGAGATGACTTTTTGACTCGTAGTAATGGTTAGTATTATATAGATTTCTGTATAGTAATAATTCTAATCATTATAAATTTTTACTAGATGTACATCTACACGATTTAAAATGAAATTAGTTCAATATTTCGGTAAAAAAGGCAAAATTAATCGACAAATTAATTTGTGTTGAGATATGAAAATAATATTTTTTATTTAAGCGTTTATGTATTCTATTATCTATACTTAGTCTGGCCATAAATACTGTTACAAAGGAAAACAAAAAAATCTATGGCAAATACATTTATTACTTTTACAGTGTGTTAGTTTAATACATAAATATAAAACAATTTAAAGTATAAAAAGCTTATTCGAAGTGGTCTCCATTGTCTGCAATACAGTCCTTTAAACGTTGAGGCCAGTTATCAATAGAACCACGCACTCTTTCCATGGGAAAAATTTTCACTGCTAATCGTACGGATTGTTTTAGGGACTCCAAATTATCATGGCGTTTAGAGCAAGCCGTACTCTCTAAAACTGACCATAAATCATAATCCAGCGGATTAAGATCGGGACTAGACGACGGCCAGTCTTCAGCTCTGATGAAGTCCGAAACGTTCGTTTCCAACCAAGACTGCGTAGACCGAGCTTTATGGCCTGGCGCCGAGTCTTGCTGGAAGGACCATTCTTGATTATTGAACATGGTGTTGTTAAGGGGCTTCACTACATTCTCAAGAATGGTATCTTGATACACTTGTGGAATTCGACTATAGATGGCGTTGCTCTTACCGGCGTAACATTACTTTTGACGACTTGTGAGAAGTATTTATTGTAACATGTCGGTCTTCGGCTATTTTATAATTAGTTGCCAGAATGCAGACATCGTGTATAGATATAATACTCGTAGGATCTGTTTAATACCTTTATAAATTTACTAGCCATACTCACCCGCTTCGCTGGGAATTTAAAATTAACATTTTTATTTGTTGTCATTATTATTAGGGAGTCCAACACTCATATAAATATTAGCCTATCCATTAAGTAAAGTTCAAGTCAATCGGATGCATGGTTTAGTAGTTTGAACGGAATATCCGTAAAAACCACTGTATATTTATATATTAGTCTAGATGTAACGATAATAATAAATTAAGTTTTAGAGCGGTATGAATATTGCATTTTGAGAACTTCTAAGTACATTTAATGTGTAATAGTTTTGTTTTACTAATTTATATTATACCTACTGTAAATACCTATGTTATGTGAAAAATTATTGTTTGTTATTGTAATATTAAATTTTGTAATTGTGTATATGTTTTTTTTTATTTTTTTTTTATTTGAGTATTTTAATAAGTGTCCAAAGTTCAATATCAAATTAAATAACTGAGAACTACTCACGCACGGTCGTCCTGCCCAAAAATTAGGATTTCGTGTTAAGGGTACCGGAGCCTGCCATACATACGTTTAAATATACACATATGTAGTTATTAAACACTCGGACAAAGTGCAAACAAACCTACTCATCACATTCGTTTTTTCTCCTACTTATGCTGATAGCCTTGAGAGGCTATTTCAGCTTCGCCCTAAAATGTAGGCGAGCTCTCGGGGCTCAAATCGGAATGTTGCTAACACTGACCCTAGCCAGAGTAGTGCTTCGCAGAATCTACCACCGGATCGGAAACGCGACCCACTGAGATGATCCGGCGAGAAACTCAGTGGGCTGTGTTTATGGGTTAATTCGCTCGTCGAGCCCTTCGTCGCAAGCGACGGGTTCGATGAGTACGATGACCGGTGCTTGAGGTACCTAAAAGTACTGTTAATGGATCGGGAGGATCCGTAATGACGTGTTTCGGGCGACGTCAACTGTTTAGCATTCGGTCTACAGGATCAGGACCAGTGTGATGTGGACCCTGTTGGCCTTCGTTACCTACCGAGGGGTAGGGCTTCAATTTTAGAAGACCGTAGTACGGAGCGGCGTCTCTAACCGCTGCGGACGCTGTTTAGGGTCAACACCAGACCGCGACTCAGTTAAAGCATGACAGCAATGTAAACAGTAATCTTATATACAGTGTGGCCGGAACATTGACGTCCAAAAAAAAAATTTAGGTCCTTCGTGTCGTGGGGTATCCGAATCACCCCCATGTATGTTCCGCGATTTTTTATAGTTTTCGAGCTATGAATTTTTTTCTAAATGCTGTTCGTTAGTCTCGGTAAAAGTAGAGGACGACTGGATCGATTTGGCTAATTTTGGTCTTGAATTAGTTGAGGAAGTCCAGAGTAAGTTTTAATATGAAAATTCTCGGAATTAAAAAAAATTTTGTTTTTCCTTCGAAGTGTCCCTCGTCGGACGGATTCCTTTTGTTTGTTTAAAGTTTATTTTATACAAAAGTATAGGTCTTTTACTTATCGATTGAGGCACTACCAAGTCTGCCGGGTGTTATAATAGTACGTTATAAAATTGTCAAATAAAAATCATCGCATCACTATAAAAAGAATAATTTATTAGAATCACAATGTAGCATTGGTCCGCTCCGCGCGGTGCATGTGCGCGACGGCCGCTAGGGCTCCGCCGGGCACGAAGCGCACGAAGTTGTCGGCGGCGACGGGGCCCAGCGCGTACAGCCCGCGCGGCGCCGCCAGCAGCTCGTGCGTGCCCTTGTCTATGGCCAGCGGGTTGGCGCGGCAGTCCACGGGCTTGCTGCGGTCTATGCCGAAGCCGATGCCGTCCGATAGGGCCTCCGCCGCGCAGCACCGGCCCTCGCCCCCGCACTCCGCCGGAGCACCCCGCTTGCCGTTCAACTCCGTGTGGTGGAAGTACCTCGACCTGCAGTTCTGTAGACTCTGACCGACGACGGACTTCAAGTGGTGCCAGTGGTTCTTCAGGAAGAATTGTTTGTCGTCGATTTTCCGTTTGGCCTCGTCGGGCGCGCGCCCGCACGTGCATTTCGCCTTTATGTCGATGCGGTCACGGTTCAAATTCGTTTGCAAGAAAAACAGGTCCGGCTTCGACCCGATGAACGCTCCTATGATCGAGACGGTCACTTCCTTGGTGGTGTCGGTGCGCGGGTCCAGCAGCCGGACCCGCTTGGGCCGGATGAGGTCCTCGTCGTCCGCGTCGCCGGTGCGGTCCGCGGACAGCGGCGTCACGTCCAGGATGACGTGGTCCGGGAGGGAGGTGTACCCGGGGAGCGAGGCGTGTCCGGGTCGCTCGCCGCACATCAGCCGGTACACCTGGAACCAGACGGGGCGAGTTACACAGCGGGCCGGGTGTGAACACGAGTAATTATAAAATAGAATTGATTATTTTAGCGTTCATAAATCGTCTTTTCGCATCAAAAGTGTACAATTTCCAAAAAAATTCGAAATTGAGTTAATATGCGGAATCATTTGGTATCACCAGTATTTTTCTAATAAATACTGTCAAAAGAGCGATGATTAGTATTCGTTTTTTTTTTTAGTTTATCTATGATTTGACTACTATGTATTAACAAAATTAATACATAATTTTATCTCACTTTAAAAGACAGAAAATGTAACTGGTACAAAATAAAAAATGAATGTTGCAAAGATGATTAATATTAAAAATATCACATGTTAACCCTTTAAAACACTCTCATTTTGAGATTATACAGTTTTAATGCGAGAAAACGAAATGTCTGTTGCAGGAAGAATTTCATATGTTAATTTATTATTACTTGTCTTTGTCACTCCCGCGTAAATATAATGGGTCTCGCTCGCACAGATGCAATGACCGCCGGTCTCAGGGAATGTAAATCTTTTACCTGAGACCGTAAGGTTTGTTTTTGTTTGCGTGTTGGCCTTGAGCAGTAAGGCAAGCAGTAACTCCGATACAGAGGAATCAGATTCTGTTTTTCGTTTCTGCCGAGTTAGTAATTTTATTTTATAACTGTTATAGTATAAAATCTTAATATTTAAATAATTTATTATAATAATAATAATTTATTTAACAAGCTAGTATTTTTTTTCTCCTTTAAACATTGTATGTAAGCCAAACTTAACCCTTCGACTGAACTGAAGCACTTAAGTTAATTTCTGTTACTAAGCACCTGAAGATCGCCTAACTTTGCCTTCTTTTGTTTGTTAATGTATGTTTTAGTTCTCGTAAGTCTCTTAGAAATGGATTAATTCTCCGTATCTTCAGATTCGTCTTTCTCAGAGTCTAGTAGATATTCCGGCGCCTTAGTAACAGAAATCGACAAGGAAGGCAGTCAAAGGGTTAATACAAAAATGTTAGTGACCACTGTCGGTAATGCCGGGGACAGAGCCGAGCCGCTGCCTACTGCTAAAGAGGTAATTGTATGGAATTCGTCCTGCTCCGCAACTGGACTGTAGTGTCGGTGTGGTGGCGACGCACCTGGCAGTAGTCCGGGTAGAGCTGCGGGGCGAGGCGCGCGAGGGCGGGGGCGGGCGCGCGGTGCACGTGCAGCACGGGCCGCGCCGCCGCCGCGCACAGCAGCACGCCGTCCGCCGCGCTCACCCCCGACCCCACCACCAGCACCGGCAGCGGGGACAGCCCTGCACGCACACAATAAACGCAACATGATAAAAACGATGTGTGTGTGTGTCTGTGTGCAAGTCACACACGGCAGAAGTGAAACATATAAGGGTCAACCACTTCACAGTGCAATAGAGCAGCCGCACCCCAGGGGAACCGCCTGCATGCTCATGGTATCCCAACGTCAGGTAGGTAAGATATAGCAAGAGAAATACGAGAACGTCTATCAACTGTGTAACATCTCGTCATCGCGATCCAGGAATTGTTGAATTGATGTGGAGCGACATGTGTTGATAACAAACTAAATAAAAATAAAATAAACATGGCGCGTAACGAAAGAAATTAAGATGGCGCGTAACCGAAAAAGGTTACATACGTTTTTTTCTGCCTACGTCGATAAAGAAGAACTTAAAAAAAAATTATTGCTTAGCTGGGTGGACGAGCTCACAGCCCACCCGGTGATAAGTGGTTACTGGAGCCCATAGACATCTATGACGTAAATGCGCCACCCACCTTGAGATATAAGTTCTAAGGTCTCAGTATAGTTACAACGGCTGCCCCGCTCTTCAAACCGAAACGCATTACTGCTTCACGGCAGAAATAGGCGGGGTGGTGGTGCCTACCATGCGGACTCACAAGAGATCCTACCACCAGTAAATTACCAAATGAAATATTCCCTGAGGTTATGTGCTTGGCATCTCACTCGTCCCAGAGCACTTTATCGTAACAAAATCCTATGCTTTTTTTAACTACATAATAGTAACAGTACAGATTAGTAGATGCTAAAGTTAGACAACGCCTATTGACTACACAAGTGTGAAAATATATTTAAACATGAGTAGGTACTAGTTATGTTTTTGAAACTGGAGAAGCGAAGGTATCATACCATACAGCCTAATCTTTCATAAATTTTTTTAATAAAAAATGATGATATGGAGTGAAATGAAATAAAGTTAATTAATTTCAAACATTAATCAATTGGCATGAAATGAAATGAGATGATTTAGGATGAAATATAATCTCATTAAAATTGTGGTTAATTACGGACACTTTTTCAGTAGACTTTTTGGAGGATCCAAATTTTTTAAATGTCTGAATGGCAAAGGGTCTACTGCCCATACAGCCTAGTGTGCTGTTCGCAGAGTGCACGTACCGGGGTGTCGGAGCGCGCGGCGCAGGGCGGCGGCGTGGTGCGTGGCGTGCGGGGCGGCGCGCGGGAGGGGCACCCCCCGGGCCGCGCCCCCCGCGCACACCACCGCGCGGCTGCACGCGTACCGGACCGCACGCAGCGACGCCTTCTCGTACCTGCACACAAACAACACTCTCAATGGCGCTGATCCTCCTGTGTCTGCCGCGGAGCAACCATACGTTCTGATCTAAAAGGGTGGACAGCCAGTATATGGTACCATAAAGACCTTGACCAAGCTGTTTTTTTTATTGCTTAGTTGTGTGGACGAGCTCACAGTCCACCTGATGTTAAGTGGTTTCTGGAGCCCATAGACATCTATAAGTTCTAAGGTATGGTTCCAGCGGTTCCCTTGAAACCGAAACACATTACTGCTTCACGGCAGAAATAGGTGGGGTGGTGGTACCTACCCGCACGGACTCACAATAGTCGGCGACATTCGCGCGGTGATGTCCGTGAGCTCCTGTAACCACTTCACACCTTCACGGTTCCAGTACCAATTCACAATTATAATGACCAAAATGTGTATTTACCCGGTGACCAGAAACTTGGCTTTCCGTGGACAGCAGCGGTGCTCGCAAGGAGGACCCGTCTCCGGCATCAGCGTGACGCTGGTCACGACCACGCCGTTGCGGAAATAACGCTGGAATTATAATAAACGGTCGTTAATGATGGAACGGTTCTGATCGTGATTTTTTTGAGGTAATGAGTATGGACATTAACATTTTTAATACGCTTTTATTAGCTTCAGACTTATGTATGTATGTAAAGGAATCTTTGAACATTATTTTGAATCAAAACGTCAGCTTCACTCGAAATTTAGTGTACTTATTAAGGACCGATGACAATACAATATTAAAAAAAAAAGTTTAAATAAATTGAAATTCAACTAAAAAATGAAAAACAAATAACAGTTTAAAAAAACTAACAAAAATACGCTTTTATAGAAAATCCAACTGAAAAAATCTATACATATAAATAAAATTGGAGTGTCTGTTTGTGATATTGAAATAAACGCTTTTTACTACATGCATATGAATATATATACGGTACGTACACCAAGATAAAAATTTTTACAATTTTTGTCAGTCTGTCTGTTTGTTCCGGCTAATCTCTGAAACGGCTGGACCGATTTTGACGGGACTTTCACTGGTCATAGGCAGCTGGTGATATAAGGAATAACTTGGGCTAATTTTTTTAGAGTAGCTTCGCCCCGCGGCGTCACCCGCGGTACGACAATAACTGCGGGTAATATCGCGGGACTCAACTATCAATATTAAATTTTATGTTTCCGACGCGAAGCGA
Source organism: Bombyx mandarina (assembly GCF_030267445.1). NCBI lineage: Eukaryota > Metazoa > Arthropoda > Insecta > Lepidoptera > Bombycidae > Bombyx > Bombyx mandarina. The sequence continues at coordinate 7,503,185 of NC_143226.1, forward strand.
GGGCGGGTCGCTGGTAGAAAATAAATTTGAATAAATCTGAACTAAAAATAGTGTAAGAAAAATTGTTTTATGGTAAAAAAAACGTGGGGTGCTTTTCAGGATATTATCAAAATAATCCTTCTACTTATATCTGTTCATAAAATATTTATAACTACTGATACCATGCACCCCACGCTTTTTTACATTAAAATCATTTTTTTTTCTTACACTATTTTTAATTCAAATTTATTAACATTTATTTTCTATTTTTTAGTTGGATTTTCTATAAAAGCGTATTTTGTTAGTTTTTTTAAACTATTATTTATTTTTAATGTTTCTTCACGAAACGTTTACTAGAGAGCCTATCCAGGGTTCAGTGGTGGCTAGAGAGCTCATCCAGGGTGCAGTGGTGGCGGGGGTTCATACCTGCAGCTTGCAGGCGTGCACGTATCTCCTGCAGTAGTTGGCGACGGCCCGCGCCGACAGCCGCTCCGCGCCGCCGTCCGTGTGCGGGGGCAGCGTGAGCCAGGCCGCCGGGGACAGCGTGCGCACGTCGGGCGGGAACGTGTGCCAGGCGCCCCCCGGCGGGCCCTGCCCCAGCACCACGTGCTCTATCTGCTTGTCGCTCTCGTAGCGCCACTCGATGAGCGAGTCGGCCTGGACGCCCAGGTCCGCGCAAGGCCTCAAAAGAGCGTCCATCTGTAATTGAAATTCGCGATGCTGTGTCTTTTGAAGTCGTCGTGGACTAAAGGATGAGACGTCGTGTAATAATAATCAAACCCGCAAAATTATAATTTGCGGGTAGAACCTCTCGAGTCCGCGCGAGTAGGTACCACCGCCCTGCCTATTTCTGCCGTGAATCAGTAATACGTTTCGGTTTGAAGGGCGGGGCGGCCGTTGTAACTATACTGAGACCTTAGAATTTATATTTCAAGGTGGGTGGCGCATTTTACGTCCTAAACCAGGTGAGCTGTGAGCTCGTCCACCAATCTAAGCAATAAAAAAAGGCCGGTTATCGTTCTCGTCGAACCCGTCGCTTGCGACGAAGGGCTGAGCGAGTAAATCGAACCACAGACACAGCCCACTGAGTTGCTCGCCGGATCTTCTCAGTGGGTCGCGCTTCCGATCCGGTGGTAGATTCTGCGAAGCGCTGCTCTTCCTAGGGTTAGTTCGATGAATCTAGAATAACCCCTCGAGGTTACTCGAATAGATAGGAAAAAAAAACAATGTGTTTAAGGAAACAAATTGCACGACTGATGTGAGCGCGGGCGAAATCTTCTTTTTTTTTTTTCCTACCTATGCTGATAGCCTTGAGAGGCTATTTCAGCTTACCCTAGCTTGTGTAGGTGAGCTCACGGGGCTCAAATCGGAGAATTGCTAACACCGCCCTAGCAAGAGCAGTACTTCGCAGAATCTACCACCGGATCGGAAGCGCGACCCACTGAGAAGATCCGGCGAGCAACTCAGTGGGCTGTGTCTGTGGGTTAAACGAAATCTTCAGTTCATATCGAGTTATACAGAAACATAGCTGAGACCCCTTTTACGGTTTAATCTCGGGTTTTGATACTGCCATTATACCATTACCATATGATAATAATATATATATTGCAATTGACATCGAATAGTTTACGGTTTTCGCGTTGATGGACGACTGGAGTGTTATTATTCGTCGACATTTTAATATTGTGCTAACTACCTATAGTGTAATCTTTAACAAAATTGATTCTTTACATTTGCGTTCCTTTTGTCGTTAAACATAAAAAACTGGTATAAAAAGAGAATTGGTATAAAAGAAACACGATTTACGCGAGTGTCAGAAACTATGGTTTACTGTTGAGATATTTTTGGAACGAAGTTCCTTATCGCGCGTTGTGAAAGGGGGCTAGACGGAAAAAATTCTTACGAAAAGTTGTCACGACACTTTTTAGATCCGTCATTCTGACCAATCAACGTGTAGGCGCTTACCGCGTGACATTGCTCGTATCCGATTGGTCCGCGTAATGAGTACAGTTTCTCGAGATAGCGTTTCAACAATAGTAATTTAGTTCATAGTATTGTTTTTTTCTTCTTCATAATGCCGTAATTTATTATTATAACTTAAAAAAAAATTTACTATTCCTTAACTAATTAATCGAAAGGAAGTTCGTTCCATCCGGGTGTCCCTTGACACCTCTGAAGTTTTTTATTTTTATTTATTCGGTTAGAGATATGCGCTTCTGAAGTCAAAATAAGCTAAAGTTAAAAACGAAAAGTGAAATCACAGAACCGGTTAGAACAACAAGGCTCTTTGAATAGTTTTGTAGTGGCGCATACATTCTCTAGTTAAATTAATTGTAACTAGAGGTCCCGCAGTAGTCGAAATTCGACTATAATTAATTGGAATTGTAAGTTTGTACACTATTATGATTTTATTTTATACTTCTATAATCACAAATTTCGCCAAGGCTACACTATAAAAAATATTAACAAAGACAAACAATATTTAATCTATTCTCAATTTGACAACAGACTTCAAGAACAAAAGTTTGACGATAAATAGTATGCATGCGTGTGTGCGTCAAATACATGGTATGTAGTGTGTGCAATGTTTTCTTTATTGATTTAATGTATCTTTTATGCATTATTTTAAAAAAATATTAGCATTGTGCACTTCTTCTCTATATTGAAGTCTATATTGAAGTCGTCGTGGCCTAAAGGATAAGACGTCCGGTGCATTCGTGTTGAAGCGATGCACCGGTGTTCGAATCCCGCAGGCGGGTACCAATTTTTCTAATGAAATATGTACTCAACAAATGTTCACGATTGACTTCCACGGTGAAGGAATAACATCGTGTAATAAAAATCAAACCCGCAAAATTATAATTTGCGTAATTACTGGTGGTAGGACCTCTTGTGAGTCCGCGCGGATAGGTACCACCGCCCTGCTTATTTCTGCCGTGAAGCAGTAATGCGTTTCGGTTTGAAGGGTGGGGTAGCCGTTGTAACTATACTGAGACTTTAGAACTTGTATCTCAAGGTGGGTGGCGCGTCTACGTTGTAGATGTCTATGTGCTCCAGTAACCACTTAACATCAGGTGGGCTGTGAGCTCGTCCACCCATCTAAGCAATAAAAAAAAAAAAAAATCTCTATAAGTGTGGGAAATTTCATACTCCTCAGTCCGCGCAATTTTCGTAAAAAGGGATACAAAGTTTTTGCTTCACGTATTATTATTAATTGAATAATTTGAATTTCACGCGACACGAAACTCGCTCGATCTTTTTATTTGATTCCCAGCGAGCGTGTAGACCCAGACAATCAAAATGGCCGTGAGTTCCGACTTGTAGACCGGACCGGAAGTTATTTAAAATACTATTATAATAAAAAAAACAGCATTCAGGAAGTCAATTGAATCACCTTTTTCATTTAATTCAGTAACAAAAACTAAAATAGAAAATAAATCACGTCATGACTTTTATTTGTGAATAGATTAATTAATTTGAGTTTGGTTAGCGTGGTATTTACATGTGATGCGTAGAGAGAAGATACATGAATGAGACTAGGAGATGTATGGAAACGGTAGGGCAATGTAGAGGGGGGAAGAGGTCGACCAAACAAGACTTAGATGGAGTGTGTGAATGACTATATGAGAGAGAGAGAGGAGTGTTGAGATGACGGCTGATAGAAGAGAATTGAAGAGAAAAATTATCTGTGCCTACCCCACCTAGTGGGGTAAGGTGGAGAAAATGAAGAAGAGATTAATTAATTTGACTTTAAATGAGTTTAAGACAAGCATTGCGGCCTCGCGGGCGTTATACCGGGTTATATTGTTAATGTTTACAATTTGCCTCAAACTATATGTACAAATGTTCACGTATGCTCACGTATCCATTATATGCTAAACTGTCACACAGCAATAAGCGCGAGTGGTCGGGGGCTCGTATGCACGGCCTAGCATCCATAATTACGCTTTTTTTTAAATATTTAACGGTCATTTACTTATTATAACAGCTCCTTTTGAAAGTCATAAGTACGCAATACATTTAAAAAAAAACCGTTACCTATCTGTGAGATTCGAACATCGGTACCGTTGCATTGCTTGATACCAATACACTATAGTCTAGTGACTAGACATCTAATCTTTTAGGCCACGACTTTGTCATTATTACTTACTATGTTGGTACTTAATTAAATCGATTTCCAAAACATTTAAAAACGTCAATGTTGGTAGTCCTGCTTCCGCGAAGGCCAACGAACGACAAAAACGATTGCCATATTAAAATAACCCGACGCACAAGGTTAAGCGCTGGTCGTTTTAATTATTTATAGACTTCACGAGAATGTAGTAATTAAATCAATCAGTTTTGTAGATAAGAGGTCAATACTAAATTATGTCTTACGATAATACACGTGCCTGCTTCTGTTTAAATTTTTTAAAGATTAAGAATTAGCACACGAAAACTGGTTCGACATTTTTAACGACACGTGTCCTGGTCTCAAAAATAAACTAGTATCCAAGTTTCTTTGTTTATAATTGACTAGCGACCCGCCCTCGCTTCGCTTCGGAAACATTAAAACACACATGAAATCAAAAAAATAAAATAAAAAAAAATAAAAAAAAAGTAGCCTATGTTCATCAGGGACAATGTCGGCTTCTAATGGAAAAAGAATTTTTCAAATCGGTCCAGTAGTTTCGGAGCCTATTCGAAACAAACAAACAAACAAATCTTTCCTCTTTATAATATTAGTATAGATGAGAGAATGTCAAGTAGTTAACTCTTGTTTTCAAGTTATTTTCAAATTTTTATTTTTGTCATACTGTTAACATTTAAATTTAGCCTATTTTTCCGCTGTTTGTAAAATAGCTGTAACATGTCTAAATAGTGGGTTTGTTATAAGAGATTGCTGTACATGCCTGTAACTGGCTTACATACCAGGACTTAATTTTATACATGTTAATTTTAAGCTTGAATGTTTTGTGTGTATTGCTGTTGGTGTGTCTAAATAAATAAATAAATGATTATATTTATTTTTGAAATTGAATTATTTAGGTGAAATAGTATTAAAACGTTTTTCAGGTGATCTTAGATCTAATAGCAACAATGTAATGTATCGCAGATATTTACGAGGTGGCGTTTTCTTTTCTATGGCAAGATACTAGGATTTACTGGGGGTAGGACCTCTTGTAAGTCCGCATGGGTAGGTGCCACCGCCCTATCTATTTCTGCCGTGAAGCAGTAATGCGTTTCGGTTTGAAGGGCGGGGCAGCCGTTGTAACTATACTGAGACCTTAACTCATATCTCAAAGGCATTTACGTTGTCTGTGTGCTTATTTATTGTGTTTAATGTATGTTTTATTATATCGACGCTTGAAAGGAAAACGTGACTAAGCGACAATAACTGCTTTGTACATAAATGATAGGCAATAACCATATTCGATGCGCAAAAAATATATATTTCTAGATCTATTGTAATAATTTCAATCCTACAGCAGCTACTAGCTAGATTCTACTACAGCTAGATTCGTTAAAATAAATTTTGTTTTCAGGTATTTCAACTTTAAATTAGTCTACTGTAAAGTTCACGCATTGTCGCTTAGTCACGTTTGCCTTTCAAGCGTCGATATGTTTCATTGTTTATGGGCTCCGGTAACCAATTAAGGGCATCGTCCACCTACCTATGCAATAAATAAAAAAAATCACAAATATTAATAACAAATTAAAATACAACAACACTGCCATGAAAGGAAAAAAAAAAAGAGATGATGTAAGGATTCCAAAGTATTGCCTCTTACATTCAAATCCCTTCAGATATACATAAGATATGGTGTATTAAAGAAACCCTCACACACGCACAGACTCTCAAAAACATTACCCTTATTTTTCGGCGGTTAAGGGCGGGTTAAGTGAGTACATCTTCGGTCATCGACCCTCGCCACCGACGCACATAGTAAAAAATTAGTTTTATTAGGCGGTGACACTAAGTAGTTTTTTCCGCTACCTAGTAGCTGTTAGCTAATGGGGACTATTCTGATAGATGAGCTCACAGGGCTCATCCTAGGAGACATAACACTAGCCCTAGCAAGAGCAGTGCTTCGCAGAATCTACCACCGAATCGGAAACGTGACCAACTGAGAAGATCCGACGAGAAACTCAGTGTGTTGAGTCCATGGGTAGTACTAAATAATATATCGACCGGCCATATGATACATACTAATAAGGATCAATTGTGTAAGTCTAGTGGCGACACGATCGAATGACTTAATGGGTATTGGGTCAAGGATTCTAGTCTGGTCACTTAAAAGTTTTTATTGTTAGATGTTTTTTTTAACGACAAGGCGAAGGCAAACGGTGTTTTACTGACTAGAGATACTTCTTGAAGGCTCTTGGAGTAACCCGATGACGTAGGCCCAGCGGGTTCAGTGATGCTCAAATTTTACAATGGTTTCATCTAAAACATGGATTAATGCACTTTTTTTTTGGTTTTTTTGGCCGGGAGCCTAGCCTCCTGTGAGGTCCCCGGCTGCTGCGAGACCGCGGGCTCAAGGATGTTTTCAGGGACCTATCCACTAAACGACTCCCCCCTGCACTCTACCGCCGTCAACACCACAACCAGACCTCGTATATCACCCCAGGACGTCCGGTTGGATTAATGCACTAGATTAGTTTTTTTTTCTCCAATTTTGGAGATTGTTGGACAAAAAAATTTAATGAAAAACGATCTATTTTCGCGTTTATTGGTTCCCAAATGCTATTTGAACGCTCTCTGACATCTTTGTACAACTCTTCGGATCTTTTGTAAAAACGGCAGCTATAATATCTACGCAATGTTAATTCTTCTCGGTGGATACATGAATAAGCACGTGTTATGTGTTGTGATATAGCGGCACGACTACATCGGGTGATTAGCCATCGAGTTACACGTGCTTCTAAACTATAAGACGATGATCGATGTGGCGTGAACGACCTAGTTACTGAAAAGATAAAATCCCCAATGAACTATACCGTCGAGACGAGCTGACCTAGATATAGTATTAGAGAACGCAGCATTCGCTATTTCAGTAGCTAAACGTCAGACTATATTTAAGTTTCCACTGGCTCTCAAACTTTTCGTAAGGGGGACTGCGAAAAATCTATTTTTAAATTTTTTGGTTCAGTAGATTTTTATTTTGCCTTACAATCCAAGATTGAAGATTACAAGTTCCGCCATGCATTGCACGCATGATTCGTAAACTACGCGTACTCGGAGCCATATTTACTTGAAATACCAACAAAAAAAAAACTAAAATGACAAAAAAAAACGAAAAACTATTATCATTAAATAAAACTAATGTTATAAATAAATGAAGATAAGAAATTATGATATATTGGTCGCTGCGGGTTGTTTGACCTATTGTAAAATTCCGTTAGCGGTTTCGCATTGACGTATTCAGCACTGATTTTACTGGTGGAAGGACCTCTTGCGAGTCCGCGCGGATAGGTACCACTACCCTGCCTATTTCTGCCGTGAAGCAGTATAGCGTTTCGGTTTGAAGGGCGGGGCAGCCGTTGTAACTATACTTGAGACCTTAGAACTTATATCTCAAGGTGGGTGGCGTATTTACGTTGTAGATGTCAATGGGCTCCAGTAACCACTTAATACCAGGTGGGCTGTGAGCTCGTCCATCCATCTAAGCAATAAAAAAAACCATTGCTTCGTCCCTATTCTTGTTAGCCATAGATAAATCGACGAGTTGATTAAAATTTGCGAAGGTCAGTTACGGCTTAATCTTGGATTACATTATATTTATCTTTCATCTGTTGTTTTGTTTTGTATGTTTAGTGTAGTTTTTTTGCGACGCAACATTTTATTACGTTTAAGAATTTCACGTTTGATGATGATGATGTATCCTCTTCATTATTTACTTCACTTTTTTCGAGTCGTAAATATCATGTTACAAGATTTTACAAAATCCATATACTTCCTGCAGAAACCAAATTATTTTCAAATACGGTGCACGAAAATGACGAAGTTAAATAAATACCTAAGCCTTTATTTAATTAATTTATTTATGACACTTCATGTTTTGATATACAGTGGCGGACTTAATGCTGAAGTTCTTAAATTCTTTACCAGTCAACCAAAGATAATGCAGAGGAAATAATGGTAGGTTTTCACTGGCGGTAGGACCTCTTGTGTGGCCGCGCGGGTAGGTACCACCATCCTGCCTATTTCTGCCGTGAAGCAGTGAAGCAGTGATGCGTTTCGGTTTGAAGGGTGGGACAGCCGTTGTAACTATACTTGAGACCTTAGAATTTATATCTCAAGATGGGTGGCGCATTTACGTTGTAGATGTCCATGGGCTCCAGTAACCACTTAACACCAGGTGGGCTGTGAGCTCGTCCACCCATCTAAGCAATAAAAAAAAAGGTGGCATTGAAACACAACACGCATACACATACAAATATATACCCACATATGTATATATTTCAATAGATAGAAGAGGTGGTTGGCGCTTATCTAACTCTTAGAACCTCTTATCATGAAGATGAAAACCAAGTCAAACAAATATCCCGACCTCGAGATATGTAGTGTTTGTTTTTATTGTTTTTTTTAATATGTATTTTATTTCTTAAATTAGACGGTAGTTTACACAATGTTTAAATAATGAAGAAGAACAAACGAGTCGGAAACAGAGAAAGCGAATATAAATCATAACACTAGTTTTAGGTGCGGTTTTATTATGTCTCAAGAAAACCTCAAAGAAATAATCGAACCCTTTTTTACTATTTTACCTCCCATCCACAATGGGGTGCCTGAGTACGGCCCTTGATATATAATATGTCCCCCGCGTGCCCCGACGATAAGATACCCGATATTTTAAAGGCTATTGCCGTAATTGTTGTGTAAATTACACGCAATAATGTTTTACGTTTTAATACGTTTCATAATAATTAAGATAGGGAATTTTCTAGATTAAAATTTATTTCAATGTAACGCGTTTCGTAATTTTTAATCGAATTCCTCGTAAATACCAGTCTAGTAGGGCAGCTTCGTGACCCAGTGGTGACAACACGCAATGTTCTTACACTGCTCTAGCGGCTCATTTAGAAATTTATTTACTGGTGGTAGGACCTCTTGTGAGTCCGCGCGGGTAGGTAGTCCGCCTTACCTATTTCTGCCGTGAAGCAGTAATGCGTTTCGGTTTGAAGGGTAGGGCAGCCGTTGTAACTATACTTGAGACCTTAGAACTCATATCTCAAGGTGGGTGGCGCATTTACGTTGTAGATGTCGATGGGCTTCAGTAACCACTTAACACCAGGTGGGCTGTGAGCTCATCCACCCATCTAAGCAATAAAAAAAAAGATTTTTCTTTATTTACTGATTTATGCAGGCGAGCATAAGGCCCACTTGATGGAAAGGCACATCAGCTGAGTCACTCCAACACTGAAGACTTTCCTCGATACATTTAAAGTTCATTGTATATAGATCTGGAGGGTATGTGACAAAAATGATATCCGGAAATGACCTGTATTGAGCGCAGATCGGACAACAGAGAAACAAGATCGTCACTAATAATAATATTCGACAATTTCGGACGAAACTAACCTAAAGTCTTTCATTTTCATTAGAAAAACCAGCCACCAGTATTATTTTAAAATGTGTTATAATTCGACTGACCCGGTGGAGCTTTAATAGGTTTTCTCTGTGAGGGTTGATAGGCTTCGTGGCTTATAATCGCCATTGTATTGTAATTGCTGTCCTTCCCCTCAGTTTAAACGAGCCAAAACAATTTCCCCCCTAGTTCCGCAAGTACGGTCCCACAGTCGAGACACAAGATGATGATTCAGACCTTAGCGCTGAAACAACAAAATTTGCGAAGCTCACCAATATAGGTATCGGGTTTTGACTTCTTCCTTCCAATCCCTCGGCCAACTCCGCGAGGTCTGCGTCGTACAGGCTCTGGCCTTCGGGAAGGTTTGAAAGTCTGGAACGAAGGTGAACTTAAGTGGAAATTGCTGATGAATTAAGTGAAATCTGCTGTTCGAGATACGGTTGAAACCTCAACTTGGTCGCTTCACTGCAGAAATAAACAGTACAGCGGTGGTGGGACTATCAATCCGTCAGTTACCGCCACCACCACCACTTATCTGTAAGGGCTTGCAATATGCCCTAATAAGGGTACTTAAAATAGGAATTAGGCAATTAGATGGTATAGGTTGCTGTAGTCTTGAGGAGGTCCTTTCTTTCTGATAAAGATTTACTTCTGTCCAGTTAAGTTATTACAATTTAATCATATTTCTCTCATACTGTCAGCGTAAAGAGTGAAAAGTTTGGCAGGCTCACGGGGTTTGAAGTGATAACTACCGCAACGTCGATGGCCCATCCCATTGCAACTGATAGGCTTCGAGAATTAGAGTCGTCGTTGCTTAAGGATAAGTCGTCCGGTGTACCCGTATCGTATGATGCGACTCTATCAGTGTTCGAATCCTGCAGGCGGGTACCAATTTTTTCTAAAGAAACACTAACTTGGCAAGTTCACGATAACTGAATAATCGCGTGATATGTGAATCAAAACCGCACAATTTATAAATTTGTAATTACTAGTACCCACACACACTAATTAGGCAGGCACCAGTTTCTGTCGCGAAGCAGTCTTTCGATCCGGTTTAAAGACTGAGAAATAGCATATATACAACACAACTAGTTCGTTTGATGTTTCGGTTATTTTTCATGCTGTAACGTAAAATAAAATGACTCACTGACCGGTTGACTTATACTAAAAAACTGTGTACGATGATTCCTTTGATGTCGAGTATGGTTTAGACAAAAAAACACGTGTGGCACTCGGAGACTGCCGCGGTAAAAATATTGCATAGCATTTTTATCAGCTTTTGCAATTATAATTAGACAATAATAATTTAATATTAAAACAATAATAAAATAAGACCACGCTATATTTATAAACACTAACAAAAGCATAAGATTAACTTCACACTCATAAGCTAGACCGCGCTAGAGAGAGATGGGCAGACTTTTGATGATGCGCATGCAGTGCGACGTCACGCCGCGCGCTTATTCACATACACTACACAAACGCAACGTGTGAATGTGTTGAACGCGAACTACATGGTAGACGGAGTACAGGTGTTAGGTTTTATTTTCGTTACGGAATTTCTTGATTCGGTCACCGTGTTCAAAGCCCTAAAAAAGGCTATGCAATAGTTTAATAAAAACCACAGTCATCGGCTCCTAAATGAAGAGTATTGAAGCATTAGTCACAATTGGCGGTCTTATAACAAAACAAATAGCATTTGGTCATATTACCTGGCTCTGAGCATCTCGTCAATTGGCAAGTCTTCTGGTATCTGTTTGAGGTAGGGTACGTTGCCGTCTAGCATGAAGGAGGTCACCATACCGCTGGGCCCATTTCCTGTTCACAAAAAGACAGTTGTCACAAAAATTAAATGTAAATTTCAGTTTGCATAAGCCAGGTGTTCATAGATAGACTTTATGGTTGAAAACACGTGTTAGGACTTGTTTTCGTTTGTAAAAAACCCATAAAGAATCTTTCAAATGAGTTGTATATATATGTTGAATATACCATCATCTAAGTTTCTACAATAACAAGTGGGATGGAAAGGACCTTTGCGCGATCGATTACATTGTTTCAGACGAATCTCTGTTTGGCTTTCTCTGGATAAACCGTTAAGGTTTAAGGTTTTGTTCGGCGTCCACATGGTCTACAGTCATCAGGGCTACTACCGTTTACCATAGATTCGGGAGTCATCCATTCTTTCGACGCCAGCGGAAGCGATAAATATGTATATATATCCACCCTAGCTGGTCAGCTGTGCACACTTTACAACTGACTGCATCTTTTTATTTGTCAAACTATATAGTGTTACATAAACAAAAATTATCTTTAACCAACAGATTTGTTAACAATCCATTATTAAAAAGCAAATAGCTAATTAATATAATTAATTCAGCCCTTGCAATCGACGCATTAGCTGGAAAGGTAACAAACATTATTTCCGTTTTTATCAATGACAATTCAACATTACGACTGGTTCCTAATTGAGTCAAGGCTTCAGAAGATTTATTGTGATCACAGAAAGATTATGTGGGACATCAAAACGTTAGAAAAAATTAAAGACGACATTAAACATTAAAACTAATTATGTAAATATCTAAGATGTAAAGCTGTCATCTTTAAAAAAGGTCGAAAAACGAAATTTAAATCGCATTACAGATACCATGCTTTTTTGAATTGATTAACAAAAGTCACGTTGCTGATATAACAGGAATGTGGTCCGGGGACTTGAGAGAACATTTTGTCCACTCTAACGACAACAAAGCATTTTATCTTCACCAATAATCGCCGTCATGTTGTGAGGCGAAGCGATTTAATACCAGTCATGTCTAACTTTATTTAGCAGCCAGACAGTGGGTCAATTGAGGTGACATTGACAATGCGGCGTACGGAGTCCCATTCCTGAACGTTCGACATCTTGTCGCAAGGAATAGGGAGGCTACAGAGGGTGTGGCGGTATTTTTTTTTTTTTTTTATTGCTTAGATGTGTGGACGAGCTCACAGCCCACCTGGTGTTTAGTGGTTACTGGAGCCCATAGACATCTACAACGTAAATGCGCCACACACCTTGAGATATAGTTCTAAGGTCTCAGTATAGTCACAACGGCTGCCCCACCCTTCAAACCGAAACGCATTACTGCTTCACCGTGGTACCTACCCGTGCGGACTCACAAGAGGTCCTCTACCACCAGTAATTACGCAAATTATAATTTTGCGGGTTTGATTTTTATTGCACGATGTTATTCCTTCACCGTGGAAGTCAATCGTGAACATTTGTTGAGTACGTATTTCATTAGAAAAATTGGTACCCGCCAGCGAGATTCGAACATCGGTGCATCGCTCGATACGAATGCACCGGACGTCTTATCCTTTAGGCCACGACGACTTCGGTAGCCATCATACAACACAAGATATTTGACAGATGTCTGAATCTCGCTAAGGACATTTTCAAGATAAGCATATCGACGCTTGAAAGACAAACGTGACTAAGCGACAATGCGTGAACTTTACAGTAGATAATTTAAAGTTGAAATACCTGAAAAAAAATCTATTTTAACGAATATAGCCGTATAGTAGGATTGAAATGATTGTGTTAAATAGATAGAAAGCTCTAGCTATGTAGTCAATAAAAGAATCTGTTACGAACGATATTTTGGAACGCACAATTCAGCAAAAATACTCGAACGTGTTTTACAGAAACTATTCAGACGAAAAAAACAAAATAGCAGATTTCCACGACCTTCAACGGGTCGATGGTCCAGTTTTGTGTTTTTTTAGTTCACTGTTTCTCTCTCAACGGTATGATGAGGATTAAAATAAAATTCAGTTCTCCCTCTCGCCCTCCTGTCCTGGTGAAACTGGAAAGGCCTCCGGTCCACCAGTAATCACTCAATCATTAAAAAAAGCATCAACATTATTGACATTAGGATGAATTCACGAAATTGTTCAATAAACTTTACGGGGAATGCATTATTGGCATTCGATTACGAATTAAAGCCAAAACGCTTTTCGTAGCGACCATTCCCAATATTACGAATATTAAAGGATTCGCAACGATCACTTTTAGAATAAGGACCGGTAACAAGACACCGATCTGATACTTAATGAACCATTCATCAAGTACATGAACATGTGCTCTTTATTTTATCATATATTTACGTATATATATATACTTGATGCAACTATGTGAAGACTATTCAATGTCATTATAGAGATATTAAGCCCATAGAGCTTCTAACAATTTCTCTAATGGATCAGGAATAAGATTATTCGTTGAAGCGAGAGTGGGCTGGTCAAGGATGTTAGTTCAGTGATACAAATTGAGTGAGAATTGTGCCCAGCAGTGGACAAGTATGGATTGACGATGTAGATGATTTTTAAAAGATACGTCATTCTTTAGCTTATTTAAGAATGCGCATTCGACTTTAAGGTCATCTTAACCGCCCTTAATATACTAATAAGATCATTTGCAATTGCAAATTCATTGCATGTATTAATATGTTGACTCATGCTATCTAGTTTCTGGACAAAAGGAATTAATTTAGTCGTATCTATACTAATACTATAAAGCTGAAGAGTTTGTTTGTTTGAACGCGCTAATCTCGGGAACTACTGGCCCGATTTGAAAAATTATTTCAGTGTTAGATAGCCCGTTTATCGAGGAAGGCTATAGGCTATATAACATCACGCGAAGACCAATGCAAGCGGAGCGGAGCACCAATAAATAATGTTTCAAAACCGGGGTTTTAATCCTTTTTGAGAGCTTCCACTGCGTGCGCTGCGGAAACGGTTAGTTTCGCGAAAATAATATATGAGAGAATTGTTCCCCTTTATAAGATCTAAAAAAAGTCCGCGACAGCATATGTCTATATGTTAAGGTTAGCTCTCTGTAACGTTTTTTATGCTAACCAAATCTGTTCTGAAATAAAGCATTATTTTTGAAGGTGTTTTTATAAAGATGATATTCTACGTAAATTAAGAGGCGGGTAAAATTTAGGGTTATGCCAAACTATTCCACGCGGATGAAGTCGCGGGCAAAAGCTAGTTTTAAAATAACGTTTTCAAATAACACAATCTTTGACACTCACCTATCACGACCACTTCCTTGTACTCCACATCGTCTGTCAGCACGTGTTCGCAACTCCTCATGCTGTCCTTCATTTTCCTGTGCACCAATACTTCCAATCTTCCTAATGCCACTTCTAAAGATTCCTTAAAATCTTTCTATGCGAAATCTCCTTAACGATTCTAAGCTAAATGCAAAATTTTAAATACTTTTATCACAGGCAGTTTTGAGTCTTACGGACTATGTCTGTTATGTCTTTATATGGTGGGCAGTTTTTGTTTTATGATCTGGTAATATTTTTAGCGGCTATCTGTAGCAGTGTTGTCAGCCTTGTCGATACCTGAAACAATGAACAATGGTGTTAGTTATGGCAACATTCTGACAATGGATGGACCCAACAATAATATTTTGATTTTTCAATGAATGAATTGCAATGCTGTACGGCTGAAAGTTACTCAAACTATCCGTTTGAAGTTTGCTGTGGTATTAAATATAGTTTTTCGGTACAGAAAGTTGTCTGGGCGGGATTGCCCATAGTCCGATTCTCCCTTAATGCAGTAATGTTCACCTTACACTTATTTCAATCGTAAATTTAAAGTTGCGTCAGAGGTCCGTGAACAAAAATAACTCAAAAAGACACCAACCTCATATATTACAGTTTCTTTTTCTCTTTTTGATGTATGTACGTGTTTACAATAAGCCACTAGTGTTGTGACATTTTAATCAGTAGTAATAAAATTAATTAAAATATTGCAGCCCGTCTACATTGTTGCAGATAACGTATAAAATATATGGCTAATAAATATAAAAAAAAGTTAAACGTTAATAATTAATATGATGACAAACGGTTATTACTTTGTTTTTTTTTTTTGTATAATGTCATTAGCGTTTAATCATTTAAATAGGTTACACCTTTGCCACGTGACTTATAGGCATCGAATGTTCTAGCATAATAGTTTTACATCGGAACCAAAAAAATACATACAATGGAGCACGTCTTATGTTAGCTCATTTCGATAATGCGGCACGACATGAGAACCCTCTCATCGTGGCCGCTGGTAACTACATAGCCGATCCTACGGACCAAATGGTAAACAATCGACGTTGCCCAAAACACGTCATTTCGGATCTTCCCGATCCACTAACGGTGCTTTTAGGTACCCCAAGCAACGGTCATCGTTCTCGTCGAACCCGTCGCTTGCGACTAAGGGCTCGGCAAGTAAATTAACCCACAGACACAGCCCACTGAGTTTTTTGCCGGATCTTCTCAGTGGGTCGCGTTTCCGATCCGGTGGTAGATTCTGCGAAGCACGGCACTCGCTAGGGTTCGTGTTAGCAACGTCATCAGGTTTGAGCCCCGTGACCTCACCAACTAATTCGGCGAATCTAGAATAACCCCTCGAGGTTACTAGATTAGCATGTTAGCATAAAATGTTACTAAGAGGCAGTCGAAGCAACACCTTGTATAGCTAAAGAAATCTCTATTTATAAAAATGAATTGCTGTTCGTTAGTCTCGCTAAAACTCGAGAACGGCTGGACCGATTTGACTAATTTTGGTCTTGAATTATCCGTGGAAGTCCAGGGAAGGTTTAAAAGGTAGATAAATATGAAAATGCTCGGAATTAAATAAAAATAACAATTGTGTTTTTCCTTTGATGTGTCCCCCGTCGAATGGATTTCTTTTGTTTGTTTTAAGTTTTTTTTACACAAAAGTTTAGATCTTTTAATTATCGATTGAGGCACTACGAAGTCTGCCGGGTCAGCTAGTTAGTACCTTATAGATATTCTTGAGCGCCTAACGTGATGCTAATAGCTAAGCCAATCGTCTTTGCAGACAGAAATGTGTTATGACCGACTCGATATAATTCGATGGTATAAACCAGTCGTCACACTTTTCTGGTCAAGGGTCACATGGGACAATGTGAGGTATCACAGCGGGCCACACATTTTTGGACTGTTTAGTTGACCACCAGTCAATTGACATATTTAATATTAAGTGTCAAAAGGCGATTGTCTCATAGTTAAATCAATTATAATTATTATTTATGTAACGTGGGTAGCTTATTAATTAGGAATTGGCGTGAAAACATATATGTAATGAAGAATATGGTAAATATATTATATCAGTAGTTTTATCTATACTTCTATACTAATATTATAAAGAGGGAAGATTTGTTTGTTTGTTTGTATTGTATTGAATAGGCTCCGAAACTACTGAACCGATTTGAAAAATTCTTTCACTGTTTGGAAGCTACACTATTCCCGAGTGACATAGGCTATAATCTTTTTTGAAAAAAATTAGGGATCCTTTCCAATACTCCATTAACGAATTCAAAGTGTAAAAAAATTACCTAAAATATTTTTTACATCGCGTGCCCTGCGAAAACTATTGATGATAAAATAAAATAATGTACTACGACTTTGTAGACGACATTATTATTTACAAAAAGTGTCGCGACAACATATGTCTAACTATTATAGTTATGCCGCAATAAGTGTTCTTTTATTTAAAATAATAAAACAACATCAAATATCGTTGAAATTTTTGGTAAAGACCCGGGCGGAGCCGGAGCTGGCCGCTAGTTTCTACTAAAATTGTTTGCTCTGCCGCGGGCCGCAGAGATATTATAAGAAATAATTTATACTATAAACGATCACGTACACGTAAGGTGTAAGAATATGTTATAAAACCGATTCTTTTAAAAATAATTAATTTTACTAACTAGACCCCGTTAAGAACATATTCTGTCAAACAAATTTAAGTGTTTGATGCAGTTTAATGATTTATTTATCGTCATTTGATAGATGTGTCTTTTTTATTATTATTTTTTATTGCCCTTGTAGGCAGACGAGCAAAGAAATGAGCATACGGCCCACCTGTGTTACTTGCATTAGCGGTATCGTTCGAGTGGTCTTATTCTGGTCACTGGTCTCCAAAGCAATCAAATCATAATAAGTAAATTATTTGTTCTTTTCAAAAACAGTAATTGCCAAAACAGGCGTTAGCCATATTTGATTTAGAATGATTCGCTGAGAAAGGTAGCCAATTAGTTTTTGATATTCAGAAGCCAGTTGGAAATGCCATTTTCTTACTGCCGGGAAAAGGGTGGCGTGGTTGAAGAGTGGGTATTTTCTGAGTATTGATGGACTTTTACAAGTATGATGAGTTCCATCAAATAATCCGACAAATACACAATACGAAACTTTTCAGCGAATTTCATTTTCGTTCAACAAATATACCAAAACTTTTCAACGAATTTAATTTTCAAAGTTTTTCACGAAAGCTTTCATAACATTTGTAGCGATGCGACCCACGCCGACGTTGAAAGGCTAGCTTCGAAGAAAGCTTTCCACAGAGTTTTCGGACTGACAATGTGAAGTCTTTGAAGAATTCTTTTCAGACTAGATCGGCTTTTGTACAACGTATCTGAAAAGGTTATCCGACGTTATGATTGCTTTTCAAAGTTTGTAAAACTATATGCTTGCAATTATTATTCAGAAAAATATGTACATGTTACTTCGACGAAAAGTGACTCTTACTAATAGAGTGAGTACCTTGTTTTTTTTTTATTGCCCTTGGAGGCAGACGAGCGTACGGCCCACCTGATGGTGAGTGGTTACCGTCGCCCATGGACTTCAGCAATGCCAGGAACAGAGCCATGTCGCTGCCCACCGCTTAATACTCTCCACAAGCCCCTTTTAAAGAAGAACGAGGGGTGCAATGAGCAATGTTCGCAATGTATTTATATATTCAACTCTATAATGTAATTTATTACATCGTTCCTACCAAATCTGAAATATTTCCACTTTTTATTGCCTTTTCAGGCATAGGTATATTAAGGCATATATACGGGTCACCTGTTGGTAAAGATTACCGACGTTGAAAGACATTAAAAACGCGAAGAATATTATAACCGAACCGCTGCCTTTCGATTAGGACTCTTTCTAAAATCCCATTTGAAGAACGTAATGTTCAATTAACACCGCGGAGGGCATGGGATGGAAGTACCAAAAAACATCTCCGGACAAGAACGGTGGATGTGCGCGGAATTCCCAGGTACCGTAACTGAAGTGGTGCGCTGAAAAAATGAAGCGATGGGATCGTTTCAAACAATATCTCCCCATGGAACATCACTACATAGTATAAAACAAAGTCGCTTTCTCTGTCCCTATATCCGTCTGTCCCTATGTATGCTTAAATCTTTAAAACTACGCAGCGGATTTTGATGCGGTTTTTTTCAATAGATAGAGTGATTGAAGAGGAAGTTTTATATATATAATAACATCCATTAAATAGTTGAGAAATCAATGATAAATTACAGTTTCCGAAGCGAAGCGAGGGCGGGTCGCTAGTACGGGATAAAACAGAGAGAGAACTGAAGTGCCTCAGTGGACCCAGGGATTCCAAATGATCCAACATTATCGGAGTTTCAATTAGCGCGATTGTCTTTAGGATATATATCGACAACAAAAAACTCAATAAATTTAAACTGAGGCATGTACTTCCGAAAATTCATTAAAATGAACCATTTTACCTCTTGGGAGTCCACACGGGTAGGTACCACCGCCCTGCCTATTTCTGCCGTGTAGCAGTATTGCGTTTCAGTTTGAAGGGCGGGACAGCAGTTGTAACTATACTGACACCTTAGAACTTATATTTCGAGGTGGGTGGCGCATTTACGTTGTGGATGTCTATGGGCTCCAGTAACCACTTAACATCAGGTGGGCTGTGAGCTCGTCCACCCATCTAAGCAATAAAAAAAAAATTATAATAATAATAACGCGTGCTGGTAAAGGTTAACTTCGCTTTGTTGTTTTACTATCGCCATTAGGGATTGAAAGATCGTAAATTAGTCGTTTCAATTTTAATACTGTAGTGGATATGGATATTTTATTCTTAAAACCGCAAAACATTATTGTTTCGCATTCTTGAAAAAAACAATGTAAAAACTTTGTTTGGTTACAGAAAAAACTGTCACACAAGACACGATATCTCAGTGTCATGATAACTGTAGGCTTTACACCGTTTACATTATTGTTGACCGACCTCAAACAAAAACGGTTCTAAAGTGGGGCGTTTACCGTGCACATTACCTAACAACTGAATATAGGGGCCAATTACATTTCTAGTCACGTTCAAGTAATGTTTAAGTTTTATCACCACAATCATATAAGTAACAACTGAATACAGGGGCTAATAACATTTTCTGAGTAATGTTCAAGTTTTTTCATCACAATGATACAAGGATCACACCTGAAAAACTAGTTTCACAATACCTTTTTGTGGCCGAAATTCGACAAAAACTTAACGATGCCCAGTAAAAAGTACACGGAGCTAATTTTTTTTGTGATTCAACTCGTTTGGTCGGTGGGGCTCTTGCGGTTGGTTCATACGAGCTTCTACTTAGAACGTACGTTTTTTTTTTGGAGCACAACAAAAATCGCATCACTCGGGACGGAGTATAACGGGCCTGTTTTTTATGACTTCCACGGTGAAGGAATAACATCGTTCAATAAAAATCAAACCCGCAAAATTATAATTTGCGTAATTACTGGTTATAGGACCTCTTGTGAGTCCGCACGGGTAGGTACTGTTACACGGCCCTTCTCAAACTTCTTTTTTAAAAAAACACAAAAACTTTTCACGACTAAACTGTCTTTATTAGATTTCACAATTTTACAACACTATTGTTGACTTCTCAAACTTATGTATGCTCGCGACGGCTTCCAGATTCTAACTCACCCACCATCAATCAGCATCCAGAACATAACTACCAGCATCCTGCTCCTGACGAGGCAATGCGGTACGACGTGCTTCTGTGAGTGCTCTACACTTCAAATTCTCCGAAAATTTTCAAAGTTCCTTAATCTTAATTTTAATTTTCTAAATTTATATTTAATTCTAACCTGTATTTCAAGTGCTATTTTTGTATTCCAATTTTATCCAGCACATCATAATTCAAACCTAAATGTCAGTCAAATCGGAATCTTCAAAGAAAGGCGAAATGACGGACAAAATTACCTTATCCTTTTTAACCAAATTCATCAAAACTTATAATGGGGACAGAGAATCACTCCCCGCGTTTTTAACTAATTGTGACAATGCAATGTCCTTAGCTAATTCGGATCAACAACCCGTCTTATGTAAATTTATTATCTCACAATTAGAAGGAAAAGCCCAAGTCGCATGTAGTCTAAAAACGTTTACTAAGTGGACGGAACTAAAAAACTTTTTAAGATCAACCTTTGGAGAGAAAAAACACTCCATTCATTTACTTTCCGATTTGCAACATTGTAAACAATTATTAAATGAGGATGTTACTAAATTTTCCTTAAGAATTGAACAAATATTAACGCGTATTCATTCTAACATTCATTATAGTTGTAAGGACGAAAGGGAGCTTCTAGGCAGAACCGCAGCCATGGAGGATCTTGCCCTTAACACATTTTTATTGGGATTAAATCCATCACTATCTAATATAGTTCGTTGTAAAAATCCAGTCACCCTAAATATTCAAAATATTCATTCATTGATCGATGTTTCTAAGCTTAGTTCTTATTTCTATAATAATAAAGTCATATTCGTATTACGAATTCCTTTAATAATTCCAGACAAGTTCGTTGTTTATAAAAACATACCTTTACCTACACCTCACGATGAGTCACATCGCACTTTCGCTTTAATTAAACCGTCTAACTCGTACATCGCTTTAAGTGACGATAGACTGCATTATGCTATGCTGGATAATTTTGATAATTGTAAAATGATAAACAATAACTATTCTATATGTGAATCAATAACTATATACTCAAGTGTAAGTAATCCTAATTGTGAATCTAAATTATTAACAGAGGTTATTCTTTCATTGCCCTCTGAATGTATTTCTAAAATTTTATATGGTCAAATTGATATTTGGCAAAAACTACTAAATAACAAATGGATATACGTTCAATCAAATAAAAGTAAACTTACTATCAAATGTAATGACGTCATCCATGATTATTCTATCGAAGGAACAGGAATTCTTAAGTTAACAAACAATTGTATCGGTTACTCTAAGACCATTCAACTTATACCAACGAATTCTTACTCTTTTATTATTAAATCTCCTTTAAATATAAACTTTGATATTACATCCGATGATTGTTGTAAGAGAGACATACTTAATGAAAGTTTACCACATTTGTCGCCAATCTCTATTAGCAAAATAAATCTAGATTCCTTGAAATATGCTACGCACCAAATGGACAATTTAGAAAATGAATTAAATAATATTGAGAAACAATCTCATTTTATTAAATATGGCTCATACTATTCTACGTTTACTTATATCCTTATCGTGTGTTTGTTTCTATTTTTAATGTATAAGATTTACAGATATTTTAAAAACAAAACGTCCAATTCTGTATGTTGTATTCAAATATTTAACGGATGTTATAACACAAAATCAACCAATAAAAAATCTAAAGTTTCAAATTCTATCGAGATGACTGAGATATCATCCAATGATGAAGATAAAATGTCTATACAATCTTTGCCAATTAGGCAGAAGCAGAATTATAAATCTACTATTTATAATAAGGATCAATCCTCTTCAAACAGAAATTTAAATTTCTGATTTAATTATTTAATATAAATAATAATAATAATATATTAAACATGAATAATATTTTATATAATCTTGTAATTCTAATTTTTCTAATTCTAATTTTGAATGTTTTATACAAGTTTAAACATACATTGTAATGTTAATTTTAATACTAATTCCTAACTTTAATTTTATAAATATTATTAAGAACGAATTTTCAATATTTTCTGTTTTATTTTCTATTTTCAATTTAATGATTTAATGATTTTGTAATGACTCCTCAAATTTTATATTATTTTCGTTTAACTACGCTTCATCTTATTGAGGATGAAGCTTCGTCAAAAAGGGGGAGCTGTTACACACTACTCTACAAAGCAGCTTTGCCCTAATCAGCTCGTTTACAAGCTCACTGTGTTTTCCATTAGAGTCATCATTTTTAGCTTTCATGTAAAATCAAATCATATTGAAAACCAGTTAGAATCTGGAAGCCGTCGCGAGCATACATAAGTTTGAGAAGTCAACAATAGTGTTGTAAAATTGTGAAAGTCTAATAAAAGACAGTTTAGTCGTGAAAAGTTTTTTGTGTTTTTTTTAAAAAGAAGTTTGAGAAGGGCCGTGTAACAAATTGGTGTCAGAAGTGGGATACCAGAGAAGAAATCTGAGACAGACCGTCAAAGATTCTGGTATCTCGAATCCGAGCCATCAAACTTCAAGAACGACCGACAGTAAGCCTTGCCCTAAGGACAAGCCTGCGTCTAAACACAAACTTCAAGAACGACCGACAGTAAGCCTTGCCCTAAGGACAAGCCTGCGTCTAAACACAACTCAAGAGGACGACGGTAAGCCTCCGCTGTTAAGCGTGAGCCCGCTCCAGCCGCGACGTGACGCACAGAGACGACAGTCCAGCTGCTTCTCCAATTCTAACTCACCCACCATCAATCAGCATCCAGAACATAACTACCAGCATCCTGCTCCTGACGAGGCAATGCGGTACGACGTGCTTCTGTGAGTGCTCTACACTTCAAATTCTCCGAAAATTTTCAAAGTTCCTTAATCTTAATTTTAATTTTCTAAATTTATATTTAATTCTAACCTGTATTTCAAGTGCTATTTTTGTATTCCAATTTTATCCAGCACATCATAATTCAAACCTAAATGTCAGTCAAATCGGAATCTTCAAAGAAAGGCGAAATGACGGACAAAATTACCTTATCCTTTTTAACCAAATTCATCAAAACTTATAATGGGGACAGAGAATCACTCCCCGCGTTTTTAACTAATTGTGACAATGCAATGTCCTTAGCTAATTCGGATCAACAACCCGTCTTATGTAAATTTATTATCTCACAATTAGAAGGAAAAGCCCAAGTCGCATGTAGTCTAAAAACGTTTACTAAGTGGACGGAACTAAAAAACTTTTTAAGATCAACCTTTGGAGAGAAAAAACACTCCATTCATTTACTTTCCGATTTGCAACATTGTAAACAATTATTAAATGAGGATGTTACTAAATTTTCCTTAAGAATTGAACAAATATTAACGCGTATTCATTCTAACATTCATTATAGTTGTAAGGACGAAAGGGAGCTTCTAGGCAGAACCGATTAGGGCAAAGCTGCTTTGTAGAGTAGTGTGTAACAGTACCACCGCCCCGCCTATTTCTGCCGTGAAGCGGTAATGCGTTTCGGTTTGAAGGCTGGGGCAGCCGTTGTGACAATACTGAGACCTTAGAACTATATCTCAAGGTGTGTGGCGCATTTACGTTGTAGATGTCTATGGGCTCCAGTAACCACTTAACACCAGGTGGGCTGTGAGCTCGTCCACACAACTAAGCAATTAAAAAAAAAAAATTAAGCCACGATGGTTTGCCCTAGTATTATATTTATTAACAGCTGTTATAATAAACTACCCTTAAAACTGCATGGGGGTTGCTTCGTACATATTGATACGCGCTGGGGTTCGGGATAAATGAAAATTCTACCGGAGTACAACTAAAAACTGTATTCAACACTTTAGAACACTTAAAACGCTTTAAAAGTCTCAATTCGCTTCTTCCGCTTCGCTTCAGGTGATCCGTTCGCTGTTTCACTTCGAGTAGCTACGATTACTGACTGACTGCGTGCAATCTCTGCAGCGCGTAGCCAATACCACATCCCTAGAATTATTGAGAATATTCCACAAAAGTCGAGTACTGTGTTTCCGCTATTTGACAATAGATGGCGTTGTACTTCTCAAGCGTTCTAGATATTACGAGATCCTTTGATATTTGTTCGGCTATTCGGCTATAGATGGCGTTACTCTCACCGGTGTAACAATATACATATTTAACTATCAAAAGTGATGTCACCGAGTTCGACTCCAAGCAGTATGGCTGGCTATATGGGTTTTTTGGTCATCATTTGACGTAACAGGAAAATGTAGATCTCGGTCCGCGGCTTTCCGTTGGGGATTTACATTCAGGAGTTACTTTAAGAGCTGACTCATTGCTACACTAAGAATAGTAATTGTTCATTTGCATCTTCAGAGACTTGGAAATTTCGGTAACGGTTTTGTATATTTTGTTCATTAGCCAATCGCCGGTAGCCTCAAGAGGCTATTCCAACTATTATAGATAATATTATCGAATAATAAAATTTGATAAGCGTAATTATTGTAAGCTTGTACGGACGGGTACCACTATCGTGTCTATTTCTGGCACTCACTTCTTATGTCTACGGATTTCGGTAACAACTTAACACCAGGTGGAATTGGACCGAGTTCGTGAAAAAATCCACAGTATTGTAAACTTATTTAAAACAGATTTATCTGAACGCTATATATACGGATCATAGCAACAAATCTCGCATAATACAGATAATCATTAAAACGGATTCACCGAAAATCGCCCCAAAACATTTAGGGCTCATGCTGACGTCACCAATGTGAAATTCACGTCCATGTGAAAAATCAATCAGCCCTACTCACACATAAGGCATATAGCATCAGTGAGAGTGGACCGAAATTTTAACATTGTCCATACTTACAAGACGGCGGACGACCAGAGTTTGGCATTACTCCAAGAGTCTGGTGACACAAATCAGTATCGGTATTTTGATGTCACATGTCGTATAATTTTGGGGCATTTAGGAATTCGAATAAACAATTTAAGATGCTTTAAGCTAGCTCACAGTGATTAGTCCTATATCATTTCACCCAGCAGTTCACGATTCAGAAAAAAAAAGACTTGTAAATATCCAGTTTCGAAGTATTTTCACCGAAAGATCCACATTGTTTATCCGGGTTATCATTGTGGTAGAGTCACCGTCCTCGTCTAATGATCATCCAACTGTTCATGAACTAATATGTTTTTGGTGACATGAGACACATACTGATTCCGAGGAAATATCTGTCCAATTCGTTTGTCTAACGCATCAAAGTGCCAACCGTTCATACATAATAATAATGTAATTACCAAATAAACGAATATTTTATTTAACTGCTTTAGTAGTCTTTCGAATGATTTGACCTTGGCTTTTCAAGTCCGTCATCAGATCAACTCGATTCCAACGATTGCGTAGAGGAATCCGGATATCGATGCAAAATTTCAAATCGATACGACAATTAGAAATCTATTTTAATTGACTTTATAAAATTGTATAAAACTTACATCCGATAAGGTAACAAATTAAATTAATAAAATAATTGAAAACGCAAGATATATAATCGTTTCTCAAGGTTCGCAGTTAGTAACACGAGAAGTCTCAAAGCACTCGAATGATAAAAAGGTATATGACGCGACGGTGGAGATTCATAACGGCGAGATATAAAGAGGAGTTCGATATCGATAATCTATCTTCTATCTATATATATATAAATTAATTGCTGTTCGTTAGTCTCGCTAAAACTCGAGAACGGCTGGACCGATTTGGCTAACTTTGGTCTCGAATTATTTGTGGAAGTCAAGAGAAGGTTTAAAATGTAGATAAATATGAAAATGCTCGGAATTAAATAAAAATTACAATTTTGTTTTCCCTTTGATGTGGCCCCCGTCGGACGGACTCCTTTGTTTGTTGTAAGTTTATTTTATACAAAAGCTTAGGTTTTTTATTTATCGATTGAGGCACTACGAAGTCTGCCGAGTCAGCTAGTTTAAAAATAAAAATCTGGTTGTTTAAGTAAAAACAAGAGTAGCCTTTTCGAGTAGGGATGAAAACTAAGCATCGATGTTTTTACAACATATTTTTATGAGCGAGGTCGCATCCCTATTTCCGAGTATTATCAGTGCAAATCATTTTGAACAGTTATGTTACGAATTAGAGGTGATACATCATCCAAACGGGTCTTCCTGAAACTTCTTGGAATGTTGTATAGCAACAGTGATTAATAGGATATTTATCACGCTGAGCATCTATGGGGACGCGACTTATAACGGATTTTAAGTCAACTTTTTTACATGATGGCCTCTCCTTTCCCGTTTATGTGTAAAGTGTAAACAGAACTTTATTACAGTTTTAACTCCAATTTTTAATTTATTTTTTATTATTGTTATTTTTTCCTACTGGAAAATTTTCCAGTATCACTATTAGTCCAGTGGTCAAAAAATTGTTTCAGTTTGTTGTAAACTTGGCGTTATAAATCAAATTGCTTCAAGTTCAGTTTAATTCGTCAAAATAAGCTTACGTTACATTCTATTAAGATTACAGTCAGACCAATGTTAGGCTTTGTACACATTCATTGCATTTCGATAAAACTAAAAACTTTTCGCCTCCTCCGTTCTATAAACATTCACTTGATTGATTGACTTCCACTGACAGACAAAATAAGCAACCAATAATAGAACTTTAATCAATGCGATTTAATCGAAAGCCCCGCTCACAATCTGAGTAAATATATTAAGTTTAAGTTTTACAAAAAAAAAAAAAATATATATATCCGAAAATTTATTAATAACAAATAGGCCATTGCAATGAAACGATTGTTATTATTAATATTTCGAAATACATAACGTACCTTAAGTTTATCTCCAATAAAGTAACATGAATCACTTATTATTTTTACGTACGTAAGCACGCGGCAGTCTCGCAAGCGACGTGCACCCTCTCTCGCGTCCGTTGTTCAACTGAAGAAAATGTAAGCTCCGTTCAATGCCGCTTAGAAGACTCGCCTGACTGAATGGCTTAGCATTTTTAGGGTTCTGTAGGCAAGTAGGAAAAAACAAAAACCCTTAAAATTTTTACATGTACGGTTGTATTGGAATATTATAGCTATTTTAGGAAGTTGATAGATAAATTGTTTGACAGCTATACTACGACGGCCTAACTAATTTACGAAAATTTTTTTTTTGTCTAATTATTCAAATAATAAATTATTACATTAAATTGTTTTTATAATAAATTTTTTTCGTACTTAAATTATTTTTAACTATTTTTAATATTTTTCACTTTAATACCAAGCTAAAACAAAAAATAATTTTTCGGTTTTTTATTTTATTCGATATTATTATAGGCTATAACAAAAAATAGTCTTTCAGACGTGCGTAAATTTTCAAGTTAATCAGTCGTTTTAAAATTCATGAAAATTACGCAGAAATATTATAAACGTCCACACAATTATTTATACACATAGATACAGCACAAGGTAATAAAAAAGAGTGTTCGCTAAAAAAGAGGTCGTTAGCAAATTAACTCATGGATGAAAATAAATGTTTCAGTTCTTGTGATATTTTTATACAAAGTTTTTATTAAATTGTCTTATATACCACGTCCTAGCTATTTTAGTGAATTTATATACACGTGTGGACAGTGGATCTGGGAGTAAAAAAAAACAAATGTCCAAGACGTGTGGAGTCTGGACCTTAAAGGGTTAAATGAGTTTTCCAAAAAAATTTACTACGGTCATAAATTTTGTTTTAGCAATTTTTTTATATAATAAAATATAAAATAAGCCTTTATTGCTGTTTTACATAATAATTACTAACTTAAGAAATTACTTAACGATAACTTAAATTTAAATCCAGCTTATAATTATTAAGTAGTCCGTTTAGCGTTCGATGTGGTTTTCAAAACAGCTTGTCTCTCGACAAAGGCCTTCTCTAAAGATTTCCAATATTCTCTATTATATAGCCATTCGACTCTAATGTGGGCATTTTTTTTACACTAGTAGTTACCCGGTAGTCGAAATTCGACTATAATTTAAATTATAAGTTTGTACACTATAACGATTCTATTGTCAAAGACTTTAGACAAATCTTAAGAATGACAAATAATATTTAATCTATTCTCAATTTGATCACAGACTCTATGCAATAAGTTTGACAATAAGCAAAGAGTATCCATGCGCGTGTGTGTCAAATACATGTTAAGGTGTGTAACGTTTTTTTTATTGATTTAATATATTTTATATGCATAATTAAAAAAAAATATTACCATTCTACACTCCTCTATATATTCTCTATAAGTGTGGGAAATTTCATACTCCTCCGTCCGCGCAATTTTCGTAAAAAGGGATACAAAGTTTTTGCTTCACGTATTAATATATAGATAATTCTTTAAGGAAAAACACATTTAACTCAATGATTCAGCGTTCACGGCACGTCGACCGTTTTTTCGGCAACATTACAAGATCACTAGTCGTTCTACAGTGACATTAATTACGTCAAACTTTTAATCGGTCGATCTGTGTACGGACCTACGTGTGGGATATGGGGCTGGCTTTGGGACGCGCAGTTTAACATAAATAAGTTTATTATTATTTTGTAATATAAACGATAATTCTACTTCCTATTCGTAAACTCTCCAAGGAGTGGTCGTGGTCATGCATCAGTCGGATCCTGCGATACCGATGCTCTCGCGATGCGACGCCATGTGGCACGGTGTTTCGAAGAGTGAGAGCAATCAATTTATGTTGGAGATCGTCCGCGAGATCTTTTGCCCTCGACTTTCCCTAGCACAACCAACCGCTCAACGGAATCCTCAATACGAGTGATGTGCCCGAAGAACTTGATGATTCGTATTTGGACTGTTGACGATAGTCTCTCCTTGATGTTGAGCTCTTTCAGGATCGAAATGTTGGTACGGTGCGCGGTCCACGAAATTCTGAGGAGACGTCTTTCGTCGATAATTAACATTGACGTGGTATTTATGTAATACTGTAAGCAGCAATAGATATACCGTCCTTGATCCTTGACTTTTGATTTTCTTTTGGACTTGAGGACTGTATTCGGTTAAATTAAAAGATATTTACTTTTTGAGATACCAGTTAGCGTGTGTGTTTTGAATTAGCAATCTTACAGTTTTATAGGATAGTGGGGTCAGCGAACAATATTCTTATCCAATAGCAACCGCACACTTTTCTAGCGTCACACACAGCTCGATTATAATTATTGGTCGCGAAAATTTATACAATTACTAATATTATACAGCTGAAGAGTTTGTTTGTTTGAACGCGCTAATCTCAGGAACAGCTGGTCCGATTTGAAAAATTCTTTCAGTGTTAGATAGCCCATTTATTGAGGAAGCCTATTTATTATATAGGCTATATAACATCACGGTAAAACCAATACAAGTGGAGCACCAATAAAGAATGTTTCAAAATAGGCGTTTAAATAGCTCCTTAACATTCTATAATTCAAAAATATTTTCACTATCTACGTAAATGAAGTGGGAGTAAAATTTTGCGTTATGCTAAAAATGCTAATAACAAAATACAGATACAATAATTTCACGGATCGACATCCTCAGTATTGCAGATGCGTGAATAAATACAGAAACCTGAATCCTTGCTACACCTTATACTTTTATGCACAGTGTGCGTAATGTTGCTCTGGCAAATGACTTTTCTAGTCATAGATAGAATTTACGTTTTCAGGCTGGAATTTTTACTGGTGGTAGGGCCACTTGTGAGACCGCGCGGGTAGGTACCACCGCCCTGCCTATTTCTGCCATGAAGCAGTAATGCGTTTCGGTTTGAAGGGTGGGGCAGCCGTTGTAACTATACTTGAAACCTTAGAACTTATATCTCAAGGTGGGTGGCGCATTTACATTGTAGATCCAGTAACCACTTAACACCAGGTGGGCTGTGAGCTCGTCCACCCATTAAGCAATAAAAAAAAATTGTTTTCAATTACATTTTTAAATAGTTCGTCACTCCGCAATAATAATATCTTAAGCTCTTCACCATTAGTTCGATACTCAAAGTTTATTTTTCGAACATCGAAAGCACACGTGAAGCATGAGAATGTTAGGATCAGAATTTTTTAAATCACGTCAGTAATTAAAGTTACTTATTAAAATTAACATCTTGTAATAGTAATATTTCCACCTACACGGATAGGTTTCCGGGTCTGCGCCCTGCCTATTTCTGGCGCGAAGACATTACGCATTCCGATTTGAAAAGCGGACTAGTCTTTATATGAAGGCAACTGAAACTTGGTCCTATGAACGTCTGATGCCAGATGGAGGATGTCCTGTGTCCTGCTTGGGAGGCTCCATTTATATTGGTAGCATTCATGTCTCTGCTGACCATGTAGGCCGTCATTTCTTCTGAAGTATGCTTTAAGGCTTAATTTTTGCTTATTGGTGCTCACAACATGGATTTCTCCCATAACTACAGCCCACTGATCGCGTTTCCGATCCGGTGGTAGATTCTGCGAAGCACTGCGCTTGCTTAGGGCCAGTGTTAGCAACACTCCCGGTTTGAGCTCCGTGAGCTCACCTACACGTTAAGGAGAAGCTGCAATAGCCTCTCAAGGCTATCAGCATGGGTAGGAAAAAAATGGATTTCGCTAAGCTCAAATCAAAACAGATTTATTCGCGGAATGAACTAGATAGCGGTGCCGATCGAACGAACCCATGCGGCCTAGATTCTACACTTGATAAAAATGTTTCTATTGATTAATAAAAATGACGGTGTTATTGGATTTTATCAGCATATCGTCTGCTTATCAGCGGTCCATTGATAACTGTTAGCACCTCATCACAGGAAGCTTTATCAAATAACAAGATTATATTTGTTTACTTCCTACTGTGACATTTTATATTGATTTTATTTATTTAGTTTTATTGCTTAGATGGGTGGACGAGCTCACACCCCAACCGGATGTTAAGTGGTTACTGGAGCCCATAGAGATCTACGACGTAAATGCGCTATCCACCTTGAAATAAGTTCTAAGGTCTCAAGTATAGTTACAACGGCTGCCCCGCCCTTCAAACCGAAACGCATTACTGCTTCGCGGCAGAAACAGGCGGGGCGGTGGTACCTACCCGTGCGGACTCACAAGAGGTCCTACCACCAGTAAACCGCAATCGTGCTGCCATTTCTCGGGAATCGTGCTGCGTTTCGTTTAGCTACCAAATTAATTACCGTCACCGACATATATTTATTTAAGTTCGCCACCCAAGATTGTCTTGTTTGGATTGAAAAGGGGGTTCGTGGGGAAAACGGCCACCTGATTGACTTAGAGTTGTGATTGTGGAAGTTGCCTGGCTAGGGGACACGACTGGGACTGGCTAAGTTCGCTGTGACTTCGTAAACTAAGCTTAAAAGTTCAAAAAGCACACCAAGCGCATTTCTTTAAAGAAAATCATATGCGATAACTTAGGTACAACAGCTTATTGCAGCGTTGATCGTAACTACGTGAGATACATCGTAAAGAAACACAAAAACCTGTTGTCAGACAAGATAAGACAGCCAGACACCCGACAACACGGCACTTTGTACCGTCAACACGAAATTATCTGTTTAATTAAAACAATCATTAGTGTAAAAACGGAGATCATTATATTTATTAATGTTTCAATACAGATAGCATCGTGTTAATTTTTTTTTTTTTTTTTGTTGCTGTTGACATTTTACCTCAGTAATTTTATTTCATTGTTTTAAATGAAGCTCTCGACTCGACAATTATTTTTGGAGCGCGCAACATGGCAACACTCATTTTTTCAAGTTTGTTTAATTAATGATTTTATTGGGTTTTTTCAGACAGGTTCCAATGCTGGCGATGTTAATAACAGTGTCGCATTATACAAATACCGCTTCTTTTAAAACAGGTGTGAACTTAAGTATTATATGAAACGCAAAATAACCTTTCTTAGTCATATTGTAATTATGTTGATGGTATGATAGAATACAATAGTTCTTATAGAATATTCAATGCACATCAATAAGTTTTGTGTATCGTATCGTTGCCATAGCAACGGAGTCGATTTCAATCAATTTTGTTTGTCCCTCGTAACGACAAATGGCCCTCGTATCCGACTGTAGCTAATAGTTTTTTGGACAAATCTCTTTCCCGACTTTACTTCTTATTAGACTCTTAGACTCGATAACAAATATAAGTTTTACGCTACAATAAGCCTTTTTTATCTATTTCTGATTGTCAAATAAATTAAATAATAATAATAATAATAATAAATATTTACTAACAATCACGCTACGTTAACTGGTCCCGTGATAAGTTCGTAAAGAACTTGTGTTACAGGTAGGTACCAGATAACGGAAATAAATGTAAGATTTTTATTATACACATACACATATTTAATATACATCCATAACCCTGGAAAAGACATTTTATATTTATCAT
This sequence comes from Bombyx mandarina, assembly GCF_030267445.1. Lineage (NCBI taxonomy): Eukaryota > Metazoa > Arthropoda > Insecta > Lepidoptera > Bombycidae > Bombyx > Bombyx mandarina. Next base: position 7,535,931 of record NC_143226.1, read on the forward strand.
ACAAATATATTCCCTTGGCGGGATTCGAGCCCGCGACCCCCTTGTGTAGTGACCATGTCACTTACCACTACACCAGACGGTCGTTTTATGATATGTGTTTACAACATTTTAATAGTACAATTTTAATATTAATGTCGCGTTTGTACTTGAATTGGGTTTTCACGGAATCGATAATATATCGAGTAATTTTCGATTATTCCACGAAATACACGGACCATCATTTATTAACGTCACAGCATTGATATATAATCTATCTATTAAAAAAATACTAGAGGTCTCGCAGTAGTCGAAATTCGACTATAATTAATTGAAATTGTAAGTTTGTACACTATTATGATTGTATTTTATACTTCTTTAATCACAAATTTCGCCATTATAAAAAATATTAACAAAGACAAACAATATTTAATCTATTCTCTATTTGACAACAGACGTCAAGAACAAAAGTTTGACAATAAATAGTATGCATGCGTGTGTGCGTCAAATACATGGTATGTAGTGTGTGTATTGTTTTCTTTATTGATTTAATGTATCTTTTATGCATTATTTTTAAAAAATATTAGCATTGTGCACTTCTTCTCTATATTCTCTATAAGTATGCAAAATTTCATACTCCTCCGTCCGCGCAATTTTCGTAAAAAGGGATACAAAGTTTTTGCTTCACGTATTATTATATAGATGGTTTTTTAATACAAAAATAAAATATGTTTTTTTAATACATCAATGCGTCACAGTGAGACAGGCGGCTCTATGATTCGATTTGAAAATAAAAACTCGTATTTCATAATATCGAGTTGTGTTGTTTTGTTATCGTATTTCAAAAGCACGTTGATGACAGTACTCTCTTTATGAAATTTTCGATGAGTCTTCACAACGATGCGGCTGTAACTCAGTCATAGTTATGACGCATTGGATTCGGCCTTGAGATCAACAATTGCTTATGATTTATTCGCATAGAGCCAACTAATCGCATGATCTTGGTGGCCATTTGAAAAAGGGTTTTACGTTAGGATGTTACGAATACCGTGGACTGCCAGGAGAACAAACGAGTCCATTCTGAGGCAGCTAGACATCCGAAAAAGGCTCTCGTCCATCTGCCGGGAACGTGTTATGAGCTTCTTCGGACACATCATGCGGTCTCCCGGACATAAATTAGAGAAGCTCATAATTACGGGTCGCATAGAGGGCAACTGCGCCGTGGGCAGAACACCAGACAGATGGTCGGATTTAGCAAGAGAAGCAATTGGTGGTAGTCTGTGCCGTGCAGTCCATGCTACCCATTATCGAGCACATTGGAAGTACGTCACATGTGGTCGCGATTTTACTTGGACTCTCGCGCTGTTCGAGGCCACCAGAACTCCTCTATGATGTTCCCGTGATGATTGTAGTTGTCGTGGCCTGAAGGATAAGACTTACGGTGAATTCGTACGTAGCGATGCACCGGTGATCGAATCCCGCTGGCGGGTTTTTTTCATTTTTCAAATGAAATACGTACTTAACAAATGTTCACGATTGACTTCCACAGTGAAGGAATAAACATCGTGTAATAAAATCAAACCAGCAAAATTATAATTTTCGTAATTACTGGTGGTAGAACCTCTTGTGAGTCCGCACGGGTAGGTAACCACCCTGCCTATTTCTGCCGTGAAGCAGTAATGCGTTTCGGTTTGAAGGCCGTGGCAGTCGTTGTAAATATACCTTATATCAAGGTAGGTGACGGCATTTACGTTGTAGATGTCTATGGGCTTCAGTAATCTTGTGGGGTGTGAGCTCGTCCATCCAACTAAGCCATAAAAAAAATCCGTGATTGTTAATTGTACTTTTTTGTATTTAATGTTTCGCATTGTTTATTTATTTTATGTACTCTACAGCATACTCTCTTTCTCTCGCCGGGAATCTCCCGCGCGGTCTCAACTCTCAACGAACCTTCCATACTACGTACCGGTACTACGTTCGTATTATCGTGCATAAATAACGCCTTGTTCCTTCGTGCAAATCTCCGTTTTCAATAATATTGCCTACCAATCATGGATGACCGCTGTCAAGTTTCAAAGATGCAATCTAGTCGAATTTGAATTATGTGTCAGCTCAACAAAATCGAGTAAAGTGACGTTTTTTATTGATTAGTTGGAGGTAGTCCGGTTTTTGCACGCACCTCTACCGTTCACCTGTATAAGGCAGGTCTCTATGGCTTGTAATCATCATGGATTCCGATTTAAACGATAGCCAATGTTAGTAGGGTTAAGTTGCTTAGCTTGCTAAATGGATTGACGTTATTCTGTGTCCTACATTTCTACACGAATAGACGTCATTCTACATACACATAAGACACATTACCATCCAAACTAACAAGCGGAAGTGAGTTTGTTTGTTATGCTTTCACGTCTTAGCTACTCTGTTTTTTTTGGTTCGAGGACTTCCGCCTACGCATTGAGTGCTGTAGGCTACGTCGCGCCATATCGGAGCTGAATCTTTTAAAAGCCCCTGTCAGTCAACAATAAATGCCCGCGCCTCAGATAAGGTAGAATTAGGAAGCTGGAAGCAAGGCAACGAGTATCGTCCGAAGCGAATGTTTCCTCATCACCCTACCCCCACAGGATGCGGAACCGGCCGTCCTTGACTAACAACACTTGGAGGGCTAAAATTGGGGCAAGATCCCTATCCCGATCCCCACTTGTATGGCGAGCACTGAGAGCAGGAGCGCCCTCTCTTGCACTACACTGCTTTTGCAAGATGGTGCATTAAAAGATTTTCAGAATCGGCCGCCACGACTCGATACTGTCAAACTTTTCGGCAGTGATAAGTCGATTTCTGCGATGAGACCGCGCATTAATTTCCCAAAATGATTAAATTAAACTTAGTTATTGTACCTGGGTCACACCATACTCAACTCGCCACTGGATCTGGACGTGCGAAATAATTATGCACTGATTGCGATTCTTTCATTTACTTATGTTTCTCGGAACAATCTGTTGCTAGTGTGTCGTTCTATACGTTTACTTTAGTACTCAGAACCATGACGCCGCGTATTCAAATTTTTTATTAACAATGATCATGTGAGTTCGCGAGTCACACACGACACTAAAATGCCGCCTCCCAAACTTGAGACATGATTCCGAAGCCTTTTTTCTTGGTATAACAACGTGCCCACTATTCAAAGCCGGACGCATTACGGCTTTGTGGCAGAAATAAGCGGGGTGGTGGTTCCGGTGCGCGCATACTTATTATATTATGTCTTTTACATAATTCCATATAAACACAACTTACTATAATACTATATAATCAGAAAATTGATCGGTACGTACATGTGTACGTCACAATTAATACCACGCCTCTACATGGCGGAACTTATGCTTCGATCGTTAGCATGCTATTATTATCTTTCAGTTCGTCTTATACTTCATTGGTATAGCTATAACATAGCATCGCTTAGCGAAGATATTTGTGATTACTCGACTTGATGTGTTTTAATCGAACCTAATTATTTATTTAGGTAAAAACTACAATAGTTTCTTGCCCTTGTAAGCAGACGTGCATGCTGCCCACCTGATGTTGAGTGGTTATCGTCGCTTATGGACGTCAGCAATGCTGGGGCACAGCCAAGCTACTACCTACCGCTTTTTTTTAAACCTATCTATGCTGGTAGCCTTGAGAGGCTATTTCAGATTCTCTTTGACGTGTAGGTAGGTGAGCTCACGGGGCTCAAGCCGGGAGTGTTGCTAACATTGGCCCTAGCAGGAGCAGTGCTTCGCAAAATCTACCACCGGATCGGTAACGCGACCCATTGAAAGATCCGGCGAGAAACTCAGTGGGCTGTGTCTATGGGTTAATTCACTCGTCGAGCCCTTCATCGCAAGCGACGGGTTCGGTGAGGACTATGCCCGGTGCTTGAGGTACCTAACAGCACCGTTAATGGATCGGGAGGATCCGTAACGACGTGTTTAGGGCGACGTCGACTGTTTACCATTCGGTCCACAGGATAGGGTATGATACCACTCTCCGTAAGCCTCGTTTGAATATTCCTCAACCTCTGAGATTATATTTGACACAAACAATAATTTACTAAATTGTTGTTGGCCTGCATTGAGCCTACAAAGATGGTGCCGCATGAACGCTGTCTTTATTAATAACAGCGATTATGCGGTAGTCTTAAGATATTCATGTTCCCTAATAAACTATTGGAAAACTATGCTATTTATAGTAGAGATTAGCTATGAAACATACTTAATCGATAACATCTACATGACCACACTAGATTATTGCAAGTCATCCTATCATTAAAAAAATAAAAATTATAAACATAATTACGTCATTTCATGAGTTTTTGTTTACCTTCACGACCAGACATAAGACTTTTCGGCGTAGACATAAAGGCCATTTCACTATTGCAATATGAGATCTAGGGAGTTCTGATAGATTATGCCCGTTTGTTAATCACAGTCATCTTTTTTTTATTGCTTAGGTGTGTGGACGACCTCACGGCCCACCTGATGTTGGTGAGGTCATCAGAGCCCATGGACATCTACAACGTAAATGCCGCTACCTACCTTGAAACATGAGTTCTAAGCTCTCAGTTTTTATAGTACACCTACAAGTAATACCTACTACTTCCCTGCCACCCTTCTTTCCGCTAACAAGAACTTTACAATTTGTTTGTTAACCCAACCCCTAATAGTTTCCTTAAGATATTTAGACTCAGAGATGTGGTCTGCAACCGTAAGCCATACCGTACGTCATCTTGTGTGTTTAATCATCAGCACTACAACATTAGAAATATATTCACGAGCGCTCACGGTTAGCAGATCGCAATATATCCGTGTCAATGTCTTGGTTGATTACATTGTTTCATCAAATAGCCGTCGTGTAATGGGTAGACCAGTGATTCTCAACCACTGTGCCGCGGCACTTATGTGTGCCGCCAAATTTTGCAAATATATAATAATGTTAATATTATTAAATTATATCATTTAAAAAGAAAAATATTTTTAACATGAATATATATTTAAATCCACAAAAAAATAAATTATTTTATTAGTGCCAAATTATGATGAAGCGGCGTGCATAGCAATAGGAATATGTCTCAAGTCGGCGCACACTTGCCACTTCTGCGTACAAAACGTGTTGTTTTAGTGATAGTTGGGATTCACAAGATGTTGCATAGTAGTTACTGCACCTTTTCTTTCGTTAAAATTGGCAAATGTATGTGATTCGGTAGCAAGTAAATAATTTTTATCTTTTTCTTTGTGTGCCGCCAAATTTTGAAATCGTTAAATATGTGCCGCAACCAAAAAAAAGGTTGAGAATCACTGGGTTAGACTAATAAAAACAACATTTCCCATGTGAATATAATCAAGACATGACATACGTCATACGTAATACCTAATCCAAATTCCCGTTCAACAACCGAGCTTCTGACGTCACCTCATATCACTGTTGATATTACGTGTAAAACGACAGACGTTGTCTAAGCAGTCGCCGATCGGTTGCTGTCGGAAAAAGAACCTTGACCGTTCGTTTGAAAACCCAATTAGCTTCTACAATCTTTCGGTTCATTGACCTAAACTAATAGGTCAGTGTGCTAAGTGAGAGTTTTTTAACGTTCTCGATAGCGTGAAAGTTAACTCATATTTGTATGGAATGGAATCGTGTAAGAGTCGTATTCCAAAAGTTCACTTAATATTGCTTTATTTGTAACTCCACTTGTACAATCTTTAGATATCTGCTCACAACTGAATACACTGCTTTCTGTTCCGTTTTTTCAGACTACCGCCTTTTTTATTATGTCACGTCCCCACTACTGCCATTGCTCCCACCAACAGTGTTGCTATTTGGCAATCCGATAATTGCCTTAACTTTAATATGAAACATTTTATTATTATTTTACAATAAACCCTACAACCGTTTGCGTACGTTTGCCCCTAGGGGCGCTGTTCCAACTGCATACAAAATTGAGTTAACTTTTACGTTATCGAGAACGTTAAGAAACTCGCACTAAGCACACTGTTATGCGTGGTTATACGTAAAGGATGCCGCAATTTGTAATTGTATTTCATAGATTTTAAACACCACAATGTAAACTCCATCTTAAAGTAAAAGGTGGAAGTGTCGTTTATAATCACTGCTATCAGACTTTACGCCCAAATGCTGTTGGTAGGACCACTTGTAAGTCCGCGCGGGTAGGTACCACCACCTTGCCTATTTCTGCCGTGAAGCAGTAATGCGTTTCGGTTTGAAGGGTGGGACAGCCGTTGTAACTATACTTGAGACCTTAGAACTTATATCTCAAGGTGGGTGGCGCATCTACGTCGTAGATGTCTATGGGCTCCAGTAACCACTTCACACCAGGTGGGCTGTGAGCTCGTCCACCCATCTAAGCAATAAAAAAAATATGCATTGCTTTGCAGCATTTCTAACCTAAATATTGAAGACGAAAGAAACCGAACCGTATGAGCCTCAAACATGCCCTAAGAAGGGTTTTACGGGTTTTATTGTATGACGCTATGTTATTTACTTATTCATTCAACTTTACTTACAAGAGTGGTCAAACTAGAGTTAACAAACAGTGAATAAGTTATTAGGAGAACGTCTTTATCGCGCGAGGAATGTAAATATTTAAAGTACTCTGTCGATTAGGAGGGAGGAGTTCGGCATGTCAATTGTCAATTGTCAGTATAGAGTGAAGTGTAGTGAGAGAATGTACATTGCCACGTTGAGAGAGACAATTTATTTGGAAACTGTAAGTACAGGCGTGGTCATACTCGCGAAGATTAAAAATAAGCCGAATACAGTTAATAAGAAGGCGGTCGAGTTTGTTCAAAAGGTCTGCATTCCAGTCAAAATAAAAAAGCACCATAGTCAATTAAAGCTAGGATTAAAGCTTGTATAAACATTGTTTTTATCTTGAAAGGAAGATATGGCTTAAAGCGATAAAGGACGCGGAGAATTCCAGTAAGCTTCCGACCAAAGTTCAGCCCTTGGACCTTCCAATCTAGCGTCGAATATATGTAGTAAATTATAAGCTTCAATATATTATACATTTACAGACTTTTAAAGTTTTTTATGTACGTAATCTAATATACAAAATATACGTATTGTGATATATGCGCGCGTTTATAGTCGATCGTGTTTGTGTTAGATTTGTTACTGATTGATTGTTTTACTGTCATTGGCAATCCCAGGCATGTTTTAATTTTTAGTCACATTGCTATCATCATATCACAGGAGCTGTATGTGTAGTTTTATCTATTGTTTTATTTTTATTGCTTAGATTGAGTGTTATCCGTATGTACATACAGCGGAGGGTGGCCGGTTTTTAGTGTTTATACCTTACAAATTCTAGATTAGTGTGCTTTGAGAGTTTTTTAACGTTTTCGATAGCGTAAAAGTTAACTCAATTTTGTATGAAGTTGGAACGTTTGCCTACGTCTGCCGCTAGGGGCGCTGTTCTAGCTGCATACAAATTTGAGTTAACTTTTACGTTACCGAGAATGTTAAAAAACTCGCAACTAAGCACACGGTAGGTCTAACTTACCTAATTGTTACTACAACGGGTGTCTTCTTATTTAGGTCACTAAATTTGAAAACCAATAGATACTTTCTTACTTAACGTCTTCAACATCGGACTTAAAACTACACTTTCTTCTCAAAATTCCAAAATATTTAAGCAGATTGATTGCATTTATCATCTAGGTCATGGAATCAATAAGGCTTTCTCGATGCAACGAACTAGGCCAATATTTTTGATATCTTGTGTGCTAGATTTTTCTTTGTTATCTTACATTGCCAGACGAGGAAGCTGGTATAAGCAATATGGCTTGTCCAAATAAATAGCAATCAAGGACACGTTTCGACCGAATTTGAATTCTATTTCAATTCACCATAAGGACCTTGATGGACATCGTGATAATCTTGATTTAACGGTAAAAGAAATCAATCTATCTATCACAGAAGTCCCGTAATCCAATTCGATGAGTAAATTAAATATTTATCGATGACATCAGCCTGTGACACGACTCCGCGGCGTCGTTAGGTGTGTGTTTACGTAATAACAGTTTGCAGGGCGTCGACCGTCACATATTAATCATGTTTTAACATCTCCTTATCATAGAGCCTAGGTCAGTCATCGGCGACAATTTGATTAGCCGGTTTTCATGATAAATGATCTACTGGTGGTAGGACCACTTGTGAGTCTGCGCGGGTAGGTACAACCACCCCGCCTATTTCTGCCGTGAAGCAGTAATCCGTTTCGGTTTGAAGGGTGGGGCAGCCGTTATAACTATACTTGAGACCTTAGAACTTATCTCTCAAGGGGGGTGGCGCATTTACGTTGTACATGTCTATGGGCTCCAGTAACCACTTAAACCCAGGTGGGCTGTGAGCTCGTCCACCCATCTAAGCAATAAATAACGCTTTGGAAAATTTAAGGGCTACTATACCCATGCTATGAACTTACCAACTGCTTATCGATTGTTATTAGGGAAACGGCAATGTATTGTATTCCCTTGATTGAGATGCAAAATTGGAGCAGGTCCACAGAGAATAAATAGTAGGAATAGTGGTGTCGATCCGTGATTTCAATCCATTAATCTCAAAGGTGTATTTACGTGTGGATACCATAGTTTTCTTTATTAACCTCTCATCTCTAAAAACGAGAACATAAACATTACTTTTTTGAGAGCAGTTTCACCTTTTATGATAACAGAAGTATGTCGATATATTAATTAAATATTCTAATGATTTATAGCTTCGTTAAATTGCTTTTTTAGACATATCTATTAAGGGATGGTCTCAAAAAAAAATTAAAAGTAGTCATTATCTCAGCCTGTCCACTGATGAACATGAACAAATGAAGAGTAATGAATTATATATTCTGCAAGTGCGCATTTTTTTTATTGCTTAGATGTGTGTATGAGCTCACAGCCTACCTGGTGTTTAGCTGTTACTGGAGCCCATAAACATCTACAACGCAAATGCGCCACCCACCTTGAGATATCAGTTCTAAGGTCTCAGTATAGTTACAACGGCTGTCCCACCTTTCAAACGGAAACGCATTACTGCTTCACGGCAGAACTAGGCAGGGTGGTGGTATCTACCCGCGCGGACTCACAAGAGGTCCTACCACCAGTATCATTATGCAGCTCGACTGTTTTTTTCACTGAGAGCCCAAGATGGGTGTCATTAGTTATTTTCACGATTAAGTTGGATGAAGCCTGTAAAATCGATAGACAGGCTGTGCTCTGCTGATGTCCATGAGCGATATTAACCACTCAGCTGATCCGTATGTACGTCTGGTTGCAAGAGCAATAATAAAATCGTTGATACAGCCTAGCGCCGTAGCGTTCACACACTTAAATAAACCAGCACTGTTTTATCGTCAGACCTTGATAAGGACGGGCCTCGCCAATCCACCAATCGATTCGCGGTTTATTGGAATTTTGCATACACATGTCGGCTTTTTCTTTTAAGTTATTCAGAATTTTTACATTGTCATAGGCAATACACTATCTCCTCTACAGAATGTTTGCAAGTATTAAGGTTGTATTTTTTTAGAAATGAGCTACGTGTGTATGATTGATTGTTTTTTTAAGCGGTTTTGTTTCGGCAATATGTGTGAGAATCTAAGAATGCCATATTGAAACGAAGGCCAATATGGATTCCTGACTCTGTTCCCAAAAGACAGATATCCCACTTTCAAATTAATCGGCTCGTTATCATCAATGTCATTTTTTTAATAAACATATTTTGAAGATACCGCATATAGATATAACATCCCTATAACACGTTCCGCGTTTTAGGAAATGCGTCGTAGGAGTATTCACGCATAACGCGCTTGTAGGATCACATATAACGCATTATGTATACATACCTATAAATAAAATTGGAGTGTCTGTTTGTAATATTGAAATAACCGTTTTTATTACTTGCATATGAATATATATACAGTACATACACCAAAATAACATTTTTTACAATTTTTGTCTGTCTGTCTGTTTGTTCCGGCTAATCTCTGGAACGGCTGGACCGATTTTGACGAGACCTTCACTGATAGGTAGCTGATGCTATAAGGAGTAACATAGACCACTTTTTTAGACTAGCTTCGCCCCGCAGCGTCACCCGCGGTACACCAATAACCGCGGGTAACATCGCGGGACTCAGCTATCAATAATAAAATTTAATGTTTCCGAAGCGAAGCGAGGGCGGTTCGCTAGTGTACAAGTATAATACGACATAACCAATGTTTTACCATTCACAAACTAGAACACAAAATTAATAAATTAAATTCCTTTAATTTTATAAAAACAGAATTGACACAATGTACAAAGGTACGCGAAATCAATTATAAACTGTACAAATCATTATAAATGTCACTGTACAGAAATACATATAACGTGTGAAATCCCCGCGTTATATGGAGGAATGCCCGTGTTAAACGAGGGATGAAAATCGCGTAATATGAAAAGGCGTTATAAGAGTACCGTGTTATAACGGAGACTACTGTATTGTCGGAAACTGTAATTTATTATCGATTTCTCCACTATTTAATGGATGTTATTATACATATAAACCTTCCTCTTCAATCACTCTATCTTTTAGACAAAATCGCATCAAAATCCGTTGCGTAGTTTTAAAGATTTAAGCATACATAGGGACAGAGAAAGCGACTTTGTTTTATACTATGTAGTGATGAAGAAGTAGGTTTAGTTTAAAAACTTTGGACGGTTTAGTGTTCAGTGGGGTCAGGGTGTTGGCGGTATTTGCACCTCGCGCGAAACCCGTCTTTTCGCCTCCAGTCTGCCTCACCCTAGACTATAAGGGTCCGTTCACACTCGGAGAGCATCGGTCCGCTTTTTTCTTTTCACACAGACCGGATCGTACACGTATGAAGATTGCACAAAGTGGGAATGAGTTGCTCGCTCCGGGTATTTCAATATTGCAATAATTGTTACGTTATAATACTCATTGTAAAAAATGAATATTTAAAAAAAAATCTAATATTTAAAGAAAAAAAAACGTGCCCGCTGAGTTTCTTGCCAGTTCTTCTCAGGACGGAGGCTAGTTTTTGTGAATTGGCGGTAGTTCTTTTTGACGTTCAACAAGTATGTACTTTCATTTATGTTGAATAAAAATTTTTTTATTTGATTTCATATAGAATTGGCCGGAGCGGAGCCGCCACCTATTTCACGGTTACGCGAGCGAGAAAGAGGGCACAATCAGAGGCGGTCGGCTCCTGTTGTTGTACTAGCATTCTTAATGATGAAAACAGTGCACATGCAAAAATTAACTTTACTACAATTATTCAAGACTCTGTTTCTAACGTGATACAAATCTGCTTCCTCTCCGAGCCGATCTGTGTGAACGAACCCTAAGGCGTGGGTTGAGCGACAGTGGATTGTAGTCAACCCCGACATGCCCCACCTACCGCCCCCCAACGCGTAGAGAAAAGGCGATTCCGGTTTGATTTCTGGCATTATGGTTTACCATTGATACCTGGACTTCGTGATTCAAGGTGGATAGTATACACGTAAACGATAGACATACGCGTACCCGTCTATGGACTTCGATAACAACCAGCAAGTTGGGCATGAACTCCCTCACCTTTCTATTTGTTTTCCCTACCTGATAGCCTATGCAGCCTTTCCGGCTACGTGCAGACGGGTAGGAGACTTCATGGGGTTAACCCTATGAGAGAACTGGCTAACAATAGTCCTAGCAAGAGCAGTGCTTCACAGAATCTACCACCAGATCGGAATCGCGACCCACTGAGAAGATCAAACTGAGTGGGCTACCTGTCTATGCTATGTTTTGAAAATAAATACTTATAATTGCTTATAATTTAAAACTATATTTTTTCTTTATTTTTTTAAGGATGTACTAATTTTATATCTATTATATTATTATATACATAGAAAATTATTTAAATAGTTTATACTTTATAATACATGTAAATACATATAATATAGCTTATATATAAAACATAGATTTTATTGTAAGACCTATACTCGGCAAATAAATTATTTATCTGAAGCATTTTAATCTTGTACTCATTTTCAGTAGTTCTGAGACAACATCTATCAGAGTTTTTTAAACACTTAATGATCTGTCAATTTATTCAAATTAGTATGTTTATGGACAAATGCAAAATACTATTAAAGTTATATTTTAAGTACATTAAAGTTGTTTATAAATATAAAGTTGTATTTTTGACATTATTTACCAACCAAAATAATACAGGAAATAATCCTAGCCTAGGATTCCATTGAAAGAAGAGCGTTTATATCACATAAAACACTTTTAAAGCATTTTAGTATGGCCAATTGTGACATCGCACAAAAATATGCTCTATGAGTATGAAGAGTGAAAAAGCTGCTTAATATGTATCAATCAATTTAAAGTAGAGAGCTATATATTTGATTGAGTTTTTTAATGCATGGATCACTGTGTTTTGATGATCTATTTATTTTGTATAACATTTAATCGATTTATATTTCACTGCATGGCACATCTCTTTCTTTTTCAATGTTTTAAGTATTAATAATTTAAATTATTGAATACAAAAGGTTTTCATGTTTTTTTTTGGGTTATTAACAGCTGCATAGTTTGACTACTTTGAAAATCTTGCACATTGAATGTTTGCACTTAAATTATGTGTACATGCACTTTCTAGTACTACTTTTTTTAACTATAAAATAAATCGCAAGTTGTGTTACAATTTTTATTTGTTGATAAGACGAAGCACGTAACCTCCTCGTTGAATACGAATTTAGAAGTGTCTCACGAAACACTGGATAACTGAGATAATATGATGTAAAGACAGTGGGTGATAAATGATCTTTAAGTGTTTTGAGATCATAATATACTTTTTCTCAAAACAATAATTATAAGTTAAAGTCGCACGAAGTTTCTCATTACACAACACTGGACCCGTCGTGTTAATAAAACAATAAAAACCTTTTCGGAACGTGATGTAGATTAACGCGCTCCGGTTTAAAACTATATTTAGTGATTTTTATGTTTTAATCATTATTAAAATGTAATATTTCAAACGTATTAATTAATTAAAGATTTTTAGTATTAAATTATAAAAAATCAGCGGATGATACAGAATTTATCTTACTTACCAAATCCGAAATTTTCAGATCGATGTCTCCAGAAATTTTCACCGATTTCGATTATTACAATTATTAAACAGTAAATATGGGTATTTTTACTTTAGATTATATTTTGATTCAAGGGCACGCCTACTGCTTAATTAATTAAGTTAATAAATAAGAATTACAGGCGATATTTAATACGAAAAGAGGAAAAAAGTCTTTGCTCATTTAGTTAACCTTCGACACTGATTATTTCTCTTTCTGTTTGCTTTTTTATGTTTATAGAATTACCTGGATCTTGGTCTTTTAAGCCACTTGTCAGATTTATTTAATTTCATTGTTTTTAGAAAAAAGGGTCAAGGCACAATTTATCCTTGCGCTGAATGATTAGTTTGTTATTATTATAGAAAATTCCATATTATCTGGAACCGCTGCTTTCATCGACAGTGCGTTTCCAAAGATCTTTTTTGCCACGTACCATCCGGCTTTGGAATGAACTCCCCTCCACGGTGTTTTCCGAGCGCTATGACATGTCCTTCTTCAAACGAGGCTTGCGGAGAGTACTTTATGGTAGGCAGCGGCTTGGCTCTGCCCCTGGCATTGCTGACGTCAATGAGCGACGGTGACCACTTACCATCAGGTGGACCGTATGCTCGTCTGCCTGCAAAGGCAATAAAAAAATGGTAAAATCTCCTTTTAAAGATTGTCTTGCTTTGAAAACAAAATTTCCTGGTGCTCGGGTAGCAGTAGCACATTTTGCAGTCTAAAGAGTTTAAATTATGTATTGTATTCTGTACAACAAGTAAAGAGCGAAGTGCTACGAGTATCCTAGCCATTGATCAATTACTAAAAAGCCTCGATTGAGTGCGCTGGTTAGTATAATAACAATATCTCGGCCGTATGTTAGGAGCGCGTGCAACTTGGTCCACTTGAAAGAAGTGAAACTTCTTGTGCTGTGTGTAGTTTTCTTCATTTTTCACTCTTAAATCAAAATGCTCTTGTAATATTCGGAGTGTTGTGTATAACAGAAGTGACCTAGCTCGCTTTATCCTTTCTCTCTTTCGACGGTCGAGTGGTTCGCGAGACGCTCTGTCTATTTTCTTACTCTCGCTCTTCCTAAATTGTATCTTTTTTCTCTAGCCCCAACGAGTCTGTCGTGAATTAAATTTTACTCTCAACGCGCCTAAAGAAGTTTCACTTCAAAAATAATAATGCCAGAGGTAATTTATCTAACCTGTTTTTTACACCCATGGCGAATAAATTATGCACAATACGCTAAAAGTATAGGGTATTGGTGTAACAATTGATGGTGTATAATTTCAGACTTGAAGTTTGTAGATTATTAGCACGGGAAAAGGAATGGAGGAGCTGCTGCAACACTTAATTTTCGTTGATCAATAAATGGAATTCAATTTTAAACACGCCAAAAAAAAATTCATAATCAACACAAATCTAACATCCTAAGTGGTCATCAGGTTTTTGTTTTGATCTTTTAGGCGGACGAGCATGCGGCCCACCTGATTGTGAGTGGTTACCGTCGTCCATGGACGTAAACAATGGTTAGGGGCAGAGCCAACCGCTGCATACTAGACTGTGGGTTAATGGTAGTCATTATGGCCTAAAGGATAAGACGTGCATTCGTATCGAGCGATGCACCGCTGTTCGAATCCCACAGGCGGGTACCAATTTTTCTAATGAAATACGTACTTAACAAATGTTCACGATTGACTTCCACGGTGAAGGATTAGCAAAGTGTAATAAAAATCAAACCCGCAAAATTATAATTTGCTACGCAGTTTGACAAAACATATTACACGCATTACTGACGCGTTTCACTGTGCTACTGGTCAACGAAAGCAATGAGAGCTCGTCGAGAAAGCGTTTATTCCAGTTAATCAAATCCTTAAAAATGAGCGAGCATCTTAAAATGGAGGAAGAATTAGGCTGTGAACATTAAATTAACTCCTTTCTTTAATTTTATGAAAATGAAATTGCTCGACACCTATGAAATAGCAGCCAGCAGCAATTTAAACAAAATAGCAAGACGTAGCTTCACGGGCTCTCTCAAGAAATTCGCTGAAGTACCAGTAAATTCCCATCAGCTTACTAAGGGGATATTTAATTTTATCTCACCAAAAACCTACGATCTTACGGTCTCATCTTACCTCTTTTAATTATATTTCATTTCATTACCTATTCAATTAATTTCATTTGATTACATTCCATTTCATTTGATTACATTTCATTTCATTTGATTACATTCCATTTCATTTGATTACATTCCATTTCATTTGATTACATTCCATTTCATTTGATTACATTCCATTTCATTTGATTACATTCCAATACAAATAAATATAGTTTTAGACCTTAAAAAGACCTTAGTCTTTAAAAAGTTTTATACCCAAAACTTTTTAAAGACGTCTAAAACTATATTTATAGCCTGCTTAGCTCAAGTTACTTTTGCCTATTCTATCAACGACTTAAAAAAAACTATTAGTTTTGTTTGAAGTTTTATGTCCCGGGAACTTAGAATTCTTAGTTCCCGGTCATAACAATGAATTAAAAAAAATACGAATCTTCTCTCAGAAATTAAGTATCTAAATATCAAGTAATACTATGCTATCAAGTGCTAGAGCTGCTCGCATCGCGCGTGAGGTTAAGAATTTTGAAATGAAGCCACCTTGGGGGATTAGTTGTTTTCCGTTAAAAGACGATCAGTATGACAACCTGTCCGTTATTCTTCTTGGACCAAAGGGATCTCCTTACGAGAAAGGAACGTTCAAATTAACTGTGTCTATCCCGGAAAGATATCCGTTCGAACCTCCTTTAGTTAAATTTATAACACCAGTTTATCATCCTAATATTGATAATGGTAGGTATCAATAAGCTTATAATGATGTAGTTAAGTAGGGCACACGGTTCACCTGGTATTAAATGGTTAACTGTAATGTATTGGGCTATACTGACTGACAGTTATTGTGGACCATTGTGAAATACGCGAAGATCGGACGATCACGACAGAAATTGAATGGTGTTACCTATTTGGGCTCATAACGACCTACTACCATACCTTTTGTTTCAGGCGTTCAGACAGTGCTATTCCAGGTCAACATCAGACCGTATTATATTTGTAAAGGACTTTGTATTATAATCGCCTGAAATAACAATAGGAAGGAAGTGGTTTTGCACTCATATTACACTTATGTAAACTTGTACATTTGGTTGAATTAGAATGCTTAAATAAACCTTTGGAGAGTATATGAGTAATCATGGGTCTCAATAGATACTGGGATAGAATTATTATAATCATTTTTATAATATAAACAATAGCCATGAATTTACTATAAAAAAATTACTAAAATGTTTATCTATCATAAACTACAGAAAAACAAGCAACAGCAAATAAAAATAAAACAATACACTTTCCAATATTCTAATTTATTTTGCTATTTTGCAGGAGGAAGAATATGTATGGACCTGTTAAAAATGCCACCAAAGGGTACTTGGTTACCGACGATCACACTGGAAACATTACTTGTTTCATTACAATCACTCCTCGCGAACCCAAACCCTGATGACCCACTGATGATGGATATCGCTTATGAGTATAAATACAACATGGATACTTTTATTCAGAATGCCAAACAACAAACCGAGAAATATGCTGTGTGATATCAGGACTAACGATAACATAAAAAATGTTAACTTGAATTTATTATTAAGTTACAAGTTAGAGTTTTATGATTACGGGCCAAAGTTGTTGACCCACTTGATTTAAAGAGTACTTAAAATTTAGGCCGTATTCTTTGTTTTTATATGCCCTATGTTTTATATGTATATGTTTGAAATTTTCAGGATATATAAAGGATACTTTCACAATTTTATATGCCTCTCATAGCTGAAATAAAAAAATTAAAAAAACATTTGTATTAACCTTAAACATCTCAAGTAAATAAAATGTCATTAGTGTAATGATAATGTGTACCTAGGCATTGTCTTGATATCTGCAATGAGTATTAAGCTGTGTATCTAATATATGCTAACAATATATTTTTATATGATATATTCCATTATTAATAGAAAATAAAAATTTAGTACCTGTTATAATAATTTGTGATATTGATAAGAAAAGTGCCCATACAATATTAAAAAAGTGTTTTTTACAACTTTTGTTTTCTTCTGATTTTCATCTGATTTTCTGTTTTTATTTTTATTAAACTGTTTGTGTTAGATCAAAGGTGTTGGTACCGCAAACCTGCATATTTCACAAAGTAGTTGTGGGTATAACCTTCATCATGGTATTCATGGTATAACTGTGTACAGTGTGAAGCAAATCTATGGACAATATTTCTGTATTGTGTGCTGCGCTAGAAATAAGACAGGGATATGAACTCACTCTGATAAACTGCATACATAGCCAGTGCATCAATTGCAGGAATGCAACTGACGATTTGGACTTTGAAAGTGAATACATATGTGTCAATATCTGTCACAAGACGGGTCCATTTTTCCTTTGGTTTTTTTTTTCCTACCAATTTGCTTAAGAAGTTATTCCAGCTACGAACGGAAGGGTAGGCGAGCTCACAGGCTCAACCTAAGAAGCCTTGCAGAATCTACCAGCGGATCGAAAAACGCGACCCACTGAGAAGACCCGTGAGAAACTCACGCTGTAATGGACTTAAGTAAACACTACTTAACTTCATGCGCAATGGAAGATTATTGCTTGATTATGTCAATTTTTGCAACACAGGTTGTGTTGTAGTATAATGGTAAATGAAACTTTTAGTCTGTAAATCAATAAATTAGCATAAGTAGGTAAGTATTTTTTATTGTACAACATGGTACATATTAATTTACTTAAATATAAATTAATAGCTACATCACAGTAGTCTAGATAACAAAATAAACTATTACCTAGTTTAATTGTGGGATTTTTCAATCACTGCATCGAAATTATCAATTAATAACATTAAAAGGTAACCAAATTTTTCAAACAATTTTCAACACATTTATATATCCCACTTGAATATAAAATTATTCTAGTGTTTAATATACGTAGTGTATTTGTTGGTTAATAAAATTACATAAATATATAAATCTTATAAAATCTAGAAAAATCAGTACTTAACACATTATTATAAAAATAATAATTAAAAGTCGAGGTTATTAAGTCATTGCCTGTCATTTAAATTTCGATTCAATATAGTTTATCAAATATACGCACAAGGCAGTTCGCAAGCTGATATTTCTAGAGTTAAGTTCTGTTTGTAAAAACTGATTATTTAACTGCAATATATAACAAAATATGATGACTTTCTTGTAGTTGTTCCACTTGGAACCTGGTTAAGTATTTTAAAAAAAATTAAGATTGCTATTGGGTCTCCATTTTTAATATATATTATTAGTAATGATTTTACCTGAATTTGACTGTCATTCTTTATTGTAATCAACAAAAAATCTAGTTATTGAAAACTCCATAGCTTTTATAAATGTTTTAGATTTGACTAATGAAAAAACAGAACCAGTTTTCAACCTGTATCAGTACTACTATCATCACCGGAACTGGCACTCTCAGTTTCCGAGGAACTACTGGTCCTGACCTTTGGACATGCAGGTTTTTTTTCTGAGCCGGCCACACTAGATTCAAAGCTTTTATTGTCTTTTTTCTTAGATTTCTTATTATAATTTGTCGGTTTCAGAGTTTCAGTTGAGACTGTAGCAACCATCTTTGATTCGGGCTTCGCCTCTGATGGCTTCAGATCTTCTTCATCTACGAGGGGTTTGCGATTTGCAAGCGACTCTGCAACCGCTTCTTTGTATGCTTCCGGGTATTGAGAACTGAAAATTAATTATTTTTTAATGTAAATAAGTTTCCCTCGGCTGAGGTATATCAGATGGTCTTTTTATAGAGTACTGTAAATAATGTTTTATTAAGTTTTCTTTTAATGATCATGAGCTCATTAGGTCAATTCTTCTCACAGAATTATGATTCAATAGTTGAAGCCTTAAATTTATTGATTCATTACTTTCAGATTGACTACCTGAGCTCAGAGTAAATGTTTTGTTACACAAGAGTCCAGATAACTATTGCATACTATTTTAATAAACCGCACTGCTGTATTATGTAGTCTACAAACTGCAGTAATAGCAGATAAGCTATGAACTGTTTACCCAACTATGGCCGAAAAAATAGGTACCACTTTTTTTATTTATGAATCTACTACTAAGCAGATTCTTTATTTCTTCTATTACAGTCAGAGAGTATAAGAACATGACTAATCTGATGACGTGAGATCTCCTCCACTCATGGATATCAATAATGTCAGGGGAACACTACTGATTACTATGGAGACCTTTTTTTAAGCCTTTAAGTCTTGTTTAATTTGTTTATACTATAAACTACTTATTAGTATTAAAGCAAAACATGAAGTGGAAAGTTTTGCATATTGTTTTTCTTTTTAAAAAACAAATCAAACAAACCTGAGCTTGGTTTTAATTGCCCGAATTTTCTTAAATATGAATTCCAAATCCTTCCTCATTTCGAACAGTAGTTGTGTATGTTTCTTGAACTCTGTGGATGCAGCCCTTAATCTACTGGCCGACAGCTGATTACAATTTGTCAACATTTCTGTTGTTTTTTCAAATCTCTGCAACCTAAGAAAGCTTTATTCGAGTGCGATTTATTTACCAAGAAAAAAAAACACATTGTAGAATAATTTTATTTTGCTCAAAGCAGAAAGGAGTAAAAAAATATAAAAATGAATTATGAGGACTATAAATTGAAATGAGTTTATACTGTATTATTAAGGTGAATTAGATATCATTTACACTGGAGTGTTTCATTTAAGAGACCATTTTGGAATGCTGAATAATGTTGAATATTAAAAACAATAAGTGGTGTGTTAGTATTTCGATTATCATAAATTTCTGATACATATTTCAGTGAGTGTATCATTAAATTACATACTGATTTTCATTTGTTGCTCACAAATAATTTTTAAGTTTGAAAAAATTAATAGGTATAATAATTATAATAATAGCTTTTTTGGTTTAAGTTAAATTCTCAATTGGCAATGGCCACAAATATTCGATCGTACTTACATATTCTTTTGTGCTCTAATAATCACTTCAACGTCAGTCTGATCCACCATACCGGCTAGGCCTTGTACAAAAACTTCGGGCGCAGTGTAGTTCTGGAAGCATTCTATCGAGAAATCACTTTCTGGAGTACCGTTCGCCATTATTTACTGTTTTCGTACAAAATGCATAACTACACACACATTATTTAATTAGCAATTTCTTGATAATTTATTTTGGTCATTCAATAAACAAGCAAATGTCTAATGTGTCAGTGTCAGTGCATAAACACATTTTTTTTCTCGTAAGGCTCCCCGCGCACTAGGCAGCCTGCTGCGACAGCCGAAATCTTTGAGCAGCCAGTTATAGCAGCCTGGCTGCGCAGCTAGGCTGCGGCGGCTAGAATATTTGAGCAAAACATTGAAGTAAATGTACCTACAAAAAACTAATACTATTTTGTCCAAATAATACTTAATAAAAGTACTTACATGCTAACCAAAATTTTTTTTTTTAATTTCTGTTAAATTTTCTTCGCACATTCTAATTGTGATTTCTTCCCATATTCTTCTCTTTAAATCACGATCGCTGTATTCATCTGACGATACATTCCAAATTGCTTTACAGCATTCTGTTTCCCGAATGAATTTCTCTGTAACGAAGGTCATTTTGTAAAAAGTTTCGGAACAAAAAAAAACATCTGGTTGCTACAAGAGCGCGGTGACTGACGGCAGCCACATACATTCGCTAACACCCACTCTGGCTGCCGTACAACAGGCGCGTCGTATTGGCTGCCGCAGTCAAGAGTTCCGGGCTGCTTATGTGCGCGGATTCCCATACAACGCCATATATTCGTCTGGCTGCCTAGTGCGCGGGGAGTCTAAAACTAACAAAGGGCTTAACGTTAACATACGCTTAGTCCACGTTATCAGAGATGCTGTATTGGGAGCTAAATTGTTGATAAACCTCCCACTATTACGCTATTTCGAATACACTTTTATTAGGATTATTATCTTCTGTTTTCACAAGTCGTAGACATAATTAAATATTTTTTTACGGTTTAATCTCGCGTTATACTGTCATTACTGTACATTACTGGTGGTAGGTCCTCTTGTGAATCCGCGCGGGTAGTTACCGCCACCCTGCCTATTTCTGCCGTGAAGCAGTAATGCGTTTCGGTTTGAAGGGTGGGGCAGCCGTTGTAACTATACTGAGACCTTAGAACTTATCTCAAGGTGGGTGGCGCATTTACGTTGTAGATGTCTATGGGCTCCAGTAACCACTTAACACCAGGTGAGCTGTGAGCTCGTCCACCCATCTAAGCAATAAATAATTAAAAAATCGATTGTTTCCGATGTTTCAAATACTTTACAGTTTTCGTGGTTCGTCGACACAGGTTTTTTGTCAGTTGCGTGTACGGTTCTTGTTTATATGAACTTTAATATGGATTTACTTTGGCTTTATTTTGGTTGCCCATCGATGCACATTAGTTTAAAGACCTTTCTGGAACGACAGGGACCAGTCATATTCAGACAACAAGGTACCGTCCGACCGCAAACGGTATGGTGGAAAGATTCAATCGCCAGCTCAGATCGATACGAGGTTCTGCCTTGGGTAATTCTTGGAATACGTTCGACATAGAAGAAGGATATTGGTTCATCATCTGCAGTGCTGGTATATGGAGAGCCTCTTCGATTATCGGGTACATTTTGTAATACCGAGAAGCTGTAGATCATTGACTTTCTTTCCCATCTAAGAGCCAGTATCTGGAAGATCAAACCAATACCTATGATGCCACCTCTCCAGTTTTCAAAAGTAGACATCAATCATCTTCAGGCCAGGTTTTTCTCAGCCAAGACGTTGTACGTAAACCTCTGCAGCCGCCATACACTGCCCCCTATACGGTGCTAGAACGTGGAGATAAATCTTACAAGTAAGTTATCAAAAGAAAGCCTGCCACGGTGTCATTGGATTGATTGAAATCAGCGTACACCTTAAGCGAATCTCATATCATGAATCAGCCAAGTGCGATTCATAATATGGTTAATGATTGATGATGTAGCATGCAACAATGGCACATTTTAGTTGTGCACTAAGTCCTTGCGTCTATATATTGTTTAGCTTAAAATTATACCATCGGAATATATTTCCTATCTCCTAGTCCATAAACTTCTTTTTCACCATTTCGTCAATATCATATGCGTTCAGAACATTATAAGCGTTTAATAGTGATATTTTACTTTTTCTGAGTGTAACCTGCCCGCTAATGTGGTAGTAAGCGGACTATCACGGATTTTTTTTTAAAACCCTTTTTGTTAATAGATTTTCTGTACTTTTGTAATATTATGGAGTGGTCGAATTGCGTTACTGTGGCGTATTGTGTCTGAATCGTATCTTCAAGTTTCGCAGCTCGTAAGAAGACTAGACCAGTGGTCGAACCCGTGGCTCCCGTGACTTCTCAACTACCTACGTCTCTTCTGCGAAATGTTTACTCCGGTTTACTCAAGTAATGTTCCTCACATTACTCATTATCTTGACTTGTAAGAGACGAGTAAACGTTTTTGAAACGCAAGGCTATAAAAATATAATTATTATGTTAAAAGTTGTTTTTTTTGAACAAATTTATTGTATTGTCAAAATTTTACTTTTTCTAATGACAAGG
This sequence comes from Bombyx mandarina, assembly GCF_030267445.1. Taxonomy (NCBI): domain Eukaryota; kingdom Metazoa; phylum Arthropoda; class Insecta; order Lepidoptera; family Bombycidae; genus Bombyx; species Bombyx mandarina. Next base: position 7,558,761 of record NC_143226.1, read on the forward strand.
TTGCCAAACACTGTACCTACTAGACGAGAGCATTCCATTCAAACTTTGTGTACAGTTTAAGGAAGGTTGAGGGGAATATGAGCGTCATGAGCATGAGCATAATTCAATATTATATTCTTCTATCAATCATTAAATAACAAAGGCTTAATTTGAAATGAAACCTAAATCAACTGAGTTAGTTTTTTTTCTTAGATGGATCGACTATTGATCGTTGAACTTTGATAAGTACGACAAGTACGGTTACCAGGGTCCCCACGTCCATGCACTTAATAGTAGAGCTGCACAAGCTAATGACAATGTCAGTGGATCGGATGTATTGGAATGTGTTCTTTCGCGTACTTTTCCAGTGATATATTTGATAGGTACCATCCAACCTTGAAGCTGGATACCACGGTGTCTCCCGAGGAATCGGATATGTGCTTCAAACCAGCTTTAATATGTATTAGTCAGAGGTAAACAGCGGCTTTGCTATGTCGTTGCTATTGTGTATGTCGCCGACGGATATCTACCTCCTTAAGAACGTCCGTATGTATGCACGCGTCCCTTCAAAGGTAAGAAAACCATGATACCGTTAAGTATAATTAATTTATTATCATTCTTCGTATTTATTTTGGGTCTTAATAATTTTCATTCAGCGTCATTTGTGTATACAGCTTGTCCTAAACCTTGAACCTGTAATTGAAATGGCAGACCGTAGTTTGTCTTGTGTAGATCACCGCTTCTCCTGTAAATTTGTTTCTTCTTTAATCTATTCGTATTCTTCGATGGCGAGTAAGGTTTTGCTTTGACTTTTTGAATTACCAATTCTTTGTATAGGGCCATCGGAACATAAACATTATTGTTAGCCTCATGGTGAGGCTCTATGCGAGTTTCATTCTTTATTCCGGTCAAGAATTTTTCAATGCTCTGAGCCTTGTGGATTTCCTCTAGACATTGCTGTTCAATGCTCCTAATAACCGTGGTCATGCTGTCAACTAGATATGCTGTTAAGTCTGATATCGTCTGATCCTTGGATTTTTTATGTTTCCCGCCAAATTTGGGTTTCTGTGCGGTATTTTTCCCCCTGTTATTGGCTGGCCTGTTTTTAAATACTTTATTGGTTCTATAAGATTTATTTTTGTCGTTTCTATTTTCAGTTATCATTTTATTTCTAACTGATAGATTTATTTTGTCGTAAATGTCGTCTCTCAAATAATTTGTGATACCGTCGTCCATAGGAGTTCTGCACAGCGCCCTCAACAAACGATCCTCTTCGTGGCCCTTCTTAAAGTTGGCCTTTGAATTGAAACGACAATAACTGCTTCGACAAGTCGGATTCGTAATTAAATCCTCAAATTTTCTGCAACCGAATCTGTAGAATGGCGCTAGATTGTCATTTACAATCTGTATTTTTCGGTCAAGCAAAGGATTCGTTGAGTCTTGTGTTTCGGCATCACGCTGATTCGTTGGGTGCGGATATAAATATTTGATGTTTCTATCGTTCTCCGTAATCCTGTGGTCGTCAAAATGCGGGACTATAGCTTCCTCGTAATTTGCATTAAATTGATCATCGTTCGTCATTATCCCGTTCCACAATTGTATTTGTTTTAATAATTCATCATTACTCCTTTTTGCCGTTGTACTTACAACACAAAACGATGTTAACATGTTAATGAGAAGTCTTCTCATTTTTTGTTTTATTAATCTGAAAGAATAGGTAACACTGAAATAGGTACTAAAGTTTTATCGGGAAAATTTTAGTACCTATGTACGTAGGTACTTGGATTATTAATTGAAAATAAAATCTTGAGAAGTTACAAATTCGGAATTGATTAAATTCGAATTTTAATTGTGCATGAAATCGAATTTCTTCCGTATCAAAAATAAAACATTGATTATAAAAGAAAATAAAAAACTGAAATGAGTATTTACTCCGAAAGTTTTTCTCAGTTAAAAAAAACACTTTAAATTTTTTTGTTGAGCAACTTTGATGAACATGATTTTCACAATAATGGACTGTCTTATTGTCCTCATCGCCTCCGACATTGTTGATGTCGTAAAATAGATCGTATGCTGATTTTGAAAGTAATAAGTAATAAGTGAAGCAGTAATGCGTTGCGGTTTGAAGGATAGGGCAGCCGGTGTACTGAGACCTTAGAACTTATATCTCAAGGTGGGTGGCGCATTTACGTTGTAGATGTCTATGGGCTCCAGTAACCACTTAACACCAGGTGAGCTGTGAGCTCGTCTACCCATCTGAGCAATAAAAAAAAAGTCTATATGTTAAGATTAGCTCACTATAACGTTTTTATGCTAACCAAATTTGTTCTAAAATAAAGCATTATTTGTGAACTATTCCACGCGGACAAAGTCGCGGGCAAAAGCTCGTATATCATATCATCCGTAATGAGAGCTCATTGGAACGATTAATGGTTCAAGGAAGAGTAGACGGTCAACGCTTTTGCGGCCGATCATCCACAAGTTTGACAGACTTGATTAAGTCATCTACCAAGTGTTCCCTTACTGAGTGTACACGTACCGCCACAAATAGAGAGAGATGGAGAAGTCTCTCAAAAGCAGCAACCAAGCAATAAGACATACGTAATCACGAAGAAGAAGATGTCGACGACTCGTGATATCTGAGGTAAATAATATATTTAAAAGGAATTTATTAATAGGAATTGTTTGAGAGGGGAGGATCCTCATCTAGTTTTTATCATCGCACCTCCCGCCATCGGAGCAGAGTTCTATATTATCTGGAACTGCTGCGTTCATTGACAGTGCGTTTCCAGAGGTCTTTTTTGCCACGTACCATCGGGCTATTGAATGAGCTCCCCTCCACGGTGTTTCCCGGGCGCTATCACATGTCCTTCTTCAAACGAGGCTTGCGGAGAGTTCTTAACGGTAGACAGCGGCTTGGCTCTACCCATGACATTGCTGAAGTCCATGGGCGACGGTAACCGCTCACCATCAGGTGCATCAGGGCGGTATGCTCGTCTGCCTACAAGGGCAATAAAAAAATAATATTGTAGACTTTTTTATATTATTTCATTTTACCCCAGAACGAACTAACAGCATTTTTAAGTTGGGCAGTTTGATTGACTTATGCAAGTTTAATTATTGCGAAAAACGAAGAAAATATGGTAATGAAGATAAATATGTAGAATAGTCTATATGTTTTTTATTCCTTGAAAAAAAATTCGATAACAAATGAAAAGAGAAGATATAATCCACAAACAGAATGTGAATCTTGAAAATATGACCCGAATTGTAAAGGTTTCTTTGGGCGAAGTTTCGGAGCCAACTAATTTTGAAATAATAGTGCAAAGCCTTCGGATGTGATTTTTAATTGATGCCCTGACGAAAATCAGCGTCATTTCGAAATACCCTGTTAGGTATAGGGTTAGGTGGTCGGCAAAGGGCTGCTTCAGAGCCGCATGTGGTTCTTTAGCTCCTCAAGTGCGGCTCTGCATTTAATGTACTACTTTTTCAGTTTAATAAAAGTTTACTAAGCAAGCAGAATTTCTCCCGGGCCTCCGCGTTATTTGTTACGCGGACGACACGTTGGTCGTGGCCCGGGGGGATGATTATAGGGAGTCTGTTCGTCTCGCCACAGCGGGAGTGGCCCTCGTCGTCGGAAGGATAAGGAGGCTGGGTCTCGACGTGGCGCTCAATAAATCCGAGGCTCTGTGGTTTCACGGGCCGCGGGGGGCGCCACCCGTTGACACCCACATCGTGGTTGGAGGCGTCCGGATAGGGGTCGGGGTGCAGTTGAAGTACCTCGGCCTCGTGTTGGACAGCCGGTGGGCTTTTCGTGCTCACTTTGCGGAGCTGGTCCCCCGATTGATGGGGACGGCCGGTTCTTTGAGCCGGCTGCTCCCGAATGTTGGGGGACCGGATCAGGTTGTGCGCCGCCTCTACGCGGGGGTGGTGCGATCGATGGCCCTGTACGGTGCACCTGTGTGGGCTGAGCCGCGTAACCGGGCCACTATGGCTCGGTTCCTGCGCCGGCCGCAGCGCACCGTTGCCATCAGGGTCATTCGCGGATATCGCACCGTCTCCTTCGAGGCGGCGTGTGTTTTGGCGGGGACGCCGCCATGGGAGCTGGAGGCGGAGTCGCTCGCTGCCGACTATCGGTGGCGCAGCGAGCTTCGTGCTCGGGGCGTGGCGCGTCTCCCCGAAAGTGAGCTGCGGGCGCGGAAGGCCCATTCTCGGCGGTCCGTGCTCGAGTCGTGGTCGAGGCGATTGGCCAACCCCACGTGGGGGCTACGGACCGTCGAGGCGGTTTACCCGGTCTTTGATGACTGGGTGAATCGTGGCGAAGGACGTCTCACCTTTCGTCTGGTGCAGGTGCTGACCGGGCATGGATGCTTCGGGAAGTACCTGCACCGGATAGGGGCTGAGCCGACGACGAGGTGTCACCATTGTGGACACGACCTGGACACGGCGGAGCATACGCTCGCTGTCTGCCCCGCTTGGGAGGTGCAGCGCCGTGTCCTGGTCGCAAAGATAGGACCTGACTTGTCGCTGCCTGGCGTCGTGGCGTCGATGCTTGGCAGCGATGAGTCATGGAAGGCTATGCTCGACTTCTGCGAGTGCACCATCTCGCAGAAGGAGGCGGCGGGGCGAGTGAGGGAAAGCTCTCCTCACTACGCAGAAACCCGCCGCCGCCGAGCAGGGGGTCGGGACCGGGGTCGTATCCGTAACCTGGCCCCCTAAGAGTTAGGGGGCCAGGTTACCACCCCATGAGATGATGGATGAGAAAATGCCCAGGAGTAAGCGGCATCATGTCATCGGGATCGCTTGATAGTGGAGTCAGCGGCAGAGAATTCAATATTGCTTCGATTTGCGTTAGGACAGTGATCAATTCCTCATAAGTTAAATTACAATTTCCCAATACTCTGTGCATATGGAATTTAATAGATTTAACCCCCGCCCCCCAAAGACCCCCAAAATGAGGAGAGTAAGGTGGACACAGGTGGAAGTTAATACCTTCTTCGATCAAAACATCAGGCAAAGAATTGCAATTGGATTTTAAGAATGTACCGATTTGTTTATAAGCACCGAAGAATGACGTACCATTGTCCGAATATATATGAGTAGGCTTACCTCTCCGCGATACAAACCGGCGTAGCGCAGAGAGAAAACTATTGCTGGTTAAATCACCTACTAATTCGATATGGATCGCCTTTGTTTTGAAACATACAAAAATCGCGATGGAGACCTTAACGATTCTACAACCTTGACCAAGGCGGTTAACGGACGAGATGGGTCCAGCATAGTCGATGCCTACACACTCGAGCGGGCGACCAGGAGTGAGGCGGTGCACAGGTAAATTTCCCTTAAGAGGAGAAACTGTTTATGCTCGCATGCGAGTACATCTTATACAATTATGGTAAGTGGCCTTGGCCAAATTGCGACCGCCAATAGGCCAGTAGACTTCTCTTATAGAAGCTAATAATAGTTGGGGTCCAGCGTGCATAAGCTTAATATGTTCAGCCTTGAATACGAGTTTTGTGAGAATGTGAGTGGACTGTAGGATTATAGGATATTTTTTCTTATACGAAAACTCCGACGCGTTTCCAAACCTGCCACCAACACGCATAATTTGAGCGTCATCAAGAAAGACATTGAACTTGTTGAAGGGACTTTTAGGAGATAACGAATGTTCCTGAGTTAGGAGCTTGTATTCGACGAACGACTCAGACTGAGCTTTCCTAATAATCAAGTTCAAAGCGTTCTGTAACTCTTTAGAGCTTAAATGACTGGTTTGTGGATATAGCTTTCTGCATAAATGTATGAATCTCAATGCATAGGCTACAGCACGTTTTAGTCGAGATAGGTTTGAGAATCGGCTGAAATCAATAAATGAATCATCACGTGGAACTGAAAGGTGCAACCAGGGAGTTTGGATTCGCTGTACCGGACTAGATTGGAAGGCCACTGAAAGCAGTCTTGCTGCAGAAATTGAGGACCTGACCACCACAGATCTAGACCTTGCAAATTTACGACTTCGATGCCGCGAGAAATATGATCAGCAGGGTTTTCATCAGTGGGAACATGACGCCAGGTACAGTTCACAGTTTTCTCCATGATCTCCACCGTACGATTGCGAACGAAAGGCTGTAATTTACTAGGCAACATTTTAAGTCAGCCTAACACAATCGTCGAGTCAGTCCAAAAAGTAGTATGCCTGACCTGAACCCGGAGCGAATCAATAGCCTTCTCATAGAGGCGCACTCCTACCAGAGCCCCGCAGAGCTCCAACCGAGGGATCGTCGTTGACTTTAATGGAGCCACTTTACTCTTGGCAATAAGTAACGAGACCTTGATTCGTCCATACACGTTCGCGCTTCGTGCATAAAGGCAAGCACCATAGGCGCTTTGTGACGCATCTGTAAAAATGTGGAGATCCGCGTAAGTATAAGCCTCGCAAACAATAAGGCGAGGGATGCGCAAATTTTTTAAAAGCGGAAAGCTTTTAGTTAAATTAGCCCAAATTTTGGCTATTTCAAATGGGAGCTGTTCGTCCCATGATAACTTATGAACCCATAGCCGCTGCAATAGTATTTTAATAGGAACGATGCAGGGAGAAACTAACCCCATGGGATCAAAAATGCGTGCAGTGACAGAAAGCATAGAGCGTTTCGTAGAAGGCGAGGCTTCACACGAATCGACAGAGAAAGAAAGCTCATCTGTGGCTGTCTGCCAGTAGAGGATCGTTGGACTTCCACTTGCGCAGAGGCATCCTGGCGGTGGCGAGCTCTGCGGCATCTTTCTTTTTAATGTCCAACGCCTCCTGAAATGAGTCAGACCCCGTGAGGAGATCATTCACGTAGAAGTCGTGAATGATGATCTCTGAGATGTTCTTGTCACTGCATTCAAGGCCGATCTGCTTAAGACATTACGGCAAGGTAACTAGAGTTGTCCGTCACTTAAGCAGTCCGCAGATTGTTTTAACGGTACACGCACACGAAAACAACCATCAGCTAGACGTTTCGTATTTTTAGCGAAATGTTCTAAACATTTTCGTTCCTCCTCGGAGTATGATGACTTAAGGCCGACTTCCTTCGGCTGCCAGAACCGCGACAGCAAGTTCTGAGTGTCATTAACGCCGAGATCAAGATCTTGAGAAATGTCTGCAAGTTTTGTGAAGTTGCACATTAGGGGAGCAGATCCATGACCATCACTTAGATCCCTGGAAACCACCAACCAGCCAAGTCGAGTTTCCCAGAGGATCGAGATGTTATCTCCCAGATTGATCTTTCGCGTCCCGAGCAGATCCCAAAAGATATTAGATCCAATTATCATGTCAATTTCTGACGCCTTATAAAATTGGGGATCGGCTAAAATAATATTAGCGGGAGTATTTAAATGCGAAACATCAAATGAATGGCAAGGCACGTCGTCAGTTATGGACGGCAATACATAACAAAGAAGACATTTTGAATAATTTTCAGTGCGTGAACTGAAAGAAACATAACACATTTTTGAAATGTTAGTTCTAGTCTTATCGATGCCGAAAATAGGTTTATCTATATCAATATACTTGGCATTCAATAAGCGACCCGTTTTCTCACTAATTATGCAAGACGAACTCGCACAATCCAGAAGAGCACGTATGATGTGCTCGTGACCATTACTATCGACAACTTTAACGAGAGCCGTCACAAACATACCATCTTTACTAATCTCTGAAGGTGCGGCGGCAGAATACGTGGCTAACGTTAGGCCGTGGTTACCAGGAGGTTCAGGCTGGATGGCGGAGGCGATTGCCGTAGTGTCACGCTTAGGAGCGGGCTGATTAATTCTCTGTTTATTATTAGAATAGGTGTGCAGCAGCGTATTATGCCTACGCTTACATAAAGTACAACCACCTTTTTTGCAGCGATTCGAATAGTGACCACTACGAAAGCAGTTGTAACACACCTTGAACTGAGGAATTAATTCCCATCTCTGCTCACTATTAAGGCTCAGAAATTTATCGCAATTATAAAGATAATGCTCACCCTTACAGTGTGGGCACGATGTTGTACCGGAACCAGAAATAATACTAGCGCCGCCACTCGACGACGGCTGCGTTCCGGAGACAGAAACTAATGTTTTAATTTTCTGACCTTTAGGCGACTGTGGTGGCTGAACTTGTGTGTGAGGAAGGTTAGGGCGAGTAAATTCCATCGTTTCTAATAGATCGGCCCGGTTACGAATGAAATCGAGAAATATGGACAAAGAAATGGGCTTTTCTTTATCAAGACGACCTTTGCACTCTTCCCATTCACGCAGCGTCTTCTGTTCGATTTTACGACTCATCATGTGGATGAGAAGAGTGTCCCAATGATCAGTCGGTTCGCCCAGCGACTCTAAAGCTCTCAGGCTTTTATTCAGCTGATCTATGAAACGTCTTAAATTAAACGAAGATTCGCTCTTTATTGCGTCTATATTAAATAAATTATTAACATGTGTTTGAATTAATAGGCGCTTATTGTCGTACCTCTCACATAACAGCTTCCACGCCACAGAATAGTTGCTGGCAGAGAACTGAATCTCCTGAAGTAGTACAGCAGCAGAGCCTTCTAGCGAGGCCCTGAGGTAGTGGAATTTATTAATTTCTCCTATCGCCTCGTTCGAATGTATAAGACTACTGAAGGTGTCATGGAATTCCAGCCAATTGTTATATGAACCATTAAATTTGGGTAGGTTAATGGTAGGTAATTTAACCAGGCGATGATTGCTCACATGAGAACAACTCTCAAAACTATGCGCATCGGTTCGTAACAATTTAGAATTACGAGAAAGAATCTCCTGAGCCTGTGAAAGGGATTTGTAATAAATCGATTCGAAATCTTCTCTCTCTGTGCTTTGCGAGCTGAAATCGTCAGCGAGGCATTCTATTTTAGTTTGTACTACGTCATATTGTTCAAATAATAATTCGATCTTACCGATTCTTAATTGCAATTCATTAACTTGTTGCTGATTCAACGTACCGCTCAATTCCTCGATGTACTTTCTGAATGTAGTCAATCGGCCTTTTAGACTAGCTCGTTTTTTAACTAACTCCTTTTCTTCTTTCTCACTCATTTTGAAAGTATTTGGGCAGAAGCGGGCTAGTTAATCTGGCATTGATAGAAGTTACAATTGAAATAATGAACTATAATGACAACTAAAATGAACTATACAGTCACACTATTATGTACGCACCTATAATTAATAAATAAATAATAATTTTACAAGTGTGAAAGACATAGACTATTACCAACAAAATGCCAACAAAAACACATTAAACAAACCACATAGTTAACCCAGCTTGTAATATGATAAATATAAATAATCTAAACAAAAAACAGAGTAATGGGTTACACATCACTAATATGTCCTGAATATTAAACTTTGATCACTTCCCTTATTTCCTGGGTATCTCGGCTCGATGGACCATGTAGCGGACAGTTTCTTATTTAGATATTTATATTTGTGAGGAGGAAGATTTTTACAATAAAATAAAATTAAATTATGATGCAACTTTCATGGCTGACAGTTTATTCTTACTGACTTTAGAAACAAAATTTAAAAATTATAAAAACATAAATGACAGCTGTTGCTTTGCAACTAAACTTTTTACTGCGGTTCCAAACACGTACTCACCAAATGTTCACTATTGACTTCCACGGTGAAGGAATAACGTCGTGTAGTAAAAATCAAATCCGCAAAATTATAATTTGCGTAATTACTGGTGGTAGGACCTTTTGTGAGTCCGCGCGGGTAGGTACCACCAGCCTGCCTATTTCTGCCGTGAAGCAGTAATGCGTTTCGGTTTGAAGGGCGGGGTACCCGTTGTTACTGAGACCTTAGAACTGATATCTCAAGGGGGGTGGCGCATTTACGTCGTAGATGTCTATGGGCTTCAGTAACCACTTAACACCAGGTGAGCTGTGAGCTCGTCCACCAATCTAAGCAATAAAAAAAAAAAAAAATATTTTTGTAAAGTTCATATTTGGCTCTCTGGCTAATAAGTTTGCTGACCACTCGGTTAGGTATGCGCATAAAAACACTGAAATATAATTTGTTATTCCTTTAATTCCTCGGGTATCTGTAAATGTCCGACAACCTCCATCGTGATGGGTACCGCGTAATGCATCAGAATTTCGCTTTCAAGATCAGGCTTGTTGTATCTCCTCGCGAAGTCATTTCCGTCGTGTAGACTACGTACCGTGGCTTGTAATCTCCTATTAAATTGTGAATTCTTCACTAGCTTTTGAAGATTTTCTTCGAAATCAGCCTCATTTTTGTTATTCTGCACCATGGTGTCGTGATAGGCGAAGTCCGTGTTGGATTTACGTGCTTTTCCAACTGATGCGGCAGGATTACTCTTTCTCGAAGCGTAAAGGATATTCTTTAAGGCATTCACGACGGAATGGTGGGTGTTAGATTTACGCGCGTCACCTTCCATGTTTCTGCGGTAGAAAAAAATTACCCTCGTTTATTCAGTCACACGACTAGTTCATTGGCTGGAGATTGGCTCACAAGAAACGATGAGTGTGTCTGTGGCCTTTGTAACGGTTAATGAATATTTCAACAAATCCTCAAAGATTTTGTTGGTTGGTAAAAAATGTGTCTAATAAGAGGTTTTTTTTATTGCTTTAGTGGGTGGATATTACATTACATTAGGAATTCCCTGGACAGCACATTGCACCAACGTGTCGATCCTTCAAGAACTCCAGATAAAGACGAGGCTTTCTACCATCTGCCTATTTAGAGTTCTGGAATACTTTGGCCACATTGCAAGAAACGATAACGGCAGCTTGGAGAAGCTAATGGTGACTGACAAGGTGGACGGAAGAAGACCACGAGGTAGAGGCCCGACACGTTGGACTGACCAGATCTGCGCTACCCTCGACACCACAGTTCACGATGCTCTACCCTCGGCGGCAGATAGAAGCAAATGGCGTGGAATGATCCGGAATAAACTCCTGTTGCGAGGCGGTGGTTACGACCCTCAGTATTGAGGAAACCGAAGCAAGAAGAAGAAGGGTTGACCAGCTTATCGCCTATTTGGTGGTACGTGGTTACCGTAGCCCATAGACATCAACAACAGTAATATCGCCACCCTGCCTATTTCTGCCGTGAAGCAGTAATGCGTTTCAGTTTGAAGGGTGGGGCAGCCGTTGTAACTATACTGAGACCTTAGAACTTATACCTCAAGGTAGGTGGCGGCATTTACGTTGTAGATGTCTACGGGCTCTGGTAACCACTTAACACCAGGTGGGCCGTGAGCTCGCCTACCCACCTAAGCAATAAAATGAATAAAATAACAATTATGTGGAAGCGAGAAGTACATTGAAGTTTACGTAAAAATAAGTACCAGTACCTATTTTGGTCCTGCATTACGGATGCAATGTCGAAGCGGTCGGCGTCGTCTCCAAATACCATGTCAGGCTTGACACCTGTCGATATGTAAGCCAAGACCGCCGGAGCGGCGATGGCCATGTAACATAAGATAATCTGAAAATTTAAGAGTGTGAGTTTTTCTATTCCCGAAAATTATTTCTATGCTAAGAGCTGTATCCAACAGCGCGAGTTACTTGAAAGAATAAATAAAATATATTCTAATTTTGTAGTGGATTCCTGAAGAGAGTCACTTGTTTGTTCCCAGCCCTGTCACGACAGATATTGGACGCTATTGGACCGCTATTGGATTGGTGGTAGAAGTTTTCTTTTGTGCGTTCGACAGAGGAAGGGTGAAAGTAGCCCCAGTGATTAACAAATTAAAGAGCGGACGTTTAGCGTGGTGGTGATGCGTAGAGAGAAAATGCATGTGACTAGGAGATGTATGGAAACGGTAGTGCCAGGTAGAGGGGGAAGAGGTCGACTAAAGAAGACACGGGTGGAGTGTGTGAATGACGATATGAGAGAGAGAGGAGTGAGTGTTGAGATGACGGCTGATAGAAGAGAATGGAATAGAAAAATTCGCTGTGCCGACCACATCTAGTGGGATAAGACGGAGGCACAGAAGAAGAAGTTGGACATTCTTTAACCTCTTCAACAAGTGCGGTGATTAACACATCATACGAACAGTGTAATGGCTCACTCTAGAAAACGAATGGAACGACTTTGCGGCAGAAATAGGGGTATTTATGCCGCAAGGTAGTCATTCCATGGTCATTACTTAACGACGAGTTAGGTGCTCCACCTTCAAAACTCGTCGAACCCAATATCGTACCCATCAGCTGCCCAGCTGTATTCAAGTGGTCATGTCGGGCTCCGGTACACACAACACCAGATGGGGTATGAGACCGTAAACTCATACCACTTATACCTACCTAAATATGCAAAAAACCAAACCGAGTTGTTGTTAACTGCAAGCGGAAATTAATATTTAAATTTATTTACTTGTTGTCACTGGTCACAATATTAGTGCGAAGATATAAAGTTATTGCATTGTCATCGGTCTTTGATGTGTATGTAAATTACAAGTTTATCAGACTTTTTATGCTGATAAAAATGAGCTTTGAGATTCCGTCACATACAAATGTACACATATATATCACCAAACTATAAAAAGTGTGTTAAAAGACACTATGCTCGCGGTTAGCAATGTTGCTGTTGACATTTTTCAAATAAAACATTGATTAAAAAATAGAATAAGATTGACAAATTATTCATGTATGTACAGATGTATGATGCCTCGTGATCGCCAATAAGATTTAAATATGAACTATTGACATAGTTACTGGCTCTAGGAAATGGTAGGAACAATTTTTATTTTTATTGCTTAGATTGGTGGACGAGCTCACAGCTCACCTGGTGTTAAGTGGTTACTGAAGCCCATAGACATTTACAACGTAAATGCGCCACCCACCTTGAGATATAAGTTCTAAGGTCTCAGTATAGTTACAACGGCTGCCCCACCCTTCAAGCCGAAACGCATTACTGCTTCAAGGCAGAAATAGGCAGGGTGGTGGTACCTACCCGTGCGGACTCTAAAAGAGGTTTTTTTTTTTTTTCCTACCTAAGCTGATAGCCCTAGCGGCTATGTCAGCGTAACCCTAACTTTAGTAGGTGAGCTCACGGGGCTCAAACCTGACGATGTTGCTAACACGAACCCTAGCAAGAGCCGTGCTTCGCAGAATCTACCACCGGATCGGAAACGCGACCCACTGAGAAGATCCGGCGAGAAACTCAGTGGGCTGTGTCTGAGAGTTAATTTACTCGTCGAGCCCTTCGTCGCAAGCGACGGGTTCGACGAGAACGGTGACCTGTGCTTGAAGTACCTAAAAGCACCGTTAGTGGATCAGGAGGATCCGAGATGACGTGTTTTGGGCGACGTCGACTGCTTTCCATTCTCACAAGAGGTCCTACCATCAGTAAAGTAAGTACATTTCGTTTGATACCTTCATTTTGTTTATATAGAGTAGACATATCAAAACCTGTCTGCTTGAAGTTATAATTTCACTAGCGACCCGCCTTCGCTTCGCTTCGGAAACATTAAAACACACACGAAACCAAAAAAAAAAAATAAAAAAATAATAATAAAAAGTAGTTTATGTTCATCAGGGACAATGTCGGCTTAGAAGCCGACATTGAATTAGTATTAGAATGGAAACATTAGAATGGAAAAATATTTTTTCAAATCGGTCCAGTAGTTTCGGAGCCTATTCGAAACAAACAAACAAACAAATCTTTCCTCTTTATAATATTAGTATAGATATAGATATGATTAAAACGACGGCACTGCCATCTTCACGTCACTAGGTATAACTAAACGACCTATTAAAATTTACATTCATTATCAGGCTGATAAAATTTAAAAAGCTTTAGAGATACAATTCACAATTTAACCTTACCATTATTTATCTTTCAAAATACGACCAAGTTACGGAATTATTGCATTATCGTGTTGCAGAATGTATTGAAAACATAATTTATTGTTTTGCATTGAAAAGATTTTAATTGCTTATTTCAAATAGACGTATAATTTCACGCAAACGTGCTTAGACATTTCATTACTGGTGGTAGGACCTCTTGTGAGTCCGCGCGGGTGGGTACCACCACCCTGCCTATTTCTGCCGTGAAGCAGTAGGTAATGCGTTTCGGTTTGAAGGATGGGACAGCCGTTGTAACTAAACTTGAGACCTTAGAACTTATATCTCAAGGTGGGTGGCGCATTTACGTTGTGGATGTCTATGGGCTCCAGTAACCACTTAACATCAGGTGGTCTGTGAGCTCGTCCACCCATCTAAGTAATAAAAAAAATACGATCCGTGCACTCTACAGCCCAGCCGATATGCTTGGTTTAAGTCAATTGGGTCAATTATTAATTGATTATTTCACGAATTATAAAACTTCAGATCATATCGGCTACCTTTTTGTCGGCTGTTAATTTTATTTTACAGATAACATTAGTAATTCGTCCACGACATAATTCATTACAAAACAGTTCCAGTGCTATTTGGGATTTAAAGTTTAAAGGTTTTATATATTTTTTTTAACAGTGGATCCTTGTTATAGAGTGCATGCTAATGTCGTGGGCTTAAATGCCTTTTCCTCACACCATCTATACGAATAAGCCCTGAGCTTCTAGTTGTGATTGCATTCCGAGCCGATGGAAAATCATGGTGATGTAAAAGTGCCCATGAAGGCATTGAATTCCAACACGATGGTGTAAAGGTAAGAAGACAACAGGAGGAATTCTTCAACGATCTATTGTACTGGTGCGGGACAGAAGCAAATGGAAACAAATCGTATGTCATGATTGTCATTAGGAAGGAAACGACAAAGGAGAAGATGAAGGTAAATTTGGATAAACAAATATTTTAGTTTAGATTAAGTCACCTTACACAGTATAATGTTACGTCGGCAAGAGTAGCGGCATCTATCGTCCAATAGCTGAAGGAATATCGAAGGATGTAGTAATATGTAGAATGATCTAGGAGTACAACGCCATCTATTGTCAGATAGCGAAAACACACATCGAAAGTACTTGACTTGACGAAGGAATGTTCTCGACGAATCTAGCGATGTCGTCTCGACTATCAAAGCGTTGCAGAGATGGTCCGCAGTCAGTAATCGGATTTACTCGAAGCGAAACAGCGAATGGATCACCTGAAGCGAAGCGGAAGAAGCAAATTGAGAATTTTAAAGTGTTTTTGAAGTGTTTTGAATGTTCTAAGTGATAATTACAGTTTTAAGTTGTACTTTGGTGGAACATTTATTTATCCCGAAGCCCAGCGTGTAAACAATACGTTATATGTCGCAGAAGGGCCGAAATCTTTATTATTTCTTGACATAGTGGGTGTAGTACGGTGGGTAGTCGTGCAAAGAGATTTCGCAGCACGAACCGATGATAGTTCCAAGACGTCTTCACTCTTCCTAAGTTTAGTCCTAAGTCTAGACTTCCTAAGTCAGGCAACGAATGTGTTTCGATTCAACCCGAGCGATGACACCTCGACTCTGCCGATGCACACCACCCGAAGTGAGCCGATGTTTGACGAGTAGTTGCGGCTCCTATTCACTAGAGGGCGCGCTTTCGCGTGGCGTCGCGTTTGGCGTGGCTGGATGCGACACATTTATATATTATTATTCTTTTTAAGGTTATGGAAGATAACTAATTTTCCAGAGAATAATTATTTTGGTCTTGATGTTTGGCGTTCCAAGTACATTGCTTAACATTTACACATCTTCAGTAATGTCTTAGCAAGAGCATCACTAGCAAAGATTTATAAATTACGATAAGTTTGTACATAACAAAATTTCAGACTGTTTACCTATATTAAGTTTAGATGATGATCTATTGAGCATTCAGATCCTAATGACTGTCTAATCATACAAAATACTTTGAACAGTAGCGTCATGTATTTCAGTCGTATGAAAAACTTTCACAATAATAATAAAACGGATATTATCGTGCGGGCATCTGTTTAAACACGGCTTTTTCTGCAAACGCTCCGCGGAAAAGCGTTTAGCGGGCAAAAAAATGTTGCCACCATTTAAGATTGCACGGAATTTATGGTAAATTTGGGAAATGTTGCAAAATGATGACGGGCTTCACTATTTTTTTAAGTTTATTTCGTAGATTTGCGGACGTGCTCATGGCTCACCCGTTGTTAAGTAGTTACCGGAGCCGATAGAAATCATTATGTGAATGCTGCAGTCTTCTTTTTAGCTGCTTATGACAACTGCGATCTCAACATATTGCTGACAGGCTACAAGAATCTTTTGTTATGTTCTGTTAGTCTAGGTATCATTCTAGAATAATAAAAATCTTGATTCATTTTTAACATTCTTTATAATTTAGCCCATCGAAACAATAAAAAGAACGCATTATGATTTCAGTGGTTATGTCCTTTATTTACATGGGTTACATAGGACCATCGAAATTAACATTTTTTTAAGCATCGATATTTCCACATTTTTACTTAGTGTGGTGATCCTCTTTTAAAAAAAAAACTCGTGTGGCACTCGGGGACAGCTGTGGTAAAATTGCATAGCATTTTTATCAACTTATGCAATTATAATTAGACAATAATAATTTAATGTTAAAACAATAATTAAATAAGACCACGCTATATTTTAAAACAAAAGCAAAACATTAACTGTCCCCTTCACACTAATAAGCTAGACCGCGCGAGAGAGAGAGATGGACAGACTTTTCATGGTGCGCATGCAGTGCGACGTCACGGCGCGCGCTTATTCACAAACACTACACAAACGCAACGTGTGAATTTTTTGAACGCGAGTTACATGGTAGGC
The DNA here is from genome assembly GCF_030267445.1 of Bombyx mandarina. Lineage (NCBI taxonomy): Eukaryota > Metazoa > Arthropoda > Insecta > Lepidoptera > Bombycidae > Bombyx > Bombyx mandarina. The sequence continues at coordinate 7,575,483 of NC_143226.1, forward strand.
GGAGTGAGGAGTGTTAGGTTTTATTTTCGTTACGGAATTTCTTGATACGGTCGCCGATCTCAAAGCCTGCGATAAAAACTATGCAATAGCTTAAAAATACAATTAATTCACATCCAAGTCTACAAAGAATCAAAATTACAAAGGGAAGGAAATTCTTCGTCTTGCAACACATCAACGGAAAAAATGCAAATGGTTGCTCGTCGTGACGTCACGTCCGTGCGCAGATGGCGTCGGTGTGCCGCAGCACTGATGTTGTTTTAATTGCTTTATTTTATTGGTTTCAGGAGCACGAGCCGTTCGCTACTCACGTGCACGGACTTTCTTTGCGTATGAAAAACACTGATGGAAGAGCTCCTAATCTTTGGCGTTTCGTCAATTAAAATCATCAAGTTATACCGCGTAAGGGGGTCAATTGGATCTGGTTGTAAATTGTGTGGTGGAACCGGCAGGAGTTCAAATAAAATCGAGACGTGAAAGGCTATTTATTTTAGTTAAGCTACATTTATCTTTGTAATTAAAGGTCCGTTTTATTTGGTATTAGCATCAATAATTCGATGTGTTTAATTGAACTTCAATTATTTATAATCGATTCAAATAGCTGAAGAAGTTTTTTTATGTTGATATTTTTTCTAAATCTTAAACGCTTAAACTAAAATGTCTCTAACCACATAGCCTTTTACCCATCGAAATTTATTATATTTATTGCTTATATGGATGGACGAGCTCACAGGCCTACTGGTGTTAAGTGGTTACTGGAGCCCATAGACAACTACAACGTAAATGCTGCCACCCACCTTGAGATATAAGTTCTAAGGTCTCAAGTATAGTTACAACGGCTGCCCCACCCTTCAAATCGAAACGCATTACTGTTTCACGGCGGAAATAAGCGGGGTACCTACTCGTGCGAACTCACAAGAGGTCCTTCCACCAGTAATTATACAAATTATAATTTTGCGGGTTTGATTTTTATGTCACGATGCTACTCCTTCACCATGGAAGTCAATAGTGAACATTTGTTAAGTACGTATTTCATAAGAAAAATTGGTACCCGCCTGCGGGATTCGAGCATCGCTAGATACGAATGCACCGGACGTCTTATCCTTTAGGCCACGACGACTTCAAGTCTGTCGGCGCATGTGAGTACGCTGGATGACGTAAAACTTCCAACCTTAGCTCTTGTGGCTCTGCGCTCGACGGCATATATACGGCTCGACCTCATGATGGTGCAAAGACTGAGCGTTGTTATGTAGGAGCAACAGCTATTCGGGATCTTCGCCACGATTGTGTTCAGTGCCTCAAAGCACAAACCCGCAGCTATGCTGGTGCTATTTGGTAAGCAGCTGTGATGAATCATACCGGCACTAGGCCACCAAGCAGCGACTATAACCTTTTTTAGGATTATCAAAAATAATGATTAATTTTTTTTTTTTGTTAAGCCCCAGACCGGGAATCATGATTGCTTGGTCAGAATTGGCAAGATTCTGATTCCTCTCAGTGTCGTTTCGATACAGCAATTGTAAAGGCAAGGTTGTCAGCGTGATATTAAAACAATCATGACGGCTTTGGTTACGGCTTAAACAGCTTCTCCGTCTGCCGGCGTCGGCTAATGTTCGTGTATGTACGAGTAAGTTACCGTGTAGTTACAGTGTACCGCAGCTGTGTCCACGAATGTCGTAAACAGAGATAGATCGGGAGTCGGCACGCGCCCGTTGTGTCAGACACTTGTGCAAACACTAAAACAGACTAACCTATTGTTTTAACATTCTTTATTCTAAATATAAAGGTTCAATTGCTTAATCGTTTGGCGGTCGCGATCGTCATGCATATGAGCAAGTTAAAATTTAAAGAGATTTTTTGGTTGAGCTGTACTCTTTCAGGTCAGAAGTGGATGATTAATTCCTGGTGGTAGGACCTCTTGTGAGTCCACGCGGGTAGGTACCACCACCCTGCCTATTTCTGCCGTGAAGCAGTAATGCGTTTCGGTTTGAAGGGTGGGGCAGCCGTTGTAACTATACTTGAGACCTTAAAACTTATATCTCAAGATGGGTGGCGCATTTACGTCGTAGATGTCCATGGGCTCCAGTAACCACTTAACGCCAGGTGGGCTGTGAGCTCGTTCATCCATCTAAGCAAGAAAAAAGAAAAAAAGGGTTTTGAAATTGGCTCGCCAGTACTCATAAGTGCTCATGCATGCTCAACAGCTGTCCGCTGTCCTAATTAACGTTGTACGTGATACGTTGACTTTTAAAACCGTTCGACGAGCTATGTTCATTCTGAATAACGTAATAGCGATCCCGATTGCAATCATGTATTGGCCTAGTTGCCCGTCAGGTCGCCTTTGGTATCAGGGGATCAACTCGCTGCCATTACTGCTCTACCAAACAATATTATGTATTTTAAAAATTAAACGAATAATTCGTGTGGTCCGATAAGACTTCACACAGCTCCCAAAGGTTTCTCTTTCTTTTTTTTGATAGATCAGCGAACTGATACCATGCACCCCACGCTTTTTTACAATAAAATCATTTTTTCTTACACTATTTTTAATTCAAATTTATGAAAATTTATTTTCTATTTTTTAGTCGGATTTTCTATAAAAGCGTATTTTGTTAGTTTTTTTAAACTATTATTTATTTATAATTAAATACGTACTTAACAAATACTCACGAATGATTTCCACGGTGAAGGAATTACATTGTGTTACGAAACTCGAACCCGTAGCTACAGGAGTACGTAAAATTGCCTGCTGAGTACAGACCTCCACCACCTTGCGTTGATAATCCTCAATGCTGATGGTCGTGGTCTCATGAGGCTTTTTTGGGAAAATACACATAGCGGGTTATCGCGCCCTTCCACGGCAGTGCTTTTGTATTTTTTTTCAAATCTGAAGTCTTATTTGGGTCCGGCTAATTAAACAGACGCCAGACATTTGGCGTTGACTGTTTTACGGTGGAAACGGTCGAACTCCTACTCAACTTCTTTACCTCATCCGGGCTAGGGACCGGCATTGGCAGAGCTAAGTACAGAAGTAATAAATCGTAATAATGAATGCCATGTATAGATGCTACTTAGCTTATACGGTTACCATGGTTCTCCTGCGAATCTCCTCATCTATACAAATATATAAAAATGAATTGCTGTTCGTTAGTCTCGCTAAAACTCGAGAACGGCTGTACCGATTTGGCTAATTTTGGTCTTGAATTATTTGGGGAAGTCCCGGGAAGATTTAAAAGGTAGATAAATATGAAAATTCTCGGAATTAAATAAAAATAAGAATTTAGTTTTTCCTTTGATGTGTCCCCCGTCGGACGGATTCCTTTTGTTCGTTTTAAGTTTATTTTATACAAAAGTTTAAGTCTTTTATTTATCGATTGAGGCATTACGAAGTCTGCCGGGTCAGCTAGTTACTGATACAATGTCGCAGAAAACTCCGAGCATAGCTGCCCATTGCTCTTTGTAGCTCACCACGACTACGCAGGATCTCCCATTATGGTTTACCAAAAGCACGGTGGATTTATTTCGAATCCATCCACATTAAGGTTTACTTAAACACGATTGGATTTAACGATAACACGCGTAGGATACTATTAGAATAATCAACACCATTTAGTTTTTTTTTTTAAATGGAAATCTAATAATCCAGGTTTGTAAATCTTAAGATGTCGATGAATTTCTCCTGTTGACCGAACATTCCTACATAACTATGCGAACAAAAAAATATTGACGCACGATTTATTGACCCCCGATATACAGGATATACAAGAGTCGGATCAAGAGGGGCTGACTTTTCCACCATTATATTTCATCATTTGAAGCACATTGTTATTGAACCCACTCTATTGAGTTTTCAAATTCAATGAGATCTAAATGAAAAAATGCGACTACCTTTAAGAATAATATAAAAATAATTGATTTAAAATCACAACACGGTGTTGATCGAGACAATGGATTCGTGTTGAAGGTGTTTTTTTAGTATGTAATTCATTCCTATGCCTTTGCAGTCGAGAAATCCATATTTTTTTGTTCATGTTTTGTTTAACCATGCTCAATGTATACTGCCCACGTGAATACAATCAAGTGAAATAAAAAAAGCTCCCACTGAACCAACCGCCTGACAGATTTTAGGCAATTAATTTTGGTATCTCAAGATTACGTATCACAAGGTAAGACTCTCCATGAATTTCCAGAATATCCGGTCGGGTTGCATTCAGTTTTTTTTTTCCCTGAAAAAGATATGGGACAGTAAAATTCTATACCCGGAGTCTTTCATAAAAACCCATACGAAACAAACTCAAAGGAGCTTACTTTGTGTGCAACGTAACAAAAAAATAGTAAAATGACAAAAGCAAAAGCAATTAGCGTATACTGTCCCGAATGCGCTAAGCCGCCCAACAGTTAACAGCGCGGTGCGTTCCCGCCCTCTCTCTAGCTGGAGCTCAGTATAACGCGAGTTCCCGTGGCGTGTGTACGCTCACGTAACATTAAAAAAAAAACACGCGCTCGTGAAATATTACTAAATTTAATTTAATTGACATTTCCTGACATATAGCAGTTCGGTTTTGAAATTAATTCGTGATTTAGTTGTGTGTTATTTTATTTGTAAGATTATCACGTATTCAAAGGCGAGCGGGAAAGCTGGTGGTTGTCAGCTGTCAAAAACGTCGAGGTAAGCGTTCGTAGAGTGATTTATGTATCGTCGTTCGTAAATTTTGTAACTATGACATTTGTTAATGATATATTTTTTATTGTTTACATGAAACGAAACGGATATTCCATTTTTGAAATGTGTGTATGCTTCATGTCATTTTGACAGGAATTGTTTACTATTTTTACAGTCAAAATAGTAGAGGTAGGTACTTGGATTATCTATACACATACACACCATAAATTGGCATAAATGTTAATATTTTAAATTTTGATTAAACTTGATGAACAAATCTCGAAGAGATGATTGTTTGTTAGAATTTTTTGTTGTTAAAAGGCTATGAATTTTGGATAAAATACATAATTGTTAAATACATTAAAAAAAAAACTGATTGATTGAATGTTTTAAAATCCATATCCTATTTGTATTTGATGTCTTTCGAAGAAATATTTTAGTGAAGTTATTATACATAGCAGTGGACATTACGTATCGCGTTTTTTTTAAACTTGCGCATATCTAGAAAAATTGGCAATATAATCTTAGCTAAATTTCGAACGTGTCATAGTGTAAAAAGAAAAATTACGATAACATATAGTCTATAAGCCCTTCGAATTTAAAATCAAAATATCAATTTTTCGATGCCTTAACTAAAATTGTAATAAAATTATATCTATCTTAATTTTTGTTATCGGAATAACAGTATGTATATACACTGTTTTTGTAGTTTAACTGCTACTTATAAAATCCTTAAACATATACGAGAAAGTCTTCTAAAACAATCACAAATATATTTTACTGTTGGTAGGACCTCTTGTGAGTCCGCACGGTTAGGTACCACCTCCCTGCCTATTTCAGCTGTGAAGCAGGAATGCGTTTCGGTTTGAAGGGTGGGGCAGCCGTTGTAACTATACTGAGACCTTAGAACTTATATCTCAAGGTGCGTGGCGCATTTACGTTGTAGATGTCTATGGGCTCCAATAACCACTTAACACCAGGTCGGCTGTGAGCTCGTTCACTCATCTAAGCAATAAAAGCAAAAAAATTGATACAAAATTAATACGTACGTAATTTTCAAGTTAATCTTACATAGATTACGTGCAATTCAGTGTCAAGGGGCTACAACTATAGATTAGTTACTTTTATCAATCCATATTTATTTAGCCACTATTTACTACGCGTCCTGACTGACTGATTCCTCATCGAAGAGTTGCAAGTTACAAACTTGAAATTTTGGCTGTTAATATATTCTATGTTATAAACGTCTACTAAAGAGGGATTCTCGAAAATTCCACCCCTAAGGACCTCAAAACCTACAAGCGTGCATCCCTTGTAGGTTTTGATTCGAAGAATCGAAGAGATTTTCAAGGAACACGAATTTGTATATTTCCGCTTCTGATTAGGTAGGGCGGAAGGGTTGAAACTTATTAGGAAATTCTTTCATTTCAAAGAAATAATTATAAATAGACATGCTTTAACAAAAACCGACTTCAAATAGTAAAAAAAGATATTCCAAAACAAATTAATATACACTAAAAACAATAATCATCGAAATCGGTTGGCGTGATATTGAGTTATTGAGTTATTCATCTATTTGTCGCGCACGTGCTTAATGCAAATTTAAGACTTATATAGTTTTCTCATGGATACCATTATTAGAATGGGACTAAATTGAAATGGGACCACACGAGAAGCGTCAGCTTTCTAATAAAAAAAGAATCATCAAAATCGATTCACTCAGTCAAAAGTTATGAGGTAAGTCGAATTGAGTAGCTCCTCCTTTTTTGAAATCGGTTAAAAGCATGAACGTAGTAGTATTACATTTTCTTGTCGAAAGTAAAATGTATAATTAAAATTGCGTTAACAGATAAACATGATACCAATTAACTGTAAGGTATACGAAACGTCAGAGATATAGTAATGACAATAATAAATTCAAGATTAAGCCTTAAAAGTAGCTTTAGTTATGTCTACGGCTCACGAGCTACCTGGTACAAAGCTACTGCAAGGAATAGACAATACAAAGTGGATGTTGAGGACACGTGGGACCGCAGCTTACCCTCAACAGCGACCCTTCGAATCCATGGAGCAAGTAAACTTGAACGAGAATCTGTTTCTTTTTGAAGTTATACTTCTTTAGGCGCGTTATGAAAAATTGATGAGAGTGAAATTTTACGACGCGCGCGCACCGTGACACAAAATTAACAGAAATGAATTTGCCCACTAAATCGCTCATTATAATACGACCGACGTAACTTGGCGAGTCTGAATATAGCCGCAGGTGAACTTTCGCGCATGTACACTCGTAAAAAAAGGGTTATTAGCATTCATTTTTTAACGTTAAATATTTATTATTAATTATTTAATATTTAAAAAAAAAAGAAATAAATTTAATAAAAATAAAGTATAACTTCTTACGCGTGTACATAAGTACACGCACCCTTTTTTTTATCAGGAGTCTACCGTCGTCCTCCGTGCTTTGGTAGCAATGGCCACTTTGCATCGTTATGGCCAAAAGAGCGTCTGCCTGTTGAGACATTAATAAAAAAAAGTGTATACAAATTTTACGAAATAATTTTCAAATTTGCAATGTCGGGTCTCCCAAATTTTCAGTTGTAACATTTTTCTTATTTGTTATTTTATTGCTTAGATGGGCGGACGAGCTCACAGCCCTCCTGGTGTTAAGTGGTTACCGGAGCCCATAGACACCTACAACATAAATGCCGCTACCCACCTTGAGATATAAGTTCTAAGGTCGCAATATAGTTACAACGGCTGCCCCACCCTTCAAACCGAAACGCATTACTGCTTCACGGCAGAAATAGGCAGGGTGGTCGTACCTACTCGTGCGAACTCACAAGAGATTCTACTACCAGTAATTACGCAAATTATAATTTTGCGGGTTTCATTCTTATTACACGATGTTATTCCTTCATCGTGGAAACCTTCGTGAGCATTTATTAAATATGTATTTTATTAGAAAAATAAGTATCTGCCTGCGGCTTACAAGCTCTTTGAGTTATACAAATGCACTAGGCGTCTTATCCTTTAGGCCACGACGACTTCATACATACACAATTTCATTAAAATAACATTGATTAGCCACAGTGAATGCAAAACTTAATATCTTTGTATAAAACATTTTTTTTTGTTTTTTATAATTAGCAACTTCTTCATCCGAGAGCCTTGGAATAGATTGGTATTTATGGAGCTTCTGAAGCACACCACCAAGACGGTGGTAGGAGGCATTACTACAAACGAATGTGACTAAGATGGTGGTGGTACACTATTCAATTACTTTCATGTTACTAACTACTTATCTATATATTAATAAGTGAAGCAAAAACTTTGTACCCATTTTCACGAAGATTGTGCGGACGGATTACTATGAAATTTCCACATTTATAGAGAATATAGAGAAGAAGTTGGAAGAAGAATATTTTTTTAAAATTATGCATTAAAAATACATTAAATCAATAGAGAAAACATTACACACACTATCATGTATTTGACACACACACACACACATACACACACATATACTCTTTGTTTATTGTTAAACTTTTCTTATTGCTTAAGGTCTGTGGTCAAATTAAGAATAGGTTAATATTGTTTATCTTTATTAGTGTAGTCTTGGCTAAATTTGTGATTATAGTAGTATAGTAAGTAGTCTTTGACAATAGAACCATCATAATGTCCAAACTTATAATTTCAATTAATTATAGTCGAATTTCACTACTGCGGGACGACTAGTTACTTTTATTAAACTTCAATAACTTTTATATTCACTTTGAAATGTCAACCAAACTATTTCTAAGGCTGGTGAACAAAGTACTTTTATAAATTGAAAACGTATTGAAAGGTAGATACGAACGTAAGAGACAAATGTCTTGTGTGATTCTGCTACAGCTGTCCACATATACGTATGTATGAGACGAGTATCGCCCTCATTGGCATACAATGATGATATTTATCTATTCAATGAGTTATTAAAATATGATGATTTTCATTGACGTAATGTTCACATTGTAATACCAGACAGAAGTTTTATAGCATACCACAATACTGCCTATTTTTGCCGCAAAACTATAGCGCATACTAATTTGAAAGGCAATCGTCAGTTGGCTGTAGATTTCTTCCGATACCTTAGTCTTGCCTGCTTGGTCACGCAGCTTGATAATCTCCATTGTTCTTAAGTAGCTTTTGTCTGATTGATATGCTTTTTTGATTTGCTTTTCTCAGATCTCTTCATTGTTACTAGTGTTATTGACGATTTGACTCTATTGTTGTACCAGACCCTTAACCATAGTCTTAGCATAATATGGATCAGAAAATATAAGAAAACCTAAGAGTTTTGTGCTATTCATCGGTAGATGTCATTGCTACTCTGGCTTCTTGTATCTATTACTAATATTTCACTGAAATTCGTCCGTGACACTATTCTGACCTATTTTCAATCCGGTAATAAAGGTAAACCTGTCCATTCTGAAGGAGCTCGGTATTGCCACAAGGCTGTCCGCTATCTGCTTCCAACGTATTCTCGCGTACTTCGGCCACATCGCTCGTAGAGGGCCCGATTACTTGGAGAAGCTGCTGGTAATTGGTCAGGTTGACGGGAGAAGATCACGTGGACGCTCACCTATCCGCTGGTCTGATCTGGTTAAGACGCTCACTGGCCTACCAATAACCGGGTCTACAAAGACCGCCGAGGACAGGAAGACGTGGCGAAGCATTGTGCATAGAGTGGTCAACATTTTAGATTAGACACGACCTTCAGTAATGAAGAGACCGACTAAGAAGAAGAAGAAGAATAAAGGTAAGGCTGTTTTAAGACCCCTGAGCTTGGTACCATGGTTCTGTTTATTCCGCGTATCAATCAAAGTTCAGACGTGGGAAGGATCGCCGTTATTGCAATCTTTGCTTTTGCATCATATGGAAGATTTGGAATAACAAAATGGAATCTGGTAAGAACGAATGTGATTCGCGACCTAAATACTAAATTGTAAAATGGCTCTTCCACTCGTCGAATTAGGTTGAAGAAGAAAAAGGCGGTAGATTTTTTAATTTTTTTTTATTACTTAGATTGGTGCGTGACCTCACACGCCACCTGGTGTTTAGTGGTTACCTGAGCCCATAGAAATCTACAACGTAAATGTCCCCATCCAACTTGAGATGAAGTTCTAAGGTCTCAGTATAGTTACAACGGCTGCCCTACTCTTCAGACCGAAACGCGTTACTGCTTCACGGCAGAAATAGGCAGGGTGGTGGTACCTACCCGTGCGGATTCAAAAGGCGTCCTACCACTAGCAAAACTCCATGTCCAACCACGCTCACGCGGGCTTACAATACATTTCCCCACACTAGATAGGCTAATAAAGAACAACACAATTCTGTCTACTCTTTAAGATAAGTGATAAAGTGTGTTGTGTCGAACGCGTGGGCGCCACCCGCGTGTGTGTGTGTGCGCACGCGCCATGCGTTTACACAGGTGGAGTCGCGCAATGGATGTCCAAAACATACAAATGATTTTAAAATAAAACCCGATATTTTTCTATCTCAGTTCAATACACTGTGGCAACTGTCTTTTGCGAATATACGCGATCGACAATATTTAATTAGGTGGAGAAATCGTCACCGGTGAATTATCCACGAGTTCCCTGTGTGCCACAAAAACGACAGGCTTTTTCTCCAACATTTATTGTATCTCTGCATTTACCCTTCTTTTTTTTACTTTGAACTTATTTCTTTCTTTGTAGCTCATGAAGGGTTTTCTTTTATTGTGTAGATGGGTCGACGAGCTCACGGCCCATCTGATGCTAAGTGGTTACCGGAGGCCATAGACACCTACAACATAAATGCCGCCACCCGCCTTGAGATATGAGTTCTATGGTATCAGTATTTACAACGGCTGCCCCACCCTTCAAACCGAAACCTATTGCTGCTTCACGGCAGAAATGGCCGGGGTGGTGGTACCTATCCGTGCGGACTCACAAAGAGGTCCTACTACCAGTAATCACGCAAATTATAATTTGGCGGGTTTGATTTTTATTACACGATGTTATCCCTTCACTGTGGAAGTCAATCGTGAACATTTGTTAAGTACGTATTTCATTACAAAAATTGGTACCCGCCTGCGAGATTCGAACACCGATGCATCGCATGATACGAATGTACCGAACGTCTTATCCTTTAGGCCACGACTTGTTTCCAATACCTTTGTCATTTTTCTAGCGTACCCACAATTTGTCTTCCTTGTTGGTCTTCATTGAAACTTTAGATTCCTTCTCTTAGTCAGATGTTTATTTCATTGCAACTTGCTTTTTCATAGGGTCGAAAATTTTTGATTTTTTTTTTGTACCAGGGCATCGAGACTTGGGTAGGAGTAACCGTGATGCTTCAGCAGCTCGGTTTGCCTCGCAACGATGGTCACAGAAACGACGCGGTCTCATTCGTTTATTTTTGCTAATTTAAGAAGGTTTTCTTTGCGCCGTCATGCGCGGCCGAACACATTTCATATTTTTAATAACCCGAAAGTGTCCATTGTGTCCATGTGTCCAAGTGGTATGCTATTGTTAAGAGGTTTACACAATTGTCTTACAGTAGCTATGTTGCATAAATGCCGCGCCGTCTAATATAAAGCCGGATTATGTACATTTTAAAGTCATGATGTATTGGTATCTCTGACGATCCTGAAGCAGTCTCAAGGTCTTGAGGTTCTGATGACTTTTTTTCTTATTTATTTTTATTGCTTAGATGTGTGGACGAGCTCACAGCCCACCTGGTGTTATGTGGTTACTGGAGCCCATAGACATCTACAACGTAAATGCGCCACACACACTGAGATATAAGTTCTAAGGTCTCAGTATAGTTACAACGGCTGTCCCACCCTTTAAGCCGAAACGCATTACTGCTTCACGGCAGAAATAGGCGGGGTGGTGGTACCTACACACGCGGACTCACAAGAGGTCCTACCACCAGTAAGACCACAAGATCCAATGGCAGTGATGAGATCAAAACTGATAGTCGAAGTAAATCCTTAATAAGCAACCAAGATCTTATATCAGTTCATACACAATGCTAACTCATTTGCTTCGAATCGACAAAAAGGCAAGATTCCTTTCTGTATTACTCAGATGGGTGGACGAGCTGACGGCCAAGGTTAAGGGGTTATTGGAGCCCATAGGCATGAACAAAATAAATGCCGTCACCGGTCTTGAGACATGAGTAGTTCTAAATCTAGGTATTACAGTACAACGGTTAACAAGCAAATTCTCTAGCGACCTTACCAACGGTGCCTCATTTATTAATTTTTTCGACCTCGGACGCCCGTATGTTCCAAATGACTCTAAAACCACAATACCACGAGAGCACACATCGAAGATGACGAATCGTTCGAACTATACTTTCAATCACCCGTAACACTACGTAATTACCCACATGAGGGGCGCCCCCATGTTTTTATCATTCACTCTTACGTCAATGGTGTATCGAGTTCAGGTAATTCAAAACACTATATCGTTGCTTATCTGGCTACAAGCATTTCTCTTGCGGTCAACGTTGGGAATGCTGTCATACAATACAATTGAGATTTCAGCCCTCAATATGAGTGCTGGAATTGTCTCATGGGTATGGGCTCTTCTTTATTGTATAGATGGGTGGACGAGCTCACTACCCAACTAGCGTTAAGTGGTTACCGGAACCTACAGATATCTATAACGTAAATGCCGCCACCTTGAGATTTGAGTTCTAAGATCTCAGTATAGTTATAACGGCTAGCCCACTCTTCAAATCGAAACGCATTACTGCTTCACGGCTGAAATAGACAAGGTAGTGGTATCTACTCGTGCGGACTGACAAGAGGTTTTACCACCAGTAATCACAAGAGGCTGATAGCTATGTACCGAAAACCAGATGGGCTGTAAGATTTATCGCCTATTCAAAGCTGTGCGTATTTTCTTTACTGAGAGCTTTTGAAGCCCTGTGATGGCATATTTGACTTCGGTAAATGGTAATTGTCGCAATTACGATGAGCTGCTCGATCTACGCACGTACAAAGGCGGAAGAAGTATACGACCGGTCTCCCTCGCGACTAGCAGACTATCGAAATTCTGCGTTGGGACTCAAGGCACACTGATAGTACCACGTACGTAACTTGAAGAGCTTAACCCTTAGACACAGCCCACTGAGTTTCTCGCCGGATCTTCTCAGTAGGTCGCGTTTCCGATCCGGTGGTAAATTCTGCGAAGCACTGCTCTTGCTAGGACTAGTGTTAGCAACGTCGTCATGTTAGAGCCCCTTGAGCTCACTTACTCGCCCCGTTACGCTGACGTAGCCTCGTATGTTATCAGCTTAGATAGGAAAAAACAAAGCGAAGAGTGGTTAGCGATTCGGGAAGACGTCGGATGTTACTCAAGTGTCATTCGATGAAGCAAGCAGTAACACTACTTCACTGTTTAGTCTCGCGTTTATAATTCTCATTTTATTATTTCCGTCGCTTCGAACATCTTTCATTTTGTTGTGGTCGTAGACCGACAGTCATTACAACTATGCAGTTTTTATTGTGTCTACTACCCGCAAAAACCGATGTTAATACTGTAAACCTAGTTAGTAAACGTCTCCTCAGAATTACGTGGACCGCGCACCGTACCAACATTTCGATCCTGAAAGAGCTCAACATCAAGGAGAGACTATCGTCAACAGTCCAAATACGAATCTCCAAGTTCTTCGGGCACATCACTCGTAATGAGGACTCCATTGAGCGGTTGGTGGTGCAAGGGGAAGTCGAGGGCAAAAGATCCGACCGAAGAGAGAGACCGACCTCATAAAATCTGTGACTCACTCCATCATAAATGATTGCTCTCACTCTGCGAAACACCGTGCCACGTGGCGTCGGATCGTGAGAGCATCGGTATCCGACTGATGCATGACCACGACCACTCTGTCAAGAGTGTACGAATAGGAAGAAGAAGAAAGAAGCTAGTAAGTTAGTTGAGCAATATTCTCGGCGTACTCTTTGTCCGTGAGCGATGGCCAAAAGTCGTCACCACAAACAATAAATCTGTATTAAAGTAAATATAAATACCGATGGTGGGTGCGGGTTGAAAGACAATTCGAATTGTTACCCGCATACTGAGTGATTCGTAGCGTTGCCAGATAAAACCTAATATTAAACAACGTTTTTTTTTTAATGCGATATAATTTTTATTAAAGTAAGGTTGTCTATTGTTGTCAATGTTAAAAGACTAGGATTTTTAAAAAGTAATATCGTTATCATGAGCCATGGGTCCTCCACTGCTAGAAATTTCTCAAGCTATATACTTGCCACATAGTTCCACCAGATTGGTTCTTCTGTAGCTAAGAGCGCCGACTACACGAAAATAATTTGAATGCCATAAGGTCTACATAGGTCTTATAGCCACCTGGAATTCACTGACACCAATGTTTGAAAGTTACTGTTCACTTTGTTACCAGAAGTAAACGTATGATGGTTGATACGATATACACCAGAAGTGAGGCAAAATATTATTCATTCTACTTATTTTTAATGACGGTAATCCTCTATGGAAACTAATAAGGTTTTGAAATGAGACTATATTGTTTGTGTAGTAATTGCGCTCTGATCATCTGAACTTTATCTCGTAATATCACGAACAAAATCTTATTTAAAAAAAAAACGTTTACCATTCACTTTTATTGTTTCCAGTGAATTAGTTCAATTTATCAAAACCGAAGATTACTTACTATTACTGGTGGTAGGATCTCTTGTGAGTCCGCGCGGGTGAGTACTACCACCCTGCCTATTTCTGCCGTAAAGCAGTAATGCGTTTCGGTTTGAAGGGCAGCCGTTGTAACTATATTGAGACCTTAGAACTTATATCTCAAGGTGGGTGGCGCATTTACGCTGTGGATGTCTATGGGCTCCAATAACCACTTAACACCAGGTGGGCTGTGAGCTCGTCCACACACCTAAGCAATAAAAAATAAATAAATAGAAAGTTTGTACAATTTTAAGTAAATTAATAAAATTATTATATATTAAGTACAGTGTTCGTTTTGCTGACCGTACACGTCGCCCGCATAACATTACTCTCCGCTTCATGGGGGTTACTTTATCTACATTTTCATGTTTGCTGTTATCTCGAATTAATTTCACAGGTTTCTCGTTTTTAAGTCTTTTAACAGCTCAATGCATTTTAACAATCCGAGTCGGGAAAAACAGCTATTAAAACCGATTGAAGTTTTGAGATTCGATTTTAGGCGGTCGCGCCGTTTATTCATATTTATGAGCCCCGATAACTTTTTTTTTTCATTGCACTTGTAGGCAGACGAGCATACGGCCCACCTGATGGTGAGTGGTTACCGTCGCCCATGAACTTCAGCAATGCCAGGGGCAAGGCCAAGCCGCTGCCTACCGACGTGCGTGGCGCATTTACATCAAATCTCACCTTATTAGTGAAACTCAGTTGTCACAGTCGACATATACGGTTTTCGTATATTTACTAAAACTAGAGGTCCCGCAGTAGTCGAAATTCGACTATAATTAATTGGAATTGTAAGTTTGTACACTATTATGATTGTATTTTATACTTCTATAATCACAAATTTCGCCAAGACTACACTATAAAAAATATTAACGAAGACAAACAATATTTAATCTATTCTCAATTTGACAACAGACGTCAAGAACAAAAGTTTGACAATAAATAGTATGCATGCGTGTGTGCGTCAAATACATGATATGTAGTGTGTGTAATGTTTTCTTTATTGATTTAATGTATCTTTTATGCATTATTTAAAAAAAATATTAGCATTGTGCACTTCTTCTCTATATTCTCTATAAGTGTGGAAAATTTCATACTCCTCCGTCCGCGCAATTTTCGTAAAAAGGGATACATAGTTTTTGCAACACGTATTAATATATAGATAGTGTGATAGGAGTAACGCCATCTGTCGTCAAATAGCAAGAACGTATATCGAAAATACTAGTAACATCGGAAATGTTCTTTAGTATTGTAGACAGACTCGGCTCGATTATAAAAAGCTTGCATAGATGACATGAAGGCAGCTAGTAATCAGTTATATTCGAAAAGAAAGAGTAAATTGCGATAATTGAAGTCTACCTTAAGTGTTAATAATTTTAAATTTAGTTTTAATTTGTACTTCGGTAAGATTTTTTATTTATCGCGAGCCACGACGTCACTGTAATCTAATGTTTTTCGGGCATGCATATATATTTTAAAACGTATGTCCTATCCTTCGAATAGGAACGTGCATATTTTTCATGCAGAAATATCCAGACTGATGGTTCAACGCGACCTGCTACTTCTTCTTTTTTTTCTCCACCTTATCCCACTAGGTGGGGTCGACACAGCTATTTTTTCTCTTCCATTCTCTTCTATCAGCCGTCATCTCAACACTCACTCCTCTCTCTATCACATCGTCATTCACATACTCCATCCATATCTTCTTCGGTCGACCTCTTCCCCCTTTTACTACTAAGAAAGTTTAGTGGTTAATATCTTAGTAGTCAAAGCATAATGAGGTTTGGAATCGAATCTTTTTTTATTTTATTATTATTGCTTAGATGGATGGACGAGCTCACAGCCCACCTGATGTTAAGTGGTTACTGGAGTCCATAGACATCTACAACGTAAATGCGCCACCTCGAGATATAAGTTCTAAGGTCTCAGTATAGTTGCAACGGCTACCCCACCCTTCGAACCGAAACGCATTACTGCTTCACGGAGGAAATGGGCGGGGTGGTGGTACCTTCCCGTGCGGACTCCCAAGAGGTCCTACCACCAGCTTAAGTCCTACCAGAATCTCAGTCGGTCATCACTAATTTTATTAAAAGTGTTTTATATATCTATGTAATTAATTGTTCTTATCTCCTATGCGTGTTTCCGACATAACACAGACGAAAGATAAGTTATTAGTTTTTTAAATAACCATAACAAATCAAAGCTTAACATATTATGAAGTACGCTGTATTTTAGTTACTAAAGTAGTAATTCTGTTTCGAAAGCTCGGTTGAACTCGTGTGTAGAACGAAACAAACGTTTTCAAATAAGCTCCGCCGAGCTTCTGACGTTTGAAATGAAACGCCACCTGCGCTTTTCGCACAGATTAGTGATGGACCGTTGACTTGTGGGATTTGTCGATACTTGAAACGCGCTAGATAGAGCCAATCGATGTTTTTAATTCAGGAGAGACGTAGATGTTTGAGGTCAATTAATAATTTATATTCAGGTTGGGAGGTTCGTTTCATAGAGTATTTACAAAGTGGCAATGTAATTAGAAAATGTTCTAAAATAAACTTATCTAATGAAAAAATGAAAAATGAAAAATGAAAAAATTTTTATTGCTTCAACTTATACTTATAAATTAAACATACAGGGTTTGGAATCTCCTTTTAAGCAAAATACTTGCTTGTTTAGGAAATACCGCTCTTCTATAGTCATTTACATAATATTTTATAAGAATAAGCAACAGAACAAATTTTATAATATAAATAAATTAATACTAATTGAAATAATGTGTGCGTGTGTGTGTGCGTGTGTGTGTGCGTAATCTAATGTTTTGACACATTTATTAACGTGCAACATAGGTGAATAGATGAGCTCACCGGCTCAACCTGTGATAAGTTGCCAACACTAGCCCAAGCAAAAGCAGTGCTTCGCAGGATTTAGCACCGGATCGGAATCGCGACCCACTGAGAAGATCCGGCGAGAAACTCAGCGGGGTAGGGATATCTCCTCTTTGAATAATAGTTTAGGGCTTATTTATTTATTTTATGGATGTGTGACTAGGACGCGGTGCGGACATGGAAGGGTGGTTTGCAAGTAATCGAGAAGGAACGCCGAAGACCCGGTTTAGTGATGGGGATTTGGAAAGGCCTATATATAGCAATGTATGGATTAGAGATATGTGAATATACACACACTCTGCCTAGAGTGAAATAGTCAGAACCCATAAACACAACGTGAATGCTGTCACACACCTTGGGACTTGAAGTCAAATTCTCCATTGCATCATATAACGGCTGTTCCGCCCTGGAACGTTTAAGCTTTACGGCAGAAATGGACAAGATGGTGATACCCATACGTGCGGCTTTACATTGCGTCGCCAATTGTGAAAAAAATTAAAATCGGTTGACCAATATATAAACATCAATTATAGAATAAGAGTTAAATATGGGACATAGCACAAAAAAAACAAAACACTTATTTCTTTTGCCGATAAACTAAAAAATAATTATTGTAAATATTCATTAAACGAAATGTACTTTATTTCATGCTCGTAAAGGCTCAGTGTCGACTGTGGGATTTAGCGGTGTACCTATGTCGAAATAGAATGAGAAGAAATAAAAAAATAAAAATAGAATGCTATAAGTAAAATAATATATTTTCCGCGCCAGAGGTCTCAGATTTTCCATCCGGAAAAATATATTATTGTTTGAAATACAAATATATGTATTTTGGTTTTCTAAAAAAAAACAATATTATACTGTTCACTCAAAAGTATTAAAAAAATTGAATAAAACATGGAAATTTAGTCAAAACACTGAATTTAAGTTTTGATTTCACCCGCGAATTAGTGCTGAGAAACAATCAGATTTATCGACATAATATTTTCATGCTTGTAACCCAATGGCTTAATGCGAATACTCGTTAAACGGAGACTACAATTACCATTTACCAACATTTTCAATGCTTATCGTATCATATATTTAGAGGTTCTCGTCACATAAATAGATTATTAAATAATAATCATTTTGCAGTTTTTTTTTTTATTGCTTAGTTTGATGGACGAGCTCACAGCCCACCTGATGTTAAGTGGTTACTGGAGCCCATAGATATCTACAACGTAAATGCGCCATCCATCTTGAGATATAAATTCTAAGGTCTCAGTATAGTTACAACGGCTACCCCACCCTTCGAACCGAAACGCATTACTGCTTCACGGCGGAAATAGGCGGGGTGGTGGTACCTACCCGTGCGGACTCCTAAGAGGTCCTACCACCAGTGATTACGCAAATTATAGTTTTGCGGGTTTGATTTTTATTACACGATGTTATTCCTTCACCGTGGAAGACAATCGTGAACATTTGTTGAGTACTTATTTCATTAGAAACATTGTTACCCGCCTGAGATTGGAACACCGGTGCATCGCTCAATACGAATGCATCGGACGTCTTATCCTTATATTAGGCCACTTCGAATTTACCTAATATACTATTATTGATCTTTGTCGTGATGGACTATAATATAAAAACTGAAATCAAAACGCCTAACAGTAAACCAAACTAATAATATTTTTTTTTTCTGTCCTCACGAAATCGGAGCGAAGATACAAAATTTGTTCTATTGTCACTAGTCGTTGATGCGTGTGCAAATTTTCAACTAAACTGATTCAATTGACATTCAAAATTTTCGTTACACACAAAGAAACATACAAACCGAGCTAACGGAAATGTTTTAAAAACAATCGATACGAGACCACGGATAGGACCAATCGCGAATGACTTTTCGCTTTTGACTTTTCAATTTCAATTTCAATCGCGAATGACTTTTTGGTCGCGAGTGACCAATCGCGGATAGGTACCATCACGCTGCCTATTTCTACCGTGAAGCAGTAATGCGTTTCGGTTTGAAGGGCGCAGCAGCCGTTGTAACTATACTTGAGACCGTAGAACTTCTATCTCAAGGTGGGTGGTGCATTTACGTTGTAGATGTCTATGGGTTCCAGTAACCACTTAACACCAGGTGGGCTGAGAGCTCGTCCACCCATCTAAGCAATAAAAAAAACCTTAATGTTTCTCCCAATTATATTTTACAATCGACCTCGTCGCGTCCCTAACCTAAATATTATCTAGGTAAAATCGAGCAGAACAGTTGATTGGTTCGGTTTTAATCAAACTTGCTTCCCCGCGCTCGTGTGGTTGACAGCTCGATAATGGGCTCCGGCCCGGTTCTGCTCAACATACTAGGATTATGAGTGAAAACTGCGCCGCGACAGACGCGCAACACTTTCCTTTTTGTTTCTAGACGACCGAAGTATCTCGCGCTGGTGTGAAGTGCCTGGAGGAAAGAGCAGAAACGTGCAGGATAATGGGATCAGGGTGGGCTAACCTTACGCACAATCCGCAATAATAAAAATTTAAACAAACGTAATATAAAATAGTTTTTTAAGTTTCAATAAAAAAAAGTATTGCCTTGATGGGATCAATCCTAAATCTCAGTTTTTACAGTACAACGACCGGCCTGCCCTTCAAACCGAAACGCATTACTGTTACACGGTAGAAATGAGAAGAGCGGTGGTACCCACCCGCGCGGACTAACAAGACGCTCTAGCACCAGTACCAATTTTTCTAATGAAATAAGTACTTAACAAATGTTCATGATTGACTTTCACGGTGAAGGAATAACATCGTGTAATAAAAATCAAACCCGCAAAATTGTAATTTGCGTAATTACTGGCGGTAGGATCTCTTGTGATTCCGCGCGGGTAGGTACCACCGCCCCGCCTATTTCTGCCGTGAAGCAGTAATGCGTTTCGGTTTGAAGGGCGAGACAGCCGTTGTAACTATACTTAGACTATAGAAAGTATATCTCAAGGTGGGTGGCGCATTTATGTTGTAGATGTATATGGGCTCCGGTAACCACTTAACACCAGGTGGGCTATGAGCTCGTCCACCCATCTAAGCAATAAAAAAAATGTGTTAGGTATAGACGTGGTGGCTCAGATGGGCTCAAGATTTCCATTTCATGGGAAAAAACAAACACTTTACGGAAGTCGTCCTGCATACCTTTGCCGCGAAGAGCTCATGCGTGTAGAAGAGAGAGATAGTCGTTATAGAACCAAACCTTTACTGGTGTTAAAGTCCATTGACTACTATTAAATGAAGCCAAAGAGATTGCCATAGTCATAACTTCCTGTTCTATTAAAGCAAAGAATGAAATATCAGGTTTCGGCATAGCCCCATAATCCTTTGGAGGGTGTTAGTGGCTATGACAGTTCCATTACCCCCTCCCCCCTTCAGTACAGGGCGTGTTCGCTCCTGCTTCGTGGAAAAAGTTTTTAATCCTTTCCCGAGCGGACTCGGACACGTTTCAAAGAGCAGGAATTGTGTGTAGCCCGCTGAGGGCTCGGAGTGTTTGTCTCGAAGAATAGGGCTGACTTAATTTATACTAATATAAAAATCTACAGTGGTTTTTACGGATGTTCCGTTATAACTACCGGACCATGCATCCGATTGACTTGAAACTTGGTATCCATGTAGAAAATACATGTACTTAATGGATAGGCTATTTATATGAGTGTTGGACTCCCTACACCAGTTGCGGGGGCGTTAATGATGAGAATCTTTGTGGGGGTGAGAAATAATAATGTTAATTTTAAATGCCCAGCGAAGCGGACGGGTACTGCTAGTATTATATGAAATTGATTGAGGTAGACTATGCGATGACGTGGTTGGTTTTATAACGTTACCAGGGGGACAGCGACATAGGAATGCCACTCTCTTTAAGACATGAGATCCTAGATTCTGTGGATACTTTGTCGCGCATTAGAAATAGAATTGTAAAGAATCCAAGATATTGACATACATTAATCAATGTCAATAACCACTAAAACCGGCATAAGGAGTGGAAAAAACAATTACAAAAGTCTTTTTGTAGATTTTCCTAGCACCAATCCGATTAGGACACACAGTTAAGTTTATTCTTCGGTTTTGGCGGGTCGTAGAATTAATTAAAACAATTTTAATTATTTATTTGTGCATATTTTATATTGTCAATATATTCTTTTTGACGTTTCGAGTTCTTTGCAGTTTTCGTGGTCGAGGACAAATAAAATGGCAGCTGTTGACATTTGACTATTGTGTTATCCACTGAAGTATGAAACCGTGATGAAACCCAATGAAGTATGAGAAACCTAGTGCTATCGCCTGTAGCAACTGTAGTGTTTTAGTATATGCTGTATTTTTTTTAATGGTTTTTATGACTTGGTAACTACGACTTTTAGGTCATGTCTTATTTTAATATATTCTTATTTTTATGAAAAACTAGCTGACTCGGTAGACTTCGTAGTGCCTGAACCGATAAATAAAATACCTAAACTTTTGTATAAAATAAACTTAAAACAAACAAAAGGAATCCGTCCGACGGGGGACACATCAAAGGAAAAAAAACAAAATTATTATTTTTATTTAATTCCGAGCATTTTCATATTTATCTACCTTTTAAACCTTCTCTGGACTTCCACAAATAATTCAAGACCAAAATTAGCCAAATCGGTTCAGCCGTTCTCGAGTTTTAGCGAGACTAACGAACCAACAGCAATTCTTTTTATATAAATATATAGATAGAAGATGGATAATAATATGGAGTGAAATGATATGAGATGATATGGGATGAAATATAATCTCAGTAAAATGGTGGTCATTTACGGAGATTTTTTCAGTGGACTTTTTAGAGGTACCCGAGAAGTTACGTCCAGCGGCTTTGTTTCATTTTCCCACATTTATGCACTTTCACAGATATTAAACAGTTAATAAACCACCGTTATTACACATTTAAACCCGAAGAAACACTAAATAGACAAAATAAAACAAATCACACAACTTCACTCCTCGCGTTCCCGCCAAAAAATCTGTAAGCAGTTTTAATTGAGGAGGATACGCGTTCACGGTACTTTTCTACGGTTCTTTGGCTGTTGCATTGACGGCTTAATTTAGTTTGGGATCCAATGGAGACGCCATATTGATGGCGCCCTAAGCCGCATGTGTGAGCCTACATTGGCCGACATGTAATATGTTTTCCCATGAATAAATTGACTATATATTACACAATACCTACGCGACGGAGCGTGCAAGGAAATAGTATTTTCATTAATAAAATTTACGTAACTAGGATACGAATTAAATTTAAAAAAAGAATTACCAATTTTTTTTTATAAAATATTCGATTTTTCGGGATCCAATATACTGGGTGGAAACAAGGCCATGGGAGATGCAGCGTGGACAGAGTTCTCGGGTGAAACCTTAAGCTGGTGAAAATCGTGACCGACATCTGACCTAGAATAATTATTGCGGCAAAATTTAAGCGCGGAGCTATATCGGTACCTCTGACAATAGACTTGGTTTGATAATCTTGGAATTTCTGCTCTATACCGATGCTCCCAAAAATATCTACATAATTTCATTTTTAACTTACATTATTAGATTAACTTAACATTATGATATTTTCCGGTGTGAAAATGCTCTGCATTTTAGTCATAAGAATACAAGGCTTTTTGAATCAGACTCCTAAAAAAACTGAAGAGTATATCGTGCATCGCCTGTCCGGTCACGCGCAGGAGGCATTATGACGTGCTGGAACCCTAGAGTTAATAGCCGCCATCATCGCTAAAAGTCCTATCTGTCATTGTCGCGAAGCAGTTATCCATTTGATTGGTGGATCGGTCTTTACAAAAAGCCCACTGAGCTACTCGCCGGATCTTCTCAGTGGGTCGCGTTTCCGATCCGGTGGTAGATTCTGCGAAGCGCTGCTCTTGCTAGGGTTAATGTTGGCAACGCCGTCAGGTTTCTCAAGGCTATCAGCTTAGGTAGGAAAATAATAATAATGCCGTAATGTTTTAAACCTACCCTCTGTTTTGCCTAAATAGCCGGTCATCGTTCTCGTCGAACCCGTCGCTTGCGACGAAGGGCTCGACGAGTAAATTAGCCCACAGACACAGCTTACTGAGCTTCGCGCCGGATCTTCTCAGTGGGTCGCGTTTCCGATCCGGTGGTAGATTCTGCGAAGCACTGCTCTTGCTAGGGTTCGTGTTAGCAAACTCGTCAGGTTTGAGCACCGCGAGAGTTCACCTACTAGTTAAGGTTACGCTGATATAGCCTCTCAAGGCTCTCAGCATAGATAGGAAAAAAAACAACCTAAATAGTTTGAAGTCGTTCAAATTTGAGAACTTCACAAACGAAATTCCGTATCTCGTAATAAAGTGACATCATAATGCTAAGCGCGGTATTATCGAACAGGACACCGATCGATCTAGGCAGCGCGTCGAGATAAAAACGAAATTCTTAATACAAGATGGCTTAGCCGAACTCTAAGTTCGAATCAATTCGCACAAATAAAGTGTTGGGCGCAGGCAGGCTGCGGTTGACAGCTGCTGTAAGGGATTGCCGGCACAGATGTTGGCCGCCCCCGCCGTCGCCCAGCCCGCGCCCGCCCAGGGAGAAAGGATTACAATTATCGATGTTTCGCCCTCCGTTTTTTTCATATGTTTTAGCTGATTTTGAAGATTAAAAAAAAAAATTGTTTTGTGTAATTTTCATTTATGCTTGAATTTAAAGATTGCGTAATAAGTTCGTGTAAACGATAATAAGTTTTTTTTTATTGCGGTTACTGGAGCCCATAGACATCTACAACGTAAATGCGCTACCCACCTTGAGATATAAGTGCTAAGGTCTCAGTATAGTTACAAGTAATGTTTATTTCACAAAAATAAAGCATGCGTTCGAATGTCGAATCTCTGATACCACAAACTTCTAAGCTGCAACATTTTTTTGAAATTAATATGTAATACATCAAATTCTAAAAAGATAAATATAGCTTACAATATGAATAAAGAATACGTTCACAGAACAAAAGAACAAAATATCATATTTCTATAGGAAGCGAAGAAAAAAAAATTGGTTGACTCAGCATTCTAAATACATATAAAAATATTATGTAAAATCTAATTTTTTTAAGGGATTTTATGACCTGGTAACTGAGACCTTTAAGTCATGTCCTATTTTAATTTATATTCATATTTTTATGAAAAATGATATTATGGAGTGAAATTAAATGAAGACGACTAATTTGAGACATTAATCAACTGGGATGAAATTAAATGAAATGAAATGGGATGAAATATAATCTCAGTAAAATGGTGGTCATTTACTAAGATTTTTTCAGTGGACTTTTTGGAGGATCCCGAGAAGTTACGTCCAGCGGCTTTGTTTCATTTTTCCACATTTGTGCACTTTCACAGATATTAAACAGTTAATAAACCACCATTATTACACATTTAAACCCGAAGAAACACTAAATAGACAAAATAAAACAAATCACACAACTTCACTCCTCGCGTTCCCGCCAAAAAGTCCCCTGTAAAATCTATTATTATTTTTTTAAGAGATTTTATGACCTGGTAACTAAGACCTTTAAGTCATGTCTTATTTTATTTTATATTCTTAATTTTATGAAAAATGATAATATGGAGTGAAATGAAATGAAGATGATTAATTTGAGACATTAATAAACTGGGATGAAATTAAATGAAATGAGATGAGATGCTAAGGGATGAAATATAATCGCAGTAAAATGGTGGTCATTTACTGAGATTTTTTCAGTGGACTTTTTGGAGGAACCCGAGAAGTTACGTCCAGCAGCTTTGTTTCATTTTCCCACATTTGTGCACTTTCACAGATATTAAACAGTTAATAAACCACCATTATTACACATTTAAACCTGAAGAAACACTAAATAGACAAAATAAAACAAATCACACAACTTCACTCCTCGCGTTCCCGCCAAAAAGAAAAAAAAACTGTAAAATCTAAGAAAAAAAACGACCACAGATAAATGTAATCTTCATTTCAAAATTCCACTCAGATAGTGCGGAAAAACAAGAAATGAAAACACCAGACCCAACGCGCTTACGGATATTTTGCGTTACGAAATTTTGAAGTCAACTCTTAAAACATAAATTTAAAACAAATCTCAATTTAAATTAGACACAAAAGCCAATATGTTTTGTTTGAAATCCAACGACAACAACGAATGCACAGATTATATATACAAAGTTTTAGGTTATCTTGGAAATCAAGACCAGAAACAAAAGGCACACAAAAAAATATAGATTAAGTAAAAAAATATGTTCCCAAAAACAATCACAGTACGCGACTCCGTGCATTACGAAGCAGGCAGCGAGCGTTTTTATAAAATTAACCATAAAAATGCGCATTAGCGACCGGCAGTTATGTTATACGATTCCCTAAATGAAAATCCATATAACACGCCAGCCGGTGGCACATGGTGCCCGCACACGGACATATAGAAAATGGATGCGCTCGATAATGTAATGTTTTGACATTTTTGTTTTTATTAATTATATTTATTTGTAGCCCTAAGCTTTCTTTCAACGACCAGGAATTGCGAAAAATAGGGAAATTTATAAAAAAATGTCGATGTTTTTGAAGTGAAACTTCTTTAGGCGCATGAGGGTTAAATTTTTACAGATGTAACGTCACGCAGGTATGCAACGGAAGTGTCGAAAATTTTTACTATAAATTGAAAAAATGTCACTTCTAGCACGTGTGAACTGCACACAATTCTCCTTTTTAAGGCGCTCATATTCATTAGTAGTTCAATACACATAAACTGACTTGATGGACTCGATTTGTAATTAATCATACATATACTACTTATATAGACACTCTATGTATCTATCAAAGATTAAATAATCGAGTGACATAAAATAATTGGATGTTCCTGGAAGAACCGTTCGTAATTTCCAAGAGCTTTAATAGACCGAGAGGCTACTTATAGGTTGTAATAATGTAAAAAAATCCTTACTAGCAGATTATGTCACGTACCATCCGGCTATGGAATGAGCTCCCCTCCACGGTGTTTCTCAAGCGCTATGACATGTCCTTCTTCAAACGAGGCTTGTGGAGAGTATTAAGCGGTAGGCAGCGGCTTTGCTCTGCCCCTGGCATTGCTGAAGTCCATGGGCGACGGTAACCACTCACCATCAGGTGGGCCGTATGCTCGTCTGCCTACAAGGGAAAAAATTACGATTATCATTGGCATTACCTTTTATAATGAAACGTATATGACGGGTAGTCGTATATTGTATGCTGGAAACTGCGAGAAACTACTGTTAGTGGCCTTTTGTGTCTCATCTACGTGCCAATAGCGCCATTTAAAAGTAGTTTTTCGCAGTTGCCAGCACACAATATACGACTACCCGTCATATATCTATCTATATATATAAAAATGAATTGCTGTTCGTTAGTCTCGCTAAAACTCGATAACGGCTGGACCGATTTGGCTAATTTTGGTTTTGAGTTATTTGTGGAAGTCCAGAGAAGGTCTAAAAGGTGAATAAATATGAAAATGCTCGGAATTAAATAAAAATAACAATTTTGTTTTTCCTTTAATGTGTCCCCCGTCGGACGGATTCCTTTTGTTTGTTTTAAGTTTATTTTATACAAAAGTTTAGGTATATTATTTATCGATTGAGACACTACGAAATCTGCCAGGTCAGCTAGTATTTCATAAATAAGTTGTTACTTGTTAGTAATGAGAACAAAACGTCACTGAGTTATGTTTATACCTAAAGCTTTTCGCATTTTTAGACAATTTTAAAATATTTTAATATTCGTAAGTCACATCCAGTTATAGTGAATCGGCATTCATTAAAATCTGGCGTCGCCGCGCGCCGTCCGGCACACCTGACGCCCGCGCCCGCACCTCTTACCACCGCATCGCTTAACAACCTATACATTGCCGTTTCGCTACATTACTCTAACTTTGTATTTTGAAGTTCAGGTACCCAAAACGCAATGGAATATTACAGCACCGAAATATACTGAACTTTGAAAATTCGAAGGAATTACAAAAGCAGCGTTCAATGTTTTCTTGTTACTACAGAATTTGTATTAAGCTTGATTTTTAGTGAAGCGTTCCGGAAAGCAATGAATATCGTACTAAAGTATAAAGGGGTTCTCAAAATACGACCTTATTAAAATTATTTTCGTTCAAGCTTTGTTGTTTTGTTCAATTCGCAATTGTCTTTGGACGTTTTGAGTTAAAGCTCTCTCCATGTATAAATACTAAGAGTCCCGTAATTTCTATTACAAAGAATTCGAATCTGAAGGGTATCGTTATTTAGTCTGTTGGCTTGTCTTTCAACTTATTATAGCTTAAAATCGATTTTATTTGACGCCATTTTGAAGGTACGCACAAATCGAACCTCTGCCCAACTTATTACTGGTTCGCAGCAGCGTTTTCCAGCTTGAAGAGAGAAGAGAGTGAAGAAGAAGTAATATAGTCATTGTAGTGACCCTGCCTGCTACCACATCAAGTGATCCGTGACACGCTCACCCCATCCGAACCTCACAGTCTATTGTCAGGGCATTCTTCTAGAAACTATCTGTGAACTAAAATTTAGGTAACAAGAGGCTAGAAAACATTGCGAGCTTTTTTATTGCCTTTTTAAGACATAGGGCTCTTCTGATGATGAGTGGTTACTGTCACTCGTGGACATCAGCAACATCAGTGGTCGTGGTCGTCGTGGCCTTACGGATAAGACGTCCGGTGCATTCGTGTTGAAGCGATGCACCGGTGTTCGAATCCCGCAGGCGGGTACCAATTTTTCAAATGAAATACGTACTCAACAAATGTTCACGATTGACTTCCACGGTGAAGGAATAACATCGTGTAATAAAAATCAAACCCGCAAAATTATAATTTGCGTAATTACTGGTGGTAGGACCTCTTGTGAGTCCGCGCGGGTGGGTACCACCACCCTGCCTATTTCTGCCGTGAAGCAGTAATGCGTTTCGGTTTGAAGGGTGGGGCAGCCGTCGTTACTATAAATGAGACCTTAGAACTTGTATCTCAAGGTGGGTGGCGCATTTACGTTGTGGATGTCTATGGGCTGCAGTTACCACTTAACACCAGGTGAGCTGTGAGCTCGTCCACCCATATAAGCAATAAAAAAAATAAAAAAAAACAGGGTCACAGTGAAGTCGCTGCCTATCACTGGGCACTCTCCGCAACTCTTGTTTGAAGAGAGAAACCATGTAGTACCGAAATAGGCTCTGAACGTTGTGGAGTCTGTGCTTATATAGAGCGTGTGTGGTATTATGTGGTGATAATTATTAATAAGGCAAGACAGTTTGCAACCTGTTTATTGTGCGACGACTCGACACAGACTGTCGAAGCTAAGCCCGCTACATCACTCCCCCCTTAAAAATAAGACATAAAATTTTATTACAAAAAAATAAGAGTAAAATGTAAAAAAAAGTATATAAGTGTAAAAATATAAAAATCTTAACTTAGTAACATTATTCATTGCTTAACAAATACGAAATATAAAATAAAAGTAATCCTATTTAAAAACATTTTTAAACTTCTAGTCATTTGTAGCACAATTTCACATAATTTCCAACTTAGCGAATT
The DNA here is from genome assembly GCF_030267445.1 of Bombyx mandarina. Taxonomy (NCBI): domain Eukaryota; kingdom Metazoa; phylum Arthropoda; class Insecta; order Lepidoptera; family Bombycidae; genus Bombyx; species Bombyx mandarina. The sequence continues at coordinate 7,604,361 of NC_143226.1, forward strand.
ATTACAATTACAATTTCTTGCGAAATACTTTGTACTGTGCAAAAGATATCGTTTTTCTATTCACCTACTTAATCAGCAAAACGTACCGGTGGTTTCACAATACGACCACTACGTGTAACACGGTAATTAGCTGAGCGATTTTGATCGCTATTCTCGGAGGCTCTGATAAGTTCCTTGTTGTGGTCACTTATTTTAGGTCTATCCGTTAATAAGTTATTTTTAATAGCCAAATTATTTTCTGCCTCTGCCGTATGCATATAAGCGGGTTTCAACCTGTCTACCGATATATACGCATCTCGGTTAGGAAATTGCACTAAAAATACTTTCTCTGTTCTATTTAGGACTTTATAAGGTCCTTCATAGGGAGGTTCTAACGATTTTTTAATTATATCTGAACGAACAAAAACGTGAGTACAGTTATTCAAATCACTATGTACAAACACTGTATGAGCATCCTTACGCGGTAGCGGTTTAGGTTTCAAATTATATATCATAGCGCGTAAATGCTTTACGTATTGACAATGATCTAATATAGGTATAATACCATCATTATAAAAATCTCCCGGTAATCGTAATGTTTGCCCGTAGGTCAATTCGGCGGCACTGACGCCTGAGTCGGTCCGTGGTGCTGCACGAAGTCCTAGCAAAACAATAGGTAATTCTTCAACCCACGTCTTAGAATCTAGTCGGGCCATGAGCGCTGCCTTGAGTGAACGGTGCCATCTTTCCACTAACCCGTTGCATTGCGGGTGATAGGGAGTAGTGCGTGTCTTGACAATACCTAGACACTTCATTAGTTCCTTAAAAACATTACTTTCAAATTGTCTGCCTTGATCCGTGGTTAGTTTAGCGGGGCAGCCAAATCGCGAAATCCATCCCTCGACTATTACTTTTGCAACCGTCTCTGCCGTAATATCCTTAACTGGAAAGGCTTCTGGCCATCCAGTTTGACGATCTACAATCGTAACTAAATACCTATAGTCTTGCAAGGATATAGGCAAGGGGCCGACTATATCTACGTGGATGTGCGTAAATCGTTCAGCTAACGGAAATTGACTAATTTTAGATTTAGTATGCCTATGTACTTTTGCTCGTTGGCATTTAATACAACTTTTTGCCCATTTACTGACGTCTACATTCATATTAACCCAGAAAAATCTTTCCTTCACCAATTTTTTAGAGGTTCGAATTCCTGGGTGACTCAAATTATGCACTGAATCGAATGCTAAACGTCTATACTGTTCTGGTATGTAAGGTCTAATTTTGTCCGTTGAGGTTTCACATACTATGGGAATATTACAATCTGACAACAATATTTCCTTGAATTTGTACTGGTTACTTGACCTGCTACGTAACTCAATAAGTTGCTCGTCGTTAGCTTGTGAGAGTGCGATGTCAGTAAAATTCAAGACCGTGGGGCAACTAACTGTTTCTATACGCGATAGTGCATCTGCGACAATATTCTTATCGCCGTCTATGTACCTAATATCTGACGTGAACTCACTAATAAATAAGAGTTGTCTGATGCGACGCGGTAGCTCATTGTTTCCTCCTATTTTAGAAAACGCAAATGTTAACGGCTTGTGATCCGTATATATAATTAAGTTATGACCTTCTACCATATTTCTAAAATATTTTATAGCTGAAAATACTGCTAACAGTTCCCTATCGTAGGTACTGTATTTGGTCTCCGCTGTGGTCATTTTCTTGGAAAAATAACCTAGTGGTTTCCACGTGTTATTAACGAACTGTTGCAACACCGCACCCACACACGTACTCGACGCATCGGTCATAAGTGCAAGTGCGGCATCAGGTTTCGGATACGACAGCGTAGCTGCATTCTGTAAATTATTTTTGCATTCTAAAAATGCTTTGTTTGCATTGTCCGTCCATTTGATTATAGACTTATCGTTTTTCTTTGAATTTATTAAATATTTATTAAGTTCTGCTTGATATTCTACGGCATGCGGCATATGCAATCTGTAAAAATTGACCATGCCTAAAAATCTACGAAGTTGTTGAACGGTTTCAGGTTTCGGGAATTTTTCAATTGCGTCTACTTTATCTTTCAAAGGTCGTATACCTTCTGTTGATACTTCAAAACCCAAAAATTCTATCTTAGGCTGACCGAAACAGCACTTGTGTAAATTTATAGTAATACCAAACTTGTTGAAGCGTTCAAAAACTTCACGCAAATGTTTTTTATGAGTGCTTAAATCTTCACTTGCAATTATGACGTCATCGATATAACCATACAAAAAATCTAGACCTTCTAACACTGTGTGATTCATAAACCGTTGAAAGGTTTGTGCGGCATTGCGCAAGCCGAACGGCATACGCGGAAACTCAAAAAGTCCGAAAGGTGTGATCACTGCTGTCTTCTCCACATCCTCAGGCGCTACCATAATAAAATGATAGGCCCTATTTATATCAATCCGTGAAAAGTACTTTTTATTATGTAATAAGTAAGTGAAGTCATGCAACCTCGGTATCGGATATCTATCCGGTTGCGTCACAGCATTAAGTGCTCTATAGTCACCGCATGGGCGAATTTGTCCGTCCTTTTTAGGTACCACATGCAGAGGGCTTGCCCATGCACTTTTCGACGGTTTACAAATGCCTAGCTCTAGCATAATTTTAAATTCTTCTTTAACCTTCGCGTATCGGTGCGGTGGCAACGGCCTCGCCTTAGCGTGGACAGGCGGGCCCGTGGTAATAATTTCGTGGTAGACCGCATGTTTGGGCGGTTCCTTGAATGATATTGGCTTGGTAATATCAGGATACTCGGCCAACAACTGGTAAAATGGATGTGTCACGTCTACCGTTTTTACTGATTGTTCGTTAGTGTTGACAATCCCAGTAAAAATGTTCAACTTTGTGACATCATCAAAAAGCTTACGTGTACTTAAATCTACGATTAACTTAAAATGTACTAAAAAATCGGCACCTATGATCGGCTGTCGTACGTCAGCTATTACAAAAGTCCAGCGAAATGCTCTACGCAACCCTAAATCTAGTAATAAAGTTTTTAGTCCATAAGTTCTTATCATAGTTCCATTGGCCGCATATAATGTATAGTCTGTACACTCACTGCTAACGTTTTTTTGCACTTTACTACGTGGCAATACCGAAATATTCGCACCAGTGTCTATTAAAAAACGTAATCCACTACAACGGTCCGTAACACTTAGGCGGTAATTTGTTCCGCTGCAGACTTCCGCCAGTGATGACTGCGCGGTGGTTAGTTTCCCTGCTTCTTCTCCCAGGCGCAAGGCTCTACACACCGGTGTGCTTTTTCCTTATATTTGTAATGGTAAAAGCATACCCAATCCTCGCTTGCTGGAGTACGACGAGGAGTACGTCCTCTTCGTCCGCGGGACGCTGACCTTCCATCTCGGGAATAGTTCCGGTGAAAGAATGGTCTGGAAGCTCTTCCTGCACCTTCGATCTTGCTTAACCGGACATTTATCTTGGCTATCTCGGCAGCCATTGCTGAGTCCACTTGACTGGAGCTGGTGACTTCAGCGATTCTGTTAGTCGGTTTCATGTTCTCCCTAACTTTATCAGCGATCGTTGCCAAGGTCGAAATATAAAAAAAATATGTAAATTGCACAATCTAACAGTTTCAGTTTTTCACCTTAAAACACGTAATGTCTTTCACTATAAATTGTTACAGTTCATCACCACTATAATCACGCCTCAGTCACGTCGTCAGCAAATCACGTCGGTGTCACCAATGTGGAGTCTGTGCTTATATAGAGCGTGTGTGGTATTATGTGGTGATAATTATTAATAAGGCAAGACAGTTTGCAACCTGTTTATTGTGCGACGACTCGACACAGACTGTCGAAGCTAAGCCCGCTACAACGTGATGAAGGAATGGCATTGTGTAAAATCTAACTAGCAAACTAAATAAATTTGCGTAATTACTGATATTGGAGCGTGGGCGTCGATATAGCACCCAGAGTTTGTAAGCTGAAGTGGCAGTGGGCTGGTCACATATGTCGCAGAACCGATAACCGTTGGGGTAGACGTGTTCTGGAGTGGAGACCGCGAACCGGGAAACGTAGTTTTTTTTATTTCTTAGATGGGTAGACGAGCTCACAGCCCACCTGGTATTAAGTGGTTACTGGAGCCCTTAGACATCTACGACGTAAATGCGCCACCCACCTTGAGATATAAGTTCTAAGGTCTCAGTATAGTTACAACGGCTGCCCTACCCTTCAAACCCAACGCTTTACTGCCGCATTCTTCTTCTTCATCGTTCCCTCACTGCTGAGGATCGCGACCACGTGTGACTTTCCTCCATAGCGTTCGTGATCATGGGTGGCATGGACCGCTGGTATAGACTACCACCAACCGCTTCCTTTACCAGATCTAACCAGCTAGCTGGTGTTCTGCCCACGGCGTCCTTGCCTTCTAAGCGACCCGAAATTATTAGCTTCTCTAATTCATGTCTAGGAGACCACATGATGCGTGCGATTTATTTGAATTTCCTTCGTGGCTATATTTGGCAAGACCGGATATTACGGCAGAGCTGTATTCCTCAGCGGGAGACCAGCCGACAGATGACCGAGTTCCCAGTCTCGTAACTATGCTAATACCGTTTACAGCATTTACATAGAACAAACGTATAGATAGAACGGACTTTGGGCATTAAATAACTGTTTTGCGTTGGTTTGGTTTTGGCTCACAGCCCACTTGTTAAGTGGTCAGTGGTGCTCATAGACATCACAGGGAGAATTTTATATACAATGGGTTTTCTGGCCTTCACAGATTGCTAATATCTGATAATACCAAACAATCATGTAATATCATATTATTAGAGGCGACTTCCTCTTAAGTCAAAGTCGATGGGCGGAGCCATTGATGACGAGCACTCACGTGGACTCGTGACGTCATCTGGAGGGGCAACCGACCGACCAGCGGGGACATCACGCCACCTCGGATCACTTTGGCTAGCAGCGCGCGCAGCGTTCACTTGTCTTAGATTTAATATTCTGTGTCGATCGTTCTTACCCACTTTTGTATTTTTTTTTATTTATTTAAATTATTAAGCCGTTGCTAAAAATATATTATATTAAATAAACTGTTATTTAATAATTGTTACATAATAAACTTAATCTACGAAACATTCCCAACTGTTAGAACCACTCCCCCCAACCCTCCAACCCCCGTCCCCGCACACTCGCAGACTATTAGCAGCCATCTCGAGAAACAAGGTATAACGACTGTTCCTACCTTCAAACCGAAATACATGACAGCTTCGCGGCGGGATGAACAAGATATTAGTAGCTACTTGCGCGGGCTCACAGTGAATCTCAACTAGTAACGCCCTGTAAATAATGTTCGCGAGTGCTCACATACAAGTACGACCTTAGGTAAAAAAATCTAATGATATACGTACTCCACAAATGTTCACGATTGACTTCCACGGTGAAGGAATAACATCGAGTAATAGAAATCAAACCCGCAAAATTATAATTTGCGTAATTACTAGTGGTAGGATCTCTTACGAGTCCGCGGGGGTGGGTACCACCGCCCTGCTTGTTTCTGCCGTGAAGCAGTAATGCGTTACGGTTTGAAGAGTTGGGCAGCCGTTGTAACTATACTTGAGACCTTAGAACTTATATCTCAAGGTGGATGGCACATTTACGTTGTAGATGTCTATGGGCTCCAGTAACCGCTTAACACCCATCTAAGCAATAAAAAAAAGATGTGATGAAAGAGATGTGGTAATAAGATGTGTTAGTATAAACTGTCAGCTCTATATGTTTGTGCTCTGTGCCGGCGCCTATCTCAGTGTGGGAAAGAGCACCTGGATGTGTTTTTGTTTTTCTAGGCTCCCCCGCGCCTGCCCACGTACCGTACATTTTGAAATACATCTCTTCCAAGCACTGTATATACAATATATTTTATGTAAAGAAAAACCTTTATCATTGTAAGCCTTTAAAACACTTTGGTTTTATAAAAAAAACTAGCTGTACCCGTCCGCTTCGCTGGGCATTTAAAATTAACATTATTATTTCTCCCCCCCCCCTACCCACAAGGATTTTCATCATTAACGCCCCCACAACTGGTGTAGGGAGTCCAACACTCATATAGCTATTAGCCTATCTATTAAGTACGTGTATTTTCTACATGGATACCAACTTTGAAGTCAATCGGATGCATGTTCAGTAGTTATAACGGAACAGCCGTAAAAACCACTGTAGATTTATATATTATAGTATAGACTAGCGGGCCCGACATGCGTTGTCCTGCAAAAACTCATTCAAGTAGATCCAGCCGTTTAGTTGTAGTATGGATAAACAACTTAGATATCGACCGCAGCGCCATCTGCCGGGCTGGTTTATGAATCTAAACCATCCAGGGTGCCACCCAAACGCATACAAAAAAAATAATTCATATGTGTGTTAGTTTTTAGTTTAGTTCATTATATAGTTATAGGACCACGTGCCTGTTGTCATGACAACAAATCTACTGTACTTATAATTACGGTAACATTAAGGTTCATATCATCATTCATCAGTCTCCTGCCCTTCTCCCAGTCACCTGGGGTCGGCGCAACATGTTTTCTCCTTTCATACTCTTCTATCATATACAATTTCTTCGCTCACTCCCCTCTTACTCATATCGTCTTTCACGCAATCCATCCATTTCTTCTTAGGTCTACCTCTTCTTCTATATCCTTCCATATTCATAGTTAACATTCTCTTACCAGCCTCATTTCTCTTACCAAACGCGTACTTCTCAGCTTCTCTGTCACAGGTGCCACTTTCAGACTTCCTCTAACATATTCATTCCGTATTCTATCCATTCTCGTTACTCCACGCATCCATCGCAATATTCGCATCTCTGCTGCATGCAATCACAATCGGTAACATTAAGGTTATAAGAATTAAATCAAATAACTCGGTTTTGGCTCCAAATTTAAAAACGACCCTTTAAATCTTATAGATTTGGTTGCGTGTTGCTCGGCTCCCGTTTGTAATTGACATGATGTGCACGCGATGTAGCTTCGCTCTGTCATTTGATGGATAAAAGTGCTTAGTGTAAGTTTCTTAACGTTCTCGATAGCGTAAAAGTTAACTCAATTTGCACAAACACACCGATGCATCGCTACACACGAATGCACTGGACGTTTTATCCTTTAGGCCACAACGACTGGTCTTACCGTGATGGTGTATAGCCTATAGCCTTCGTCAATAAATGGGCTATCTAACACTAAAATAATGTTTTAAGTCGGACTAGTAGTTCCTGAGATTAGCGCGTTCAAACAAACAAACTCTTCATCTTTATATATTAGTATAGATTATTAAGACGATAGATTCGATTTTACCCAATTAAATTTTGCCGAATACTATATTAGTAGTCTAAATTGGAATAAGACCTAAATACCGGTTCTTCGAGGAGGCAATACAGCAAGTATTGCCCTGTCGTGAGGACCAGATGGCACCACGTGTTAGCAGCTGTGCCAAGGGGGTATATTTTTCATCAGCCGCCACCCCGTCCTCGGTGTTGACAGACCACAAAAACTCCCTTATTTTGTGTTACTTCACGCTTATAATAAACTCTCTGTGCGCGATTTTGTTGTCAATGTTTGTCTTGAGACATAAGAAGTGGCACAAACGAGTTATTTAACCAAAAAAAACTGTGCGATCTTAATTGCCATTGGCACGACGCCATTTTACTGAGATGAAGATCATCTGCCGCACGACAGATCCGCATAGAAATAACTTATTTTTTCATCAAGCCATCAATCTATTTATTTTCACTTATTCTTGGTCATCGATGTAATAAAGCACAATATCAGTGCAATAGTAATTATCCTTAGGACTAAAATACAAAATGACATTTTCATTTCTGGTAAAATATTATTTTGTTCGTTGGCAACATCGCGCCGCCCCCAAACGAGTATCAGCTGTGTTGCCCGAGGCGTTATTTCCATACGATTTACGCTTTCATACCTTTGTATTGGAAATAAGCTTATGTAATATAATATAACTAAATATGTTTATATTACATAAGACTACCTGTGTTCATTAATCATGTTAACATTTTTTGGAAACATAATGTGTTTCTTTAATTGGCTCATGTTTGTGAAAACATACTCTGTACCCTGTGTCTAGTTAAGTGCTGTTGAAACATTGTTGATTAAATAAATAAATAAATATAATAGTATGTACCTTATATGAGTATTGTTAGTTAATTGAGTTACATAGTTGCACTGGTATTTTTTTATTGCTTACTTGACACCATAGACATCTACAATGTAAATGCGCCACCCACCTTGAGATACGAGTTCTAAGATCTCACTATAGTTACAACGGCTGCCCCACTCTTCAAACCGAAACGCATTACTGCTCTACGGCAGAAATAGGCAGGGTGGTGGTACCTACCCGTGCGGACTCACATGACGTCCTACTACCAGTATGCTTGAGTATCTTTGAGTGACTTGTCATCTAGGATCATCCTTCAGGATAGGTCGTAAGTTGAATCATCATGTCTGTCTCAACTCGGTCGGAGCAAGCATTGTCTTATTGTTGCCTCAAATACAATGGATGTTTGCGACTCGATTTCATTATTATGAGAATATATTAACAAAACTCATATCTCTGCTAAGCAAAAAATGTAGCGGTTTAATAAAATTTAAATTTCACCTTAATTCGTAGCACTTCGTAGACACTACAGTTTTAAAATTATCGCTACGTAACGCTACGGACAAATTTTGTTAAAATTTCGTAGAGGCCTTTTTAGAGAAACATATTTTCCACGTTGGGAAAAGAGCTCACGGCCTTTCTGATATTAAATGTTCACCGGAGCCCATACTCACCATATGTACCCAATAGCTGGCATGTATTCAAAATATCACCCTTACTTCAAAATCATTACTGTCTGATGAGCCCTCATTATTCATTTACGTAAGCTTGGAACAATCTAATTTGATTTATCAAGACTAGTGCTTACTTATTTTAGTTTTTCTTTGGAGTTCGAGAGTCTTAGACAGATTTAAAATAACTTTTACGAAATAATCGCGCGTTTTTAATTATCATTATATTATTGTTACGCCGGTAAAAGTAACGCCGTCTATGGCCGAATAGCCGAACGAATATCGAAGGATCTAGAGCGCTTGAGAAGTACAACGCCATCTATTGTCAGATAGCGGAAACACACAATACTCGACTTGTGTGGAATATTCTCGACGATTCTAGGGATTTCGTCTCGATTATAAAAGCGTTGCAGAGATGGCACGCAGTCAATAATCGGAACTACTCGAAGCGAAACAGCGAAAGGTTCACCTGAAGCGAAGCGGAAGAAGCGAATTGAGTATTTTAAGGTGTTTGTGAAGTGTTTTAAATGTTCTGAGTGCTAATTTAATACAGTGTTAAATTGTAATTCGGTAGAATTTTATTTATCTCGAACCCCAATGCGTAACATTATTATCTAATGTTTATATATCTAATGTTTTAATACTTTACAGTTTTCTTGGTAACGGAGGACTGTTTTTCGTTCCATTTATCTTTTTTCTTTAATTCATGGTTTTGTCTTTAAATTTGTACGATTGTGTTTTATGTATTAATAGTTATTACGTATGACGTATGCGAATGGGCAGTCGACCATGTGATATGAGTCAAAGAGATTGTTTAACGGCTGATCCACTTTTCAAAGCGGAACTACTTCGCGACTGGTGATAGGACCTCTTGTGAGTCCGCGCGGGGGGGTAGCACCATCCTGCCTATTTCTGCCGTGAAGCAGTAATGCGTTTCGGTTTGAAGGGTTGGGGCATCCGTTGTAACTACACTTGAGACCTTAGAACTTATATCTCAACGTGGGTGGCGCATTTACGTTGTGGATGTCTATGGGCTCCAGTAACCACTTAACACCAGGTGGGCTTTGAGCTCGTTCACCCATCTAAGCAATAAAAAAAACCATGAGCAGAATAGTGGCACAGTCTTGTTAGTAGACACCGGTTACCGAGAATTCAAACGACAAAACAATACAGAGTTACATTGAACACGGCGCAAATTCATTTTCGAATCTGTTTAATACGACAAAACGTTTATAACGTCCAAGCAAACATCGTAATCCGCGTATCCGGTTATATATGTTTGTTTGTCCGTTTGTTTGCGCGGCGGGCCGGCCGGCTGCGACCCGCGCTCTTCAGGTACTAATTTATACTGTTTACGGAACTTATTATAGGACAAGCTTTTGGCCGCGACTCCGTCCGCGTGGAATAGTTACTTTGGCATAACGCAAAAAAAAAAAAAAATTGCTTAGATGTGTGGACGAGCTCACAGCCCACCTGGTGTTAAGTGGTTACTGGAGCCCATAGACGTCTACAACGTAAATGCGCCACCTACCTTGAGATATAAGTTCTAAAGTCTCAAGTATAGTTACAACGGCTGCCCCACCCTTCAAACCGAAACGCATTACTGCTTCACGGCAGAACGTAGAAAGTGAAAATATTTTTGAATTATAGAATGTTAAGGAGGCTATTTAAACCTCTATTTTGAAACATTCTTTATTGGTGCTCCACTTGTATTGATCTTACCGTGATGTTATATGACCTATAGCCTTCCTAAATAAATGGGTTATCTAATACTGAAAGAATTTTTCAAATCGGACCAGTTGTTACTGAGATAAGCGCGTTCAATCAAACAAACAAACAAACAAACTCTTCCGCTTTATAATATTAGTATAGAAGTATAGATTATTGCACACTGTACAGACATCAGAACGAGTTGAGCTCTTCTATTGGGTAATTGATAATTTAGTAATTTTTACATATCGCGGTGTGAATGGCTTAAGCGACATTTATCTTTGTAATTTCGTTTTATTTGGTACTAGCGACCCGCCTTCGCTTCGCTTCGGAAACTGTAATTTATTATTGACTTCTCTACTATTTAATGGATGTTATTATACATATAAACCTTCCTCTTCAATCACTCTATCTATTAAAAAAAACCGCATCAAAATCCGTTGCGTAGTTTTAAAGATTTAAGCATACATAGGGATATAGGGACAGAGAAAGCGACTTTGTTTTATATGTACTATGTAGTGATTAGCATCAGCAGTTCGATATTTCTAATTGAACTTCAATTAAGTTTACCTTATTCAAACAGCTGAAGAAGTTTTTTTTGTTATGATATTTTTTACAAATTTTAAACTTTAAATTGCTTTCCTCAAAGTAGCAAAAATGTCGCTTAAATAAATTTTTTTTATTGCTTATGTAGATGGAAGAGCACACAGCCCACCCGGTGTTAAGCGGTTACCGGAGACCATAGACATCTACAAAATAAATGCGCCACCCACCTTGAGACATAAGTTCTAAGGTCTAATTATAATTACAACGGCTGCCCCGCCCTTCAAACCGCAACGCATTACTGCTTCACGGCAGAAGGTGGTGGTAAATAGCCTGTCATCCCTCGGTATACAGTTTGATAGATATAAATTTAACTAAATCAATGTGGTTAGGTCATAATGTGAGTCCGCTCTGGTTTCTGATGCATAACAGACAGAAGTTCCACTACGGAGTTGGGGCGCTTTGCATGAATTTCGATAATACTCGAGTGCCGGTGCTCATACCGTGATATCTATGAGCTCTGTGAACCTAAATGACTGGTGAGGATAATATTTGAAAAAAAAAAACCCTATAGTTACACCCGTATCTTTAGTCGTTTACACGAGCTTAACTCGACTCGACTCAACCTCCAACGCGCGTTTTGGTATGATTAGTCGTAAAAATAAACTGCTCTCAAACGTCCTTGGAAAAATTTCCTAACCGGAGTGAAGTAAGCGAACTGTCAAGTCAAGGTACGTCGTGACGTACCTCGAACGTTCCTCAAGGCTGGTTTTCTATCAATGTCCAAATAGTATGTGGACCGCAACTGGAAATATATGATATTGTTGTGCAATGGCCTGGATCTGTGCATGATTCCCGCATATTTTGATAATTTATGTTTGATAATATTTATTAATAAAGTAAATAGTTCGAGGTTAGACATTTGAAACTCTTTATTTTATTTACCTACATAAGAGACATATTTTGCTTACTACCTGATAAATAAAGTCAATGCGATTATAAGTTTTATTTATATAATAATAAACTGGTGGTTGTGGAAAAGCACTTCAACAACACGATGCAACCAAAATCACACAAAAGCGGCGAATAAAAATACAAAGCCGGATCCGAAATCTAAAATAATAATAGGTTAGAAAATAAGTAATATACTTTCAGATTTACCGCACGCACACATATTTACGAATAACTCAGCAACCAAAACATCAAACAAGTTCATCTAGTGTCAAACAGACAGCGGCAGCTTGACTTTGACATTAAACAATGACCATAGACTACAGAACTCTATGGGTTTGATGCTAGCTTGATCAAATTTTCATCATTATTACCTCACTCGAGGACAGTTGAGGAATATTGTAATGGTCGACTAAAAATACCAAACTCGAGTAAGTTTGGAGGGAATTCTCGAGCATCATCGGATGAGTTAAGAGTGGAGGACTATTTTACGAAACGTCTAAAGATACGGGCATTAGAATATATGAAAATTTACTGCTTAATTTTTTGCATAATATGTAAAAAATTATATATATACAGGCATACTAGAGATGTTTGATTCTCAGAAAAAATATTCTTCTTTTTATACTGGCTTCTAGACTCATATAACACTATTTCATACAACACGGGATTTTGATAGATACGTTTTGTACTAAAAATAACTGGTGGCATTTATATCCTACATTGCCTTTTAGAGGTAACTCTTACTATCCACTATTCTATTCTAACTTGACTTAGGCACAATGGTCTTCCCCCTACTCTTACTGCTTACTGGGTTTTGACCGCGGACGGAGATCAGACGACGGTTGTAACAGTGCAGGGGAGTTGTTTAGCGCGGTAGGGCTCTAAAATATCCGCCGTAAAAAAAAGAAGGCCCAATGGTCTACTCAGAGGGCTATGACATATTCTCCTTCAATTCAAACTTGAAAACAATATTCAGCTGTAAGCAGTGGACATTAGTGTCGATAACTATTCTCCATCAGTAGGGCTGTATGCCTCCGAAGACAGAAGCCTTATCATATCGGGGTATTGTTTATAAACTAGGCGCCAATCCAGTTCTGGTTTATTTAAAAACCATAGCTGAAATAGTCCCGGAATCTGGTAACCCTGCATTACAATATCGGCAAGGGGTTGCCAGATGTCGCCCGCATTAATATATAAAAGATTCGTCGCGACAGATGACGTTCTACCGCCTTATTTCAATTCCTTCTGATTCTTTATGAATTCGTTTATTAACTTTTCTAGATTGTCTAATATTAAGTTTGATGGTAGCGGAGTTTGTTGTCAAACTACACATGTAGATACAACTATCCAGCCAATTTTTTTTTTATTGCTTAGATGGGAGGACGAGCTCACAGCCCACCTGATGTTAAGTAGTTACTGGAGCCCATAGACATCTACAACGTAAATGCGCCACCCACCTTGACATATAAGTTCTAAGGTCTTAAGTATAGTTACAACGGCTGCTCCACCCTTCAAACCGAAACGCAATACTGCTTCACGGCAGAAATAGGCAGGGCGGTGGTACCTACCCGCGCGGACTCACAAGAGGTTCTACCACCAGTAAGAAATAATTAAAAGTAACTTCGGCAGCGAAGCGATTCCGTGTTGTAGTCTTTAAGTAGGGATAGCTCTAATGTGAAGCTTTTGATCCATGAGGAGGTAGCAGCAGACTGGATAAGCTCTGATGCCTCTCTAAAGCCAAAAACCCGTTTTTTTATTATACTGTTCCTCTGTTTGTCATGGTGCGATATGATTTTCAATGATAGAACAGCTTTAGATAACATTACGTGTGTTTAGTTTGAGTGAGTCTCGCCAAAATTCTAATTGAGAGTTTCAAAGACGGACGGGATTGTTTGCGTTTGTCTCTGAGGTGAGAGCGATAAATAAGCGTCAAAGTAATTGAAGCAAAAATTAATGTAATATGGTGAAACGGAGAATGCGGAACCCCAATACGATAACATTACAAGGACAGAATTATAAGTCGTCCTATACGGCGAATAAGACGTCCGGTGCATTCGTATGTAGCGATGCACCGGTGTTCAAATCTAAGCGGGTACCAATTTTTCTATTGAAATACGTACTCAACAACTTTTCACGATTGGCTTCCACGGTGAAGAAATAACATCGTGTAAAAAAGCCAAACCCGCAAAATTATAATTTGCGTAATTACTGGTGGTAGAACCTCTTGTGAGTCGTCACGGGTAGGTACCACCACCCTGCCTATTTTTGCCGTGAAGCAGTAATGCGTTTCGGCTTGAAGGGTGGGGCAGCCGTTGTAACTATACTGAGACCTTAGAACTCATATCTCAAGGTGGGTGGCGGCATTTACGTTGTAGATGTCTATGGGCTCCGGTAACCACTTAACACCAGGAGGGCTGTTAGCTAATCTACCTAGCTATGCAAAAAAAAAGGAAAGGGTTTTCTTGTGTTTCGCTGAAACTTTTCGTGATATAGGAAAAAAAAAGGGTTTTAGTCAATCGACGAGCGGGGTGCATGCAGTCTTGTCTGCCAACAACGCTTTTGATTACGCCCTAACTAAATATCTGGATGGTCATATATTTCGTTGTATACTATAGAGTTCAATAAAAAGCAATGCAGTAGAAGATTCCTGACAAAAACTAGAATCGTGCCAATGACATTTTCATGAAAAATTTGCATTATCTATATATTAATACGTGAAACAAAAACTTTGTATCCCTTTTTACGAAAATTCCGCGGACGGAGGAGTATGAAAATTTCCACACTTATAGCGAATATATAGAAGAAGTGGACAATGCTAATATTTTTTTTAAATAATGCATAAAAGATACATTAAATCAATAAAGAAAACATTACACACACTACATACCATGTATTTGACGCACACACGCATGCATACTATTTATTGTCAAACTTTTGTTCTTGACGTCTGTTGTCAAATTGAGATTAAATATTGTTTGTCTTTGTTAATATTTTTTATAGTGTAGTCTTGGCAAAATTTGTGATTATAGAAGTATAAAATTCAATCATAATAGTGTACAAACTTACAATTCCAATTAATTATAGTCGAATTTCGATTACTGCGGGACCTCTAGTTTAGACATAATTGGGTATATCGCTCTAACAAGATAATAGAAGACATTTCCCTTGTCAATACCGTATCTTGTAATCAAGAGGCTAACCTAGAGACACAGCCTATTGAGTTTCTGGCCAGATTTTTTTCAATGGTTCGCGTTTCCTATCCGTTGTTAGATTCTGCAATACACTGCTCGTGTTAGGGCTAGTGTTAGCAAATTCTATCAGATTGAGGTCACGCGTAGCTGGATTAGCCTCTTAAGCTACGAAATGAATAAAAAAAGATGTGTGGTTCGTGGGACACCGGATAGGAACGAAGTTCCTTATTATAAAAATATTAATTTCGATTTTTCGATTCGATTCGATTCTATTCGAGGTATAAAGAAAATAACTATACGGGTATAGAGTTTTTATTATGAATTTTTCATCGATAAAATTAAAAAATAAAAAGTACTTTACAAAGTTATCAACTTTATTTTATTCACAATGATTTATGAAAAATATGTTATTTTTTGTACGTTATTACAAAGTTAAGACGTACGCTGTGTGCATTACTAAAAAAATCTTATGTTACAGACGTTTTTTCCCCGTTAGGGTATCCCTCCGCATAGACCCATAAGGAACTACGTTCCAAAAAAATAAATAAAAAAGCCCGACGTATCTTCGTTTAAGAACTAATGGCTGAGCAATGAACCGTTTCTAGATATTATTTATCTTTGTAGCACCAACTATTCGGTTTAGTTTACACCGGTGGCGCGTCTTGCATATTTCAGTGTGCCCACGACTTCCTCCCGCGTGTCCGCTATAGGTGGCTCGCGCACCACCTCACAGATGTTCGACATAGAACACGCGACAACAGAACGAACACACAGATTGTGTTCAATTTCTTAACATTACATTTACCGGTGGTAGGACGTCTTGTGAGTCCACCGCGGGTAGGTATCACCGCCCCGCCTATTTCTGCCGTGAAGCAGTAATGCGTTTCGGTTCGAAGGGTGGGGCAGCCGTTGTAACTATACTTGAGACCTTAGAACTTATATCTCAAGGTGGGTGGCGCATTTACGCTGTAGATGTCTATGGGCTCCAGTAACCACTTAACACCAGGTGGGCTGTGAGCTCGTGCACCTACCTAAGCAATAAAAATAAAATAAAAAACACTGGGCATTTAAAATTAACATTATTATTTATTGTCATTATAATTATTAGGAAGTCCAACGCTCATTAAATATTACTAATAAACTAATTTAAATATTAGCCTATCCATTAAGTACATGTATTTTCTACACGGATACCAAGTTTCAAGTCAATCGGATGCACGGTTCAGTAGTTATAACGGAACATCCGTAAAAACCACTGTAGATTTATATATTAGTATAGATAATACCTTATATACTTATAATTAAATTATTACTAAACACACTTGCACTTCTATTTATTTATCGGAACATAGTTTTAATTAAAAAAAATCTATTAAATACAAAAGTACTTTATGAGGTATAGCATTTTCTTGGGTTTTAGCAAATCTTAGACATAATATGAGGAGCTACGTATTGTGATGTATAAATAATTCGAATAATGTATTTCTAAGAATTTAAAATTATTATTTTCATACCATTGACGTTTTAGAGGATTCAATACCAATATTTCCTCCTGAACATTGATGAATATATCACCCCTAAAATACAATAACGCCTCTACGAAATCACAGTCTATGCTACTGACGTAAGCTCTGGCACTCCTGACGAAAGCACGTGGCCGCCATATGGCCGGGGGCGTGAGCTTTTAATATCAGAAAGCTCACAATTGTAAACACTGTCCATCTGACATGCTCCTGCATCGTGTGTCTTGATTTGGAAGGTCTGACGTTGACAGGTGTCAGTTGACCACCAGGTACACTCAAAGCTCGGTGCTATTAGTGCGAGGGTTCCGTATTTATTTATTTAATATTATATTAATATAATATTTTAAAAAATAGCTAAAACAATACCCAAATATGTTTCCACAATCAAAATGACATATAAGTAGAAAGTGAAAATAGAAATGTAAGTTACAAAAAAACAAAAGCAACACAATACGCACATATTATTTTGTACATCAACTATCTCATCATTAATCGGTCCTTGTTCAGCCTCCAGATAACATACATTGACTAGTCATGCCGTGTGGTTTCGTTCGCGTTAAATCTGTTATTCAGTCTGTCTACAACATAAATGCGCCAACCACCTTGAGATATCAGTTCTAAGGTCTCAGTATAGTTACAACGGCTGCCCCGTCCTTCAAACCGAAACGCATTACTGCTTCACGGCAGAAATAGGCAGGGTGGTGGTACCTACCCACGCGGACTCACAAGAGGTCCTACCACCAGTATTCTTCGCTCGCACCAGCTGAATGTATCGCGAAGGGCCGATATGTGTTTACGCAGTGAAGGTGGTAAATAATAACTCATAATAGCGTCGCAAATTTAAATACCAAAACTAGGAAAATCAGCATACTCAAATTCCTCATATAAAAAATAATTAATATCCATTAAATATAAATTAAATAAAATTTGTTTTTTTTGATACTATTAAAACTATGCAGCTGTAAACTAGCAATTTCTGGAAGAAATAAAAGGCTTTTTTATTTTATTTTTATTTATTTATAATAGCGTCGCAGCAAAAGCGGGTAGGTGAAAGAGAGCCTAGTGTATTTCCAACGCCTGCCTCCCCGGGGTGTGCGCTGGGACCAGATGGGCGCGTCAGGTGCACACCCCCCGAATACAATTTTTACTTTCGCACGTAATTGAAGGATTTGCCTTAAGTTATGCGCTTAATCAGTTTTCACAGGTGCTCTTAAGCTCCGCCCCTGACTAATGGTGACGCGAGCTTTCAAAGTTTTTGTTTTAGTCGAGTTTTCACAACGAATGTCGCGGTTTCGTGCTAGTTTTGTGTGCTTTCGTGCGTCAATTAATGAGTTCCAAGAGGAGAAAGTAACTACTCATAAAAGTGTTTATTTATTTTAGTAATTTATAGACATTGATGAGAGTAGATAACTATTTCTGCTGTGAAGCAGTAATGTGTTTTGGTTTGAAGGGTGGGGTAGTAGTTGTAAGTATATTGAGACTTTAAAACTCATATCTCAAGGTGGGTGACGGCATTTACGTTGTAAAGGTCTATGTTGTTGTTGTTGTTGTTGTAGTCCTAGGGTACCCCGCTGGTACATAGGGCCCTCACAAGTTGTCTCCACTTTACCCTGTCTTGCGCTTGCTCCTTGACATCACTCCAGGTCGTAGATGTCTATGGGCTCCAGTAACCATTTAACACCAGGTGGGAGCCCTGCCTATTTAAGCATCAAATAAATAAAAAAGTTTCTGTTCTGGTCTGTTGTTTTACGATTTTTGCTTTGCACGCTTTCTAGTGCAGTGACGGGAGCCTGCAGCCATCCATGATTATGATATGTGGAGATAAAATATGATATGTGGAGGGAAGATCTTTCACCGAGCGGGTGATATTCCCCAGTAGACCGACGGTCCGAATGTTGTTGTTCGGAACTTGTATTTATGGAAGCTTATATTGAAAATGTCGTTAGTGAGATTCAGGCGTCTTTTTTTTATTGCCCTTGTAGGCAGACGAGCATACGGCCCACCTGATGGTGAGTGGTTACCGTCACCCATGGACTTCAGCAGTGCCAGGGGCAGATCCAAGCCGCTATCTGTCAAATATCTTGTGTTCTATGATGACTGACAGTAGGCAGCGGCTTGGCTCTGCTCCTGACGTTGCCGAAGTCCATGGGCGACGGTAACCACTCACCTCATCAGATAGGCCGTATACATAGGCCGCTCTTCTGCCTACAAGAGCAATAAAAAAAATTAAGGGGACCATGTCGCTTGACTGCCCTTGATCTTGGTAATACGATAAATTAAACGCACCGATTAAATACTTATTCTATTTAATGTCTCTGTCTGTGTTCAGTTTCTGAACGTCAAAATGTCAGCGAGCCACGTCCGCCATGACACCAATCTTCTTTCAAAATTTAGCCGCCAAGAGCAACGCATGAATTTTATACTTCTCGTAAATTAAGTCTTTAATTTATCATTTACTAGCTGACCTGACCATCATTTGCTACCTTCCCGTGCGGACTCACAAGAATACCACATACAGTACTCACAAGAGGTCCTACCACCAGTAAGAATTATAATTTTGTATAAAATAAACTTAAAACAAACAAAAGGAATCCGTCTGACGGAGGACACATCAAAGAAAAAACAAAATTGTTACTTTTATTTAATTCGGAGCATTTTCATATTTATCTACCTTTTAAACCTTTTTTGGACTCCCACAAATAATTCAACACCAAAATTTGCCAAATCGGTCCAGCCTTTCTTGAGTTTTAGCGAGACTAACGAACAGCAATTCATTTTTATATATATACTAGAGGTCCCGCAGTAGTCGAAATTCGACTATAATTAATTGGAATTGTAAGTTTGTACACTATTATGATTGTATTTTATACTTCTATAATCACAAAGTTCGCCAAGACTACACTGTAAATAATATGAACAAAGACAAACAATATTTAATCTATTCTCAATTTGACAACAGACGTCAAGAACAAAAGTTTGACAATAAATAGTATGCATGCGTGTGTGCGTCAAATACATGGTATGTAGTGTGTGTAATGTTTTCTTTATTGATTTAATGTATCTTTTATGCATTATTTTAAAAAAATATTAGCATTGTGCACTTCTTCTCTATATTCTCTGTAAGTGTGGAAAATTTCATACTCCTCCGTCCGCGCAATTTTCGTAAAAAGGGATACAAAGTTTTTGCTTCACGTATTAATATATAGATAGATAAAATAAATATCTCAAAACAATAAATACAGTCCACGCTCAATTAACACAACGCAACACTCGGTTTTTTTTGTTTTTTTTTCAGAATAATTACAAAAACAATTAGCGGCACAGATGTAACACACATAATTATTGTTATCGAAGGCCTTCATGACGGTGAAAGATTACATTCCATAGAAACAGGTCAAGCTAATAAAAACGCGTTAATAAACTAATAATAAATTGAGATCATTATAAATCTCCTAACTCAAACATTGTTCACGGCATTGTTATGATTTCATATTACTGTAGTCTCTAAGTATTTAACATCCAATAGAACTGTTTTTTTCTGACTCATGCTCAGTCGTATTACTGTCTGGTACGGACCGTGGGTCTTCGCCAGACCAGAGCCAAATGGTATGACGTTTAACTAAATAAAGAACAGATTTTGAATAATATTTCATTGTATTTTTTTTTATTGCTTAGATGGGTGGACGAGCTCACAGCTCACCCGGTGTTAAGTGGTTATCGGAGCCCATAGACATCTACAACGTAAATGCGCCACCCACCTTGAGTTATAAGTTTTAAGGTCTCAATATAGTTACAACGGCTGCCCCATCCTCCAAACCGAAACGCATTAGTGCTTCACGGCAGAAATAGGCAGGGTGGTGGTACCTACCCGTGCGGATTCACAAGAGGTCCTACCACCAGAAAATATTATTCTTCTTACTCTATTAATCTTAATCTATGTGTACATTGACCAATAGAAATTTCACCGTTTTGAAACTTCGCTTGCCTAAGTATCGCCAAATGCTTTGCCTATTGAAAACCCTACCCAGTGAACCTGTGAGCAATACGATATTTTTATTGTCCTAGTCGGCAGATGAGCATATGGTCCATCTGACGGTGAGTGATTACCGTCGCCTATGGACTTCAGCAATGCTAGGCGCGGAGCCAAGCCGCTGCGTACCGAAAACGCCGTGCTACCAATATAGTTTTGATTACTATTTTCAATCTGTAATATCTTCCTTCGAAGCACAAGTCTCGTGCCGTCTCTATATATCACAAGATACATCGAATTAGAATTTAGATTAAATTTCCAAACCTTAAAGTTCTCTGCAACTACATCCGGCCACTAGACCATCACCGCAGCATCCAAGTGACGCAGTACCAGACCGCCGTCTGTAAACACTCAACACAGAACAGACTTGAATACAGAACTCTTCTATGTTACCAGCTCTGTGGAACTAAAACCCGAGAATTTATAACAATAATCCCAAGAATATAGGAAAGAGATTGAATTACTTTCAAAAATCATTAACGCATATGTGTTTCTTGTAGTTCAAGTCGTTTTTGTTAAATATAGTATTT
Source organism: Bombyx mandarina (assembly GCF_030267445.1). NCBI lineage: Eukaryota > Metazoa > Arthropoda > Insecta > Lepidoptera > Bombycidae > Bombyx > Bombyx mandarina. The sequence goes on from NC_143226.1 coordinate 7,625,675, forward strand.
TATAAATGTTTTGTAAATTTTGTCGTGTCGTCGTGGCCTAAAGGATAAGACGTCCGGTGCATTCGTATCGAGCGATGCACCGGTGTTCGAATCCCGCAGGCGGGTAACAATTTTTCTATTGAAATACGTACTCAATAAATGTTCACGATTGACTTCCACGGTGAAGGAATAACATCGTGTAATAAAAATCAAACAAGTATAGGTTGTTACAACGGCTGCCCCACCTTTCAAACCGAAACGCACCACTGCTTCACGGCAGAAAAGGTAGGGAGGTGGTAGTGCCTATCAGTGCGGACTCACAAGAGGTCCTACCACCAGTAAAAAACGGAATTCATACCAACCTTATCGGAAGATGAATACCGGCCTTCACGCGGTGTCTATGTGCTGTATATGACGCACGAAGCCCCTCAAAATCAGACGAGCAATCCATTTGCAACAACAACAAGACCTTAGAAGACGTTTACAAACAGAATAGGTATAATTTAAATGAAAGCTTTCATTGATTCTCAACAAACCGAGCTGTTTCCGTGCGCTGGTAACACTGCAGCTTTACGTCACTCAACGTAACCGCTGCTGGCCAACACCTGGCTAATGCCTCGATCAAGTGGCGCGTTCACTTCAACACTTTCTCATTTATACAAATACAATAAATCCACATTGAACTTATGCACTCATAATATTTACAAGAACGTTAAATCAAGAAGGTTCGCCAATCTTCAATTTCCGCGAAACGTGGGCACATAATTGAATCTGATTTAGCGATTTAAGCCTTCGTTAAACAGAACGCGTAATTAGCGCGCGTCAGAGCGCTAACTAACGGCGTGCTATGACGCCGAGATGTGTTGTACTAATATAGTAACATACCGTCAAACAAAGCCCCAGCGCTATAAGTACGCAGCGCTATGTCGCGGCGTTAGGACGCTTTGACGTCAGGCATTGTAATTTTTTACCAATTTTATTTTAGCGTCTGAGTGAATGTGTATTAAAATACTAGATAATGCCCGAAAAATTGATATAAATAGTTAGAAAATACCCATGCTTATACAATGCCACATCTGAATCACTCGACATCTTAATACTTTTAAATTTTCACACTGCTATCGAAAGGCACTATGATTTGGCGAATGCGTTGCGTCAAGGAGCGTTAGACTCATCTAGTCAATTGGTGTGACATGAAAAGAGCGCGGCGTTAAGTACGCGGCGCTAAGTACGCGTTCTGTTTGACGAAGGCTTTAATTTAGCGTTTGTGTTGATCACATTAGTTAATGTGTTTTGAAGTCGTCGTGGCCTAAAGGATAAGACGTCCGGTGCGTATATAGCGATGCAGCAGTGTTCGAATCCCGCAGGCGGGTACCAATTTTTCACGATTGACGTACTTAACGTACGTACTTAACAATTGTTCACGATTGACTTCCACGGTGAAGGAATAGCATCGTGTAATAAAAATTAAACTCGGAAATTTATAATTTGCGTAATTACTGGTGGTAGGACCTTTTGTGAGTCCGCACGGGTAGGTATCACCGCCCCGCCTATTTCTGCCGTGAAGCAGTAATGCGTTTCGGTTTGAAGCGTGGGGCAGCCGTTGTAACTATACTGAGACCTTAGAACTTATATCTCAAGGTGGGTGGCGCATTTACGTTGTAGATGTCTATGTGCTCCAGTAACCACTTAACAGCAGGTGGGCTGTGAGCTCGTCCACACATCTAGGCAATTGAAAAAAAAAAACATGACGTCCGAGATTTTGAATTGAAGTTTTGCTAGCGTCTAAAGTGTTTCTCGTCGACATTCCATGCGAATATTGATCAGTGTCATATGGTTACAGAAGCTTATAGACATTGCATCGTGAATGCTCAGCCACAGCCTAGAGAGTTTCTCGCCGTATCTTCTCAGTGGGTTCGCGATTCCGAACCGATGGTAGATTTTGGGAAGCTCTTGCTAAAGCTAGTGTTAGTAACGTCCACAGGTTAGAGCCCCGTGAGCTCATCTACTCCTTCGGTGAATCTAGCATGACCTTTCGAGGTCACTAGAATAGGTAGGAAAAAAATTAATAAACCTATTTGCTGTCGTCCACTCCAAGATATGAGGTTAAGTCTCAAAATGTTTAATGGTTGTCCCAATTTGCATACCGAAGACTAGGATTGCTTCTCCGTGACACATGGACACGGTTCAAAATTATCTCTCAACTGTAAGGCCAATCAAATTCGCATCAGAAATAAGTAGGAGGCACTAAACCGCAGGTATCCAGCTGCAAGCTATACACTAATATGGGACATCGTAACATTTCATAAAACTTTAGATTCATTGACCGAGGAGTTTTGACTTCCGAAAAGAACATTCAGTGTCCGTGCACCATTCCAAATAACCATGAGGTAATGAAGCTACTATCATACCCTTTCATCGATACCTCCAAAGGCTATTGTCCGATTGGATCACACATTACCACAATATTTCTTTGTCGTATCACTCTTGTCAGAGTGGTCGAGGCTGTTATTCAGTATCATTGCTATGAGCAGATGTTATGCGCCTCACTATCACCAGCTATTGCCACTTCTCCCGGTTTGTGGTGAGCATGGTACAATCATGTAAACAATCGCCAACGTTCAACTTGAGTTGGTCGATCCATCGCTTGGGCCTTACCACAATAGGCGGTATGAAAATAATAATAACGTGGCACCTGGGAACCCTCTTAATTGTGGCGTGAGGCGACCATGCGTCCCAATTTAAAGGGTGGGGCAGTTGCTGTACTATAGAACTGAGACTTAGAACGCACGTTTCAAGGTGGATGGCAGACCACATTCACCCATCTAAAAATCATGCAGTGCAGAATTTAAGTTTGTAATTGAAGCTTCGTTTTGTTATAGATGGAAGCGAAGGTGAAGGAAGAAGTGCCGGATAAGGACTACAGCCAGCCGACGTCCACCGAGAGGAGGAAATGTAAGTTTGTACTATATTAATATGGAACTAATTCCACATACGAGTAGGGCCGGATTTAAACTTAATGCCGCTCCTGGGCACCGGAAAAAAAGCCGCCCCAATACTGGAATTTTACTTAAACTTATAGTTTATATATTTTATTTTTCAAAATTAACTCCAAAAAATATCTAATTTATCTCGGAAAGCTTATTATATATTATATATCCCAGAAATATAAATAAATATTTGTTTATTTTTTCTAACAGTTATAAATGTTTTTCACTTTCAAAAAATTGCCGCCCTGGGCACTTGCCCCGACTGCCCCTAGTGTAAATCCACCGCTGCATACGAGCTAGAAATGCATAATGTCTTAGGAGTACCCAAACACGAGATAAGACCAAGCCCAACACCCGGACCTTCAACATCAAACAGCTCCTACTCCCGAATCCGGGAAGATCTCGTAATCGGCCTCACCAGTTTGTTGTGACCACTGTTACCACAGCTGGTTCTGCTGCGAAGTATCCTCTCGTCTTGCCCTAAATGGTTGAGGCTGTTAGTCTCACAATAATATGGAAGCTTTCACTTGACGTTCACAACATAAGAACTTCGTCTGGATTACAAAAAAATCCTTTTACCCAATAATTATTTAAACAAAAATAGTTGAAAGAGATCAATAGAGAACGGCTTGGCTGTGTCTCTGTATTTGGTTGTTGTATGTATGATGACAATAATAATAATAATAAAATATTAGGGACGCGGCCATCTTGTTGCTTGGCCATTTTGTTTCGCAGTTTACTGAAGCTTAGGGCCTTAGGCAATGCCGCTTCTACATGGGGGTGGTGCGGTCGATGGCACTATACGGCGCGCCCGTATGGTGCCAGGCCCTGACCCGCCAGAACGTCGCCGCGCTGCGACGTCCGCAGCGCGCGATCGCGGTCAGGGCCATCCGAGGATACCGCACCGTCTCCTTCGAGGCGGCGTGCTTGCACGCCGGGGCGCCACCCTGGGACCTGGAGGCGGAGGCACTCGCTGCCGATTACAGGTGGCGTAGCGACCTCCGCTCTAGGGGGGAAGGGCGCCCCGGCGAAGGAGTAGTTCGAGCGCGGAGGCTCCACTCTCGGCGGTCCGTGCTGGAGGGGTGGTCTCGCCGCTTGGCGGACCCGTCGGCCAGCCTCCGTACCGTCGAGGCGGTCCGCCCGGTTCTCGCGGACTGGGTGGGCCGCGACCGCGGATGCCTCACCTTCCGGCTGACGCAAATGCTTACCGGCCACGGATGTTTCGGCCGGTACTTGCATAAGATAGCCGGAAGGGAACCGACGGCGCAGTGCCACCACTGCGCGGACCGCGACGAGGATGACACAGCGGAACACACATTGGCGCGTTGTTCTGGATTCGACGAGCAACGCGCCGCCCTCGTCGCGGTCATAGGAGAGGACCTCTCGCTGTCGCGCGTCGTGGCTACGATGCTCGGCAGCGACGCGTCCTGGAAGGCGATGCTCGACTTCTGCGAGTCCACCATCTCGCAGAAGGAGGCGGCGGAGCGAGAGAGGGAGAGCTCTTCCCTTTCCGCACCGATCCGTCGCCGTCGAGCCGGGGGCCGGAGGCGGGAATACGCCCGTACGTCCCGGCCCCTGTAGGTAGCGGCCTCCCCCCGGTGAATGTCAAGGGGCGACCTGAGGGGGTGAGGCCGCGCGGCGCGTTACCAGCACTCTAGCGCGCTGCTGTGGAGTGAATAGAGCGACCGGTCGACGGTGTATCGCGCCCCGACCCGGCAGGCTGGTTCTGGTCCAGCGGGGTATTCCGGGACACCAGCGGCACCGTCTGGGCGGCCCGACGGGCTGCCGTACCGAGACGGCAGACGTTTCAGAGCCTTCGATTCGCCCCGAAGGCTCCGTCGGCTGGGCGTCCTTGGGGTGAGCCGCGCCGTCTGGTTGTAGTGTTGACCGCGGTAGCCCCCCTACCTCATCCGGGTTCTGACCTCGGAGGGGATCGGACGTCGGGTGTAAGAGTGCAGGGGAGTCGTTTAGTGGGATGGGCTCTAAAATCCTTGGGCCCGCGGTCTGCTCACAACACCATGCAGATCGTTGAGTTTGACATACCCCGCGCGCCCCTTTTGCGCGGGGACCTCGTAGGAGGTTCGGCCCTCTACCCGAAAAAAAAAAAAGGGCCTTAGGCAATGTCATAAAGATGACGTTTTTAAATGGTACAAGATTAAAAAGAGTCCTTGATGGTTAGCTTGACCCTGTACTGTATGAAAGGCATGTTGCAATTACTACTCGTACAGGAATAGGCAATAGGTACATCGCCACCAAAACATTCCGATCAGCGCGTCACCCCGTGCTTCTGTGTACAAGCCTGACGCGCTGGGAACTGGCACAGCTGACGCGCGATGCTAATCTTATGATGGCGGCTCGAGGCACGGACTGTAGGGGCTCGGTCGTAGAAATATAAATACTGGATGCGTCATTAAATTGATAAGCAAAGAGTTCTTTTTTTATTGATTACATCGGCCCACCTGGTGCTAAGTGGTTACTGAAGCCCATAGACATCTAAAATGTAAATACCGCCACCCACCTTGAGGTATGAGGTCTAAGGTTAATAGTACAACGGCTGCTCCGCCTTTCAAACCGAAACGTATTACTGCTGCACGGCAGAAATAGGCAGGGTGGTGGTACCTACCCGCGCGGACTCACGGGACGTCCTAACATCGGTCTGGCCCAACTGTGCCTTAAATAATATCAATATACATATATGACTTGTACAGCAATTGTCTTTAAAAACTTACGTGGTAATTCTGGTAGTCCCTGAATTTTTAAGCAAACTGCGAAACTGAAATATAATGTTTCTCACGTTCGTTGCACTGTTAAATGCTGTGCATCTATTGCAGTCACAAGTTCTCCCTCCCTCTATGGTGGCAACAGACTTCACGAGGTGGCAGTGGAAAAATGTATGTGGTATATACAGCTACGTATGTTAGTGCCAATGAGATATTGAAAAGAGGGCAAACCATGGTTGTCGGCACTGTCCTTTGTACCGATTTTGATTTATTTAACGTCTTAAGATCATTTTCGTAATTTCACGTGTCGCAGGTGGAATTAAAACCCTCGTCAATATAATGTAAAGATAACACTTACAAGATTTGATTGTAGGTACCACCGCCCCGCCTATTGTGAGTCCGCACGGGTAGGTACCACCGCCCCGCCTATTTCTGCCGTGAAGCAGTAATACGTTTCGGTTTGAAGGGTGGGCCAGCCGTTGTAACTATACTGAGACCTTAGAACTTATATCTGAAGGTGGGTGGCGCATTTACGTTGTAGATGTCTATGGGCTCCAGTGACCACTTAATATCAGGTGGGCTGTGAGCTCGTCCACCCATATAAGCAATAAAAAAAATAAAAAGATTTAGCTGGAGATGTTGTAAAGTTAGTGCTTACGCGACTCAAGAGCTTCCTCAGGTTTTTGATAGATGTCACTGTAAGCAATTTTTATATTTTTACTCACGGTTCACAGTACAAAGTACATAAATATATGTATGTCCAGTTGAAGGATATAAAAAATAAGGCTCAATATCGACGGACCGTTTGATACGATTCAAATTCTATCTGTACCCTTTCCTAATTACATTTTCAACGATACGGAATCACTCTTAAATTCAATTGGACAAAAGGATCCTATAATGATATAAGTTTTTCAAAAGAAATCACATTTCCCGATTTTTTTTTAGCATAGTTGGGGAACATACCTATATAATAAGTTAAATTTATATATAGATAGATTTCGAGGACTCGATTTTACTGGAGATTGCGGATGGCTGCGATAGAAATTGTTTGTATAAAGACGAATTTTAATTATTCGCGATTTTTCATCAGCCGTGAACAATTAGCGGAGAGAAATAAGATGTTTCTCATACAGATATACAGACCAAAAACATAACAAAAGTGTCCTGTATAAATAGAATTTTATTGTTGGAAGATTATTCACGCCTTTGCTATAAATTATTGCAGGCGAATACAAGTTTGCAGTTGTCAAATGCAACTGCAACATGCTCAAAGGTTCAGACAAACAGGTAAAAATCTGCTTAAAACATTAGCACATACTAAGCGGCTATATGGTTCATCTAGTTTCAGCTCACGTCTTTATGTCTTTGTATCGAACCCCATAAAAAGATTATGTTTATCGAAGGCTACATTTGAAATTGCAGCGTTTGCTTCGGCTACTACAAAATAAATAAATAAATTTTTGTAACTAATATCGTCTGTATTTACTGGTAGTAGGACCTCTTGTGAGTACGCGCGGGTGGGTACCACCGCCCTGCCTATTTCTGCCGTGAAGCAGTGATGCGTTTCGGTTTGAAGGATGGGGCAGCCGCTGTAACTATACTGAGACCTTAGAATGTATATCTCAAGGTGGGTGGCGCATTTACATTGTGGATGTCTATGGGCTCCAGTAACCACTTAACACCAGGTGGGCTGTGAGCTCGTCCACCCATCTAAGCAATAAAAAAAAGTTTTGGTGGTTCTGCTAATAATTCATATCACGATGTCTTTAAAAATTCACATTTCAAAAGTAATGTTTTTAAATTAGAATGAATTTGAGATATTGGGGGACCACAAATGTATCTAGTACCTACTGAGCTCATGGCTGTATCTTTTTAGCGGGTCGCGATTCTAATCTAGTGGTAGATTCAGTGAAGCACTGTTCTTGCTAGGGCTAGTGTTAGTAAAATATCCCAGGCTGAACTCCGTGAGCTTTGCCTAAATATTCGGCGAAACTTGCATATAGCCCTTGCATTACCTTGCAGTAGATATTATAAGTAATCATAATCTAACAGGTATTCACACTCACATTATTTAAGGATCATTGTTTTAAAATGACCGTCTGTTTGCACTGTCGACTATCAATTGCGATTTATTATACATATAAGCTTGAGGGTAGACATTATCTTGTTGAACATAAAGTACAACGAAGTCACTTTTTGATTCCTGATTTAATCAACAATATGTTATCTTAACAATTCACTTTAAGACTTGTGCAACTTTAACCAGTACGTACAACAGTCACTGAATCACACAACGTAACAAGGATATAGTAAGTACACCGGGCAAACGCAGTCCAACGAATGTCCATTGCGTTTTTTTTTTTTTTTTTTTTTTCCTACCTAAGCTGAGAGCCTTGAGAGGCTATGTCAGCGTAACCCTAACTTTTGTAGGTGAGCTCACGGGGCTCAAACCTGATGACGTTGCTAACACGAACCCTAGCAAGAGCCGTGCTTCGCAGAATCTACCACCGGATCGGAAACGCGACCCACTGAGAAGATCCGGCGAGAAACTCAGTGGGCTGTGTCTGGGAGTTAATTTACTCGTCGAGCCCTTCGTCGCAAGCGACGGGTTCGACGAGAACGGTGACCGGTGCTTGAAGTACCTAGAAGCACCGTTAGTGGATCGGGAGGATCCGAGATGACGTGTTTTGGGCGACGTCGACTGCTTTCCATTCTGTCCGCAGGATCGGGAATGTAGTTACCGGCGGCCACGATGAGAGGGTTCTCGTGTCGTGCCGCTTTATCGAAATGGGTCCATTGCGAGGCACGTACCGCCTTTTTATACTGGCCGGCGCAGCTGGCTTATTTATGAGTCACTTCTGTTGCACCTGTTGTTTACGAGTGGAACGACACGGCCGGCGCACCTGGCTTGTGTGAGTCACTCCTATTGCACGTGTTATATAACAGAAATATCGTTAACGCCGTCATACTTATAAATTATAAGTAACATTTCATAAGCAAACACGAACGACATTAGAGGAATATTTAAATTGTCTTCACCCAAATTCGTCACGACAAGTTCAGTCATGTTACTGTGTATTCAATCCTCTCTAAGTAAGGTCTCTCTGTATTTAGGCAAAAACAATAGAGTGCCATTTTCTTCGTTGTTCGCTAACCGATTTTCTTTCTTTTTTCAACACACTCCCATTATCTTTTCCTGTAACTAGTTAGTTCATAGTTATGAAACGGAAATTTTAAAGCAATTTTCACCGATTTAAGACGTTCGATTAGCTCATAGCTTTGCAAAGTCAAGTTAAGGTCCGATATCTTATTATTTTGACCGAATATCCTGTCCAGGATATTCAGGATAAATAATGGTAGTTTTAAAACGTTTAGTTCTGTTTCTCTATTCAGACGGATTCTATTAGTTTTTTAACTGCGTACATAAAACGAATTTTGTTTGCCTGTTATCGACGATCTACCACGTAAACCATAAAAAAATATGTTGATTGAAATCTTTTTTTTTTTTTTTTTTCAAAATAACTTGTGGCGGTAATGTAGCTAAAACCTAAAAGCTGCCAGGAAGCTGAAAACTAAAAACAGAAAATGTAGTACATAAAATTTCCGCTTATTTGTTTGTTCACAGTTCAAGTTATCAAGTGAAATACATTTGTGTTGAATTATAAAAAAAAATGAACATAGTTTTCCTAACCTAAAAGTACGTGTTATTATCCGCAACATGCTTGGTCAGATTACAGAAATACAATTATCAGCAACACGCTTCGTCAAAAAGTACAATACTTATTTTCAGTTACAAGCGTCGTCATGAGTAACAGTAAATAAATAAATAAATAATAAATAAATAATAAATAAATAATAAATAATAAATAAATAATAAATAAATAATAAATAAATAATAAATAATAAATAAATAATAAATAAATAATAAATAAATAATAAATAAATAATAAATAAATAATAAATAAATAATAAATAAATAATAAATAAATAATAAATAAATAAATATCTACTAACAATCACGCCACGTTAACTGGTCCCGTGGTAAGTTCGTAAAGAACTTGTGTTACAGGTACCAGATAACGGAAATAAGTGTAAGATTTCTATTATACACATACATATATTTTAATATTTAATATACATCCATAACCCTGGAAAAGAGATTTATATTTATCATACAAACATCTTCCCTTGGCGGGATTCGAACCCGCGACCCCCTTGTGAAGTGACTATGTCACTTACCACTACACCAGACGGCCGACAGTACAGTAACAGTACATAAAATGTATCTTAATCTTTATGTGTCAATGACTATGGTCGAATTACGATCAACGCCCTACTGTTTTTACCAGTGAAACCGTATACGGAACGATGGTGCGGTTCAAAAGAAGTAAGCGGGAAAACAGAGGCGGTTAGCGATTTTGTTTCATGCTTAGAGTTTCGGTCGTTTGTCATAGAGTGTGTGCCCGACTTGACGCCGAGTGGAGGGTGCACTTATTACGAGAGGATCACGATCTCTCTCAGCCTCTCTGTGTGAGGGCCGTACGTTATACCGATTATAAGATAAATTGCTATTATTGTAGACGTTGTAACTATACTAAGATCTTAGAACTTATATCTCAAAGTGGGTGGCGCATTTACGTTGTAGATGTCTATGGGCTCCAGTAACCACTTAACACCAGGTGGGCTGTGAGCTCGTCCACCCATCTAAGCAATGAAAACAAAAATCTTATTACCGCCAGTGGCCAAAATAGGAAAGTATAGAAAGTTGGGTAAGTTTGTATTGTCAAGGAACCATTGTCATGGTAGCAAGAGCACGGATTCTCGCACACTCGTCTCCTGACATGAATAACAGCTGAACAAACTCAACTGTGAAAGATCCTCTAGCGACTACTGGAACATTCGGGCTTCATAATAAACAAAGTTCATTGGAGATAAAATTAAATGTCAAAAACAAGAAACACACCCGCGAGCGAAACTCGTTCTAAATAGGGACGCTACCTGCGATATCGATAAACTTTTAATAAAGATAAAATAACAAATCATCCGTACGGGTTTCATACGTTCGGGTTTGAAGAGTGGGATCACGTTTTGAGGTTCTACGATGCAATTGAGACTTCGATCATGTGTCATTACGATAACTACGGCACCAGCAACCTTTAAAGCCAGATTAGCGGTGAGCTCATTCTACTCATCTACATCATCTAAAAATGAACATACCATATCTATAGTAATATTATAAATAATAGTTTAAAAATGCTAACAAAAAACGCTTTTATAGAAAATCCAATTAAAAAATAGAAAAAAATATTAATAAATTTGAATTAAAAATAGTTTAAGAAAAATTTTAAGAAATTATTTTTTAGTTGGATTTTCTATGAAAGCGTATTTTGTTAGCTTTTTTTAACTATTATATATTTTTCATTTTTAAGTTGAATTAAATTTACTTTTTTTCTATATTTTTTTAATATTGAGTTGTCATCAGTCCTTAATAAGTATACCAAATTTCGAGTTAATCCGACGTTTTGAAGGGGGTCAAGATCATGTTCAAAGATTCCGTTACATACTAACATACATACGTGTGAAGCTAATAAAAGCGTATTAATAAATCTGAAAGTTTCTGTGTTTGGATGAGATGGTTAGTCGATTACGAAAAATTGCCTGAAGGAATTTGGATGAGCATGACATAATCCGGGTATAGCCGGCCAATATACGGGCAACATGTTAAATTTTTGGCGAATTGCTAATTTAACCAGAAAGCCCTGAAAATTTTGTTGTGATGGGAAAATCAGAAGGCAAAAGAACCCTCGGCTGGTCACCAAGCCGTTGGTTAGATCAAGTAACCGCGCTCACCGGACTCTCTGTTCATGACCTATGCAAGTGTAGTGTTCGTTCACGCGGCCCGTACTAACTTAAAATCATTCCAAGTCATTGAATCCCGTTTTTGCAGGATAGCCACCGGAGCTCCGTGGTTCGTCAGGAACGTCGACCTCCATGACGACCTGGACTTAGAGTCCATCAGTAAGTATCTGCAGTCGGCGTCGATGCGCCACTTCGATAAAGCGGCACGACACGAGAACCCTCTCATCGTGGCCGCCGGTAACTACATTCCCGATCCTGCGGACAGAATAGAAAGCAGTCGACGTCGGTGGGTCGCGTTTCCGATCGGGTGGTAGATTGCTAGGGTCGTGTTAGCAACGTCATCAGGTTTGAGCCCCGTGAGCTCACCTACTAGTTAAGGCGACGCTGATATACCCTCTCAAGGCTATCAGCTTTGGAAGGAAAAAAAAGAAAAAAACACTCTCTGTTACAATCGCCCTGAGGGAAGCCGAAAGCTGAAAGTAGTAGATGATGGTACAATACGGCAATGAAGTATGCGATTAAGAAGAAGAAGAGAAACACATGCGATGTTAAGATTGGATCCCTCTGATAACCCACACTATCTCACAAAGTGAATACATAGCTTTTCACACGGACAAACTAATTATGCCTTTTACAGTAAAAACGTTGGCTATTTTCATGAAAAATGAAAGTCAAAGGTACCGACAATCGTACGTCAGTTATAATAACAAGCCGCCCCGGGGGCTGGAAGCCGGCATTATTGATGAGTAGCGACGTGTTGCATCTCTAGTGATGTGACTATGAATCCTTTAAATCGAATGTTTTATCGAATATAATGCGATATCTCGCTGCTCAGCAGTGTTTGTTTAATATTTAGAATGCAAACTAAAAAATCCTTGTTAATAGTATAAAGTTTAATCGTCGTCATTTTATTTCTATCGTAATGGTTGCCTGCTTCAAAACAGAATAGGTATTTTTTTTTAAAATAAATAGCAGCTATCTTTGATCTAGCAGATTGAACCAGATGAGGTTTTATGGCTGAAATATGCAGAGAGAGAGAGAGAGCAGCCCGCACGAGCACAATACGTCTCATCATTGCAATAAACCTCTTTTTTTGATGAAGGAAAGATCACTGGTCGCCTGGAGGCCTTTTCAATTTCAAAATGGACAGGTGGGCGAGAAAGGGGTCATCCAGAAAAGAATATATAATACAATTATCCGTGCATCTCCATTGTTGTGTGAAAGAAGCCGCTGTGATCATACTAGGTAGCTCTAAAGTATTAACTAGCATTAAGTACTATATTTGTACTTGCATAATTAAATCTAATGAAAGAAATCTTGATTTTGTATGTTCATTGAATAGAAATTAAATCCATTGTTGATTATTATTTTCATTATAAATGCAAAAGTTTTTTTGTTTGTTTATTTGTTACGCTTAGTTTAGAACGCGGGACATTTCATCAATAAAAGTAATATTCATCGTCATGGTCGGTTACTCTTGGCAGAGCGGTCGTGGTCATGTGGAAGCCTTGTTTATTAAAAGTAATATTAGGAATATGATTTTGTTCTACATCAAAACCAAAGAAACCACATTTTTTTTTAAATAAATAAATAAATATTTACTAACAATCACGCCACGTTAACTGGTCCCGTGATAAGTTCGTAAAGAACTTGTGTTACAGGTACCAGATAACGGAAATAAATGTAAGATTTTTATTATACACATACATATATTTAATATACATCCATAACCCTGGAAAAGACATTTATATTTATCATACAAATATCTCTCCTTGGCGGGATTCGAACCCGCGACCCCCTTGTGTAGTGACCATGTCACTTACCACTACACCAGACGGCCGTTTAGAAGCTAGTAGTATATTTAAAGGTATAGTAAAGCCATGGTTTACAGTGAGACGTATCCGAAGCGAAATCATCTGGCTTCCAGATCCAATGTAAATAATAACAACGATTGTCTCTTTGCTTTAAATTCGGCCTTAGTATTCACGAGGCTACCTTACTTCGTTTAGCACTCAAAATCACATCATCCCTTCGCGGCCCATGAAAAAATCGACAATGCAGCACCAGGTCATCTTTCCCCATTCCTAAAATCCGTAATTACAGTTTACATCCATACATGAATATTATATTGTACTATAATGACGGCGGTGGTAAAGGCGAGCAGTAACCATCGAGTGGTGGGCGTTTCTACGAGCAAACACAATGAATTATCAACCGTGGGAACTGACGGGTCGCGCTTAGAGACGCTAAGGTACGTCCGACACGAGTTCGTTTTGAATTTCCAGCGATTACTTTCTTTTTCGTACCTATTATAGTAATTATAGTAATTTTAGTATTTTTACTGGTGGTAGGACCTCTTATGAGTGCCTGCCTATTTCTGCCGTGAAGCAGTAATGCGTTTCGGTTTGAAGGGTGGGGCAGCCGTTGTAACTATACTGAGGCCTTAGATCGTGGGTATCGTTCGACCCACGACGAGTGGGTGGCGCATTTACGTTGTAGATGTTTATGGATTTCAGTTACCACTTAACACCAGGTGGGCCCATCTGAGCAAAAAAATAAACTCGAGGGGTCATACTAGACTCACCAGGCAAGTAGGTGAGCTCGCGGGGTTCTAACCTGAGGACGTTGCTAGCAGTAGCCCTAGCAAGAGCAGTGCTTCGCAGAATCTACGACTGGATCTTCTCAGTCGGGTCGCGTTTAGATCCGGCGAGAAACTCTGTGGGCTGCTTAGAGTATCTAAACCCTCTAAGGTGGGCTTTGTCTGTGTGTTAATTTACTTGCCGAACCTTTGAACGGTGACCGGTGCTTGAGGTATCTAAAATCACCGTTAGTGGATCGGGAGGATCCGGAACGACGTGTTTGGGGCGAAGCGGCGACGTCGAGTGTTTACCATCCGATTGCTGACGAAACAACTCGAACATTTATCGACCAAAAAACACAATACCAACAAACAAAGTTACTTAATCTATTGTTTTTATAATTATTATATTATGATGTTTTCTTGACGACGTCCCCCTAATGTTTCGGTTAAATTCTTTAGATCTAATTGTGCGGGCGAGATGAAAGCGACGCCGCGGGCTAGGTGTCGCCTGTCACGCGCACCGCACTCTAACGAGTAGGGATGAGGGTACACGACATCGATAAGAACGTGTCCAACTAGCACCAATCGACTTCAGTGTGTACAGTGGCGTAACGATCTAAAGTCGATTTAACATTTATTATATTACAATGGCATTAAATTTAAGATATATTTTCCAGAATTCAATCATCCAGAAAGAATAAAAATAATCTGCGACAGCGACAGCTTATAAATATAAATATAAATATTTACTAACAATCACGCCACGTTAACTGGTCCCGTGATAAGTTCGTAAAGAACTTGTGCTACAGGTACCAGATAACGGAAATAAATGTAAGATTTTTATTATACACATACATATATTTAATATACATCTATAACCCTGGAAAATACATTTATATTTATCATACAAATGTAGGATTGGTAAGAACGGAACGTATGAAAAGAGTGTGGAACGGAGCGTTAAGATGTGAGTGAGAGAAAACGGAAAGAAAGAGAAGAGAATGACAGATGGAATGACAGAGAATTGGAAGATGGCGAAGACGGTTGAAAAATGAGTAAGACGTAATAAAATTAGTGTTAATTATTAATTACTATTATAATAGAAGATTTTGGAATAGTGTAACTTTTATTTTATGCGCTGCGATCCTTATTCTACATTTTTGGGGGCTCGTCCGGGATAAAAACAAATATTCATCCGAGATAAATGACAAATATTCGTTCGGGATCGACACCATAAAATTTTCAAAATTTTAACGAAAAAACGTGGCAAGAAGAAAAGACGAAAATACGACGACGACGAATAAACGACTATTATTAATAAGAAGACGAATTAAAAAACGTATGAAGATTTAAGAGAAAATATTTGAAGACGAATCACGCTCACGTTGTTAAAAAACAAAAAAACGGTGACAATTATTTCAAGATGTCGGAGAGTCAAGGAACTTTTACATTTACGGAAAACAAAGACGCAATTTTCAACTTAATTGATATGACTAAGTTCAGTGGCGAAGATCACACTTACACCTCGACGAAATGGGCGCAGGATCTAGAAGACAACGCCGAAATATTTGGATGGTCGCCTCAACAACTACTTATCATAGCACGTAGATCTTTATCAGGAACAGCACAGTTATGGTTAAAGACGGAGAAGGTTCATAAAAGTTATGAAGAACTCAAGGCAGCCGTGCTCAAAGAATTTCCTGACGTGATGAACAGCAAAGAGATGCATGAGCTCATGACGGCACGCAAGAAACATAAAGACGAGTCATATTATCAATATATGCTAATTATGAAGGAGATGGGAAAACGAGCGAGATTCCCAGATTACGTTGCCATTCAGTACATCATAGACGGCATTACAGACCTGGAGATGAATAAAGCAATTTTGTACGGTGCGGTTACTTATCCGGTGCTGAAAGAAAAGTTGTTGTTGTACGAAAGGATCAAGGAGAAATCTGCCAAACAGAATGCCGAACTACATATTAAACGAACTGCAACGGCTTCGGTTAGAGATTCCATGTCAAGAAACAATCAGTATTGTTACACTTGTGGAGAAAAATATCATCGAGCTAGTGCATGCCGAAATGGAATGAAGTGTTTCAGGTGCAATGAATTCGGCCATATTAGTTACAAGTGCACCAATTCTAACACAGGAAGTACCGAAAGTTCGAGTTACACGAAAACGTCGGTAAAACAGCTGCCGAGAGCTGTCAGATCAGCCAATCAACGGGTTCAAATGCATCCATTGATAAAACAGTCCGATGTAGCACCGAAAAAAGAATCGGTTATGTTCGGAGCGACTTCGTCGGAAAATCGGAGCGAAGCATGCGGCCATGAAGAAATTTGCAAGATGAAGGATGACAGCTGCTATGACAACGACGTCATGCAGGTTGTAAACAAACAACGTGACCAGCAACATAACTCAAATAAACCATTAAAATCTGTGAAAATAGGTGATAGATTAATAAGTGCATTAATAGATACGGGTAGCGACGTGAATTTGATGACGGAAGATCTGTGGAAAGAGTTAAACTTGCCGTGTAACGATGATAACATGATTTTATCTGGACTAGGACTCTATAAAATAAGGTCGTATGGGAAAATCTTTGCATGTATAGTTATTGATGAACAGTGCTATCCCAATGTAATTTTTCATGTAGTACCGAATAAGTCAATGCCTTATAAATTGATTATAGGACAAGAGTTCCTACAAAAAGTTGTGATGTTAGTACGTGAGGGTGCTGTACTCTTCTTTACGAAAGGTGATGAATGGTTGTCGCGGGTAAATTGTTGTGTGACTGAGGTTGATGTGACTAGTCATATCACTAATCCCGATTTAAAGACGAAAGTTATGCGGCTAGTTCATGAGTATAAGCCGATACAAACAAAAGAAGCTCCTATTAAGATGAAAATAGTGTTAAAAGATGATGTGCCAATAGCTCAGCGACCCCGAAGAATATCACATATGGAACAAAGGATAGTGGAGGAACAGGTAGACGAGTGGCTACAAAAAGGAATAGTACGGGTTAGTTTTTCGGAATACTCTAGTCCATTAGTCTTGGTTAAAAAGAAGGATGGTTCAACTCGCATTTGTGTGGATTACCGTTTATTAAATAAGAAGATAGTAAAAGATGAATTTCCATTACCAATCATTGATGATTTGATTGACAAGTTGAAAGATGCTAAGATATTCAGCGTACTAGACCTCAAAAACGGATTTTTTCATCTTAAAATAAGTGAAGAATCGGTGCATTATACATCTTTTATAACTCATCATGGACAATTTGAGTTCCTACGTGCACCGTTTGGTCTGTGCATCTCACCTAAATGTTTTATGAGGTTTGTGACAATAATCTTCAGGGAGTTAATAGCAAAGGGCGTCATGGTAATATTCATCGATGATATCGTTATAATAGCAGATTCAGAGAGTCAAGCTTGCGACAGATTAACCCAAGTTTTAGAGGTAGCTTCGCAGTATGGACTGCAGGTAAATTGGAAAAAAGCGAAACTTATTAGTCGAGAAATAGAATATTTAGGGCACTTGATAAAGGATGGAGAGGTTAGGCCAAGCCCGGAGAAAATTGAGGCAGTGGTAAGATATCCGGAACCTAGAAATATTAAACATGTGATGGGTTTTATTGGCTTAACGTCTTACTTCAGGAAATACATCAAAGATTTTGCGAAGATTGCCAAGCCATTGTCAGATTTACTGAAGAAAGGTGTTCCTTTCATATTCGAACACGAGCAAAGATATGCTTTCAATTTATTGAAGCAAAAGTTGACCAGTGATCCAGTATTGAAAATATACAACCCCAATTTACGAACAGAGCTGCACACAGACGCATCCAGTCAAGCTTTAGCAGCAATACTGTTGCAATTACATTCAGATGGTGGATTGCATCCTGTGCATTACATGAGTCATAAAACGACAGAAACTGAGAGCAAATACTCAAGTTATGAACTAGAGGCACTTGCAGTAGTAGAGGCTGTAAGAAAGTTTAGACATTATTTATATGGAATCCATTTCAAAATTGTCACAGATTGCAAAGCCTTTGAACAGACACTTAAAAAGAAAGATTTGACACCGAAAGTGGCTAGATGGGTGTTTATGCTAGGTGAATATGACTATGAGATTGAGCACAGAGCAGGGAGTAGAATGCAACACATTGACGCTTTTAGCAGGAATCCATTTGTGGCAGCTGTAGTTAGCCTCCAAGAAGAGATGAGACATGCTCAAGAAACAGACGAGGAACTCAATGCTATTAGACAACTAATATTGAAAGAAGGCCACTATCACGACTTCTGGATCGATAATGGCATCCTATATAAAGGTGAAGATAAACGATTAGTAGTTCCTAGGCTTATGGAGAAAGAAATTTTAAAGACATTTCATCAAAATGGTCATTTTTCAAAAAGAAAAATGAAAGAAACCATAGGACGAGATTATTATATTAAAAATATGGATAAGAAAATTGAAGAAGTAGTTTTAAGCTGCATACCTTGTTTATTAGCGACAAGGAAAGAAGGTAAGCAAGAGGGTTTTCTTAATCCCATAGATAAAGAAGGAACCCCACTGCATACTTTACACTTGGATCACATTGGACCATTTACGGAAACAAGAAAGCAGTATAACTATATTCTTACCATTATAGATGCATTTACGAAGTTTACATGGCTTTTTCCTACTAAGTCCACATCGAGTGCAGAAGTATTAAATAAGTTGCGAATTCATCAGCAGACTTTTGGTAACCCAACCAGAATCATAACGGATAGAGGTACAGCTTTTACCAGTGACATTTTTGGAGAATATTGTAAAGAAGAAGATATACAACATATAAAAATTACCACTGGAATTCCTCGAGGCAATGGACAGGTTGAGAGGGTTCATCGTATCTTGATTCCAATGTTAACCAAGCTGTGTATAGAAGATAAATCACTGTGGTATAGGCACGTTGGTCAAGTGCAGCGAGCTTTAAACAGTACTTACCAACGATCAATAAATACTTCACCATTCCAATTGCTTATTGGAACAAAGATGAGATGTATAGAAGATGTGAATATGATTAAACTTTTGGAACAAGAAATTATTAATAGTTATGATGAAAACAGAGAAAATTTAAGACTGAAAGCCAAGCAACAGATTCAGAAGATACAAGAAGAAAATAAGAAAACATTTAATGATAAGAGAAAACCTAGTTCACTTTATGAGTTAGATGATTTAGTAGCCATTAAGAGAACTCAATTCGGCCCAGGGCTTAAAGTTAAACCCAAGTATTTAGGACCTTACAAGATTATTAAAGTTAAAAGAAATGATAGGTACGATGTTGAGAAGCTGTATGATACTACCGAAGGGCCAAAGAGGACTTCCAGCTCTGCAGACAATATGAAGAAATGGCCAGATAAGGATGAATGATTGTTTGTGTGTGTGCTTGGATATATAACTGTTGTATCTATAATACTACTCACGTATCCTCACAAATTTTAGGCTATGTTGTTAAAACATATTTTGTTATTCAGAGCATAATTTTTATTTGTGTAAAAAGTAAGACTGTCAGATTCAGAACTATTTTATTTTTTAATGTTGTATGGAGGAGCCATATCTGAGGGCAGATATGAGAGCAGGATGGCCGAATGTAGGATTGGTAAGAACGGAACGTATGAAAAGAGTGTGGAACGGAGCGTTAAGATGTGAGTGAGAGAAAACGGAAAGAAAGAGAAGAGAATGACAGATGGAATGACAGAGAATTGGAAGATGGCGAAGACGGTTGAAAAATGAGTAAGACGTAATAAAATTAGTGTTAATTATTAATTACTATTATAATAGAAGATTTTGGAATAGTGTAACTTTTATTTTATGCGCTGCGATCCTTATTCTACACAAATATCTTCCCTTGGCGGGATTCGAACCCGCGACCCCCTTGTGTAGTGACCATGTCACTTACCACTACACCAGACGGCCGTTAGTTCTGCCGTAATAAAAATTATCCAGCATTTTTTTTGTTTTGCGGACCATTTGGTGCTTCTTTGTGAGTAGCGCCTGGAGTATGATGTCCTCCCTTGCCCCCCGCTACGCCACTGAATGTACCAACTTAACTTTGCTACAATCATCCAAACTAAACTATACGCTATTCACTTGCAAACTTCAAGAAATCGGTGTATAGGCCAAATTAATTCTTATCTTTCATGCAAACTTTATAACCCTACTCTTATGTGAGAGATGACATTGGAATGCCATTAACTTTGGTTGCGACAAGAGCTATTATGTATGTATTATATATCATAAGGAATAAAATGTTTTATACAAATTATTTTCAGCTCTTTCGGTGTGTAATATATTATAACCTATTTGTTTCTTAAAAAACAAACAAAAAAAAACAGAACTATTTGATGTAATACCATATACCTAGAAGAACAGTGTTGGTTTATATGAAATTTATATTCGAATTTGCATTAAATTTCAGAAATTCTAAGGGGGCCACTTCTGACACTTGATCCAGTGCACCCAGTGGTGCAAACGCAGGCTATACACAGTTAATTCATATATTGTGTATAGTATATGTTTAATAACTCTACTCTTGCTACTACTATCTACTACTATACTTAATACTACTATTAACTAAACATACTTGGAAATCCAAACTTTACCTTGCGATGTGTCGAGAAGAATGCGTTGTTTGCAAATGTTGAACAAAGCAGATAATTCTCAGACATCTCTTTATAGACATATCGACAGCTTTGGACCTACCTAACTTACACAATTATATTAGTTTTGCTCCGGGAACGATGTCCACTAGACTCGATTGGCCAGAACATATTTAATAACACAATTGTGAATTTCACGTCATTGTGAGTGGCAGCTATTAAATTGTGAAACCGGTGTAGTCCGCGAGCTTGTCTTTGCTTAAAAAAATGAAAATGTCAAACTAGATTGAACAAATTTAGAATCGATAATCGATAAAGCACCATCGCATCACTAGTTTGTTTCGGAGAGAGCGTGTCCGTGGCACGGCTCGCACTTGCCACACCACTACCTCACCCACTGAACTTATATTTATTCCGTCATATGCAGACAGTTTGCGTATTAAAAAAAAAAGACTCTCATTTTGTGTGTATATATATATACAGCATTTATGGCTTAATAAGGCTTAATAAATAGGGTTTCTAGAATTAATTGTGTTTTTAAATCATTTGTTTACTTAGGGATACTTCAATTTTCATTGTCACGTTCAACAATTAACTAATTTAATATGAAGGAGCTATATTTGTGGTCACATAAATGAGATGATAAGGAAAAGCTTATATAGCCAGGCTTGGTCGTCAGGCTATCATAGCCAGAGTATCGTCGTCGTTGTTGTGGCCTAAAGGTTAAGACGTCTGGTGCAGTCGTATTTAGCGATGCAACGGCGTTCGAATCCCGCAGGCGGGTACCAATTTTTCTAATGAAATACATACTTAATAAATCTTCACGATTGACTTCCACGGTGAAGTATTAACATCGTGTAATAAAAATCAAACCGCTAAATTATAATTTGCGTAATTACTAATGGTATGACCTCTTGTGAGTCCGCACGGGTAGGTACTACCACCCTGCCTATTTCTGCCGTGAAGTAGTAATGCATATCGGTTTGAAGGGTGAGGCAGCCGTTGTAACTATACTGAGACCTTAGAACTTATATCTCTAGGTGGTTAGCGCATTTACGTTGTAGATGTCTATGGGCTCCAGTAACCACCTAACACCAGGTGGGCTGTGAGCTTGTCCACCCATCTAAGCAATAAAAAAAAGAATGTCCAAATAAAACAAATACTTCAAGGCCATAATTTGCATACTCTCAGGAGCTTCCTCAAATGTCAAATAAAACGGTGGGGTGAATTTTTCGTGTGGCTGCATGACTAAGGCTTAGGCCGTTTAAAATTTAGTTTAGCAGTGGGAAGAGGATAAGGTTATTGACTCACCGCGAAACCCCTTGATGCACTTTTGATATTTCTCATAATCGAGATTTTTCTACACAACCGAACAACAATAATAACAAATTTTTGTTTTGACATTGACACATTATCTTAGTTTTTTACCGCCATTTTTATTTTCATTTTTTTTTTATACGCAGTTTTGCTTCAAGCGTCAACAGATGGCGTGGATAGTGGATTGAAGTAGGAATTAGGAAAATAAAGCCTCAACATATGGTACTTAACCTTAACTTTCAAAATACCACCACCACCACCATCAAATTTCGCAGATATTATTTTACGATATCCTTCACGATCGAAATCGGATACAAATCAGGATGGCTTCGAATATTTGAAGTAGGTACAGCGGGTGTGTTGTAAAACTGAAAACGTAACTGACCAGTCTCCTTTTCTTTTATTGCTCTTGTAGGCAGACTAGCACACGGCACACCTGATGGTGAGTGGTTATCGTCGCCCATGGATTACAGCAATGCCAGGGGCAGAGCCAAGTCGCTGCCTACCGCTTAATACTCTCCACAAGCCTCGTTTGAAGAAGGACATGTCATGCGCTCGCGAAACACCGTGGAGGGGAGCTCATTCCATAGCCGGATGGTACGTGGCAAGAAAGACCTCTGCAAACGCACTGTGGATGACCGCAGTGGCTCCAGGTAGTACGGATGAACTCTACTCCGGTGGCGGGCGGTGCGATGGTAAAAACGAGATGACTGTATCAACAGTATCAGTCTCGAACTTACGATCTCTTGAAACACGCATGACACTGCTGATTCCCAGGTCCGTGTGTACCAAAGCTGTTTTGTGTGCTAAACATGATAGAATCCGTGCCCGCGCATAGGGAGTGCTGTTTGTTTGCTTCTCGTGGAAATTGTGTTTTACGTGTCGAACGATCGGCTGAACATTTTATGTCAGTTGGTTCCGTATTAAATAATTCATTGCCCAAAAAAAATACGGAGAAAAATCAGTGAAAACCCTTTTGTTTGTCTTTGCGTGCGCGATGCGTGAAACCAGCTCTCGTATATACTCAAATTTCGATGGATTTTTTCCCTATATTTGTCGATCGAATTTATTTTTTACCAACTTTGAATTTGACTTGGAACGAAAGTGATATAAATGTGAGATTTTCTATAAAATTTGGGCCAATAAAACAGTTGATTGCTTCACACAAACTTGATTTTAATTCAGTATTTATTATAGCAAAGTAAATCAATCAAACACGTATTTTGTCATCCGAGATAATATACTAATAAGTCTGTCCACTATCACGTCAGATAACTACCCACATTTCTCCTTCCGCTTAAAAAAAATTATATGTCAAACATTAATTCGCCGTCTCTCCTACCTTCTAACATGATATCTCCTATCTCTCTCAATCAGTGATGCTCCACATTTTTAATTTTAATTTTTATTGCCCGTGTAGGTAGACGAGTATACGGCCTATCTGATGAGGTGAGTGGTTACCGTCGCCCATGGACTTCAGCAATACCCGGGGTAGAGCCAAGCCACTGCCTACCAAAACATCCGTCATTCATCCATACATTCTGTTCCTACATGTGCATTTGTATGTAGGATATCTTCTTAGTTAAATTAGAGCCATTCTCTCATAGCCTATTCTCGCAGAGGCTCGTTAAATTTGATGACAATGATTTTTATTGTATGCATTACTTGAATCTGCATCCAGAATCAGGTCCACAGTGAATAGCCCAGACATGAAATATTGCTAACGAGTATAATTTTAAGAGCTGGTTTTAAATTTGATCACGACTTAGTTGCTACACTCAGATTTGTCAATACGAGATCACCTATTGTACAAATTACCAACCCATTGACCGATTTTAATGTAAATTTTGTTTTAGTACGCAATAAAGCTCTCTCTCTTTCTCTACCTCTCCGCAGGATACGTGACTGGATCTGTCTTTTTGACGAGCGTCAAAGGAGACTTCAGCAGTATATGTTATTCACTGTTTAGTTTGGCAAAATTTTTTACATGCTTCCTCTTGTTACAGCTACAACAACAAACAAAGAGCACAGATCTCCGGAACAGGAGGAGACCAGGTCCTCGCCGACGCCCGGCCCCCCGAGCCCTCAGAACAACGGAACTACTGGTACATTTATATATCTTATATATTTATATAGATACCAGAGCATCATTATTTTGTGGCTTACCCATTTATAGCATTACAGCATACTCGTACAAGCCTTTTAGTAGGAAGGGTATTACAGTTGTTTTTTTTTAAAGGAAAATAACCAATTGTGATTTGAACGTCTTAATTCATGATTGGTAGCGACATTGCTATGATATATGCCTACCACCAGCAGTAGTAGCAAAAACTAGTGGCTATCACAAAACAAATGGGCCCAAATTCAGAGAGCTAGCACAAGTGATCATAAAAAATTCCAAGCATGGAAGCAAAGAGAGCTGTTCTTTATTAGTTATTCGGAAAGTGCCCAGAGCACGGAAATTCATGATGACCCCGGAATTTGGCAGACCAGCTACTAATAATTGATTGATAGAGAACAACCGGTTTTTCTGGTAAGAGTGCGCAGAATAGTATCACAGAACTACTACTGCTTTCAGGTTTTAATGAAAAAGTCCGTTGTCATGTCGCAAGACCCATCGTCATTGAGCCCGGCATCTCCAATGTCTTGAAATCGGGCCTAAGGCATTTGTATTGAAGACTAAAGCGAATTCTGACTTTCTTTAGAGCTTTATACACAGAGTTCAAAATTGAACGAGCCTAAAAACTATGCCTATCTCATACCTGTACAGCAGAGTTCCATTTTGTATAATGTTAATAACACAAACTGATTAGTTCGACCGGCCAGTAAGCGCCAAGTGGTGCCAAGTGGTGCCAAGCGGTGGTTAGAAAGAAAATGAATTATAAAACGGGTCATTTTAAAAAGACTCCTCACAGTATTATCTTCCACAGCAGCTCTGTCCTCAACGGAGTCCCTTTCTCCTCCACTCGCTGATGGAGCACGGGCCCCAGCTCTGCAGCGGCTTCGGCGATTCCTCTCGGCTCTGCAGCAGTTCGCCACGGACGTTGGTGCTGAAATCGGCGAGAGAGTTAAACATCTTATCCACAATCTTGTGGTATGGAAGATTTGTTTCTTGAAACTTTCAACCTTCTTATTGTTGTGAAGGGGTATACTGGCTCACGCACGTAGCCCTTAGTTAACGCCGTCTATGAGACATGAGCTCTCGATTAAATAACAGTGATTACCCAATCTTACAAATCGAAAGAAAGGGACAAAATAATCATAAGACATTAGATGGGTGGACGAGCTCACGGCCCATCTCTGGTGTCAAGTAGTTACCGGAGCCAATAGACATCTGCAACGTAAAACCCACTTTGAGGCATGAGTTCTAAGATCTTTTTTTTAATAGTACAACGGCTGCCGCGCCCTTCAAACCGAAACGCATTGCTTCACGGCAGATAGGTGGCCTCGTATAAGTAAGTATGTTGGCGTCCAGGCAGGTACAATGAACGTCGAGGAGTTCCAGAGCGGCGTGCAGGAGTGCACCAACTACCCGCTGCGGGCCTCCGTGCCTGGCTTCCTCCGCGCGCTGCTGCCGCTAGCACAGCGAGACCTGCACGCGCGGGCCCGCAGAGCCAAGCAGGTACGCCACACCCTCACACTCCATAATAAAAAGGGGTACCAGGACGGGCAGATAACCAGGAGGGAGGTTTTAGTCTGTGGGTCACTGATCCACTATCTCAGTGAAGTCGGGCATGCCCATTGGCCCGGGCCCTTGGGTGGATCTCCATGAGGAATTCCTTCCGCCCACGCGAAAAAAAAACCCTCACGCCACCCTCCCGCTGGACCAATGAGAGCTGTCGTGGCGTGCAACCTCTTTGACAGGACTTTTTTTTTAACGGATTTTATGACCTGGTAACTTAAGACCTTTAAGTCATGTCTTATTTTAATTGTTATTCTTATTTTTATGAAAAATGATAATATGAAGTGAAATGAAATGAAGATGATTAATTTGAGAGATTAATCAACTGGGATGAAAATTAAATATAATCACAGTAAAATGGTGGTCATGTACTGAGATTTTTTCAGTGGACTTTTTTGAGGATCCCGAGAAGTTACGTCCAGCGGCTTTGTTTCATTTTCCCACATTTATGCACTTTCATAGATATTAAACAGTTAATGAACCACCGTTATTACACATTTAAACCTGACGAAACACTAAATAGACTAAATAAAACAAATCACACAACTTCACTCCTCACGTTCCCGCAAAAAGTCCTTGACAGGACACAAGGCCTACAACGACTAGACAAAGACGGACACGAACCAGACGACAAGGAACGAATTGACCGTTCTCAAATGTACATAAAATAGACGACAAAAGAACAAACCGACTGTTCAAGAGCATACTTCTCCCCACTCTATCACCACATTCATATTATCATTGCATCATTGTATAGACCATCCAGTGCGATTGTTTTTCTGTTCTACAAAACAAGCGTTAAGCTAAGTAAGCACATTGAGTTTCTCGCCGGATCTTCTCAGTGAGTCGCGTTTCCGATCCGGTGGTAGATTCTGCGTAGCACTGCTTTTGCTAGGACCAGTGTTAGCAACACCTCCGCCCCGAGAGCTCACCTACACGCTACACCAATGCTGATAAATCCTCTCAAGGCTATCAGCATAGGTAGAAAAAAAACTAAAGCCACGTTCATCAACAGACCCCCCTCCAGTACATCAGATCTCACGAGCACCTGATCTTGGAGTCAGGAGGAGACTCCAGCGACATATTCGCCCCACAGCATCCCGGGACAGTTCCCGAAGGAGGCATCAAGAGACGAGCGAGTGATCCGTGAGTAATACATAGATTGTTTTAGTATAGTATATTAATTATTTCTAAGCAGCGCTCATAGCAAAAATACAAGGAGTATTTTGTGATCGAAAATTGGATATTTTTTTAAAACTATTGACCTGACGTTTATTACTGCTGAC
This sequence comes from Bombyx mandarina, assembly GCF_030267445.1. Classification (NCBI taxonomy): domain Eukaryota; kingdom Metazoa; phylum Arthropoda; class Insecta; order Lepidoptera; family Bombycidae; genus Bombyx; species Bombyx mandarina. The sequence goes on from NC_143226.1 coordinate 7,652,734, forward strand.
ATTTCGAATAGTTTAAGTTTTTGTGGTCACGGAGGATTAAGTAGTCACTCATCAACGTTTTGCTTGCTTATTGCCTAATACCTGACTACCTATTTCTGCCGTGAAGCAATAATGCGTTTCGGTTCGAAGGGCGGGGCAACCGTTGTAACTATAGTGGGACCTTAGAACTCATATCTCAAGGTGGGTGGCGGCATTTACGTTGTAGATGTCTATGAGCTCCGGTAACCACTTAACACCAGGTGGGCCGTGAGCTCGTCCACCTAACTACGCAATAAATAAATAAATAAATCAATTGACTGTTGTGTTGTATTTCCATTTTTTCGCACAGTAATAATGTAGACAGGATAGTTTGTTTGAATTGGGTTAGAATTAAATTTGTTTCTCTTTACTTCTTATTTTTTACAAAAAATCTGTCAAAGTTCCAAGAAATTCCCGCCATTTTACTTAACTTTTTTTTTAAGTCAGTAATATTGACTTAAAGGTCGAGTCACCCATAAACGTAAACAAATTCACGCACAATCTTCCTTTTATTTGTTTCGCTTAGAATTTCAGTTCCATCTTATCCGATGCTGTACATGTGCCATTTATTCAATACACGATAGGCAGTACGATTTAAAATTCCTTCCAATATCGTCTACCTTCAAAGTTATAGGCACAGCACTATCTCACCTACATCCGTAGAAACATTTGAAACTATTTATATTTTGAGTTATGTCCAAATGCATTGTGTTACGCTTTTAAAAACACCTGGATCCCATCAGTCTAATGGAGCGTGCCTACGAGAGGCGATGAACGATGGTTACCACGCTAACTGTGTTTATAACACTGTTAGTAACCAACTGACCACGAATTCCGACAAAATGTCTAGCTCGAAAATACCATCTATACTTCTATACTAATATTATAAAGAGAAAAGATTTGTTTGTTTGTTTGTTTCGAATAGGCTCCGAAACTACTGGACCGATTTGAAAAATTCTTTTTCCATTAGAAGCCGACATTGTCCCTGATGAACATAGGCTACTTTTAAAAAAAAAAAAATTTTTTTTTTTTTTGTTTTCATGTGTGTTTTAATGTTTCCGAAGCGAAGCGAGGGCGGGCCGCTAGTTTCTAAATATATTTGCTAGATAATTGAAAGCTACGTAAGACTTTAATTAAGATCTGTTAATTCAACATTATTGAGCTGTCTATAATGAATTTAAGGATTTTTTAAAGTAAACACCTTATTGCCTAAACCTAGAAATCAAGAGGCAATTATAAATATACACGATTAAAAAAAACAAAAAATTTTAAGAAAAAAATAAATTAATATCAATATATTCGTTTATTTAATAAGTATGATATATCAGTTAGCTAATTATTGTTGCACATTTTTGAAATAGTTTTTTTATATTAGAAATTTAAAGGTATTAAACAAAATAGGTAATAATTAATAGGTCTTTTATTTAATACTGTTTTTAAACAAGTAATATATGTATACAATCCAAATATTACAAATGTTTATACATAATATATATGCTTTAAAAAAGGCGTACATATAGCCAACTGCTAATTTACTCCAGATTAATGTGATTGATTCAAACATTTTATTTTTGAAGGTATGTTTTTTGCTGTATAACAGGCAAAGGGCTTTATGTTCAGTACTCAGATATATATTGTACTCAATTAAAAAATGAATAGCTCCATAAAAAGGTGCCATTCACGTGAACTTACTGGTGGTAGGACCTCTTGTGAGTCCGCGCGGGTAGGTACCACCGCCCTGCCCATTTCTGTCGTGAAACAGTAATGCGTTTCGGTTTGAAGGGTGGGGCAGCCGTTGTAACTATACTGAGATCTTAGAACTTATATCTCAAGGTGGGTGGCGCATTTACGTTGTAGATGTCCTTGGGCTCCAGTAACCACTTAACAAAAGGTGGGCTGTGACCTCGTCCACCTATTTAAGCAATAAAAAAAAAACTTACATTAAGAATATCTGTAGAACTAGAGTGGGGTTGGAGACGGAAACAGTAATAAAAGCTACAATTAAGGCTGACTTTGGCGAAATAAGCCAAGCAGCTTTTGCTGTTTTAGGAAAGTTACCGGTATCCTTCCATAGAGCCACAAGGTGGGATGATCTCAATTTTCTGAAACTTTAAGTTAAGGTTTTAGTGTACAGGGAACTCTATTCAAGTATTTTTTAAGGATATTTTTTTAAATAATTAATTCTCAGTTGCAGTCGATATGTTAAGAAAATGACAATAAATTAACACAACAATTCAAAAAGTAAATCTGACTTTATTGAACCTATGATGTCTAGGTCTAGTCTAATATGTCAAGGAAAAATTTTTCATATCCCTTTTTACGAAAATTGCGCGGATGGAGGAGTATGAAATTTCCCACACTTATAGAGAATATAGAGAAGAAGTGCGCAATGCTAATATTTTTTTAAATTTTGTCTAAAAAATACATTAAATCATTAAAAAAACATTACACACACTAAAATATTTTTGACGCACACACGCATGCATACTATTTATTTATTGTCAAACTTTTGTTCTTGACGTCTGTGGTCAAATTGAGAATAGAATAAATATTGTTTGTCTTTATTAATATTTGTCTAAAGTGTAGTCTTGGCGAAATTTGTGATTATAGAAACATCTTTGACGTCTTTGAAAATACAATCATAATAGTGTACATACTTACAATTTCAATTAATTATAGTCGAATTTCGACTACTGCGGGACCACTAGTTCCCGAAAAATCCCTTAATTAAATTTCGCAAAGAATCAAGCTACATCTGCTAAGAAAGACAAGTCAATAATTTCTTTTTCTTGTTTATTACAAAGGAAAAAAAGCTTTGGCTCGTCAATGATCAAAGCGTTCAAATCGGAAACTATCAATAATAGCGGTCCGGAGCAGGTGAGTGGTACGGACAGGTAATTTGTACGCCTCCCCCGCCCCGCCTCGCCACCTGCGCTGATCCCGCACCCCTTCACTAGGGATGCCCGATAACCGGCTCAAACAGGATCAACAAAACCGGCTGTTGCAAATATTACAAACTCAAAATTAAAGTTTCTGTGCATTCTCAAAAATGAAAACAGTACTAACGTTCCACGCTTAAGCGATTGCGATTATATATTTAATCCAATTAGAGTGCACGACTGGTTTATCAGAAGCAGACTTGTCGAAATGACATATGTTGTCAGGGTTTTTAAGCTGCCTCATTGCAACATTAGCCACGGATTGGTTCCCATAACGCTCGGACCAATTTCACCCAAAGTGGAAGATCTTTCCTCTGTGTTTTCCTCCTAGAATCATTATTGAAGCCAAAATATTTAAGTAATTAAAAACATACCCATGTACTTACTATGCAGAAATAAAAACCCGCTTTCGTTGTACCCATTATTGACGTAAAAATTAATCCAGTTCAAAGCGGCCGCATCCCTAGTTGAGTTGTCAACGTCAGAACCAGTGTATGAGTTTTTGTGGGTAGCCTTTGATGCCGCGGGATGGCCTACGATTGTTCCACATTGTCGTTTCCGTGTGCCCGTGGACAGCAACATTATCTTATCATTTGCTTTCGTTACGACAGAAATAAGTTCGTTTAGGCTCCTTAACATTGTCCTGGTCGGCCCAAATTATATCAGATTGCAATTTTATTCGGTTTAGTTTTAAGGTTTTAAGCTTACTGCCGACTCAGGGTTGACATTCTTGAGGAGTTCGGATTAGGACAGAGGATAATGAGGAAGCACTTGTAGATATCATTCCGACTTTCCCTTTTTTTCTGTCTTATTCATGTTCTGCTAGCTTCAATATGGAACCCTCAAACACAGCCCACTGAGTTTCTCGCCGGATCTTCTCAGTGGGGCGTAGCGTCGTAGGGTTCGTGCTAGCGACGTCATCAGGTTTGAGCCCCGTGAGCTCACTTACTAGTTAAGGCGACGCTGATATAGCCTCTCAAAGCTATCAGCTTAGGTAAGACAAAAAAAAAAAAAAAATAAAAAAAAAAAAACAATATGTATCCATGGTTCATGTTCGTTGAGATTTGACCCAGTCTGCTGAAACACCGTGTGACACAATATATTCCACGTTCTATGCGACAACAGAAGTGCAGACAGGTGACAAAAAAATCCCTCCTCTGTGTTACCTGAGCTTTTCGATCTATCTTTCTTCTAATTCTTCTTCTAAAACTGGTGGTAGGACCTCTTGTGAGTCCGCGCAGGTAGATACCACCACCCCGCCTATTTCTGCCGTGAAGCAGTAATGCGTTTCGGCTTGAAGGGTGGGGCAGCCGTTGGTGGTGGTGGCATACTGAGACCTTAGAACTTATATATTAAGGTGGGTAGCGCATTTACGTTGTAGATTTCTATGGGTTCCAGTAAACACTTAACACCAGATGTGCTATGAGATCGCCTACCCAATTAAGCAATAAAAATAAATAAAAATAATTAAGCTTGTAAGAAGCCTTGTCATTAAAGTGATAAATGGATTCGTTTGGTATCGACGATTACAATAATTTTAGGGAATCTGATTACACTGTTATACCCTTGCTTCATTTGTAATGCCGGTAGATTACTAAACATCGCCGACAGTGACATTGACAATGCTATTTAATGATCAATCGGCTTCGAACCATTAGCATTCGTTAACACCGTACACGTGACGAGAGATACTACTCCCACTGAACCGCGCGTGCAAGTCCCAAATCAAGTGTCGTGAAGTCGCCGTGGCCTAAAGGATAAGACGTCCGGTGCATTCGTATGTAGCGATGCACCGGTGTTCGAATCCCGCAGGCGGGTACCAATTTTTCAATTGAAATACGTACTTAAAAAATGTTCCCGATTGACTTCCACGGGGAAGGAATAAAATCGTGTAATAAAAATCAAACCCGCAAAATTATGAAGAATCCTAGCTTAGAACCAAATGACCGTCTGTGACTTGTACTACTTTACTACATTTTATTACAATTTATTAAAAAACCATCGTCATTATATTATTATTATTTTTTTATTGCCCTTGTAGGCAGACGAGCATACGGCCCATCTGATGGTGAGTGGTTACCGTCGCCCATGGACTTCAGCAATGCCAGGGGCAGAGCCAAGCCGCTGCCTACCGCTTAATACTCTCCACAAGCCTCGTTTGAAGAAGGACATGTCATAGCGCTCGGGAAACACCGTGGAGGGGAGCTCATTCCATAGCCGGATGGTACGTGGCAAAAAAGACCTCTGGAAACGCACTGTGGATGACCGCAGTGGCTCTAGGTAGTATGGATGAACTCTACTCCGGTGGCGGGCGGTGCGATGGTAAAAACGAGATGCCGGTATCATCTCGAACAATTCCTCAGAGCACTTATGTAGGAAAATGCTAAAAATTTACGTACCTATTTTTATATTTCTTCGGTTAAGATTTAAAAAATTTCAAACCACTTATTACTGTTTAATAATGTGTGACACCTAATAAATAAAGATGTTTGAAAAAAGAAAAAAAACGCGTGGGCTATAACAAACGTCAAAATAATGGCACTTCTACACGACAGTTTTGGCAAAGGTTTCGTTTACCAACAGCCCGCAGGCACAGATACAATAATTTAGCGGAGCGGCCGCACGCGCGTCTAACGAAACGTGCTGCGGGCTGAATTTAAATCCATAGCGCGCGACCCTGCCAAATTGTCCCTATAATAATAATTCAACTAAACACAGGCCTTACTGACGGCGCGGTGAACGCCGCTAGCTATTCCATACTAGATTCTGTTTAGCGAAAGCGTTCATCCCGAATTTATCTATATATTAATAAGTGAAGCAAAAACCTTGTATCCCTTTTTACGAAAATTGCGCGGTCTGAGGAGTATGAAATTTTCCACACATAAAGAGAATATAGAGAAGAAGTGCACAATGGTATTATTTTTTTTAAATTATGCATTTAAATTACATTAAATCAATAAAGAAAACATTACACACACTACATACCATGTATTTGACGCACACACGCATTCATACTATTTATTGTCAAACTTTTGTTCTTGACGTCTGCTGTCAAATTGCGATAGATTAAATATTGTTTGTCTTTATTAATATCTTTGTTTATTGTAGTCTTGGCGAAATTTGTGATTATAGAAGTATAATAGTCTTTGAAAATTGAATCTTAATAGTGTATAATAGTAATCTTAACAAACTTATAATTTCAATTAATTAAAGTCGAATTTCGACTACCGGGGCGACCACTAGTTATTATTAATACGTCAAGCAAAAACTTTGTACCCCTTTTTACAAAAATTGCGCGGACGGAGTAGTATGAAATTTCTCACACTTATCTATACTAATATTATTATATATATATATATATAATTATAAAGAGGAATAATTATAAAGAGGAAAGATTTGTTTGTTTGTTTGTGTTGAATAGGCTCCGAAACTACTGAACTGATTTGAAAAATTATTTCACTGTTTGGAAGCTACACAATTCCCGAGTAACATAGGCTATAAGCTATTTTGAAAAAAAAAAAAAATTGGGATCCTTACTAACACACCAATAATGTAACCCAAGGTGTAAAAAATTACCTAAAATATTCTTTACATCGCGTGCCCGGCGAAAACTATTGATAATAGAATAAAATAATGTACTACGACTTTGTAGAACACATTATTATTTACAAAAAGTGTCGCGACAGTATACATCTGACTATTATAGTTATGCCGCAATAAGTGTTATTTTATTTAAAAAAAATAAAACAACGTCAAATATAGTTGAAATTTTTGTTAAAAACCCGAGCGGAACCGGAGTGGGCCGCTAGTAGAGAATATAGTGGAATGTAGAAGGAGTGCAAAATGCTAAAAAAAATTTTAAATAATGCGTTATAAATGATACTTTAAATCAATAAAGAAAACATTACACACACTACCATGTATTTGGCACAGCACATACATAAAAATATACTCTTTGCTTACTGACAATTGGGAAACTTTTTTTATTGTTTAAAGTCTGTGGTCGAATTGAAAATAGATTAATATTGTTTGTCTTTTAATATTATTGATCTATAGTACAGTTTTGGCGATAACTGTGATTATATTATCGAAATATAATAGTGTTTGACAATAGAACCATAATAATGCTTAAACTTATAATTTCAATTGATTATAGTCGAATCTCGATTACTGCGTGGCCACTAGTTTACAAAAGCTGCCTAATGTCGTTTACTTAGGGAAAATGTGGTCTACACGAGCTTACTATACGCAAAGAGTACTGATTCATAGAGCCATTTACGAGTCTAAAAAATCCGCAATAAACATTTTCAGGACATATCGTTTCTATTAAAGCTCACGAGAAATATTAATAGCAATTGCTTTGATTAGAAGTTTGGAGGAGCGGTGAGCGTTGGATGTTTGTTATAGATCGGCGGGCGTGCATTCACGTTATAAATCTTTAGTGATAACATTAACCCTTTTAGTGCTGAGCTTATTTTCATATGAGTCGACTATTATCAAAGCCGGCAATGTGACTTTGGAAAATTATTGGTAAATCAGAAAAACGAATTATTGACTTTGTATCCCATTGGCAGTCACAAAACTCTTCTGAACGACATCTTAGATAAATAACAGGTTAAGTATTAAACCTTTATTTAATGCAGGTTTTGAACCGTATTGTTTGAAGGAGACGATTATATTCAAATCAATCTGTATTGACATATCAATAACATTTTTTTGTCCAAATGAACAGATTGCCACCTTTGATAATAGACGACTCATATAATAATATAATACAGAGATTGCTAAAGGATTTTTGAAATAAAATACCTTGTATATAAATTTTAACTTAAAAAAAGTCAATGTTAAATTCACAGCAAAATAATTTGAAATTGTTATAAATGTTGTTAACTTACTTATTATTAACTCATGGTAGGCAGCGGCTTGGCTCTGTCTGTGGTATTGCTAAAGTCTATGGGCGAGGGTAACCACTCACCATCAGGTGGGCCGTATACTCGTCTGTCTACAAGGGCAATATTTTTTTATTTTTTCATTAAAAATGCTAGAATATATGCGCGCAGTCCTTACAGGTCGATGCCTAATACATTTAATCAAACTGCACAATTGTCGGTATTCCGACGCTTCGCACTTTATGCGCATTAAGACAGAGTCGATCTATCGACGGTTCACGCTCAGAAAGTTAATGCGTGTAAGTTCGAGGAAATTTAAATAAATGAACTTTGTTGTAAACTATAAAAAAATATGTTTTTATCCATTAATGTTCTAATGTTTCTACATTAATTTTATTGTTATAGTATATTTACAAGCCACCCGCTCCGGCTCCGCTCGGGTCTCTAACAAAAATTTCAGAGATATTTGACGTTGTTTTATTTTTTTAAATAAAAGAATACTTATTGTGGCATAACTATATATGCTATCGCGACACTTTTTGTAAATAATAATGTGTTCTACAAAGCCGTAGTACATTATTTTATTGTAACATCGATAGTTTTTGCAGGCCACGCGATGTAAAGAATATTTTAGGTAATTTTTTACACCTTGGGTTACATTATTGGAGTTTTAGTAAGGATCCCAATTTTTTTTTCAAAATAGCTTATAGCCTATGTCACTCGGGAATAATGTAGCTTACAAACAGTGAAAAAATTTTTCAAATCGGTTCAGTAGTTTCAGAGCCTATTCAATACAAACAAACAAACAAATCTTTCCTCTTTATAATATTATATAGTATAGATTTATACTTCACGAAGTTCGTAGATCTATATAAATGCTTCTAATTATGATTATAGACATTTTAAACAGTAGGTACCTACCCTGCTCATAAAACGCATTTCTGAAATCGATACGTGAGTTAGGCACGTACACACTTCACATACCTAAACGTAAAATTGTAATTAATTGTTTGAAATCTAGGTACCTATATAATTACTTGTTGTAGTTTAGATTCGTTGTTGTTTATTGCAAATTCCGCAAAAATCCAAATACGGGTCTACATAAGAGTAATAATAAAAACAATTTGAAAGCAAACCGCTTCTAATCTATTTTACTCGTAATCCTCCTCCTCCGTGCGTCGTATTCCTCAGTGCTGAGGGTCGTGACCTTTACGGAGTATTTTTCTCAGGACTATGTTCCTCCATTCACTCCTGTCCTCCGCGCGGTGGATAGCGACATTGATGCTGGATTCCAAAGTCGTCTTAATCTGATGGGACCAGCGCATGGGACTACGCCCCCTAGGCCTCTTTCCTTCCACTTTGCCGGTGATGAGAATTCTTTCGAGATTGTCACCCTTTTTCCTCGCAACGTGGCCGAAAAACTCTTAAATCCTACGTAGGCAAATGGTGGAGAGTCTTGAGGAGACGCCTAGTTTTTCCAGGATTGATGTGTTTGTCCGATGCGCCGTCCAGGGAATTGTAATACGTGCAGTAAAAAAAGCACTCAACAAAACAAATACTAGTGACAACAAAATTGAAACGTTCTCTTTTGATCTTGATTTTTATACGAAAAGTAATTGTGTATTTGTATGTAAAGTAAGAAGTGTTAATTAATAAGTTAGATTAATAACGCGCGACGCACGCCGCACTTGTAACCATTAGCCGACAGAAGTTTGACAGTTAATTGCTCCAATTTAACAATCAGGAGTTTGCATTCCATGTACCTACCTACTTCTTGGGAATATCTGATGTTTTGTTTGGTTTCTAAAGTCCTTTAGTTGTCGAGAAACGTTTGTAATGCGAGTAAGAGTGTGTTTTAAACAGGGTGTAAGGGAACACAGCCCACTGAGTTTCTCACCGGACCTTCTCAGCGGGTCGCGGTTCCTATCATGTGGTAGATTCTGCGAAGCGCTGCCTTTTCTAGGGCTAGTATTAGCAAATTTTCTCAGGTTGAGCCCCGTGAGCTCACCGTACCCGTCCGCGCGTAGCTGATATAGCCTTAGGCTACCAGCGAATAGGTAGGGATAAAGAAATTTAAAATTATCATGACATTACTGTAGGATTGATAAGAACGAAACGTATGGAAAGAGTGTAGAATGGAGCGTTTAGATGTGAGTGAGAGAAAATGTTAAGAAAGGGAAATGAGAATGACAGAGAAAAAGATCGAATGAGCAAAGCGTAAAAAAATAGATAATTTTTAATTATTTTATTAGAGCGAAGATTTGAGTAGAGAAAAATAAAAGTACAACGCGGAATCCTCTTATTTTAGTTGTACCAGCACATAACGATCAGCTACAAGTGGTAACATTATTAGGTATTTCGTGTTCAGCCCGAAGTGAAAAATTGTACTCTTTTTTATTTATTTTCTATTTAGAACATAGAGTTGTTGTTCAATCTCTGTTCTATAAAGTAGCGGTTTGTATGGCGGGAGCGAGCAATGTCGCGACCATCTTGTTTGGGGCTGATCAGGAGTCAGGAGTGTTGTATCGACAGCGGGATGTTGTCCGTTATTTATCGCGCCGGTTGCATGCACAGCCCTAATGCCTCCTCCCATAAGCGAGCGTTGCTCTGCGGTGCAAGTTACAAGCTCTTTGTGAATTGCATCGCTTTACTAATGATAGGGGATATTGGGAGCTCAAATTTATTTATTACTAGCGACCCGCCCTCGCTTCGCTTCGGAAACATTAAAACACACATGAAACCAAAAAAATAAAAATTAAAATTAAAATTAAAAAAGTAGCCTATGTTCATCAGGGACAATGTCGGCTTCTAATGGAAAAAGAATTTTTCAAATCGGTCCAGTAGTTTCGGAGCCTATTCGAAACAAACAAACAAACAAACAAATCTTTCCTCTTTCTAATATTAGTATAGATTCCCCGTGTAGGCAGACGAGCACACGGTCCTTTTATTTTATTTTTATTGCTTAGATGGGTGGACGAGCTCACAGTCCACCTGGTGCTAAGTGGTTACTGGAGCCCATAGACATCTACAATGTAAATGCCGTCACCCAACTTGAGACATGAGTTGTAAGGTCCCACTTCCGCCCTTCAAAGTCGGCCTTCAAACCGAAACGCAATACTGCTTCACGGGAGAAATAGGCAGCGTAGTGGTGGATACCTACCCATGCGGACTCATAAGACGTCCTACCGCCAGTATATATTCATCTCTCTTCTACACTCTAAATCAAATTGGAGCTTAGCGTTTCCGAGAAAAGGAAAACTAGGCTTTCGTTAGCCCACCGCTAAGAGGAGAGCACGAATGGGAGTATCAAGCCTCGCTTGGCATTTGAAGTGTTAAAAACAAATCAAAATGCCAACAGCTCATGAATCGGACCATCCCACGATAAATTTATTGAGCTCGATCCACGCAAATCCTGAAAGTCGTATTGTCTTTACGTACCAATAGTGCCGATGGCTTTATTCAGAAGCTCCCCTAGACGCTTTGTGCTTTGTATTCAACTTTTTGCGGCTCGTAATTAATAATAAGTTGAGAATTCAGTTTGAATGCTCATTGAAAGCATCGAGGTATTGGGTTATTGGGTTTTAAAAGTAATTAATAAGGTGGCCAGGTTACACAACTTTAAGTTTGGGTACGTGTTGTCTAGTATAGAAGCATCCCATCTCTTCCCGTGGGTGTAGTAATGGGACTCAGTAGGGAGAGGGAATGAGTAGCAGCGTTTCCTGATGATATTGCGACCTGCATTTACTGGTATTACGCGGCATATTATGAGCCTGCAAAACTTGATATCACAATCCAGACTATTTTTACTCCCAAACAGTGATGAGTTTTGACTTGGAGAATAGGATCAACCTCATATGTCACGGTGGGCGGCTGTACTCACACTGTGATGTCTATGAGCTCTGCTCTGCACCAACTGAATCACCAGTCACCTAGAAGCGTTTAAAAGACAAATTCTTGTAAATAAGAACTATTCAACAATTGTTATTTTATATTAAACTAGCCATACTCGTCCGCTTCGCTGGGTATTTAAAATTAACATTATTATTTATTGTCATTATTATTAAGGAGTCTATCACTCATATAAATATTAGCCTATCCATTAAGTACATATATTTTCTACATGGATACTAGGTTTCAAGTCAATCAGATGCATGGTTCAGTAGTTATAACGGAACATCCGTAAAAACCACTGTAGATTTATATATTATATTAGTATAGATATAGATTATTAATTGTATTTGTCCCTTTCGATCGTAAAACATGTATTCGGGGATGATTGATGATATTAGATTTGAGATGATGGCTTCTTGAATCCAGATAGACACCACCCATGTTTTGGTGTATAGGCAGGTTCCTGTGAAACTTTTAATGACGCATGAGCCCTCCTCAGTAGACAAGATGAACCTTAACTAATGGTAGACTTTTGATCGCCATTGTTGACAGGTTCTACGAGACATCGCAAACAAACGGCGCACATCCCGAAGACTTCCCTCCTCATGCAAAAAGACCTCCCCCCTCCAGCTTATTCACGACCTCCCCCTTTTTATACCCTCTACCCAGCAACGCGAGCTTGTTCGAATACGGCCACTACCAAGGGTTTCATGCCGGAAACAACGATCCTGGATTTGAAAGAAGAGATGGTAAGTTTAAATGGAATTCAATGCGATAACTTGCAACTTAATGGGTGCTAAAATTTCAAGAATACATCTCTGGAGACAAGTTACACTAATACCTGTTTGCAAGAGAGCATTAATATAAGTTTGAAGTCGTCGTGGCCTAAAGGATAAGACGTCCGGTGCATTCGTATCTAGCGATGCAATACGTACTTAACAAATGTTCATGATTGACTTCCACGGTGAAGGAATAACATCGTGTAATAAAAATCAAACCCGCATAATTATAATTTGTGTAATTATTGGTGGTAGGGCCTCTTGTGAGTCCGCATGGCTAGGTAGAACCACCCCACTTATTTCTGCCGTGAAGCAGTAATGCGTTTCGGTTTGAAGGGCGGGGCAGCCGTTGTAACTGTACTGAGACCTTAGAACTTGTATCTCAAGGTGCGTGGCGCATTTACGTTGTAAATGTCTATGGGCTCCAGTAACCACTTAAAACCGGGTGGGCTGTGAGCTCGTCCATCCATCTAAACAATAAATAAATAAATAAAGTAGTACCGACTAGCTTTTACCCGCGAATGCGCTCTTGTCAATACAGAAAAAAAGCCCTCACGGAATAGTACCTTTTCTGAAGCAAACTCTGGTGCTCTATGTATTTTTCTGTAACCTTAATTACGCTTATGCATTTTCATGATGATCGGTGGAGTTTCTTTCTTTAGGATATTGCTGTGGATTTTGAAATTTGAGTTCTATTTTTTAATACGATTTTATTAGCTTCAGACGTATGTATGTGTTTTGTAACGGAATCTTTGAACATGATTTTGACTCCCTTCAAAACGTCGGATTCACTCGAAATTTGATATACTTATTAAGAATCGATGACAATTCAATATTTAAAAAATAATAAAAATAGAAAAATTTGAAAAATTTGAAATTCAACTAAAACATAAATAAAAAATTAAATAGTACATTTTTATGAACAGATATGAGTAATCCTGAAAAGCACTATTTTTAATTAAAATTTATTTTCTATTTTTTAGTTGGATTTTTTATAAAAGTGTATTCTGTTAGTTTTTTTAAACTGTTATTCCTGTTTTCATTCATTCATTCATTCATATTTATATTCTATCAGGTGGTATTTCGGTTCGAGATGTCTCCTCAATGAACGCGCCGTTCGAGCCGCGAGGTTCCAGTTCCTCGTCAGTCGGCTTGCTCAAGACCGACGACGAGTGGAGGAACATCAACACCATGCTTAACTGCATCCTCAGCATGGTAGAGAAGACCAAACGGGCTTTGGCTATATTACAGCAAAGAGGTAAGTTTTGCCGCGATACTTTTTTTATGATTGAAGCTTTACTAGTGGCCCAGGCCTTTCCACTTTCACAGGTGGGCGAGCAAAGGTTCATCCAGGAGGGGTGGGTTTTATTAACAGCTGCTCGAGCGCCTACAAAGTAGACCTAACAACTCAAGAGCAATTCCTTCGCGAATGAATCTACTACCGGATCAGAATCGTTACCCGACTACTGATTACAAAAATTTCTAGACCAGTTGCAAACATTCGATGTGCATGCAAAAATTTCGCATCAGGAATTTCAAATCGGATATTTTTGTCATGGTTCCGACTATGAAACTTGTACGTATGTGATCGCTTGTTCGAAAAAACTGCTTAGGAAGACTAAGTCTGAAAAGAACAACAAGACTTCTTTCCTAGACCTACAACAAGAACTACTTCCATTTGACTCCATACAGAAACGGGCTGTTCGGATGGTCGATAGTCCCGCTCTCGCGGATCGCTTGGTACCTCTGGGTCTACGGAGGTACCTATACCTATAGAGAGTTTTATACCTTATATTTTTTTATAGTTTTATACTTTATTTTATATATATTTTATAGTATGTTCCATGAATGCTCTGAGGAATTATTCGAGATGGTCCCCTCTTCTCTTTTTTATCATCGCACCTCCCGCCATCGGAGCAGAGTTCATTCATATAATCTGGAACCGCTGCGTTCATCGACAGTACGTTTCCAAAGATCTTTTTTGCCACGTACCATCCGGCTTTGGAATGAACTCCCCTCCACGATGTTTTCCGAGCGCTATGACATGTCCTTCTTCAAATGAGGCTTGCGGGGGGTACTTAATGGTAGGCAGCAGCTTGGCCCTGCCCCTGGTATTGCTGACGTCCGTGAGCGACGGTGACCACTTTCCATCAGATGTGCCGTATGCTTTTCTGCCTGCAAAGGCAATAAAAAAAAAGACCGCTATGCGAGTTGACTAGGTGGCAGCGAACCTTGATCCCGCAATACCTTTCAGGAGTGGAGCCGCCAGAAAATAATGATATCAAGAGAACTGCAAACGAGATCATGACGGCGGCCGTCCGGCAGACTGAAGAGCGAGTGGCCGAGGTTCGGAGACGGGCTGAAGATGCTGTCAATCAGGTACGTCATCAAACCATCGTTATTACCACTTTTAGTAACAGTATGTAGATATCTCACTCGAAAACTAAAGACTAGCCCACAGAGCTGTACGTAGCTGTGATAATGTTAAAAACCTGTTTTTTTTTTTTTTTGCTTAGATGGGTGGACTATCTCACAGCCCACCTGGTGTTAAGTGATTACCGGAGCTCATAGACATCTAAAACGTAAATGCGTCACCCACCTTGAGATAAGTACTAAGGTCTCAGTATAGTTACAACTACTGCCCCACCCTTCAAACCGAAACGCATTACTGCTTCACGGCAGAAATAGGCAGGATGGCGGTACCTACTCGTGCGGACTCACAAGACGTCCTACCACCAATAAAAAATGAAAGGTCACATGATGGGGAGCTCTGGGCCCCAAGCCCTAACCTGTGTATTGCACACTGTCCAGGTAAAACGGCAGGCCCTGATAGAGCTGCAGAGAGCCGTGGGTGCGGCGGAGAGCAAGGCGCTCGAGCTGGTGGCGCCGGCCGCCCCTCCCGCCGCGCCCGCCGTCCCGCCCGCGCATCCCGCACACCCCGCACCGCCGCTCAGCCCCACTCCGGCGCCACACCATACGGTGAGGATATCAGTACACTACCGGCATCACAATTCCCGTGACATACAGTATAGGTTCTGCTCGTACAGACATGCATGTCGCCGAACAGGATCGGAGATTATTAGGACTGTTGGAAAGGATGATCCCGTTCTCATGCGTCGTTTAGAACCCCTGGCTCTGCGGAAGAACTTCGGTTTTCTCCTGTGTTCTGTACCGTATGTTCCACGGGTAGTGCTCCGAGAAATTGTTCGAATTGATCTCTTCAACTCTTTCCCGGTCATCGTCCTCGTCGAACCCGTCGCTTGCGACGAAGGGCTCGGCGAGTAAAGATTCTGCTAAGCACTGCTCTTGCTAGGGTTCGTGTTAGCAACATCGTCAGGTTTCAGCCCCGTGAGCTCACCTACTAGTTAAGGTTACGCTGATATGGTCCGTGGCAGAAGCCACTGGAACACAGTTATTTTCCAGGGCGTTACCAGAGACCTTTGTGCCACGTACCATCCGGCTCTGGAATAAACTCCCCTCCAGGCCTTACTTGGTGTAAGAAAAAAGATGCAACGTCGATTATCGATTATTGTACATAGAATTTTAATTAGAAATTAGAAACTTAATAGATTGTTGATTATGAATTCAACAATGTCGTCTTTCTCAATACCTGCAAAATCTATTTAGGTAATCTAAGTATGGCTACGTTAATTGTTGCAACAAGGAGAAATTCCGTCATCAAGAATGACACCGCTCACGTATCGAGACCGTCAATTGATCGTGCAACACTAGAGCAGTCGGCCTCCTCATCCAGACTTCTGCTTCTACCCTTTTCAATAGAAAATTAGAACAGTCGCTGTTCCATAAAATCCTAATAAAATTATCGAAGCAAATTTCAATACCACGCAATCGTCTATCACCCTAAGACCTTATAACGTCCTCTTTTCAAATTGGTAATTCGTTCCAGTGCTGCTGGAACTGCGGCCGGAAGGCTCAAGAGACGTGCTCTGGATGTAACTCGGCGCGGTACTGCGGCTCCTTCTGTCAGCACAAGGACTGGGAGAACCATCACCAGGTAACGTGACGCGAGTGGAGATGTCTGTCACATCCTGGTTGGGGAATGTCGCAGTACCGGTTTCGTTATAACTGTCCTACTTAGGTACAATTAAAGCTTTCTCGGTCTAGTAGCTTAATAGCCCATCTTTATATCATCAAAGAACTAAGTTAACCCCTAGACATATCAGCACGAACCCGTTACCATTTCGTCAGTCAGCGGCCAAGATAAACTTTCTTATAATCCTTTACAATGGTAGCCGCTCGGTGGAAAATCTTCCATTTATGCTTTTCCCAAACCAAATGCTGGTTAAATATTGGAATCATCCCAATTTAAAAGTCAGTAGTAATTTCTGTCATGCCATATCAACTTTCCATTCGCAGGTGTGCAGCGGTCGTGACCAGAAGCCAACGGCTCTGATTCGAACCTCTCCCCCGACCACGCAACCCAGCCTCAAGCCGCGATCGACCACCCCGATAGCGGCCGCCGCCCAGCCCGACAGCCGCCTGTCCCTGAGCACGCTGGGCACGGCCGAGCGCCTGCTGACGGCGGAGCGCCCGCTGGCGACCGGCGCCGACCGCCTGGCGCTGGCGACTCTCTCAGCGGCCCAGAGTGCCGGCGGCGTCGGTACCAAGAAATGACGCACCAGCAAGGATGTCACCGCCAAATGTTCTAAAAGAATCAGAAGATGAACCTTGTAACCAACAAAACTTTGAAGTTTCTTTGAAACGTCGAGAATAATTAAAAAAATCTTAATAGTGTAAAGTATGTTTGGTTGATCACGATCACTAGCGTTTAGCGAAAATTGTTTAAGCTCTACAAAAGCACCACACAGCGGAAAGGTAATCTGCCTAGAAGCAATTAACATTAAAAAATTAAAGCATCTCCCTAGCCGGCGCCACTCAATCCGTATTTGACTACCCAAGTTTTGTAAACTGCATTTTTCAAAGTTTTCACACATGGCCCCTGTGCTCGAGCAATGAATGATATCACTCCACCACCTCGCCTCCGAAGCTCCATAAAGCTGTATGTTTTAATTTAGGATATAACCTCACACCAAGCAATCCGGCAGAGGTGTGCTCGCACAAAATCATTAACCATTTGCGTATGCCAAGCATAGGTAGCCAGGTCCGCGTTGTAATGACATTAATTCACTAATGTCAACTGTCAAATGATATCACTGATGTTCGCAATCAGCAACCTTGTGAGATGCAATAAGTTTTAATTTGTAAACTAATTTTAAAAGCTACTTCTGCTGATTCTTCTTCGACTGATGGTCGGCTTCCATGGGTTCCTACACAACGATACTACGGGTGCTTCTTAAACGAAAAATGACAGGCCATCTGTAACTGTCAATGTACCTACTATTGTTCAGTGTTTTTATTTCTATTGTTGATGTTCATAACAAATAATGCATTACGGGAGCTCACAGTTGGCAATCTGTTAGCACTCTTTTGACATTAATATTATCATTAGGTAAGTATGCTTGCATAAGGCATGTGACACAAGTCCAAAAAAAAACTTAAGTCAAATTAATTTAAAAATAAATTTTATTACTATAGCATAATGTATGATTTCCATACGATCTTCAGGCATAAATATAAAGGAGCATTAGAAAGTATTGATATAAAAAATGAAGCAAAATTTTTTTTCTGTAATTTTAAGCAAAAGGTTTAGGGATTTCTACCAAAGATATTTAGTTTTTAAAAAAATTCAAAGATTTATTTTTGTTTTAGTTTTATTCTGTTTTGTAAATAAAGCGTAGTGCCATAAGTTTATATTAGAATACCGACTGTCATTAAATATTGAAGTAAGTAATTACAAAAAGTATGTCAAATAATTGTTGAAATAATTGTAATTTTACTTATACTTTTATTTAGTTTTAACACAAAAAAATCAAATAAATTTGTATTAATATCATAAAATAATATATAATCATTAAATTATATTAAAACAACTTATACTGTGGCTGTAAAATCACTAGTCCCCTGGTCAGACTTTTTAAGTCATCCGTCACTTTTGTTAGTTCTTTAAATGTCAATTCCCATTTCACGAAAGATCAATCACAATTAATCACATCTTAAAATTCATTTTATGATTTTAAAACAAAGAAAACCGTGGGAATGATAGGGTAGAAGCTATCAAACATCACAGATACAATTTCTTTTTGTCTCTAAATTGTTTTAAATATTACCCTATCACCGTATCCTCCCTATTTAGAACTAGCTTCAATAGACCTATGACTTATTGATACTTTATTGAACTGGATATTTATTTGTCAAATGTGTAAATATCGATTTTCAAATGATTAAACTTTCGACTGGATGTGTCAAGTCGTTGAGTTTCTTTTAATCTTATGGTATTAATGTTTCGTTATAAAATACACATTACTTGTAAGAGACAATTGCACTAGTAATGTATAATTATAATAAATGTATTATTGGTGTTTATTTCTCAGCACTCACGGCCTCATGATTATGTCTACATGACCCGAGTACATTGTCGATGTGGTAGTGAGTCATAATTCTGTATTCACACAGGATGAGTGGTCATCGCACGTTTTCCGATATTCCGTGTTGAAAGAAAGATGGTAGGTAACTAAATGACAAAATCAGAATACTATCGTCATTGATTAACGCGTGCCATAGACTAATTAAAACGCTCTTTACTTTCATTTCACCGTTTCCAATCTAACGCTTTGATTACGAAAAGAAGAATCAAAATTATTGCATTCAATACTTTTTTTTTTCCAATAACCGGCATAGTGACGTCTGATTTATACAAACAGCCCGATAAATAATACATTTATTGTAAGAAACACCAAATACTGGTAATTGTAATTATTTCCTCAGCCGTAATGAAGTGCAATATTAACATTAAAAGATTTGTAAAAACATAAATTAAAAATATTCGAATTTAGTAATTTGTAAGAATGTTGTATGGCGCAACTAGCCGCCGCGCTCTTTGTCTGCAATTTACATTATCTATGAACGAATTTTAGGCGCCAAAACTTTATTTATTTTTTAATCAAATTTTATTTCTTGATTGATTGTTAATCATCGCTCATCTCTAGTCTATTGTTTTAACTATAATGAAAATCTTTTGCTACACTTTTCATCGATATAATTTTCAATCTACTTTAAGAGAGTAAAAATGTCTAGATTGTGTCGTTGCAAATAAAAACGTTTTGTGACAAGGGCGGTTAGTGTGCGTGCATTTGTAATGCGATTTCAACGTCAAATAAAAAGTTTTGTTTGAAAATGTCGTTTTCTTTCACGTTTTAAAATTCACCTAACGTAAAACAAATAAAATCTCAAAATTAAAACAAAAACTATATGTACGGTTTAAAAAAATATGATCTCCATATTTACCTCGGTGTATGTACCTAACTATTTCTAGCTCAAACCGTATTTGTTTCTTTCAATCGTGTGTGAACTTTGATGTTGTCTGTCAATGTGGGAATGAGTTAATCGCTCCGGGCATTTCAATATTGTAATAATTGTTATGTTATAATTACTTATGGTAAAATGAATATTTAAAATAATCTAATATTAAAAAAAAAAATACTTAAAAAAAAAAAAAAAGACATGCCCGCTGAGTTTCTTGCCAATTCTTCTCAGGACGGAGGCTAATTCTTGTGAATTGGCGGTAGTTCTTTTGACGTTCAACAAGTATGTACTTTCATTTATCTTGAATAAAACTTTTTTGATTTGATTTGAATGCAGAACACAAAGTGACGAAAAATGTTATTGATGAATATTGAATTGAAATATGATCTGTGTACTTAGTGCGAGTTTTTTAACGTTCTCGATAGCGTAAAAGTCAACACAAAGTATGCAGTTGGAACAGCGCCCCTAGCGGCAATCGTAGATAAACTTTCCAACTGATCTAGGTCATACTTGATATACCCAGGGCCCTGAAAGTGCGATACTTAACACAAATATTTTTTGTATGGGAACTAGCGACTTCTTGTAGCGAATGCCCCTAAACTTATATTTTAAACACAGGAAAAAAAATCATACAAGTCTTTATTTGTTATAGACAAATTAATTAAATTTTATCAATTTTTGGTTTCTGAAAATTTACAAAATCCGTCATTAAAAATAAAATATAGGATAGGTGATATGTTACCGCTATCTACAGGAGCAATGAGAAACTAATCGAAGCGATGCCATCTAGTGGCCGACTCCCGTAAACATTTTTGTTGAGTGCTCTAGTTGCTTATTTATAACAAATTTATGTGTATTTTCTATGATATACCTACCTCTATGAATGGCTGGACAGATTAATGTAACCGCTATAGAATCCGCCTTCAAACTACACATATTATATACTTTTATAAGTAGCCTTCACGTTAGCGGGAGATAGGAACATCTTCTTAGTTTAAGTTTTAGTCATTTTATACAGGGTGTGCCGCAAAGAGTACATGATGCCGAAAACTGTAGTGTGTGTAGTGTTCTATTAGAATAGTTGATTCTAAAAAAAAAACAACAATATTGTTCCCAAGTAAATAGTTTCGGAATAATGAGTTCTTTAACAAAACGAACAAACTGTTCTCCTGTCAACCCTTGAATTATATTTTACGCAAAGTACCGAAATATTATTCTTGGTTAAAAATAAGGCCAAATTGTTATGCGGCCCTATTTTTTTGGCCGCAGTCTCTCAAGGCTCCGCTCTTTTTCCGCTACTTTACTTCCTATATATTAACGATAACGCTGATGATATCGTTCTCTTCGCTGAAACAAACGAAAAACTCGAAAAAATGATAAATATTTTAAGCGAGGAAAGCGAAAAAGTCGGTCTCAAAATGAACCAAGACAAAACCAAAGTAATGACAAACAGTAGTACTGATAGAATGAGCTTGTATGGCAAACCGTTAGAGTACGTAAACAGCTATATATATCTCGGAAAATTAATTTCATTTAAAGACAACAACGATGAAGAAGAAGTCGAACGCCGAATCAATATAACTTGGAGAAAATTCTGGAGCTTGAAGGAAATTCTAAAAGGGTCCTTCCCTCTTCACCTGAAAAAGACTGTGATGGATACCTGTATTCTTCCGACTCTCTTATATGGGTGCCAAACATGGACTTACAACACAAAAATAAAAACAAAATTAGCGACCTGTCAGAAAGCGATGGAAAGAAGTATATTGAATATAAGAAAAATACAAAGGATAAGAAGCGAATACATTAGAGAAAAAACAAAGCTGATAGATGCTCTCAGGTACGCTCTGACACAAAAGTGGCGCTGGGCAGGACATCTTGCGAGATATACGGATAAAAGATGGACATTAGAAATTACAACATGGGAAGGACCAGCGGGCAAAAGAAGAAGAGGACGACCAAGAAGCAGATGGATCGACGAAATAATAGCAGCAACTGGAAAATAATGGAGAAACAAAGCCAAGGATAGGGAAGAGTGGAGCAAGCTGGACGAGGCCTATACCCGAATGGGGTTCCAAGCACAAGTTTATATTTAATTTTGTAATTTTTATTTGATAAGGTGTTTTTTTTCTTTTTTTCTTTTTTTCTATTTGTGTTTTGGAAATAAAATGGGCTTATTATTATTATTATTATTATTATTATATTAACGACATACCCCGGTCACTGGCGACCCAGCTAACTCTTTTCCAGAAGTGGCGCATCGATATCAACCCCACGAAAAGATTGAAGTACTCCTCAAAAGGGGTCGCCCTGCCGACACTGCTGCTAGTATCTCGTTACGAATTAGGAGCGGTAACTCCATTCCCGCCATCAAAATTTTTGGTCAGTCCATGCCGTGGGCTTCGAAGACCAAGTACCTAGGCATCACCCTCGACAGAGGGATGATATTCGGTCCCCACATTAAGTCAATACACGACCGAGCCGGGTTCCGAGAAGTTATGTTCAGCGGTTTTGTTTTATTTTCCCACATTTGTGCACTTTCACAGATACGAAACAGTTAATAAACCACCATTATTACACATTTAAACCTGAAGAACATTAAAAAGACAAAATAAAACAAATCACACAACTTCAGGTTGGCAGCGGTAGGCAGCGGCTTGGTTCTGCCCCTGGCATTGTTGAAGTCCATGGGCGACGGTAACCATCATCAGGTGGGCCGTATGGTCGTCTGCCTACAAGGGCAATAAAAAATAAATAAATATAACTTCTCTCCTCGCGTTCCCGCCAAAATGTCCGGTATTAATATCATGATGTATTTTGTTTCTAAAATGAGAGTATTGGTAATTTAATATGATTTTACCTATGAAAGTTTACTTGCTCAATAATTCTACGACATCTAGCATGTTCCACGGGAGATTTAATATAAATTTAACAAAACCTCGAACATTGATCGGTGGCGGAGTTGCCACGGGAGTGTCTCGCCGACACTCGAGTGCTTGTGACCGCGCCAGTGCTACTGACAGCGCTGCGTACACCACAAACAGCTGACGAGAACGGGACATTCCATTTTGTTAATATGCTTTTATTAACATGAGACGTATACAGTATGTTAGTATGTAACGGAATCTTTGAACATGATTTTGACCCCCTTCAAAACGTCGGATTAACTCGAAATTTGGTATATTTATTAAGGACCGATGACAATTCAATATTAAACAAATATATATTGAAAAAATTGAAATTAAACTAAAAAATTAAAATTAAATAATAGTTTAAAAAAACTAAAAAAATACGCTTTTATAGAAAATCCAACTAGAAAATAGAAAATTTATTTTAATAAATTTGAATTAAAAATAGTGTAAGAAAAAATTATTCTATTGTAAAAAAGCATGGGGTGCTTTTCAGGATATTATCAAAATAACCCTTCTACAATATCTGTTCATACAATATTTATAACTACTGATACCATGCACCCCCCGCTTTTTTTACAATAAAATCATTTTTTCTTACACTATTTTTAATTCTGCCACCGGAGTGGAGTTCCTTTATACCTACTATTTAGAAAGAGTGGAACTTCGAAATGATCCCTTCATGTATTTTTACCATCGCACCTCTCCCCACCGGAAAATAATTAATGCCCAGTTTCCAGAGATCTTTTTCGCTACGTAGAAAGAGAGAGAGAAGACATTGCACACCAAAACACAATTAACATTAGAAAGCAGTCAACAAGCAGATACAATTGTACAATAGGCGATTTTTTCGCTAAAAGCCAGACAACCGTTTAATTTCCAAAAAATCAGAAAAAGGTGTAGGTACTATTAACAATACATTATTAAAGAAATACATACATACAATAAATCGATATATACCGTTAAATATAATATGAAATCACTATATGATTTATATTCCAGTTTATTGTTACGCCGGTAAGAGTAACGCCATCTATCGCCGAATAGCCGAACGAATATCGAAGTATCTAGTAGCACCTAGAACTCTCCGAGAAGTACAACGTTATCTGTTGTCGGATAGAAGCAGCAGTGAGAAGTGCTCCAACTTTAAATTGCTTTAAACAGAAAGAGTTTAGAAGTCGTCGTGGCCTAACGGATAAGACGTCCGATGTATTCGTGTTGAGCGATGCACCGGGTGTTCGAATCTCAGGCAGGTGCAAATTGTTCTAATGAAATACGTACTCAAAAAATGTTCACGATTGACTTCCACGGTGAAGAAATAACATCGTGTTATAAAAACCAAACCCGAAAAATTATAATTTGTAATTGCATAATTACTAGACGTTGGGTAGGTACCATCGCCCTGCCTATTTCTGCCGTGTAGCAGTAATGCGTTTCAGTTTGAAGGGCGGGATAGCAGTTGTAACTATAGTTATACTGAGACCTTAAAACTCATATCTCTAGGTGGGTGGCCGCATTTACGTTGTAGATGTCTATGGGCTCCAGTAACCACTTAATACCAGGTGGGCTGTGAGCCCGTCCACACATCTAAGCATTTTTTTTTTAAATTGATAATATTACAATTATTTTAATTCTAGAGCATCTAATGACTAAAATCATGGACAACGTGCCTTTTGAAATCAATTTCGATCGTGTCATAGACTAAAGACACTCAGAGCTGTCACACGCGGCCCGTCACTTACCACCGGACGGCTTAATTGCACGTCCACCGTTCGTGCGACTTAATGGGAATCTCAACTATTTATCCAGTCCTAAACTTCAATCAAAATAAAGGAAATTGATGTGAGGAAATGACGTTCACGGTGAAGGAATAACATCGTGTAATAAAAATAAAATCCGCAAAATTATAATTTGCGTAATTACTGGTGGTAGGACCTCTTGTGAGTCCGCGCGGGTTGGTACCATCAACCTGCTTATTTCTGCCGTGAAGCAGTAATGCGTTTCGGTTTGAAGGGTGGGGCAGCCGTTGTACCTATACTTGAGACCTTAGAACTTATATCTCAAGGTGGGTGGCGCATTTACGTTGTAGATGTCTATGGGCTCCATTAACCACTTAACACCAGGTGGACTGTGAGCTCGTCCACCCATCTGTGCAATAAAAAAAAGAGAAATTTTAAATTTAACTGGGTCTTGCATTTTACACTTCGCCATGACGTCTTTTAGATTGTTATATTAATTAGCCTTTAGCTAAATAGCTTAACGGAATTAATAACTGTATTTGTCAAATTAGGCCCAGAGTCACACGCTTTTATTTCGTCATCAAAGTTTTTAAAGCATCAAACGCTTTTGAAGCTTATTAAATAAAAGCACGCTTTACACAGCCGAACTGAATATTGAAGCTAAATCGTCTCCAATCCATTTCAAAAGCAGAAGCAATACAGTTCAGATCATTGAGCCAAAACCATAAAATTATCGCATACTGGATACGTGTGCAAATTGTGAATTTGATCAAACATTTTGCAATGAGTGAATATTACATTGAAAGATCTTGTTACATAGTTAAATATAACTAGTCAGGTCATAAGTATTGTCACATAGTAAAAACTTTTCTTTTAGAATGCTGGCCACAAAAAAGCTAATTGAATTCGAATTTCGAATTGTTCATGAAAATAAAAATGTATACTTTTAGAATTTTACTCATTTTTAAATATGGAGTGGACGCTTAAAGAAGACCGTGTTGCAGTTATTGCGTTGCATCGTTGCGGTTACGCGCCAATTCAAATTTTTTACATACTGAAAATTTGTAATATAACCAAAAGATTCGTTTATCGTACCATCAAACGATACAATGAAGACTCTAGTGTAGATGACAGGTCAAGAAGTGGTCGCCCTCGGTCTGTTAGGACTCCAGCAGTGATAAAAGCTGTGAAGGCGCGAATTCAAAGAAATTCCAAACGTAAGCAGAAACTGTTGGCCCTTCAGATGGGGTTAAGCAGAACCACGGTGAAAAGGGTGTTAAATGAAGACTTAGGGCTTCGGGCATATCGAAGAAAAACAGGACATCGTTTGAATGCTCTTCTAATGGACCTGAGACTGAAGAGACGCCGCGCTTTGTTGTGAAACCTGTTTCTCATACCATGTTCAATAACAGGTACTGGGTATTCCAACAAGATTCGGCGCCAGCTCATAGAGCGAAGAGCACACAAGACTGGCTGGTGGAGCGTGAAATCGACTTCATCCGGCACGAAGACTGGCCCTCCTCCAGTCCAGATTTGAATCCGTTAGGTTACAAGATATGGCAACACTTGGAGGAAAAGGCGTGCTCAAAGCCTCATCCCAATTTGGAGTCACTCAAGACATCCTTGATTAAGGCAGCCGCCGATATTGACATGGACCTCGTTCGTGCTGCGATAGACGACTGGCCGCGCAGATTGAAGGCCTGTATTCAAAATCACGGAGGTCATTTTGAATAAACTTTAGTGTCATAAGAATCTATGTTTTGTTAAGTTCATTTTGGTATATGAATGGTTACATAATGAATAAACTTGTTTCAATTATTTTACATTAAACATGTGACAGAATTTATGACCTGACTAAGTACATACACAGGACGAGCTAATAAAAATTATTAATTATCGATTTTTTACACGCTTTATATTAGCTTCACTTGTATGTCATTGTATAATAAATAAATAAATAAATATTTTTACTAACAATCACGCCACGTTAACTGGTCCCGTGATAAGTTCGTGTAGTACTTGTGTTACAGGTACCAGATAACGGATATAAATGTAAGATTTTTATTATACACATACATATACTTAATATACATCCATAACCCTGGAAAAGACATTTACATTCATCATACAAATATCTTCCCTTGGCGGGATTCGAACCCGCGACCCCCTTGTGTAGTGACCATGTCACTTACCACTACACCAGACCGCCGTATGTTTTGTAACTGACTCCTTTAGACGCGATTTTGACCGACTTTAAACGGCCAGATTTCATTCAAACTTTGTAGATTTATCGAGGACCGATGACAATTCAATATTAAAAAAAAATTGAAAAAATTGAAATTCGACTAAAAAATGAAAAATAAATAATAGTTTAAAAACACTTTTTTTTTTAATAAATACTAGTTTAAAAAAAAGAATTTTATATAAAGCGTGTTTTTTGGTTTTTTTATACTATTATTTATTTATTGCTGTTGATGTCTCTACGAGACGAGTACATAATATAATCACGAACGTCCGTGGAATGTATTCTAAGTCGACACGGCTGGGCACCACTATCCTACGTATTTCCGCAGTCTTTACTGAATGAGTGATTGCTTTCAATCACTTGCTAAAAGTTAACTCAAATTTGTATGGAGTTGGAACGTTTGCCAACGTTTGCCGTTAGGGGCGCTGTTCCATCTGCAAATATAAGTTAACTTTTACGCTATCGAAAACGTTAAAAATCTCGCACTAAGCATACAAACGGACCGTGAGCTCGTTTACACATTACGCAGCAAACCAGAAATCGCTAATGTCCCTTTTCGTATTGAATCCCATAATCGCCGGATCGGATGGCGCTTTTCTAGACACTAAGCAGTCAAAAAAAAAACAAATTACCATAAACTCAGTAATTCAAAGTCTCTTTAAAAAAATCTAAGCTATAACAGCTTTGCCTTCCAATGCGAGATCTTAATACTGCGTAATATCACAGTGATCTCATAAAATGTAACATCTGCAAAACATGCTCAGTAAAAACAACCCTGAAATTCACCTCAAATTGTCCAAAAGCAAACCTCAAAGAAAACTGTATCTTTTAAGATCAGTACGAGGCCTAAAGGCATATCAGTACACACAAAGCAAATCTTGACATCACTTTGTTTCGTTACAATCTGTACTGTCTGACAGCTTGAGTTGAGTCTGTAGTGTCAGATGGCGGTTGGCCCGCGGACATCAGGGCGACGTTAAAGCCGTATGTCAAAAACGTCAGAATGCTTTTGATGGTGAACCGTTTAAATATAACGAAATGTTTACAAAGATAGGGAAATGAAAATACGTTTCGAAATCTATATTAGACTAGCTGAGTCCCGCGATGTTTCACGCGGTTATTGTCGTACCCCGGGTGACGCCGCGGGGCGAAGCCAGTCTAACAAAAAGTTAAGCCTAAGTTACTCCTTATATCATCAGCTACCTATCAGTGAAAGTCTCGTCAAAATCGGTCTAGCCGTTCCAAAGATTAGCCGGAACAAACAAACAGACAGATAGACAGACAAAAATTGTAAAAAATGTTATTTAGGTGTATGTACCGTATATATATTCATATGCATGTAGTAAAAAGCGGTTATTTCAACATTACAAACAGACACTCCAATTTTATTTATATAATATACCTATAGATGTATAGATTAGTCACAATGAGATTGATTTTAAAACAACGCTATAATTATGAAGTCGTTTAGTTCGTTTTACTGGTGGTAGGACCTCTTGGGAGTCCACACGAGTAGGTTCCACCACCCCGCCTATTTCCGCCGTGAAGCAGTAATGCGTTTCGGTTCGAAGGGTGGGGTAGCCGTTGTAACTATACTGAGACCTTAGAACTTATATCTCAAGGTGGGTGGCGCATTTACGTTGTAGATGTCTATGGGTTCCAGTAACCACTTAACATCAGGTGGGCTGTGAGCTCGTCCATCCATCTAAGCAATAAAAAAAAAAAGATCTATAATTTTTTTTCGGGTACGCAGTGGCCGGTATGTACAAGCGATAGTGACCACTCATAATGAGATGAGTAGTATCTTGGATTACTTTCGAAAATAATACCTGATGGGAAAAAACTAAATCGAAGTCGTCATGGCCTAAAGGATAAGACTTCCGGTGCATTCGTGTTGAGCGATGCACCGGTGTTCAAATCCCGCAGGCGGGTACCAATTTTTCTAATGAAATACGTACTCAACAAATGTTCACGATTGACTTCCACGGTGAAGGAGTAACATCGTGTTATAAAAATCAAACCCAAAAAATTATAATTTGCGTCATTACTGGTGGTAGGACCTCTTGTGAGTCTGCGCGGGTAGGTACCACCTTCTAAACTTAATTAGACGCCTTCAGCTCTAACACTAAGTGCAGGCTTAGCGACCCCGGTAACCGTACTCGTCGAACTCGACAAAGAGTTCGCCGTGCAACCTAACCCATGAATCAGCTCGCTGAGTTTCTCGCCGGATCTTCTCAGCGGGTCGCGATTCCGATCCGGTAGTAGATCCATTCGCGAAGCAATTGCTCTTGAGTTGTTAGGTCTCCTTCGGAGGTGCTCGGGCAGCTGTTAGCAAATCCCACCCCTCCTGACTGAGCTGTCCTGGTGAAACTGGAAAGGCCTTCGGGCCACTAGTAAAATTTCAATCTAAAAAAAAAAAAAAAGACAGTACAATCATTTTATTAATGTGGACTAATATCCTGACCAGGATTAATAGCCGCATAAAAACATTTGTTGTATCTATAGTTAGCTTTGCTATGAAACTGTTTTTTGTATTCAACATTTTCAGTTTTTATTTATTGCTTAGACAGATGAACGAGCACTTTTCCCGCGTGGTGTCCAGTGATCACGGGAGTCCATAGACTTCACTACTTGAATGCATCTCTGTTACGCCGGTAAGAGAGCCATCTGTCATCAAATAGCAGAAACGAATACCAAAAGAACTAGTAATATCGAGAACGCTCGAAAAGTGTAACGCCATCTATTATCAAATAGTGGAAACACATATCGCAACAACTTGACCTAACGGGAATGTTCTAGATAATTGTAGATTTGTCGTGTTAACTATAAATGCGTTGCAGATATGACACGAAGGCGGTTAGTACTTAAAGCGAAACAGTGAAGCGAAAGCAGCATTACATTATTGCCGCAATTGGCCACCGCCTCAGAGGGCAAGGCCACGATCCTCGGTCTGGGTCGTACCTGGTTCAGAGATTATCCATTGCCATACAGCGTGGCAATGCTGCTAGCGTAATGGGTACTTTCGGGCCGGGTGCGATCCAGAGTGGCTGTTTGACTAGCCGATGCCTATGCGCGCATTGCTGTTAGCGTGGACCTTTATGTAACTTATGACGACGCTTGCAGCTGAAAGTAAGTATTGTACTTTTTGACGAAGCATGTTGCTGATAACTTTATTTCTGTAATCTGACGAAGCATGTTGCGGATAATAACATGTACTTTTAAGCGAAAGAAATGAATTGAGAATGTGTTCCTTAAGTGTTCTAAGTGTTTAATGGAGTTTTCATTTATACCGGTGTACAGGTTTTCTTTATCCCGAATCCTGTGCGTAACAACCCTTCAAACCCAATAACAAGGATAAGGAATATACAGGGTGGTGCACACAACTTATGCATACATATTGTAGAGCGGTAATCGCCATTGGTGAAATAGTCAGATATTCTTAAAACTACTTAACTGATTTACAACATTAATATTATTAGCACTGTATGCTAGGTCAATGACCTTGTAAAATGCATAAAAGCTCCATGTGTGACACGCTTGTAGGTACAATAACCTTTTTTATGGGTAAATTTGTAAAATAACGGTTTCGCGTCACTCATCATGTATGCACAGAGGTAATAACCCTGCGGATCATCTGTGGACCTTGTTATGCAGTAACGAACCAACAATCTCCCAACCAAACTTCATTCATGAATAGACCAGCTCACGCCAGGATAATAGACATGGAGAATAAAAAGTCTAAATAAAATAATGAAGCTGTTAACAAATACTACCGATGTTAACCTCAAAAATTGTAACTTTAAGTCGAGATTAAATTATAAAGCTTGTTTTAATTATCAATAGTGATCACGCTTATGATACCGTTAGGTTATGTACATTCGATCCGGTAGCAAATTCATTCGCGAAGCAAGTGCTCTTGATGTTGTGAGGTCTCCTTCGGAAGCGCTCGGGCAGCTGTTAGATAATCCTACTCCTAGCTGAGTCCATGGTCGCCCATCTGTCCTGATGAAACTAAAAATACCTTCGGGCCAGCAGTAATCCTTCAACCATAAAAATAAGGTTATGTACTGTTTTCTAATGTTAATTGTGTTTTGGTGTGCAATAAAGTATTTTCTCCCTCTCTATGTACTATAGATAAATTACAGAGTATATATACACCATCGACGTAGATGCAAGATTTAAAAATAAAGTACATTTTAATTGAAGGACCTATAGGTATACGACACATAATAATATAGTAATGCGATGGGCGAATAAAAAAAAATTAAACGGGAAAAAAAGCCTGAATTAATGAAATACAATAGGATTAATGCATAACAGTTACCATTTATATGAATCAGTCGAGAACAGAACGTGATTCACACTATCTAAGGTCAAATAAAACTGCGGAGTTTGACACGACTTACGCATGTTTGTATTGAACATCTGTTCGTCACAGAACTATTGATCGCGACGCAGAAATTATTATATACAACTCTTAATCACATTTCTTTCAACTTTATAGTTAGTTGCAGCAACCTCTGAGTCCAAGGTTCTCTCCGAAGTCCCTACTTTGGTTATATCTGTGGTATATGCTGCATTCTCAACGGAAATGCTCTTTTTTGAGATAACAAGGCCTTTGATTGAACGATATTACTTTAAGGCCGAAATAGATAGAGTGTAGGTATCTACCCTTCTTCTTTAACCCGAGTCCACCCAATGCTGATTGTAGGTCTTTTCGAATGCACCCCATATCTACCCTGCCGAATAACAATGTCAGGGCTCCATCAGATGATCCTTATCTACTAATCTAAATTAATTAGAAAATTCTTCTTCTACATCGTTCCCTCATTGCTGAAGATCGTGACCACATGTGACGTTCTTCCACAGTGTTCGGTCATGGGTGGCATGGAACGCATGGTACAGACTACCGCCAACCGCTTCCTTTACCAGATCTGACCATCTAGCTGGTGTTCTGCCCACGGCACCCTTGCTCTCTATGCGTCCCAAATTATGAGCTTCTCCAATTCATGTCTGGGAGACCAAGTGCTTCTCCTACTAGATCTGACCATCTGGCTGATGTTCTGCTCACAACACGCTTGCCCTCTATACGAACCGCAATTATGAGCTTCTTTAATTCATGTCTGGGAGACCGCGTCATGTGTCCGAAGAAGCTAAAGACACGCTCAAGACAAGCTCATAACACGTTCCCGGCAGATGGCAGAGAGCCTTTTTCCGATGTTACTTCCCTTAGAATAAGGATAATAAGAAAATAAGGCTAAATTTACTTTTGACAAGGACATGTAGGTATTCCTTCCCATCATTGTCAACGATTACTGATTTTAAAAACCGCCATGAAACCTGATCGGATAAGCATTCAAAATTTGAAAGAAAAACTTGTTGACACATGAGCGCGCTTTCTCAAATAACTGTTATGAATCAACCCACTTTAAATCGTAAGTATCTATTAGATTCTGTTTCAAATTAATAATTATATGTGTCAATCATATTGATTACACCATTAACCGCTTCGGATATGAAGTAAATAGTGGTATTCTTTAAATGCAACTAATTAGTATGCTTGTCGTAAATTTAAACAAAACATAAACTTAATATTAAAAATGTTCGTGTAATAATAATTATAATTCATAATTGTGTCACAAAAATAAACCTCTGTGCTCAAATCAATTAATTAAACATTAAGACAAATTAATCTGCGGGTGCGTCATGTGAGTGCAAGTATTCAGAAATTATTTTAAAGTTAACGTCCATCAAATTACTAGCGTCGAATACAATGTATTAATTAATATAGCGATAATAAAAAGACGGCGTATTTTTTTATGGGATTATAGATTAAAAATATAAACGGACTCCAATTATTCGGTATGGATAATGCGTCTAAATGCTGCCAGTGGCATTCCGGTTGGCATAAAGTGTAAATTTGTCTTTGTCAGATGACCGTACGGTCGATGTGATGCTATGTGGTCACTGCTCATGCACATCAGCAATGTTAGGAGGCATCGCCAGGCCGCTGCCAGACTACTAGATTTATGATAAAGGTAGGTAAAAAATTATAATTAGTTATCTTTCAAGTTCGTTTACGGACGATAGTTTTACGTGATAACCTCCGTAGCAGAACTACACGAACCGCTAGCTCTGACGTCACGCGATAAGAGAGATAAATGTGTCACAAGTCAACACTTGGACCGATCGTGCCTCTCTATTGTTTGTTCCGCGCTCTCGCTTGCACTCTCAGGCTCGGGCGGAACGTGACACATTTTCGTGGGTACAGCGGTGTTCATTGATTTATAAGACATTATCACGTCAAAACAAATTCTAATTTTGTTTGTCTATTGAGAATTAGGTCAACGTCGCCCAAAACACGTCATTACGGATCTTCCCGATTTATTAACGGTGCTTTTAGGTACCACAAACATCGGTCACCGCCCTCATCGAACCCGTCACTTACGACGAAGGGCTCTTCTCTGGATCTGGTGGTAGTTTCTGCGAAGCACTGCTCTTGCTAGGGCCAGTGTTAGCAACACTCCGATTTGAGCCTCGTGAGCTCACCTACACGTTAGGGCGAACCTGAAATAGTCTCTCAAGACTATCAGCATAGGCAGGGAGGAAAAAAAAAGAGAATTAGTCATCCATCGGATAGTGTATCGAAAATTTACAATAGCTTTAAGTAGGCGTCTTAAATTATTGTTCTAAGATGTTTTAAGAATAAGTAAATAATAACATTCAGTAGTAGTAGCAGTAGCCGCATATTGTCCGACCATGTCTCTTTGCAAAGCTTCTCTAACTTTAGTGATTTAATAAGTGATTTTTTACTGGTGGTAGGACCTCTTGTGAGTCCACACGGGTAGGTACCACCGCCCTGCCCATTTCTGTCGTGAAGCAGTAATGCGTTTCGGTTTGAAGGGTGGGGCAGCCGTTGTAACTATACTTGAGACCTTAGAACTTATATCTCAAGGTGGGTGGCGCATTTACGTTGTAGATGTCTATGGGTTCCAGTAACCACTTAACACCAGGTGGGCTATGAGTTCGTTCATCCATCTAAGCATTAAAAAAAAAATGGACTTTCGATAAGAATGAAGGATCCCACAACTTCTCCGGCTAGACTAGACATAAACAAGCTCGCTAAGTGCCGGTATGTTTTAGTGGACATGACTCAGAATGAGTACGGAACGACCAAACAGCGTTTTGTTTTAATTCAGCAAGGAGAACCAGTTGTGATCAACACTAGGAGCTGCGCGCACGTCTCACTAACAATGAAGTTAATGGTAACGTACCTACCGTGTTTATTAGTCTCTAATAGTTTTTGATTTATTATTAATTGATTCAAATGGTTGGTCACAGACTAAATACCTGCTTGTTATTCACGGTAAAACCGTTATGTTAATGAATGTACACCTTCCACGATGAAGGAACAGGAAAGAATAGCTTTGAGGTTTCGATTTAAAACCGTAAATGCTATGTTTAATACGTAGATAATGAGGTAGTTCGGTACTTTGAAATCTATTTTTTTTGCGGATACCAATGATTTTTGAAGCTTCAAGAAAGTCGACGTTACAGTTCAACTGTCTGGAGTTACTTCTTGTTTCTTTTTCATTTTTGATCCTTTAATTTTACATTAAATCCACTAATCTAGTATTAAATCGAAAAATACATGTTTGTGTCCTTGACCTCTATGTACAGACGTCGTCTGTAACGTTGGGGTAGTTTTCCTACTTCAGAGAAATTATCTGCTACGTACCATAATTGAACGATAGATGGCGCGCAACCTGCCTTCCAATAAGCCCACATATTTATTATATATAACGAAAGTCACAGCACAGCCCAAAATGGCAAAGAGAATGGCTTTTTGAAGACTCTACCACGAGATAATTTATGTAGGTTAATGAATATGTATTGACTAAAACTCTAAGGTACAATTTTTTTCTTAATGTCTTAAAAATTGGATTATTAAAATTAAATATTAGCCTACGCGGTGTGTTTTGCTCATATTTCATATATTTTTTTATTTAATCATACCATAAATCAATTTACACAGCTAAAACGATATGTCGCGCAGACGTAGCGTGCACACAGCATTTTAAATTGCATTCATTTTAATATTAAAAACGTGTGGCACTCTGGGACTGCTGCTGCCGCGGTAAAGCTATTGCATACCATTTTTTATCAACTTATGCAATTATAATTAGACAATAATAATTTAATATTAAAGCAATAATAAAATAAGACCACGCTATGTCTATAAACATTAACACAAATAAAACATGAACTGCCCCCTTCACACTCATAAGCTAGACTGTGCGAGAGAGAGATGGGCAGACTTATCATGATGCGCATGCAGTGCGACGTCACGCCACGCGCTTATTCACAAACACTACATCAGCGCCACGTGTGAATGTGTTGAACGAGAGCTAGATGGTAGGCGGAGTGGGCGGGTGTCAGGTTTTATTTTCGTTACGAAATTTCTTGATTCAGTCGCCGCACTCAAAGCCCGCGACAAAAGCTATGCCATAGCTTAAAACGCAAATTATGATCCATATAGTTCGCTTTCATTAAATCAACAAACAGTTTATAACAAATTTAACGGGTTTGTTATCAGTATTTATTTGTTCTCATATTTTGTCTGAATTTGAATTTCTAACAATGAACTGAATGTGTTGGCGCTCCATGCTTTCTATCCAAAGATGGAGCACTCTATTGAGTTTTATATTTAAATGTTAAATATTTAAAAAAAGTTTTATATATTTTTTATTGCATAGTTGGGTGGACGAGCTCGCAGCCCACCTGGTGTTATGTGGTTACCGGAGCCCATAGACATCTACAACGTAAATGCGCCACCCACCTTGAGATATAAGTTCTAAAATCTCAGTATAGTTACAACGGCTGCCCCGCCCTCCAAACCGAAACGCATTACTGCTTCATCACGGCAGAAATAGGCAGGGCGGCGGTACCTACCCGTACGGACTCACGAGAGGATCTACCACCATCAGGCAGACATCTTGTCCAGTATTATATAGCAGCTGTCCTACCAATCGAAACAATAACTGCACCACGGTAAAAATTCGTGGAACGTGGCACCTACCCGGACGGGCTCAAAGTTCGCCCAACTATATACCAGTAGGTAGTTTAATTTTTTTATCTATCTATTTATTTAACAACGTTTTATCTTTTATTTTTTCTACGGGTAGTCTTCCGCGAACATATGAAATACGTAATTAATTTGAAAAAGTACGAGATGTGTACACGGGCCCAATCGCACGCATCACACTATACCAGAACAACGGGCGTATTATTCTGAGTATTATTATCTGATTCAAATTAAGAACGCCTAGCATCTTACTACAGCGCCATCTATAATTTGAGGCCAACAACTCTCGTTACAGCTGTTCGCCGCTGTCCTCTGCGTGATCCTGTGGCTTGGAGCTTCGGTCCCCATCAACATGGAGCGGAGGCTGGTCAATCGTCCGCCTTGGGACGAGGTGATGGGTCAGTCGCGACCGAAACGTCATCAAATCAATGCACCCGTCAAAGGAAGACAGAGTAAGCATCGATTGTTTTAAAAAAAAAGGATTTATGACCTGGTAGCTAAGACCTTTAGGTCATGTCTTGTTTTAACGTTTTTTTTTTATTGTTTAGATGGGTGAACGAGCTCACAGCCCACCTGGTGTTAAGCGGTTACTGGAGCCCATAAATATCTACAACGTAAATGCCGCCAACCACCTTGAAATATAAGTTCTAAGGTCTCAAGTATAGTTACAACGGCTGCCTCACCCTTCAAACCGAAACGCATTACTGCTTCACGGCAGAAAATAGGCAGGGTGGTGGTACCTACCCGCGCGGACTCAGAAGAGTTCCTACCAACAATAAGCCACCATTAGTACTATCCTCTGTGTTCGTTTTCGGAAGCGGTCTCCTAACACCCTGTATTTCAAATGACAGATCCTCACAGACGCGGCGGTATAGAACATATGTTAAGGAAAGGCGAATATGTGTGCGGCGATAAGATTTGTCGTTTGAAGCCTGGAGAGGAGCCCGCGGGCTGCAACGGCATCTGCCAGTTCCCCATCGACCCAATGCATTACGACGGGCAGCCACAGAGGCGGTTCGGGCAGACAATCAACGCAAAAGAACGGTTTTAATTATATTTATTTTATTCATGTGACAGCCCTGGCATTAGAAACTATTGTATATTAAAAAAAATTGAAAATTTTAATATGTACATATGTATACATTCCTAAGTTTAATACGAGAAAAGGATTTATTTCCCGACTAGCTGATCCGGCAGACTTCGTAGTGCCTAAATTGATAAATAAAAGACCTAAACTTTTGTATAAAATAAACTTAAAACAAACAAAAGGAATCCGTCTGACGGGGGACACATCAAAGGAAAAACAAAATTGTTATTTTTATTTAATTCCGAGCATTTTCATATTTATTAACCTTTTAAACCTTCTCTGGACTTCCATAAATAATTCAAGACCAAAATTAGCCAAATCGGTCCAGCCGTTCTCGAGTTTTAGCGAGACTAACAAACAGCAATTCATTTTTTTATAGATTAGTTAGACGTAAATCTTAAATGATGCAACTCTTGGTTTGCTTTTATTGTTGTTAACGTAAGAGCCAGTGCAGCTCCGATTGACACCATTTATTTAAATGTATATATTTATATATTTAACTTAAATGTATATATTTAAATGTATAAATATAATTAAATTAGAAATTATTTCTTTGCAGTTTTATTTTTATGGATTGAAGTGATTTTTGTTCCCCTCCCCGGACCCCTCACCCCGACCGGGCCCCATCGCCGAGGCTGGAAGTCGGTCAACGTAGAACGCTACCATTTTTTAATGAAAAATTCAGTTTTTAAAACTAATTTACTTAAACTACTTAAAAAAAACTTAAAAAAATATATTTCTAAATTTAAAGTTACGGAAAAGCGCTTTCCATTTTTTTAAAAATTATTTCAGCTCGAAAGGAGGCACACGCCTTGAGGTCCCTAGACATCACGTGTCGCGGCGCAGGCAGGGCGGGCTGATGAAGCGCGAACTCCCTTCACCCAAATAAAACACACTAATCGAAGTCCATCAGCTCTTTATATCGCAAGAACGTTTCCTCCAGGCTTCCTCCCATTTCTTCTGCGAGGTCTTGAAGGCGGCGACGTGGAGCTTGTCGGCGATCAGGCGGCCGTATGCAGAGCCGTTTAGTAGATTACTCTTCTCGGAAATTTCCGACATAATCTTGAGTTTCTGTTCCATGGAGGCGACGCTGAAGACTTGCTCGAAGGCCCTTGAGCCGTGCTGTGACAGCGCCAGCTGCTGGTAGCCTCCCTGCGACCAGACACATACAACTGACTAACTGTACACTCACAGTTTTGAGCTATTGCATAGCTTTTATCGCGGGCTTTGAGCGCGGCGACCGAATCAAGAAATTCCGTAACGACAATAAAACCTAACACTCCGTCTACCATGTTTTAATTGTCGTGGCCTAACGGATAAGACGTCCGGTGCATTCGTATCGAGCGATGCACCGGTGCTCGAATCCCGCAGGCGAGTACCAATTTTTCTAATGAAATACGTACTCAACAAATGCTCACGATTGACTTCCACGGTGAAGGAATAACATTGGGTAATAAAAATTAAACCCGCAAAATTATAATTTGCGTAATCACTGGTGGTAGGCGGTGCCTGCGGTGATAACCTGTACTGAGTCGCGGGACATTGAGCACAACATTACAATTATGGTCATGTATTTGTCAATTTTGGCCTCAAATGACGTCACACGTAAATGTACGCAGTAATTTATACGTCAAACGTCTTCAAACGAGGCTTATGGAGAGTATTAAACGGTAGGCAGCGGCTTGGCTCTGCTCCTGGCATTGCTGAAGTCCATGGGCGACGGTAACTACTAACCATCAGGTGGGCCGTGTGCTCGTCTGCCAACAACGGCAATAAAAAAAAAGTCAATCGTTGTTGCCCCTAGCACGACCACCAGCTGTACACGCACGCTAGACACATAAACAAATATTAAGGCAGTTCCACAAGTCCAGACTCACTTTAAGCTTCCAAATGAGTTTGTCCCTAGCCTTGACGCCGACGAAGGGTCCGGTGCAGAGCGCGTCCGCCACGTGGCAGCCCTTCGCGTCGCGCAGCACCACCAGCAGCTGCTCCGCCGGCAACTCCAGCAGCGCGCCCGCCGCCCGCCCCGGACGCTGCGGACACGCACAGGGAATAATCAGTCGATAGTACGAGATGTTGAGTTCGTTGTAGATGTCTATGGGCGAACAGACAAGGCTGTATGGGCTTAGATCCCTTTGTCTTTCCTAATAAGGAAAAATTATACCAAAAAAAATGTCTATGGGCTCCAGTAACCACTTAAGAGCTTTTTGGCGGGAACGCGAGGAGTGAAGTTGTGTGATTTGTTTTGTTTTGTCTATTTAGTGTTTCTTCAGGTTCAAATGTGTAATAACGGTGGTTTATTAACTGTGTATAATATCTGTGAAAGTGCACAAATGTGGGAAAATGAAACAAAGCCGTTGGGCGTAACTTCTCGCAATCCTGCAAAAAGTCCACTGAAAAAATATCAGTAAATGACCACCATTTTACCGAGATTATACTTCATCCCAGATCATCGCATATCATTTCATTTAATTTAATCCTAGTTGATTAATGTCTCAAATTAATCATCTTCATTTCATTTCATAATATCATATTTCATAAAAAAATATATATAAAAGATTAGGCTGTACGGTACGATACCTTTGCCTTTCCATTTGGAAAAATAAAACTACTACTACTTAACGCCAGGTGGGCTGTGAGCTCGTCCACCCATCTAAGGGTAATAAAAAAAAACCTGAAAATGACATACCTGAAAATTTAGAATGGTCTGTAGTATCACCGATCCGTGGACGTTAATGAAGTACTCCTGGTCCAGCTTGTCCAGCTCGATCCTGTCAATCGGCACCAGCCGGAGACAAGCTATCGGGAAGTATTTCTGCCTACCCTCCTCTGTACACTTCAATGCCGCCTCTAGTGTCTGTGGAAAAACACAACTCTATTTACCTCCTCGTGTCTGTAAGTATATAGTGTGCATAAAAGTACTAAACACAATTGCATTTAATAATTAAAAAAAATCTTTAAATGCAAACAAACATACATATGTCGGATGAACCATTGACGCCTATGATCATGAACATTGAGCACTCTGGATCCAAACCAGCCTTTAGGTTAAGGTAGTTTTGATGTTAATTTTGATTTTTTGTTTTTATTATTATTGCTTTTTTTTTAGTTCGAGATTGTAGTTATAATTTTTTTTAATTCTAGTATAAATGAAATGTTAATGAGTATAATATGGATGCAAAATCTGAAGTAAATGAAATAAATAAATAAATGCCAGAGTAACCAGAGAGATGAACCTATCACTCAAGAATACTTTCTGACCTGATTGAAAATTTCGTTCAAGAAAAAAATGTTTTATTTACTTATTGCATAGATGGGTGGACGAGCTCACAGCCCAACTGGTGTTAAATAGTTACTGGAGCCCATAGACATCTACAACGTAAATGCGCCACCCACCTTGAGATATAAGTTCTTAGGTCTCAAGTATAGTTAGAACGGCTGCCCCACTCTTCAAACCGAAACGCATTACTGCTCCACGGCAGAAATAGGCAGGGTGTTGGTACCTACCCGCGCGGACTCACATAACGTCCTACCACCAGTGAATCCTTCATCTATCTTCACTCACATTAACAAACTGCATTTGTTTCACTTTGATCCTGAGGCAGGCTTTGGCGAGGGCCACCAGCACCCCGGTGTTCCCGCAGGCCAGCAGCGCCTCGAACTTGTCCGACAGCTCATCAAACATTGGTTCAAACTGAAAACAAAATCCAGTTAATCCTTCGTGTAAAATTAGTTCTTACCACATGCATACACTGTTCTCTACTGCTCTGGGGTAGACCGGTGATGATAGACTTATGAAATAAAAGGTGGACTGTAATACAATAATCTATATAATATATAAAAATGAATTGCTGTTCGTTAGTCTCGCTAAAACTCGAGAACGGCTGGACCGATTTGGCTAATTTTGGTCTTGAATTATTTGTGGAAGTCCAGAAAAGGTTTAAAAGGTAGATAAATATGAAAATGGTCGGAATTAAATAAAAATTACAATTTTGTTTTACATGTGATGTTTCCCCCGTCGGACGGATTCATTTTTTTTGTTTTAAGTTTATTTTATACAAAAGTTTAGGTCT
This sequence comes from Bombyx mandarina, assembly GCF_030267445.1. Taxonomy (NCBI): domain Eukaryota; kingdom Metazoa; phylum Arthropoda; class Insecta; order Lepidoptera; family Bombycidae; genus Bombyx; species Bombyx mandarina. Next base: position 7,693,768 of record NC_143226.1, read on the forward strand.
TTTATTTATCAATTTAGGCACTACGAAGTCTACCGGATCAGCTAGTATACAATAAAACTGTTGCCTTTCTGTACTGTTACAACGGAATGGATATTACAAAATTATAATTTTTACTAGTGGTAGGACCTCTTGTGAGTCCGCACGGGAAGGTACCACCGTGCCTATTTCTGCCGTGAAGCAGTAATGCGTTTCGGTTTGAAGGGTGGGACAACTGTTGTAACTACACTGAGACCTTAGAACTCATATCTCAAGGTAAGTGGCGGCATTTACGTTGTAAATGTCTATGGGCTCCGGTAACCACTTAAAACCAGGTGGGCCGTGAACTCCCAACTAAGCAATAAAAAAATTAAAAAAAACCCAAAAAAAACTTGAGTTACTGGAGTCCATAGACATCTACAACGTAAATGCGCCACTTACCTTGAGATATGAGTTCTAAAGTCTCAGTACAGTTACAACGACTGCCCTATCCTTTAAACTGAAACGCATTACTGCTTTCTTTAAATTTTCAGTAATAAAATAAAAAGTGGTCACCTCCTCTTTAATATCACAGTTGTCGATCAGTCTCTGGACGGTGAAGTTCAACATGGGCATGGTGGCGAGTTGGCCGAGGCGGTTGATGAAACACTTTGCGTATATCTGGGTATACATCTTCTTTTTAGCCACAAACAATGCAGCTTCTAACAACCTATAAATTTTATTTATAAAATGATATAACGAGAATGTCTCAACCGGTCCAGTGGAAAGTACTTTATAGTTATATACACTTCTACAGTTTAAATCTATGTGTTTTTTTTTTATTGCTTAGATGGGTGGACGAGCTTACAGCCCACCTGGTGTTAAGTGGTTACTGGAGCCCATAGACATCCACAACGTAAATGCGCCAACCACCTTGAGATATAAGTTCTAAGGTCTCAAATAAGTTACACCGGCTGCCCCACCCTTCAAACCGAAACGCATTACTGCTTCACGGCAGAAATAGGCAGGGTGGTGGTACCCACCCGCGCGGATTCACAAGAGGTCCTACCACCAGTAACCTATTATTGTGCTTACATTCTTTCCAAACTCTCAATCGTTTTCAAGACCATTTAAATTACAAAAATTCAGGAAAAGATAAAGATATAGCAGGTATATTGCAGTGTACTATTGGCAATACATTGTTCTAGAAAATATATATACATACAATAAATAGATATATACCGATAATGTATAGTATATTAGGTATGTAATAAATAGAGGTTGTTTTAATTATGTCTATTACTACTCATGAAAATAGAAAAAATACTATGCATATTTTATCAATCACTTAAGAAATACACATCATATGTCTTTATAACATGTACTTTACCTTACAGCTGACTCTGAATCAAATACTGGTGGTAAATTCCTTTGCACCACACCCCCAGATTCAATTGCAAGGTCCACCTTTTCATCATCATCCTCATTCAGAGTGGCCTTTTTCTCATCAGAATCTTTGTTTTTTTCATCATCAGCATTAGCGATCCAATCGTCCGGTGCAAAGCTTTCATTCAAAAGTTTCTTTAAAATGTTCTTGGTTAAGTTCTTATCCACATTCTTTATTGCATAGAGTAAAACCTATAAAATTTACTTAAATGGGTTACTTAAGTCAAAGCATAAAAAGCGTTAGAAATTTATAGCTTTTTTTTTTTTTTTTTTTTAATACATATTTACTAACAATCACGCCACGTTAACTGGTCCCGTGATAAGTTCGTAAAGAACTTGTGTTACAGGTACCAGATAATGGATATAAATGTAAGATTTTTATTATACACATACATATATTTAATATACATCCATAACCCTGGAAAAGACATTGATATTTATCATACAAATATCTTCCCTTGGCGGGATTCGAACCCGCGACCCCCTTGTGTAGTGACCATGTCACGTACCACTACACCAGACGGCCGTTAAAATAGCTGAATTCTTTGATTGCTAAATTAACCTAATATTGTAAAAAAATCGTGGTCTTTATCTTTTAATTAGATCGGTGGTAAATAATAGAGAGCAGAGCATGAGAGCTCTTCTCCATTCACATTAACACATAGCCCTCGAAGCAGTGTAGAAAATGATTATCTCCAGCTCCAAGCCCTGTTTGAGGCAGCCTCCCTGTCCGATGTGGCCTAGAAGCATACCACCTAACATACCTCATAGAGTTTAAAGTAATGAAAATTGGTTGGCAATGTGTCGCAATTCAACTCTGTAGGCTGTTTTTGATCAAGCAGAAAACAGTAGTGCACCCTGAAAGCCTATTGACAAAAAATTGTTTTCATCCACAACTCCATCAGACAGACATCCTTGACGTGGCAGTGATGAATGTCCTACAAACTACATGAATCTATCCTGAGCTATAAACACTACATGTGCTTTGTCGCATGTTTTGTCATATTTTGGAATAGGATTATTGGAATTGGCTATCTTGAGTCTTTCTGATAAAAATATTTTACTGTCAATAAACCATTAAAACTATACATACCTGTAACAATGCTGAAGTCAGATTTTGATAACCCATATCCTTAAATTGTGGCCAAGAGGAGAGTCTCTCAGCAAACTCTCTAACTATACCTTTGTATTCATCAGGAACATTCTTGTAGGCCATCTTTGATATGTGAGGCGGTATACCTGTTGAAGATGCATATTTGAAAGCTCTAAAGGGATTCACTCACCAGGTTTTATACATTCACTGAAGCTCATAGACATCACAATGTGAAGGATGCTATGACACTTGAGACTTGAGATGAAGTCTTATTTGTAAAGATATCCCACTCTACAAATTAGTCTTCACTTATGCAGTTATAGTAGAGGTATGATAGTGGTAGCTAATTACAGGGTATGTTTCAATTCAACGGTTTTTCTGATCACAGCTTAAAAACCTATTATTATTCGCAAATATGTACCTTTCTTTCCTCCAACAGTTTCTTTGAAGAGATTAACTTTGGGCTTCTCACCCGGCAGCAACTCAATACCACTAAGACACTTCAAAGCACTTCTCAATATATGATTAGCATAATTATCCCAAACAAAATCCTCCAGATTATTAAGTGCATATTTACATAGCTTCAACGTAAATTCAGAACAAGTTTTTACATGCTCATCACTATACTTAGAGACAATCTCTAATTTAACTTTCTTCTTAGGAATTTCATCAGAATCCTCAGAATCATCAAGATTCTGCAAATGCTCAGTTGCACGTGTACACGATACTCTAAGTAATGTTTCTATGACGTGACTAGAGAAATTATCAGAGCAGAGTCTTCGTAGTTCAGGGGTCACGGCGTTGATAAACCGTTCTAGGTCTGCTGGGGATGCATAAGGTAGTAGAAGCTCGATTACCCGACATCCAAGCTGATTCCCAATTATATTAATTTCTTCATCCTTCGTTCTCTCAAGCACATTGTTTACAAGGACATCTGAAAACATATCTTCTAAATGTAGATTAAATAACTACTGGAAAACTTAGAAATGTGAATGTATCTTGAGACCATACCAAACATGTGGTCTAAGCCATATTTGTATTGTTGTATCAAGGCAGTTCCACCCATCAAACCAATATTCATTACCGACTATCTCGAGGCATAAATAGGCAGGTTAGAGCTCCGCGAGTTCACGTACTCGTTTGGCAAATTTAGTATAGCCCATTGGGGTTACTCGAATAGGCATAAAAGGCAGATTGCAGGTTATGTACATTTACATTTTGTTTAGGTCTTATTTGTACTAGCCCTAGAAAAATTGTCCTGTCTTTAGGCCACATTTTAATAACAAATGAAATCCAGTTATATAAAACTTACTTCTTTCCTCTTGATTTTCAATTCCATTTTTTATAGCGTCGAGTATACCAACGAAATATTGGTATAGTTCCTCGGGCATTTTCGTTCCCCTGCCCATTTGACCTTTCTTGGCATATTTCTTGGCATTCGAAAGAAAATTCTTACGTTTCTTACGCGTTCTCTTTTTATTTTCATCATTAACTTGTGTTTCTTCGCTCATGTTTTATCTTATCAATAAAACTAATTGAATTTCAGAGTTTTTTCTCTTATTGATCAACGAGTATAATTATGTTACTTACTTTAATACTCTTCATTACCAATGTAAAAATATGTAAACATTGCAGTATGGTTTTTAAATTTCGAGGTTATGTTTAGCAGTTCTATTTTTCCAACCGGAAAGGCAAAGGCATCATACCATACATTGCTAGGGTTCATGTTAGCAACAACTTCAGGTTTGAGCCCCGTGAGCTCACCTACTCACCCGATAACGCTGATATGGTCTCCCAAGATCATCAGTATAAGTAAGAAAAAAAAGTTGAAAAACTTTTTTTTATATCAAATTTTTAAAACGAATATTCTTTTTACATATCTCTTCTCTCAACTTAACTTACTACTCTGCGAACAAAAGTAACTTTGGGCTTACGATTTTTAAAATACTTTTTATTTCAAAATAATTTTATGAACAATTGGCTGTAAATGGGTATAGATACCCGAACGAAAAATCCTATAAACCTATAAATGTATCGGCTTTATTATTTAAATAGTACCTACATTAAGATATTACTAGATGGCGCTCTGCTAATTAAGAAACCCCACCAAAATCGCGCTAAAAATTATCTATTTTTTTCAAATAACTATTTCTATAACATGAGCTTTGATAAATACTTCGGTACTTTATTTATACTTCTATCTCATCACTCTTGAATTAAACAATTTGTTTTTCGTATGCCCCACTATCATTTTAAAGTATCATAAGTCGTCAAAAAAGTAAATCTTTTTTTTTTTATTGCTCAGATGGGAGGTCGAGCTCACAGCCCACCTGGTGTTAAGTGGTTACTGGAGCCCATAGACATCTACAATGTAAATGCGCCACCCACCTTGAGATATAAGTTCTAAGGTCTCAGTATAGTTACAACGGCTACCCCACCCTTCAAACCGAAACGCATTACTGCTTCACGGCAGAAATAGGCGGGGTGGTGGTACCTACCCGTGCGGACTTACAAGAGGTCCTACCACCAGTGATATATTTGTTTCAATACAGATCAATAATCACTACTATTACATACATACTATGTAGGAAAAATATATTATGTACGTATGAAAGCTAATATTATAAAAAAATAACTAAATGTATCAATTCTTGCCGATTATTTGCTGAAGATTAAGTTTAAGAAGGGATTACATGAAACGAAAGCGAGGAAGATATTGTACTTGTCCCGGAAAGCGACATTTGTATGCCTAACGTGAACACTGACGTCGCTATTCAATATGTGCTCAGTCTTTAAATACATAAAGCTGTAATTTTTCTATTGTCTCCAATCAGCAATAAAATTAAAATAATGAAACAGATTTTCGCTTCATTTCATTGGCTGCATCTTTGGCTTTTTGCGGGAACAGAATATCATAATTCAAAGGAATTTTGGATAAAAAACTGAAATACTAGTCTTGAATGGCTCTACGGGTAGTAGAGCGTCTTGTAAGCCCGCACCGGTTCCACCCTCACCTCGCTTAAATCTGCCATGAATTAGTAATGCGTTTCGTCTTGAAGGGTAGGGTAGCCGTTGTACCGTAAACTAAGATTTAGAACTTGTGTCTCAAGGTGGATGACAGTATTTACGTTGCTGATGTCTATGAGCTCCGATAGCCACATAACTTTATTCGCTAAGCCATGAGCGCATCTACCAATCTAAGTAATAAAAAAATAACATGTGTGCAATTCACACGTGTTAGAAGTCCCGCACACACATAGACACCCTCCAATCTCTACAATCCCGCTTTTGCAGGTTAGCCGTCGGAGCTCCGTGGTTCGTGAGGAACGTTGACCTACACGACGACTTAGGCCTCGAATCTATCCAGAAATACATGAAGTCAGCGTTGGAACGGTACTTCGATAAGGCTATGCGTCATGATAATCGCCTTATCGTTGCCGCCGCTGACTACTCCCCGAATCCTGATCACGCAGGAGCCAGTCACCGTCGACGCCCTAGACACGTCCTTACGGATCCATCAGATCCAATAACCTTTGCATTAGACGCCTTCAGCTCTAACACTAGGAGTAGGCTTAGGGACCCCGGTAACCGTACTCGTCGAACTCGACAAAGAGTTCGCCGTGCAACCTAACCCATGAATCAGCTCGCTGAGTTTCTCGCCGGATCTTCTCAGCGGGTCGCGATTCCGATCCGGTAGTAGATTCATTCGCGAAGCAGCTGCTCTTGAGCTGTTAGGTCTCCTTCGGCGGCGCTCGGGTAGCTGTTAGCAAATCCCACCCCTCCTGGCTGAGCCTTTGCTCGCCCACCTGTCCTGGTGAAACTGGAAAGGCCTCCGGGCCACCAGTAATCCTTCAATCATAAAAAAAAAAAACGTGTTAGAAGTGAAACCTTCAAAAATTAATATACAATTATCCTAAATGTCTAAGTCTATTATTAGTAAAATTTTGTCATTAGTAAATAATTGTAAGTCACCTTCTATAGTATGAGGTAGCGCCCTCTGTGAATTGATATTTTAACTTCACGTATATCCTAAATTAAAATTCACTACAAGAGGTTTCATACACACGTTAGTATTAAAACATCTCACAGATGGCGCTGTATTAAAAATAAAATACTTTATACGTATGTTGTAAAGTATGTAGGAACTGAGTATTCTGTCTCACTTTTTCTCTCGATCTTTCTCACTTGCTTGCTCCCTACTCTCACTCCATGGCTAGTTACTTCATGCTACGTTCGCCCTGTCTTACTCTCTCTCAATCGGTCTCGATCGCTCTCTCGCTCTTTTTCGATACTTCCGTTGCATACCTGCGTGACGTTACATCTGTAAAAATTTTACCCTCATGCGCTTAAAGAAGTTTTACTTAAAAAAAAATTAATTTAAACTAATAAAAACCGTAGAATAACCCGTAAAATTAATTTTTATTCTGACGATTCGAGAATATTGAAGAAAGCTCAGCCAACACGTGTGTTAATCATTTAACATTCAAATCAGGATCCACAGTGTCATAGTTTTACCGTAATGTGAGATAGAAAATCGTATAAAAAACTAATAATGAAACTCGCAGAACTGATAATTTTACTGGTGGTACGACTATCATATGGCTGATGGCTCACGGCTCTCGTTATGGCTCTGATACTTATGACTTATTAAGTCTTCATTTATTCATATTAAGGCATCGCCGATGGCATTTATTTGAGGTGTCTGTTGCCCACTTTATACCAAAAGGGGTTTGAGTTTCTCTGCCCAACAGTAAAATAACTTTTAATCAATGCAAAACTATTTGAAAAGATGAAGATAACTGAAGATAAGATGAAGATAACTTTACTGGTGGTAGGACCTCTTGTGAGTCCGCGCGGGTATGTACCACCACCCCGCCTATTTCTGCTGTGAAGCAGTACTTAATGCGTTTCGGCTTGAAGGGCGGGGTAGCCGTTGTAACTATACACAGACCTTAGAACTGATATCTCAAGGTGGGTGGCGAATTTACGTCGTAAATGTCTATGGGCTCCAGTAACCACTTAACACCAGGTGGGCTGTGAGCTCGTCCACCAATCTAAGCAATAAAAAAAAAAGATAAATCGTCAATAAACCACCCTAATTCTGTGTTTAACACTAATTACGGTGATTTGGATCACACAAAATAATTTATTAATCAATTGCACAAAATTTTCCCGCGTGCAGTGTTACGATCTCTAAAACAATTCAATGCATTGAAATATCCACCCTAACTTATTGTTTTTAAGTAGAAAATAACGTAGTATCCACATTAAAGCTCTCCTACAAAAGAAAACACCTACAGCTGGCTTTGTCTCTTTCTCGCGGTCGAGAAATGTCAGAGAGAAACAAACTTCGCTCGCAGTAAGAGCAAGCCACGCTCCAAGATTAGTCTAACCAACAAAAACCAGTTTATGGCCAGCGAAACGCGTGATATGCCGCGCTTTCTGATACCTACCAATAAATTACTTTTTAGTCACCATAAAATTGGTTTTAAAAAACAGCGTTTTAGTTTAAATCTTTGAAATTTAACTGTTTAACTGTGTTTTGAGTATAAACCCGTATTTATCTTTTTTTTTTTATATATACTTTTAAATTTCACGGACTAAGTTCGATTAATATTATTTTTAAACCGTGCGTGTTATGGTAATTAAATGTAAAGTTGTGTGACCACTCGGAAAGGCGTTGACCGCGTCGCTAAGTACATTATGACATTCTCCGAATGTTTATTTTAAACTTAAAGTTAAGATCGGCAAAGGAATTCCGAAAATATTTCAAGAAAAATAAGTTGTGAGTATATAAATATATACTTTAATAAGTAACACTTATTAATTTACTTAATGGCTAAGTACTAGACATTTATCTAAATTAGAGTAATTAAACTAGCTTGATAAAATTTTAATGTTTACACAGACACAATACTCAATTTTACTATATTTTGTGGTAATAATAATAATACAAATATTATCACAATTCAATCACACATACCATTATAGACGATTTGCAATATAAGAAATTAAAATGGTAATAGTATGAATTTTATAAAGAAACACTAACCTACATTTTAAAAATAAAACTATTTTTAAATAATAATAAAAACTAATGTTTCCAAAAACTTCATAAGAATGCTCTTCCTTAACATGTCGGAGCACTGTAAGGTAAATCCACCAATATCTCGCTAACATGGGAACCTACCTAAAAAAAAAACAAAATACTTAATTATAATCCAGAAATCTAATCTGCGCAATTACAATATGGACTTTAAGACAAAAAACTTAAATACCATTTTCAAAAGAGCAACAATTTATTCAAAACTAACAGACTATTTAAAACTTAACGTAAAGAAGATAAAGATGATTTTTCTTTGTACAGAACTCTAGTATTTTTAGAACAAATTGGAAATTTAAAACATTGTTTAGATATACAGGTAACTAGAATCAATTTAGTTACGTACGAATTGTTGTTTTACTTATGTTACGTACAGACGGTGAAATAAAAATGTAGCTTATATCAACGAAGTCAGAGTGCAATTCAGGTTACTCTGTTTGATGTCTTATATATTATTATACGTGAAGTAAAAACTGTGTATCCCTTTTTACGAAAATTGCGCGGACCGAGGAGTATAAAATTTCCCATACTTATAGAGAATATAGAGAAGGAGTGCACAAGGCTAATATTTTTTTTAAATAATGCATTAAAGATGCATTGAATCAATAAAGAAAACATTACTCACACTACCATTTATTTGACACACACACGCATGCATTCTATTTGTTTATTGTCAAACTTTTCTTATTGCATAAAGTTCATGGTCAAATTGAGGATAGATTAAATATTGTTTGTCTTTGTTAATATTTGTCTAAAGTGTAGTTTTGGCGAAATCTCTGATTATAGAAGTATAGTAAATAGTCTTTGACAATAGAACCATAATAATGTTCAAACGTATGATTTCAATTAATTATAGTCGAATTTCGACTACTGCGGGACCACTAGTTTAGATAGATTCGTACCTGGATTTCGCATCCGAACATCGCCGAAAGTATTTATAAGAAACCTTGGCGGTGACGAATGCTCTAGGCATGCACGGAATTCAAGATCCAGGGTTCATAATACCGAGAAAAGTTTTACAGAATTAAATCTACGATCTTTTTACCCGTATAGAAATTTGATATGAATTTGGATATGCACTGTTAGTTTCTTTTCTTTTTTTGCTTATTTGGATGAATGATCTCACTGCCCACCTGATGTTAAGTGACTCACGGAGCACATAGACATCTACAGAGTAAATGCTGCCACCTAGCTTGAGACATGAGTTCTAAGGTCTCAATTTTTACAGTACAACGGCTGCCTAACCTTTCACACCGAACCGCATTACTGCTTCACGGCAGAAATAGTTAGGGTGATGGTACCTACCCGTACGGATTCACGATACGGTAGCTTTGGTAGCTTATAGGGGGCTATTGCTACTACTAACTACGCCCGAATCGATCTAAAGACTTTAACATACACGCCACGTCTCTTTCTGAAGTCCGTCAATGTGAAACGGTTTTTTTTTCTGACTGCCACGGCTTATAATTTCCAGTCAGTGCCAAAAGGTCAGAGTTTTCTTTAAATTATTCTCATTTTATTATTTGATATTAACCCTTACGCACGCCTTACGACACTGAATGAATGAATGTATGAAAATTCTTTATTGCACAAAATCGTGTACAAAGGCGAACTTAACGCCATGCAGGCTTTCTCTTCCAGTTGACCCTCGTTGATGAAGTGAAAGATTCAAGAACTGCGTGGCTGTGATGAAGTTAATACATCGCGATCATTTAAAGAATTACAGTAGACATGAGTAAAATGAACACTAGGTTTGACATTAGGTAGGACATTCGAAAACATAAGTGAATGAAGAGGTTAAGATTTTAAAATTTTTGAATTTTTACATTGTATTGAAGGTGTTAATTACCTATAAACCATATTAGAGCTTATAACTCCGTGTTTAAAGGCTATTTTTAGAAATTGCATGTGATGAAAAATTTATTTATGAAGAAAAGGTACAAGTGCGGTAGGCAGCGGTTTGGCTATGCCCCTGGCATTGCTGAAGTCCATGGGCAACGGTAACCACTCACCATCAGGTGGGCCGGCTCGTCTGCCTACAAGGGCAATAAAAAAATAAATAAAAAAAGTGACAAAAATTTGTTGCCCGTTTTCTCAAAATTAACAAATTGTATCATATCCCCTTCATCTACTAATGTCTTCATTTCTGTCAGCGAAGTGTGTTTCGCGTCGGAAGACACCAATGACCCTCGGTTACACTACGCTACACACGACTTGATCGTGCCCGCTGACTTCCGGGTCGAGAGCTGATAGACCGTTTATCATCATCTAAAACTCGCTTTGAAGAAAGACGAAGAGGACTAAATATATTTCATTTACATAAACCTCTTCATGGAGTTTCTCGCCGGATCTTCTCAGTGGATCGCGTTTCCGATCCGGTGGTAGATTCTGCGAAGCACTGCTCTTGCTAAAACCAGTGTTAGCAACAGTTCGGTTTGAGCCCCGTGAATTTCATATACACGTAGAAAAAAAACGGACAACAAAAGTTTGCGACCACATAAAATGAATAAGATTGGGGCGTTTTATAGGTATAGGTATTATTAAATCGTGTCCAATAAACCTTCTGACTCAGAATACAGAAAATGTATGTATTCTGAGCCTACTGAATTTCTCGCCGGATCTTCTCAGTGGGTCACGTTTCCGATCCGGTGGTAGATTCTGCGAAGCACCGCCCTTACTAGGGCTAATGTTAGCAACGTCCTCTGATTAGAGCCCCGTGAGCTCATCTACTAGCTCGGTTACGCTGGCATAGCCTCCAAAGACCAGCTTAAGTAGGAAAAAGAGTCGAATGTAACCGACACACAATTAAGCTCACATAAACGAACAATAAGACAGTCTTTTGAAGAAGCCACTAAAGAGATCTTAAGATTCCGACTCATCACGGTAATTACGTCCAGTAATAGCTAATTAAACTCACTCTGTACAAAGGTCGATGAGTCAAGTGGCGAAGTTTACTGCTTTTGAAGAAAGTTGGGTTGGAAAACACAGACTCTTCGTTTGCAGTTCGCCTATTATGGTCATGGTGGTACCCACGGGATGACTGAAGAAAAAAAGAAAGACAGCTAAAACGTTGGGAAGATAAAATAAAGAGTGTAGCTGCTCCGCATTGGAGTCGAATGGCCAAAAATAGAGAATATTGGCAATCTTAGAGGAGGTCTTTGTCGAAAGACAAGCTGTTTTGAAAACCATACCGAACGCCGAACGGAATACTTGATTATAAGTTGCTTTTAAATTTAATTTATTATTAAGTAATTTATTAAGTTAGTAATTAGTAAGTAAAACAGCAATAAAGGCTTATTATTATTATTATGGTCAACCGGACAGGTTACAAACCCGGTACAGGGGACTGACCGACCTTTGATTCCACTTTGATCCTGTGATGTATTCACCATCAGAAACAGTAGGAGCGTGCGTATAATTTCTATATATGTTTAAAAGTCAATGTATGTATGTTCCCATAAGTCTCCGAAAAGGCTGGATCAGTTCCACGATTCTTCAGATTGGTGTTGAGATTTCCTGAAAATTTATAATCTTTTTTTTAAGATGATACTTTTACCTCTCCTTTCTATTGCACTTTCTATCAGCAACACGCTCATCGACAGTGCGTTTCCAAAGATGTCTAGTCAAGTCTAGTGCCCCTAATCATGCGGATCTGGAATGAACTTCCTTCTACGGTGTTTCCTCAGTGCTATGACATGTCCTCATTCAAGCCAGGTTTCAAGACTGCTATGCGATATGATACGTCCCCGCAATTGCTAACTAACGACTGCGACCAATAATCAGAGGGTTCGTATAATCGTACCCCTACGGGGGCTAATAGACATCTTTATGTAACTAAAGATGACGTAATATCTTTCTCCACACCTGACCAACCGTTTCTTTCGGTCATGCTTAGGACACGTGATATCTTCGCAAAACGATACCTACTGATTTTCTCGTAAAGGTCAAGAACTAACCGCTGTTTCTAATCAGTAAAGCGGTTCAGAGCGCGCCCTATCGCCGTCTGACACGCTCTGACAATCACAGAGAAAGCTTTGTGATTAGGGATGCCATCTTATGTTGGGCGCGGCCTTTTAAATAATACTCTCTTTGTATTCTCCAGAGGAACAATGTCGTCCTATTTAAAGCTACTAGACGATGAAGTTTTTTTTTTTGATAATGTTGAGTCTTTAAAGCGGTTAGTTGCCCTCAAATAAGAAAAATTGCATTATTATTCGCCAATAGATGTCGGGAAGAGTTGATTATTGAAAACACGAATAAAACAACATTTTCTGAAAATAAATCGTAGCTAGATCGATTAATCGCCCCCGAAAAAATTAAAAAAAATTTAGTATACAGGCGGTATACTAAATTTTATGAAAATCGTTGGAGCCGTTTCCGAGATTCAGATTATATATATATATTAATATACAAGAATTGCTCCCCGTTTAAAGGTATAAGATATATATATATATAAAAATGAATTGCTGTTAATTAGTCTCGCTAAAACTCGAGAACGGCTGGACCGATTTGGCTAATCTTGAATTATTTGTGGAAGTCCAGAGAAGGTTTAAATGGTAGATAAACATGAAAATGCTCGGAATTAAATAAAAATATAATAACATTTTGTTTTCCCTTTGATGTATCCCCCGTCGGACGGATTCCTTTTGTTTGTTTTAAGTTTATTTTATACAAAAGTTTAGGTCTTTTATTTATCGATTGAGGCACTACGAAGTCTGCCGGGTGAGCTAGTCATTAATAAAACATTTGTTGCCTTTTAAGAGACTGTTAAGTGAAAATAAGGAATTAAATTTGATGGAAAGACAAAGAGCGACTCAACTAACGCTGTCAATTATGTTGGATGTTTCAAACAGCGCTCATTTCTAAGCCCCCTTCGCCCCTCCCCTCTACCTGTGATGCTGTGTGAGACATAGAATTATCTGGAGGATCCCCATTTCACTTCTTATCATGATGTATGCAAAATTATAGTACAATGTCATAATAATCTTTATTGAGTGTGGGTTCAGTGTGTGTTTCGAATCAAGTGGCCTTGAAAATCTTATAGTAGGGTTTCCAGCTCATGATTCAAGACGAATGGTGGATGTCCAATTCGAGATATTGATTAGCTCCGGTAGCCAATCAAGATCAATGGACCGTATGCTGGAAAAATGATAAGAAGATATGCGTATATTAAATTAAACCGTATATTTGTCAGCCCTGCAACCACGAGGCTAAGGAACTGATTTAGACATAGCACGAAGCCTGCAATAATTTGTTCAATCCATTATTACACTTTAGTAGGAACGCGACAATCATGACCAACATTTATTGACTTTATAAAAGCTCTAAAGCTTAAAAAAATCAGAAATCAGAAATCTTAATATAGATTTTTAGTTTTTTTTTATGGAGAATTACTGGTGACTCGGAAGTCTTCCTAGTGTGACCAGGACAGGTGGGTGAGGTCAGGCCAAGCTAGAAGAGTAGTTTGCTATCGGTTCCACTGCTGAAACAGGCCTGACAGAACTGTTTCGCGAATACATTTACTACCTGCGCAAGTCGGGCGAGAAACTCGCACGTACGGAGTACGGTTATAAGAGGGTCAGGGTGACATGTGGTTGCTCCTGGTGTAGCTGTAGGCTTCCCATCATCAATTCAATCATCATGATTGAGCACGACCCCAAAGCAATAAGACACAAATTGAAAGGTGGGTCTGAAGGGTTTGGTAGCCGTTGTAACTATACTGAGACCTTAGAACTTATATCTTAAGGTGGGTGGCGCATTTACGTTGTAGATGTCTATGGGCTCCAGTAACCACTTAACACCAGGTGGGCTGTGAGCTCGTCCACTCATATAAGCAATAAAAAAAACAAATTACGTTTGGGTTGTCATAATCATGATATTTATCACTGATTTTTAGGCGCGGCTCCACTCGCGTTAGTGTAAAAAGGTTCCTCGTTATAATAGCCGGCAAACTTCTTGAGTATTTGTCGACGTAGTGGGGGTAAGTTCGCGCATGGTACACTCACATGCAAAAACATTATTTACTCTGCGTCATAATGCTATTAAATTATTAAAATCAACATATGTATTTATTTATATATTTATTAGAACATCAACAAAAAATATAGGTTAATAATTGTAATAGTTTAATCTTGGGGTAAAATAGATATTCCTTCTATTAAGTCAAAACTAGAGCTGTTGCCAGGTCTTGGTTCAGTTGAAGCGAAGCTGGTATTTGTATTTTTTTTTTCGTTATCATAATCTTGACCATCATCATCATCACTGTTTTCATCACCCGAGTCGCTATCATCGTGATGAGTCGACATAGGGCTCATCGGTGTAGTTTACAACTCGTTCGGTTCGGTCTTCTTTTTTGTCTATAATTAATTATTTTTTGAAGATATTCGATTCGTAGTAATCGATTGTTACTTTTTTCAATTACCAGCTTCCTATTACTTTCTGTTTTTTTTTTCCATCTGAAGCCTAGCTCTTTCATAATTCGTCGTAAGCTTCATTGCGAGCCTTTAAAATTTATATCTTCTTTAAATTTTTCGAAGCCTTTCTATGATACGGAGTTTCGCTGCTTGTTATGTAGTTATTATGATTACATCTTTTTATTACAGATTGAACGAAACTGTCCATTCCGGTAACTTTCTTCTTCCCTGATCTTTTCTTACCCGGAGTCCGAAACACGGCGAGCAAGCCAGAGCCTTTAGCTTCGTTAATAATGCACCTAACAGTACTCACTGATGTTTTTCTTGCTTCCGAAGTCTGTTTTACTTTTTCCATATCATTCTTCCCCTGTTTTATAATGAAGCAATATATGTCGTAAGCAATTTTTCTACCCTTTCTTTTGAATACTACACCAGTCTGTCGCGGCATAGTGTATTTTTATAAAAAATCAACAAACACTCAATATATAGTAATGGCAACAAAGTCAACAAGCAATTATAACAAATAACTTAACGATTAATAACGATAGACTTTTTACTGTACGCAAGCGTACTTTTGGGAGCAAGCGGAACGAGGGCGCGGTGCGGGGCGCAAGGTTCGACTGATCTACCAATAACGCGCTCGATACGATTTCCCCTGCCGTCGCGCCTCACCCTCATCACCAAAGTGATCTAAAATTCGGTTCTGCGCAGTCAAGGTCATTTGCTCAAGAAGTTTGCCGGTTACTATAACAGTATCTTTCTTTGGTATAAAAGGTTTCCTATATTCTTTTTTTTGTGATCGAAAACAAACAAAAATAACAAAAAACCGAATTCCGTCCACTTTAAATCACAAAGTATTTTCTTCCAAGAGACCTCGCATTGATTTTGGGAAGTTTTAAACGCAGCCATGTCCAAATACAAATTAATAAAGTAAATGCAGCTTCTTTGTTACATTTGTAAGGTTTATAATTATATTAGCGACCCGCCCTCGCTTCGCTTCGGAAACCGTAGTTTATTATTGATTTCTCCACTATTTCATGGATGTTATTATACATATAAACATTCCTCTTCAATCATTCTATCTATTAAAAAAAACCGCATCAAAATCCGTTGCGTAATTTTAAAGATTTAAGCATACATAGGGACAGACAGATATAGGGACAGAGAAAGCGACTTTGTTTTATACTATGTAGTGATTATCATTTGATAGTACTCATGTCTCTAAACGATTATTTCAGAGAATGCGCGAGAGTATGCGGAGGTTAGCCTTTGACGACGGCGAAGAGAAGGCGGTGAGGGGGGTGCGAAGAGTGCGGGTGGAACTCCTCGACGGTGAACATATCACCATCGAAGTACACGTGAGTATTATTTACGAACTAGTTGACCCGGCAGACTTCGTAGTGCCTCAATCAATATCTTGATGAGTTTCGAAGACTCGTATAAAATTAATGGTTGTGTCTTCTCTGTGCGCTCACATGGCTGTCCTCGTCGAACTCATGGCCTCCGATGAAAAGTTCGACGTGCGAATTAACCCATTTGCACAACCCAGTGATTTTCTCGTCAGATCGATTCAGCGAAGCACTGCTCTAGCGAGGACTAGTGTTAGCGATTCTCTCGGGTTGAGCCCGTGAGCTCACCCACCATCCACCGGTTCTCGTGAAGTTGGAATAACCCCTTAGGCTACCAACGATTAGGTAGGGGAAAAATTACTTGGCTTATCCGATTGATTTTAAACTTCGTGAACGATCGGTTAGTTCTTTTGTCGTCTTATATGAGAACGGTCAATTCGTTCCTTGTCGTCTGGTTCGTGTTCGTCTTTTTTGAAATCCAAAAAAGTACTGCCTGCCGTTAGTCACGTCCGCCCTCGTTCCATTTCTCTCTTTATTTTTGAATTCCTGTCAAGTGTCTGTCTTAGTCTGTGTCTAGTCGTGGTAGGTCTTATAGCCAGTCAAAGAGGTTGCACGACACGACACTTCGTCCGCTTGTTGTGCCATCTCTGAACAGCCTCAGTAATATCAGCGAAGATTAGTGGTGTGCGAATGGTTTTAGCAAATGAGTATTTTCATACTTAACCCATTATCTGACCGGCCTGTGCTCGGGTTTCACTGTGCACTAACAATCGTAAGCTCATTTCGAATAATAAAACATTGTTAGTCACTTCTTTGATCAACTTATATTAATTAATACATGAAGAATTTTAAAAACCTTACGAACCTACACAATGTGTCTGTTCAATGATTTTCTAATTCATTCCGAAGCACTAGCGTCAAAAAATGAAAAATAGTCACACCAGTTTTTATTTTTTCTCCCTTTGCCTAATCGCCGGTATCATAAGAAGCTATACTAACTGCTCACGGCTTGGTAAGACAGCTCACGGGGTTTAACCTAGGAAAAATTGCTATGACTGGCCCTGACAAGAGTAGTGCTTGGCTGAGTTTACCACCGGATCGAAATCGCGACACACTGAGAAGTTCCGGCGAGAACATTAATGGGTTTATTTCGCCAGCTTACGAGATCTACTAAAACTGGTGATCGATGGGCATGTCGGTAATGAACAAATTGACTCGATCGTGATCAATATATTGTGTTTCAATGTAGTGTTTTTAAAGAGCACACCACAGTTTTTAGTAGACTTACTTTAGGATCTTTTACGGGTATTTTACGATTGTTCCACCCACGTCCGCGAGCTGGATAAACATTAGTGGATATTACAGAGAGCTGTTACAATTTGCTATTTATACTATTTATTTAATTTAACTTAATTTAGTTTACTATTATTTAAAGTTTACTTTTATTTAGAGAAGTCTCGTCGATATATCTGGTTCGGTTATATCCGTGTTACACAATACCCTAGCGAGTTACGTTGCTTGTAGGAATACGTAAGCTCAGTGATTTATTTAAATTTGTCACAGATTTAGAATTTGTATAAAATCTTCTATTATTTTCATTTCTGCCGTGAAGTGGAGATGGGTTAACCGGTATAACAATATAATTGAAGAATTCTAATATTAGTAAGAACACCAATGCGGTGGACCGACCAACTCAAAAGTACAGTAGGAGGTCCCCTAAATGAATCCACCAGAATTGCCTCGAGCAGGGAGAAATGGTGGGACATTTTGAGACGCTTCAAGTCTGCTCCCTCTAACACTACATAGACTACCACGATTACTAAATCAAGAGTGCCATGATTGAGAAGAAGGAGAATAGTAGTATGCCAATTTTAAAGAAGCAATATATAAAGAAAGAAAGAAATCATTTATTCACTAAGCATAGTGAAAATGAGTTATTACATAAGTCATTATTTGACATGCGAATTTTAGTGCAGTGCAAGATATAATATTATATAATTTACCTTTCGTTCATCCATGATTCAACAAATAATTAAAAAAATCATTTATTTTGAATGTCGTCCCTAAGAAAATCGTTTATGTGATAATAATTTTCACTAATAAGATTAAAATGATATCTCCCAATCAATTGGAAAAATTAGACGGCGCGTCTCTATAGAGATATATAGATCGTTGTGTCTGTTTCTGAAATAGTATCCACGCACTTACTTCCCGATTCCCGTCTCAATAACAACTTGCAGCCGGTCCTGTGTCGGATTATTTTGGTTTTACAATCCTAATACAATGTCGTGCCCGAGAAACAACTTTATGATTTACTGAAGACATTAAATATTCCTTCCACTTTGTATTAATAATTACGCATACATTTTCATTGCTTTGATTGTACATGAACTGATGTATGTACTGTAATATTTACTAGAGCGTATAGACGTCATAATGTGAGCTTATGCCCACTGACTTTGAAATATAATGTTAAATTGAAGTCTTAATCTTTTTGATAATTTGATATTTAGTGTAAATGTTTACTATTGCTACGCGCTGGGGTTCGGGATAAATATAATTTCACCAAAGTACAACTTAAAAATTGTATTCAACACTTATAGCACTTAAAACACTCAACAAACACTTTAAAACTCTCAATTCACTTCTTAGGCTTCGCTTCAGGTGTTCCGTTCGCTGTTTCGCTTCGAGTAGTTCGATTACTGACTGACTGCGTGCCATCTCTACAACGCTTTTACAGTCGATACCTCATCCCTAGAATTATCGAGAATATTCCACACATCTCTAGTAGTAGAATCCGCTATCTGACAATAGATGACGTTGTACTTCTTGAGCGTTGTAGATACTACTAGATCCTTCGATATTCGTTCGACTATTTGGCGATAGATGGCTTTACTCTTACCGACGTAACAATATCTTAAATGGAAGAATGAAACCAAAAAACATATGTACTAAAAGAGCAAAAAAAAAGCGCCTCACTACGGACATTGACATGGAGACATGGTTAAAGGAGAAAAATCCAGGGAGCGTTGGCGTCAGGCAGGCAGCTCGTTGGGCAGGTCATTGGACAGCTCGTGTCAAATTCCAATGTCAAAGTCAATAAGACTGCGCTGACCCCTACTTTAAAGGTCTATGCTGACCCTAAATATGTGGGATAAGATTCATTATTTTAAATATATAGACTAAAATTTAGATTTACAAATACCAAAAATCATATTTTATTTGTCGATCTGTATTTTCACAATGGCGTGGCCAATAAGAGTATTATCTACAAAATCCCATCGCCTAATAACTCAATCTACTCAACCAATGTTCCAGCGGAAAGCCCGCGGTGAAGACCTGCTAGACAGAATCTGCGAGGACCTTGACGTCGCAGAGAAAGATTACTTTGGACTTCTGCACCTCCAGCGAGGGGACCCCAGGGTGTGGGTCGATCTCAACAAGCGACTGTCCAAGACTTTTAGAAGTAAGTTTGAGACAATTACGCCAACAAGCTCGTTCTGTATGTTGTTTATTTTTTTATTTTTTTATTGTTCAGTTGTGTGGACGAGCTCACAGCCCACCTGGTGTTAAGTGGTTACTGGAGCCCATAGACATCTACGACGTAAATGCGCCACCCACCTTGAGATATCAGTTCTAAGGTCTCAGTATAGTTACAACGCCCCGCCTTTCAAACCGAAACGCATTACTGTTTCACGGCAGAAATAGGCGGGGCGGTGATACCTATCCGTGCGAACTCACAAGAGGTCCTACCACCAGTAAGCTACCACAAGTTTGATATTACTATGAAGCAAATCTGTTTTCTGCGTAAATGTAGTACTGTGTGGTGGAATTGTAGCATTGAGGTGGGTTTTGGAACCGTATAGCAAAGTTTTAGGACCTTATGTCACTTTAAGACGCTATTTTCTTAAATTAGCTGTTTTAATAACTGTTGTATGGGACTAGCGTAGTACCACATTGCAGTTTTCGGGCACAACGCAAAGTTTGAAGAGTTAGCTCTGGTCTTTCCAATGTTGTTAAGATTAAGAATTAGATCAGAAGTCTGAATAGACTGGGCAAACAGGACGTCTAGTTGCGAATTCCGCCTCTTCATCTGTCTAGCCTTTGTTTTTACTGCGAATATATTAAAGTTGCTGACAGACTAACCGAAAGATGACCAGTGACCTTCGAAAAATTAAACAGATGAACCCTGGGAAGTAATGTTTGCTGTTAAATTCTATCCCCCTGAACCCACGGCGCTGGAGGATGAAGTGTCCAGATACCAAATCGGTTTGGCCGTCAAGAAGGATATTGCCGAAGGTATGATTTCATGTAAAACTAATTTACCTAAAGCTAATTTTGACAGTTGATTTCAATAAAAAATTAACACCAATCTATCCATTTCGATAAAGCGGCACGACACGAGAACCCTCTTTTCGTGGCCGCCGACAACTACATTCCCGATGGAATGGAAAGCAGTCGATGTCACCTACTAGTTAAGGTTACGCTGAAATAGCCTCTCAAGGCTATCAGCATAGGTAGGGAAAAAAAGCAATCTACAAATAAGTATCCATAGAACTGGCACTTAGTGGCGGAGAGTATTGATGGCCGATTGAACTTCGCAAGCTGTCTGTAAGTAAGAAGCGGGGAAAGTGAAGTTATGATAACACAAACAATTTACTATATTGTATTCAGTTTTCATGAGCCGCAGAAGTAATAGGAATCATTTTCCCATAGACACAACCGATTGTTTTCTTGCCGGATCTTCTCAGTGGGTCGCCATTCCAGTCCAGTGATAGATTCGGCGAAGCTCATGCTAGGGCTAGTGTTAGCAAATTCTCTCAGGTTGAGCCTGTGAGCTATCCGTCCGCGCGTAGCTGGAAATATTAGATTTTTTCTAAGGATTGTGATTGGTATAGGTGTGCGGAGGAGCGAGCCTCACGACTCTCCTGGTGTTGAGTAGCTAACGGAGCCCAATGCGCTGTGAATCGTTGTCTACCTTGAGACATGAGGACTTAGTCTCATTGAACTGTAATTATGCATTACTTGTAGTGTGCCTGTGTGTGCGTGTGTGTTGTATTGGGCTAGAGTGTGTGTGTGCCGGTACGGGTGACGAAGAAGTGCTCTTCAGTTCTAAGCGTCCTGAACGTCCGAAGGTCGGCTGCCGTGCTCGTCCATCACCCTGGCGCTGCTGAGCTCGTACGAGCTGCAGGCGGCGGCGGGCGACCACGGGGCGGGGTGTCAGTGCGGGGCGCTGCTGGCAGCCACCCTGCCCCCGCCCGCGCCTCTCGCGCGCTCCGCCCTGCAGGATAACGTGCACGCCCTCTACCTGAAACACAGGTACGGCTCCGTGGTTTGCTGATGCCAAAACTTACTTCTTCTTCTTTGTCTCCTCCTTATCGCACTAGGTGGGGTCGGCACAGCTAATTTTTTTATCTCTTCTATCAGCCGTCTTCTCAACACTCACCACTCTTTACATTTTGCTCAATATGAAGTTTACAACTCATACTGACACTAATGAGATGACACTAATCTTCTTCTTAGTCGCATACTTCATTGTTAAAGGTCTTGTCCCTGAAAGCCCTTCGCGGTTCTTTGTTCTATCAGCTTCTTTGTACTATCCTTCTGTTTTCGGTTCCTCTCAAGGCGGTCGCAACAGAGAGTCCAGTGAGCGCAGTTACCTGATCTGACCAACGGTTTGGTGGCCGGCCGGCGGGTCATTTCCCTTCTACCTTGCCAACCAAATCAATTTTACCATGCTGCTTGTTGGCCGCCGAGTAACATGACCAAAGTAACCAAGAACCTTCAAGAGGAAGACACTAATCTAATTGCACTAATATATTATTGTGTCCCAAATATTTGGTATGAACGAGCGGTCGGTTGATCGGCTGTCGGTCGGCAGGGGCATGAGTCCTGCGGAGGCGGAGCTGCAGTACCTGGCGAGCGCCGCGCGCCTGCCGCTGTACGGCGCGCACACGCACGCCGCGCGTGACGTCACGCTCGCTCTCTCCGCCGCGGGACTCGCGCTCTGCAACGAAGGGTACCGACACTACACACCTCACACCTCACGTCTCACACCTCACGTCTCACGTCTCACACCTCACACCTCACACCTCACATCTCACGCCTCATACCTCACATCTCACGCCTTACACCTCACACCTCATGTACGAGTCATGTATCGTATATGGCACGCGCGTATTCTGTACGATACATGACTCGTACACCTCACATGCCAAAAAGTGCACATTCACATTCATTTTACGCTAAAAACAATAAACATTTTTTGTTTTCTTATTGCTGACAAACACACAAATACGCGCCAGCGACACCAGAGGCCCGGCCTTCAGGAGTGGAGCAATTCCGCGCCCCGCCCCGCGGCTACACCTCATAGCCCTGACCATTCATCGCAACCAAAATTGTTTGATGTGTGTTGAAAAAAACTAGTCCACATTTCCCAGGTCTCCACAGTTAGGATCAGATCTGTACATAAAGGAGCGGGGGGTCCATGACACTCTCGGTTTGTTTAATTTCAACAACTTAATTTCCTCAACCTCCAGAAGGGTTGCAGACGTGTGAAGGGCTGACGACGGCCCGGCGCCTGGTCAGGGTCGCGAGCCTGCAAATGTGATGATGTGAAATCCGCAGCGTGGTGCTGAGCCGCTTCCCGTGGCCGAAGATAATAAAGATGAGCTACAACAAGCGCTCGTTTACACTGAAGCTGCGGGCCAGCGAGTTCGACGAGTTCGAGACGGACGTGAGCTTCAAGCTGCCTTCGACGAGAGCTTGCAAGAAGCTGTGGAAGTGCAGCGTGGAGCATCACATATTTTTTAGGTACGAGGCTTGGAGTGTTCGATATTTTAAGCTTACAGTTCGACGATATACTAACTGGAAAGCAAGCGTCGCCCATGACAATAAGAATATTAGTATTTAAGCTCTTAGCCCACCTGGTGTTAAGTGGTTACTGGAGCCCGTAGACATACATAACGTAAATGCGCTACCCACCTTAAGATATAAGTTCTAAGGACTCAGTATAGTCACAACGGCTGCCCTACCCTTCAAACGCATTACTGCTTCACGGCAGAAATAGGCAGGTTGGTGGTACCTACCCACGCGGACTCACAAGAGGTCCTGCCACCAGTAATAACAATCTTCTTCTTCTTCCTTATTACCATCTGCTGGGGTGTACGGCTCGAATCAAATCTTTCTATTTACATCGGTCTCGGCCTTTCATCATCAATGAATAACACTATTAATACTATATTCGTGTTACAGACGAGAGGCTCCGGTGTCTGTCCCGGGTCGGCACGGAGCCTGGGGCTCTCCGTCCTGCCGCCGCACGCTCCGCCAGCTGCGGGCGCGCCCACCACACCTGACCTCCTGATGCTGAACCTGTTCGACTGCATGCTGGCTCCTGGACAGAGATCCATTTGAGTGAAAGTTTATTGCTCGTTTTGTATGTACATGTCCACAATGTTTTAAGACGAGAGATGTTCCAGTTGCTTCGGTACTGTCTGTGCCTTTTGCTGAGAGGTAGTTCACGACGGCTCACGACGGCTCAAGGCGGCCATCGTACAAACTTGCGAACATCGTCGGAAATGAATATGTGACGATAGCCAACACAGAACACAAGATATTTGACAGACGCCTGAATCTGGTAGGCAGCGGCTTGGCTCTGCCCCTGGCATTGCTGAAGCCCATGGGCGACGGTAACCACTCACCATCAGGTGGGCCGTGTGCTCGTCTGCCTACAAGGGAAACGAAAAAAAACAAAAAAATCGCTTACAACATTTTCAAGATAAGCTTGCATATGTACAAGTTCTGAACAACATTCGGACCGTCGGTCTACCGAGCAATATCAGCCGCTCGGTGGAAGATCTTCCCTTTGTCGTTATACCTACAAATAAAACTATAAAGCGTCTGGAAGCAGACTTGAGTAGATACTTTGTTATTGTTATTTTGATGAGCGCTCAGCACAGTGTAGTTAGTGGGTGCGGCGCCGGCGGGCGCTCTGCCCCTTCAAGTACCGACGTCGCAGAATCAACTTCCTCTGCTTCTACTGCTTCTTGCTCCTAGTGCTCATCAAATTTTAGCTTTTAAGATTTAAATTGTAAGCTGCTTATATAAATAGCATTGTAATGTTTAGAACGCAAGTGCCATTATTATTATAAGTCAATAAATAAATTACTGTAATAGTTTATTTATGAAATTTAAGATTTATTTTATGATAATTACATTAAAATCTGCGGACAGATAGTGACGTGTTTTATTTCTATTTTTTCTCTCGTCAGCTCAGGTGAACCTGCGAAGCCTCACGGGCGCTCAGAGTTCGGTCGGAAGCTGCGGATTTATACTTTAGTGACGTAAATGACGTAATGGACGGAAAGAGACGTGCTGGGCGAAGAAAGAAGTCATGGCTCCGGAATATCCGGGAGGGAGTGGACCGGTATTGCCTCCGTCGAATAGCTGTTCCGGCTGGCTGCTGACAGAAATGAATACAGAAAGCTAACGGCCAACCTTCAGGATTGAAGAGGCACTGGAAGAAGAAGAAGACGTAAATGAATATTTTAGAAAAAAATGAGTAATATGTTTTAAAATCTCGTTTTCAAACTCCTCGTCCACGCGTGTATTGTTGTTGTGGATGTTTCAAGAACTACATGTGGTGCTTTCTCGTAAAAAAATATTAAGTATCAAAAATTAGTGATTATTTGAGATCATCCAGACAAGTCCTTTTATCACTGGATCCGTTAGCCGCCGGAGCGGACTGTTTTCTTACGTGGAACCGCTCAATTAGTCCAGGATACTTCACAAGGGATACTTTATCCATGCATCATGCAGCTATGGGATGAACCCTTATAATGTTTCTTAACGCTACCACATGAAGTCGTCGCGGGCTACAGAATAAGAAGCCCTATGCACTTGTATCGAAAAAAAAAAAATACTACCTTAGCTAGTCACCTAAGGTAACCGGGCGAGTAGGTGAGCTCACGGGGCCCTAACCTGTGGACGTTGTCAACACTAGTGCTAGTAAGAGCAGTGCTTCGCAAAATCTACCACCGGATCAGAAACGCGACCCACTGAGAAGATCCGGCGAGAAACTCAGAGAGTTGTGTCTGTGAGTTAATTTGCTTTGAGAACGGTGACCGGTGCTTGAGGTACCTAAAAGCATTGTTAGTCGGAAGGATCCGAAATGACGTGTTTGGGGCGACGTCGACTGTTTACCTTTCGGTCCACAGGATCAGGAATGTAGTTTCCGGCGGCCACAATGAAAGGGTATTCGTGTAGCACCACTTTTTCGAAATGGCGCACTGATGCCAACTGTAAATACTTACTGTCTCCGACTAACAGAACATTTTTTTTTATTGCTTAGATAGGTAGACGAGCTCACAGACCACCTGCAGTTAAGTGGAGCCCATAGACATCCACAACGTAAATGCGCCACCGACCTTGAGATATGAGTTCTAAGGTCTCAGTATAGTTACAACGGCTGCCCCACCCTTCAAACCGAAACGCATTACTGCTTCACGGCAGAAAGGGGCGGTACCTATTCGTGCGAACTCACGCGAGGTCCTACCACCTGTAATTACGCAAATTACAATTTTTCAGGTTTGAATGTTATTACACGATGTTATACCTTCACCGTGGAAGTCAATCGTGAACATTTTGTCAAGTACGTATTTCATTAGAAAAATTGATACCCGCCTGCGGGATTCGAGCACCGGTGCATCGCTATACTAGATACGAATGCACCGGACGTCTTATCCTTTAGGCCACGACGACTTCAAATATTATACCTATCGTTTTACAGTCCACTCTTTTATTTTATGAGACATCACTCACTGGTCTACCCCAGAGCAGGCCGCAACACAAGTTTTGTGGAGAGTTACCTTATTATTGTAAATCATCGGATAGAATCGAGAGATGCGGCTGTGCTGGTGTTGGCATACCGCAGCTACCCATTATTACCAAGAACACATACTCAAAAAGTACTCACGAACGACTTTGACGACAAAGTTATAAAATATCACGTGCTTTTTAAGTGAAACCCACAAAATATTTGCATAAATACTTATGGTAGAGCGTATAGTAAGCCCGCACTGGTTGGTACAGACCACCATTCTGTCTATTTCTAACCTGAAGCAGTATAGCAATCCTGTTGAAGGGCCGCATAATCATTATATAGGTAATCGAGGCAACGAAAATCATTGTGATATCACAACGAATAGTATAGTGTGGTAGCTTGCTCACCCAACTACATTCTACATACGACATGTTTTTCTTTGAACATGGTTTTTGAAGATTAATTATATCCCTAACATGGTTTATGAGTGTAGGTGACTTTCAATGGAGTAAAAATGCCTTATGCATATACATTTATTTCTAAATCACGTTCAATTTTAACGTGACACGTAGAAGCATCAGCACAGATGTTTTAAATTAGATTACCATACAACGATATTCCGGCTTGCACGTGTGGACTCCGAGAGACGTCAAGTCATTAAATGACGCCAAGAATGCAAATGACCACATCAGTTATATTCTCGCCATGCGCGGATGAGTCTACAATGCAAAACTTGTGATTACATGGCATTACAATACTGCTTTAAGTCACTTAGCGTATTTTTTTTATTTTATTGCCTAGATGTGTGGACGAGCTCACAGCCCACCTAGTGTTAAGTGGTTACTGGAACCCATAGACATCTACAACGTAAATGCGCCACCCACCTTGAGATATAAGTTCTAAGGTCTCAGTTTAGTTACAACGGCTGCCCCACCCTTAATAACCGAAACGCATTACTGCTTCACGGCAGAAATAGGCGGGGCGGTGGTACCTACCCGTGCGGTACCTACTCACAAGAGGTCCTACGACCAGTATAAAATGTAGGTATAGTGTTTTCAATAAATTCTCTTTTTACATACCTTCGAAGTCAGACGAGTAGGTATATGCTCCTAGACATCAGTTGGCAGGTAGCTATAGGCACTATCGACCAGAATAGGGACAGTCCTTAAAGAATATTTATAGATAATACACATAAAATAGTTAATTCTCTGAACAACAACTAACCACCGTAACTATTACGGCCTACCTATATGTGCCAATGCGGTATTTTTTCATTAATGAAATTCAAATAGTTGCATTATTTCGTGTCTTCTAAACATCTACCTATCATATTTCGTAATACTTTCAGTAGAACATACGTGCACAGACCAATATTATCGGAAAATTATTTATGAAATGAACGCGCCAAGCGTGCCTTTTAATAAATACTTCTATGTTTTTGTTTCTCTAGTGTTTTTAATTTGTTTGTATTGGTAAAGACCTTTAATTGGCTTTTTGTTTATATTATTTGTTATATAATTATACTATATTACTTGGCTGTTGGTTCTCTTTGTAGTAAATAAATAAAAAAAAGTGCGTGCGTACAAAGTACACATGTCAGAAGTGAAACTTTTTTGGCGAACTAATTTATAAGTCTTGCTTATATTTATACAAATCTAAAACTTTAGATTTCCGAGACTTAGAGGAAGGGAAAAAGGAAGATATGTTCCCGCCAGGCTTCGGACAGCCTGCCGACCGAGAGGGCTGGTGGTCGTGGCGCCGACGATCGCTGGCCCGGCGTCCCGAGGGGGAGGGTGATGGGAGAGATGTGCTCCGCACTAAACGCTTCACTCTCCTCCCCTTGCCTTTTCATGAGTTCTGTCTCATGCGAGGGTTGGACGTTGTTTGTTGAGCGACAGGAGGTTTTAGTCGGTTCGACTCCGACATGCCCCACCATCCATCCCCAGTGGACGGTGGGAGTCCGGCGATTTCCTCCTGACAAAAAAAAAAAAAAACGTTCCCGCCAAAAGTCTGTCAAATGTCAATCTCAAACCTCAGTGTTGACAGTCACATTATGTTTAGATTTCTAAATTGTAAATGACTAATATTTTGCCAATTGAATTGACTAATTGAATTTCATGCTATTTGATTAATGTTCCAAATTCTTTTCATTTCATTTCAATTCCTATTAACATTTTTCACAAAAAAAATATAAAATATTAGGCTGTATGGTATGATACATTTGCCTTTCCAGTTGGAAAAATACAACAACTACTACTACTGACATTTGACAAGTACTTAATTTCAATAGTAGTTTGATGTTACTTCCGTTGCATACCTGCGTGACGTTCTATGAAAATTTGACCCTCATGCGCCTAAATAAGTTTCACTTCAATAAATCTGACAAAAAGTGGAACAGCTTATTGACCGTGCCATTAATGTTCTTAGAATTTATACAAAAGTTTTGAAAAACGATACTCGAAGATTCCAAATAAAACAATAGTTATTCGAACAACTTCCTTATATCACAGAAACATTCACAGCCACGTTTCCTCCGAATTCCAGTTAGTCTCACAGGTCTTACACATTGTAACACGATTAAAAATCTAGCCACATCCGCGGGTCTTATATTATGCTAGTCGCGAGTTGCGAGAAATACAGTCAAACCTGGGTTAGTGAGAACTGGATAAGTGAGAAAACCCTATAAGTGAGAGTAATAGCCGGAACCGTCATTTTAAGCTCCCAAAACCTCTATTAGCGAGATACAGAAACCTCTGTAAGAGAGAGTCGTTTTTCCCTCATGGACCTCCGTAAGTGAGACTGCTACTTATCTATGCCTAAATTTAAAGAAAGCAGTAATGCTGTAACTATACTGAGACCTTAGAACTCATACCTCAAGGTAAGTGGCGCATTTACGTTGTAGATGTCTATGGGTACAAGTAACCACTTAACATCTGGTGGGCTGTAGGCTCGCCCACCCATCTAAGCAATAAAAAAAATTTTTTTTTACTTAAATGATAAAAATTGTCTTTGCCCTTAGCCGAATAATTAAAAAAATGTTTTTCGTTTGTATTTAACAGTTTAAGTGGGTACATTTTTCTGTTTTCGGATTTGAGATCAGAAAATGGACTTGGCCCTAAGAGGTCATTAACCCTACGCGTCATTAGTTCTAATATAGTATTTACTGCAATCCAACTTTTAACCTCCATGACGACCTGGACTTAGAGTCCACCAGTAAGTATATGCAGTCAGCGTCGATGCGCCACTTCGATAAAGCGGCACGACACGAGAACCCTCTCATCGTGGCCACCGGTAACTACATTCCCGATCCTGCGGAAAGAATGGAAAGCAGTCGACGTCGCCCAAAAAACGTCATCTTGGATCCTCCCGATCCACTAACGGTGCTTCTAGGTAACCAACTTTTATTAAAAGCTATTAAATATGTATTTTAGTATTTGGGAATGGCTTGTAGATAATTTCCATAAAACAATCTTAAGTGGTATTATTACATGATATTTATACGGAACACGTACATCGAAATGCGCACTGAATTTTAATTACAAAATGTAACATTTCGTATTATTAAGAGCTTACCTAGAATTACTTCAATTCATTTTTTTTTTAATATACATGAATTATTTACACCACAATTTACCATATTCTTCCGCTTCTTTGGTCTACCGAGACGAAATATTAAAATCTACATAAGGCAAACAGGCGAATTTATCTTAAAGAATTCAAGGACACATGTTTTTTCATTCCTTTAATATTTAATATTTCGCGAATCTCACCGGCCTGATTTTAAGTTTTTAAACATATGCGTTTAAGACATGAAATCGAAGTTCCAATAATATTATAACTTTTTTTTGTTTTATGATTAAGGCTTACTGGTGGCCCGGAGGCCTTTCCAGTTTCACCAAAGACTCACAATTTGCTAACAGCTGCTCGAGCGCCTCCGAAAAAGACCTAACAACTCAAGAGCAACTGCTTCGCGAATGAATCTACTACCGGATCGGAATCGCGACCCCCTGAGAAGATCCGGCGCGAAACACAGCGGGCTTATGCATGGATTACACGTCGACCTCTTTGTCGAGTTCGACGAGTGCGGTTACCGGGGTCCCTAAGCCTGCTCCTAGTGTTAGAGCTGAAGGCGTCTAATGCAAAGGTTATTGGATCTGATTATTATAACTACAGTCCCACTGCTTGTTTCGGTTTGGTTAATAAAAACCAAACCCGCAAAATTGTAATTTGCGTAATCACTGGTGGTAGGACCTCTTGTGAGTCCGCACGGGTAGGTACCACCACCCCGCCTATTTCCGCCGTGAAGCAGTATTGCGTTTCGATTCGAAGGGTGGGGTAGCCGTTGTAACTATACTGAGACCTTAGAACTTATATCTCTAGGAGGGTGGCGCATTTACGTTGTAGATGTCTACGGGCTCCAGTAACCACTTAACACCAGGTGGGCTGTGAGCTCGTCCATCCATCTAAGCAATAAAAAAAAATTAAAAAAATAAAAAATCTGGTATGTTACCTGTAGGACAACCACGAATGTACTTTTAAGGAGGATTCATACAACTCAGAAGATGGACCTCTCGTATGGAGCGATGATCGTTACCAACAACTGCGTTATTACCGCTAGCAACCCCGAGGCTTGAGAGAGAGATAATGCCCTTTATTCCACACCAAAACATGATACCTATATTGTTATATACATGATACATATTTGCACAATTGGCGGTCTTAAAAGCTATCTCTTTCAGACAACCGTTTAATTTACAGAAATTCTGGAAAAGATAAAGATAACAGGTATGTTGCGGTGTACTATTGGCGATACATTAGTATAGAAAATATATACATTCAATAAACAGATATATGCCGTTTATATATAATGATATAAATGAAATAACTACCTATATATTTGATTTAAATACCAATATACATACTTGCATACTAATATATTTACATACACATAATAAATCAACAGTATGGAAATAATAAAGCATTTATATTTATTTTTAATTTTTTATGATTGAATGATTACTGGCCTTGAAGTCTTTTCAGTTTCACCAGGATAGGTGGGCGAGAAAAGGCTCAGCCAGGAGGAGTGGGATTTGCTAACAGCTGCCCGAGCGCCTCCGAAGGAGACCTAACAACTCAAGAGCAACTGCTTCGCGAACGAATCTACTACCGGATCGGAATTGTGACCCGCTGAGAAGACCCAGCGAGAAACTCAGCGGGCTGATGCATGCGTTAGATAAGATATATGGTTTTTTTATTGCTTAGATGGGTAGACGAGCTCCCAGCCCACCTGGTG
This sequence comes from Bombyx mandarina, assembly GCF_030267445.1. Classification (NCBI taxonomy): domain Eukaryota; kingdom Metazoa; phylum Arthropoda; class Insecta; order Lepidoptera; family Bombycidae; genus Bombyx; species Bombyx mandarina. Next base: position 7,725,240 of record NC_143226.1, read on the forward strand.
TTAAGTGATTACTGGAGCCCATAGACATCCACAACGTAAATGCGCCACCCACCTTGAGATATATGTTCTAAAGTCTCAAATATAGTTACAACGGCTGCCCCGTCCTTCAAACCGAAACGCATTACTGATTCACGGCAGAAATACGCAGAGTGGTGGTACATACCGACGCGGACTGACAAGAGGTCCTACCACCAGTATGTACAAACAACACTAAGCAGATAAGTAATGTTCCTTCACCATTCTTTTAAAGCAGTTGAAAGTTGGAGCATTTCTGACTACATCCGGCAGAGCATTCCACAATCGAACCGCCTGGATGATTAATGAATTATCAAAGGATGAAATCTTGAATCCAGGATCCCAATATTTTCTCAGTGTCAGACCCAAGACTGGGTATTTGACCTCCACAGCACCGGCGCAGAGCACTTGTGACCGACATCGTCTCTTATAATCAAAACCCGTCGGCCATCACGACTCCCTTGTTTGTATTTAATTAATTAAAACCATAATTTATCGTTCAGTCTATTTTTATCACAGACTCATGGGTTTTATGAACATAATATTTATAAACATTAAACTGGCAAGCATTGGCTCAAACCTGTTCTAATGGAAAAATACATGATGGTACAATGTCGGTACAACATAGATTATAATCATAATTACATTAATCCAAAGACCACTTATATTATTTGTAAAAATTCAAGATCACAGAATGATGAATGTGACCGGCTTCATCTTTAATACAATTTTATTAGCTTCAGACGTATGTATGTTAATATGTAACGGAATCTTTGAACATGATTTTGACCCCCTTCAAAACGTCGGATTAACTCGAAATTTGGTCTACTTATTAAGGACCAATGACAATTCAATATAAAAAAAAAATTTTTTTTTTTAATTCAACTAAAAAATGAAAAATAAACAATAGTTTAAAAAAACTAACAAAATACGCTTTTATAGAAAATCAAAATCGAAAATAAAAAATAAAATTTCAATAATTTGAATTAAAAATAGTGTAAGAAAAAATGATTTTATTGTAAAAAAGCGGGGAGTGCTTTTCAGGATATTATCAAAATAACCTTTCTACTCATATCTGTTCATAAAATATTTATAAATACTGATACCATGCACCCCACGCTTTTTTAGTTGGATTTTCTATAAAAGCGTATTTTGTAAAAAAAAAAAAACTGTTATTTATTATTCAGAGTTGCCGAGAAACTTCTTGTCAGAATATATACAGTCGCAGCTTCTATATCACAGTGCGTATGCAATCATCCACCCTGAACTGTCGAGGGCTGGTTGGCGGCAGAGTTAGGCAGTGGGTGCCTACCCGAGCGTGCTCAAAATATAACAAGTCATTCACAACTTAATAAAATAATTTCAAGTTCTGCCTATTTCTGCCGTGAAGCAGTAATGCGTTTCGATTTGAAGGGTGGAGCAGCCGTTGTAACTATACTGAGACCTTACAACTTATATCTCAAGGTGGGTGGCGCATTTACGTTGTAGATGTCTATGGACTCCAGTAACCACTTAACATCAGGTGGGCTGTGAGCTCGTTGACCCATCTAAGCAATAAAAAAATAATTGAATGTTCACCAAAATATGTTACTCCTTCATCATATAAAGCAGTACCTTACATTCCTAAGGTCCACGGGTGACGGTAACCACTCATCATCAGGTGTGCTACATCCTGTCTGTCTATACAAGCAATTAAAAAAGCATGGTCATCTACATAGGACTCTCGGCTAGAGTTCGACGTGCAACCTAACCCATGCATCAGCCCGCCGAGTTTCTCGCTGGATCTTCTCAGCGGGTCGCGATTCCGATCCGGTAGTAGATTCATTCGCGAAGTAGCTGTTCTTGAGTTGTTAGCTAATCTCAACCCTCCTGGCTGAATCTTTGCTGGCCCACCTGTGAAACTGGAAAGGTTTCTGGGCCACAAGTTATCCTTCAATCATAAAAAAAAATCTCAACTAGTAAATAGACTTTAATCTCATGTCGGGACCTGTACAGTGCAATGTAAGCCGCATCTGTACTGTAAGCCTCCGTACATGTAAGAGACGAGCCAAGCCTTACAATCAGTCTGTTTGGTGAATACAAAATAGGAAATTAAACCTGTTCATCTATTTAAATAACAACTTAATGTCACATATTTAATTATAAAATAATTTATGTGAAATTAATTCAATGCATTAACATTAATTTGTTTGTCTGTTCGGTCAGTCGGGACATTGTTTTGTACAAATAAATTATAAAGTTTAATTCAATAATTAAAGTATTAGACAATGATTTGATTTTGAACTTTGGTTTAATGTAGCTTTGATTACTTCGTTGGTCAAGTGGTTAGTGACATCTTCACGATGATCTAGGTTTAAGGTCTACGAACCCACGCTCACGGCCCACCTGATGTTAAGTGGTTACCGGAGCCCATAGATATCTACAACGTAAATGCCGCCACCCACATTGAGATATGACTTCTAAGGTCTCATTTTTTTTATTGCCTTTGTAGTCATTATAGTACAAGGGCTGCCCCCTTCAAACCGAAACGCATTAATTACTTCTTCACGACAGAAATAGGCAGGGTGGTGGTACCTACCCGTGCGGAGTCACAAGACGTCCTACCACCTAATTACGCAAATTGTTATTTTGAGTAATTACTTGTTACGGGTTTGATTTTTATTGCACGACTAGCTGACTCGACAGACTTCGTAATGCCTCAATCGATAAATAAAAGACATAAACTTTTGTATAAAATATAACGGGGGGACACATCAAAGGAAAAACAAAATTATTATTTTTATTTCAGTCCGAGCATTTTCATATTTAACTACCTTTTAAACCTTCTCTGGACTTCCACAAGTAATTCAAGACCAAAATTAGTCAAATCGGTCCAGTCATTCTCGAGTTTTAGCGAGACTAACGAACGGCATTTCATTTTTATATACATATATAGATAATTATATAATATATCAAGCACTACCGATAGATGATATTGGAACACACGATAGTCATGCGAGGCCATATTCCCCTGTCTGCGGCTGCTCTAACTATAGCCTCGAACCAGGTCATACAACAACTTTTTTTCTTTTTTTTTTTTTCTTTCCTACCTAACCTGATGGTCTTGAGAGACCATATCAGCGTCACCGGGCGAATAGGTGAGCTTACGAGGCTCAAACATGAACCCTAGCAAGAGCAGTGCTTCGCAGAATCTACCACCGGATCGGAAACGCGACCCACTAAGAAGATCCAGCGAGAAACTCAGTGGGTTAAAGCCATCAACAGTCACCGCTCAAAACATGTCTGGGGTGTCCACCTGATCCACCTTGGTACTGACTTCACCCTCTTTGCTAAGTACGGGAACAGACATATTTTTTTTATTGCTTGGATGGGTGGACAAGCTCACAGCCCACCTGGTGTTAAGTGGTTACTGGAGTCCATAGACATCCACAAAGTAAACGCGCCACCCACCTTGAGATATAAGTTCTAAGGTCTCAAGTATAGTTACAACGGCTGCTCCACCCTTCAAACCGAAACGCATTACTGATTCACGGCAGAAATAGGCAGGGTGTTGGTACCTACCCGTGCGGACTCACAAGAGGTCCTACCATCAGTAAAAACCATTCCCGGTGCAAAACACTCCAAAGCGAATCATTGAGCACCCGGAATAATATTTACAGAGACCCGGTCTTAAAGGTCGCGATGTCTTAAAGAGAAATATTTCGTCTCGCCTGCAAGATAGCGGTCTGCAAAACGATTTATTAAAGAGATTCTTGAACTTTGATCTTTTCCGTGTCCGGTTATCAAACGCAATATCGTGTGGAGGCATGTTATCCTTCACCATACGCACAGTGTACTCACAATGACTTAGAAGTTCAAGCTGTTGTGATGAGATAGTAAATCTTGCCATGGATTCACTCGTTCATAAATTTCTTTGAGTTGAAAATTTAATTACATTACTGTTTACGTCTAGAAAAAACTACGAAGTGTTTCAGGCCTTATGCCATGTAGATCAGATGTTGCAAACTGCCTAAGTACACATTACACAATACCAAGAACAAGCACTCGAATTAATTCCATGTCTCCTGAACGCCCTGACATATGGTTTTCCAAACATGATTTAAAACTACCAAAAAAAATTCTTTCCGCTCCAAATAACGTGTTTATTAAGAAAAAAACCCTTCTACTCATATCTGTTCGTAAATATTTATAACTACTGATACCGTGCACCCCACGTTTTTTTGTATAATAAAATCTGTTTTACTTACACTATTTTTAATTCAAATTTATTAAAATTAATTTTCTATTTTTTAGTTGGATTTTCTATAAAAGTGTATTTTGATAGTTTTTTTAACTATTATTTATTTTTCATTTTTTAGTTGAATTTCAATTTTTATAATTTTTTTTTAAATATTGAATTGTCACTGATCCCTAATAAGTATACCAAATTTCAAGTTAATCCGACGTTTTGAAGGGGATCAAAATCATGTTCAAAGATTCCGTTACAAACATACATACATACGTCTGAATTTAATAAAAGCGTATTAAAAATAGTCAACAGTGTGACAGTTAAAATACGTGTGTTATAAAAATTATCTCCATTATCTAGATTCAATCAACGACTTCTCTTAAGTGAATATCACAACCCATAAAATTCGTTATGGATCGAATCAAAATTCATTTTGGATATTGGACTGGACAAGTTTTGGACTTCTAACCGAATGTAAAACCTGGCAAAATAGGCAGCTTGAAAGTACCTGCTCGCACAAGTTATATAAATAATACAATTGCAGGAAAAATACGCGGATGGTATATTAAAAAGATTACAAGTTCGCGAGTCACACAGTAAATCGTGTCGCGCGTCGTAGCCACACCGCGCTGGACACACTGCTAGTTAATAAATCATTTTTTTTATTAAAAAAAAACTTCGTTATCCTGTCAAGAGTTGACAAGGTAAGTTTTATAGTAATTGAGGGCTTTAAGCGCCTTGAGGAATAGGAAGCTTCTACCGAATAAAAAGCTACCTTTCGTGTCGTCTACCTTTTAAATTTTCTGACAAATTGCACAGCTCATTTCATGATACTAATAAAATTAAATCAACAAAAATCGTCATCTTATATACCAAATGAAGATAAATCAAAATTTATTTCCACTTTTGTGAAATTATATTAAGTGACAAACGTTAAAGTTAACTCAAGTTTTTCTTTTTATTAACACTAGTGGTCCCCCAGTAGTCGAAATTCGACTATAATTAGTTGAAATTGTAAGTTTGTACACTATTAAGATTGTATTTTATACTTCTATAATCACAAATTTCGCCAAGACTACACTATAAAAAATATTAACAAAGACAAACAATATTTAATCTCAATTTGACAACAGACGTCAAGAACAAAAGTTTGACAATAAATAGTGTGCATGCGTGTGTGCGTCAAACACATGGTATGTAGTGTGTGTAATGTTTTCTTTATCGATTTAATGTATCTTTTATGCATTATTTTAAAAAAATATTAGCATTGTGCACTTCTTCTTTTTTTTTTTTTTTTTCCTACCTATGCTGATAGCCTTGAGAAGCTATTTCAGCTTCACCCTAACGTGTGTAGGTGAGCTCACGGGGCTCAAACCGGAAAGTTGCTAACACTGACCCTAGCAAGAGCAGTGCTTCGCAGAATCTACCACCGGATCGGAAACGCGACCCACTGAGAAGATCCGGCGAGAAACTCAGTGGGCTGTGTCTAGGGGTTAATTCGCTCGTCGAGCCCTTCGTCGCAAGCGACGGGTTCGACGAGGACGGTGACCGGTGCTTGTGGTGCCTAAAAGCACCGTTAATGGATCGGGACTTCTTCTCTATATTCTCTTTAAGTGTGGAAAATTTCATACTCCTCTGTCCGCGCAATTTTCGTAAAAAGGGATACAAAGTTTTTGCTTCACGTATTAATATATAGATTTTCGGATTTTTCGAGACGTGGAAAAAGGAAAAAATCCTAATTTTATTTATCGTTGTTTTTTTTTTATTGCTTAGATGGGTCAACGAGCTCACAGCCCACCTAGTATTAAGTGGTTACTGGAGCCCATAGACATCTACAATGTAAATGCCGCCACCCACCTTGAGATGTGAGTTCTAAGGTCTCAGTATAGCACAACGGCTGCCCCACCCTTCAAACCGAAACGCATTACTGTTTTACGGCAGAAATAAGGGGGTTGTGGTACCTACCCGTGCGGACTCACAAGACGTCCTACCACCAGTAATTACGCAAATTATAATTCGTTGTGTTAGCAAAACTAAATAAAAAAATCCTAACTGAGAATTTGCTCGACCACCTGTCCTGGTGCAATAGGAAAGGCTTTCGGGTCACCAGTAAGCCGTCCTTCCAAAGAAAAAAAATCTATTTCATATCATGCTGTGTGACATACACGCATACGAGACAAGAATGAGTACACTCAGCCCCCAGGTATCTTATTTGTGTACTGACTCAGGAAATGGATCCCGGACTGCACTGTAGTTAGAAACATTGATCTCTAGACAACTATACTAGGTTGGCTGTGACCTTATAGATCCAACTAAAACATTTAAAACAATGACAGTGAACTAGATTACAATAGTTCTTAAAAATAATGCGTTCTTTTTAATGTTCAACTCAACTATTGCCAATAATATAAACAGAGAAATAGCTTTGGTAGAGTATATTATTTCTACACCGAAAGCAAACTACAATGGAACGTATGGAAAAAAACATAGTACATATTTGATCAAATTACAATAAGAAATACTATCTAAAAATCGAAACTATAAAAGAAAAAATCGCGCTCGATCATATTTTTTTGTGTCACAAAATACGCACCGAATAGCGCGGAAATCAATGCAGCGTAAGTATATAGAAATATTGTTTACCGCTGTGACTATCGACGCTAATTGTGTGAGAAACGATTTATTGAAACCATTCGCGCGTCACCTGTCGTCCGATGATATTACTTTTTAATACGCTTTTATTAGCTTCAGACGTATGTATGTTAGTATGTAACGGAATCTTTGAACATGATTCTGACCCCCTTCAAAACGTCGGATTAACTCGAAATTTGGTATACTTATTATGGACCGATGACAACTCAAAACGAAAAAAAAATTGGAAAAAAAAAAATTGAAAAATTTGAAATTCAACTACATATTAAAAATAAATAATAGTTTCAAAAAACTAACAAAATACGCTTTTATAAAACATCCAACTAAAAAATAGAAAATAAATTTTAATAAGAAAAAATGATTTTATTGTAAAAAAAAGCGTGGGGTGCATGGTATCAATAGTTATAAATATTTTAGGAACAGATATGAGTAGAAGGGTTATTTTGATAATATCCTAAAAAGCACCCCACACTTTTTTACAATAAAATCATTTTTTCCTACACTATTTTTAATTCAAATTTATTAAATGAATGAACGAATGATGAATGAATTAATGAATGAATAAACTAATGAATCAATGAATGACTGAATGAATGACTGAATGAACGAATGAATGAATGATTTATTTTATTTCAGACATCATTGAAGCATTCTTAAAATTAACAAAACCAATCAAATAAATAAAAAAATACATTTATTAAAAATAATTATCAGTTGAATACATTTCAAATATTCCATCCAACTGATACTTACTTCGAACCAACCATTATTATTATTATTATTAAAATTTATTTTCTGTTTATTAGTTAGATATTCTATAAAACTGTATTTTGTTAGTTTTTTTAAACTATTATTTTATAGAATTGTACTCTGGGAGTGGCGACAACGTCCCACCATTATAATACAGTGAATATTAATAACAAATTCCTTCTCTCGGTTTTCATCGCAATTTTCGTTCACTATCGAATTGCCGTCGAAGAAGTTTCGCTTCACTACATACTATAAAACAAAGTCGCTTTCTCTGTCCCTATGAATGCTTAAATCTTTAAAACTACGCAACGGATTTTGATGCGGTTTTTTTTAATAGATAGAGTGATTGAAGAGCAAGGTTCATAAGTATAATAACATCCATTAAATAGTGGAGAAATCAATAGTAAATTACAGTTTCCGAAGCGAAGCGAGGGCGGGTCGCTAGTCAATTAATAAAGAAGCATGTTACAGTAGGCCCCACAACATCGTCTTCATTTTATCTGTAACAGTAAACTAAGGTAGGCACTGTCACAACTAGTATTTCCATGAACACTACGATCGCTAAATATGCTAATTTATAAATTTAAATAATTTTTGTAACATGGCGTTCTTTCTTCTTCCTTTGTGAGTGTGGCAATTAGGTTCTTGCGATGTTGTTCCCACTACAGAGTAGAGTTAAAATTGGAATAGACTAAGATCAAGTTAATGTATTTTAAATTGTAATCAATTAAGAAGATGAAATTAAATTAAATGATGTCCCAGTAAAATAGTAAGAATCCATCACGTCATTTCGGATCCTCCCGATCCACTAACAGTGCTTTTAGGTATCCCAAGCACCGGTTATATTTCTCGTCGAACCCGTCACTTGCGACAAAGGGCTCGACGAGTAAATTAAGCCAGAGACACAGCCCACTGAGTTTCTCACCGGATCTTCTCAGTGGGTCGCGTTTCCGATCTGGTGGTAGATTCTGCGAAGCACTGCTCTTGCTAGGGTTCGTGTTAGCAACACTCCGGTTTGAGCCCCGTGAGCTCACCTACACGCTAGGGCAAAGCTGCAATAGCCTCTCAAGGCAGGAAACAAAAAAAAGTGGCGTTCCCGCCAACACACCGTGCGTGGACATGCGCCATATATGTACTTATGTAGTTAGAAAAAACAAAACCTGGTCATGGGATTTGAACAGATATGAACGAACAGTTTGTGCACGGAACCCTCACCAAAGCTAAAAAGAAAACAGTGGGTAACTTTTATTTGAAGCGTTTAATAAAATTAATTGTTGTTTAATTATTTTAACGATTTCACTGAGTAGATAATGTCAATTAAAGTAATTAATGCAAAAAGATCGCACTGCTCACTTCGTGTGCGGTAACGCGGGTGGCGTTAGTCGAACCAATATTATGGCTGTGTTTGATTACAGCCTACCGTCTTCGCGAGTCGTACACATAATTCGAACTATTTTTATGGCTTAATATCGCGTTTATTATTATCATTTTATTATTTTCGACGCTTCGTATATAATATACTTTACAGTTTTCGTGGTCACGGCTAAATAGTTACAGATAAAATAGTTTTAATTGTGTGTTTGTATTGAACAAGACTATCGAACTCATCGTGAATATTCACGAATGATATTAAATAATTAATGAATGTGGACAAATGACTACATACGCCAGGAAAACCGACTAAAGCTTTTCATTAGAATTGAAGTAGATCAATGCTAATTTATAATTCTTTAAAAAAAACACCAAGCCATTAATGTTGTCAAAATGGACAATGTTACTGACACGAACCTTCTTCAACAAGTATGGAACGGTTTGGCACAACATGTAAGTTTTAAGTTAACGTTTACGTACGGACAGACGTATTTCGGTCCTTAGCGAACTTATATACATAGTTTTCCTGTAGTATTTTGTTTGACAATCTGTTCGCTCCGCTATCACCACAAAACCGATGACAGATGTTGATGTTAAAATTTGTACAGTAAGTGAAAGCCGATCATGAGATTTAAAAACTGGTGCGTATATCGTGTCGATTAAGCTAGAGATTTGAAATATTATCGTCGACATAACTTTTAGAAGTCGTCGTGGCCTAAAGGATAAGACGTCCGGTGCATTCGTGTTGAAGCGATGCACCGGTGTTCGAATCCCGCAGGCGGGTACCAATTTTTCTAATGAAATACGTACTCAACAAATGCTCACGATTGACTTCAGCGGTGAAGGAATAGCATCGTGTAATAAAAATCAAACCCGCGAAATTATAATTTGCGTAATTACTGGTGGTAGGACCTCTTGTGAGTCCGCGCGGGTAGGTACCACCACCCCGCCTATTTCTGCCGTGAAGCAGTAATCCGTTTCGGTTTGAAGGGTGGGGCAGACGTTGTAACTATCCTTGAGACCTTAGAACTTATATCTCAAAGTGGGTGGTGGCATTTACGTTGTAGATGTCTATGGTCTCCAACAACCACTTAACACCAGGTGCGCTGTGGGCGCGTCCACCCATCTAAGCAATAAAAAAAGTGTCGATAGTAATTCAATACATCTGCAGATAACACTCAACATGGCGTCAGCACTCCAAATCTTAGCCACGCTGGTATTCGCCGGTGCGACGGGCCAAAACCTGAACGTAGCCGATAAGATTGGCCGAGGTCTCGGCAAGGAGTTAGCTGCTGTTAAGCAACCTATCGACGAAACCCTCACTTTTATAGGATCCAGCCAATGTGCGTGTGGCATCTGGTATTTGTATATATTTATGTAATGTAAGTCGATGTGTATATATATTATTATGTATTTTTTAAACTCTGTTTTAGGTTCGAATGTAAAAAAACTGATCGGCGTTGAATATGAACAAGTCAAAGGGATCAGAGAACCAGACCTAAATCAATTAACACTTAATTTTCTCTCACAGTAAGTCTCACTTTACACTTTAATATTGATGTGATTGTGCAAGAAGGACATAAATAATCTATCGTACTGTGAATGCTTGGAACGATTTAGCTTCTTTAAGTTTTAAAATATTCATGATAGTCCAAGTGAAATTCTCACGAGGTCTGAAAATCGTAGTTTGGATAAGTTAAATGTACATTATTTATATTATATTAGTTTATTTAGAATTGAGACATCGACAGATACCATTCCCGGTCCTGCGGACAGAATGGAAATTAGTCGACGTCGCCTAAACACGTCATTTCGGATCCTCCCGATCTGTTTTTAGGTACCTCAAGCACCGGTCATCGATCTTATTGAACCCGTCGCTTGCGACGAAGGGCTCGACGAATAAATGAACCCTCAGACACAGCCCACTGAGTTTCTCGCCGGATCTTCAGTGGGCGCGTTTCCGATCCGGTGGTAGATTCTGCGAAGCACTGCTGTTGCTAGGGTTCGTGTTAGCAACGTCGCAAGGTTTAAGCCCCGTGAGCTCACCTACTAGCTGAGCTAGTTCCAGGACTTGAACTAACTTGGACTAATTGAAGAACATCATGATTTATTTATTATCTATTGTTATCAAAATTAAATTATAAGTTCTTAACTTGCCCACGACTATGTGACCCCCTCCTGGCGCCAAAGCTGGATCCGCCCTTGCTCAAGGCTCTCAGCTAGGTAGGAAAAAAAAACCTCTGATACTATTAGGTTGAGTACCCGTCGCGACTAACAAACAGGACATTATTTGAGCTCGAGCGCTCTGCATCTACTGATGATACCCAACACGTGCAGGTCATTCCGTGTAACGTACAACATCACAGCAGCAGCCGAGCTTGTGCCGCTGACCAGGGGCTACAATCACAACCAGAACCTGATCATCTTCATACACGGATTCACTGACGATCCTACGACGGCCACTGCGAATACCATTAGCAATGCCTTCCTAAGTCAAGGTAAAATAGCAGTTCCTTCTTAAGATACGTCTCAAACACTTTTTGCCAAGATCCAGACATTCCTAACGTGAGAGCAAAGTTGATTCCACAGCACTATATACGTTCTTCATTCCATGGCGACGTGTCTATCTTTAAGCCCTGTTCTTTATTTCGCTTCGAGTAGTTCCGGTTACTAACTAACTGCTTCGTGCCATCTCCAAAACGATTTTATAATCGATACGACATCCCTAAAATCGTCGAGATATTCTTCTCGAGCGTTGTAGATGTTAGTAGATCCTTCGATGTTCGTTCGGCTATTCGGCGATAGATGGCGTAACGATATCCTCGTCTCCCGTCTACATCCAGATGGTGATGGCGATCCCATCAGAACCAGTTAAGACACATAATTCTAGCACACGCGACCGTCCATCATGTATCGGGTTTTGAGGAATCGCAGCTTACTTTAAAACAACTTCTACGGTTTTAACTCGAATTATCTTTCTTTTATCGATTTTAATCCCGCGAATGTGTTTATTTCTTACTTTTAGAGGCACTCCACTTTGCCTTTCGCTTTACCTCCGTTTTACCATCTTCAAACAGTTTTTGTTCTTTTCATTTGAGATTTTATTTATTTATATACTCGTGGTTTCGTAGGTACTTTATTGTTTACGATTACCGTAATGGATAATTGTGGTTACACAGGAGAATTCAACATTCTGGCTCTGGACGGGAGCTCGCTTATCAAATGGCTGTACCTTCGTTCGACAACTTACGTGCGCTTCATGGGAGAAAAACTCGGGGCGACTTTAGCTGCTATGGTTAAAGGTGAAATTTACAATTTAAACTAACTGATTTACTAACTAACCAGTACGAACTAATTTACTGGTGGTAAGACCTTTTAGGTCCACACGGGTAGGTACCACTACTCTGCCTATTTCGGTCGTGAAGCAGTATTGCGTTTCGGTGTGAAAAGTGGGAGCAGCCGTTGTAACTATACTGAGACCTTAGAACACCTATCTCAAGGTGGGTGGGGGCATTTACGTTGTAGATATCTGTGGCCGGTAACCTCTTAACACTAAGTGGGCCGTGAGCTCGTCCATCCATCCAGGCAATAAAAAGTTTTAGCAGTTATTTTTCCTGAGAAGCTGTAGGGCCGTCAGAGAACGTCACCCGTTTCGGTACATTGCTTGTCAGCATTGTAAAACAAAGACAAGATGATACTGTAAAAGATTTTTCACCATGATCCGGATATAAATAGTATTCAGATCAGGATTTTATAACAATGGACAATTATTATCGTTGGAGGACTATCTGTATCCTTCAGTTATAATAACTTCACACACACACAGCACATCGCGTATTACAAAGGTGGTTAATTGAAGTTACTCACGCCATATCAACCGACAGTATTAACATCTAGATGAAACCGGCGCCGCGGCGCTCATTGCCAGCCGATATTTGATTTCAGATTGATCCGATCCTTAATACCTGCTGGACCAATCTGAACATTTCCTAAACATTTCATTGAAATCGGTCAGGCCATTTCAGAGTTCATAAGAAACACGCACACATCGACTTAAATATAAAAAGATAGATTTGTACTTTTAATTTTTAATTTCAGACTTTATACAGATTTTGGTCACAGGATACAATTCTTTACCCTAATCTCAATATTTTTGAGGTCAGGTCAACTATGAAACATGATTAGGTTTTTTTTTATTGGCGTATAGGCAGACGAGCATACGGCCCACCTGATGGTGAGTGGTCACCGTCGCTCATGGACGTCAGCAATGCCAGGGGCAGAGCCAAGCCGCTGCCTACCGATTAATACTCTCCACAAGCCTCGTTTGAAGAAGGACATGTCATAGTGCACGGGAAACACCGTGGATGGGAGCTCATTCCAAGTTTAGAAGTCCTGATCTGAAGTTGGCGTAACTGTCTATGTGTAAGGTTTATGTACTCGCTCTAACAGGGAATTAGTCTACCCGTTTTACCCAATAAAAAAGGAGGTTTATATTTTAAGCTGTTTCCCGGTAATTTTTTTTTTTTTTCTATCTACTACAAAACACATGCAATGATGTAAGTGATCGAGTGATTCAAGTACAACTTTACGTCAGTTCTAAATACGCTTGCGTGACCGTAATGAACGTGTTGGCTTGTCACAATCATTTGTTCGTGCTCAGCGGCTACAAATATATTTGAAATTAAAATGAAGCCTTTGAGGTTGTTTTTTAGTTGTTCGTAAAGCGCACATATGACTTTATTGTTTTGTGCGTATTGTTTGTAAATTGTAGTAGTATTTTAATCATCTTACGTTACTGGTGGGTTTTTTTAGGATGTCTTGTGAGCTGTTGACACTTTTAGGATTCCTCCCGATCCACTAACGGTGCTTTTAGGTACCTCAAGCACCGGTCACCGTTATCGTCGAACCCGTCGCTTGCGACGAAGGGCTCGACGAGTAAATTAACCCTCAGACACAGCCCACTGAGTTTCTCGCCGGATCTTCTCAGTGGGTCGCATTTCCGATCCGGTGGTAGATTCTGCGAAGCACGGCTCTTGCTAGGGTTCGTGTTAGCAACGTCATCAGGTTTGAGCCCCGTGAGCTCACCTACTAGTTAAGGTTACGCTAGAATAGCCTCTCAAGGCTACCAGCTTAGGTAGAAAAAAAAAAACTTTTAGGAAGGTTCTTATCATAGAACCCTGTAAATGCGCGAGGATCAAACGATTAGACATACATATAATCTCATCTCTAGGTGGAGTGACGATCTATGCAGGATGGCTGACAAGAGCTGGATGAATAGAAGCCGAGAATCGTGCTTAGTGGCATGCAATTGGAGAGACCTATATCCAGCACTATAGGCTGATAACGACGATTATGTGCATACATACCCTCAAAAGACTCTCCTAGTTCGATGGTTGATTTACATCCCCTTTACATCCACTCTATTTCTCTGCAGGAGGCATGAACCCTCGAGCTATTCACCTAATCGGCCACAGCCTCGGCTCCCACATCGCAGGGTTCACCGGGAAAACCTTCACTGACCTGACGGGAAGGCGCGTCGGCAGGATTTCAGGTATTATGATGACTGCGTATGAAATCTCCTCCGTGATACTAGAGGAGGTACAGCAACTACCACATCCTCTCCAGTACTTATGAGTCCTCCTCCTCCTCCTTCAGTCAATCGCTCATTGCTGAGCATCGTGATGCGCCCGCCTGTGACTTTTTTTTGTAATTTGTAGCCACTTTATGTCGGTCAGTGGCACAGTGAAGTGCGTGGCTCAGTCTCATGTTCAGATACTCGGACACTTGGTCACTCCATCTTTTTCGGCTTATTAATACTTTTTATCTTTTTTTTTGTACTTATGAGTAGCAATACTTAATTTGTAAGTAGATATGGACTTGATAAAACCGTGCTCTATTACCGGGTACAATATTGAGATGCTTTTAATTCAAAAGGCCCCTTTTGAAACGGCACACCGGTAGTCAAATGTGCGTTGGACTTTCACAATCCGCTGGTCAACGAGACGAAAATGGCCGCTCGTTCACACGAGCACCAGTAATGTGACGCAGCTCCCGTGTGCAGGACTGGACCCGGCCGGCCCGTGCTTCAGCAACATCGACCCCGAACTGCGGCTCAAGGCGACTGACGCTGACTTCGTGGACGTCATACACACGGACGCCGGAGTATACGGGCTCAGAGATGCCGTAGGTGAGCACCGTTATCTTTGTATTACACAGACGGGTGATCGAGCTCACTCTCTGTCCTCTCCGTCCGGTGGGATCAGCTCACAGCGTAACCCACGAGCAACACAACGTGACTACTGCCACTCTGAGATTTTTTATTTATTGCTTAAATGAGTGGACGAGCTCACCTGGTGCTAAGTGGTTACTGGAGCCCATAGACATCTACAACGTAAATGCGCCACCCACCTTGAGATATAAGTTCTAAGGTATCAGTACAACGGCTGTCCCACCCTTCAAACCGAAACGCATTACTGCTTCACGGCAGAAATAGGCGGGGCGGTGGTACCTACCCGTGCGGACTCACAAGAAGTCCTACCACCGGTAATTACGCAAATTATAATTTTGCGGACTTGGTTTTTATTACACGACGTTATTCCTTCACCGTGGAAGTCAATCGTGAACATTTGTTGAGTACGTATTTCAAACTCTCAGACACAGCCCACTGAGTTTCTCGCCGAATCTTCTCAGTGGGTCGCGTTTCCGATCCGGTCTTAGATTCTGCGAAGCACGACTCTTGCTAGGGTTCGTGTTAGCAACATCGTCAGGTTTGAGCCCCATGAGCTCACCTACTAAAGTTAGGGTTACGCTGACATAGCCGCTAGGGCTATCAGCTTAGGTAGGAAAAAAAAAAAAAAAAAAACGTATTTCATTAGAAATCTCGAATTAAGACTAATTTCCTCGCACCTTGCAGGCCACGTGGACTTTTTCCCGAACAGCGGCTCCCAGCAACCGAACTGCTTGCTGCAGACGTGCAGCCACAGCCGAGCCTGGCTCTACTACGCAGAGTCCGTGGTCAACAAGGAAGCCTTCCTCGCAGTGCCTTGTAAGGACTGGGACGCCTTTAGGAAGAATCAATGTGGCGCCGAGATAAGGTGAGGAGACCTAGACTAGTAATGTACAAGGACAGACTGCCCGGGCTCTAGTAGGAGTATACCGGGCTTCGTGTGATCGCCCCACCGTCAGTAATTGTGCCAATAAAGAAATTTCTCTGGTCATGACTTCATGAACATTTGTTAAGTATGTATTTCCTTATTAAACATTGATATTGGTATAATAAATAAATACTAAAAACTTTTATTTCAAGACATCATAGTCTCATAGTGTCTGAGTATTACATATAATTCTAAGAACTATGTTTCTAATTAAGTAAATCTATAAACTCCATCCCTGGCAGCCCCATCAAGCAGTATGTAGAACATGTAACTTGATGAACCTACCCAGGGTCGGGCCGTCCAGTTTTATACCGGAAACGTAATTATTAGTGGTTTATTACTGGTGGTAGGACTTCTTGGGAGTCCGCGCGGGTAGGTACCATGACCCTGCCTGTTTCTGCCGTGAAGCAGTAATGCGTTTCGGTTTGAAGGGTGGGGCAGCCGTTGTAACTATACTGAGACCTTAGAACTTATATCTCAAGATGGGTGGCGCATTTACGTCGTAGATGTCTATGAGCTCTAGTAACCATTTAACACCAGGTGGGCTGTGAGCTCATCCAAACATCTAAGCAATAAAAAACGTAAATAAAAAGTCACCAAGGTCAAACATGGACAAACGCGCTCCGAGGTAACTTTAAGGCAGCGGTCGGGGAACCGGGGTAAATTACCCCAAATGGGGTAAAATGAAATTTTGGTGGTAAAAATGAAACTTTTGTGAGTAAAAAATATATATTGAAGTGAAACTTCTTTAGAGTCGTTAAATTTTTAATTATAGTTTTCTTTTCAAAATTATCATGAGGGCTATAGTATGAAAAATGCTAAAAAGGAGCGATTTGGTTTTTTTTGTTCTTCGCCATGGGGTAATATCAACTTACACAAAAATATTTTGGGGTAATAATTAAAAAAGTTCCCTGACCGCGGCTTTATGGGTACGGCCACAGCTGCCTGAGGGAATTTAGGTGGGTATTCGTATAATGTGTGTTCTTGGAAAAACAATTTAAAAAATAATTTCTTGGTCTCCAGCATTATGGGCTACGGCATTCGGCCGAGCGCCCGCGGGATATACTTCCTGCGCACCGCCGAGGACTCCCCCTACGGGCTCTCCCGCCGCGGGACGCTCTATGAGAACAACGAGGGCGTCATCAGGACCATCGGCTCCAAGATCCTCGGGTGATACCAGCGGGCTTGACCAACCAATACAGCTCATATTCTCATTATGACATTATACACAATATTCAATACACTATATTCAACACATTATCTATATATTAATACGTGAAGCAAAAACTTTGTATCCCTTTTTACGAAAATTGAGGGGACGGAGGAGTATGAAATTTTCCACACTTATAGAGAATATAGAGAAGAAGTGCACAATGCTAATATTTTTTTAAATTTTGCATAAAATATACATTAAATCAATAAAGAAAACGTTACACACACTACATACCATGTATTTGACGCACACACGCATGCATACTATTTATTGTCAAACTTTTGTTCTTGGCGTCTGTTGTCAAATTGAGATTAAATATTGTTTGTCTTTGTTAATATTGTTTATAGTGTAGCCTTGGCGTAATTTGTGATTATAGAAGTATAAAATACAATCATAATAGTGTACAAACTTACAATTCCAATTAATTATTATAGTCGAATATCGACGAATTTTAATGTTAACATTTCGAAGTTTTAGCCACTAACTGTTTTTAATTTTGTAAACACTTAACTATTAATAGCCTTTTTTATTTATTTAAGAACAAGCACACTCATTAGTATACAAATTATGAGAAAGAGAGAGAGAGAGAGAGAAGAAAGGGAGAGAGTAGGTGAGAGCGAGATAGCACACACATGAATTATAATATTATTATGAGGGAGCCATTTAGTAACTAGTTTAATGTCTCACACTGTTATTTCTAAGACACGAATGAACATTGAAAATAGATCTTAAAACCTAATAAAGTTAATATTTAATAAATTTATAAATTATATTTGAAGGCCGACTGCTTTGACAAATAGCGCCATTGACATTTGAGAATCCTTCAATATCTCAACAAGTCTCAGCAAACATTTGTTCAATAAAACTTCACAAATAAAAACAAAGCATCTTTATTTTATTTTTAATATCTATTACATAACTTCACGTTATTTAAATAATTAAAAATAATAATAAAACGAAAAGTGGGACGATTTAATTTTAATAATAAAAAATATGAAAAATAAACATCTATAATTATTACAAAAAAAAAACTTGGACGAGACATTTGTAAAAACCGGCAACTTGTTATAACACTTTTTTTTAGAATTTTGAATACAACGTGCTGTATATCACTTTTATATTCAGCAAGAACTGTGGTCCGTGGACATACTAACAGGAATTCGGATAATCTATACATGAGTCGTCTATTATCAAAGGTGGCAATCTGTGCATTTGGACAAAAAAATGTTATTGATATGTCAATACAGATTGATTTGAATATAATCGTCTCCTTCAAAGAATACGGTTCAAAACCTGCATTAAATAAAGGTTAATACTTAACCTGTTATTTATCTAAGATGTCGTTCCGAAGAGTTTTGTGACTGCCAATGGAATACAAAGTCAATAATTCGTTTTTTGATTTACCAGTAATTGTCCAAAAGTCACATTGCCGGCTTTGACACTAGTCGCCTCACATATAAATAAAATCTGTTTGTAATATTGAAATAAACGCTTTTTACTACATCCATATAAATATATATACGGTACATACACCAAAATAACATTTTTTACAATTTTTGTGTGTCTGTCAGTCGGTCTGTTTGTTCCGGCTTATCTTTGGAACGGCTGGATCGATTTTGATGAGACTTTCACTAATAGGTAGCTGATGATATAAGGAGTAACTTAGGCTACGTTTTTAGACTAGCTTCGCCCCGCGGCGTCACCCGCAATTATTGTCGTACCGCGCGCAACATGTCGGTACTCGCCTATCAATAATAAAATTTAATGTTTCCGAAGCGAAGCGGGGGCGGTTCGCTAGTTAGATATATATATAAATACATTCTAATACACTACGTATTCGAAGCCGTGTTTACAAATGTCTGTGCCCGATATAAACGAGATCGCGGTGCGGTCCCCAGCCCCTAAGTGCCCGTGGACCGCACCGAGATCTCCACAACGCTCGGTGACCTCCTGCGGAAGTTACTCAGACACGCGAGGGTTTCCTTCAGAGTCCTAAATAACGTTCACAAGGAGTCCACCGCGCGTACTAAATATATCATTACTCATAAACGCATCACGACTCAACTCAATAAAATGTCAATACACTTAAATAAAATATATGCATAATATAAAATTACGAACCGGTCAGATTTTAAATCACGACGTAAACTCAAGCAAGGCGCTTTTACAAACTTAAGCTCTAATTATGTATATATATATATATATGAAAACATTAGCATTACGAGTACGCGCGTATTGCGACAATTGTATCGATGGAAGAGATGTGCGGCGTCGGCGGCGTCTGTGTGTCGCACTCACTATACTGCTATTCCTTTTTTTTTTTTAGATGGGTGGACGAGCTCACAGCCCACCTTGTGTTAAGTGGTTACTGGAGCCCATGGACATCTACAAATGCGCCACCCACCTTGAGATATAAGTTCTAAGGTCTCAGTATAGTTATAGCGGCTGCCCCGCCCTTCAAACCGAAACGCATTACTGCTTCACGGCGGAAATAGGCGGGGTGGTGGTACCTACCCGTGCGGACTCACAAGAGGTCCTACCACCAGTATACATCTCAATATATTTTTACATCTCATTATATTACTCATAGATAAATAGCAGTATACGAAAGTTTTGATGAATATCAAAAAAAAAAAAAAAGCACTAAGTGTCATGATCTAGCCTTAAAAGTCTATTAGACTTTAGAACCTGTCGAGGTTTCTGGAATGTCATCAATAAAACGAAAAACTTTATAAACGCTTATGCGAAAACAAAAAAAAGCTTTAATAACGTGCTTTATTAGCAGTTACAAAAAAATATAAAGACGGAAAAAAAAATGCATTATTTTTTTTTAAATGTTTTTTTTTTACAAAACTGGCCTTAATTATAGTGCCGGTTACTGACATGAAGCTGATCTTTCTTCTGAACAATCGAGATGAGCTTTTGCGGCTTTCGAATAAGAAAGCGATCAGTAATAGCTTTGATAGTTAGAAGCTATTAGTGCTGGTATAGTCCAGTCGCGGAGAAGGAAGAATTTTGATACAAGGACCTCTTTACCTACTGACAGTAGTCACTAACATTTTTGTATTAAGCACGGTTTACATAAAAAAAAATTGAGGTGGAAAAAATTACTAAGTTGTTAAATAAATTACTGTTATTACAATAAATTATATATTTAAGAAATTAGTAAATTTTGTAATATAAAATATAAATAAATTATTGTTATAACAATAAGTTATTTATTTAGATTTTATATTAAAACAGTTATAAAAATCGAGTTACAATAAAATTATTAAGCTCAGCAGAAATAAATGAAAATTCATAAATCAAAATCCGATTCCTCTGTATCGGAGTTACTGCTTGCCTTACTGCTCAAGGCCAACATGCAAACAAGAACAAACCTTACGGTCTCAGGTAAAAGGTTAACATAACATTATATTTAGGCAGGAGTGACAAAGACAGGTAATATTTTTATTGCTTAGATGTGTGGACGAGCTCACGGCCCACCTGGTGTTAGGTGACTATCGGAGCCCATAGACATCCACAACGTAAATGGCAGGCAGGGTAGTGGTATCTACCCGCGTAGACTCACAACAGGTCCTACCATCAGTAATTACGCAAATTATAATTTTGTGGGTACATTTTTATTGCACTCTGATAATCCTTCACCGTAGAAGTCAATCGTGAATATTTCGAAGTACGTATTTCATTAGAAAAATTGGTACCCGCCTGCGGGATTCGAACACCGGTGCATCGCTCAACACGGATGCGCCGGACGTCTTATCCTTTTAGGCCACGACGACTTCAAATAAGGGGTTAACGTATGAAATTCTTTCTGCTCTGCGACTGGACTACAGCAGTAAATATATAGCGGCGGCGTCCGCTCCAACAATAGCACCGGAGCGGCGGGCCCGCGTCGCGCGTCGCTGTAGCGATTGGTGGCGGCGGGCTCGCGTCGCGCGTCGCTACAGCGACCGGTGGCGGCGGGCAGCACTACACTATCGGCAGGCGGTGGTCTGACTCGTGCGAGCTTAAAGCTATGTCGGTCGAGGCTCGACTTATCAAAGTACACTTAAAATCTAAAACACTCAAATATCAATGAGGCATCTTTAAATATACAAAAAAAAAATTAGCTTTCTTGATTGAAATTAAGGCATTCTCGAGTGCCCGTGGTCATATGCAATTGATGCTCGGGTATTGTCCTTAAATTAAGTTTACAGTTTAATGATAGAGCGGCATTAGCGTCGTTGGAGGCCGACCTCTGTGAGCACTCGTGAACACAGCACGTACCCGAGCTGAGCATTTCCACAATCGTATCGTGTAGGAGCCGTCGACAAACGTTAATTCTGCAGTCGCACAGATTAATAAATGAAGTATTGAATATCAGTGAGGGTCTCCACTCACTACTCTTCCACTTGTCGAGTACGAAGAGTTACGACTGTTTCTTGCAAAACTAAATATTGGTATGAGCGTTGCGCGTAGAGGGGGCGGGCGGCACTGGAGGCCCGGGCGGCTAGGGCTGCGCGCTCTGCTGCTGGATCTCGATCTTCTCGACCGTCATGTCCGGGTTCATGGCCGTCGCTTCCTGCAAGACGCATTATCCGTTGTTTAGTTGGACAGAACATATGAGTTTACAGAGAGACGTCTGGTGTAGCAGGACGGTGCTATACGGAAATCGCTCTGAGGAAAGATTTGTGTGACTCAATTCCAGATGACGTGTCCTTCCTCGATCAACACGTGAGGAGGGTCGCATTCAGCGGCGGGCGGAGTCTGCCCGGTACTCGCGAGCAGCGATGACCACGTTACCATCAATTATTTTACTATCTGTACGCCACATGGCGTGACGTGGCGTGGCGTGACGTGACGTGACGTGGCGTGACGTGGCGTGCGTGCGTGGCGTGACGCGTACCTGTATGGCCTCGGCGAGCGCTCGGTCGTGATCGATAGGGTCGCCGTCGGATTGGATCGTGATTTTTTGTTCGACGCGCGTCTCGATGACGCCGTTACGTTCCGTCTTGTACTGAAATGTGAGTTGAGAGCGGGTTCAGTTACACGTACAATTATACTTGTTACTGATTTAATTACAAAAGTAAGTGAAGGTGAGATGTGAAGTACTGACCGTGATGGTTTCGACGGTGCGCGTCTTCGAGCTGATGGTCTGCGAGGAGACGACCTCCCCAGCTGCGGCTTCATCGGTGGGCGGCGCGCTTGCCGTGCTCTGTTCACATAATGATTTGTCAGGATTGAAGACTCTTAAAGACTTAACATTTGACCTAACATTGGGCCGCGAGCTGCGATAGTGCTCTGTCTCCTGCGACGGGCGCCCAGGGGGCAGATCTTTATTCTTTATACCGAGGTATTACTGATAACATATTCCTTTGGGAAATTCTTTCCTACAATCTGTCGAATGTTAATTTTGGAAGCACTGCGTGCCTCCGCAGTGGGTGTATGACTCTACTGGTGTCACGCGCAAACCGACCACAATGAGCTTCTGCTCCGCTTATCAAATCTATTTTCTTCTGCGGGACTTGAAAAGTTTACAGGTTTCGGGAATTAAAAACTTGGTACCTAGTACGGTTTGGCGGACTGAGATTTCCAGGTAAACTGTTAAGAGGCAATTCTTAAATCAACAATACAAGGTAAGTCGTCGTCGAAGTCGTCGTGGCCTTAAGGATAAGACGTCCGGTGCATTCCTATCTAGCGAAGCAACGGTGCTCGAATCCCGCAGGCGGGTACCAATTTTTCTAATGAAATACGTACTTCATCAATGTTCACGATTGACTTCCACGGCGAAGGAATAACATCGTGTAATATTAAATTATAATTTACGTAATTACTGGTGCTAGAACCTCTTGTGAGTCCGCACGGGTAGGTGCCACCACCCTGGCTATTTCTGCTGTGAAGTAGTAATGCGTTCCGGTTTGAAGGGTGGGGCAGCCGTTGTAACTATACTGAGACCTTAGAACTTATATCTCAAGGTGGGTGGCGGCATTTAAATTGTAGATGTCTATGGGCTAAACACCAGGTGGGCTGTGAGTTCGTCCACCCATCTAAGCATAAAAAAAATTGGTTAGATTTTTAGTGGTTGTCTTGTCTTGTCGTGTCGTGTCGTGACGTACCGTGGCGGCGGCACGCAGCGCGGTGCCTAGCGGGGCGGTACCGGTGGCAGTGCTGCTGCTCGTCGTGCGGTACGAGCCCGGCTCCTGGCGTCGATAACAATACATTAACCAGCTTATTCATTTAACCATTTTTATCCTACCTAAGCTGATAGCCTTGAGAGGCTATTTCAGCGTAGCCTTAACTAGTAGGTGAGCTCACGGTGCTCAAACCTGATGACGTTGCTACCACAAACCCTAGCAAGAGCCGTGCTTCGCAAAATCTACCACCGGATCGGAAACGCGACTCACTGAGAAGATCCGGCGAGAAAAACAGTGGGCTGTGTCTATTGGTTAATTTACTCGTAAAGCGACGGGTTCGGCGAGGACGGTGACCGGTGCTTGTGGTACCTAACAGCACCGTTAATGGATCGGGAGGATCCGTATTGACGTGTTTAGGGCGACGTCGACTATTTACCATTCGGTCTACAGCATCAGATATGAATATATTGTTCCAAATCAATGGATTGTACTACTCATTTTAAACACCTGCCAAAAAACGAGAAATAGGGACCGAATTATGGATTTTTATATTTAAAACTCACTTAATAACTTTAATGGATTTGTATAAGCACAAAACAATCTACATTACCTTTCTCGTATAAAATTGAGCCTGTTATACTAAAGAGATCAGACGATAATTTTCAAATCGTTTTTTTAGTTAATATTAACTACAAAAGCGTTGGACACACTCATTCGCGGGGCTGAAGTCGGATAACATTGTTGAGTAGGTGAGGCGCGCACATTGTCCGGCGGCCGTCACTAGGCTACCTAACACTAAGATTAATCGCACATTGCTCTCAATCCGCATGCTGACGTCACAATTCTAAACTCATGCAACACGCGATGCGATTGTGTGTGAACAGACATTACTCACCTCTTTCAACTTTGTGTATGTGTGTGATTATAAAGAACTTTAAAGCCATTACTAAAAAAAACATTTTTATGTATTTTATTGAAAGTTCTGAAAAATAAAGTAATTTTTTTTATTATTTATTGCTTAGATGGGTGGACGAGCTCACAGCCCACCTGGTGTTAAGTGGTTACTGGAGCCCAGAGACATTTACAACGTAAATGCCGCCACCCACCTTGAGACATGAGGTCTAAGGTCTCAGTATAGTTACAACGACTGCTCCACCCTTCGAACCGAAACGCATTACTGCTTCACGGCAGAAACAGGCGGGGCGGTGGTACCTACCCGTGCGGACTCACAAGAGGTCCTACCACCAGTAAAAAAATAGTGGTATTACGAGAATGGGTCTTCGCGGGGCCGCTAGTGCGGCTGCGGACGCTCACCGTGACGTAGTAGTGTCCCTCGCCGGCGCCCTCGTCCAAGTCGATCGGCGTGCCAGAGTCGCCACTGCTCAGTGAACTGGCTGAGCCGCGTCTGGTCAGCTGTCCGCGGACAACACCCGAACTCGCAAGGTGGGACATGGCGTATGATCGTTACCCAGGGGTGAGGGAATACATGAGACCCGGAGGTTTTAAGGATCAGATTTGGTTGTAAACGCAAAGGGCGGTTTTAGGGTCCACAATGCACGACCGTGATTGGGTTATGTATGAGGCGGGGTGAGGGGATGAGGGTTCGTTCCGCGAGCCATGCGCGTCCACCGAGGGAGGGTTAAGGGAAGAAAACAAAAAAAAAACGAATTAGAATTCAATACATGCAATGGCAGCTTTTTAAATGGTCGAATCATTTTTGTTAAAACTAATAATTTTATTGGTTCTTTATCAAAATATTTTAGGTACATGACTCTGTATTTTACGATAAAATAACACGAATAATGAATAGTAATCGATTGTTGAAAAGGTTCAAAAATGCATCAGCAAGCCTCGCGGTAACCTCATGAGAACATTTGAGGCATGCAAGCTCAAGGAGGGTCGGTACATGGCGTGTTGCTTTCCAAAGCTTTTAGCGCCGTTCAGTGTTCAAACAAAAAGCTGTCATCAATCAGGCGTTTTAACAAAAAAAATAAAAAGGCCTCATGTGTAATGATGAACCGAAGGGGACGAGGGGGGCGGGCGTGTGTGTACCTGATCGCCGGTGGTGACCATCGTCTTAACTTGCTGAGTGAGCACTCGCTGCTCCTGTCGCGTGGCTGACGACGTGAGCGTGTGGGCCACCGTCTTCTCCTCGAGCTGCTGAGTCTTCGCCTTGGTGTCGAGGTCGTGGTGGGTGGTCGCCGTCCTCGTGGTGACCGCTCGCGCCGTCACGTACGGACTCTTGCCCTCCAGCGGCTCGAGGCTTTCCGCCTAGTTAATGTTAGACCGGCATGCTTTTACTGTACACACGGAACTACGAGCGGAAGCTTGGTAAAAAACAACAAATAATTATGCCACACTAAAAAATTAAAATAAAATAAAAGAGGGAGTGGCGTCTCGTTTGCCAGTTACTGGGGGTCAATGAACGCACCTTGTTCGTGTGAGTGGAGAAGGTGACCTCGCCGGTGCCCAGGTTCTCCACCTCCTGCTCCACGTTGTGCGTGACTCCCTCCTCGTTCTTGGTCAACAGTTGCTTCGTGGTCGTCTTCACGACGACCGGCGGCGTGGGAGTCTTCTTGGCGCGTTGGGAAACGGGGATCTTAGAGGATAAAGGAGTGTTGGAAGACACGTAGCCCTGGTGCCTGATGTGTTCGCTCGTCGTGTACTCTGTGAAGGTTTTGGGTTCGTCGCCTCTTTGTGGACTTTCGTCTTTACCGAACGTAGAAAATTTATGCGTGTTTACTGTTTGGATGTCAATGTTCGCCGGTAGGTCTTGCGTCTCCTTCTCTATCGTGTAGTTGCCGCTTTTATCTTCGAAATGTGATGGATCGATTTGAGAGTAATGTAGAATTAATTGTCCAGTTACAGGGTCCCTGACTGCAGTGCTAGGGTCAATGTCGCCAGTGTCTGGATCAATGTCACCATATTCTGTTTTAATTCTACCAGTTACTGGATCAATCTTGCCAGATAAAGTCATAGTTTGAGTGACTGTTGTCCTGGCTCCCTTGAGTCTGGGATCATCTGGATCTACATCAATGGTCTCTCCTGTTATTGGGTCAATAATCTGGTACAAATAGACCGTTTTAGTGGTAATGATCCTGCCTGTGGTCTCATCGATTGTACATTCTTTTGGATCGACTTCCTTCACCCTGCCCTTGTCATCTTTCTGTGTTATTACATATATTTTGACAATCACAATGCGACCGGTCTTTGGATCAACTTTACCCAATTTAGTATAAATTTCTCCGGAGCCAGGGTCAACTTGCGACGCAGAGTATAGAAGCTCATTGTTTTCATCTACTTCACCAGTAGCAGTATATATTTGTCCATTAACTGGATCGACTTTTATAAAAGATTTGTCAATGTCAGTTGTTCTAACAATATATCCCGTTCTGGGGTCCATTCGCCCATAAATAGTGATGATATATCCAGTCATAGGGTCTACTTGGCCTGCAGTGTACAATATTTCACCAGTTTGAGGATCTTTGGGACCAGATATCCAAATCTGGTTGGTCTTCGGATCTACCTTGACGTTCTTCGGGTCATTAGAAACAATTTGTTTTCCGGAAACAGGATCGACTTTGTTACGAATAATTCTCAAGCATATCAATCGGCCAACATCTTTGTCTGGTTTACCAGATTTAGGGTTGACTTGTCCGGTTTTCAATAAGAACTGTCCTGTAACCGGGTCAACTTTCAAATCGTGACTTTCAAATTTGCCTGTCTTGGGGTCATTGTAAGTTACTGTTCCCTTTACCAAGTCAATTTGACCATATTTAGTGTCTATCTTATTGTTAACAGGATTCAGTTGTCCAGTGGTACTTTCTATTACAGAGTGTTTGCCGTCGATAATTCCTTTTTTGTTGTCAACTTTACCAACAAAAGTAGTAACTTCGACTACAGGATCAATATGAGTGCCAACAACAATCACCTGACCCAATTTAGGATCCACTTTTCCAGTCTTCGGGTCAGTAACTCCTCTTATAGTAATCTGACCATTGTTTTCATCAATTTCGACAGGTTTTGTATCCGAAGTGTCGGTTACAAATATGACACCATTTGAAGGGTCAATTACACCATATTTCGTAGAAATGTGTCCAGTTTCGGCATCTACCTTTCCTTTTGTGAGTTCTACTGTACCGTCATCTACACTAACTTTACCAGTCTTCGGGTCAATGGGGCCAGTTATAGTTGTGATCTCAACTACGGGATCGTCCTGTTTCGCAACGCTTAAAAGCATGCCCATGTTAGGATCAATCTTACCAGTCTTCGGATCAATTGCTCCAGAGTTGATAAAGATCTGCCCGGTTTCCGGTAAAATTATTCCATCTTTGTTCTGTTTTTGACCAGCACCGTCACTTAATACAATACAACCTTTGTTTGAATTGATAACACCATACTTGGTTTCAATTAAGCCATTCGGATCTAAAATACCGGTCAAATGTTCGACTTCCGCAGTATTCATATCAGGTTTCTTAGTCTTAGGATCAAGTTTAGTAAAGATGACCATGATTTTAACAATCTTTCGCTTGGGTGGTTCTGGAGGCGCCATAGTAGGTTTAACAGGTGATTTCGGTGTGGTTGGAGTTAAAGGTGCTGATTTCTGCGCATAACTGCTTACTATCGGCGACGATGTGCGAACTGGTGATTGCAGAGGAGAGGGTATTGTTTTCACAGGTGTGGGTATTTGTTTTACTGGTGAAATACTAACCCTCTGGGTTGCTGGAGCTATGACATTTAGTTTATCAACCACAGTGATTTGCTGAGCATATGTAGGCTCAATTCTGCCCGTCTTCGGATCTACCACAGAAGTCGTGACAATCAAGTTACCACTCTTGGGATCGATTTCAGCTTGTTTTAGTTCTTGTTTTCCGGTCAGAGGATCTTTGTAAAGTATTTGTCCAGATCGCGGATCAATAATACCAAAATCTGTGTGTATTTTTCCATCTTCAGCGCTAACGTATCCTTTAGAAGCATCCACAACGCCTGTACCCGCATCCACTGTCTTGGTGTAAGGGTCGTATTTGCTTGTGACAATAACGAGACGAACTTCACCTTTAGAAGCTGGTTTAGTATGTTGCACAACGGGCTTATTGACTACACTAAATTGCTGAATAAGGGATGGATCCACTTTACCAGTTTTTGGATCGACGACATTTGATGTGATAACCATGTAGCCAGTTGCAGGGTTAACTTGAGCCTTTTTAATTTCTTGCTTTCCTGTCCTTGGATCCGTAACTAAAACTTCTCCGGTGGCGGGATCAACTACTCCGAAGGCCGTTCGTATTTTACCATCCGGACTAACGGTTCCACTGACAGTGTCAACATGACCTTGACTTGGGTCAATCTTTCTGGTCCTTGGGTCATATTTAGTCGTTATTATAACTAAGTGAATCTCTCTCTCAACGGGTTTCGTTTCTTTTTCAACAACAGTAAGTTGTTGTGCTAGAGATGAATCGATCTTGCCTGTCTTTGGATCAACGACTCCAGAGGCCAATATGAGAGTGCCCGATTTGAATCCAATTGGTGATTCAGCAAATGCTTGTCTAGTTTCATGTTTCCCGGTTTTGGGATCTACGTATTCAATCTTTCCTGTTTTAGGGTCTATAATACCGTAATTCGTGTGAATTCGACCATCTGCAGCTACGATGCCTCTCGAAGTATCGACATGACCGTTAGGATGGTCAAGTTTCTTCTGTTTAGGATCGTACTTACTAGTTATAACAACGAGTTGTACTTCTCTTCCTGGTATAGGAGTAAATGTATCTTTTGGTTTTTCGATAACACTTATTTGTTGTCCTAAGCTAGGATCGACTAGACCTGTTTGGGGATCAACGACCCCAGACGTGAGCGACAGATTTCCAGTTTTAGGGTCAACTGTTGCTTTCTTGACATCTCTTCTTTTGGTAATAGGATCTATTAGAGTGACTTCTCCAGTGACTGGGTCGACTTCACAAAATTCTGTGTGTACCTTACCATCAGCTCCAATTTTTCCAGGAAGGGTATCAACGTGTCCATTCGATAGATCTAGTTTCTTGTTCTTAAGGTCGTATTTCGATGTTACTATGACCAAATTGACATATCTTTCTTTAGGAGCGTCTTTATCAATAATGGTCAGCTGTTGACCCAAACCAGGATCGACTTTTCCTGTTCTGGGATCCACAACACCGGTACTTATGGTCAAGTGTCCTGTCTTTGAGTCGATGGTGGCTTGTTTCAATTCACGTTTGCCTGTTTTAGAGTCAACGTGTTCGATCTTGCCGGTCTTAGGATCTATGACCCCGAAGTTAGTATGTACTTGACCGTCAGAAGCTACAACACCCTTGGACGTTTCAATAAATCCATTAGGGTTATCTAATTTCTTTGTTTTGGGGTCATATTTACTCGTGATTACTACGAGTTGAACTTCTTTGCCAGGGATTGTGGCGAATGTGTCCTTAGGTTTTTCGACTACACTGATCTGTTGACCTAGTGTGGGGTCAACTTGTCCTGAAAGTGGATCGATTACTGAAGAGGTAAGAAGTAGATTACCAGTCTTTGTATCAACACTAGCTTTTTTAATTTCTTGTTTGCCCGTAATAGGATCGGTTAGAATAATTTCTCCGTTATTCGGGTTTACTATTCCAAAGTCAGTGTGTACTTTATCATCAGGTGTAATTTTACCGGGTATAGTATCTACGTGGGCATCAGCCAAGTCTAGCTTCTTAGTCTTGGGGTCATATTTGGACGTTATAATGACCAAGTTAACGAATTTCTCGGGAATAGCTTTAGAATCCTTGTCAACAATAGCCAGTTGCTGGGCTAAAGACGAGTCAACCTTTCCTGATTTGGGATCTACGATACCTGAAGAAACTATGAGATGACCCGATTTAGGATCAGCAACTGCTTGTTTGATTTCCTGTTTGCCAGTTTTAGGGTCAATATACTCAATCTTTCCAGTTTTGGGATCGATCACTCCAAAGTTAGAGTGGACTCTACCGTCATTACCAATTATAGCTCGTGATGTTTCCAAATGTCCATTCGGATTGTCAAGTTTCTTGTATTTAGGGTCATATTTACTTGTAATAACGACGAGTTGAACTTGTCTTCCCGGTACTGTTGCAAATTTATCTCTGGGCGTGTCTACTACAGTAATCTGTTGTCCTAATGTAGGATCAACTTGTCCAGTCTGGGGGTCAACAACCCCAGTGGTCAGCAGCATATTACCAGTTTTGGGATCTACCGTGGCTTTCTTTACTTCTTGTTTGCCGGTAATTGGATTTATAACGGTTATCTCACCCGATGCCGGATCTACGACACCGAAATCAGTGTGAACCTTGTCATCAAAGTCGTATTTGCCTGGAACGCTATCGATATGTGCGTTTGTGATGTCTAACTTCTTGTTTTTGGGGTCATACTTGGACGTGATAATAACCAGATTAGCATATCTTTCAGGAATGCCTTTTGGCGCATCTTTATCGACGACATTAAATTGTTGAGCCAAAGAAGAGTCAGTTTTGCCTGTCTTAGGATCAATGACACCGGATGTAAGAAGAAAACTTCCTGTTCTAGGATCGATATTGGCTTGTCTGGAATCACGTTTGCCAGTTTTCGGATCAGTGTAATGAATTTTCCCGGTGTTCGGATCTAACACACCGAAGTTTGTGTAAACTTTACCGTCTTTCTCACTTATAATTCCCTGGGATGTCTCAACGAAGCCATTGGGATTATCTAGTTTCTTGTTTTTAGTATCATATTTCCCAGTAATAGCAACGACCTGCACTTCTTTACCGGGTACTGGTCCAAAGGTATCTATAGGTTTATCAACGATGCTATATTGCTGTCCCAAATTTGTATCCAACTGTCCTGTTTTTGGATCTAAAACACCAGACAGCAAAAGGATATTTCCAGTCTTAGGGTCAACTTGGGCTTGTTTAATTTCTTCTTTGCCCGTCTTGGGATCAGTGACCTGAATCTCTCCAGTTCTAGGATCAATTATGCCATATTCAGTATAAATCTTACCATCAGATCCACTCAGAACTCCCTTAACAGAATCAACGTGAGCGAATGTTGGATCTAGCTTCTTGTTCTTTATGTCATATTTGCTCGTAACAACAACCAGTCGCACTTCTCTGTTTGCTTTAGTTGCGTCCTTTTCGACGATGCTGAACTGTTGACCTAGTGAAGAATCCACTTTACCAGATTTCGGATCAACAACGCCGGTCGTAACCAGAAGGTTTCCTGTTTTTTGATCGACGTAGGCTTGTTTGGGTTCTTGTTTGCCTGTCTTCGGATCAATGTAGTCTATCTTTCCCGTTCGTGGGTCGATCAGACCGTAATTAGAACTTACAGTACCGTCGGGCCCAACTACTGCTCTAGACACATCAACGTGTCCGTGAGAAGCATCCAATTTCTTATGTTTGCCGTCATATTTCCCAGTTATTACAACCAAATCTACATCACGACCAGGCTTATTGCCAACATTATCCAAAGATTTTTCCACGAAACAATATTGTTGAGCCAATGTGGGATCAATTTTACCAGTTTTCGGGTCGACTACAGCAGACGTAAATAATATATGGCCAGATTTAGAATCCACGTGACCGTTTTTCGTTTCTTGTTTGCCTGTCGCGGGATCCGTGTAATTAACTTGTCCAGACTTTGTATTGATTAATTCTTTGTCAGTCTGTATCTTGCCGTTAGACTTGTTTAGCATTCCTTTGGTAATAAGGATGGTTCCGTTGGCATCATCTAGTTTCTTTGACTTCGGGTTATATTTACCAGTAATTATGACAACTTGTACCTCATTGTCTGGTTTGGGAGCCACGACCGGCAGCGGCGTTGGTACTTCATGGTGCATTCTCTCGGAGTCCAACAAAGCTAATGTGGGATCGATTAAATTCTTAGCTTGCTCCTTCAAAGCTGCTGATTGTACATAGTCCAACCCAGGCGTTTTCAATTTGCTAGGATCTTCAGGAGTTTTTCGTTTTTCAGCGCTTTCGGCAACTCTTTTGTCTTCACCTGGTGCGTAATTGAATGCGAGTCCGGCTTTTCTTGTAGTCGGACTTTGAGCCTCATCACCAGCCCTTTGTTTTCCATCAGATATTGGTTCTTTTTCGTAACTGAACCCTCCTTGAATGAAGGGCTTAGTGCGCGAGGGGCTCTTCTCTGTGTCCGTGTACTCGTAAGGCTTAGTAAAGCTCGGTTTCTCGTCCTTACTCGGACTTTTATCCAGAGAACTATCCAAGTTGGAGCTGTCAGCGGAAGTGTCAAGTGCGGCCACTTTGATTTTAGGTTCTTTCTCCTTTTTGTCCTTTGTTTTCGGTGACTTGTCCGGTTTAGGCGATTTGTCACGTTTCGGCGACTTTTCTTTAGGCGACTTATCTTTACGGCTGCCGAATAAGCCGAATCCTCCCTTTGGACAGGAATTAGGAGAAGGATAGGAGAAAAAATTCAAATTAAAAAATAAATAAAATAAACAACAGAAATAAATAAAGATTGCATTGTTCAGGGATTTCAAAATGAAATTCCCGTCTCCGAAACAACGTAACAGAGCGAAATGAATCATAAAGTTTGCATGTTCTATCGCTTGCTGTCCATGCGCTGCTTTATCGCTTGCATTTACATATTTACAACGGGCTCTGTGACGACCAGTCGCACTGCGGCCCTCCAGCAGACTCTGCGCCCAACTCATATCAAGAGAAGAGTCCGTCTGGCGGTTGTCTCCAACAACATACTCAACACAATCTAACAAATGGCCTAATTTCAGTTCGACTGGTCGCCACAACGCGTCGATGTGGATTCGACAACTAATTTCTACAGTGAGAGATCACATAAACTCGCCAGTGTGTTCACTACCATTCCTGCGTGTTCTTTTACGTGTTCAAAGTCATATACATAGGCATGTGAATTTTACCTTGGACTTCTTCGGAGACTGTTCGAAGTTGTTCATCGCTCCGGGGTCGCTGGTCGTGTCGGTGCCTGCAAGACGAATGGGAGGAACGTTTGTTACATAGGGGTGTTACATAGTTACTTAGCAGGGGTGAGCAACCTTTTTAATCAATGGACCAATTTAATTTAAATTTTTTTTTTTGGCGTGACGCACATCGATTAACTCTTATTAATAATTTACGAAACTTTATTCATAACAAATATAAAACTAAACAAAAATGTAAAGATTCCATACACAAATATTAATTTTATAAACAAACATGAAAAAAACGAATTGATGGGAGAAAGTCGTTCAATAAATTTAATTTTAGAAAAGCTTGGCGTGTTGCTCATCCTTGCTGTATAGTATGATCTCAAACATACTCTGTACTTAAAAGTTCTGTTTATTGCCATTGTCAGCAGATAAACGGGCATGCTAATAGTACACCGTCAAACATTGCCGTTAGTGCCGGAGTAATAAAACCCACCATTTTCAGCAGGTCTTCTCTGCTCCACCGGTTGTTTCTCATCCTTCCTCTCGACAGGGCCAGTGGGCATCACCTTCACGGCTCCCGGTGGGGGCTTCTGAAGAAATCGACGTAAAAACGTGAGATATTCGACATTGACGGATCACAGAATGTACTGCATGGCGCAGACATAAGTAGCACATCATAAAATTATCAAAATCTAAATCTAACACGATTCATTAGTCTACTTCGTTTCGTGCAGGAAAAACGCTATGGAACTTTAGCGAATGTTAATTGAATGAGTCATGATCTAGTATGTTCGATGCAAAATGAATTTTGTTTAGTGTTATTCTTATTATGATTATTGATTTTGTT
Organism: Bombyx mandarina; assembly: GCF_030267445.1. NCBI lineage: Eukaryota > Metazoa > Arthropoda > Insecta > Lepidoptera > Bombycidae > Bombyx > Bombyx mandarina. The sequence continues at coordinate 7,759,490 of NC_143226.1, forward strand.
ATCGACATTAATTGTAAGGATATTGATACTCAATACACATTTAGGACACAACGTTTACAAAACTAATTCAACTTGAATATAATTCACAATAGGAAATCCGTAAAAGTTTGAATATAAAGTTTGTGGTATCTCGACGTTCGGTGTGATTAGTACGGATTTTTCTATCGACAATTGTAAGGATATTTATCGTTCTCAACACACATTTAGGACACAAGGACTACACGTTTACAAGTCATTCAATTTGAATATAATACACAATAGGAAGTCCGTCAAAGTTTGTGGGTATCCCGAGGTTCTGTGGTCACCTTGTGGATCGGGCCGAGTGGGTGGAGTGAGTCGGCGTGGTAGTCACCCTCGACCGAGCTGGCGGAGGAGGCGGTCCCTCCCGACGCGCGCCGCTGCTGCTCCGGCCGCGTGGGGGGGAGCGAGGGGGTTAAATATCATCAAGCCAACTTTAGACCACGGGGTAGTTAACAAATTCAACAAAGACCGTCCGGTTCCTACATCTGTACCCTAAAGTACACATTATGATCGAATTTGACTATACTGAGACCTTAGAACTATGGTTATGCTATAGTATGGTATGGTATAGCTATGGTTAAAGGTGAAATTTACAATTTGAACTAACTAACTAGTACCAACTAATTTACTGGTGGTAGGACTTCTTGTGAGTCCGCACAGGTAGGTACCACCACCCCGCCTATTTCTGCCATGAAGCAGTAATGCGTTTCGGTTTAAGGGTTGCAGTCGTTGTGACCATACTGAAACTTTAGAACATCTATCTCAAGGTGGGTGGCCGCATTTACGTTGTAGATTTCTATGGGCTCCTGTAACCACTTAACATAAGGTGGGCTGTGAGGTCGTCCACCTATCTATGGAATAAATAATTTTTTTTTTTTAAAACCAATTGAATAATCACGATTTTAACCCTCAATAATATCTCTATAGGTGGAAACGACAGTGACGGTAAAGAAGTAAGTCCGGACCATGACCGGGCGTTCGTTGATCCGAGCGAGCATCAGCTGTTTTTGATTTACTGGTACATTGCTGGGATTTTTTTCATAAACTATTAGTAGTAAAAGTATTTTCTATGAAACTATCGTTTCGTTTAGCTGTACTAACATGATGGAGCGTAAATAATGCTAAGAAAACGTTTTAAAAATATGATTTGTTTTCCGTCCCATTATCAAAGGCGTCATTAGTACTATTTTCTGTCTTCGTTTTCGGAAGCGGTCTCCTAACACCCAGTACAGAACATGAATATAAGCGCCGCGTTCACGTCTGCAGCGTTTGTCAACGACACGAGCAGACGGAGGAACGCGGCTGATGGCTCATCATCACTAAAACTCATTGTATTTGAGCCGTCAATGCTCACACCGCGTTTTTTATTTATTTATTTTATTGCTTAGGTAGGTGAACGAGCTCACGTGCCATCTGACGTTAAGTGGTCAATGCCGCCACCTACCTTGAGACATGAGTTCTAAGGTCTCAGTATAGTTACAACGGCTGCCTCATCCTTCAAACCGGAACGCATTACTGCTTCACGGCAGAAATAGGCAGAGTGGTGGTACCTACCCGTGTGCACTCACAAAACAACCTACCACCAGTAACAACAACGTTAGCTTACAACATTATAACAGTAATAAACTGAAGCCGTGAGCCTATTTCTTTAATAACGAATTTTTAGTAATGTTAGTCTGAATGCCATTATTCATATAATTACACAGCATGTTTGAATAGTGTGTTCTGACACGACCACAAAAGTATTGATTATTGAACCCAACAACAGTTTTGCGATTCTCAACATTGGCGCAGGGACCGAACGCGCGCTAACGTCACGACAACACCGTCACGACAAGACAACGTTGTCGGAAACTTCGCTTACATTAACTATTGAGGCCGTCAGCGCAAAAGTGACCTTTTTTTTTTCGTTCCGGTGTCCGAACCTCCGACGACGTCCCCGCGCCTAGGGGGCGCACGGAGTATGTTGGACTTGACGATCTGCATGGTGTTGGGAGCAGACCGCGGGCCCAAAGAATTTTAGAGCCTTCGTCCAAAGTCAGAACCCGGTCAGAGTAGGGGGGTTCCAGCGGTCAACACTACAACCAGACATGGCCTAAGCTTACCATAGTTAGTATAGAGATAATGAGGTTCGAATTCACCTTTACAAAACTTCGTAGGCAAAAAAAAAACGCGCTAAAATGATGTTTAACAAAGTCATCTGTTATCTACGGATGAAACTAGGGATAGGCCGATTTTGCATCAAAATTTACTATGTTTTAAATAAGCACGTATATGAATTGTGGGTTAGGCCACTTTTGCGCTGACGGCCTCAATTGTAAGTAATGGTGTCGTGAGAACGCTGGTTACTTCAAATTGAACTTTATGCTTGATTATCATTGAGTAACATACCATGCAGCAAATGATTAGTTTTCAATGTAAAAAAAATATATGAAAGAATTATCTAGAACATGCCAATGCGACCTAAGCGTGTTGTATTCATGATTGCTAATGTACCAATCAGTTCATGCCGTGAACATGGAAGCCATCTTGATCCATTCAAGGCTTCAACCCTTTCATATTTTTCATTTCATTCAACCCTTTGTCTATGTTTCTTGACCTAAGGACCCGCCTAGTATAAAGTGGCTACCGTCTTCCATCGACATTGGTATTGTCATTGACACAGCCTAGTTTTCGCCTACCTATAAATCCTATTATCCTTGTCGAGAGTGTTAAGGGACGTGCAGTAAATTGAACTATGCGAGAAGCAGCAGTAAATGTCTCTTACTCTAAAAAAAATAATTTTTTATTGCCCTATAGACTATCATACGGCCCACCTGATGGTAAGTGGTCACCATCGCTCGTGGACGTCAGCAATACCAGGGGCAGAGCCAAGTCGCTGCCTACCGTTAATAATTAGAAGAATATGCCATAAATGACTATTCTTAAGGAGATTTTTTTTAATTGCCCTTGTAGGCAGACGAGCATACGGCCCACCTGATGGTGAGTGGTTACGCTCGGGAAACACCGTGGAGGGGAGCTCTTTCCATAGCCGGATGGTACGTGGCAATAGATAATAGTAGATAAAAGATATAAGTAGCTCTAGCACAGGTACCTTGTCCCGGGCGGCGGGGCGCGGCGCGGCTTGCGGCGGCATGGTGTGCCGCTTGGCCGCGTCCCCGGGGAGACTCTCGTCCTTTTCTCCAGCGAGTGCTGTCGACGAGAATATTACAATAACATTAGTTGTGAACAGTGGTGGATTTACACCAGGGGCAATCGGGCCAAGTGCCCAGGCCGGCAAATTTTTGAAAGTAAAAAAAAATTGCCCAATATAATTAATCAATTCTATTAATTAATAATTTTCTGTTTAATTGATAATTCAACAAATTCAATTCATCCATTACTTGTGAATTATAGTTTTGGCACTCTTGGTAAAAAATAATAATCAAAATGATTTAATCAATTTATTTCCTTGGACATTTAAAATAATAACTGATTTTTCTACTTTCTGGAATTAAAGAAATTTAATTAGTTTTTTTTTTTATATCATTATGATTCACCCTTAGTGCAAAATTTATAATTGTTGCAAAAAAAAACAAATAATTATTTATGTTTTTGGTATATATAACATAAGATATAGTTTCTGGAATCAATTAGTTATAAACTATAAGTTTAGGTAAAATTCCAGCATTGGTGCGGATTTTTTTCCGGTGCCCAGGTGCGGCATTAAGTTTAAATCCGGCCATGGTTGTGAACATGCAAACTGTACTGAAAACCATAAAACATGATGCGTTACACTCTAAATTTGGAAATATTTAAATAAATAAATTTGCGAGCGATCGCAAATCGAACCGAAACGCGAGCCAAATTCTTCAAATGTCATTGTCAAATGATTTCAAGATGAAACTCGAGCTAAATACGACGGATAAAAACTACACTGAAACAAGCAGCTGAGAATATATATATCAAGTCGTAGGTACTCGCCGGCTTCGCTGGGCATTTAAAATTAACATTATTATTTATTGTCATTATTATTACGGAGTCCAACTCTCATATAAATATTAGCCTATCCATTAAGCACATGTACTTTCTACATGGATACCAATTTTCAAGTCGATCGGATTCATGGTTCAGTGGTTATAACGGAACATCCGTAAAAACCACTGTAAATTTATATCTTAGTATAGATAGTGAAATAAACACCTTTGGAAAGGCTTAAACGACAAAAGAAAAGATCTTCCACCGAGCGGGTGATATTTGTTCGGTAGACCGACGGTCCGAATGTTGTTGTTCAGAACTTGTATATATGCGCTTTATCTTGAAAATGTCGTAAGCGAGATTCGAGCATCTGTCAATTATCTTGCGTTGTATGATGGCTACCCGCCACACACTTATAAGAACGCAAAAAAAAAAATACTTTTAAGAGAAACACAATTCGATGACAAAAAAACACCGACTGTCTTCAGTATGAGACAACTTTAATCTCAAACTTGTGTCCCCAGCACAGTCCCTTACACGATATCTAAAAATTATCCCATTTTGTATGTAATCGGATCATCTTATTACACGTTCGTTACTCATCATAGGGTTGGGTCTAATTCAAATGCGAATTTATGTGTCCGCGAATTTGTATAACAGTTATCACTTAGCTTACACATCCTTAATTTTCACACGTTTTATTAAATGACCATAGTAAACATATGCCATGAGAAATGATATATCGTATAAACAAACTTCCATTAAATTTATTTAGAGACGTCTTCAGCGTTGAAAGAATAAATATCTTGTTAAAATAAATTCGAATTTCACGATGTGAGTAATCCAACATATGACTAATACCTCTCAACCTCTTTATATGCAACATACTATGTTATGTCATATATATATACTTTATACTGGTGGTAGGACCTCTTGTGAGTCCGCACGGGTAGGTACCACCACCCCGCTTATTTCTGCCGTGAAGCAGTAATGCGTTTCGGTCTGAAGGTTGGGGCAGCCGTTGTAACTGTACTTGAGAACTTAGAACTTATATCTCAAGGTGGGTGACGCATTTACGTTGTGGATGTCTATGGGCTCCAGTAACCACTTAACACCAGGTGGGCTGTGAGCTCGTCCACCTATATAAGCAATAAAAAAAAAAAGTCAAAAATTGATCCTGCAAATTTTTACAAGGTCTATTGTAGGTATCACCGTCCTCCCAGTTTCTGCCGCGGAGTACTCACGCGTTTCAGTTTGAAGGTTGTGACAGTCACTAACCATACAATTGAGACTTGGAGACCTCATGTAATGAGGTGGCGGCATTTACAATGTGGTGAAAGGCGCTCGTAAAATGATTTGTTTTTGATTTTAGAATCGATGTGACGAAAGCTCTCGAGTTACCACTCAATCATAAGTACAAACGATTTCCCCACAGATACTCCTTAGTAACATTCTATTAATACATACGCGAAGTACAATTCGGATTCCAGCAATCTTTGAACACCATGGTGAGGTTAAATCAGTACACTAATCACTAAGCAACACTTCAGTAAGTCTCGTCTATCAAAACAATCGTAATTAATCTCACTGTCTTATATATTAAAATGTGTATATTGTTACAATTACTTTTACCAAAAAACCGAAATTATACGCTCCACAAAAAAATCAACGGGCGAAATTTTAACGATAAATCCAATGGTCTGGTTAATGCAACACTGTGGCAAAAAAAAAACGAGAAAACAGCTAAAAATTCAATATTGAAATATATTCTTCCCTCGGATACCGATCTCGATGGATATTCGCAAATAACTGATTGTTTTCGTATCGCGTACGGTGTAATGTATCTAGATGCTGTGAGTAAACAGTTTATTAATATCGACTACTTCACTAGACGAGCTGGGCAGATTTTTTGCGAACGCGGACGGCGGTGTGCGAGATGTCAACAATTCACATATTTATTAATACAAATATTTTTATTCTGTGTTTAAAGGTATTCACGGAAAACCGTTTCTGATAACGGAAAACCTTAAGTAATTATTATAAACGTTATATATTGAAAAATTTTTATTAAGTTCTGGTGGTAGGATGTCTGGCGAGTCCATACGGGTAGGTCCCAACCTGCCTATTTGTGCCTATTTCTGCCGTGAAGCAGTAATGCGTTTCGGTTTGAAGGATGGGGCAGCCATTGTAACTATATTGAGACCTTTGAACTCATATCACAAGGTGGGTGGCGGCATTTACGTTTGTAGATGTCTATGGGCTCCAGTAACAACTTAACACCAGTTGGGCTGTGAGCTCGTTCACCCGCCAAGTGAACGCATTTACAAACATGTATTTCAATATTTACGTTCTTGAGATGACAATACTAAAAGTACCCACAAAATACTTAATGATATCGTAATCTCGAATTCCGTTTAATAATATCAAAAAATCTAATCAATAGTTGTGAACATCCCTCACGAGTCGTCAGTGTACACTCGGCCTTACACTCATGAGTCACAATAAATTAGCATTAAATTGAGTCTGGTGTCACAGTTGGCAAGGTTACGTCGCTACGTCTCACAGCTACGTAAGCGCTCAGTTCGGAACTACGACAAGCCCGAGATGTGTGTGTGTCTTTAAATTAGAAGTGACTGTTTTGTTTGTTTATTTGTGTATTTGTCATAAGCGATATTTACTGTGTGTCTTTCATGGGCTCAGTGGTGTGAATTGGGAGAGGCCTATGTCCAGCAGTGGACGACTGTGGGCTGTTGATGATGATGAGGATATTTACTGAATCCCGACTTTTTTGTTTCATCCACTCAAGATTGGATTGGAACGTTCAAGTGTAATACTTTGCAAAAACTGATTTTTTAGTTTTCGCGAAAATACTATAGATTTTATTTTATTTTATTCATCATCATCATTCATTAAAGATCCTCTCATTACTAAAATTGACGCGAACGAAAATAATCGTCACAATATGCGTAATAACTAGTAGTGGGGCCTTGTGAGCCCGCAGGCATATGTCCACTACCTTGCACCTTTCTGCTGCAAAGCAGTGGGGATCCAGAAGGGTGAGGCAGCCATTGTAGAACTGAGACTTAGAACTCGTATCTCAAGATGAGTGATGGCATTTACATTATTGATGTCTATGGGCTCTGGCAACCCCTTAAGACTAAATGTGCCGTGTACGCGTGCTCCCGTCTTACAAAGTGCAAAAAACGGCATTATTAACTTGATGTGAGAGATATAACAGGAGCCGTCCGATCCAGAGCAGACTTTGATTGAGTAGGAATCCGGATGATTTCATCGTAACATAAACAGGCGCGCGTCTGTGTTTACATTCGAGTTCCTAAGGCGAGTCGGCCCCCGGGCGGCAGCACGGCGCGCGCCGAGACTAGCGGGCTCTGAGCCGCCCAATAATAATAAACTACTTTAATGTAAACAGAACGATAATGAAATCGAGCGATCTCAATTTATTACTAATCGTTTCAGTGACTTTAGCTTTTCCGAATGCAGTAGGCAGCGGTTTGCATGTTTTTTTTGTTCTATACCTATTCTGGTAGCCTGAGAGGCTATTGCAACGACGCGCGGACGAGTAAGTGAGCTCACGGACTCAACCTGAGAGAATTTGCTAACACTAGCCCCAGCGAGGACAGTGCTTCGAATTCCTCGAAGCTTTAGCTAGTGTTAGCGTTGTCCATGAACTGCACTAGGCGTGTACGTACCGACCATGCTGCGCGAGGCGAGGCGGCGCGCGGAGAGCGTGCGCGTGAAGTGCGGGGGCGCGCGGGGCGGGGCGGGGCGGGGGGCGCGTGTACGTACCGACCATGCTGCGCGAGGCGAGGCGGCGCGCGGAGAGCGTGCGCGTGAAGTGCGGGGGCGCGCGGGGCGGGGCGGGGCGGGGGGCGCGTGTACGTACCGACCATGCTGCGCGAGGCGAGGCGGCGCGCGGAGAGCGTGCGCGTGAAGTGCGGGGGCGCGCGGGGCGGGGCGGGGCGGGGGGCGCGTGTACGTACCGTCCATGCTGCGCGAGGCGAGGCGGCGCGCGGAGAGCGTGCGCGTGAAGTGCGGGGGCGCGCGGGGCGGGGCGGGGCGGGGGGCGCGTGTACGTACCGTCCATGCTGCGCGAGGCGAGGCGGCGCGCGGAGAGCGTGCGCGTGAAGTGCGGGTGCGCGCGGGGCGGGGCGGGGCGGGGGGCGCGTGTACGTACCGTCCATGCTGCGCGAGGCGAGGCGGCGCGCGGAGAGCGTGCGCGTGAAGTGCGGGGGCGCGCGGGGCGGGGCGGGGCGGGGGGCGCGTGTACGTACCGACCATGCTGCGCGAGGCGAGGCGGCGCGCGGAGAGCGTGCGCGTGAAGTGCGGGGGCGCGCGGGGCGGGGCGGGGCGGGGGGCGCGTGTACGTACCGACCATGCTGCGCGAGGCGAGGCGGCGCGCGGAGAGCGTGCGCGTGAAGTGCGGGTGCGCGCGGGGCGGGGCGGGGCGGGGGGCGCGTGTACGTACCGTCCATGCTGCGCGAGGCGAGGCGGCGCGCGGAGAGCGTGCGCGTGAAGTGCGGGGGCGCGCGGGGCGGGGCGGGGCGGGGGGCGCGTGTACGTACCGTCCATGCTGCGCGAGGCGAGGCGGCGCGCGGAGAGCGTGCGCGTGAAGTGCGGGGGCGCGCGGGGCGGGGCGGGGCGGGGGGCGCGTGTACGTACCGTCCATGCTGCGCGAGGCGAGGCGGCGCGCGGAGAGCGTGCGCGTGAAGTGCGGGTGCGCGCGGGGCGGGGCGGGGCGGGGGGCGCGTGTACGTACCGTCCATGCTGCGCGAGGCGAGGCGGCGCGCGGAGAGCGTGCGCGTGAAGTGCGGGGGCGCGCGGGGCGGGGCGGGGCGGGGGGCGCGTGTACGTACCGACCATGCTGCGCGAGGCGAGGCGGCGCGCGGAGAGCGTGCGCGTGAAGTGCGGGGGCGCGCGGGGCGGGGCGGGGCGGGGGGCGCGTGTACGTACCGTCCATGCTGCGCGAGGCGAGGCGGCGCGCGGAGAGCGTGCGCGTGAAGTGCGGGTGCGCGCGGGGCGGGGCGGGGCGGGGGGCGCGTGTACGTACCGTCCATGCTGCGCGAGGCGAGGCGGCGCGCGGAGAGCGTGCGCGTGAAGTGCGGGGGCGCGCGGGGCGGGGCGGGGCGGGGGGCGCGTGTACGTACCGACCATGCTGCGCGAGGCGAGGCGGCGCGCGGAGAGCGTGCGCGTGAAGTGCGGGGGCGCGCGGGGCGGGGCGGGGCGGGGGGCGCGTGTACGTACCGACCATGCTGCGCGAGGCGAGGCGGCGCGCGGAGAGCGTGCGCGTGAAGTGCGGGGGCGCGCGGGGCGGGGCGGGGCGGGGGGCGCGTGTACGTACCGTCCATGCTGCGCGAGGCGAGGCGGCGCGCGGAGAGCGTGCGCGTGAAGTGCGGGTGCGCGCGGGGCGGGGCGGGGCGGGGGGCGCGTGTACGTACCGTCCATGCTGCGCGAGGCGAGGCGGCGCGCGGAGAGCGTGCGCGTGAAGTGCGGGGGCGCGCGGGGCGGGGCGGGGCGGGGGGCGCGTGTACGTACCGACCATGCTGCGCGAGGCGAGGCGGCGCGCGGAGAGCGTGCGCGTGAAGTGCGGGGGCGCGCGGGGCGGGGCGGGGCGGGGGGCGCGTGTACGTACCGACCATGCTGCGCGAGGCGAGGCGGCGCGCGGAGAGCGTGCGCGTGAAGTGCGGGTGCGCGCGGGGCGGGGCGGGGCGGGGGGCGCGTGTACGTACCGTCCATGCTGCGCGAGGCGAGGCGGCGCGCGGAGAGCGTGCGCGTGAAGTGCGGGGGCGCGCGGGGCGGGGCGGGGCGGGGGGCGCGTGTACGTACCGTCCATGCTGCGCGAGGCGAGGCGGCGCGCGGAGAGCGTGCGCGTGAAGTGCGGGGGCGCGCGGGGCGGGGCGGGGCGGGGGGCGCGTGTACGTACCGTCCATGCTGCGCGAGGCGAGGCGGCGCGCGGAGAGCGTGCGCGTGAAGTGCGGGTGCGCGCGGGGCGGGGCGGGGCGGGGGGCGCGTGTACGTACCGTCCATGCTGCGCGAGGCGAGGCGGCGCGCGGAGAGCGTGCGCGTGAAGTGCGGGGGCGCGCGGGGCGGGGCGGCGCGGCGCGACTCGTACTGCGTGCGGCCGCTGTACCGGAAGCGCGAGCCGAGCCGCGGGAACAGGGAGCTGCGGGCTGCCGGCTCGGGCGACATCAACCTGCACACGAACAACAACTGTTTAACCACTGCAATGTTATACAACACCAAACTCGTAAGATGCAAGAACTTTGTCTTAAGCTTGTTATAACAAAAACCTTAGAAATTTTTATGGTTTATAGGTACAACTCTTATTTTCATAATTTCATATTTCGTAACTCCGGGTAATTATTACAAAACTCGAAGACCCACAGTTTATAGCTATAGACGACCTTACTTTTTATTATTCCCATCAATAATGGTCAACAACAACGGCAGTTCATAGCCATGCCGATGCCTTCCATTGGGGGGTTTTCTAGCCCTTTCGCCACGGCAGGCCTCACAGAAAACGGAGCACCGTACTAAATGTGCGCACATCACCAGTCGTGTACAAGCGGACTGACAGTAGCGAAAAGGTAGAACCACTATTGGAATTGAGCGATTTTGTTAATTGGTATGAAGTGGAAGGTTTCCCGATCGAGTCGTTATGAAAATTCCGATCAAAAGGTAAACTAGTTGAATATTAATATGTCAAAACTCTGGCAAACATAACCAGTTAAAGATGACTTTATCTTTAATATGGATGCTCCTGCAATGTTGGGGAAGAATATGTAATGCCACACCAGGATCGAAAACGGATGCGTCATAACGGTCTGGAAAGATCCTAGAAGTAAAGTTATACGGGACGGTGCATGAATAAACCGGTGTATATACCGAAATGTACTACTAATGGAAACAGTATTTCAAGTGGTGGGTATGAACTCAGTCGTAGTGGCGGGAGCTGCGATGACTAAAAAAGAAAACGGGAAAATGTCTCCGTCTATCGACAATGTCTCCAGACAATCGGCTCCATGTTGTATAGAGGTAGATGAAGACAGTTGAATTTTGAGCGTTTTGAAAGACAACTTCAAGACAGTCTTACTGTCTAATGTACTCGGATACTAAAGAACTCTCGAAGTAACGATCAAAATAACTCTTGGAATTTTGCAGGACCATAAAAAACCGATCGTTGTTCAGAGTCAGAGTAAGCCGTGGAGTGCGACGAGCAAAACGTGGCCTCTGGTCCCCTTTCCCAGCCCCCAAATCGATGTCCAGACCCGGGAAATTTAGTGAGGCAGAAGAGATTATTTTTCCTAGCAAACTCTTTCCCTTTTATAAATACACTAGCTGTACCCGACCGCTTCGCTGGGCATTTAAAATTATCATTATTATTTCTCACCCCCACAAAGATTCTCATCATTAACACCCCCGCAACTGGTGTAGGAAGTCCAACACTCATACAAATATTAGCCTATGCATTAAGTACATGTATTTTCTAGATGGATACCACGTTTCAAGTCAATCGGATGCATGGTTTAGTAGTTATAACGGAACATCCGTAAAAACCACTGTAGATTTATATATTACTATAGATATAAATTTGTACCACAGCCAATTAAATATGGCCTCATATTTCGGGTCAGGCGGCAGCTGTCTGGTCACGGTGAGGACGAACACACACATAGAACACTAAACAGTGTACAACACGAAAAGATGTGTGGTGTCGTGGGACACCGGATAGGAACGAAGTTCTTTATTATAAAAATATTAATTTTAAGTTCTATTCGAGGTATAAATAAAATAAAATTGGAGGTTTCGCAACAACCCACGGTCATTCGGTAACGTGTGAACTTATTGTGGTACACTTCATACACGGTTGTTTGCATAGTAGTTAGTGTATTGCGCAAACAAACGCTCTGAGATCGTGATCTATGAATGATAAAAAAAAATGTTGTTTTCTGTACGTTATTACAAAGTTAAGTCATACATTGTGCGCAATACTAACAAAAATCTTACGTTACGGACGTTTTTTCCCGGTTACCCGTCCGTGTGATCCCATAAGGAACATCGTTCCAAAAATAACATATTTACCTAAAGAACGTATGATGTTCTACGCATGTCTTCCACAGCTTCTTGGCGGCGCGATGGTTGGCCAGCTTGAAGCCGACCGTCGACTCGAACTGCTCGAACTCGCCCGGCCGCAGCTTCACGTAGAAGTTGTGTCGTTTGTAGCTGATCTTCAGGATTTTCGGCCACGCGAACCGATTTATGCGGAGCCTGCGCGAGAGAGAGGGGATACTTGGTTCAAACCCTTAAGGCTTCGTCAAACAGAACGCGTACTTAGCGCTGCGTTTTAACGTCGCGCTCTTTTCATGTCACACCAATTGACTAGATTAGCCTAACGCTCCTTGACGTAACGTAACGCCAAATCATAGTGCCTTTCTATAGGAGTCTGAAAATTTTAAAGTATTAAGATGTCGAGTGATTCAGATCTGGCATTGTATAAGCATGGGTATTTTCTAACTATTTCTATCAATTTTTCGGGCATTATCCAGTATTTTAGTACACATTTACTCAGACGCTAAAATGAAATTTGTAAAAAATTACAACGCCTGACATCAAAGCGTCCTGACGCCGCGACAGAGCGTTGCGTGTTTATAGCGCTGGGGCTCTGTTTGACGGCATGTTACCATAGTAGTACAACACATCTCGGCGTCATAGCGCGGCGTCAGTTTAGCACTCTGACGCGCGCTAAGTACGCGTTCTGTTTGACGAAGCCTTTAGTCCTTTACACAACTGATGCCAGATCGCAGACCTATCCAACAATATAGTTTCGTTCAATTATGCACTAACTTCTCTCTATGCACAAGAAGACCAGACGAGCAAACTCCTAGCGTGATATCGACATTCTCCGAGTCCTTGGCTGGATGGAGGTCCACCCCGTACATGGCGAGCTTCTTCGCATTCTCCAAATAATTCAGTTCGGCCTCCGCTGGTGTCTGACCCCTGTAATACAATCATAGTTTAAATAGAAATATTGGTTGGCTTGACTTATCACAAAGCTACTCGACTATGGCACTATGCAAACTACCTGTGTGTCTTGTGTAGTTCTACGACCTTTTCCTCTAACTCCTGAGTGCAAGATGACGGTGGGACCAGCTTGAGTTGCTTGCACAGACCGGCACCGACTTCCGTATCCTCATAATCGCCAAGTTCAGATTGGAGAAGGTAGCTGGCCAGTAATGCGTGCGTTACTGACGAACAGGGTAAGCGACCTGGAGACAAACATAGCTTCAAAGCCTCCGTCACATTACTTACTATTACTTTCACGTTCTCTTTTGGATGTACTTTTCAATCCTAGGCCCAACACTTTGAAGGAAAATAAATTGTGGGATATATATTTTTGTACTTAATAATGGATTTTATTTAAAGCCCCTCGGTACGAATATTCTATGGATAGTAAAATCGAGCGTTGACAAAAAAAAGAATTAATTCAATTAAGATACTTTTTATCGCGCGTTAAGCAACAGTGTATTACATCTTGTGTCCGCTTACTTAGTAAAAATAATTAACATTTCATATTATAACTTCTGTTAGTTAGTGCACCAAAATTTAGATTATAGTCGGATTTTTAATTAGACGAAGCCAGCTGACAGTAGCTAATGTCACTTTGTGAAATAATGTTGCTATATTTAAAGTAATAGTGATGCGTTCAGTTCTCGTTCAATCACATGAATGAACAATGAGTGTGAAGAGTTAATCATTAATTTCAAATTATAAAAGAATATAATTTATATTTTACAATAAAATTGTATTAAAGTGCTCCAATATATGTTACTAGTAGTATGTAACTACAATATTTTTTTTATTTTCATTACCTACCTATAATTGTTATTGTTAAAACTACACTTTTTAACCCAAAAAAATTTATTAAAGAAAAAACAGCGAGCGAACAATTTTGCTTAAACACTAACTTCAAATCTGATTGATTTTTCTTAATTTATATCCATCCTCCTTTTACTGTTATTAATAAAAAGAGTTGTTAAGTCTATATTACTATGTGAATTAATGTAACCAGATTTGAAGATTTTATTTTAAACATGCCGCGGCCCAAGGACTATATGGGTCCTTTAACCGTGGTAGATAAAAACATCCATCTGAGCTTTAACTTAAATAGAGTGAGAATCTAAAAAACAAAACTATAAACTATAACTTAACAAAGGCTCTGAAGCAGCTAGAGGCAGAGGACACAGTTTAGTAACTGGTCTCTTAAATACACGATCCTTAAATTGTAAGGAGACTACACGCGTTACACCGTCTGCTCCCGGGTGCTTCGCCACGATTCGTCCCAAAAGCCATTTACCTGGAGGTAAACGATCATCTTTCACTAAGACAACCGTACCAACATTTATGTCGGGGTGATTCTGGGACCATTTGTATCGATGTTGCAACATAGTAAGATACTCAGATTGCCAACGTCGCCACAGACTTTGTACCATACGTTGCACCTTTTGCCATCGGTTTAAATAGTCAGGTCGAGTATCCACGAAACTTTCTTCAGGGATAGTAACCGGTGCTTCGCCGATCAAAAAATGACCAGGAGTCAACGGGAGTTCATCAACGGCAGAACTAATCAACGTAAGAGGCCGAGAGTTGACACAAGCCTCGACCTGTGTGGTCAGAGTGCAAAACTCTTCGAATGTTAAGCAGGACTCGCCTACAACACGTTTCAGATGTCCTTTTATGGACTTAACTCCTGCCTCCCACAATCCTCCAAAGTGAGGGGCACCAGGGGGAATGAAATGCCATGTTGTGCTGTCGTTAGCTAACAGTTGGGCGATTTCGTCAACGACAGTGGATTTACTGTTTTTGAAGGCGAGATCCAATTCTTTGGACGCGCCTATGAAGTTAGTCCCACAATCACTCCAGATGTCTTTACAATGCCCACGTCGGGAAGTAAAACGTTTAAAGGCTGCTAAAAACGCAGCACTGGATAGTGAACTAACCAGCTCAAGGTGAATAGCCTTTGTAACCATACATAAAAACACACCTATGTAAGCTTTACAAGTTTTAGTGCATCTACCAGAGTACAGTTTCAGCGTAAATGGACCACAAAAGTCTACGCCGCTGGTCAAAAACGGGCGTGACGGATTGACTCTGCACTGTGGTAAATTACCCATTAACGGAGTCATAGGTCGTGCAGTTTGGATAAAACAAGGTTTACATAATCTTAAAATCTTTTTTACTAAGTTCTTTGCTCGGAGAATCCAATATTTTTGGTAGACAACATTTAATGTGAGCGAATTTCTACCATGTAGTGTTCTCAAATGAGCATCAATTACAATCAACTTTGCTAAGTTACATTTGTGATGTAAGATTATAGGAGACTTCATATCAGGTGGTATTTGAGCATTTACAAGACGTCCACCGACTCTAATAATTTTCTCATTGTCTAGGATCGGATTCAAAGGTAAAAGTTTACTATTTTTTGGGATAGGTTTGCTCTGTGATAACAATCCTATTTCACTTTTAAAGTAAACAGACTGTGACATTCGTATGCAAGTTTTTAATGCATTTTTTATTTCATCAGTAGTGAGGTATGTCAGTTTTATGCTATCGTTCCTTTTGAGAGCCTTATCTTTACATAGTCGCAAAAATCGAAAGCAATAGGCTGTCACACGTATAAGTCTAAGTAGATTTGAGTATCTATTGAGGTACATAGTACATTCATTGAGTTCAGAGGTGCATAAGTAACTAACTTTTGCTTTCGGTTTTGCTTCGAGTGTGGTTTCAGGTATAGTGAAATCAGGGTAACGAATCTCAACAGACTCGCGAAGAAAGGCTGGACCTTCCCACCATAGTTGTGACTGCATCAGCTCGCCAGGACTGATACCGCGTGAAGCGCAGTCCGCGGGTTATCCGCAGACTTAATATGATGCCATTGACTACTATTCGTAACATTCAAGATTTCGGTAGTGCGATTACCAACAAATGGCTTCCAAGTATTTGGAGTTTTACGCAACCAAGCCAAAACTATTGTGGAATCTGTCCAAGCAAATACACAATTATCATCAATATTTAGACTAGATTTGACATATGGTATCAATTTAGACAATAAGACTGCCCCACAAAGTTCAAGACGTGGCAATGAGATCTGTTTAACGGGAGCGACCTTTGTTTTGGCTGAGACTAGACTTACTTTTATCTCATTGTTCGTGATGACTCTGATGTAAATAACCGCAGCGTAGGCGGCGCAAGAGGCGTCACAATAGCCGTGCAATTCAATTTTGACATTATTTGCAATCCCTAGCCAACGTGGAAGCTGAATGGCCTGCATGTGTTCAAAATTAGTCAGGTAATTCTGCCATTCAGTTTTCAAGTCTTCAGGAAGTTCAGAGTCCCAGTCCAGGCCGGCCAGCCACAACTTCTGCATAAACATTTTTAACACAATCACGGAAGGTGCTAGCCAACCCAGAGGGTCAAACGTTTTTGCTATCGCAGATAGCACACTTCGTTTTGTAACAACGTCATTCTCATGAGGTAAGTTAACTACCAGTTCAAATATATCACTTTGAGGTTTCCAGGCTATGCCCAGAGCTTTCACCGAATCATCCATTTTAATATTCACTGAACCTTTTAATGCTTTTATCGAATCGGGAATCTCATTTAAAACCGTTTCACTATTAGACGACCACTTGTGTAGAAGAAAACCGCCACGCTTAAACAGTTCAGTTAAGCGACGTTGAAGCCGTTGAGTGTCTTCTTCTGTAGATGAGCCCGTCATCAAATCGTCCATATAAAGATCAGTTTTTAAAAGTTCAGCTTCAGGAAACTCTCCACGTTCGTCCTCTGCAAGTTGATGAAGTGTCCTTATAGCAAGATATGGAGCACATGAACTGCCATATGTGACGGTAAGTAACCGATATTCTCTAATCGGGTCTTCCGATGACTCGCGCCACAAGATTCTCTGGTAATCAGTGTCTTGCTTTGAAATAAGTATCTGTCGGTACATGTGTTGTATATCAGCTACTAGGCAGTACTTATGTTGTCTCCACCGTGTTACTAAATCTCGTATATCTTGTTGCAGCGGTGGGCCGATGAGTAGCTCATCGTTAAGTGAGTTTCCGTGTACAGGCTTAGCGCTTCCGTCAAAAACTACGCGCAACTTTGTAGTGAGGCTCGAGGCACGAAGAACAGCATGATGTGGTAGGTAATAAGCTCTATTCATCTTCTCTGTTTCAGGGACAACCTCCATGTGACCGAGTGACTCATATTGTCTCATGAACTTGCTGTATTCTTCGTGAAACTCGGGTCTTCGCTTAAACTTATTCTCCATCTGATGTAAGCGTTTCAAAGCAAGTTGTCTGGAGTTTCCTAAATTTGGAGCGTCTTCGTCCTTGAAGGGTAGGCGAACCTCATATCGACCGTCAGTGTTTCGAGTGTGAGTTTTCTTAAAATGCTCTTCACACTGCATTTCAAGTTTTGACAGAGGCTTCACGTTTGGTGAATATTCATCAATCTCCCAAAATTGACGTAGCAACTGATCAACTTCGACTTGTGTGTGCATAACAACTACATTGTGTGACTGATGGCCAGACTGCGCAACTTCGCCGCTTACCAGCCATCCCAATCTTGAGTTCAAAGCGACCAGAGACTCATTGCGTTTTATTATTCCGTCAAGAATAATATGCGCATATACAACTGCACCTAATAGTACGTCGATAGATCCTGGCTTGTGAAAGTGTGGATCCGCAAGATCCGAAATCTCAGAAGAAGGCCAGGTATCTGATGGGAGCTCTTGTGATGGTAATCTCGAATTTATTCGTCTAAGGACGTACGCCTTAGCTGTGATCATGTGTGATGAATTTCTTATAGCATGAAAGTTCAACGTAACTTGTGACTTGGTGGTCAGCGGTATAGATGAAATGCCAGTAATTTTTCCGCTGATTGAAGTGCGCTCGAGATTAAGCAGTTGAGCTGCCGCTTCAGTAACAAAATTTGATTGCGAGCACGGATCAATCAGTGCTCTCAAGACTATCGTGTCGCCGTTCCTCGACTTAACTGCAATTCGTGCGGTTGCTAATAATACTTCCTTACTGTCTTTGTCAACCTCAGCCTTGTAAACGACGGTTGATGTGGTTTGGCTTGTTTCAGGTGTACTGGGTGTTGCTGCATCGCTTTCCGGCACTGCTGTGGTCTTGTTAGGGTTTGTGAAGTGCAACAGAGTGTGATGTCGTCGACAACATTTTCTACAGGTGGTGCTCTGCCTACACGCATTAACGGAGTGACCCTTTACAAGGCAATTAAAACAAATGCCATTCTTCTTAATAAAATCCTGACGTTGAGGAACATCTAATGCGGTGAATTCTTTACAATGACAAATATAATGGTTTTGTGAGCAATAAGTGCATTTGCTGCTTACTTCTGTGACAAATGACTTCATATTTGTGGGTTTTTGGGTTGTATAATTTTTAACTAAGTCCTTTTTCTGCGGTTGGTCTATTTTGTGGGTAATATTTACCATCTCCATAGAACGGAAACGATTTTCTAAAAATAATGATAAAATGGTAAGTGTGGGTATGTCTTGAGATGATCCAAGTGACTGTTCCCATTGTTTGTGTGTTTCTAAGTCCAATTTGGATACAACTAAATGAACGATAATTGCATCCCATGTGGAGGTATCCACGCCGATGTTGTCAAGAGAATTCAAACATTCCTTCGTAGTATCTAAAATTTCTTTTAAGCTTTTAAAACATTCTGTGTTCATCTTCTTTTGATTTAAAAGGCGGCTAATTATTGTAGTGACAATCATACGTTTGTTATTGTATCTATTCTCAAGTGTACTCCAAGCCTTATCGTAATTAGCCTCCGTGAGTGCAAAATGTTTTAGAAGTTGTTCAGCCTCTCCCGATAAACTCGTTTTTAAATAATGATGTTTTTCAATCGTTGTTAGATGCACGTTGTCATGCACGAGAGCCTTAAACAAATCTTTAAAACTTGTCCAGTCGTTATAATTACCGGCGAACTTTGGAATCGATAAAGGAGGTAATTTAGTTCTAATCGGGGTGGTCTCACCATCATTTGTTGCTAAAAAACTCTGCGTAGTATTATATGATTGTGGTTGACCTTGACCTTTCGAAAATTCCAACAAATAATCCTTTAATAATCCCTTAAATTCTAGGTATATCTCTTCAGTTGTCTCGTATAGACTTTCGGCATTAAATTGTAATTGCTCCAATTCAGTTTTAGTAACCGTTGACTTAATCATCTCATATTGTGCTTGATACTTAGACCAATAACTTTCTAATGTTTCTAAGCGTGTTTGTAGATAGCCAAGTGTGTATCTTGATTTAGACGTCTTTTTAGTATTACTTTGTAACTTAGAAATACGTTCTGATAACGTTTTTTGTGATTCACAAAGTTGAGCCATTGTTTACGTAACAAAAATTGTATTCGTCCAAATCACTTTCTAAATATTAGCAATTACTATAGTCCAAGTATCATTACCTAATCCAAAATTAATTACGCACTGTTTAAATGTCCAAGTTTGTGAAATAGTTCATAAACCAACTCGCAGTAATTAGCACTTAGCCTTTTACACTATTGTTTTTTGCACTTATAATCCAGTTCTCGAAGGACCAAACATGTTAAAACTACACTTTTTAACCCAAAAAAATTTATTAAAGAAAAAACAGCGAGCGAACAATTTTGCTTAAACACTAACTTCAAATCTGATTGATTTTTCTTAATTTATATCCATCCTCCTTTTACTGTTATTAATAAAAAGAGTTGTTAAGTCTATATTACTATGTGAATTAATGTAACCAGATTTGAAGATTTTATTTTAAACAGTTATATTTTATACATATATAGTTTTAACTATATGATGTATTGGAAATAGGACAGTCTTACAAGATTCCTCGCAATGTTTTTCTTAATGTTGAAAACACTCGATATTCGGTACAGGTAGATACTATAGGAACGTAATATTTCGTCGAAAAGTCGTTGGTATGTATGTACAAAGCACGCCTAAAATTCGAATCCCGTACCAGATATCGGCAATTCGGCACACCGACTATTCACTAGACAATCGAGGCAATTTCATTAATTCAGGAGTTTTTTCAATCGTTCACTTTGTCACAACACTATTTTTATTTCATCAAAAACTGACAATACAGTAAACGTCAGTTGACTTCGTCTAATAAAAAATCCGACTATAGGTAATATTGTGTGGTGTGGTGTGGTGTGGTGTGGTGTGGTGTGGTGTGGTGTGGTGTGGTGTGGTGTGGTGGTGTGAACACATGAATGTACACATCATGAACTACTAACATAGTGTAAAGATATCAATCAGTTTACTCATTTATTTTATCCACATTTAACTTTGTTTGAGTGATATGTAAGCAGAGCATTTCGGAACTTAATTACTTTGTGTAACATAAGCAAATACGCATCTGAAAATGACATTTATTATTTAGTAACGTGATTTTATCGAAGCAATATAGAGAAATACGATTAGAACTATATCCATGCTTTCAGAATTGCGATGAGTTGATTTCTTTTTTCTCTTTTTTGTCCATTGTATGTATATTCAATAAAAATATATAAAAATGAATTGCTGTTCGTTAGTCTGGCTAAAACTCGAGAACGGCTGGACCGATTTGGCTAATTTTGGTCTTGAATTATTTGTGGAAGTTTTGCGAATGTTTAAAAGGTAGATAAATATGAAAATGCTCGGAATTACATAATTTTTTTTTTTTTATTGTTCCTTTATGTGTCGGACGGATTCCTTTTGTTTGTTTTAAGTTTATTTTATACAAAAGCTTAGGTCTTTTATTTATCGATTGAGGCACTACGAAGTCTGCGGGGTCAGCTAGTATTCAATAAAAATAGAACTTGAAGAGAAAACTCCTGTCGCGTGTCGGAGCTGACACGCATTTTTTTATTATTAACAACATCGTTACGAGCTATCTTGTCTTTTAATTAGATATATTGAGATAAGTAGATAGATATTTTTTTTATTGCATAGGTGGGTGGACGAGCTCACGGCCCACCTAGTGTTAAGTCTTTACCGGAACCCATAGACATCTACAACGGAAACCACCATGCACCTTGACATATGAGTTCTAAGGTTTCAGTATAGTTACAACGGCTGTCCCACCCTTCAAACCGAAACGCATTACTGCTTCACGGCAGAAATAGGCGGGGACTCACAAGAGATAACAGTATATAGGTAGATATACTTTAGAATAGAGTTAAATCATCGATCATCATCTTCACAAACCATCAAGTAGATCCCTGCGAACCGCCAAAACAAGCTGGTATCTCGTTAATTCTTCCTGCAGCTGCGCTGGTTCCGGTGGGTAGAATTTTACGGCGAACCTTAAGAACCACGGTTCATCTGTAAGAAATCGAATTAAGAAATAATTCAAACTTAGATTTAATGGATTTAAGGTGCCCAAATAACTATCATTCAATTGTTTAGCGCGACTGGGAGCCGTATCTCTTTGACTACGTACAGTTGAAAACGTTTCAGAGAAGCTAAAATGCATCGGTGATAACAGAACTACGACACACCCCGATGCGGCGGTCACAATAGAAAACCAACATCCATAACCTTTAAGCGGTTCAGACCGCAATAGCAAACTAGTGATGCGAACCAATGTGGTGTAACATAAGCATATACAATTTGAAAGCCATGTTCCTTTTTTTTTCTACCTATGCTGATAGCCTTGAGAGGCTATTTCAGCTTCACTCTAACTTGTAGGTGCGCTCACGGGGCTCAAACCGAAGTGTTACTAACACTGGCCCTAGCAGGAGCAGTGCTTCGCAGAATCTACCACCAGATCGGAAACGCGACCTATTGAGAAGATCCGACGAGAAACTCAGTGGGCTGTGTCTATGGGTTAATTCGCTCGTCGAGCCCTTCGTCGCAAGCGACGGTTTCGACGAGGACGGTGACCAGTACTTTTGGTACCTAAAAGCACCGTTAATGGATCGGGAGGATCCGTAATGTCTTATTTTGGGCGACGTCGACTGTTTACCATTCGGTCTACAGGATCGGGTATGACGTTCATGATCACAAAGAAATGTACTTTTGCTATGACTATGCCACATGGCTTCGCAGATTACACAATAAAAGTTACTCGGAGACCTAGAACCGACTCACCTACTCGTACAGCAGTGGACAGCAATATCCTTGTGAGTAGCAGGACGATATATGTACTTACGTTTCAGCATTTTTGAGACCCGTTTGTCGAGATCGATCCATACCCGGGGATCTCCTCTATCGGCATAGAGCAGTCCGAAGTAATCCTTCTCGACCAGGTTAAGGTTGTCGCACACTTTGTTCAGCAGCTCGTGTCCGCGGATTTTGCGCTGTAAAATAAAAAGGACAGTTCTTTTTATTTGCCCATAAATATTGTTACGCCGGTAAGAGTAACGCCATCTATCGCCGAATAGCCGAACGAATATAGAAGAATCTAATAGTTTTTAGAAGAACGCTCGAGAAGTACAACGCCATCTATTGTTAGATAGCGGATACACACAATACTCAACTTTTGTGGAATATTCTCGATAATTCTAGATATATCGACTATAAAAGCGTTGCAGAGATGACACGCAGTTAGTTAGTAATCGGAAATTCTCGAAACGAAACAGCGAACGGATCACCTGAAGCGAAGCGGAAGAGGTGAATTGAGTGAATTTTAAAGTGATTGTGAAGTGTTTTAAGTGTTCTAAGAGTTGAATACAGTTTTAAGCTGTACTTTGGTGGAACATCTATTTATCGCGAACCCCAGCACGTAACAATATTAAACTAAATATTATGACCTACTCGTTGATGCAACAGTTAGCGGCCCTGACTGTTACACCGTGAGTCGTGGGTTCGATTCCCAATTCGGGCAAACATTTTGGGGGTTATCTGTGGTTTGCTCTTTGTCTGGGTGATTAATATACATATTTCCGGTCACCGTTCTCGTCGAACCCGTCGCTTGCGATGAAGGGCTCGTCGAGTAAACTAACTCTCAGACACAGCCCACTGAGTTTCTCGCCGGATCTTCTCAGTGGGTCGCGTTTCCGATCCGGTAGTAGATTCTGCGAAGCACGGCTCTTGCTAGGGTTCGTGTTAGCATCGTCGTCAGGTTTGAACCCCGTGAGCTTACCTACTTGCCACGGTTACGCTGGAATAGCCGCTCCAGGCTACCAGCTTAGGTAGGAAAAAAAAAATACATATTTAAACGTACATAACTAAGTATGTTTGTATGTACTAACTAACTATGTTTGTCAATCTCTAAAATCACCCCCATAAAACGGGGGAATTTTAAATTGAGGCCCGATGATCGTGTGCGATTTATTGCCAGTTATTTATATTCTTATTTGGTGTTATGATAAAAAAAAACGATTCAGAAATAATTAATCAAGTTGCAATTGCCCGAGATAAAGATTTTCTCGTATCTCTGGTCCATAAACTACTGTACGTATATGATTTGTAGGGCTGTTGGTTCACAAACATACTCATAAAATATAGGTGTATGTACATATTATTATGTGCGTATGATGCTTTCTTTTTTTTGTGTAAACTTAAATTTACAAATTTCTGTTTTTATCCTTTTGTTCATTTTCTACTTTAAGGTTTTACTAAACAAGAATTCCACATGACCTCGATTGCTCTGCCAACAGTAACCGACTATGATGATTCTACTTATATGGGATTTTGATAGTGGAAACTTGTTTGGTTATTGTTTTATCTATTTTTTAATATACTATATTTTTTTTGTACTGTTGGCTTCCCGAATCTATATCTCTATATATAAAAATGAATTGCTGTTCGTTAGTCTCGCTAAAACTCGAGAACAGCTGGACCGAATTGGCTAATTTTGGTCTTGAATTATTCGTGGAAGTCCAGGGAAGGATTAAAAAGTGAGAAAATATAAAAAAAGCTTGGAATTATATAAAAACAAACAATTTTTTTTTTCCTTTGATGTGTCCCCTTGATGTGTCTTTTATTTATTGATTGAGGCACTACGAAGGCTGCCGGGTCAGCTTTAAATAAATAAATAAAAATAAGCCAGCGAACACAACGACATATTAATTAAAAAACATCTACCCAGCGTTGCCCGTTGTCGTGTCGTTTACCACGATAAACAAAGGTTATAAAGTATCTCTGTGTAAAATTCAATCCAAGCCCGTTGTCATTTTTGGGTGATCGTGTAACATATATCAAAACATAAAGCTTAGGAACATGATTAATTTTCAAATTGTCGTCAACATTAACGAAACTATCGAGATAATTAACATAAAATTGATGCAACACACAGTAATAAAATTGTATTTGTTTTTCGAACGAAGTTCCTTATGGGACAATGCGGAGGGGTAACCTAGCCGGGGAAAAAACGTCCGTAACGTAAGATTTGTGTATGTTATTATTTATGTATACTCTTAGTATGATGGCTATACAGTGTCTAATGTATAGTCTACGCGATGACGGTTATTATTATTAATTATTATTCATATAAATAACTCTTTCTTTGTATATTATTATTATATATTTTTTATAAATCATTGTGAATAAAATAAAGTTGATAACTTTGTAGTTTTTTTTTATCAATAAAAAATCATAATAAAAAATGTATCCCCGAATAATTATTTTCTTTATACCTCGAATAGAACTTAAAATTAATATTTTTATAATAAGGAACTTCGTTCCTATCCGGTGTCCCACGACACCACACATCTTTTTTATTGCACTGGCTAGACCGACGAACTGTCCACCTGGTGCTAATTCGTCAACGCCGCCGCTGACTTACAGCAATGAGATCGAAGTTGTCTTGTAGTATATGTATAACGGCCTTCCCACCCTTCGAACGAATTCCAAGGCGATATTAATGTGTTTCGGTTTGAAGGGTGGGGCAGCCGTTGTAACTATACTTGAGACCTTAGAACTTATATCTCAAGGTGGGTGGCGGCATTTACATTGAAAATGTCTATGGGCTCCAGTAACCACTTAATACCAGGTGGGCTGTGAGCTCGTTCACCCATCTAAGCAATAAAAAAAATAAAAAATATACAAACACTCACATCGACATCCAATTCCATGTTAGATCCGTCGAGCAGCTCCACCTTGACCTTGGCGACGTTGCCGGTCGGGCGTCGCCTGGGCGACTCTTTGTTCTTCGTCTTCGCATCCTCCTTGCTGTCCTTGGCCACGCTCTCCGGCATTTTGCCGCGCGACCCTCAACGCCTAGAAAGAAAAGAAAACTATACTTTACCACTACTATACTTCTGATACCGGGAAAACCTTGCTAATGATTAAATAGGGCGCGCTGACAAAACACCAAGGGAAACATTTCATTGAATGATACTATCTTTGATCGCTATCTGTTTCCAACGTATTCTCGCGTACTTCGGCCACATCGCTCGTACAGGGCCCGATAACTTGGAGAAGCTGATGGTAGTAGGTCAGGTTGGCGGGAGAAGATCACGCGGACGCTCACCTACCCGCTGGTCTGATCTGGTAAAGACGCTCACCGGCCTGCCAATAACAGAGGCTATAAAGACCGCCGAGGACAGGAAGACGCGGGGGAGCATTGTGCATCGAGTGGTCAACATTTCAGATTAGACACGACCTTCAGTAATGAAAAGACCGGCTCAGAAGAAGAACATCTTTGATTGTATAATATTCTAGAACAGTCTTATAGCGCACAGTACGTCACCAAAGCACTTCAAATCAGTTCAAGAAAGACGAATGCGCCGACCGCCGCACCAACGTTTCCCACAAACCCGTAAGCAACGTCGTACACAATGGTCACGTAAATAACAACAACGTGGGAACACGTTCTGCGGTCGCGCATCGTCGCCGCGTGAAGGACGCCTACGGTAAAACGTTCTGTTAACGAAATGCAATACGGACGAACGCGGTTACTCTTGTAAAACGTAAACAAAATATTTAGTGCCTTTTTTTATGATTGAAGGATTACTGGTGGCCCGGAGGCCTTTCCAGTTTCACCAGGACAGGTAGACGAGCAAAGGCTCAGCCAGGAGGGGTGGGATTTGCTAACAGCTACTCGAGCGCCTCCGAAGGAGACCTAACAGCTCAAGAGTAGCTGCTTCGCGAATGAATCTACTACCGGATCGGAATTGCGACCCGCTGAGAAGATCCGGCGAGAAACTCAGCAAGCTGATTCATGGGTTAGGTTGCACGGCGAACTCTTTGTCGAGTTCGACGAGTACGGTTACCGAGGTCCCTAAGCCTGCTCTTAGTGTTAGAGCTGAAGGCTTCTAATGCAAAGGTTATTGGATCTGATGGATCCGTAAGGACGTGTTTTAGTGGCCTACTAGTGATTTGAAACTAGCACTAAATCTTCTTCTTCTCAGTCGTACAATCATGGCGGAGTGGTCGTGGTCACGTTTTTTTTTTCCCTACCTATGCTGATAGCCTTGAGAGGCTATTTCAGCTTCACCCTAACGTGTGTAGGTGAGCTCACGGGGTTCTAACCTGAGAATGTTGCTAACACTGACCCTAGCAAGAGCAGTGCTTCGCAGAATCTACCACCGGATCGGAAACGCGACACACCCCCAAAAAACTCAACTTTAGTGCGTTAACGCGTATTTCGTGATTAAGGAACACACAATTATAAAATTTGACTACAAGCGCGAATCTCATGGCCAGAGCTAGACAATCCATTACACATGTTTACATCATCATTCGACCATGATCTTAATAAGTAAAACCATAAAACAATTGCATTCACATAAACTTATCTCAGAATTTTGAAAACAAGCAGAAAAGTTATACATTATTAGTACAATAATGTTGACAGTCAAACAACAAAACCCTCAGCCCGTTGAGTTTCTCACCGGATCTTCTCAGAGGGTCGCGATTCTGATCCGGTAGTAGATTCGTTCGCGAAACAGCTACTCTTGAGTTGTTAAGTCTCCCTTGGGGGCGCTCGGGTAGCTGTTAGTAAATCCCGCCCCTTCGGCTGAGCCCTTGCTCGCCCACTTGTCCTTGTGAAACTGGAAAGGCCTCCAGGCCACCAGTAAATCATCAACATATATTTTAAAAAAACCTATGTTATCAAATTCAAAACTTCTTGATCTTCTTCTTGCCCTACTCCCACTGCGTGAAGTCGATGCAGCGTATCCTCTTTTTCCATTCAAGCCTATCACACGTCATCTCGGCACTCACACACTTTTCTCGCATATCCTCTGTCACACAAGAAGTCTTTTTAGGACGCCCTCTCTCCACTTTACTTTATTTTAATTTAATTTTACTTTACTTTAATTTCCTACTCAGGGCCTTTTTGGTCACATAATCATCTTCCTTACATATAACATGCCCATAACACCGTAACTTTCTATTATTTACTTTATGTAACCGAAGCTACTTTCAAACTTCCCCTTAAACACTCATTACTAACTCGTTTTATTTAGAAACTTTATAACTTACTAGCTGACCCGGCAAACTTCGTAGTGCCTCAATCGATAAATAAAAGACCTAAACTTTTGTATAAAATAAACTTAGAACAAACAAAAGGTATTCGTCCAACGGGGGACACATAAAAGGAAAAACAAAATTGTTATTTTTCCACAAATAATTCAAGACCAAAATTAGTCAAATCGGTCCAGTCGTTCTCGAGTTTTAGCGAGACTAACGAACAGCAATTCATTTTTATATATTATATAGATAGATAGATAGATTATACAAAGGATATAAACATCCAGGGACTCGAAGACACTCAGTCCTTATAGGTCTTCGCGGAAGCCAGTAGGCCGCGATCTTAATTGACCCAATTGAGTGTTGCTGCCACCGTCTTGGTTCAGTCATCGTTATTTCTGGACCATGAATGAGCAGCGGCTATATGAATTCAAAACTTTATTCAAAAACAAAACAACTTCATTAAGTAAACAAGATAAAGCTTAATCGCGCCGAATCATTTTGTGCTTCACTTTAAAATTCTTAATTTAGCTTAACAAATTTCGACTTTCGAAAAATACCGAATTAAAAAAATAACATTACCCAATTTCAGTTACGGGTTGGGTAAAACATCGTGAATAACTCTAAATTTCTTCAAACATTTATAGCGGATTCTTAAATAGGGTCAAGGTCTAGGCAAAACAACGCTAATAATGCATAAAAAATACATTAAATCAATAAAAAAAACATTACACACACCACCATGTATTTGACACAGCACACGCATGCATACTATTCGTTTATTGTCAAACTTTTCTTATTGCTTATAGTCTTTGGTCAAATTAAGAATAGATTAAATATTGTTTGTCTTTGTTAATATTTGTCTAAAGTGTAGTCTTAGCGAAATCTGTGAAGAAGTAGAATTCTTTGAAGTAGAACTATCTAAGAAGTAACTATCTTAGAAGATATTCTTTGACAATAGAATCATAATGGTGTATATACAAACTTATAATTTCAATTAATTATTTTCGAATTTCGACTATCAAGAAACCACTAGTATATATAAAAATGGATTGCTGTTCGTTAGTCTCGCTAAAACTCGAGAACGGCTGGACCGATTTGGCTAATTTTTGTTTTGAATTATTTGTGGAAGTCCAGAGGTTTAAAAGGTAGACAAATATGAAAATATTCAGAATTAAATAAAAATAACAATTTTGTTTTTCCTTTGATGTGTCCACCGTCGGACGGATTCCTTTTGTTTGTTTTGAGTTTATTTTATACAAAAGTTTAGGAGGTCTTTTATTTATCGATTGAGGCACTACGAAGTCTGCCGAGTTTATTTTATACAAAAGTTTAGGAGGTCTTTTATTTATCGATTGAGGCACTACGAAGTCTGCCGGGTCAGCTAGTTGTTTATAAATAACCCACAAAATATATGTGACCTTAATATAACCCTCTTCTGGGCTTTTACAGGTTTTTTGATTCATTAATATAAAGAGGTATAGTTACTTCATCGACTCACCGGGATGTAGGTTCGTGGCTCTTGTCCATCTACTCATCAATACATTATGTACCTACTTATCACATTCCGCATTAATTTCGTTAATAAGTTCTTCATAGATCCAACTACACATATCGACGTTAGACAAACAGGATATTCTTATGGCAAGATGCCAAAACATATCGCATAGTGCCACAGTTTAGTTATAAAACTGACATGCCGTATTTACTACTGGTAGTAATTCTAGTTGTAAATAACGGTTTTATTATCTACACTCTTAACGTCAATAGTACGTATTCATTGGTGGTTTTGAAATATAATGGTCAATTTTGTATCAAGAAATATAAGAGGGTCGGCGACCACACAAACTTGCAATTTTTTTTTCTTTTCTTTTAAAGACATTTTTGTAGTATTCAGATCAGTGATTTTTATCATGTTTGTCTAATATTTGTATATTAGACAATTATAGTATATATATGTCTATAGGTTACAATAATCGCTTAAAACGGTTAGCGTGGTATGGACATGTGAAGCGTAGAGAGAAGATGCATGTGACTAGGAGATGTATCGAAATGGTAGTGCAAGGAAGAGATCGACCGAAGAAGACATGGATGGAGTGTGTGAATGACGATATGAGATAAAGGAGTGAGTGTTGAGATGACGGCTGATAGAAGAGAATGGAAGAGAAAAATTAGCTGTGCCGACCCCACCTAATGGGATAAGGTGGAGAAAAAGAAGAATCGCTTACGAGCGAATCCAAGCTACTTAAAAGACTGGACATCTTCAAATAAAACGTATCCAACCACATGAAAAGATATTGCATATTATCAAACTTTTGCAAAATAATTTTGCTACTGCCACGCCACCAGTAGAGATCTGGAGCAGTGGAAATGGGTTTTCCTGAAATTTCAGATTACTCCGGGAGTTAATGAAAACTCTTTTACATTCCCACACACGTTATTTATAATATTATTATGTTTTATTCCGCAATAAATCTACTGAAAGCTTTTCAAATATACAATTGGACAATAGGTTATATGATGAGTCATTTCAAATATTTGACAGGTAAGGAAAACACAAACAATACACTCGATCACAATCTCCCCTTCCATATTTGTTCTTAGTAGTAAATAGTAATGCCAGAGTAGGTAAGTTACTTACAAAACAATCCGCAGCCCTGACCGTAGACAATTCAACGGGGGATATGATGTCACCGTTGCTACAGTACATAGCGAACAGTAAAACAGCTTGATAAGTTGATAATAATGGTCATTTTAATATTTTTTCGTGGAAGACTCGTGAGATCCTTTTTTTTGGGTCAGAGGGAAACCGCTGGACTATCACCTACCGGGCCTGACCCGGATTAAAGCCCCCAGCTACTAAACAATCTGTGCCCAAATCTCGAATAGGACATACCTCAATCGAGGCAGCCTGAGAGAAAAGTGATGACCTAAGTACGGAGCGTTTCTCCTTCGTGATGGCGTCAGAAAACTCTAGAGGCACTTATGACAACCTATTTTCAGTGATTTCTTAAGAGCTCAATGATCAAGGATATCCATAAGGTGAGAGAGAGAGAGGGGGAGAGAAGGAGAGAGGTGGGAGAGAGAGGGAGACAGGGAGAGAGAGGGAGAAAGAAGAAGAGGGAGATAAAGATAAGAGGAGATAGAGAGAGAGTGAGAGAGAGAGAGAGCGGTCTTATCGCTTAATGCGATCTATTCCACACAACTGTTTAATTTACAGAAATTCTGGAAAAGATAAAGATATTGCAGTAAAAGATTAGCAGTAAGATATAGCATACTCGTATAATAAGGGTAAGTGGTATTTTATTCGTAACAAATTTGATTTACTTTTAATAATAATGTTAGAAGGAAAGGATTAGAAATTAGAAACAAATGCTACTTCGGTTTATCTCCACTGGATCTACGGAGTTCTTGTTATCTTTTTTCGCGATCGGCCGCCTTCTTGGCGCCAACCTTTCTGTTTGTTTAGATTTTTATTATTATAAGGCAGACAATTAAAACTTTCTAAAAACGGAAATATTTTATCAGATTCATTGGATTTAGTCAAATATTACTGTTACTGTTTTAGTTGTGGTAAGTGGTAATATTGGCAATTTTAAGGAATGTACTGTTATTCCAATTTTAATATCGGATAACTCACGATTTCTTATCCACGATAATGACTTCTATAATGATGATAATGACTTCTCTATCTTCTATAATAATGATTATGACTTCTCGACCTCTTGACTAATAACAAAGTGTAGGAAACCAGACCCAACCTGGGATCAACCCTCACAGACACTATAAATCAGTCTAATTAATTCCTATTTTTAGGGTGGTGACCTCCGCATATTCATTATTCTCCAAAAAAATTGAAATGGTCGTCGTATGTACGACTGGACTAACCTTAACTCTCATTTTTATTAAGGAACTATATAACTTCTCATTTGCATACTTACTTACATGCTTATTAGACGGACAATGGCTTAATTAAAATACTATTTGGCTGAGAAGTCGCTGAGTCAGAGTATTTGGCGCCGTGTCTTCACTTAGAGGCATGACCGACACGTCATTGTTTTCGAAATTAGTTTATTGATTCCAATGTTATTTCACTACATAGTATAAAACAAAGTCGCTTTCTCTGTCCCTATAACCCTATGTATGCTTAAATCTTTAAAACTACGCAACGGATTTTGATGCGGTTTTTTTTTTTTATAGATAGAGTGATTGAAGAGGAAGGTTTATATGTATAATAACATCCATTAAATAGTGGAGAAATCAATAATAAATTATGGTTTCCGAAGCGAAGCGAGGGTGGGTCGCTAGTTTAATTATAATTGTTTCAACGCCTGTTGTTCCTGTTCATTTTGGGAATACCTTGACAACTTGTCTCGTATTTTTCAAGATTAATAAAACAGTTTTTTTTATTGCTTAGATGGGTGGACGAGCTCACAGCCCACCTGGTGGTTAAGTGGTTACTGTAACCCATAGACATTTACGACGTAAATGCGCCATCCACCTTGAGATATAAGTTCTGAGGTCTCAAGTATAGTTACAACGTCTACCCCACCCTTCAAACCGAAACGCATTACTGCTTCACGGGCGAAATAGGCAGGGTAGTGGTACCTACCCGCGCGGACTCACAAGAGGTCCTACCACCAGTAATTGTTATTGATGTTAGGGTGTCTTGTAAGCCTGTCCGGGTAGGTCCTACCGCCTTACCTATTCCTGCCTTGAAGCAATCATTCGTTAACTCCCACATAAGTCAATGATGAGAGGATACATCTGCCATACCGCTGAGCTGCTAAACTAAGTTCTACGTTAATCTTGTGACCCAGCACTCGGTCTTTTAAAACAACGTTCACGAGTACAGAACGGTTCCCTTCATTTCGCAGACAGACAATTCGTATTATTATGTGGGTGTTTTCGACTTGGAGGCGCCACTCGCGTCTCTTCGTCTCTTCCGGCCAATTACGAATAAAGTGCCTCTCTTGTACGTTTTATTACTGACCCGCAGATTTCATTTTATCGTATCGACTCACTGGCGTAAAGCCACGACACGAAACTATTTTTTTTTTTTTTTTTTTTTTTTTTTTTTATTGCTTAGCTGTTTGGACGAGCTCACAGCCCACCTGATGTTAAGTGGTTACTGGAGCCCATAGACATCTACAACGTAAATGCGCCACACACCTTGAGATATAGTTCTAAGGTCTCAGTATAGTCACAACGGCTGCCCCACCCTTCAAACCGAAACGCATTACTGCTTCACGGCAGAAATAGGCGGGGCGGTGGTACCTACCCGTGCGGACTCACAAGAGGTCCTACCACCAGTAATTACGCAAATTATAATTTTGCGGGTTTCATTTTTATTACACGATGTTATTCCTTCACCGTGGAAGTCAATCGTGAACATTTGTTGAGTACGTATTTCATTAGAAAAATTGGTACCCGCCTGCGGGATTCGAACACCGGTGCATCGCTTCAACACGAATGCACCGGACGTCTTATCCGTTAGGCCACGACGACCACAAAACTACTACAAACTAAATCAATTTCAACTTCATCTAACTCCGGAACGGATAGCAATACAAGAAAACGCGGAGAAATATCTGTTTTAAGCTGTTTTTTTTAAATTTTGTCATATTCTTTTATTTATTATGTTAAATTATTTAATATATGCAATTTTAAACTATTTAGAGGAAGAAGAGAATGAGGTAGACCTAAGAAAAAATGGATGGATTGCGTGAAAGACGATATGTGTAAGAGTGAGCGAAAAAATGATATGTGATAGAGGAGTATGGAAGAAGAAAAAATATTGCGCGGACCCCGGGTGACTGGGAGAAGGGCAGGAGAATGATGACTTATTTAAACTATTTAATTTTAAAGCATCGTAAATATGCAACATGGTTGGAGACTTGGATCCCGTGTCTCAGAATGAGTGGCGACATTCACTTTGATGTCTATGATCTTTACTAACCACTCAACAACAGATGGCCTCTCAACTAGTAGGCCAATCTAGCACTATTTTTTATTATTATCATCCACACACTGTCGGGAATAGTTACCCGGTGCTGTGTAAGCCTACCAGATTCCCATGTCAGACTAATAAACGACATAAATCACAAAAGTAGAACAGCACTAGGCCGCAATTTCTTTTCTGGTTCTAGAGCTGTATGTATAGCTTCAAATCTCTAATTGCGATAGATTTCGCAACGACGCAACATTGTACCAACGCGTTCGGAACTTTCACACTGAACAAACATTAAATTGAACGTAAATCAACTATGGGCTGGTGTGCTGGTATGTTTTCGTAATTTGGGCTACGCTTTTATATTTTTACTACAATGTTCCGCAATACAATCGCGCTCTCATTGCGGGTATCTGTTCTCTAGGTTGGTAACGGAAATATTATTAATATGAAGTCTACGGTCTAAAGCAGCCTTTCCCAAAGTGGGCAATAATGCCCCCTTGTGGTCGCTGCATGCCTAAAGGGGGGGTGGTAAGAGACCCACAAAAAAAAATGGGGGCGTTGTGTAGAGACTTAGGAGGCGATTTGTAATTTCATCTAGGAGACTCTTAGACACCGACTGAGCTCTCGCTATAGTGGTTTTTAAGTAGGCGAAAAAATGGGGGCGCTAACAAATAATTTATTCTCAAAGTGGGCAGTAGACAAAATAAGTTTGGGAGTCCCTGGCCTAAGAACACGCCTCGTGCATTCAAATAGAGCGATGCGACGTTGCCGGTGTCCGAATCTCGCACGCCGACACATTTAAAACAAAAGATGTGTGGTGTCGTGGGACACCGGATAGGAACGAAGTTCCTTATTATAAAATTATTAATGTTAAGTTCTATTCGAGGTATAAAGAAAATAAAAGTGGAGGTTTCGCAACAACCCACGGTCATTCGGTAAGGTGCGAACTTATTGTGGTACACTTCATTCACGGTTGTTTGCATAAGAGTTAGTGTATTGCGCAAACGAACTCTCTGAGATCGTGGTCAATGAATGATAAAAAAATATGTTATTTTTTGTACGTTATTACAAAGTTAAGTCGTACACTGTGTGCATTACTAATTTGTACGTTATTACAAAGTTAAGTCGTACACTGTGTGCATTACTAATAAAAATCTTACGTTACGGACGTTTTTTCCCGGTTAGGGTACCCCTCCGCATCGTCCCATAAGGAACTTCGTTCCAAAAATACCTATTCAACTAATGTTAACGAAAGACTACAACGATGAATGAATAACATCGTGTAAAAATCAAACCCCGGAAAGATATAATTTACCTAACTACTATACTGTTTAAACGTAAGAGTTCAAGTCTAAAGGTGAATGGCGACATTCACGTTATGATAGCTGTCCGTCCGCACCAGTGACCTTTTAACACCAGGCGGTATAACAAAATACCGTCTTCAAGAGTGAAATACATGAATGAAATTTAACAATAGGACCTCATCCTTTTTCGGAGGCAATTTAGAATATCAACTACGAAGCGAAGTCGAAGAGCGTGATAATTCGTCCCCGGTAGCTCGCCGGCGAAATAATAAGGGAAGGTACTACCCCGCCTATTTCTGCCGTGAAGCCGTAATGCGTTTCGGTTCAAAGGGTGGGGCAGCCGTTGTGACTATACCGAGACCTTAGAACTTATATCTCAAGGTGGGTGGCGCATTTACGTTGTAGATGTCTATGGGCTTCAGTAACCATTTAACAACCATGTGGGCTGTGAGCTCGTCCACCCAACTAAACAATAAAAAAAAGAAGCATCATTGGGATAGTCATCTTCGAAGGTTTAAATCTAGGGCTGATTCTGAAATACCTTCTCGGGAACAATTTTTTTTTATTGCCCTTATAGGCAGACGAGCATAGGGCCCACCTGATGGTGAGTGGTTACTGTTGCTCATGGACGTCAGCAATGCCGGGGACGGAGCCAAGCCGCTGCCTACCGTTTATCGGTTGCAAAGAAACAGACTAAATTCATATTCCGGTTATATTTGTGCTATTATTGTGTTTATTTCTTAACTCATTGTTAACTATTTTAACATTTACATTAACATTTTTAACTAAGATTCTACCAAGACTACTATTTCAAATTTGAATTAATGTATTTGAAAGTAGTCGACATAAAAACACCATTAACAGAATAAATGTAGTCTAGACGAATATCCACCAGTTTCTGCGTATCAATGCCAAATTCTTTATGACAGTACATTCACGTAGCATTTATTTGTTTAATGTATCTAACTGTCTGTCTTTACCCTATCATTTAATCATATTTACGGTAAAAAATAACGTCTTTCATTATTTTAGATCATATGTCCCGATTTAAATATTTCTTCAGAGATCTCAAACTGGAATGCAACCATGATTTATTTTATGTATTGAATTATATATGTACGTGTATGTATATGTTTACGTTATTTATGTGTGTATGTATATAGTCTGATATAATATGTATTAGTGGTTTTTTTTATGTTTATTATTGTTATTGTTTAGATTGTAAATTGATTAGATTCTTCTACCCACTCATGTAAAGCTTCGTTAAGAACGGTTAGCTGGTAGAAAACTCAATTGTTGAGTTAATAAGCTCGCCATTTTTATATATTATCGCAATTACTGTAATATTAACTATGTGTACAATAAAGAATAAAGAATTAATGCACTGGTAAAAAAAAAACAATTTTCAGTTTTATAATATTCAGTATTACAAATCATATTCTGGCATTGAACGTGACCTAACATCTGCAATGCTTAAATTATGAAAATATAGTTTGTAACAAACTTCCTCAATCCCCGTTACGTGAACAATATAATAACATTTAGCATAATTGTAATCGCATTATTTGTATGCGACACCATAACTCTGTGCGCTTCCTTTCGACAAAAGCAGCGCACACAGGAAAATATTAAATTAATATTACAACTACTTAGCCATCAGCATTTTAATAATAATATATTTATCATAAATCACCTTGACATGTTTGCTTTTTAATTTTTATACGCATCGATCGATGAACGAGCTGACGGTCCTCCTATTCTTATATAAAATCATTAAAAAATGTATCACCGCTTTTATTACGATTAACTTGCTACTTGTTGAAAATAACGTGAAGAGAACCACTCCAACCCTAACCATACCATCGGACTCTGTTCCCAGGAGAACGAATAGCCTTAGGGGTCGTAAAAAGTACGTAGGGTCGGCATTTGTAAGGGCGGGTGCGAAACGGCTTTAAGGCTAACGTAAGAATGTTTTTTCTGGGCTGAAGTATATGCTCATTGTCTTATGTCTAGACAGGTCCTTATTATTGAAATTTAAAATAAAAAAGTTTTAAATCATTAAAATTTCCACCCAAAATCCAATAAAAGTCCCACCCAAAATCCAAACCTGTTCTCTGAGCGGTGATCGTCACCTTATTTATCAACGTGCACGAAGCGGTGGTGAGGCCACGGATGGACATTCCTCACAAGTCACTGCGGGAACGAGAGATCAAAATGACCCAATTAATAAAAATGTCCTCTTAATAAAAACTCTCTTCTCATTTATAAAAAAAATATTCAATAAATCCTCGTATTGTTTGGACACTATATTATATACAAATCTTTCCACAATCTTTTTATCTTATATACACATTTATAAAAACCTTTTTAAGTGACTTAGCGTAGTAACCTGCACGCGACCCGTCTACCTCGCCCTACAAAACGCGCCCTCTGTAAATTATTCAAGGTAAGCTAATAAAATAAAACGTGAAAAACTGGGCAAACTGTGTCAAAACGATTCCAATTTTATTGTCATCTTGGGTATTCTTTGCTGACTTAGAAATAGGTCGGTCGTATTTTTTTGCAGTCGGTAGCATTATGACAAACTCACAAGTGCATAAAACAGTATCTTGTGATTTTACTAAAACTTTAATACATTTAAAAAATATATATGTAATGACGGCATCACTAGCAATGTTTGTTTATCTATCGTAATCATATTACTTCCGTTTTTACGTACGGGTTTTAACATAGATTACATTACGGATTATTACGATGTGATTTTATCTAATGCTGTCTCTCAACGCTTCAGCACTTTTTTTATTGCTTAGATGGAGTCCATAGACATCTACAACGTAAATGCGTCACCGACTTTGAGATATAAGTTCTAAGGTCTCAGTATAGTTACAACGGCTGCCCCACCCTTCAAATAATAATGAAAATAAGAAAAAGAAAAAGGGCTATATCGGCGATCCCCTATTCCACATTTAATATGGATTTCAGCAATGTCAGGGGCCTACATAGCAACCTTGACGCCGTACACCACCACCTTGAGACGGCGCAGCCTGCCCTACTGTTTCTGACGGAGACACAGATATCTGCTCCGGATGATACGTCTTACCTTGAATACCCCGGCTACGTATTGGAGCACAACTTCCTGCGTAAAGCCGGGGTGTGTGTATTCGTCCGGGCTGATGTCTGTTGTCGCCGTCTACGAGGCCTCGAACAACGGGACCTGTCCCTCTTGTGGCTGCGCGTAGATCACGGGGGTTGTACCCGAGTCTACGCGTGCCTGTACAGGTCCCACAGCAGTGATGCAGGTGCAGCTCTGATAGAGCATGTGCAAGAGGGGACTAACCGCGTGCTTGAGCAGTACCCATCTGCGGAGGTGGTGGTTCTTGGAGACTTTAACGCTCACCACCAAGAGTGGTTGGGGTCCAGAACCACTGACCTCCCGGGTCGGACTGCCTACGATTTCGCCTTGGCCTACGGCTTCTCCCAGCTGGTGACACAGCCCACCCGTGTCCCAGATATCGAGGGGCACGAGCCTTCTCTGTTGGACCTTCTGCTGACCACGGATCCGGCCGGATACAGTGTGGTGGTCGACGCTCCGCTTGGATCGTCCGATCACTGCCTTATCCGTGCTGCCGTACCACTCTCTCGTCCTGGTCGTCGAACGACGACCGGGTATCGAAGAGTTTGGCGGTATATGTCAGCAGATTGGGATG
The DNA here is from genome assembly GCF_030267445.1 of Bombyx mandarina. NCBI lineage: Eukaryota > Metazoa > Arthropoda > Insecta > Lepidoptera > Bombycidae > Bombyx > Bombyx mandarina. The sequence goes on from NC_143226.1 coordinate 7,797,875, forward strand.
GATTGCGTGAATTTTACGCATCCTACCCATGGGGGCGGTTCTGCTTTTCCTCTGCTGATCCTGACGTCTGTGCGGACCGTCTTAAAGACGTGGTGCTCCAGGGGATGGAATTGTTTGTTCCCTCTTCTGAAGTGCCCGTTGGGGGTCGCAGCAGACCCTGGTATAACAATGCCAGCAGGGATGCTGCACACCTCAAGCGGTCCGCATACGTGGCATGGGATGATGCCAGGAGGCGTCGGGATCCTAACATCTCAGAGGAAAGGCGGAAATATAACGCCGCCTCCAGGTCCTACAAGAAGGTAATTGCCAAGGCGAAGTCGGAGCACGTTGCTAGAGTTGGCAAGCGACTAAAGAGCTATCCCTCTGGGAGCCGTGCTTTTTGGTCGCTCGCCAAAGCTGCAGAAGGAAACTTTTGCAGGTCTAGTCTCCCACCACTACGCAAGTCCGATGACACTCTGGCCCACAGCGCGAAAGAGAAGGCTGACCTTCTGGTCAAACTCTTCGCCTCGAACTCGACTGTGGACGACGGGGGTGCCACACCACCGAACATCCCCCGGTGTGATAGCTCCCTGCCGGATATCTGCTTCACACAGTGTGCAGTCAGGCGGGAGCTCCGACTCCTGGACGTCCATAAGTCGAGTGGGCCAGACGGCATCCCCGCAGTGGTTCTGAAAAAGTGCGCCCCTGAGCTGACGCCTGCGCTAACGCGTTTGTATCGCCTCTCTTATTGCACTAACAGGGTTCCGTCTTCATGGAAGACCGCCCACGTCCACCCTATCCCCAAGAAGGGTGACCGGTCGGACCCATCGAGCTATAGGCCTATCGCGATAACTTCCTTGCTTTCCAAGGTGATGGAGCGAATAATAAACACACAACTCCTGAAGTATCTTGAAGATCGCCAGCTGATCAGTGACCGACAGTACGGTTTCCGTCACGGTCGTTCAGCTGGCGATCTTCTTGTATACCTTACTCACAGGTGGGCTGAAGCCTTGGAGAGCAAGGGCGAGGCTCTTGCTGTGAGCCTTGATATCGCGAAGGCCTTCGACAGGGTCTGGCATAAGGCGCTTCTGTCGAAGCTACCATCTTACGGAATCCCCGAGGGTCTCTGCAAGTGGATCGCTAGCTTTCTGGATGGGCGGAGCATCACGGTCGTTGTAGACGGTGATTGTTCTGATACCATGACCATTAATGCTGGCGTTCCACAAGGTTCGGTGCTCTCCCCCACGCTTTTCATCCTGTATATCAATGACATGCTGTCTATTGATGGCATGCATTGCTATGCGGATGACAGCACGGGGGATGCGCGATATATCGGCCATCAGAGTCTTTCTCGGAGCGTGGTGCAAGAGAGACGATCAAAACTTGTGTCTGAAGTGGAGAACTTTCTGGGGCGAGTCTCCGAGTGGGGTGAATCGAACTTAGTTCAATTCAACCCGTTGAAGACACAAGTTTGCGCGTTCACTGCGAAGAAGGACCCCTTTGTCATGGCGCCGCAATTCCAAGGAGTATCCCTGCAACCTTCCGCGAGCATCGGGATACTTGGGGTCGACATTTCGAGTGATGTCCAATTTCGGAGTCATTTGGAAGGCAAAGCCAAGTTGGCGTCCAAAATGCTGGGAGTCCTCAACAGAGCGAAGCGGTATTTCACGCCTGGACAAAGACTTTTGCTTTACAAAGCACAAGTCCGGCCTCGCGTGGAGTACTGTTCCCATCTCTGGGCCGGGGCTCCCAAATACCAGCTTCTTCCATTTGACTCCATACAGAGGAGGGCCGTTCGAGTCGTCGATAATCCCATTCTCGCGGATCGTTTGGAACCTTTGGGTCTGCGGAGGGACTTCGGTTCCCTCTGTATTTTGTACCGAATGTTCCATGGGGAGTGCTCTGAGGAATTGTTCGAGATGATACCGGCATCTCGTTTTTACCATCGCACCGCCCGCCACCGGAGTAGAGTTCATCCATACTACCTGGAGCCACTGCGGTCATCGACAGTGCGTTTCCAGAGGTCTTTTCTGCCACGTACCATCCGGCTATGGAATGAGCTCCCCTCCACGGTGTTTCCCGAGCGCTATGACATGTCCTTCTTTAAAAGAGGCTTGTGGAGAGTATTAAGCGATAGGCAGCGGCTTGGCTCTGCCCCTGGCATTGCTGAAGTCCATGGGCGACGGTAACCACTCACCATCAGGTGGGCCGTATGCTCGTCTGCCTACAAGGGCAATAAAAAAAATAAAAAAAAAAAAAAAAACCGAAACGATTACTGCTGCACGGCAGAAATAGGCAGGGTGGTGGTACCTACCCGTGCGGACTCACAAGAGGTGCTACCACCAGTAATTACGCAAATTATAATTTTGCGGCTTTGATTTTTATTACACGATGTTATACCTTCACCGTGAAGTCAATCGTGAGCATTTGTCAAGTACGTATATCATTAGAAAAGTTAGTACCCGCCTGTGGGATTAGAACACCTTTGCGTCGCTAGATACGAATGCATCGGACGTCTTATCCTTTAGGCAGATGAATTTTCTACAAAAACCGCAACACTAAGGGCATACACTTATATAAAGGGACACATTTATGTTTCAACAGCCCCCAAATTTGTTCCGAATTTTAGTATAAATCTAAGACGGTAATACAAATCATTCGCGCAAGTTACACTCGCCATTCAATTGATCAATGTAATTTTAACCAAAGGGGTGACTTACGAAGCGCGTAGTTTAAACAAAAAACGGGTTCCCTCGTGTTTATTGTTTCGGTCGGTAAGTACACCTAATTCCACCTTCCATGATAATTAGTTTTTACGCACGATAGGGGCGTTGATAGCGATACGAATACTTTTTCGATAGTCTGTCGTGCTCGCCGCTCCGAGTCACGCTCGAAGTCGACGAAGATTATGACATTATTACGGTTGAAAGGTAAGCAGGAAGGTAAGTCTGTACAATAATTTAATTTTCAAAATCCTCATACGATATAGGTCATCATTTATGGCCATCAGCAACCACAACGGCCGTCTGGTGTAGTGGTAAGTGACATGGTCCAGCGGGGTATTCCGTAGGATAGCTCACTCTAACCGGCGCCATCTAGGCGGGCTTCGGATAGCCTGCCGACCGAGAGGGCTGGTGGTCATGGCGCCGACGACCGCCGGTCTGGCGTCCCGGGGGGAGGGCGATGGGAGAGATGCGCTCCGCACTAAACGCTTCACTTTCCCCCCTTTGCCTTTTCATGAGTTCTGTCTCATGCGAGGTTTGGACGTTGGTTGTTCAGCGACAGGAGGTTTTAGTCAGTTCGACTCTGACATGCCCCGCCCTCCATCGCCAGTGAAGGGCGGAAGTACGGTGATTACTTCCTGACCAAAAAAAAAAGTGACATGGTCACTACACAAGGGGGTTGCGGGTTCGAATACCGCCAAAGGAAGATATTTGTATATAATTATATTTGTATATGATGTTTATGAAATATATTATGTATGTGTATAATAAAAAAAATTACATTTATTTCCGTTATCTGGTACCTGTAACACAAGTTCTTTACGAACTTAGCACGGGACCAGTTAACGTGGCGTGATTGTTAGTAAATATTTATTAATTTTATTATAACATAGCAAGGCTTATTATAAAACTCTAAATCTGTTTCTCAAATTCTACAAGAATATAAGTCTCAAACTAGTGTACTAGACACATTTGTAGGTGATTTCGGAGGTTTGTTCGATAAGTGTTTATTTAACATTAAACAACCAAATACCCAGGTCCCAGGATACTATTTACAATATACCTGGTGTACAGTTGAAACATGAATGCATGGTGAAGAGTTCCTCCCGATTCACTAACGGTGCTTTTAGGTACCTCAAGCACCGGTCACCTTTCTCATCGAACCCGTCGCTTGCGACGAAGGGTTCGGCGAGTAAACTAACCCCAGAAACAGCCCACTGAGTTTCTCACCGGATCTTCTCAGTGAGTCGCGTTTCCGATCCGGTGGTAGATTTTGCGAAGACGGCTCTTGCTAGGGTTCGTGTTAGCAACGTCGTCAGGTTTAAGCCCCGTGAGTCCACCTACAAGCTCAGCGAATCTAGAATAACCCCTCGAGGTTAATAGAATAGGTAGGAAAAAAAGTGAAGAGTATCCGCGGCAGATATAGTCGATGCGACAGCGGCGGTAGCTGCTCCGCCCTACATTGACCTACAAAACGGTACATCTATACTCTATACTAATATTATAAAGAGGAAAGATTTGTTTGTTTGTTTGTTTCGAATAGGCTCCGAAACTACTGGACCGATTTGAAAAATTCTTTTTCCATTAGAAGCCGACATTGTCCCTGATGAACATAGGCTACTTTTTTTTATTTTATTTTTTTTTTATTTTTTTTGGTTTCATGTGTGTTTTAATGTTTCCGAAGCGAAGCGAGGGCAGGTCGCTAGTTTACTATAAACGAATTAATTAACTCCAAAACTTGACCAAGTCCTCCGAGGACGCGCCTACTAAACTAATCAATAGGAGCGTCCTCAATCCGCCTGTTTTATTTAATCTACCAAAGAATATAATACCCATATTTGAGTATATTTGTTTTAAAAATTGCCTTTTAAATTTCATTTATCTTTATAAAGACAATAAAAGAAACAACAGAAATAGAGATAATTCCTTCGTAACTTTAACATAAAAACGATTCAGTGACTACATTATTTAGAAACTGAATATCAATGCGACGAGCTTTCGAGTTTTTCAATTTCGACATTCCGTTTAATGTATTCAAAGGAATTGTTGCAGAAACTTACAAAAGGGAAAGCTAAAATAAATAAACAAAAGTTTAAAAAGCACTCTACGTAAACGCGAAAATATCTTTTGTTACATTTAAGAGTACCGGAGCCCACAGCAAGATCGACAACGAAGTTCACAGCAACGAGACGACAGTTATCATTCATTACCCACTTTATCCTTTGTGCGAGTTTTTTAACGTTCTCGATAGCGTAAAAGTTAACCCAATTTTGTATGCAGTAGGAACAGCGCCCCTAGCGGCAAACGCACGCAAACGATCCCATTCCATACAAATATGAGCTAACTTTTACGCTATCGACAACGTTAAAAAACTCGCACTAAGCCCGCTTATCAAAGTACACTATTGTTCTGAAGACAACATTAATTATGTACGTTGTAAAAGGGCGTGGCCTTATCCCGATAACTGTTGTGCACTTAAAAATCTTTCAAAATGGAAAATAACAGTTATCGCGGTGCACGTACAGGGTTATCTATACTGTTAATATAAATGTGAAAGTTTGTCTTCTTTGTCTTCACCTTATTCCACTAGGTGGGGTCGGCACAGCGAATTTTTCTATTCCATTCTCTTCTATCAGCCGTCATCTCAACACTCACTCTTCTCTTCCTCATATCGTCATTCACACATTATATCCATGTCTTCTTCGGTCGACTTCTCCCTCTACCTTGCACTACCATTACTATACGTCTCCTAGTAGTAGTAGAAAGTTTATATGTCACACATTAACGTAGAGATTGGAAAGATGGAAATATACTTTTTATCACGGTAAATACCACAAGCCGGGCAACACCGGGTGTATGTGCTATAGTAAAAACGGCAATTTATTGCTGGATCGTGACAACGCGGTTAATTCTTTCTGAATTACGAATTAATTGGTGAATCCACGTGCGAATTAGCAATTTATTTCTATAAGTTATTCTTTTACTATAAATAATATTATAAAATAAAACAAAATTATAAAACTCATTTTATGGCTTTACGTTTTATCGTCACATGTTTCTGGAAAATTATCAAAATAAAATATTCAAAAAATTCAAGACAAACGCTGACTTACCTTCAATATACATTACAATAAGATTCATATTAAACCCTCTACCTAATGTTCTAACGCGGCCGGCGATATTAACCTTATTATTTTGTTTACGGGTCACGGTATCCTCCAAAAGCGCTTGTCTTGCCGAGAAAGATTTACGAGTATAAGAATACTAGCTGACCCGACCAACGTTGTTTTGCCATAAATATTATTTCTAGGACATATTTTATTTGGATGGACCACCCCTTAACATTTAAGGGTGAGAAAAATAGATGCTGCCGATTCTCAGACCTACCCGATGTGCACACAAAATTTCATGAGAATCGGTTGAGCCATTTCGGAGGAGTTTGGCAAGAAACACAAGAATTTTATATATTAGATTATATTATCCTTGAAAATTTAACAAAAAAGAAGTTAGTAAAATAAAGCGATGGTGTTATTAACATTAAATACTGTTGATATCTCTATTCAACTGCTCTCTTAATTATATTAATTTACATTAGAATACGCGCCAGATATTTACAAGGAACTAGTCGAAAACTCTGTCTCAGGAATGACTGAAAGGAATTTATGAGTTCCGTAGCTTAAGCCGCACAATATATTATTCGTTAAACTTACTAAATTATTATAGTATCGTGTGTAGGTTGCATTAACAATAACAATGCACAATGGAGGGTAGTTAGAAAAGGTTTTTTTACGTTCGTGTAACGTGAAGTTTCGTGCGACACGTGAACTTTAAAACTTTTATTGTTATAGCCGTCACTGTGGTAACTACTACACTGTTCCACCGGCGAGCAAGCTTTAAATGTAAGCGTCACTTGAGCTTTTAAATGTCATACCCGATCCTGTAGACCGAATGGTAAACAGTTGACGTCGCCCAAAACACGTCATTACGGATCCTCCCGATACATTAACGGTGTTTTTAGGTACCACCAGCACCGGTCACCGTCCTAGTCGAACCCGTCGCTTGTGACGAAGGGCTCGACGAGCCAATTAACCCATAGACACAGCCCACTGAGTTTCTGGCCGGATCTTGTCAGTGGGTCGCGTTTCCGATCCGGTGGTAGATTCTGCGAAGCACTGCTATTGCTAGGGTCAGTGTTGGCAACACTTCGGTTTGAGCCCCGTGAGCTCACCTACACGAGTGAAGCTGAAATAGCCTCTAAAGGCTCTTAGAATAGGTAGCAAAAAAAAATATGTTGTACTCTAATTGTACATTACAGTTTTCCCCTGATGTTTCGTAGCCGAAAAGTTTACTGCTTCATATAAAACTATGTATCATCATCATCATCATCAGCCTGTATCTCTTAACTGCTGGATGTAAGCCTCTCCCATAGTCCGCCACAATGAGCGATCCTCCGCCTTCTGCATACGATTTTTTCCCAGCATATCGCCGCAAGTCATCGGTCCACAGGGCAGAAGGGACGCCCAACACTGCGCTTTTCGGTACGTGGTCTCCGGTCCAGAACGCATGTGCTCCATCGGTCATCGGTTCTGCGACACGTATGTCCGGCCTATTGCTACTTTATATATATAACTATGACTAACTATAACACTACGCAAAAATTTGTAACTATTAAACGGTATGCGTGTATCAATGCTTTAAATCCATCAGGAATCTCTTAACTACCAACTTGTTATAAGATCGAACCACCGTTAAGTGAGTTATAACAAATGTCCACAGTATGCAACTAATAGTTTAAGTAGCATTCCAAGCGGCAAATCTCCTGAGGATCTTTTTATAAAATACTAGCGGCCCGTTCCGGCTCCGCTCGGGTCTTTAACAAAAATTTCAACGATATTTGACGTTGTTTTACTTTTTTAAATAAAAGAGCACTTATTGCAGCATAGCTATAATAGTTAGACATATGCTGTCGCATCACTTTTTGTAAATAATAATGTGTTCTACAAAGTCATAGTACATTATTTTATTCTATCATCAACAGTTTTCGCAGGGCACGCGATGTAAAGAATATTTTAAGTAATTTTTTTACACCTTGGATTACATTATTGGAGTTTTAGTAAGGATCCCTAGTTTTTTTCAAAAAAGATTATAGCCTATGTCACTCGGGAATAGTGTAGCTTCCAAACACTGAAAGAATTTTTCAAATCGGTTCAGTAGTTTGGGAGCCTATTCAATACAAACAAACAAACAAATCTTTCCTCTTTATAATATTAGTATAGATTGCTTAAATCAATTTAGAACTCTGCGATAAAAATCGGATGCCTGATTTCAAAACAATAAATATAAAATTACAGTTTAATCTCTCGATAAAATTATTTTATTTCGATTTCCGTTTCAAGTGATAGAAGTCGTGGAAGCCTCAGTCTGGTCCCGTGGCGCCCTCAAATCCCCATTTCGCTGACGCAGCTCGTTTGATGGTCGCCATCTATAGCCATAAAACTAGTTTCCTGTGCCGTATAGTTCCTGGGTCGTCGACCTGGTGACGTCACGGCGAACCGTTCGTGGTCTGATACTTTGACATCGTACGGCGTAGGTACACGCGTGTACTCTACAGGTATCCGATTGTACTGATTAGGCGATTTTGTTTATATTATATGTAAGTTGATGTACATATGTGCGTATTGTGTTGTTTTTTTAGTTCTTTTGTGTAAACTTAAATTTTTAAATTTCTCTTTTTCTTCGTTCATTTTCTACTTATGTATATGTGATTATGATGGTGGAACTTGTTTAGTTATTACTTTAGCTATTTTTTTAAATATTATGTTTGTATTCTACTGTTGGTTTCCCCAATAAATAAATATATAATATTAGGACGCATCTACGCAAAAATGACTTTTCATTCACTATTTGACATTTTTATTATTCATGTCATTAGCGATACATTGAGCGAAACATTGATATTTAAAAAAAATTAGATATATGCCTGAGATTTTTTTAATAAAAATCTAACCATTGTGAATTAGCTTATGATTAAGTACATATCGGTATTCTTTTTGATGTATCTCCCTATATAATTTTTCAGCGGGCCCTAATTTTGAACCGGCGATAAATCCATTTGCGAAGCAGACAAGTTGTTATATGGTCTAGCAGTTGCTTTTTTTTTGATTGCCCTTGTAGGCAGACGAGCATACGGCCCACCTGATGGTAAGTGGTTACCGTTGATCATGGACGTTAGCAATGCCAGGGGCAGAGCCAAGCCGCTGCCTACCGTTTAATACTCTCCACAAGCCTCGTTTGAAGAAGGACATGTCGTAGCGCTCGGGAAACACCGTGGAGGGGAGCTCATTCCATAGCAGTTGTTAGATTCTAACAATTTTCACAAAAACGATAGTTTCATTCTTCAAACCCAAAAACATGTTTGCATTGCGGCGAAAATTTGTAGGTCGCTAAAACCTACCCGCCCTTTGGGCCCACAAGACTTTTTACCACCATTACACATCAAACTTTAACCATTACAAGAAACAAGTAGACTAGGAAACAGTGAATTTCACTTCAATTAGCACACAATGCGTGTGGGCGCTAGGTAGGTACCTATGTGTGGGCACATTGTTCGTTTAATGATGCCTTCATTCTTGCTTAGTGATCTTGACTTTGGTGGTAATGAACTAACTTAGATCGTAGATTCCTTTATTTTTGATTGCTTAGTTGTGTAGACGAGCTCACAGCCCACCTGGTGTTAAGTGGTTACTGAAGCCCATAGACATCTACAACGTAAATGCGCCACCCACCTTAAGATATAAGTTCTAAGGTCTCAAGTATAGTTACAACGGCTGCCCCACCCTTCAAACCGAAACGCATTACTGCTTCACGGCAGAAATAGGCAGGGTGGTAGTACCTACTCGCGCGGACTCACAAGAGGTCCTACCATCAGTAAAAAGTGCGTCGTCCGCGCACGGACATAATCTATAATAATTCGGTGATACCAGTCTTAAAAAAGTCGTTTTAGTCAGGGGAAAATCACATTCGTTCTGGGACTTATGGCCAGCATAAGCAGTAGACTGGGATCACCGGAATCGAACCTACTAAAACCCCCTATTCCTCAAAAATTCATACCCAAGCCTCGAAAGGGACAGATCTCACCCAAGGCGGGGGGCAGAGTGACATGTTAGGCACGGAGCACATTTTTTCACGTTACCCTGACCCCATGAGACGCCAAATAAGCGGTAGTCTGGGGATCGAGTACCTAAATGCCATGAGGCTGCTGTGGTCACCACTAAGAGCTCACATAATAATGATCTCAGTTTGAAACTATGCTATTTGGATTGCAAAATACTATAATACAATACATGGTCTTTAAAGTCAGATCTATCAGATTTTTGAGGGTATTTTGGTATTCTAATAAAAACAAATAATATGTATTAAAAAAATTTTATAGTATGGAGATTGGAGACAAACAATTTCAAAGTTTGTCTTCATTGTAATATTTGTTTAGTAAACTGAATATACTAGGGACGTACTCACAGGCCGTACAAACGTCTGGCGACGTGCCAACATCAGCGGAATCTATATTGTCGAGTTCAGTGGCACTTTATCATTTACATTACCTGTTTTTGAGCTAAACACGCCCGCACTTATCGACTTATTGTGTAAATAATTGTTACGACCGTCTTGGTATTTCAGTTTAACGTATTACACTAAGACTTTGTATTTGCGATAGTTTGTAGTTGAATAATGCCTGTGCGAAGCTTTATCTCTTCAAGAGCTTACAGATAGATAGTCTCTCCACCTACCATTCCGAAAACTATAGCTGTCTTTCTCCGACTGCTTAGCAGATTGAGAACTAGTAATATACCGTTTTAAAAGTCCGTGCCGCTTTTTTTCATCCTACCCGCAATCTTCAATTTAGACGTAATTATTGCTTGTAACAGCACTAAAATATTGGGAACTCAATTAATTTGAATTTAATGGCAAATAACTAAAGTTTAAAAATCGAGGCCAATGATAATCTTTACATCTTCAACATTGTGGTTTAATGTTAGCAATATCTTTAGCATCTAAGTTTCAATCTAAGTGCGGGAACTGATCGAACCAAATGTAACGCAGTCAAGCTTTATATTATAAAGAAATTATGTAAAACAGTACGGGGTCACGGGTTCAAGCCGTATCGACCAGATCCGGGATGCGGGTGTATCTAGAACAAGTTCAATCTCGGTCGAAGACCTGCGAGGAAAGAGGTCAGGTGCTCATTCAACTGTGAGCTGAAAGCCTGAAATTGATCACGTGTATGATGATAATATTAAAATTAAACGTATAGACACCATGAACATTCTATCTATGGCAAACATAAATCGGTCTCACGGCCCATCTGATGTTACGTGGTTAGTGGAACTTATAAACATGAAAGCATGAATTATGCCGTCCGCCTTGTAACATGAGCTCAACGTCTCAATCGTATATTAATAGCGGTTGATCTAACTTTTGAACTATTTGAAACACAGCACGAAGGTTTCGTGACAGAAATAACCGAACAAAAAATGTTTTTCGGTCATGTAAACTAGAAAATACGAGTGAATTCTGCAGTTTTGCAGCCTTGAGAGGCTATTTCAGCTTCGCCCAACGTGTAGGTGAGCTCACGGAGCTCAAACCGGAGTGTTGCTAACCCTGGCCCTAGCAAGGGCAGTGTTTCGCAGAATCTACCACCGGATCGGAATCGCGACCCACTGAGAAGATCCGGCGAGAAACTCAGTTGCCTGTGTCTGTGGGTTAATTCACTCGTCAAGCCCTTTGTCGCAAGCGACGGGTTTGACTAGGACGGTGACCGGTGCTTGTGGTACCTAAAAGCACCGATAACGGATCGGGAGAATCCGTAATGACGTGTTTTGGGCGACGTCGACTGTTTACCATTCAGTCTACAGGATCGGGTATATAATTTCCAGCGGCCACGACAAGAGGGTTCTCATGTCGTGCCGCCTTCTCAAAGTGGCGCAGTGATGCCGACTGACTGCGATACTGACTGAGTCTAGCTCCAGGTCATCGTGGAGATCCACGTTCCTCAGGAACCATGGTGCTCCGACGGCTATCCTGCAGAATCGGGATTGAATAACCTAAAGGAGTTTCAAGTTGTTGCAGGCCCGCGTGAGCAATCACTACGCTTGCATACGTCATGAGGTGCAACATGTTTTCTCCTTCCATACTCCTCTATCATATCCCATTTCTTCGCTCACTCCCCTCTTACACATATCATCTTTCACGCAATCCATCCATTTCTTCTTAGGTCTACCTCTTCCTCTATATCCTTCCACATTCATAGTTAACACTATCTTTAGCCTTATAGGTTTATAAATGGAATTTAAAATTCTGTACTTAATACTCACATGGTTCAGCTAGGAATTTCAAAATAGATAAGAGAACAGAAAGCGACAGTAAACAGCAAACGTACAGGACAATGGCAACGTACCAAGCGTCGTGCCGTAGTGGTCCCGGGCGCGGCGGATCGCGGTCAGCAACATGTGCGAAGTGGGTCGGACGCAGCGCCCGTAACTCGAGCGGTTTATTTATTGCAACGCGTTTTATTACCGCACTTAGAGACGAGAAGTACTACTTCAAATTTCAGTGTTACTAAGTTAATCTTTTTTTTTTAGGATTGAAGGATTTCTGATGGCCCGGAGGCCTTTCCAGTTTCACCAGGACAGGCGGGCGAGCAAAGGCTCAGCCAGGAGCTGTGTTAATATTATATTGAACTAAACTCTATTGAATTCCACAAATATATCGACGGGTGATAGGCAGCGGCTTGGCTCTGGCCCTGGCATTGCTGAAGTCCATGGGCGACGGTAACCACTCACCATCAGGTGAGCCGTATGCTGGTCTGCCTACAAGGGCAATAAAAAAATAGTTAAGTTTACCCTATTCAAATATCTAAAGAAGTATTTTTCTTATATTTTTTCTAAATTTTAGACTTGAAATGGCTCTTCTGTAAAGTTTGAAAAATGACGCTTAAGCCAAGTATATTATTTCCTTTCATCTCCCGATAAGTTGATCAGGCGCTCATATTGTATGTACACTACAACAACTATTTATATCCTAAATATTATCCGTAAATATGTAAATAAAGATGAAGCAATAAGCCCTCAGTGTTATTGCGTACCAAAAATCAAACCACAGTTAGAAAAACCAACATATTATATTTATTTATATGATGTATGTTTAAGATTCGAGATTCTCAAACGATAGTGGTCTGTCCAGTTATCTGATGAGGGCAGAGAACTGCGCATTCCAAACTACACTGCAAAAATCTAATCAAATATCTAAGCAACGTTTTCAAACGCAGTAGGTACATTGGTTTTTAAAGTCGATTTTTGGACAAAATCTTATTCTATTTATATATTTAGACTAGCGACCCGCCCACGCTTCGCTTCGGAAACATTAAATTTTATTATTGAATAGCTAAGTCCTGCAATGTTAGACGCGATTATTGTCGTATCGCGGGTGACGCCGCGGGGTGAAGCTTGTCTGAAAAAAAGCCTATGTTACTCCTTATATCATCAGCTACCTATCAGTGAAAGTTTCGTCAAAATCGATCCAGCCGTTCCAAAGATTAGCCGGAAATTGTAAAAAATGTTATTTTGGTGTATGTACCGTATACATATTCATGTTCATGTAGTACAGAGCGGTTATATCAATATTATAAACAGACACTCCAATTTTATTTATATGTGTAGATTTACAGTTCGTCGAGTCCGGATCCCTAGCCCTGATATTTTCATCGCAATTTATTAGGGTAGAAGGTCGTTTGATACCTTCGGGACCGCTTGGTATATTTTGTTCAACCACTTACAGAACAGAAATGGCAAGTTAGGCAAGTTCAATATTTATCTTAATGACAATTATATCATTTTCAAATAATAATATTTTTTTATTTTATTGCTTAGATTGTTGGACGAGCTCACAGCCCACCTGGTGTTAAGTGGTTACTGGAGCCCATAGACATCTACAACGTAAATGCGCCACCCACCTTGAGATATAAGTTGTAAGGTCTCAGTATAGTTACAACGGCTGCCCCACCCTTCAAACCGAAACGCATTACTGCTTCACGGCAGAAATAGGCAGGGGGGTGGTAATTTACTTTAAGTATCTTCTTCTCAATCGTGTCAGTGGTCGTGATCGTCATGTAGTGTTGGAAGGGGCAGACTTGATGCGTCTCACGATGTCCCGCCATCTCTCGAGGCCATTCTACTGCACTCATTTAACGGACCTCCCACTGCAGTTTTAACTTGGTCGGTCCACCGCATCGGCGACCTCTTGTACATTGGCGACTTTAAGTACACAAGTTGATTTATGTATATTCTTTATGGGAGCACAAAAAAATAAAACTAACTGGGAAATAATCTAATATCATTGCAATTTGTTATGAATGCTTTTCAAAAATACTCAAAATTGGTACTAATGTTTTACGCGCTGCAAACTAAAAACCTCCGTAAATAAATGAATGTATGCCTATTCTATTAGAAGCGCTGGGCATTGTTACAAAGAGAATAACGTGGTCTCAAATAATCATCTCATTACTCAGTGAGCACGAACATCGGAATTGTGGGAACGACTGATTAAATTGGATTCAAAGTTAACGCCATTTCAATACTTAAAAGTGAACCAGCCTTATCAAACATTTACGTCCTTTAAGTCCTTTCGGACAAGATACTGCTTGCGTTACTGCGCATGCTTTAAACTCTTATTATTACTGGTGGTAGGACCTCTTGTGAGTCCGCACGGGTAGGTACCGCCGCCCTGCCAATTTCTGCCGTGTAGCAGTAATGCGTTTCGGTTTGAAGGGCGGGGCAGCCGTTGTAGCTACACTGAGACCTTAGAACTTATATCTCAAGGTGGGTGGCGCATTTACGTTATAGATGTCTATGGGCTCCAGTAACCACTTAACGCCAGGTGGGCTGTGAGCTCGTCCACCTATCTAAGCAAAAAAAAAAAAAAAACCACGGAACACCAATTACGCATTTCGTCTTAAAGTACAGTACACCATTATTAGTCCGTAGAAACTGCGAGTTGTTCTGGTCAAGCTACCGACGTTAACGATGCGGGGCCTGTACTCCGATAATCGCTCACATTTTGGTCGTAAGCTTATCTGCTGAGGTACGCCAGCACAAAAAAAAGGTGAATTATGTCGTTGGAAAAATGCTTTCAAGCGATACCACGGTTGACGGCTTACGTTAACGATGCGAAGTACCGAAAGTGTACTCAGACAAAACTGACAGGTGAAAGTTGAAAGATTAATGGCGACTACATGACTTGAATAGTAAATTCGATGTTTTATTGACATTCCTCAAAAACTTGTTTAATTATATTCTTACAGGCAGTTTTAAATGAGAAGGCATTAATTTCCCCAAGAGCGATTGTTTCAAAAAAGCGAGGACTGCTGCAAAACATTTGTGTGTTCAAATTTCTGAGTACGGGCTGCTATTTTCGTAATAGCAAGGCTGTGATTGTGATTTGTTTCTTCGGACACGTTTCGCGACGAGATGGCCGGTCCATAGAACGCCTCGTTGTACAGAGAAGCGTTGATGGTACAAGACCGCGCGGGAGGCCACCAATGCGGTGGACCGATCAAATTAAAACTGCAGTGGGAGGTCCCCTAAATGAGTGCAGTAGAATGGCCTTGAGCAGGGAGAGATGGCGGGACATCGTGAGACGCATCAAGTCTGCCCCCTCCAACACTACATGACGATCACGACCACTCTGTCAAGAGTGACACGACTGAGAAGAAGAAGGCTGTGATTACCAAACATACGATACTAATCGTTTCTGATCAAGTAGAACGTAAGCCAATCTGGGTTCAATGACGATACAAGCGTGGAAGTTCAATTTATGTGATGAAAAAGATGAAAGATAAATAGAAAGAGACAACATTTTATTTTAACGTAGCGTCAAAAACTCTCTGGGTACTTCAAATAAAGGAAACTGTATTTGGAAAATTAGAAAATATCTACCCCAAAATTACTTGACATTATTATTTAATAGATCCGGATAGTATTTTAGACATATTCGTGAGACGTTGAGTGTTCGCTTCCACTATAGGACGAAAATACTCCAAGTGCCGGATTTTAAAAGTCTAAATAATAAGACATACGGAACAATTTACTAATTACATAAACTACTAAACACACTACCAGATATAGTAGGTCTATACAAAAATCTGCCTCGAATCATACATAAAGAGAACCCATTATAAGCCCCATGCAATGACAAAGCATCCAGCTCGGTTTCATTCAAAAACCCTAGGAAATGTCTTTGGCTTAAGGTTTAAATCGCAATGCATGGTGATAACTAGGTATTGTAGACAGCGTTATGTCGCCTGCGATCTTGTGAAGAGAGGGGGTTTGGGGTGTTTTGACAGGGGTTCGAGGGAAAACAAACATTTTATAATTTATTTTTCTACGGACGCAATATGTCTGTGGAACTTGTGAATCGACATGAAAAATATATTTTGGAGACGACATGTCGTGAATGCTGTCGTTCACCTTGAAGTATTAGATCTCAGCCGTATCGGAGTAATGGTTATACCACCGCTCTAGTGACTACAACGCCTGCTAACTTCGCTTAAGAAATAAGCAGGACATTGGCACCATTCCGTGTGGCCTCCATGTCCTACCAATACATAAATAAATACAAATAAACTTTGGACTTTGCATGCTTCCTATTTCATACAAAGCACTTTAGGAAATTCTCTTTCCTCTTTTTCCTAGGTTGAGTGCCGAACCTTCTATAAGGCCCCCGCACCTAGGGGGCGCGGTGGGTATATGGGACTGGACGATCCGCAGAAATTGAGAGCGGACGGCGGGTCCAAGGATGGTATTTAGCGTCATATCCATTATACTACTACCCTACACTCTGGCCCAAGCGTCCGATCCCCGCCCGAGATCCAAACCCGAGCGGGGTAAGACAGTTATCGCGGTCAACACTGCAACCAGGCAACCTCCCTTTCTCATTCCGCCGCCTCCTTCTGGGGTACGGTACACTCGCAAAGTCGAGCATCGCCTTCCAATACGCGTCGCTGCCGAGCATCGAAGCCACAACGATCGGCAGCGACAGGTTCTCTCCTATGATCGCGACGAGGGCTAATCCCTGCTCCGCCCAGGTTGTGCTCCGCGGCGTCCTCCTCGTCATGGCCGGCGCAGTGGTGGTACTACTCTCCATTGGTTCCCGCTGCGCGAAACGGTGCAGATACCGGCCGAAACAACCGTGGGAAATTCTCTTTAGTGAGACACATTTTTATGTAAATTAAAGATAAAATACAAATATCCTGCATTATTTCCCCATTCCAAGGATCAATTTGAGGTTACGAACCGTTATCATATTTATTTAACCGCAACATTTTTATTTGTTAATGTAATTGTCGGTCCGCACTTACGTAAGCCACAGAGCGATTGGCCCAGCGAGTTTTGGACAAAATGACTTGAACATTTCTTGTAGCAGCACTTTTAAGAAAGTAACATTCGCAGGGTCTCTATTTCCTTTATAAAATTTTGAAGCCCGTCGTAGTGGCAAACCCTGGGTACGACTAAACCTGGGTATCTTCAAACCGACAGCCTCACCAACCAAAACACCACAAGTAAATTAAATCCTACTAGTGGCCCCGCAGTAGTCGAAATTCGACTATGATTATTTAAACATTATTATGGTTCTGTTGTCAAACATTATTATAATTCGATAATATAATCACAGTATTCGCCATAACTGCACTATAAGATCAATAATATTAAAGACTAACAATATTAATCTATTCTCAATTCGACCACAGCCTTTATAATAATAATAATAATAATAAGCCTTTATTGCTGTTTTACTTACTAATTACTAACTTAATACATTACTTAATAATAAATTAAATTTAAATGCAACTTATAATCAAATATTCCGTTCGGCGTTCGGTGTTTTTTCTACAGCCATCCCGTGGGTACCACTCTGTAATTATTTTAGTCACCACAGACTTTAAGCAATAACAAAAGTTTCCCAATTGACAGTAAACAAAGATTTTTATGTATGTGTTGGGTCAAATACATGGTAGTGTGTGTAATGATTTTTTTATTGATTTAATGTGTTTTTTATGCATAATTTAAAAAAAAAATTATCATTCTGAATTTCTTCTCTATATTCTCTGTATTCATACTCTTCCAACTGGGAAATTTTCGTAAAAAGGAGTACAAAGTTTTTGCTTCACATATTAATATATAGATTTTGTTGTCAATGCAATACGATCAAACTTTTAAATATATAAATGATTGCGTGTGCTCCGTAGACGTTCAGCGGTGAGGTCACGGCTTACCTGTAACAAGAAACGATTAGGTAATTAGCGTACGATTAACATATTCGATTAGCTATTTAACATATCGGTGTTGTAATCACACATTCCAAACATTTCAATAATTATGTGCCTAACATGTACTCACTAATGTCTTCCACGATTAAACAATTATATCGTGTAATTAAAACCGCATTCTTTAAATCGAAATAGATTATTTTTGTGGTACTTTGTGAGCCTGTACAGATTGGTACAACTGTTATTTTTTTGTGGCTGTAACGGTGGCCGAGCTCACAGCCCACCTGGTGTTAAGTGGTTACTGGAGCCCATAGACATGTACAACGTAAATGCGCGACCTACCTTGAGATATAGGTTCTAAGGTCTCAAGTATAGTTACAACGGTTACAGGTAACGGTACAGTTACCTCGTTTTCGTCACTATGCTATGACGTTGAGATGTTATAAGCTTAGTTTTTTAATAGTATTTACAGTATTCACCTTGTATGTAAACTCCGATAAACAAAAAAACTTGTTGAATGTCAAAATGTAAAAGAAAATGCTAACTCTACCACCGGTTCCAAAAAAAGCCACAGTCCTGAGAAAAACCGGCGAAACAAACTCAGCGGGCTTTTTTTTTTTTTTTGTATTTTCTCAACTATTTTCTTCTTTTTTTTTAAACAAAAAAACATATTACAGTATACGAAAAAACAAGTCAAAAAAATACAATTCAAATAAATAATAATAATAATGAAAAATGAAAAGGCCAGGAGCGAACGCCTCATTCCCACGTAGTGCCATCTAGTAAAAAATCCTTAACTTTATAATATGCCTTGTTTTATTGCCCTTGTAGACAGACGAGCATACTGCCCACCTGATGGTGAGTGGTTACCGTCGCCCATGGACCTCAGCAATGCCAGGGGCAGAGCCAAACCGCTGCCTACCGCTTAATACTCTCCACAAGCCTCGTTTGAAGAAGGACGTGTCATAGCGCTCGGTAAACACCGTGGAGGGGAGCTCATTCCATAGCCGGATGGTACGTGGTAAAAAAAGACCTCTGGAAACGCGTGGATGACCGCAGTGGCTCCAGGTAGTATGGATGAACGAGATGTCGATGAAAAACGAGATGCCGGTATCATCTGGAACAATTCCTCAGAGTACTACCACTACCCTACTGATTTACTCTGCGAAGCTTGCATATCTCTTAATGGGCGGGTGGTAGGATTCATTAGATAGCTCTACAGGCTCCAGTAACAAGTTGCCCGATTAAATAAAAGTACAAAAGGAAGACGCTTCATTTAGTTTGATCGCAACTTCGTAAAGTACGCGAGTAATGTAAGAATAACACGTTCTGAGGTAGTCGCATACTGAGGTCAACGTACTCTTGTCGCAAACGTGCTGATGACTTTGTAATGTTTCTACTCATTTTATAATATATTCTAGTTTGACCTAGTTTTCTACGTGTAAGGTTTGATGTAAAATAATTATAAAAATGTATCATGTTAAAATGACATTTGACAACACTATTGGTAAGAGCAATGACAGTAGTGGGGATAGGGCATAAATTAAAAAGGCGGTAGTCGAAATAAAAACAAAAAAAGAAGACGGTGTGTTATGTAGTAAGCGCATACCTAAAAGGACTTTTTGGCGGGAACGCGAGGAGTGAAATTGTGTGATTTGCTTTATTTTGTCTATTTAGTGTTTCTTCAAGTTTAAATGTGTAATAATGATGGTTTATTAACTGTTTAATATCTGTGAAAATGCATAAATGTGGGAAAATGAAACAAAGCCGCTGAACTTAACTTCTCGGAATCCTCTAAGAAGTCCACTGAAAAAATCTCAGTAAATGATCACCACTTTACTGGGATTATATTTCATCCTATATCATCTCATTTCATTTCAATTAATTTCATCCCAGTTCATTAATGTCTCAAATTAATCACCTTCATTTCATTTCACTCCATATTATAATTTTTCATAAAAATAAGAATATAAATTAAAATAAGACATGACTTAAAGGTCTTAGTTACCAGGTCATAAAATCCCTTTAAAAAAGCATACCTAAAAGTTATAAAAGTGATGTTAAAAATAAACGAGTATAGAATCAAGTGAACTACTGCAATGCAATCTGTGTGTTATTTCCTGACTGTTGGAAGCGAAGTTCTACATACTGTAGGCTTAGATATACATTGATTATCCCGGATCGAAATAAAGAGATGCCTGCACGCTGCCCGGGTGCAGGGATGGACACGAACGCCCTGGCTATTTAAAAACGCATCAATTAAAAGACTCCGATCGACACTGAATTACCAAGTGAAATTTTGGATTAACTAATGTGGAAGGAAATTTACGTGATCTCTAAGTGTCGGACTGGCAAGATTGTGCGCAGCGCCGGGACGAATGGCGGCGTTTATTGTCGGAGGCCAAGACCCACTTCGGGGTCATAGCGCAGTAGTAGTAGTAAAGGCAAGTGAGCTGTGGACGTTTTGTCTTCTAAAATTATACGAGTAATAATGCTCGAAGTCAATAAGGACGTTGAAGTGTAAATTGTCATTTAAAACTGATTAAGCTAATTAGATAATCAAATAGTCGTCTGATATTAATGATACTACAAGTGGCCAATGTGACTAATGTTTTTTTAATTTTTTTTTATTGCTTAGATGGGTGGACGAGCTCACAGCCCACCTGGTGTTAAGTGGTTACTGGAGCCCATAGACATCTACAACGTAAATGCGCCACCCACCTTGAGATATAAGTTCCAAGGTCTCAGTATAGTTACAACGGCTACCCCACCCTTCAAACCGAAACGCATTACTGCTTCACGGCAGAAATAGGCAGGGCGGTGGTACCTACCCGTGCGGACTCACAATATGTCCTACCACCAGTGATTACGCAAATTTTGCGGGTTTGATTTTTATTACACGATGTTATTCCTTCACCGTGGAAGTCAATCGGGAACATTTGTTAAGTACGTATTTCATTCGAAAAATTGGTACCCGCCTGCGAGATTCGAACACCGGTGCATCGCAACAACGAATGCACCGGACGTCTTATCCTTTACGGCCTGGCCACGGGGATCGGCGGTGCGAACAGCGAAGCGGTGGACGAGGCGACAGTTCGCGCAGCACCGTTTGCAGGCCACGGGTACTCACGTTCGCCGCCGCGACTACTAAGGAAGTCCGACAGCGAAATGTCTATATCGAAATTATCTCGATATTGCTTACAAATTAATAGTTTTTTGGTTCAGGACCTATTATTTGGAAAATATTGTGAAGTACATGATTTGAATAAGAATCGGAGTATACCTATAGATGGAGAATTCCACAAGAAGTACGAGAAATACTTTGGGTGGCTAGACTTCCAAATAGCTGGTCTAGCTAGTATTTCAGCTTTTTTTTTTATTGCTTAGATGGGTGGACGAGCTCACAGCCCACCTTGTGTTAAGTGATTACTGGAGCCCATACATAGACATCCACAACGTAAATGCGCCACCCACCTTGAGATATAAGTTCTAAGGTCTCAAGTATAGTTATAATGGCTGCCTCACCCTTCAAACCGAAACGCATTACTACTTCACGGCAGAAATAGGCAGGGTGGTAGTACCCACCCGTGTGGACTCACAAGAGGTCCTACCACCAGTAATTACGCAAATTATAATTTTGAGGATTTCATTTTTATTACACGATGTTATTCCTTCACCGTGGAAATCAATCGTGAACATTTGTTGAGTACGTATTTCATTACAAAAATTGGTACCCGCCTGATATTCGAACACCGGTGCATCGCTCAACACGATTGCACCGGACGTCCGTTAGGCCACGACGAATTTAAATATATAAAATAAAAAATAAATAAAAAATATAAAAATTTCGGCGTTAATTTTTCGCGGCGAAAACAACTAAACTCATTTAATCACTGTACTATTCGCCGCGACTACCGCTCGACTCCGTGGCTCGCGCCGTCCGTATTCATGCATTTGTTTTGCTCGCCCGCCGCATCGCGCGATTCGCTCGGTACATTTCGCCGGTCGCTTCGCCGGTCGCCGGTGCGCGTAGCTTGTTAGGTACATTTCTATGCGCTTATTTTAGTCGCTAGACGCTTCGCCGTTCGCACCGCGCGAATATTCGTATCGGCGAATGTCCCGTGGCCAGGCTGTTAGGCCACGACGACTTCAAAACTGTCTGTCTGACTGTGTTAATGTTCCTGATTTAATTCCGTACAAAAGACCGCAATAAAGACAATTGTTATGTCTGTGTTCTTATCTCATAGCCGTGTCTCCGGTACCAATGACACAATAGGAAATCTTAGCTTGGGAACGTTCAATATGTATCCTTTGTTTATCCTGTTCTTTAGTAATGAAACCGAAAAAGCTCTATTCCCAAATAACACTTATAACCCGGAAGATTTTATCAGCCAGCTGTACCCACAAATCTGGTATTAGTATTATTCATGGCTAAAAATAAACTTAGATTTTCTATACAGATTCTACTGCAAAACCTACGAGATATAGTTAATTAAAAGTGAAACGGATCAGACTAATAATGACGAGTTAATAAACACTTGTCAATCGGCATCCATTGACCAAACATTCGTTAACTTGATATAGCTTATCTGAATATCTGTGGTTTTAATGATAAGCCACGCCGGGCCCGCAGCGCGGCGAGCGATGCACAAACACAAACACAACCTGCAGTCGATTCAACGTAACAGATAAGATTATCAACAACCTCAAGTCAATTATCGACATGTTTAGAATTCCTTCGAAGCTTCATATTAGCTTGTGGCAATCGCATAGATTTCTTTTTAATTCACGCCAGATTGCGAGCAGTTTTGTTTACACGTTAGCACCTGTGCCATATTATTTAGCATAGAACCATAACATACTAGATTTGCCCGATCACCGTCCTCGTCAAAACCGTCGCTTGCGACGAAGGGCTCGACGAACGAATTAACCCATAGACACAGCCCACTGACTTTCTCGCCGGATCTTCTCAGTGGGTCGCGTTTCCGATTCGGTGGTAGATTCTGCGAAGCACTGCTCTTGCTAGGGCCAGTGTTAGCAACACTTCCGGTTTGAGCCCCGTGAGCTCAACTACATGTTAGGGTGAAGCCGAAAAAGCCTCTCAAGGCTATGAGCGTAGGTAGAGAATAAAAAAAAAGAGATTTGTGACAGAAATATACAGAGCAGTGGTATCGCACCATGCGGGCTCCTTGGAACCGCTAAAACCACATGAACTTGCTTCAAAAAGGGTGTCAATTTTATGTGCACGGAGTACGCGGTGTGTCGTAATGCGCAAGACGGACTTTGGTAAATAAATTTTAAAGGCGTAAAAGCAAACTTGTTTACTAGCTTTATCCAGACGCTCGCAACCTAGGCTAAAATTATTGATGCGTCCGTAGCTCATGAGTTTTGTCGTTGAGGGTCCTCGCGGTGACTATCTGTGTGAATAGATATATTGCGAATCGTGTCGGCTCCATCTCACTGTCTTAGTGCCAAAAATCCAGCCTATTTCTTATTCGTAGTGCCGGTCTTTGTGGCGAGGCTTGGGGTACGCTTATGTCCAAACAGTGAACATAAGTAGGCTGATAGATAGAATAGTGCTCATGCGATTTTGTTTATTTTTTATTATTAGTTTATTTTATAATTGTTTATGTCTACGCTCCCCACATATGTGTAATTATTTGATGTGTTATTTTTATTACTCAAAATTTTTTATTATCTTTTATGTTAAATCTTGTAACGCATGTTTTTGAGCGTAATAATTATTAATAATAGTCATGTCGTTTTGAGGTCAATTATATATATAGTAAATCGCATTTTGGTCCTCACATACAGGCTATGCCTAGTGTGAGGATCATTGGTTAATTTTATATTGTTGATGCCATCTGCGTAATCTCTCAGTTTGTTAAATATGTAAATAGTATTCTAGGTCATGATTTAAGAGTTTATGTAGTAAATAAAGAAATTATTATTATTATTATTTGAAAATACACCCGTTATTCCAATCGGCTTGGTATCTCATACCTGATCAGGGTGAGCGACTGCATTCACTTAAGGTCTGGTGGTACTCCCGTACTCACTTAACATAAAGTGGATCCTGATTTCGTCTATCCAACTAAGCTAACAAAACTCCAAGTGAAATCAATTTTAGAAATAGGCTTTAAAAAACTAACAAATAGCTATACAAAACTCGTTTGACATCGACAAGTGATGGCCTTCAACTAACTTGATGATCGCCGATGACGAATTACAGTGAGGTCATTCCTGTGGCCTCATTCGTTCTATTGATGGAGCAATCCTTTTTGTGTTGTGCATTTATATGGTACTATATGTCAACTACAATGCTGAGCAGACTTATTCCTTGCACGATGCCACAAATATATTTGAAGCTACAGGTTCGTATTTAAAGTTCCCATTATTTTAAGAAGAAAATAAGTACAATCTTGAGGAGAAATTTTGAAGTTTGAAACAGATTTTTGTACAGGCGGTAGTGGTATCGGTGTATCAGGAATGGTGGTGCTGCAGTATTAATTAACGCACACTGACAAGTTCCTTTATGTAATATTGAAAATGAAGCGACATCTATAACCGAATACAAAAATCCTGTATCCTGACAATTGAATCATCTTTTTTTATTTATTGCTTAGATGGGTGGACGAGCTCACAGCCCACCTGGTGTTAAGTGGTTACTGGAGCCCATAGACATCCACTACGTAAATGCGCCACCCACCTTGAAATATAAGTTCTAAGGTCTCAAGTATAGTTACAACGGCTGCCCCATCATGAATAATTAAAAGGAATTTCCAATATCAATATCCTCCAAAACGATATTCTACAGATCACGATAACAAGCACCTTTCTTGCAAAGTTATTCAATATAATCTACCCAATAATTGACAACGGCAAGATGCCTTGTAAATAAAATGCAGTGAAACAAATGTTATGAACAGATAATTTATTATATTAAATTTGGATTCAGACACTTGTCCTAAAGATAAACAAAATTGTAAAACTAAAATAATATGGTTAAATATGAACTTAAGTAAATTGTTTTCAAATTCAAAGTGAGACGTCCAAGCTAAAAAAATATTTAAAAAAAACAATTATGTAAGGTAAAAGCACTATTGCTGGACATTGAACTAAAAGATGACACTTTAAAAAAATATATATTCTAATAAGGAAACTAAACACTTAAATAACATTGCTATTGATGTTAAAGACACCTAGTACCATCTATGATACATTCTCAAAAGCTTGCGTACAGTGTTAGAAGCAAATTTCAAAATGGCATCAGTTGACAACAAACAATGTGAGCAGGTTGACGTTTTGCGCGTAATTCTTAGCGTTTTCCTTAAGCCATCTGACTTTTAACAGGTGTGATTTTGTCTTATATTTATAATTATTGGCTACTGTTGGTTTCGATATTATAAATGTATGAAATTATTGATTTATTAGGACCATTTCCTTGTTATTTTGGTTTGTTTTTGTACAAATTTTAAGTGGTGTTTACTATTAGTACCAAAAATGAATCAAAACCTAAAAGATGACACGTGTGTCTTCTACTAGGGTTACATCGAACTGAATTTGTTAGCTTAATTTTCTTCAAATTCAGCCTTTATGTTGTAAAACAAAAGTTTCAATCTGAGTTTCGTTCATTTTACACGAGCCTAACTAAACGAAGACAGTGTCAACTATTAGGGTATACCAGATGTCAACTATTAGTATCAATTAATTTCAGCTTAAGTTTAGAGCACGATGCCGCCAGTAAAGGGTCAGATGTTTCAATACTCTGAAGCCAATATTGAAGAAGCCATAAAAGAATGTATATGTTTGAGGGTTTACTGGTGGCCCTGAGGCCTTTCCAGTTTCACAAGGACAGAAGGGGCGGGATTTGCTAACAGCTACCCGAGCGTCTCCAAGGGAGACCTAACAACTCAAGAGTAGCTGCATCGCGAATGAATCTACTACCAGATCGGGATCGCGACCCGCTGAGAAGATCCGGCG
The DNA here is from genome assembly GCF_030267445.1 of Bombyx mandarina. NCBI lineage: Eukaryota > Metazoa > Arthropoda > Insecta > Lepidoptera > Bombycidae > Bombyx > Bombyx mandarina. The sequence goes on from NC_143226.1 coordinate 7,823,879, forward strand.
AGAAACTCAACGGGCTGATGCTTAGGTTAGGTTGCACGTCGAACTCTTTGCAGAGTTCGACGAGTACGATTACCGGGATCTCTACTCCTAGTGTTAAAGTGGAAGGCATCTAATGCAAGGGTTATTGGAACTGATGGATCCGTAAGGAGGTGTCTAGGGCGACGACGGTGACTGGCTCCTGCGTGGTCAGGATTCGGGGAGTAGTCAGCGGCGGCAACGATAAGGCGATTACCATGACGCATTGCCTTATCGAAGTAACGTTCCGACGCGGACTTCATGTATTTTCTGATCGGTTCGAGGTCCAAGTCGTCTTGTAAGTCGACGCTCCTCACGAACCACGGGGCTCCGACTGCTAACCTGCAAAAACAAGATTGTAGGGATTGGAGGGTGTCTATGTGTGTGCGGGCCGCGTGAGCAAACACCACACTCGCGTAAGTCATGACCGGCCTTATGTAAGCTTTGTAAAGTGTCACCTTGTTCCGAAGGGACATTTTACTCCGCTTACAGATCATGGGGTAGAGTCTGCCGAGAATAAAAGCGGCACGGTCGCGGACTGATTTTATATGTGGGCGGAATGTCATGGATGCATCCAGGGTGACTCCCAAGTACTTGACCTTCCTGGTCCAGGGTATGAGGCGGGGCGTTCCGACAGCTACTGCGGCAAAGAAATTTGGAGTTCCACGAGTAATTTTATTAAATAAAGTCAAGGGAAAGAACGAGAAAAAATACTCGTAACATGGGTAAAAGCTATGGTCAAACAAGGGTTTCCAATATGAAAAGATAATTTACAAGATAGCGTTAAGTAAATAGTTGATGATCTTAAGATTGATTATAATTGTTTATAATAAAACTAACGTTAAAGTCGTGTCTATTATTAGTGCCAACTGATGTCAACTTTTGGTGGATTTGATTTTCGATGCTGTCATCTTTTAGTGTCTATGGCAGAACTAACAAGTTTGTAATTTTTTGTAAAAACTACAACAGTATTGAAATATTTTATATGAAAAAATTGATCTCTAAATGTTGCTCCAACAGTAAAAAAAAAGATTTAATATAATATTTGATAAATACATTTGATAACTGAGAATGAAGTTTGATTTGTCCTTAAAGTGTCTAGCATTAGTGCTTTTACCTTAATGTTGTTTTTTGGTCACAATTAATTTAAGTTTTATAGTAACCCTTTAAGTATCTTACAATGAATCATAAAGTGACCAAAACAAACACGAAAGGAAGTTGCCTCATTACGAAAACATTCCTGACGCAACGTTAAAAGTCGGGTAGTTGCCGTGAGTATTTATAACGCGCCCTGTGGCCGAGCCGTGGCCATTACAAAAGAATTCGCTGTTACAACATCTGTTTGGTCTGGTGGCGCTTCTGTTCATTCATCAGCCGGACACGTTTCAACATTTATTGGAACGATTTAAAATAGTTTTCATCGCTAATAGCAGACGTTATTTGATACGATCAAAGGGAATTGGGTGTTGTATTATGATTAGATTAGTTTAGTTTAAACAGAATTGCCTTTGATTTGCATTTTCTTTTCATCATCATGCGATTCCCTTCCGATATTCAGGAACAAAATTATAAAAAAGTTGTTGTTGAATCTCAGCCTCAGCCTTGGTCTGAGTACTCGGGTATTACTATCCTTGTTGTCTTTCTTTTGTTTTTAATTTTTTATTATTATTAATAGTATTGTTAAATCTCTATTGATATATTAATGTAATGCATGCTGTGATTGCCTCTAATTAGAGTTGCAGTTATCAATTGCTCTATACATGTCAATGATATTTTATGTCTTACTGTAAACCCTGTCGGTAATCCATAAATAAATGTCTAGCCGGTCCGTTCGCGATATTCTGTACCAGTGGCCTGAATAGAGACATGGTGTCTCCACAGCATTTAGTGGTTTATATGATGGTCTTGGACGGTGGGAGCATAATAATATTACGTATTACTTTACCGATTGAGTGTATTTTTATACCGCCTAATTCAAAACTGTTACCGGAGCTCATAAATGCTGCTTGCGTTGAAAAATGAAATTGTAGTCAGCTGCACTAGTACAACAGACGTCCTACCCCAAAAACCGGAACCCAGGTTTACTCTTCGCGCCTTGACAAAGAACTGAAGAAAACTGCCACTATCGGCGAATTCCTTAACCTCCATTCGAGAACAGATCTGCTCGATCGACTACCGGTTTTGTAATGATACGAGGCAAGCCCATCGCCATATCAGCTTGCCGATCTTTGGGGTAGCAAAGCCTTCCACGAGGCACAATTATCTATATATGTATTTAGTATACATATATTAACGCTTATATAAAAATATGTTTATAGTTAAAAAATAAAAATTACAAACGACGACCTAGAGTCCTTATCCTTAAAGAAACATTAGAATAAAGACAAGACTTACTAAAGCCGTAACAGTCTCACCAAAGAATTATCGATATAACTATGAAATTCCAATTGGTGTAGCGGGCGCGCACGTTTGCTCGCGTGATGGCTGATCGTCATTACTGTCACGCGATTCCTGCGAGTATTCGATACCAGACTTATTGTGACACTGAATTATTGGGATTCTCCTGGTATGATAATTGCTGAAACGGCATTTGTGCATCTTCTGTAATTTATTAAAATTTCATCTGGTTATTGGAGACATATTTTAGGAATCTCAGCTTCATGAGAATACTTGCGACAGAAGTCCGAGAAGACAGTTATGTAAGGTCTGAATGGGTACAATGTTTCTTCTCTCTTCTTTATCGTTCCCTCAATGCTGAGGATCGCGACCACATGTGACTTTTCTCCACAGTGTTCGATCATGGGAGGCATGGACCGCATGGTATAGACTATCACCAACTGCTTTCTTTAACGGATCTGGATCTGACCATCTGGCTGGTGTTCTACCCACGGGGCGCTTGCCCTCTACGCGACCCGAAATTATGAGCTTCTTTTATTTATGTCTGGGAGACCACATGATGTGTCCGAAGAAGCTCGTAGCACGTTCCCATCAGATGGCAGAGAGTTTTTTTCGGATGTTAGGTCCATTAGAATAGACCCGTTAGTTCTCATGGCAGTCCACGGTATTCGTAACATCCTCCGCCACACCCACATTTCTTAAAGACTCGGTATCTATGCCGGTAGAAAGTCCGACCTTGCCTGACCTCAAGGGGGACTAGGCTGCACAATCCGGCATTAGATCTATTCTTGTTAACTAAACTGGATTGATGATACTGATGGTCAGAATATGCATACTCGTACAATTGCGGAATCACACAAATAATTCACAGGATAGTTAACATTAATCAAAACACAAATGATAACGCAGATTTAAAACTGTGACTAAAAATATAATCACGGGTGCAGTTTAAAGACGTGCCTTATCTTGGTGCAGCAGTACGTGAAGTTACGCTCAATAACAAGAAAAGGTTTATAAAAGAACAAGTTTACAAAGAACAAGGTTACAAGTTTATGGGGTATACGAATCAACCTCTTTATCTTCAACATTATCAGTAGAAGTTGGGTTATAATTATCGAACCATCAATCATCAGCTACGAATCGGGACACACGATCTCTAACAACTTCAATCAATAAACAGACGCGTGCAAAATGAAAACCAACAAACTTGAATAATTCACGAGAATTTCTCGGACTTCACCGTTTAAGGTCAAGTCGCATTTCAAAATGTAACCGCCGCGCCGCTAAGAAAACGAGAAAGTTAAGCCGGACAAATAATAAAAGACTCACAAAGCACCACGACCGGTTTTGAAATGTACCATTATTTATAAGTCAGTTTAACCGAAGCGGTGACATCACGCCATTATAATAAGCGTTCGTCATTTAAAGGGGAATCGGTTTTATGGTCGCGTTTACAACGAGCCAAAATTAATGCGATTTTTTTTAAATTAACTCACCCTATCGTCTTGGCAAGCGATCTTAACACAACCACAAATCTCTAATGGGCTAACACCCAACCGTGAACACTTGTGAACATAATAAAAATTATTATATCAAGAACAGACAAAATGAAACGATTCTTTGGAGGACATAAAATGAAAAACTCTTTAAAGCGTGTCTGTGACCCTGACATCCGCTGATCCATAGGAGCGTCGGGTACCTCACTGATCAGCTTTCAACGACATGTTTATTTTTTTAAGGAATATAACTTGGTTTTGTGTATTTTGCGAATCGATCTGACGGTTAACCTGATGTTATTCGGTCATTAAAGTCCATAATCACCTCATGTATAGAACAGCTTTGTGGTTGAACAAAAGTTGAAAAATCCATTCGAGCCACGAGAAGTATTAAAAATACTCATTAATTATATCAATCAGTCAAAAAGTTCAATATTTTTATGAATATTCAATTATTATTTCCGTATTATAATATTAAATGTTATATTCAGGAAAGAGGATTAAAATATTCTACTATCAAGTGTTGAGTCATGAACGTATGTATAATCTTATTTTTCCGTTTGGTCACACATTTATATTAATTAGCTATGCTACGGATGGATTTTGGATGCATTTTCCTTAGATGAGCAAACGATTTCTCATCTAAGCTAGTGTTTGGTAGCTATCATAATCAACACTGAGTGACTGCCGTTGGCCATCTTGACGCTTAGGGCCGGAGTCACAATTGCATTGCGGCTGACAAAATGAAACCGGTAATTATTTCCTCCTAAACGATTCCTTAAAACTTGCTTGAATAATTCCATCGTTCTGGAAAATAATTCTGCGACCGAACAAAAGTAGACACCGATGACATTCCTTACTCCGGGGTCGAATGGCGCGAAGGTAAAAAAATAAATATATCTCCAATAGCTCCATCGAGCATTTGCACGTGGAATAGACGGTGGATATACACAGAGAACCGCTGTCTGTTTTCGGACATAAAGACTTCAACAAATTATCTATGAGAATGATGATACGAACTACTATTCGGTATAGTAATGCAGTCAGCTAACACAAAAGATCCTTGATGGTAGATTAACTGGTGGATCATCATCCTGGTTCCTATTTGGCATTCAAAATCCTAACTATATGTAAGTACTTACATTCGCGGCCAGTATTTTTTCAGATCATTAAATTCCACGATATGTGGATTACGTCATAATTTGGTTAATTCAGTCGTGTGATCTCTTAAATTATGACTCGTACAATACGAACAGGAATCATTAGGGAGGTAATTTATGTTATTATACAGACTTCTACCAACATTGCAGATAGGTTATTCTAAAATTAATTTAATTTTGTAGTGACATCATCCATGAATATAGGACTGGTTTCAAAATGCTGCTCTTATATGTAGTATGTGTAGTAGTAGATCTCTTGCAATTTGAATTCGTAAATTTGTATTAGTTTTTAACGAAATTTAAATCAAAAGGTTGTCTGTCAGTTTGGGTTTAAAATTTGGGCCCGTCGTTTTTTCCTAATGACGAGAGGCATGGTACACAATGGTCTTTATCGATGAGCAACTCCGCTCAATTCTGAGTGTAGATTCTCTTCCTATTTACTCCCATTCTTTTCAGGTCTCTTGCCTTCGCATTCACTCCTTATTGATGAGCAAGCATATTGTAACCTGATAACCTTAACTTTACACAGACATTAACTTCCTAAACCGGCGATTTAAATACTATTTAAATACCCAGTTTTATTGGTCACGGTATATTGGGCATGATAATTAAATAAGAACGAATTTTAACAGTTAAACTACCTTGTAAAATATGTCTTAAACCTATACAATATTTTATTTTTTTCATGTTTCCAACACAATTTAACCCACGAAGTTTCACCGTGTAACGAGCGAGGCCTGAGAAACTTGAAAAAAGCTGCCACCTGCACCAGTATCAAACCGGGCATCTAGACTTCAACGTTTCCGATATTGTCTTAGAGCCATTACCTCAAGCGAGAAAGTTTCTTTGTCAAGGCGGACAGCAGTATTCACTAACTAATGCCACTGATCCGATTATCGGATTGGATTACAATAAGAATAATTTTACGACAAAAATTCTTTTCAGAGTCGTGTTATCTAATAATATCAACAACTATGACGAATTCAATCGAATTCTGCTGTAATTACCGTTTCAAAGAATAAATCTCCAACCTCGATATACCTAGTCAGGTCAATAAAATAATTGAAACAAGTTTATTCATTATGTAACCATTCATATACCAAAATGAACTTAACAAAACATAGATTCTTATGACACTAAAGTTTATTCAAAATTACCTCCGTGATTTTGAATACAGGTCTTCAATCTGCGCGGCCAGTCGTCTATCGCAGCACGAACGAGGTCCATGTCAATATCGGCGGCTGCCTTAATCAAGGATGTCTTGAGTGACTCCAAATTGGGATGAGGCTTTGAGCACGCCTTTTCCTCCAAGTGTTGCCATATCTTGTAATCTAACGGATTCAAATCTGGACTGGAGGAGGGCCAGTCTTCGTGCCAGATGAAGTCGATTTCACGCAACGTCAGCCAGTCTTGTGTGCTCTTCGCTCTATGAGCTGGCGCCGAATCTTGTTGGAATACCCAGTGCCTGTTATTGAACATGGTATGAGAAACAGGTTCCACAAGGTTCGTCAGGACTGTATTTTGATACACAACTGCATTCGTTTTTACACCTTTCTCACAAAAATGTACCTCTGTTAAGCCCCAATAAGAAACTCCCAACCATACCATGAGCGAGGATGGAAAATGACCTCGTTGGACACGCGGAATACGGTTGCTCGCTTCTTCACTACTGTGTGCGTACACCTTATCATTTTGTTTGTTGTAGCTCTCTTCTACGGTAAAAAATTTTTCATCCGAAAAAAGGATTTCCCGATATTTTTTTCCCGCGTACCGCTTCAACAAAGCGCGGCATCTCTTCAGTCTCAGGTCCATTAGACGAGCATTCAAACGATGTCCTGTTTTTCTTCGATATGCCCGAAGCCCTAAGTCTTCATTTAACACCCTTTTCACCGTGGTTCTGCTTAACCCCATCTGAAGGGCCAACAGTTTCTGCTTACGTTTGGGATTTCTTTGAATTCGCGCCTTCACAGCTTTTATCACTGCTGGAGTCCTAACAGACCGAGGGCGACCACTTCTTGACCTGTCATCTACACTAGAGTCTTCATTGTATCGTTTGATGGTACGATAAACGAATCGTTTGGTTATATTCAAATTTTTCAGTATGTTAAAAATTTGAATTGGCGCGTAACCGCAACGATGCAAAGCAATAACTGCAACACGGTCTTCTTTAAGCGTCCACTCCATATTTAAAAATGAGTAAAATTCTAAAAGTATACATTTTTATTTTCATAAACAATTCGAAATTCGAATTCAATAAACTTTTTTGTGGCCAGCATTCTAAAAGAAAAGTTTTTACTGTGTGACAATACTTATGACCTGACTAAGTATATACGATTATAATTTCTATACAATACTTAATATTGTGCAACTAGCTTTGATAAAAAATATAACAATCTCCATAGACACGTTACGTGAACAGTTCTATAGATTAAGTCATAACTCACTCGGAATTTCATAATATTGTACTTAACGAACTTGATATATAACAACCTTACATGTCTTGATTGATATTTCCAAAAAAAATATCACAAATCGCAACAAACCAATAAATTCAAACCAGACTTTTCCATTTATTCATGAATGTAAACATTTGTGGCTTTTTATCGTGCGATTTCATAGCGCATGGTATTTAGGTTAACCCACGAGCTTTATCAGTGCAAACCGTTGCAAACTATTGTTCGATACAATACTTAACTATAAAACCCATTACTTGGCGCGACAGTTCCTTCGTTCTACTCGAATGGCTCGTAAGAGCAATATTTTCACCATAATTGCTTAAAAAATATACAATATAAGCAAGGTAAAAGCACTAATGCTGGACATTGAACTAAAAGATGACACTTTAAAAAAAAAAAAATTCTAATAAGGAAACTAGACACTTAAATAACATTGCTATTGATGTTAAAGACACCTAGTACCATGTATGATACATTCTCAAAAGCTTGCGTACAGAGTTAGAAGCAAATTTCAAAATGGCATCAGTTGACAACAAACAATGTGAGCAGATTGACGTTTTGCGCGTAATTCTTAGCATTTTCCTTAAGCCATCTGACTTTTAACAGGTATGATTTTGTCTTATATTTATAATTATTGGCTACTGTTGGTTTCGATATTATAAATGTATGAAATTATTGACTTATTAGGACCATTTCCTTGTTATTTTGGTTTGTTTTTGTACAAATTTTAAGTGGTGTTTACTATTAGTACCAAAAATGAATCAAAACCTAAAAGATGACACGTGTGTCTTCTACTAGGGTTACATCGAACTGAATTTGTTAGCTTAATTTTCTTCAAATTCAGCCTTTATGTTGTAAAACAAAAGTTTCAATCTGAGTTTCGTTCATTTTACACTAGTCTAACTAAACGAAGACAGTGTCAACTATTAGGGTATACTAGATGTCAACTATTAGTATCAATTAATTTCAGCTTAAGTTTCGAGCACGATGCCGCCAGTAAAGGGTCAGATGTTTCAATACTCTGAAGCCAATATTGAAGAAGCCATAAAAGAATATATATGTTTGAGGGTTTACTGGTGGCCCTGAGGCCTTTCCAGTTTCACAAGGACAGAAGGGGCGGGATTTGCTAACAGCTACCCGAGCGCCTCCAAGGGAGACCTAACAACTCAAGAGTAGCTGCTTCGCGAATGAATCTACTACCGGATCGGGATCGCGACCCGCTGAGAAGATCCGGCGAGAAACTCAACGGGCTGACGCTTAGGTTAGGTTGCACGTCGAACTCTTTGCAGAGTTCGACGAGTACGATTACCGGGATCTCTACTCCTAGTGTTAAAGCGGAAGGCGTCTAATGTAAGGGTTATTGGATTTGATGGATCCGTAAGGAGGTGTCTAGAGCGACGACGGTGACTGGCTCCTGCGTGGTCAGGATTCGGGGAGTAGTCAGCGGCGGCAACGATAAGGCGATTACCATGACGCATTGCCTTATCGAAGTAACGTTCCGACGCGGACTTCATGTATTTTCTGATCGGTTCGAGATCCAAGTCGTCGTGTAAGTCGACGTTCCTCACGAACCACGGGGCTCCGACTGCTAACCTGCAAAAACGAGATTGTAGGGATTGGAGGGTGTCTATGTGTGTGCGGGCCGCGTGAGCAAACACCACACTCGCGTAAGTCATGACCGGCCTTATGTAAGCTTTATAAAGTGTCACCTTGTTCCGAAGGGACACTTTACTCCGCTTACAGATCATGGGGTAGTCTGCCGAGAATAAAAGCGGCACGGTCGCGGACTGATTTTATATGTGGGTGGAATGTCATGGATGCATCCAGGGTGACTCCCAAGTACTTGACCTTCCTGGTCCAGGGTATGAGGCGGGGCGTTCCGACAGCTACTGCGGCAAAGAAATTTGGAGTTCCACGAGTAATTTTATTAAATAAAGTCAAGGGAAAGAACGAGAAAAAATACTCGTAACATGGGTAAAAGCTATGGTCAAACAAGGGTTTCCAATATGAAAAGATAATTTACAAGATAGCGTTAAGTAAATAGTTGATGATCTTAAGATTGATTATAATTGTTTATAATAAAACTAACGTTAAAGTCGTGTCTATTATTAGTGCCAACTGATGTCAACTTTTGGTGGATTTGATTTTCGATGCTGTCATCTTTTAGTGTCTATGGCAGAACTAACAAGTTTGTAATTTTTTGTAAAAACTACAACAGTATTGAAATATTTTATATGAAAAAATTGATCTCTAAATGTTGCTCCAACAGTAAAAAAAAAGATTTAATATAATATTTGATAAATACATTTGATAACTGAGAATGAAGTTTGATTTGTCCTTAAAGTGTCTAGCATTAGTGCTTTTACCTTAATTATTAGAACAAAATTAAATGGTTTTTGTTAATTAGAACCAAACTAGGTAACTCCAGTTACAAATAAAACTGTGCAGATAATGCCGTGTAAAATATGTATAATGCCAACTTATCGTCATTCATGACTGACTTAACATGTAAAAAAATTTATATTCCTAGAACAAAATATCTGAGTATTCAGTCTTCAGTTTATTCTTATGCACAGATGCACCATTGTCCCAGTTTCAATGCTACGATTATAACACCTATGAAAGATCACCTCATGTTTCAAGATTGCCATCGAGCGATTTGGGGCTTTGACAGCAATTTAAAACAAAGCGGACTGGAATACCTTTGCCCATCTACGAAAAAAAAAACAATTTGAGTTGTCTATGAATTTCCATGATCGCTTAAACTCGAACAGGCTACCAGAGTCTTTAATAACAAAAAATACATAATGTACAGACGATATAAATCAAAGGTAAGCTCGCCTTGACATCACTGACATGACATAAAACAACTGCGAACCTATCGGCTCTGTCAATTTGTAGCCGCGGCCGCAGTGTGCCTCGTATCTGGGATATTGTTTGTTTCGAATTACCTGATTATTTGTTTAAATTTCTTGTAACGAACGTACATTACGGTATTAATCATTGCATTTTCTTGTTACTGTTAAAATATAGGGTGAACGTAAAGCGACTCCAGAACATCAGAGCGAGCTGGACTTATGGTCTACCTGGTGTTTGTTAAGCAGATATCGCAACCCGTAGACTGACTACGGGCTCTCCGCTACAAAAGACAAACGAAGAGACACAATTCTGTGAAACCGAAAAACTGGCACACAATACATTAAGGGATTTTGATGTCACGTCTGGGTAACGGTATGTTTTAATATCTCCGGGCTCCGGTAAGCCCTTGGCACACACACCTAAATGGGTCATGAGCTCGTCCGCGCTGACTCAACATTACTAAGATAACCTTCGGCTACAGTCATACATTAGCATTACATAGTGTAGATAAATACATAGATGATATTATGAATTTCACTAACATTATATCGATGACATCAATCACGCTGCATCTTCTCCAAGGCACCCCTGACGAGCTTCGGCATGAAGTAATCGTTTGCGGCCAATACCCGTTTTATCGGTGACGCGATAAATTTATATGGTCGGAGAGTATAAATAGACATGATAATAGACGTATCTTCACGAATAATTCATTTAGTATAAATACATTATTTATTTTATAGACCAGCCGTTCGTTGATGTTAGACCTACATTAGAAATTTTAGGACTGGACGTTGAGTTTTGTAACACTTAGGCCACTAGCAATCTACTTAGTGTCGATAAGTGGTTTCTAGAGCCCCTATAACGTGAAATCTGATACACACCTTAAAAAGTGAAGTGTAAGTCTCAATTGAGGAGTAAAATTAAAACGGTTACTATTTACCAATAACCGTCTAATTATCGCCACGGTAAATTACATCCGCGGCTGCCGTTGCTCTAGACATATTCTCTCGGATTGTGACGATCTCCTGTCGGTGTATTTAAGCATTCCAAACCCTGGGTAGTTCTAATCGAAATCGTACAGCTTAGACCTCGTGATTCCGATGCGTTGGTAGATATAGTGAAGTACTTACTGCTTTTGCTAGAGCAGATAATATGATCAAATTCTTTCAGGCTAAGTCGCTTATGCATAGCTTCGAGGATGCGGTGGGTAAAAAAACTTTAAGAACAGAAATAGGCTGCATGTCAACTTCCCGGTAAAACTGCTCATTTATAAAAATAAAGTATGCATAATTAGGGCCCAAATTAACTATCGTTTGAAATACGAAGCAAGTACCGTTATTCTTTCAAATGTCAAATCACTTATACGGGGAAAGCATCAAAATACGCGTACAAAAGAGCATTAAATTACAAAGAAAATTCCTTTCATTTGAAATTCTATCGAAGTATTTAATTTTTATAGGGAGCGCATACGGTCAAAAGACCAAATCGTACGGTTTCCTGGTCTTCCGTCGCCTACGCACTTATAAATGAGAGTTTCAAGACGCGTGGGCGTTTAAATTGTCAGTCCCGCTTCAAAGCAACGTGAACATCCTCTGTGACATGACTGGCTACATTTCGCTAGTCATCTAAATTTGAATGAACGCGCGAAAATGAGGGTCTTTGGTGTATTTCATTGTGCACATCGTATTTTAAATAATCCTTTTATAACAAGCATCATAGAAATGATAGTTAACAGTGAGCAATTTCATACAACTGTAGGATGAAAATAATGTCTAACCCTAAACGGAGAAATAGCGTTATAAAATTTCATATCACAAACTTTACACACGGCCTAATCATTCAATTTTCAGAGCGGATAATTTTCGATATATTTTACAGTCGGGAAGTATATAAAACTTCGACATTGAACAATCCCCGCGCAGTCGTGCATTTTACGACCCATCTATACCGTAGGCCATGACATACTATTAACACCGGCCCACGTAACTGAGTAATTTGTTTTGATTTTTGTGATATATCATGTTATAAATTATATTCAATTAATAAAATTTCATAACTTAATGATTATTTTATTATAAGAACGGGATTTCTAATAAATCTTAATACATCTTTATATGATGTGCATAAACATCTAATAATTTGTGAAGGTCTGCCCTAAACCATCACACGTTCCAATTTTAATGATGGAATAATCGTTATTTCAAATGCAACTGAAAAGTTGACGCGATAGCAATAATTTTGCGGTGTGTATAGGTTCCGGCGACAACCTATAATCTGGTGGATCATGAGCTCTCGGATCGGATTAATGAAAAAACAGAATTATTTAAAATCGGGTTGCCACCGCGCCGACTAGCATAAAAACGATAAAAATTACACGCAGAGAACATTTGCTGGAACAAGTTTCAGAGTGGCCAATAAAAGCGCAAACAAAAAGTGTACTATTCCTTTTTTGAGCCAACCGGGACGGTTCTGACCTGAACTGGTTTACGTGATTTTTGTACAGTCGACGCCTGTAGAGCCAAACCGATTATTGTGCTTCGAATGTATATGAGGTTTTTTTTTTCACAATAAATTCTGGTTTATATGAAACGTATTTCGTACCTCAATTCAATCACAATGCATTTTCTCCAAAACATCCCCCAGTGAGCCGCAGCGTGAAGAAATCTATTTCAAAAAAGATTGGAAAGTATTTCGATTCTTCTTTGAAATCAACGCAAGACAAGGCAAGACAGGAAAATGTGCAGATAAACATAAACCTACATTAATGGTACATTTAAATTTTTTGCTACTTCATGTAATTAGTAAACACATTGGATTCGCTCAATATTTTCAAAATATCCATTCGAAATTCTTAGAATTTTAAAAATGAGTAAACACGAGTTTAAACCGAGAATCTTTCTTTTGATCAGAATATCCCCTCATTCAAGGCCACATTAGCTTCAGTGGTGATGAGGAAGGGACTGAGTTCAGCGCAGACGCAATGCATCCAGAACGTTGAAGATGAAAGCTTTTCTGTTTAGACTTCTTAATGTGTCATCTAAAGCTCGGTACAAAATCTTTGTAGTCTTATATCAACGCAAAATTACAGTTTTCGTTAATAACACGAAACGCAGTTTTTGGCACAGGACCAAATGCATTCGGCGAAATGTTTTTTTTAATAGCATATTCTGAAGTCATTTTAAAGTTTTAACACAGTCTATAGTGCTAATATGAGAATGTGATTTTTGAATTTTTTTTATATGTACATTGGTTGTTTATAGATTTTTTGTTTTAATCCCATCCCATCGTTTAGAGCAAACGCATTGTTATAAACTAAGAGCTACTACAGTATATAATTGAAAGCAAGATACAAGGAAAGGGTATGAAGGAAATCATCGTGATTGTAAAACCTAAGCCGTGCAGTGGTTTAACAATACCTATATAGCTGGAGACTTTTAATGACCGTAACTACCCCTACCTCGAGTCAGATTCGATTGTGGTTATTATCTTCGCGAATACTATTTGGTATAAAACTGTCATGTTTTTATCTTACTATCTCTTCGCACACGGGGGAAGTCATTGATTGCAACTTTTATCCTTTTTATATAATTTCACAACAGTAACTATTATCTAACTTACACCTTTCCGAACGGGATTATAAATTTATTTTCAATTTAGCCAGAATCGTGATCAATAAGGTATAAAAGTTGTGTTAACATCCCTGTTGGCGACCTATGCGAAAGTCCGCCATTCCTGACATAGTGGACTCATTCATTGAATGAATCGATTAACTGCGCTATAGTCACAGCCGTCTAGTCTGATGGATGTTTCCTCCTCATATAACTGTCGGCGACTCGTTTGGAGAGACGGGTTAATTGAATTTAGTTAAGGCCCGATATCTACTGAGATATACGGTTTAAGTAACGGCTGTCTGAGACTTACACGCAGGTATGTGTGTGGGATAATTACTGCTTTTGAATTGGAAATTTCATTTACTTTTCAGTGGCTTAGCTATTTTTGTCTTGTCGGGTGTGTTAAACACACAATTATTTTTCATTCTCTCACAGGACCCGTGCCGGAATTATTTTAAAATTTTATGGATGGAAAAGACCAAACACAATACAAACATGTGACGGCTATGATCTATATCCACAATGATCACACAAATGTAGAGGTTGGCCACAAAGGATTTCTGTTTACTCTTAAGTCAAGAAAGTCCTTTGATACTAAACTATCCAGCTATTGATCATGTAAACAAGAGTCCTCGCAAGTTGCTGCTAATAAATTCCACCTCACCATAAATACATCTCAGTTTTACTAGTGTTAGGGTACAATAAGGTCATATGGGTGAGCACTAAAGTCCAATGTATTATTACAGCGTAATTCTGGTATGAAGGACAGCAGAGGTATATTTACATTTACTATCAACACTTCATCCTCATGTTTCAAGGTGTGTGGCAGCGTTCAATTGGGCTCTTAAAACCACCTTAAACGAATGGTTTTAAGTAAGTAAAAACCTTAAGCTATTCTGGCCATACAAAGCAGAGGCAATATATTAATTTAATTTGCTTTCAGCAAGGACAGCATTCCCGGTACCAAGTAACCACATCTGAAATTCAATTTTCGTTAAAATAATATATAGTTTTGGCAAATTAATGTTAAATCTGATACATCATGCGGTCGTAATCGATGATTAATGTACTCAATTCGTTTGCAAACAATAAACAGCCACTAGTAATCAGTGTAAGTAACCACAAAGGGAAGATATTTAACCTGTCATTGCTCGGTAGACCAACGATTCTAATGTTAAGATCCAATAATCCTTGCGTTAGACGCCTTAAGCTCTAACACTAGGAGTAGGGATCCTGGTAACCGTACTCGTCGTAACCTAACCTAAACATCAGCCCGTTGAGTTTCTCGCCGGATCTTCTCAGCGGGTCGCGATTCCAATCCAGTAGTAGTTTCATTCGCGAAGCAGCTACTCTTGAGTTGTTAGGTCTCCCTTGGAGGCGGTCAGGTAGCTGTTAGCAAATCCCACCCCTCATGGCTGAGCCCTTGCTCGCCCACGTGTCCTGGTAAAACTGGAAAGGCCTCCGGACCACCAGTAATCACTCAATCATAAAAAAAGATTCTAATGTTGTTATATGGAACTTGTAGGTATCCAAATTTTAATTTTTTTACTTAAAAATGTCGTTAGAGCAATTCAGGTTTTTGTCAAATATATTGTTAGCTACAGCTATAATCAGATTTAAACGACATGCGTTATCTAACATAAACAGATTAAGTAACGCATGGTTTAACCTTATCATTGCTATCAAAACCTATACGTAACAAAAACTGTGTCAAGACTCGTAAGCTGGTGCTGATAACCGAGTATCCAGTTTGTATCTTCTTATCTGTTCGTCCATTGTTTCATTAATTCCACGAATTCTTACTCGTATTGACTACACTAGATTTTTTATTTATTGCTTAGACTAGCGACCCGCCCTCGCTTCGCTTCGGAAACATTAAAACACACATGAAACAAACAAAAAAAAAAAAGTAGCCTATGTTCATCAGGGACAATGTCGGCTTCTAATGGAAAAATAATTTTTCAAATCGGTCCAGTAGTTTCGGAGCCTATTCGAAACAAACAAACAAACAAATCTTTCCTCTTTATAATATTAGTATAGATGGGTGGACGAGCTCACAGCCCACCTGGTGTTATGTGGTAAGTTCTAAGGTCTCAGTATAGTTACAGCGGCTCACCCTACAAACCTAAACGCATTACTGCTTCACGGCAGAAATAGGCAGGGCGGTGGTACCTACCCGCGCGGACTCACAAGAGGTCCTACTACCAGTACAAATTAACAGTTAATTGATTAAATACTTTCATTTGAAAATAAGCAACCGTTTGCCTAAAGCTCCAGAAGTTCTGACCGTCATCTTGGACATTAGATTCATCGATATTCGACGCCAAAAAATAAAAACTAAATTCTAACTAAAACTCGTCAACACTGATAATGATTTGAAACAACTTTCTAAAAATACGACGTGCCTCTGTAAATAAACTTATTAAAAAAAAAAACAGAACTATTTATATGTTGGTTCTACAAACATCGTGTTTACATTTAATGTCAAATGAGTCAGAAATACAAACGCGACTGTGTGTCGCGGGTCGGTGACGTCACGAGCGATCCTGGGTTGGCGGGCTTCAGTGCAAATTGCAGTCCTTCATCATCGTTCATTCTCCTGCCCTTCTCCCAATCACCTGGGGTCGGCGCAACATACTTTCTCCTTCCATACTCTTCTATCATATATAATTTCTTCGCTCACTCGACTCTTACACATATCGTCTTTCACGCAATCCATCCATTTTTTCTTCGGTCTACCTCTTCCTCTAAAGCCAACATTCATATTTAAATCTCTTTTACGAGCCTCATTGCAAATTGCTGTCCTTATTTTTCTCAAATCCTTTTTTACGCTTTCTACCCATTACTTGACATAATATGTTATTATGTTTGGGAGGCTTAAACGACAAAGGGAAGATCTTCCACCGAGCGGATGATATTGCTCGGTAGACCGACGGTCCGAATGTTGTTGTTCAGAACTTGTATAGTATATGAGTCGTCTATTATCAAAGGTGGCAATCTATGCATTTGGACAAAAAAATGTTATTGATATGTCAATACAGATTGATTTGAATATAATCGTCTCCTTCAAAGAATACGGTACAAAACCTGCATTAAATAAAGGTTAATAGTTTACCTGTTATTTATCTAAGATGTCGTTCCGAAGAGTTTTGTGACTGCCAATGGAATACAAAGTCAATAATTCGTTTTTCTGATTTACCAATAATTGTCCAAAAGTCAGATTGCCGGCTTTGATAATAGTCGACTCATATATGCGAGCTTATCTTGAAAATGTCGTAAGCGAGATTCAGGCATCTGTCAATTATCTTGCGTTGTATGATGGCTACCGCCACATGTAACGTATGTGCTTATAAATATCAGTATGCGTGAGGTAACGTCTGCATAAACGTTAAGTTTTTTTTTTATTGCTTAGATGGGTGGACGAGCTCACAGCCCACCTGGCGTTAAGTGGTTACTGGAGCCCATAGACATCTACAATGTAAAATGCGCCACCCACCTTGAGATATAAGTTCTAAGGTCTCATATAGTATAGTTACAGTTACAGTATAGTATAGTTACAACGGCTGCCCCACCCTTCAAACCGAAACGCATTACTGCTTCACGGCAGAAATAAATAAGCATCTAAGCAATAAAAAATCCACACATGACGCTAAATGTATACTTTTCTCGATGTACGATAGTTAACAGCACCCTAGTTTTATGATTCATTAAATATATACGTCCGAATCGATAAAATATAGTAATTATAATTGTTAATTAATATACAAATCAGTCCTTGATTTGTAGCTATTATTAGTTACCCGAGTGACTAATTTATTAGTCAGCACGATTTATTAACCGACTTCAAAAACGGAGAGATGTTTATATTGAACACCAATATGTGCGGATACCTAACTGGAGGTTCCTAAAGATAGATCATTTTAAATAGAAATAAATGCTCTAACAAAAACCGACTTCAAATAGCTAAAAAAAAGATATTCCAAAACAATTTAATCTATATATATAAAAATGAATTGCTGTTCGTTAGTCTCGCTAAAACTCGAGAACGGCTGGACCGATTTGGCTAATTTCGGTCTTGAATTATTTGTGGAAGTCCAGGGAAGGTTTAAAAGGTAGATAAATATGAAAATGCTCGAACTTAAATAAAAAAATAACAATTTGTTTTTCCTTTGATGTGTCCCCCGTCGGACGCATTCCTTTTGTTTGTTTTAAGTTTATTTTATACAAAAGTTTAGGTCTTTTATTTATCGATTGAGGCACTACGAAGTCTGCCCGGTCAGCTAGTATACACTAAAAACAATAATCATCGAAATCGGTTGGCGTGATATTGAGTTATTCATCGCGCGCATGAGTTATTCATTTGTCGCGCACGTAATTAATGCAAAATTAAGACTTATATGGTTTTCTCATGGATACTATTACCAGAACTAGACTAAATTGCGACCACAAGGGAAGCGTCAGCTTTCTAATAAAAGAAGAATCATCAAAATCGATTCACCCAGTCAAAAGTTATGAGGTAACAAACATTAAAAAAACACAGTCGAATTGAGAATCTCCTCCTGTTTTGAAGTCGGTTAATAAGAATGAAAGGTGTGAACTGAGACAGTTTGCAAAACATACAAAAATTTAGTAAACCGTCCTCAAAGTTCAGGATAACAGCCTTATTTGATTGATTGATTGATTAATGCGTGGAATGGATTCAGTTGTGTGATTCAAAGAAATATAAGACCAAATATAAGACCCACTCGCATGGCACGGCATTATGGTCCAAGCTGATTCTATCGGGAACATGTGCACTAGTTTAAATCGTAGCAGAGACATTTTAATGATATTGAGACTTCATGCCTCACGATTTGCGGTCGTATTCAGACTGAAGTTTTCGGGTTCCACTAACAACTTAGTACCAGATGAACCGGTCTGAATTCGGCCAGCACCTTAGTGAAAAATATACGAGATTGAACCTTAGAATTATTTGAAATCATGTCGAGTGACGTCAGCGGCGTGCCGTGACAACTAAACGAGTCGTGTGTTCATTGATTCAGTCAGTTATCTCGGTGACATCACCGGTACGTAAATGATAAAAGGTCGAGGTTGGACAGACTATTTTGTAATCTATTTAATGTACTACAAGGCGCGCCCGGCGGTGTCGCTTGCTTTCAATTTGTTACTCTAAAAATTGGGGGGGGGGGGACATTTTCTTTCACAACTAAAAATTCTGACGAGATCTCGACTATACAGCGTATTTATACCGTTCCCGAAAATGTGCTTTACCTTTAGCAGCATTCTCCAAAGTTAAAAAACATCTCCAAAAGTTAATTTCTACAGTTTTATTTGTTTGTTTGAGCACGAGTTTACGGCGTGAAGTCTTAGAATTAGTAGTACATTCTATTTTTGTCAGGAATTGCGCTAGCCTACTGAGTTTCTCGCCGGATCTTCTCAGTGGGTCGCGTTTCCGATCCGGTGGTAGATTCTGCGAAGCACTGCTCTTGCAAGGGCCAGTGTTAGCAACACTTCTGCTGGAGCCCCTTGAGTTCGCCTACACGTTAGGATGAAACTGAAATAGCCCCTCAAGACTATCAGCATAGGTAAAAAAAATTAATAGGAATTGCGCGAATAGTATCAGCAAATGTTTTAGTCTTCAAAACAATTTTAATTATATTTTCTAACTCGAAAAAAAAAAAATATATTCGCAATGTGTGTAAATATTGTTTTAATCTCACCAGGTAAAGATGGATATAATTTTTGCAAAAATTTGTATCATCATACAGATTTGTGTGCATTTTTTATGTCTTTTTCTTGGGATCTCCTCAAAGAACAACTATTAGACAGAAACTTTGTTCTAAAATAATCACTACAATATATATTACTAATAGTAGGTATTTAATTACAAATTTAAATGTACTTTAAAAGGAATAATCGACAGTTGATTTAAATGAGGACAAAGAAGAGTATTATAACATAACATAAGTGGTGATATGGTAAAGTCACTATATCAAATGCAAATGGTGCAAGTTTATAGATCTTTCATACTTAACAATTCTCCAAAACCAAACAGTAAAAAGTGACCATCAATGATAATCAATGAGAATTCATAAATTTTCATTCTTAAGATCAAAAGTATATACATACCTAATGAAACAAAATGCTTTTATGAATAAACATTAATTACTCTACCTTATCTGTGAGTCATAAGTAATAGTAATTATTTGAGACTAGTGATTCCTAGCCCCTCTTTGTTGTGATTATTCAGTATATGAAACATAAGAATTTCCTATAGTAATTAAAGGATACAGAAACTTTATCAAACAAAGTTTCAAGACCAACTAGTAAAGGACATGAAATGACAACAAATAAACAAAACATATCAAGTACTTCTCTATAAGATCATTAGTAGACAGTGAATAATTAACCAATTTCAGTGTGTTACTTACATAACAAATAAGGGTGATCAAGCTCTGGTAATGTATATGGTGACTGGTATTAGTATAATTTCACATTTTTAATCTCGCTAATAATGAATATACTTTTGTTGGTATAATTATTGTTAGTGATTTGCTCATGTTGATCCATCCCTAGCAGAATAACTAGCAAAGCATTCGTTGTTTCTTTGGACTCCAGTGACTGCTTACTAATTGACATCACAATGTGGATGAATTAATTATATATGAAATTGATTTCCAATTTGAAAATACAATTTATATTGATTTCTAGTATACATACTCATACATTCTATGTATTTCTACTTTCCCTGTCACAACATGAATGTACTGACGTTCGAGCCCTAAAATCTTTACTAATATAATAATTTACGCATTATCTACGAATCTATGTTTAAAAGAAATCTTAGTTCGCATTGAGTTGGGGCTTGTTTTAAGATCATGAATGTATTATAATAACACGATTTCACAAGAGACCGGGCGCCGGTTTCTGGCAGCAAGCTAGCCGTTATGCGACCGGCACGACCAGCGCCGCGCCCCACCCTACTCTGTAGGTCTTGAGCATACTAATAAGAAAATAACAAACTACATTGGGACTTATTACGTGGTCTCAATTTTATTCCAGACAATTTTATTTAGCGTTTCAACGTATCGTAAAAATCGTAGTAAATAGTATAGTATGAACGCAAAAAGTACACAATAACAAAGTCTTTTTACAGCTTCGTTCATTAATATTTGTAACTATGTTTCGAGTTTAAAGATTATAAAAAAAATTAAACCTTACCTGTTGATCAACAAACTCCCATTAACAGATAAGACACTCAAAAACTAGTTTCTTTGCAGTTTTCAGCACGTAAACACAAACTTAAGTTCGTTCACACAAAAAAAGGTAGAACTGGTCAAAACACTGAAACCACGAATCAACCTTTTCACGCACTATTCCACAAAACACGTTCCTTTGTGTGCTGCTTCGTAATTTCTTTTGGGAGTGAGTGTCGTACGCGGAGCTAACCACCACAATAATTTTCATTCATCACAAGCGAATTCCTACGAAACGAGTGGCAGTTGACGGTAATAGTAAGGGCGCGGGCGGCAGGGAGCGCGCGTCATCCGCCATGTTAAGAGATTACGTCATCGTGTTTTGTGCTGCCAGACTCAATTAATAAATGATGTATTTTCTGGTAACATAGCATTTAAAATTGCAGTTTACTTCAATGTCAAATCCATGTCACTGTCCCAAGAACACTATTTCCCCGAATGTCAAATACTGCCAGTATTGCCTGTTTTTAAAGGCCTTGGGGTTATTGAGGTATTTTTCATGTTGAAGACAACATTTTTTGTCAAATATCACCACCACATATCACGACTAAAGATGGGCTAATACCGAGATTTGTCAATATTAGCTAATACTAATATATTCAGCATGTAATATTATAATACCTTAACTAATACATGAATATCCTGATATCTTAATATACTTCGATAAAACGGGTAAGCGAGTTAAACCTAATACGGTATTTGTGAAATAAGTTAATAATCATAGATAATACCCATAAATTAGTTTTCAATAATATAAATAGTATATTGTATCTAGGAATTTGACTTCATACTAAATATTTTACAAGTAATATTATGTACATTAAAATGAATCTTATTATTAAATCAGAATTTGGTCAACATTGTACATTAATATAAACAACAAGTTAGTAATATTATTTATTTATTATTGGTGCATAAAAACATCAGCTTTTTTACTTTTTCTACCGAAAGACTGGTACGTTGCTCAGAAATGAGTATTCCAGATTTCGAAAAAATCTTCTGACACGGTACTGAAGTGGCTAGTAGGTACACAACAGTTATAATAGTTATAATAGTATAACAGTTATAATCCACGAACCGTTTGCTTAGAAAGTCATTTCGATTCAAAAATAAAACTTTTATTTATATTTTGAGAAGTTCTTAGAAGATAATTAAATACCAACGCAAAAATATATTGTCATCATAATTTATTACATAAAAACACTTAATTTAATTCTGGCCGTATTACGTTTTGTGTAAAAATATTTTAATTTATGAAATTGTTAAACAATGTCAACTACCTACTTCCGTTTTTCAAATCATCGTTTTAAAACCAACTAATTCGAAGGGAACAGGAAATAAAATTAAAATAATGAAAATAAAGCTCCCCAATTTTATTGCAATAAATGTAAAAATGCACTATTTTGCCTTGAGTAGAATCTTTAGTTGAATCAAGAAATGAAGGTTCAAACATTAAAAAGTACCTAATGCATTTAAAAATTCCCACTAGCATCTTTGACAGTTAAAAGGTGCAATACAAAATAGTCCTTAAAATCATAATGATATGTACTTATTTTCATTGATCAGTATATAAACATATAGTTTATCTCACTTACTCTTGCGTATGCAGTATTGTTATGAATGTGATAGACAGATATCCGCGAGACACGTACGGCGTATGCCAGTATATTTTCGTGTGATAGATACTTCGCTAGAAGTAACAGTGTTCTGTGGATAGATACAACCCAACCGATGTGAGTTGGCTAATATTATGAATAAGTGAATACGCATATCAGAATTCGACGGATTACCGATACACGAATACAAGCTGTATTATAAATAATAAATAAAATAAAATAAAAAGCCTTTTATTTCTTGCATTTAAAAAAAAGTTACATTACAAAAATTATAAAAAAAATTGTTGATAATACATTAATAATAATAGATATTAATTATGATAGAATTATTAATAAATTGTGTATAATATTAGTCGGATTATCATAAAATATATAAAAAAGGTTATATTAATTTAGAATAATGCAAGAACCCCTCTTATGTGAGAGTGAAGGCCTCCTCCAGACAAGCTGTATTACGAATATCATAATGAATACTAATATATCGGTCTCACCCTGAATCACGACCACAGGAATAAAAGATTGCATCTATATCAACTTTGTTTTTTTCTGTAAAGTATTCTAAAACATCACAATTTTGATAGTGTACTTTAAAAAATGAAGAATGTTTTAAGTATTTGATTTCATTACTTTACAAAGTACAGTTACGTAAATACACTATGTGATCACCGCACCGGGAAAGGCATCCCTGGTTGATTGTAGAACTATTCATTAAATAAACTGCATCATCTATATATAAAGTATACACTTGGAAGTAATCGACGGATCGGGGTTTTATCAGGAAATCGTATTGAGCTTTAGAGATAATTTAGAGCTTCTTTTTTAAAATGATGGCTTGGTGAGTGAATGGCTGACATCTGTGCTAGATTTTAAAGTTCATAAAAAACAATTTAATCACTCATGTGTGGGTTGCGATCAAATGAAAGTTATTCGATCAATCATGATTGTAACGGGCTTATGAGAAATTTTGTGGGAATTTTAAGTTATTTGGGGAAATATTTCTTAAGGTTGACATCACTGTAGCTTACAAAAAAAAACTTAAAACTCTTGGATAATTTATCTGTGTTATAGGATAAAATTTGTTGGAATAAAGACTAGAATTATTTGTGTGTTTATTGATATTATTTTATTATTTATAAAACGAGGTTTCTCGTGTTTGTTTCATTATTTGATATTGTGATTGTTATAAATCTTTGAAGAAATAATAAAGATGCAAGGTTTGTCGACTTGATTGTTTAATGGAAAAACAAAATCTTTGTGACTCAGTAATTTTGTTTTAACTAATCTTTTACAGATACACGTCCGGAATTGTATGAAGAGATTAAATTGTACAAAAATGCGCGTGAACGAGAAAAGTAAGAAAAAACCAGCTCAAAACCACAATGCATTACTAACAATATGTTTTCTTTTTCAATAATATAAATTTTTAAATGACGCAACTATCCTATAAATATTGATTTTTGTTAGGGTATATGGTGCAGATAAGTTCTTACTTATCTACACCATATTATGCCCTATGGTCTTCCCTACTGCCTATTTTTGCAGTGAATTGGTCTTCTGGCTGCAAAGGTGGAATGGCAATCATGTCTCAAATTCAATAGTTCCAATAAACACTTAAAAATAGGTGAGATCATCTGTACATTGAGGACAAGTTAATGAAAATATGTCATGGTATAGAGACCAAAAATGCTATATAATTAGTAGTATTGTTTAAGAAGCTTTCCTGCGTCTGCTGAATATCTGAAGTTTCCTACAGCTCATTACCAAGCTTTCCATTAATTCTTTGAAAGAATATGTGTCTCTCTAAATTTCATTGTGTACATTATACTTAATATCTTTAAACGTAAATGTTTTTGTGAAAGTGACATTAAATTACTTCTATATTAGATAGTAATCATTATGGTTTCGACGGGAGGGACACTCATAACAATTTACTAAGTCAAGATGTTATGTTAAAGTTGCATATTTTATGAATGATTACCACTGCACTGAATTCTTTTAAATCAGGCATGATAACATGGCCGAGCTCTATGCTGTCGTCTGTACCCTTCAGCACCTGGAGAAGGCATACATGCGTGATTGTGTGAGAGCACAGGAATACACGGCGGCATGCAGTCGTCTCCTCGTGCAGTACAAAGTGGCTTTCAAACAAGTACAGGCTGATGAGTTTCCCAATATTGAAGCTTTTGTTGCTAAATACAGGGTAAGTTTTAACTTATTTGGCAGACCAATGATTTCAAGTCCTATTATTTGGTGATTTATGTAAAAGAGTGAATGCAACACATATGTGCGGAGCAAAGCAAACATATACATAACACTTTATAAATATTATTCAAAAACAATTTACAATATAATCTTGTTCTTACTAATTGTCTGTTTAAGATGAAATATACTAACTACTGTGTTGGAACAACAATTAAAATGGAAAGATAAACAGAAAAAGCCAAATGTTTCAGATATTCTAATGATTCTAATGTGTATTGACGACTGACAGGCGCATCAGCAATAGAGTATGTCAGGTCAGAAGGTGGGAAGATGATTTTAGGCTGCCACTGGAACTGTTCTAGAATCTAGAGAATTTGATAGAAAGCAACGGAAAGGCATATGCTACTTGTAAACTTTAAAATCGCATATATAAGTTATCTTATTTTATTTATACTTAATACTTTTACCCAATAGATGTTCACAAATCAATAAATTTGCTTATCTCTGCCTCGAACTATTGATGGGTACTGATAAATGACATGAAGAATAGTACAGTTAAATAATACAGTCAAGACCTCGTCCACTAATTAGTATCATGGTTTCAAGTTGGTTTAAAGGGGCACCTTCAATAAAAATAAAATCTATTTGGTATTTGGGATCGTTCTTGTTGTTATTGGTGTTTGTCTAGCACAGCCTCTGCATCAGTCCTAGCACTCATAATATAAAAGAAAGTTCCAACTTTTCAATTTAATGTTTTTTTTTTTTTTGCTTAGATTGTTGGACGAGCTCACAGCCCACCTGGTGTAAAGTGGTTACTGGAGCCCATAGACATCTACAACGTAAATGCGCCACCCATCTTGAGATATAAGTTCTAAGATCTCAGTATAGTTACAACGGCTGCCCCACCCTTCAACCCGAAACGCATTACTGCTTCACGGCAAAAATAGGCAGGGCGGCGGTACGTACCCGCGCGGACTCACAAGAGGTCCTACCACCAGTAGAAAATGTATATAACTATTTAGTTTTTGTCTCATTGTGTTATCAGCAATCAGCACAATATTGAAATAGATCAGAATGTGAATATTTATCATTTTATTTACGTCATTATAGTTAGACTGTCCTGCTGCTTTGGAACGAATAAGAGAGAACAAACCGAATCTCATCAAGGATGACAAAGGGAACACTAATAAATACATTGCAGAAATTGTATCGGTGAGGTTTTTATTATATTATTCAGATTGTTTTTTTAATTCCATGTATTGCTTAAATATAGGAACGAGAACACGACACTCTTGGGTTTTAAATGATTCCTGGACTCCATAGACAATCATAACATGAATGTCGCTTCATGACTCACCTTGAGACATGAAAATGAGGTCCCAATTGTATATGTCGCTCTAAACTAGAAAGAGTGACTCTATCATGCCAAAAAGAGGTAGGATAGTAGCATCTACCCATTCTGGCTAACAGTGTGGTCTACCTCTAGGTACTGGCCCTTTCTTTATTAAATTCCATAAATTATTATCATTTTCAGTTATTTATAACCCTAATGGATAAACTGCGTCTAGAGTTCCGTGCAATGGACATGATTCAGCCTGAACTTCGTGACCTTCGCGACACCATGGACCGGCTCAGCATGCTCCCTGATGACTTTGAAGGGAAACTCAAGGTAACTGACATACTGACCCATTAATGATAATGAATAATTGAGGCCTATAAAATCAAAGGCAGCTAAACTCCTTAATGTAGTAAAATGGATTGACTATGGCGCCATCTTGTTTAGTTAGTTAGACACACTTTAGTATTTTGATGTTATAACAAATGCAGCTTAATCTCTAGAAAATTCAGTTAAAAAAATTTATTTTTACTAAAATTTAGATTATTAGTAATATTTTCATTCTTTGTTAATCTGCTTTAAAATAAAGAATATCGTAGCTACCCGAACAAAGTTATTTCAGCCTCTAAAACCGGGAGTGTTGCCAACACTGGCCCTAGCTAGGGCAGTGCTTCGATGGATCGGAAGAATCCGTAATAACGTGTTTAGGGCCGATTTTTGTAGTTTACCTGAATATTTGACAGACTTGGATTTAGCTGCCTTTGATTTTATAGGCCTCAATTAGTCTATGTGAATAGAAACAGGCAAAACAGATGAGTACAATTTTTTCTTGGTTTATGAAATGATTTTTCGACGTCGCCCAAAACAAGCAATTACGGATCCTTCCGATCCATTAACGGTGCTTTTAGATACCACAAGCACCGGTCACCGTCCTCATCGAACCCGTCGCTTGCGACGAAGGGCTCGACGAGCGAATTAACCCACAGACACAGCCCACTGAGTTTCTCGCCGGATCTTCTCAGTGGGTCGCGTTTCCGATCCGGTGGTAGATTCTGCGAAGCACTGCTCTTGCTAGGGCCAGTGTTAGCAACTTCATTTTAGTTCAATGAAGCTGTCCTCATTGAACTAAAATCTAACAATCAGGACACGCTGTGGCATTAATACAGCTATGTAACAATTAAACTTGACTACTTGAAAAGTAACAAAAAAATACATGTGTGTAATTCACACGTGGTAGAAGTGAAACCTTCAAAAGTTAAAATACAATTGTCCTAAATGTCTAAGTATATGTAAAATTTTGTCATTAGTAATTGTAAATCGTCTTTTATAGTATGAGGTAGCGTCCTCTGTGAATTGATATTTTAACTTCACGTATAATCCTAAATTAAAATTCACTACAAGAGGTTTCATACATACGTTAGTATTAAAAATCTCATAGATGGCGCTGTATTAAAAAAAACATGGGACTTATTTTTTTGTTTCATCTAGTTTGAAATCACAACGGTTCTAAAGAAGTTTGACTTCAAAAATTTACCAATATATTTTGTCATCAGGTGCAAGAATGGCTAGATAAGTTATCTGAGATGTCAGCATCGGATGAACTGTCCGAAGCCCAAGTGCGACAGCTGGTGTTCGACCTGGAGACCTCATATGGGGCTTTCAATAAATTTTTACACAAGGACTGAATTTTATCAAGAATAACTTTAATCAGGTAACATAATTAAATCTTTACGGTAGGCAGCGGCTTGGCTCTGCTCCTGGCATTGCTGAAGTCCATGGGTGACGGTAACCACTTACCATCAGGTGGGCCGTATGCTCGTCTGCCTACAAGGGCAATAAAAAAAAAATCTATATATATATATATAAATTGCTGTTCATTAGTCCCGCTAAAACTCGAGAACGGCTAGACTGATTTGTCTAATTTTGGTCTTGATTTATTTGTGGAAGTCCAGAGAAGGTTTAAAAGGTAGATAAATATGAAAGTTCTCGGAATTAAATAAAAATAACAATTTTGTTTTCCCTTTGATGTGTCCTCCGTCGGACGGATACTTTTTGTTTGTTTTAAATTTATTATAAACAAAAGTTTAGGTTTTTTATTTATCGATTGAGGCACTACGAAGTCTGCCGGGTCAGCTAGTTTAAAATATTGTTATAGACAATGATTCTGAATGAACATAATCAGTTTTGAGGGAAAATGTTACATACCAACTTCACAGCGGTAACATTGTACACAATCTTTTTATGCTGTCATTACAAAGTGTCTCGTGGATACTCTTTTCTTACTGAGCACTGGAATGCGTAATTAGCCGAACGTAAAACTAATTCAAAGATGTGTTTTCATAAACATGCATTTGTTACAGATATATTGAATACTGCTGGAAAATTTGTATTACGAAACACATGTATCAATGTAACCTAAATATTGTTTATATTAAATGTAAGCTGTCATAATAAACATATTTAAATTCTTATCCGACTTTCTGTTACACATAGTGTGTGAAAACATCTTAGTACCTGGAAACGATTACTTCTTTCAAACAAATTCATGGTACACCGGTGTTAAGTGTGTACCAAAGCTCATAGGTACCTGAGTACCTTTTTTTTTATTGCTTAGATCGGTAGACGAGCTCACAGCCCAGCTGGTGTTAAGTGGTTACCAGAGCCCATAGACATCTACAACGTAAATGTGCTACCCAACTCGAGATATAAGTTCTAAGGTCTCAAGTATAGTTACAACGGCTGCCCCACCCTTCAAACCGAAACGCATTACTGCTTCACGGCAGAAATAGGGGGGCGGTGGTACCTACCCGCGCGGACACACAAGAGGTCCTACCACCAGTACACACACCTCTATGAGATATAATTTTACGACAAAGTTACCTTTTACGATACCGACGTGATGAGATAGAGGAGCTGACTATTCTAAGCCAACACAGCAGAGTCCGGAATAACATAAAGACTTATAATTCATTTTAGGTTCTGTTTTCTGCGCTACTGTCAAACTGGAATAAAATCCCGCCACAATGCTAGTAGCAGGACGTCTTGTGTGTTCGTGCGCGTAAGTACCACCACCCCGCCTATTTCTGCCGTGAAGCGGTAATGCGTTTCGGTTCGAAGGGTGGAGCAGCCGTTGTAATTATAATGCGATCTTAGAACTTATATCTGAAGGTGGATTGGTGGCATTTATGTTGTAGATGTCTATGGGCTCCGGTAACCACTTAACACCAGGTGGGCCGTGAGCTTGTCCACTCATCTAAGCAATAAAAAAACAATGTTCGCTCAGTTCGATGATCTTCCTTTCTATAAATATATGTAAAAATAATCAAAAACACGAAATGATTTTCAGAAAGGTTTCTAAGCCCCATCATGAAAAGAACAAAAAAATATTCAATACTAAAATATATGAAAGAATATATTTATTTAAATAAAAACCAATGCTTGTGTGTATGTTTGTCCTCTCCTCCTTCTCGCTTCTGCTTCCTCAATGCCGAGGGTCGCGACCACCTCTTCGCAACGAGAGTTGGTAATGTGGATCACTCTACGCCAGCGGTCGGGGAACCGGGGTAAATTACCCCAAATAGGGTAAAATGAAATTTTGGGAGGTAAAAAAGAAACTTTTGTGATTAAAAAGTGAAGTGAAACTTCTTTAGAATCGTTGTGATTTCAAATTCGATGAAACGAAATGAAACGAAACGAAAAAATAAGTCCATACAGACACAAACACGTAAATGTATAGGATTCAGCCGGCGAGAGAATGAGATATGTTTTCCTCAACTGTATATTACATAAATATATTACTATTATTACCGTTATATATTACTAGGTTATTATATTACTAGGTATTACATTGATAAATTGAATGATGGTTAAATTAAATTTTTAGTTAATGTTTTCTTTTCAAAATTATCATGGGGGCTATAATATGAAAGATGCTAAAAAAAAGCGATTTCGTTTTTTTTTGTTCTTCGCCATGGGGTAACATCAACTTACACAAAAATATTTTGGGGTAATAATTAAAAAAGTTCCCTGACCGCTGCTCTACGCCATTTGAACGCGTTCGGAAACCAATAATTTTATGGTAACAGTTATTCGCTGTAGCATTCGAAATGTTTATAGCTAATTATATTTTTATACCGACAGTGCTCTCTATCACCAAAGTCCGATCGTTACGTACATTAGATTCCACCGATCCTTCTTTGACTTAATCAAGCAACAATTACAAACCTTTATAGAAAAGGGATTTGTATTTATTAATAGAAAAATAAGATTTATGGCGATGACATTTGAGACGAACGGCGCTAACGATAAAAAACTAATAATTTGGACACAAAAATTTTATGGAAGAAAACGCTGTTCCTTTTAAAAAATAAATTTGGCTAGGTACCTACTTGATTCGTAATCAGTTCTAAGTCTTAATCAATTTAATGCTTTAACAACACTAAAACAGTTCTTCAGATGAAAATCTAAATAAAATTACGGTCATTAAATTGTAAAATTAAATAAATTACAAATTAAATTCGTTGTTGATTTTAAGTTAATTTTCCAACTGTGGATACAAATGAGTTTCTATGTGCTGTGTAATCTGTATGTATTCTCTAATCTGTCGACTACTATTTACCTACTGTCTTGCTTTTTGTGATTGGCATAATTATCATGTTTTGTTTATAAGTTTAATGAAAAATCTCACAAAGATCTTTCAATAATGCCTCAAATCGTTCGAGACATGTTTCAAAACGGCATAGCTTATGACGAGCCGGATCGAATGCCCGATAAGATTAACATTCGGAATCTGGACATTATTATGTATGTTGTAGCTATTTTGGGGCATTTTGTCGACTTAGGACTCGATATAAATATTGCTGTTAGATATTCGTTGGCTGGAATGGTAACAGAGTTCGGCTGGACCCTAGCCTTTATTCTTATACCTGCTTTTGTGAATACAGCGGTCTCGATACGAATGTAAGTACTAATTTCATTATCATTCAAATGTAAAAGTCGTTGCGTCAAGGGAGGCCCGGCATACCAAATACCAAACTATTCGATTGTGCCGGTATTCAGATCTCGCAAACAGACACCAATTTCCTAATGAGATACGTACTTAACCAATATCCACAATAAAAATGAATCCTGCATAATCATTTAATTTGTATAATTACTAGTGGTAGGTCATATTGTAAACCCACACCGGCAGAAGTAGTCATGCGTTCCATTTTGAAGGGTTATGACAACCATTGTTAGGGGGGTAGGGGTGTTAATGGGCTTTGGCATTTACATATCACTAGATGGGTTGTTAACTCATTCAGCTTTTTTATTTTTTATTTATTTATTGTCTTTGTATGCAAGCAGACAAGCATTCTGATGGTAAGTGGGTATTGTCGCTCACAGACGTCAGAAATGCCATAGGCGGAGCCAAGCGGCTGCCTACCATTAAAACCTGCCTAAGAACAAATGTATTTGTTTAGATACTACAATAATTAGCCTATTTTTAGGTTGTTTACAATTTAGTGTACTTATTATTTAAACTACATTCTTCATAATAAATGTGCAAATTATCATCTTTAGTGATAACTTCTGGTCAGTTATTTGTGATTGCAATACTTTAAGGATGTTATAAGAAGTCGTCGTGGCCTAAAGGATAAGACGTCCGGTGCATTTGTGTTGAGCGATGCACCGGCGTTCGAATCCCGCAGGCGGGTACCAATTTTTCTAATGAAATACGTACTCAACAAATGTTCACGATTGACTTCCACGGTGAAGGAATAACATCGTGTAATAAAAATGAAACCCGCAAAATTATAATTTGCGTAATTACTGGTGGTAGGACCTCTTGTGAGTCCGCGCGGGTGGGTACCACCACCCTGCCTATTTCTGCCGTGAAGCAGTAATGCGTTTCGGTTTGAAGGGTGGGGCAGCCGTTGTAACTATACGGGAAACTTTAGAACTTGTATCTCAAGGTGGGTGGCGCATTTACGTTGTGGATGTCTATGGGCTCCAGTAACCACTTAACACCAGGTGGGCTGTGAGCTCGTCCACCCATCTAAGCAATAAAAAAGAATGCAGGGGCTTTCTTAATTTATAGCTGATTAACTAGTAGTGGATATGAGTTATAAAATAAAATAATTTGTATTAAAATATAATTGCGTCTAATTTGAGATTGGAATATTCTAAAATTCAGTTTTACTAGTAGGATGTCTAATGAGTCTGGACAGGTGGGTACCACCACCCTGCCTATTTCTGTTGTGAAGCAGTAATGCATTTTGGATTGAAGGGTGGGACAGTTGTACTGTTAAAACTGTGACCTTAGAACTCATCACTCAAAGTCGGTGGCGGCAGTAACATTATAGAAAAAAAGAACATTGGTAGTCATTTTGCACATAAAACATGTTATGTGATAGAGCCTCTTATAGGTATATCTTGAGATACTAAAACAACATTTTTATATTCAAGGTATGCCCAAGATAAACAACAAGATTCACTAACAAATGAGCTGACAAGGAGAAAATGGGTTCGAATCTTCATACTTGTTCTACAGATGGCTCCGATACTTAGATTTGCTGATGCTCTAATGTAAGTTATTTTTATATTATATAACACTTGTAATTTAAAGGTGATGGACAATTTCTTTATAATAGTGTAGTTTGCCCCTAAGTATCACACAAAGGCACACACTACAAACAGTGTGTTGAGGAGTCGATGTAAGTTTTCTACCATATTTCTACGTCATAGTTTTGTGGCATGGAGCCACCATAGGCTCTTATGAGAATTGATTGGAAATATAAATGAGGCTGACCTAGATAGAGGTATTTCTATTGTTCACAGAATAATTGTTCATTCATGTTAATACTATAAAAAAAAACCTACAATATGTTGGTTGATATTAATGTATTTGTTTACTAAACCATAAGAATGTGTATAAAAAATTGTCATATTGTTTAATTATTTGGTTAAGTTATGTTTACACACTTAGTGGGTGGGCCCTAAATTCCTTGGGCCCGCGGTCTGCTCTCATCACCTGCAGATCGTTGAGTCTCACATACCCCGTGCGCCCCCTAGGCGCGGGGACCTCGTAGGAGGTTAGGCAATCGGCCAGAAAAAAAAAAAAATTCACGCACCCCTCTGTTAATCATCAAGTAAGAGGTCTTATATAAGGAAAGGCCATAATTTCTATCATTTGATAATTATTTAATTTGAGACTTGCTGCTCTCAGTTACAAGAGACTGTCTATTTTGCTTTAAATCATCAGTACTTACATTCTGACTGTACTAGCTGCATTAATATAATAATGGTTTTAGTTATGCTATAAAATCTCGACGAGCTGCAAGCAGGAAAGATGTCGCATCTCAAAAGTTATACTTTGGTCTTATGCTGAAAGAAGACTCTGATGCAGCATTGCTCCGGATATTTGAGTGTTTTCTGGAAGCCGCACCCCAACAGGTGCTACAAACCAGTCTGCTGTTGAGGGCTCAAGAGGAATTTGCTGGTGAGTTTGATATGTTTTATTTCAATTTGAATCCTTTTTAATTCTATTGGTTACTTAAATGGGTAAAAATTTACAGCTTGTCTGTTGTCTATGATTAAATACATAAAACTAAAACATTTATTAATTACTTGTAGCAAAGCGATTGGAGTTGATACTATCTCTAGTGATTTGTGCCATAAATTGATCAACTTCAAATGATGCAACCCTGTGGCTACATTTCTACAGTTAAGTTTACACGCATTCCAAGTTCAGCAGTTACCGCAGCTACATACGCCTAAATCCAACCGTGCTGATGTGTAATCCTTCATATCGATTTTTCAGTGCATCAAATCCTATCGATAGTTTCATCAGTGGTGGGTATGGGTTGGTGCCTGGCTGCGTACCAGCGAGCCATACGGTTCGCTCAGAACGACAAGTCCAACATGACTTGGTACGGGACTATACTGCAAACGGTTTGGCACTTTCTCGTCACGTGTAAGTAAAATTATATATTACAAAATACCCCGTAAATATATATTATTAACTAGCTGACCCGGCAGACTTCGTAGTGCCTCAATCGATAAATAAAAGGCCTAAACTTTTGTATAAAATAAATTTAAAACAAACAAAAGGAATCCGTCCGACCGGGGACACATCAAAGGAAAAACAAAATTGTTATTTTTATTTAATTCCGAGCATTTTCATATTTATCTACCTTTTAAACCTTCTCTGGACTTCTACAAATAATTCAAGACCAAAATAAGCCAAATCGGTCCAACCGTTCTCGAGTTTTAGCGAGACTAACGAACAGCAATTCATTTTTATATACATAGAAGATTATCAAAGCCAAAAATTTTGTCAACTCTAGTAAGCTGTCATATCAGGGAACAAGATTATTTAACAGAAAGGCCTATGTACTTAATTTACTTAATAATTGTCTACTTTAATAGTTTTTTTTATTTTCCATTCATAAATGTTTGCTACCTCAATGCAAGGATGTCATAAGTACTGGCTTCAAAAAAATGTGAAGTTGGAAAAAATTGTATGTTGTCAATTTCAAATCTTCTAATCGATATTCTATAACTGTTTCGAGTTTTTTTTTTCAAATGTAGGTACATTCTGCTTAGTTTACTCTTTAATTTTACTAAAATAGGGTTTGCACATCAGTGAAAATAATAATCTTTTTTATTTTTTTTGGGATATGTTATACAGCTTTACTACGGTTCTTAAATATTGTGAATGGAATCGTTATAAGGCCTCATTTAACCTCCTTTCGGCATTACGGGTAGTTCTGTAACACCCTTTATATTGAAACCAGCGCTCTTTGCCTGCACGATGTAGTTATTGGTTTTTTTTATTTTATTGCTTAGATGGGTGGACGAGCTCACAGCCCATCTGGTGTTAAGTGGTTACTGAAGCCCATACACATCTGCAACGTAAATGCGCCACCCACCTTGAGATAGTTCTAAGGTCTCAAGTATGACATGTCCTTCTTCAAACGAGGCTTGAGGAGAGTATTAAACGGTAGGCAGCGGCTTGGCTCTGCCCCTGGCATTGCTGAAGTCCATGGGCGACGATAACCACTCACCATCAGGTGGGCCGTATGCTCGTCTGCCTACAAGGGCAATAAACAAAAAAATAGTATAGTTACAACGGCTGCCCCACCCTTCAAACCGAAACGCATTACTGCTTCACGGCAGGCTTGGATAAACGATAGTGACAGGCTTATGTTGGGAATTACTTGCTCGCTCCGGGCATTTCAATATTGCAACAATTGTTACGTTATAATAACACTCATTGTAAAAATGAATATTAAAAAAAAATCTAATATGTAAAAAAATTATCTAATATTAAAAACAAAAGACATGCCCGCTGAGTTTCTTGCCAATTCTTCTCGGGACGGAGGCTAGTTCTTGTGAATTGGCGGTAGTTCTTTTTGAGGTTCAACAAGTGTGTTCTTTCATTTATGTTGAATAAAAAATGTTTGATTTGATTTGATATTCGTTTGTGATCTCCACAGTGAGCCGCATATCATCTCTGGCCGCAGTGGCTTACCTGTACCCCCACTGGACGGTCGTGGCCTGCTTGGCCCACGTGGCGGCCACGGCGACCCTGCTGCAAATGTTTGACCGGTCAGACTTCTGCTCACAGAACAAACTGGCCGAGGTGTCCTTCTCCCTGGCCCTGGGAGCCGTCTACATATTCACGTATGTACTGCCCGTGGAAGGGAGGACCAGACACAGATACGCTGTATACTACGTCGTCTGCTTCATCCAGAATATAATATGTGCGTCGATATGGTTCTACTATTCAGAAGACGAATTAATACAATCAGTGTATTTCGTACCGATTCTGGTGTTGTGTATCTTGCCATTTATTATTGGTATAAGTGTAATGGTGGTGTATTATGCGTTCTTTCATCCAAAACTAGGGAGGAATAAAGATGATTCGGCTGTTTCTTTTAAAGTCGTCGACCAGGTCGCTGAGTTTAGCTAGTGCTCGATTTAGGTGTTGGAATAAAATTTCAGTGGCCATATTGAAAATGATTACAAAACATTTCCATAATTAAGATCTGGTTTTGATTAAAAATCTCAATATCTTTATCGTCTTGAGATCTGAGTTTCCAATTCAGGTTTATTTAAAATACAATTAAACTGTTTAATTGTTAAAAAAATAATATAATGAATTAAATTTTTAATAGGAATCCAAATTAATAATAAAATAAATAAATATTTACTAACAATCACGCCACGTTAACTGGTCCCGTGGTAAGTTCGTAAAGAACTTGTGTTACAGGTACCAGATAACGGAAATAAATGTAAGATTTTTATTATACACATATATTTACTATACATCCATAACCCTGGAAAAGACATTTTTATATTTATCATACAAATATCCTCCCTTGGCGGGATTCGAACCCGCGACCCCCTTGTGTAGTGACCATGTCACTTACCACTTCACCAGACGGCCGTTAAAAATTACATATTAACATTTTTAATATGCATATCGATTAATTCATACTTCTTGTAATTTGGTGCAGTTATAGTATTGGAATTCAGATAACAATAATTAAAATGTTGATAAAAGGAAAAAGTGTCATTATCTGATCAAAGCGAATGATGCGTTCATTGGAAATTATGTTAAAATTTATTTATTATTATAAGTCTACAAACTTAACATATGGAACCAACGAAGGGTACATAAGGTTACATATTGATTTAATATGTAGTTCTTTTGTAAGTAAATAATAAAATATGGGAAATTAAGGTAAAACTCTTCAAAAAACCCACAGTGCTCGTCTGATTTTTACATAAAGTGCAATCTACTTGTGCCCAAGGGAGGAAATCGGGCATCATGCACGCCAATGATTTATTTTAAAGTCATTCACAAAAATAGAAAGTGTAATATTACAATAATATCTTTATTAATGCTGTCATATTTACATAAGATCTGCGGTTTAATTAAGTTACTTATAATTGTCCGATATATTGCATAATATGGTATTGAATACCTTTATTGTCTTTAAACAAGTAATTCTTGTGTATACAGTAATATTTCAATGCATTTCGTGAATCTTATAGAAGGCTCTTTCTGAATTAAGTTTTGTATTAAGAATTGTTTTTTTTTGGTTAGTTACTTACTTAGTCGTTTGATTAAAATCCAATACATTTTATGGGGGTATTAGCGGTTATTTTTATTTTATTATGTAAAATTGCAACGGTTTTTAGAATTCAATTCAATAATAGATCTCAAAATACATATTATAAAGAATGCAAGAAACAAAAATTAGTATTGTGACTTCGAAGAAGCCTAAAACTTAGGTATAGGTACTTATAAGAATATTTTACGTACCTACGTAATGAAACGTATCCACTCTATATAAGATTCTCTGTTGTAATGTAAGGTGCCAAAAAGATATTGCATTTATTGTGAAGGCACAAAGTTAAAATAGTCGAAATATACAAAAATGAATCTCTGTTTTCAAGAAACAAAATGTGTTAAAAAAGGCGATTACAGAATAATGACATTACGATCTGCAAGAACTTGTCAACCTCTCGAAATAACTAGGCGTTAAGATGCATATTAGTATTAATAATATAAAAGACTGTGATTCAATTTAATGAATGAAATGTATATTTTTGTAACAATTTATATTTCGCTGAGCGAAAATATTGTCTCTGATTAATACTAAGTTTAAATAATTAAAATACTCGAGGTTTCGATTGAATTGATCCAACGTGTGAACGGTGTGCTTAGTGCGAGTTTTCTAACGGTCTCGATAGCGTGAAAGTTAGCTCATATTTGTATGGAATGGGATCGTTTGCGTGCGTTTGCCGCTAGGGGCGCTGTTCCAATTGCATACGAAATTGGGTTACTTTTACGCGATCGAGCACGTTAAAAAACTCGCACAAAGAACACCGATTGTTCTGAATGCGAATACAAACTCTATCCAGTTTTTTTTTTATCAAAATTCATTTTTCTACTTAATAATAATAATAATAATAAACATTTATTCCAAACACAAATTAAGTACAAAAAATAAATAAAAAAGATAACAAAAATAACGAGGCTTGGAAACGGTTAACAGCTCAGCATAGCCTAACAGTAACGAAACAATCGGTACTGCGGCGCTGATCTTCCGCCGGCACCTGCGGAGTGACGCGCACACCGGCATCAGACCGACCAATACACAACATTGTAAAATATATTAAAAAATAAAAGAACATGAGTAATAAAAAAAAAACAGTTATGAAAAGGACAACAAAATGACATTACTAAATTAATTAAATAAAAATTGCAGTTGCAAAGCACAATTAATTATAGTACGGTGTAGTTACATTTAATATTTTCGAATTTTTCTTGTATATTCAAAAGATATACTTTTAAATTTGTCTAAAGGACCTTAGCGTTCTCTGGTGCCGGATAGGTGGAGGAATATTGTTCCAACATTTAGAGGCCAAGTAGCGGAAGCTGCCTCTAAAAGCAGCAGAGCAGTGTCGAGGAGTCGCAAACACTTGGGAGCGTTGTCGCGATTGCCTACCGCCATCTCCTAAATAAGTCAACTTAAGATACAAATAATTCGGCGTTTGCAATTTTACGACTCCAAATAATAAACAAGCAAAATGCAACTTCCTTCTCAACTTTAAAT
Source organism: Bombyx mandarina (assembly GCF_030267445.1). Taxonomy (NCBI): domain Eukaryota; kingdom Metazoa; phylum Arthropoda; class Insecta; order Lepidoptera; family Bombycidae; genus Bombyx; species Bombyx mandarina. The sequence continues at coordinate 7,862,897 of NC_143226.1, forward strand.
TCAACATTTTCAACTTCACGAATAATGATGGAAATAAATGGATGGTATTTTTACATTTTTGTACTTGCCAAATATTTGTAAATAAAACATTTTTATGCATTTTTTTTTATTTACTGATCAACTCCCTTACGCGTCCCCGTCACTGTTAATTAATTCCCTACAATGAAAACTAAACAACGACTCGCATCGCCTTTTAAACGTTGATGGCCTAGATATTTTATCCGAGCACATAAAGAACTAAAAAGATCTAATTTTATATGAACTATGCGCAATAATAGGTGGTAGGACCTCTTGTGAGTCCGCGCGGGTAGGTACCACCGCCCTGCCTATTTCTGCCGTGAAGCGGTAATGCATTTCGGTTTGAATTGTCAGGAGGTAATCGCCGGACTTCCGCCCTTCCCTGGGGATGGAGGGCGGGGCATGTCGGAGTCGAACCGACTAAAACCTCCTGTCTCTCAACAACCAACGTCCAAACCTCGCATGAGACAAAACTCATGAAAAGGCAAAGGGGGGAAAGTGAAGCGTTTAGTGCGGAGCACATCTCTCCCATCACCCTCCCCCTCGGGACGCCAGACTGGTGGTCGTGGGCAACCCTTGCTAACCATACTTGAGACCTTAGCACTTATATCTCAAGGTCGCTGGCGCATTTACGTTGTAGATGTCTATGGGCTCCAGTAACCACTTAACACCCTGTGGTCTGTGAGCTCGCCCACCCGTCTAAGTAATAAAAAACCGACATAGGACACAAAGACTATATTCGCAATATGACAATATAAAAATAAATTACAGTTAAAGCTTTATTCGCGAGTTTAAAGTTCCGCAAATATGCCGCGAATACAGAAACCGTGAATATGGAATGGTATTTTTTAATGAGGGATCACCGGTGGCCCACAGGCCTTTCCAGTTTGACCAGGATGGCGGGTGAGCGAAGGCTCCGCCAGGAGGGATGGCATTTGCTAACAGCTGCCCGAACGCCTCCAAAGGAGACCTGACAACTCAAGAGCAACTGCTTCGCGAATGAATCTACTACCGGATCGGAATCGCGACCCGCTGAGATCGAGTGAGAAACTCACCGGGCTAGATTGCATGGGTTAGATTGCACGTCGAACTCGGCAAAGAGTTACCGGGGTCCCTAAGCCTGCTCCTAGTGTCAGAGCTGAAGGCGTCTGGTGCAAGAGTTATTCGATCTGATGGATTCGTAAGAACGTGTTTAGGGCTATTGAATGGTAATTTACATGACGCGGTAAAGGCGGTTTGTGTCAAAAGGGGAACCAATACAGTGGCGATATCATTTAACAACGTACCTTAGGTATTATAGTTGTAATAAAGTCCATTTTACTTTTTTAGTCTATTTGACGACGCCTTTACAAAGAATATTCGGATGGATACATACATATTGCAAACCTTTTTATCAATGTGTATGTCGCACGCTTAGTATTAAAGTGACTGAATTAAAAAAATCACTTTTTTGGCAAATCGCTAAAAACAATTTGCAATTAGAGGTCAGGCTGTTTATTTAGCTATAAATATTGCAATATGATAATTTTACAGTTTAACTTTTGCGTTTATCAAAGTATATGAAATTAGGATTTAAACGTAGTTTAAATTTTTATTAAATATTATTTATTTTGTATATTACTGGCTGTTAAAATTGTGAATGTAGTTTTAGGTCTTTTTAATATTAAATGAAAGGTTATTCGTTAAAAAGTATAACAACTTCGTTTGTTTTAAGTCATTTTAATTTTAAACACACATACAAAGCGACTGGCCATTTTAGGTATAAGTCAAACTATTACTAAAAATAATAACATTTTTTCTCAGTTTGGTCTCTTTTAATGGAAACTAAAATCAACAATAAAGACAAACTTGTATTAAAACTCCGAAAATTATTAACGTTGTTGCACTTATGTTACTAGAACTTAAAAAATACACTTTCATTATAAAACTAATTAATAGAATCTGGTTATGTTTATTTACTTAACATAATTAATAGTTTCACAGAACTTTTTAATTTGTTACCAATAATTATCTAATTAACTAACAAACTATAAGTAATTAAATTCTAAGACATAATTGAATCAGTCTCACATTAAACTTGATTGGGCTGCTTTGGTTTAAATCAGTTCCAGCAGCTTATATTATAAAAATTTTCAAAAGAGGTTAATCGTATAATCCAACACAAAGGTTTCGCAAACCTTTTCTAATCCTTTTTTCTTATAAATTTAATTTACATAATTTAAAATTATAAAAAATAAAATCAGTTTCTTTGCAGCTAACATTACAGAATGGAATCATAAAAATCAGAATAAAAATTAGGTATCAAATTCTTAGTAATTAACTCGCGTAAATCTTTTTTTTATTCTCGCTCAACTCTTGTTTGCCTGTGTAAGCCTTAACTAGTGTTAATTGGTTTAAAGGCAACATTTTAGTTCGCCTGTTCCGGACATATACTTCAGAAAAATTCTGCTGTTTGTATGATTCTTTAATAAAAAAAGAAAACGGGTTATTCTTTGTTACCCTAATCATTTTTATGTCATTCCATACAACAGTTTTCCCATCTTTGGTTCTACTAAAATTATACCCCCAACATTCTTGCAGATTTTTAAAATCATAAAAGTTATTAAAAGAACACTCATTAACTATAAAGCTGCAACCTTTTTTTCGTGAATTTTTAATGATCGATACATATTGATGGGGAGAATATATTGGTCCCGATTTCAAATTCTTTTTGATTTCCTTCTCTATAAGGCTATGTACATTGTCGGCCTCATTTTGTGTATGGCCCTTTATTAGGTATTTATGTGTAATAGATTTTATATTCAAATGTGTCACTGCGTAAAGATACACCGTAACGATAAACTTATTCTTGTTCTGCCCTCCACAATTATCCGAATACAGTATAAGATCAAAGCCTTCGTCATTAGTAGCTGTAGCTCTGCTTTCAGTACAAAGATATTCAAAATAATTTAATAAACATGACCCTATCTCATTGGCACCTCTTTTTGCGTCTGTTTCGGACCAAAAATAACAATGCACACTGTTATATGAATCCTGAATTTTTCCTTCTACTTTTTTGTTTAAAGAGGTAACAGTAAAATTATAGCTATTGAGTTTACTTTTATAGTAGAAGGCTGAAGTATCCCCTTTAGGTGTTTGAAGAACTGCTTGAAGATCAAATAAAATTACTTTATTATTATTGTCGATTTTACATCGATCGTTATATTTTGCTTGTCGACTGAGGGTTTTTTCTTCCAAATGACAATTATATTGTTCTTGTATCAGAAGCTTCTCCTCAACGGATGAATTTTGATATTGCAGACATAGGTCGCATTGGTCTTTACGCGGTCGAAAGAATGATATATTAAATTGGGTGGTAAATATTTTATAAAATGTGCAATATTTTCCAGCAGACTTATTTTTTTGTTTTTGTACCTCTTCAAAATCTCTAAAAAGATCGACTATCGTTTTACTACCATCTATGTATTCACGCGTCGATGATTGGCGTGTGTAATGGGAATCTGTTCTTGGAATCGAGTTAATAAATTCTTTGATGTCAGAAATTAATACCTCATCTGATTTACGGTTACAAGTCATTCCTCTAAAATCAGTCTTCAAAACTCCATGTTCGTCAGTCTTACTTCTAACCGTACGAACCACACGATCAGATATATCCAAAGTATTAAGAAAAAAAACTTTACAAACGCGGATTGGATTACCGTTAACAGTAAAATGGAAAGCTTTGTTACAATTTCTTGGGGCCAAAGCATTGGTATATTTATATTTGGGTTCAATATTAGTTAAGCATGACAAAATAAAAGATCGCTGATTATGAATATCCCCAATTCCCCAATATTTATCAAAAATATTTTGCCTTTGAACAGTATTAATCTTGGTAAAACATCGCAATCTGCATGTATCATTACATGGTGGTTTGAGTTGACGAGCTTTAGTTATTGTATTTTTGCTATTAATATATGATTTACCTGAATTTCTCAAAATCTTACATTTCGTTTGTTTCCAATTTTCCGGTTGTCTAGTGCGTTTTCTACCTTTAGTAAAATCTGCAACAGCTGCTTTATTTGCTGCCGAAGTTGAATCATGCATTATAGTATCTTTCATTATGTCACTTGTTCTTTTATCAAGTTGGATTGATGGGCCCGATCTAGTATTTTCTTTGTTATGAGCATTATGTTCTTCCGCAGACTCATCGCTAGAGCTATTAGATGATGAAGAACTTGATCTTGAGGTAGAAGAAGAACTACTACTAGAACTCGAACGATAAATAGATGTAAATAAAACACTACCCCGTTTCTCGTTTTGTATTTGAAAAGAAGGATCACCATCGCTTAAATCTGCATCGCTTTCATCAGGATTAACAGGTGAAACGCGATAATCTATAGGTGTCTTTTTACGGCCTTTAGTAGCTTCAAAATATTCTGATACATCCATATATTGTTGATTTTCAGGTTTATTTTTAATATCACATAATATCTGTAAGTAATTAGGAAAGGTTACTATATAGATTCATATAAATAAATAAATAGAAAGTAAAAGTAAAGTTAAGAACGTACCTGAACTTCAATACTCTGACTTTTAATAGTATCATTAGGTTTTATCAGCTCATTAGATGAAGTATCTGCCTATAAATGATAAATAATTATATTTTAGGTGATTAATATAGGTAAGCATAGGCGAAATAAAGTGCCTTCAATTCAATAATTACTTACCTGGTTGTCAAGATTTTGATGAGGACTTTTACTATTTTCAGTCTGAATTAAATCAAGAATTTTTCTTGATCGCGATGACATCCTAAAAGAAAACTCTGATAAGTCCAAAAGCAAAGAATAAATGTTTAGCAATTATTAGTTATAATAAGACTCAACCCTGAACACAGCTACATCGCAAATTCCGTGAATAAAAATATGCATTATTATTAATCAAGTACAGTCCCTTAACTGTATGTAACTCTAGACATGTTATCAATATTTGTAATAAATAGATCTAACACTGAATTGTACGCCAATACAAATATTTTTGACTACATTTTTACTTTCGAACTGACTGAAACACGAATGTGGTCAAAAAACATTATCGTTTTTTAGTTTTAAATGGACTTAAAACTGATTAATCTGTATAACTACAATACAATTTTACTATTAAAAAGTCTCATTGCTTAGAAAGTCAAAATATTACAAAAAATATGCATAAAACTTACCTTAAATAATACTATGAAACTGACCTAAACACTAATAAGACACTTTTAAAATAACCGCCGAAATGTTTCAATTGTAACAGTTGATCGAACACTGAATATGTCTGTGTTATTTCAAAAGACGTGATCAAGGACACGAGTGTGAAAGAGACCGAAAGTTTATAAAAGTAAGATAGAACTACTTTTATATTAGTTTCTTAGCGTCACGTTCTAGATGGCGTTGTAAAAGTCATGCAAGTATAACTAACTCATTTTAGACTTCTTAGGAATTAGGTCCCTTTAATACTAAGCGTGCGATGTGTCAATGTACCGATTAGATCCGTGAATAAAGAAATCGCATTTTTTTATCTGGGAATAGTGAAGAAGCAAATGAGGGGTTTTTAGTGTATTGAAAAACAAAAATCTTTATACCTAGTCAGGTCATAAATTCTGTCACATGTTTAATGTAAAATAATTGAAACAAGTTTATTCATTATGTAACCATTCATATACCAAAATGAACTTAACTAATCATAGATTCTTATGACACTAAAGTTTATTCAAAATGACCTCCGTGATTTTGAATACAGGCCTTCAATCTGCGCGGCCAGTCGTCTATCGCAGCACGAACGAGGTCCATGTCAATATCGGCGGCTGCCTTAATCAAGGATGTCTTGAGTGACTCCAAATTGGGATGAGGCTTTGAGCACGCCTTTTCCTCCAAATGTTGCCATATCTTGTAATCTAACGGATTCAAATCTGGGCTGGAGGAGGGCCAGTCTTCGTGCCGGATGAAGTCGATTTCATGCGCCGCCAGCCAGTCTTGTGTGCTCTTCGCTCTATGAGCTGGCGCCGAATCTTGTTGGAATACCCAGTGCCTGTTATTGAACATGGTATGAGAAACAGGTTCCACAAGGTTCGTCAGGACTGTATTTTGATACACAACTGCATTTTTTTTACACCTTTCTCACAAAAATGTACTTCTGTTAAGCCCCAATAAGAAACTCCCAACCATACCATGAGCGAGGATGGAAAATGACCTCGTTGGACACACGGAATACGGTTGCTCGCTTCTTCACTACTGTGTGCGTACACCTTATCATTTTGTTTGTTGTAGCTCTCTTCTACGGTAAAAATTTTTTCATCCGAAAAAAGAATTTCCCGATATTTTTTTCCCGCGTACCGCTTCAACAAAGCGCGGCATCTCTTCAGTCTCAGGTCCATTAGACGAGCATTCAAACGATGTCCTGTTTTTCTTCAATATGCCCGAAGCCCTAAGTCTTCATTTAACACCCTTTTTCACCGTGGTTCTGCTTAACCCCATCTGAAGGGCCAACAGTTTCTGCTTACGTTTGGGATTTCTTTGAATTCGCGCCTTCACAGCTTTTATCACTGCTGGAGTCCTAACAGACCGAGGGCGACCACTTCTTGACCTGTCATCTACACTAGAGTCTTCATTGTATCGTTTGATGGTACGATAAACGAATCTTTTGGTTATATTCAAATTTTTCAGTATGTTAAAAATTTGAATTGGCGCGTAACCGCAACGATGCAACGCAATAACTGCAACACGGTCTTCTTTAAGCGTCCACTCCATATTTAAAAATGAGTAAAATTCTAAAAGTTATACATTTTTATTTTTATGAACAATGCGAAATTCGAATTCAATAAACTTTTTTGTGGCCAGCATTCTAAAAGAAAAGTTTTGACTGTGTGACAATACTTATGACCTGACTAGTTATATTATATTTTATAATGTTATAATTTTTAACTATAACAAAAGAATTTATATGTATATATATACATAGGGTAGAAGGGTAGGGTTAATTGTCAACTATATTTATCGGTATCATGCCTTTTCTGCCACGAAGTAGTCCTGCAAAAGCGTGGGACCAGTTGTCCCACGCTTTTGCATTTAATACAACCGAGGTCTATGTTGTGATGTACTGGCTAACTGACACCACTTAATTTGGTTTGAGAGTTAACATCCTACACAGCTACACAATAAATAAATGAAACACACTTAGTATGTACTGCACTTTCAATTCAATACTGTCTGATAGTATCAATTATTTTTCATAATAGTGAATGTAAATATATCTTTAAAACATATTCAAAGTCCTTCTGGGTCAATATCAGGTTTTCAATATCATTGCAGTTTTAAATCACCATATAAACGGAGCCCTTTCTCTTAAAATTCGCAAACCGTATTTGTTCCATTCACTTTGATTAATCCACAGTTCTATAGCTGACTCCAAGCAAGACATGACTGCAGCCCCCTTCCACACAGTACTGGCAGGATCAATTTCTTTAGGTGATGTCACTATTTCCAGCTGCTCAGTCTTATAAGTATAGGGGATCTGCAGTGCCATACGATTTTGTAGCCATAATGATATACCATGAACTTTAACCCCACCTCCGACAATTAGAACGTTGCTGTACATCTTCCGTTTCAAGTCATCACTGGGACATCGATCTATGCTTTGTAGTATTGCAGCATCTAGGGCCATAACTTGCCCTGGGGCTAATAAAGAAATGTCTCCTGGTCCCCCTTCTAATGTATCTACGACTATGTCTTCATCCTGGTTACTCACTTGTTGTATTTCATTGAGAGTTTCAAATTGATTCTCATTGGTGCTTATATCAATAGCTTCTTTCTTTCTACCAGTTTCCCTCAAAAACTCTGCATCAAATGGATCTTCAGGATCACTTGGCTGTCTGTTTGGTATTTTAGTAGTTTTAGCACCTGTTATTTTCAGTAAGTCAGTATAAAACATTGATAATGGTGATATTATGCATTCATCACCAACTTGGAGTGTATATTTATTGATTACATCTCCTGGGTGATCGACCAAGAATGACTTCTCTTGTGGACCACAAACATCCAAATTGATATGGCAAAAGTTTTCATATAGATTTCGCATTAAAACCACATCTCGTGGTATATTCTCTGTCCAATCCTTGTACGGAAATGCACTCTTATGAAACATCCATGATAGAGACTGACAGACATCCCCAGCTCCATAGTCCATTCTCAATCTAGTTGGTTTATGAGAGATGCCATCTTCAACACATGATATTGCTGTTTTTTGATCGCCAATGTCCACCACACAGGCCGAACCAATGCCTGCTCCGAATGTAGCTCCAACACTTTCCTGGACTAAGAAACAATGGCCAAAGCCCAAGTCCTTCAACAATAAAGACATTAGATACTTTAAATGACTCCTGCAGTACAGATCTGGTATCAGAAGAACACATCTATATTTCACAAGTTCTATCAAGGGTATCCCTAACTTAAACTCAATTATGGAACTCCATATTGTATATAGATCATTCAGAACTGATGAAATAGATCCTCCTATTTCAGAATGAAGGTTAAAATCTCCTCTACGGTATGGAAAATGTATGTTGTATGGTAATTCTGGGTCCACATCAAGGACTAGATCACCTACAATAACATCACATTCGACTTGAGGCCACGGTTCCCCGTCAGAGACGTACTCCGGTAACGAACGACGGTTAAAGGCTGCGATTTGCTGCGGGGGAGTTGCGTACCTTCTTGCGCCGTTAGACTGCACACATGACTGAAGAGTATGAGATATTTGAAGCCTACATTCTTCTAATTCCTCAATCAATTCTTTGGTTTTCGGAACGCTCGGTGGTATGAAAGAGTCGCGGTAAATTTTGCCACCGTGTCTACGTTTTCTTGCAATGCAGTGTAGCTGTTTCACTGGCACGAGATCTGAGGCTCGTCCGATACGTACGTAGAGCGAACCAGGGTGGATAACAATGATTCTGTTAGGCGGAAATTGCTGGAATTGCTCAGGAATGCCGGCATCATGCGATGCCATACTCATTTATATTTATTTATTCTGTACCTAAGCTATCTAAAATTTTTAAATAGTCGTTCCGTGTCTATTTGCCAATTTTTTTATCTTTATCAAATTGCAAAATCCACAGTAAAAATCTTATTTACCTATTTGTTTACATTTTTATAACCCTATTCTTTGTTTGGTTTGTTAAATTAAATTTGCAAAAGAAATGTGTCCTATTCAGCCAGTTAATATTGTGAAGCTACAACCAATTCTGTAGACTCAAAGATGTAATAAACGATTAAGAGAATTGTGTATTTTAAATAATACAGCTCCATAATCACAAATAGCAACCAAAGTCTATATTTAATGATGACAACATTTATAATTTAGCAGATTTGGACCTCACAAATTCAACAATTCTGTCAACAATGCTTAAATCAAATCCCTTTAAGTATATATTTATAGAGCAAGAGCCCGCGACAGCCAGACCCAAAGCTGAAAGTTTCTCTGTGTATGTCTCCAACACAGGTAAGAACGACCCGCGATTATAGAGTTCCGATTGTGGTTACTTGGGCAGGTAACAGGCAGTAAAGGTATATAAAATAGTACCTTAAATTCGTTAAAGTATAAAGGTTTTTTTTTTTAATATTTACTCTAGAATATCTTTAGAAATCACGATATCCGTTGCCGGACACTTTTTCCAGTTGTTACCCCCTGCCAGACACCCTTAAACTTTAATAAATTTTAATTATACTTTCGTTATACTATAAAATCTAAATTTTATATATGTTACTTAGGGACTTATAAAAATATGTTACCCCAAGAGCCGGACAGTTTTAATGGTTCTTACATCTTGCCAGACACATTGAGAGCCCGCTGTAGGTGCGAGCGCGAGGTAGCAACTGTTCAAGCGGGTGTGAGCGAGATAGAGTGCTTAGTCTATTGTGATCTTTTACTGCACATCAGCTGTCGTTTATAGGATTTATCCGTTCTAAGCAGTGATATCGAGGCGCTACTCGGCATGGGAAGCTCTGTCATTCTGGCGGGCGACCTAAATTGTAAACACATCAGGTGGAACTCACACACCACAACCCCTAATGGCAGGCGGCTCGACGCGTTAGTCGATTATCTCGCCTTCGATATCATCGCTCCGCTAACCCCGACTCACTACCCGCTAAATATCGCGCATCGCCCGGATATACTCGACATAGCGTTATTAAAAAACGTAACTCTGCGCTTACACTCGATCGAAGTAGTTTTAGAGTTAGATTCAGACCACCGCCCCGTCATTATGAAGCTCGGTCGCGCTCCCGATTCCGTTCCCGTCACGAGGACTGTGGTGGATTGGCACACGCTGGGCATTAGCCTGGCTGAATCTGATCCACCATCGCTCCCGTTTAGCCCGGACTCTACCCCGTCTCCTCAGGATACCGCTGAAGCCATAGACATCTTAACGTCACACATCACCTCGACATTAGATAGGTCATCGAAGCAAGTTGTGGCGGAGGACTTCCTTCACCGCTTCAAATTGCCCGACGATATTAGGGAACTCCTTAGAGCTAAGAACGCTTCGATCCGTGCCTACGATAGGTATCCTACAGTGGAAAATCGTACTCGAATGCGTGCCCTACAACGCGACGTAAAGTCTCGCATCGCCGAAGTCCGAGATGCCAGATGGTCTGATTTCTTAGAAGGACTCGCGCCCTCTCAAAGGTCTTACTACCGCTTAGCTCGTACTCTCAAATCGGATACGGTAGTAGCTATGCCCCCCCTCGTAGGCCCCTCAGGCCGACTCGATAGTTCAATATCGACGACAATGAGGAAAATTATAAGAACGATTAAATATTTTTCTTTGACATGTAATATTTTGTTTGTACTTTATAATATTAAAATAACCTTTTTTATTTTCTATAATATTGCTATGAACGTAATAAAATAATTTTTTTATTGGATATCTTAAAAGATCACAATAGACTAAGCACTCTATCTCGCTCACACCCGCTTGAACAGTTGCTACCTCGCGCTCGCACCTACAGCGGGCTGTCAATGTGTCTGGCAAGATGTAAGAACCATTAAAACTGTCCGGCTCTTGGGGTAACATATTTTTATAAGTCCCTAAGTAACATATATAAAATTTAGCTTTTATGTATAACGAAAGTATAATTAAAATTTATTAAAGTTTAAGGGTGTCTGGCAGGGGGTAACAACTGGAAAAAGTGTCCGGCAACGGATATCGTGATTTCTAAAGATATTCTGGAGTAAATATTAAAAAAAAAAACCTTTATACTTTAACGAATTTAAGGTACTATTTTATATACCTTTACTGCCTGTTACCTGCCCAAGTAACCACAATCGGAACTCTATAATCGCGGGTTGTTCTTACCTGTGTTGGAGACATACATAGAGAAACTTTCAGCTTTTATAAAATAACGAAGGTCTGGCTGTCGCGGGCTCTTGGGCCATTACGCTGTCTACAGAAAATCGTAAATTTTTTTGCATAATAGCTTGTATTCTTCAGGTAATAAAATATCTAAAATGTATGTCACATTCTATTTTAGTACATGGCCGAGGGGGCTCGCAACGATAAAACCGTTACTAAATTTTGCAGTAATGGTAAAAAGTTTTTGAACATTCGTTGTACAAGATTACTTTCAGAAGCCTTTTGGAGATATTATCACAATATACCCTGAAAATTAAAATAAAACTTGATAGTTTTTTTTTATTGCCCTTGTAGGCAGACGAGCATACGGCCCACCTGATGGTGAGTAGTTACCGTCGCCCATGGACTTCAGCAATGCCAGGGGCAGAGCCAAGCCGCTGCCTACCGCTTAATACTCTCCACAAGCCTCGTTTGAAGAAGGACATGTCATAGCGCTCGGGAAACACCGTGGAGGGGAGCTCATTCCATAGCCGGATGGTACGTGGCAAAAAAGACCTCTGGAAACGCACTGTGGATGACCGCAGTGGTTCCAGGTAGTATGGATGAACTCTACTCCGGTGACGGCCGGTGCGATGGTAAAAACGAGATGCCGGTATCATCTCGAACAATTCCTCAGAGCACTCCCCATGGAACCTACGGTACAAAATACCGAGGGAACCGAAGTCCCTCCGCAGACCCAGAGGTTCCAAACGATCCGTGAGATTTTAAATCAAGCCGATGGGCTTATTCTACGTTTGCCCATTCAAGTACCTACACAATGTGGACCGTCGCTTTTCAAAACTGTCAAGTGTAAAATATGCTTAGACGTCATCCACTCTATCAAGACTTTATAAATAAATACATTGCAGTTTTTGTAATACAGTATTTAATACCACCCTAATTTACGTGAATAATAAATAAAAAAAATAACGATACGAACATGGTGTCGAGAAGTCTGACAGAAGTTTTCGTATTAATGCGTAACAACGCGATACACAGCCGACAAATTTTCTCAGAAAGAGTGAGACTATTTTATATTGATTTTATGCGATTTGTAGCATTATTTCAATAATTAGATATTTCTTAGTAACGTAAAGCCTATATGGTTTCAGGAGAAAGAGTGGCATCTACCTTAAAAATGCGATAGGTCAATAAACAAAAAAAATTAAACTTTTTGTCCATTCAAAAATACATAGCAATAAAAAATGACAACTTTCGAAAATAATCCGCGCCAATGTATTGTTATGGTTAATGTAATAGTCTTGTACAATAAATTGTAGATTTAAAGCACAGATAGCATAAATTATCTATAACATTATCAGAATAATTATTATGTTCACTAATTTTAATCAGAACTAGCCTTTCTTTTTCCATAGTAGTTATGTGTGTTTTAAAATACAAATTGCATCATTTTCAATAGCCCATGTTGGTAACCTTCATTTATTCCTTCTTAATCTTAAATGCCTAGAACCTCAATCATGCAGCCCAGTAATATTAATTTCTTTTTATTTCTAGAATAATGATTCAGAACGTGCTAGACTTATGCGACGAAGCTCTCATGATATGGAAGCCGGAGCTGAGATGAGAGTTGACTCACGTGCCCCACCGCCCTGGGCTGATGCATTAGAGGAAGCTCACTATGTTATGACCAGGTTAATATACATCCATAATGCTTATCTGTGGGCCCTGTTCTTCAATAGTATTACATTAGCCTAATTTGCAGTCTTATACACTGAGACATTGTTGATTTCCGTGTAATGCTTCACCATTTACTAACTTTATACAGTACTTTAACTAATTACGGCATTAGTACCCCTAGTATTGTTTATGTTGAATAACCAATGTGTGATTACTTTCCATCTAATAGTTCATCTCCATAATGATCTACTATTTGTTGCAGTTAAAACTAATGTACAACTGAATGAATATAATTATTGAATGATTTTACAGCTTAACATCCATAGTGTTTCCAGAGATCTTTTTTGCCATGTACCATTCTAAATTTGTTCATTGAAATAAACTTAATTTCATTCTGGTAAGGATTGGTGTCATGTCTCTTTTTCTATTTTCAACTCTTTAACTCACAAGTTTGTGGAAATAATTTCTAAGCTCTCCGCATGGCTCAATAACGTGACTGTCTATTTCATTAATTTTAGAGATAGGCTTCAATTTTTTCCTGTTCTTCAGATATATCTATTGTAGATGCTACTACACTATTATTTTTTCTAAATGATTTAAAAAAATAATTATTTCAGACTAAAAACTAAACTATCGGAACTAGAAGCTAGACATGAGAAACAAATCAATCGGCCTGCTCTAGATGACTCCACTGAACAACAGCATATAGAGAGACTCAGTACTGAAATTGGAAGGCATTTCACGCATGCGCATACACACCTCACAGCTATTAAAGCACAAATAAGACACGGTATGTATGTATAATTGAGTCCATCTGACGTTAGAACCCATGTAGCCCTCATAGAAAACCGAATAAAACTATTCAACATAATACTAATTTTTATAGTGAGCCTGATCAGTATATTAGAAGACATTTATTAAAATATTATTTGTCTTGTGATAATTTTCAATTTAAAGAGGTATTATAATTCTGTCATCGGCCCAGACAAAAGCATTTAATACTCTTCTACCAACAGTTTTCTTAGTACTAACAAGCTTATTAGGAATTTTTCTCCTTTGCATTAGACGCCTTCAGTTCTAACAATAGGAGTCGGCTTAGGGACCCGGGTAATCGTACTCTTGGAACTCGACAAAAAGTTCCACGTGCAACCTAACCCATGCATCAGCCCGCTGAGTTTCTCGCCGGATCTTCTCAGCGGGTCGCGATTCCGATCCGGTAGTAGATTCGTTCGCGAAGCAGTTGCTCTTGAGCTGTTAGGTCTTGCTCTTGAGCTGTTAGTTCTCCTTCAGAAGCGCTCGGGCAGCTGTTAGCTAATCCCACCCCTCTAGACTGAGCCTTTGCTCGCCCAAAAGCCTTCAGCCGCCAGTAAACCTTCAATCATAAAAAAAAAAATATTCTCAAACACAATTCGCAATTTCATTCATTCGTATTCTCAAATAAACGTTTGCCATCACAGGTAACAAAACAGAACAAAAACTAGCAGCCAACGTTGTACTAGCACTGGTCACAACTCTGCAAGAATTGAGCGTGATCTTCAGAACAGCGCAATCGAATTATTTAAAATCTCTCACGTCCAGAGAAGAAAGGTCGAACGCGTACTTCGATCTCCCGAATTTCGAAGAGTTGAGTCTAAATGACAACGAGCTCCCCTCGGGACTCACGGACAACGAAACGGACCTGTTGTTTGCCCTCCCGAGCACGTCAGGAACCCAAAAAACCTTCTACGACGAAGACCGAACGGACGATCAGCCTAAGCAGATGTACAATCAGAAACAGCTGCTGCTCATACAGGAAGCCAACACGAGAATGGTCGCAGAGAGGGAGGAAGAAGTAAACAAAGTTGTTAGATCTATAGTCGATTTGAATGAGATCTTCAAGGATTTGGCTCACATGGTCCACGAGCAAGGTACGGTTTTAGATAGAATAGATTTCAATATAGAGCAGACGCACGTGCAGGTCAGCGAAGGCTACAAGCAGCTGCAGAAGGCGGAGAGGTACCAGCGGAAGAATAGAAAAATGAAATGCATCATGATACTCTGCGTTGTAGTGGTGGTGCTGTTCTTTCTGTTGATCGTTGTCAAAAGCTAGCCGTAGAAGCCAAAGTTTATGTTAAATGATTATTTTTTTGCTAAGATGGGTGGACGAGCTCACTGCCCACCTGGTGTTAAGTGGTTACTGGAACCCATAGACATCTACAACGTAAATGCGCCACCCACCTCGAGATATAAGTTCTAAGGTCTCAAGTATAGTTACAACGGCTGCCCCACCCTTCAAACCGAAACGCATTACTGCTTCACAGCAGAAATAGGCAGGGCGGTGGTACCTACCCGCGCGAACTAATTGATTACAAAAAATGTTATGTGTTTGTGAAATTATCATGCCAATTCGAAAGAGAATAACTTTCACAACCAATTTTCATCGAATCTATTCAATTTTCAAACACGAGCACTGACGTTGACACAATATCCGCACGTCTCATGACCTCAAACATTAGCGTGCGATCCGTTTCACAACTAATAAATAAATATTGTTGAGTCTGTACAAATAGTTCATTTTAACTTCTTTTTTTCCCCAGCTTTTTCCTTACTTTAATAAGTAGCTAGGAATAACCTAATAATTAATTAAACACTGAAATCGCCGTAAAAAGGAAGTTACAAATAAAAATATGTAATTTTTATACACAGAGATCAAAGATATTGATCTTTTATCATTCCATTACCTACTGAAATTATAACTTGCATAAATCCTAATGATAAAACCCTTTCTTAAATCAAGATTAATTTCCCTACAATCAATCTCCACGCAAGTAAAGAATGTCAGGAACCCTTTTCCGAGGACAAAGATACTTAGCGGTTGAATGTTATATTCCACATTATATTTTTACAGCCAGACACACCCCTTGTAATAATAAAAGCAATCTCTACGATGTTACCTAAAATATTGATAAAGGTCACAGACAAATTTCCAAATGTATCTAAATATTGTTAATTTTAAGTGATATCTTTAAACTCTAGTCTTATTTTAGTTATAGAAAAATAATTTATTGTATTTATTGGCTGTAATATATTGTTTCGGTTATTTATTTAACGTAAATGTAACAATTACATACCTAATGGCGAGAATGAATTTACTGTGATTATAAAAGTATATTTTAATTCTAGATCAGTTTTTTATTGCTTGCAACTATTTCACAATGGCAAAGTGTGTTCGATTCAATTCCACTGAAGATATATACCTACATTAAAACAAGGTTTATGTAAATCTAACGGACTGACCGTCTCAAATTAACAAAACGCAAAAAAATCTTTACAACTCTATTTAATTAATGTGGTTACAAGAGATTGAACTCCAGATAGTATTGTCATGTGGATATTAGTTAATAATGCCAACTGCCGCCATGAAGGAATAATTTCGTGTGGTAAAGTAAAACCGGTATTTATACCAATTGCACAATAAGTTTTGTTTGGGTTATGTCCGTCCGATTAGCTACCGCCGCCGATTGCTGTGGCAAAAGCATACGTCCAGATATAAAGAATGGGATAGTCGTTGCACACTGCCTACGATTGACTTGGAACTCATGTTTCAAGGTGTGGGTCAATATTCACATTGCAATAATATCTATGGGCTTCGATATCAACACAAAATGAGTTGGGTCGAGATTTTAATACCGATTAATGAAAACGAACTACCGACTGGGCTGTTGTGTCGAATATAGCTGCAGTTATCACGTCCATTGCCATAGTGCTCAGGAAGACTAAAACAAGGTAGAGCCAACATCGACAAAGTTTACGTACAGTGCTGCAGTATTCCCATATTTCAACTTCTATTAGAACTGGCGTCTAATCTTCTATCTTCAGGATTTGAACGCCAGAATTATTTCATGTCGTTACCAACATTGCGACCGGGCATTTCATTCATTGGGTCTCAGTTTCGCGACGGATAGCTCAAAGACAATAACTCAAACTTCCTAAGAACAATTTCTAAGAAACCTTGTATAGGAAGGTAACCTACAATTTCCAAACAGAGCTGTTGGTCTACTGATTCATAGGTAGCTCTTATGAACAAAGACTCGATAGCCAGTGGTGTGAACGTTTTCTCAAATGCACCGGCGACCAAAGTAGGAGTTCTTCTGGTCGTGGGGACAGATTACCGGAGGCGTGGAACTGAAAACGATAGAAGCCCGTTCATTGTAGCAGAACTTGGATAAAATTTATTATATTGGCAAAGGCGTACAACATTTTTTTAATGATCTTACTGGTGGTAGGACCTCTTGTGAGTCCGCGCGGGTGGGTACCACCACCCTGCCTATTTCTGCCGTGAAGCAGTAATGCGTTTCGGTTTGAAAGGCGGGGCAGCCGCTGTAACTATACTCGAGACCTTAGAACTTATAGCTCAAGGTGGGTGGCGCATTTACGTTGTGGATGTCTATGGCCTCCAGTAACCACTTAACACTAGGTGGGCTGTGAGCTCGTCCATCTAATGATGATCCATCCGACCGATTTCGGTCATGGCGACCACTTCGAATCCTATCCGGCGATTTGGCGCTCATGCGCTCGAAGGTGGCAAAACTCCTTGCGCATTGAGGGCACGTAAGCACGCCGTTCTTATAATTATATAGATTATGGCAGCAGGAGGGCGGGCCTTCAACTGGTCGCGTTTGTAATCAAGGTCAGCTTTGCGCTGATCCTCGAACTCGCGTACTTACTTGGATGTTCACCATCCTGTGCCATTCTGGCCAAGCACTCCCATTGAGAGGGCTCTATTTTACATCTCTTCATGTGTCGTTTCACAACATCCTTGTGCCGGAGGAGCTGTCCGCCATGCATTCGCTTGCTGTCCTGCAGTTCAAAGAAGATGCGCTTCGCCACTCTTTCCTCCGCCATGCGTGATACATGACCGCACCACCGAAGCTGTCGACGCATTAAATATGCCTCAATGCCATCAACATTGGCACGTCGCAAGACGATCACCTGACTTTCATAATGGCACTAAGGCATTTAAGTCCACCTATCTAAGCAATAAAAAAAAAACTCGATAGCCAGTGGTGTGAACGTTTTCTCAAATGCAGACTACGCACGCGGCGACCAAAGTGGGGTTCTTCTGGTCGTGGGGACAGATTACCGAAGGCGTGAAACTGAAAACGATAGAAGCCCGTTCGTTGTAGCAGAACTTTGATGAAATATATTATGTTAGCAGAGGCGTACGATTTTTTTCCTTTTTATTATTTAACCTTGTTAATGTTTAGGTGGGTGAACATGGTCACTGAGTGATGCTAACTGATTATCAGAGCTCATAGATATCGTTACGTTTATGCCGCCACTCACCAAGACATCAAGTTGTTATTTTAAATTTTCCGACCCTTCAACAAATAAAGTATAAAACATGTGATAGGATGGAAGGAGAAATGAAAGCATGTCTTAATTGCACTAAATAATTATAATTGTCTGTGATCACAATGTACATCAAGTAATCAGCCCCAGCTGTCGTTCATCTGAATGAACGACAGCTGGGGCTGATTATTTGTCACAAAAAAAATAATTGAAAAATTGAATGTTACATGCAACTCTAGTTGTGATATTAATTTATTTCAACCGTAGTGTTTTTTACAAATTTTAATATAAATTACAAAGTATGGTCTAAAATTAAAAGTTTTTTTGCAAGATTGCAGTGTCTAAGCAGACAAAACCTGAGCCCAACCAACCCTCAACAGTCACAATCTGAAATATTCACGACACAAAAATATTACAACGAAAAATAAAACACACTTATAATCTCTAAAACAGACTATGAGTCTTTATGTTTATTGTAAAATTCATCTAAATATTTTTTATAGGCAGCTTGGTTCGGCCATAGATATGATGCTTGCTGGTTTAAAGGGCTTTGTGTATTTGGTTCTGCTAAAAGACTTTGGATTGACAACAATACTGTACGTACATCATATAAAGCCGTCCACTTATCTTTTAAAATATCTAAACATATTAAACCACACGTGTCAACATTTGGATGAAAACACGGAGTCATAAATTTGACAACAGGTGGTGCGTATGGGTATGAATTTGGAAATTCAAGTGATAATTTGTATTTGTGGCCTGCGTATACAGTTTCTAAAGGTCCATTGATGGTCCCGATCCATTTGAAGAGGTTTTCGCTTTCAGGGAATGCTGATATTCCTTTATCACTGCACCGCATTAGCTCCATTAGCTCTTTCTGGAGTCTATTAAAAAGAAATATAAAATGAGTTGAATTATGCAAATTATAACACAAAAGTAATCGCATATTGTTTTTTTTTAAGTGCATTAATCTAATAGCAGGTTTATTAATTAAGTAGTGAGTCTTTGAAACATTTCTAATGAAATGTTAGTTAAACCAGCAATTACATTAAATCTCCGTTTTGGCAGAATTATTATGTTTGGTAAATAGGATTTCAAATGCCAAATGTGGAATCAATAACTTATGCTGTAGTGTTACTGTAAATTTGATATCACTTTCAATATTTTCTGGGTGGAGGTATATTCATTCATACAGTAGTAATTGATATATTCTTTCGAAAATACAATTATGGGCACTGGTGATATAGTTCTAGAGAAGTAATTCTATATGAACAGTTTACATTTAAGAATCTCACAAATTAGAAAGCGTCTAAAGGTCTTAGGCTCTTGATGCTATTTAATGTAGTAAAGGTGACTAATTAACAAACCTTTTTAAAAAGTTTACTTATTCCTACCTACTGAACATTTATTGTTGTAAAATTATCGCTTTGACTAATGAGAATGCCTATACCTGCTAAGAACTGTGCTTTTAAATTTACCACATTATGTAAAGTGTAATAGTTTTATTTGGTTTTTACTTTTTCGGCGCATTTTTGTAACATGCACTAAATGATCATTTACATAATGTGCTTAAAACAACCAAAACCAACAGTAATGCAAGTGAACAGAATAATCGAGAGTTTTTCGTGGGAAAAAAACCGTTAGACACAAATCGCCACCTCGATACTAAGGACGAAAATATATTGTATTGTATGTTATCTACGTGGGTGTTAGCCGTGGTATTACGAAAAAGTAGTGGTAAAAATAATAAAACTCACCGTTTGCTCACAGCATGATTGTCTTTTAGTTTAATCGTGTCTTCACTCTGCTTAGCTGGGTTCGAAGACGACGCGTAATGTGGATTGATGTTTTGAGCCATAATATTTTAAGGAAATCAAATGAACACTTTCTTAAAATAGCAAGGGACACCAATTTTTCAGTTAATCGTCGTCAACTTCCTGTTGAATTTGAAATAGCTACGATTTTATTGGTAATCTCGTTATTTGACAGTGCAATGTAATGGCGGCCTTTGTTTGATTGACGTATGAAAAAGCGCCATCTACACGGTCAATTGAAAAAATAATTTAATGCTGATTTACACTAATCTCGAATATGTTAGAAGGTGGTCTGAAATAAAGCTTAATAAATATGTTAAATAGGTCAAATCAAGATAAATAACTGAACATTATAGTTTTAAACATAAGATTATCCGAATATACTATAACATGTGGATAAAATAATTTCATTTCATAAATGATTTCAAAATGATAATCGCTTTCAAAATTTTGATTTCATTTACCCGCTTTTTTAAGTTTGGCCTAGTACTGTTTATGTGACGATGAAATTTTAAACGTATTAATTTTTGCCCAATTCAATGTGCCCGATAAAGTTAAAAAATTGTTTGCGCATTTTAAATGTAATAGTAACTGTATGCTATTTTAAACAGAATTACTAGAATAAAAGAGGCGATTAGGTAGGTATTGATTTTTTTAGTTCTGTTTGTTTGTTCTGTTTAAGTTCAGATAAATATGTCCAAATGAAAAATTAAGATTAGCCAGAGTAATATTCGATTAGTTTACTAGACAATTTCATTTTGAAACATTTTATTATTTCATCTTATTAATTACATATCTCATTTCATTTTATCATTACCTAGTCTTCGTAATTACTGGTACGTAGAGAGTGAGCCTGCACGGATAGCTACCTGCTATGTGAGTCATGATAATCCCTAGCTGTTTCAGTCATGATGTGTCTTGGTTTGAAATGGGATAGCAACTCTACAACACAATTGTAATTATTCCAAGCTGGGAAGAGTGGCATTCACGTCGGGTGCTTATGGGCTTTGAGTGAGCTGTGAGTTCCTCCAACTATAAAGTACAAAAATATCTGTAGTGGAGGTGGTAATCCGAACAACATGGCGCGTTTTTGTTTATTCATATTTTGGTGGAAAAGTGAGTTTCTAGTGAGTAACTATATTAATATATAAATATATCTATATCTTTTGCTTTCTATATCTGAAAATTAACACATTGCCTTAATATAAATAATTGCAATTAACTGTAGATGCTCGTTGAGCTCGTCGAAGAGTTCGGCATGAGATTTAGGTGGCCTATAACTTCAGTAGGCTTAGTGCGAGTTTCAAAAATCGAATCGAATGACTCGCATCGAGTGTACGCTCTTCACGGTGAAACGTGGCCGCCGCGCGCCGCTGCGCCGAGTTTCAAGCCTAATATTCTCAGAGGTTTGCGAATCTGATCGTGTAGACACTGGCGACTGTCACCACCTTGCTGTTACGCTCCGTCTTCCTTGCAGGCTAAAATATAATAATTGCATGAGATTTTAAATACTTAGTTAAGGGAGGTTAACTAGGGACTAACTAACTAGGGAGTTTAACTTGAACAGCATGTTACCGTAATTAGGGTAATTACTCAACTAGTCAACAAATTCTTTGCAAAGAACTTTGAAGCTCATTGGTTGCCTAGAAATCGCAATCTAATCCACTTCGATAAAGCGGCACGACATGAGAACCCTCTCATCGTGGCCGCCGGTAACTACATTCCCGATCCTGCGGACAGAATGGAAAGCAGTCGACGTCACCCCGGACACGTCATTTCGGATCCTCCCGATCCACTAACGGTGCTTTTAGGTACCTCAAGCACCGGTATTTGCGAACCCTTCGCTTGCGTCGAAGGGCTCAACGAGTAAATTAACCCTCAGACACAGCCCACTTCTCAATGGGTTGCGTTTCCGATCAGGTGGTAGATTCTGCGAAGCACCGCTTTTGCAAGGGTTCGTGTTAGCAACGTCGTCAGGTTTGAGCCCCTTGAGCTCACCTACTAGTTAAGGTAACGCTAAAATAGCCTCTCAAGGTTCTCAGCTAGGTAGGAAAAAAAAGCAGTCTAACTTCGCCATCGACGGGATGTCATGAAATACATTTTGATAATTTCTACTGCCATCGATTGACTGGTGGTGTAGCGTTACTGTTGTGGCATTTTCGTCTTAACAATTTTCTTAAATAGTGAAAGGGGTTGAGTATTGCTGTTGGCCCAAAGGCCTTTCAATCTCACCAGAATAGGTGGCTGAGCACGGCCTCAACAAAGAGGGGCAAAATTTAAAGAGAAAGAATCACAAGGTGACCTAGCATCTCAAAGACAGATGCGAATGCATGTAAAACAGTATCGAAATCGCGATCGGCTGAAATGGACCAGCCAGAAACTCAGCGGGCTGATGCTATGCGTAAATAATCGCGTTGTTAGGCTACCTATACAAATCATTACGCGCGATACTTTCACTTTCATTGGTGAATTTAATGTCTACTTGAGCGTGAAATTGGAAATCTGGAACGAAATTATTTAATCATAGTAAAAATAAAAGTTTTGCAGAGTATTTAAGATGCAATACTCTGTAATTACTTTTAGTTTTGAATAGAATTTTGGATTCAGGCACAGTGTCTGACGATAATATGAATATTCAAGTAAGTACTATACTTTCTTGTTGATTGCTTTCTGTTTTCTAGTAGTGCTATTTTCCTTATTTTCTTTCCTTAAGCATCTTACTGATTGTGTGTAACATTAATTTCAATTACTTTAAAAACCAACGGCTTTAAAATACTGATTTCTGTAAACAACGGTCTTTTTGTAAATTCGTTTTATTGTTCTTTGAGTGTGAAGTCTTGTTTTTCACATTGTTTAAAATAAGCGATCCCAAGAATGTTCAAATTTAATAACCACGTCAAAACAGTTTTCTCCTGTGTGCTTACTTCTGTTTTTCTAATCAGTTTACAAAGCGATCCCTTCTCATTTTCATTCGTATTTTGTAATGTCAAAAGTCATTGTCAATATCAATGTGTCAAATTAAAGCAGTGAATGTTCCATAGACCTATATGTTTCCTACATAGACCTAAACCTACTTCATTGGTTTCCTACTTCAGTGGAATGTTCATAGTTTCTTGTTTGAGTTTTCTGTGTACCTAATGGTACCTATTTAATTTTTGTTCGCAATTATCAGTACCAGTTGTAACAGTAGGTTTGAATTCTCATAAACATTATCGTAAGATTACCGACGTAGGCTTAATTAATACATACAAAATGGAAAGTCTTGTTTTGTTCGAGAATAAATCCATTCATGACATCGATTGCACAGATGTGTCGTCACTGAAATGCGAAATATCTTTAAGATATGGCATACTCACTGAAGATTTATACGTTACGATCGATGGGAAGACTATTGCAAGTGATTTCGTCCTCAAAAATTGTCAAAATATAGTTAGAATATCGACAAGGTTGGTTGGAGGAAAAGGTGGATTCGGTTCTATGTTACGAGCGATAGGCGCTCAAATTGAGAAAACTACGAATCGGGAAGCCTGCCGTGACCTCTCAGGACGTCGACTACGAGACATTAATGAAGAGAAGAGATTAAGAAAGTGGTTAGACGGACAAGAAGAGCGCGAACGTGAGGCTGCAGAAAGAAAACAAAAGAAAATCGAAAAGATCCTTGCAGAACCAAAAATAGAGGTGAATCTGAATCCGGAATACGAGAAGGAGCGTCAAGCGTTACCAGAACGGGTGAGCGCTGCTGTAGATGCTGGCTGGCAGAATGCTTCCACTTCTGAAGGGAATTTAAAAAGAAAAGCGGTTGACATTAAAGCCAAAAATAAGAAAAAGAAGTTATGGATTGATGCTGAGCTTTCAGATTGTTCATTGAGTGAGGATGATGACGCTGATGATATTGATGATGGAAACAAAGCCAGTCCAGGCCCTGCTTTGTCAACAGATAGCGGGAATGAGTCTGAAAGGAGTAAAATGTGATTATAGCTGCTGGAACATTTAGTTTTATCATGGGAATACCTGTAAACAGTGAACCTACCTTCCTACTGAACTCTAATTCCTCACCACTGACTCTTAAATTCAGCTTGGGTGGCAGCATTTGTCACCAGCTTGTGTGATCAGATAAAATTGCATCAATGGATTAATTAGACTATGGATTAATGAAACAATAATGTTAAGATAATTTGTGGTGTTCATCTTGTGTAAATAGGCAATGGTTTTTGCACCATACCATTAAACTTAACCCTCTCAATGCAGTAATTCTGGTTCTATATTAAAATTTTACCAAAAAGGTCGGTTGTGTTTGCCAGTGCATTATTCATAATTCAAAAATTGGCAAATCAACAGTTAAGAGTTAATAGTGTCTTATCTCAAAAAAGTCAAGTTAAATGTAGATAAAAAAACATTTCTTTGCTTCAGATAATGAGCTACCAGAAAATTTGAAATGGCTAAAAAGCGTAAATAAAAGCTGGAAACTTGTATGTAAACTTCTTATCTTCTTCTCTGTCGTTTCCTCATTACTGAGGGTCGTGACCACCTTGGTATATGTAAACTTAAATTGTCTTAATATACATACTAAGATACCGTGAGTTAGGTGGTATTGGTTCAAAAGAGTTAAAATGATTTTATTTATCTACTAGATAGGGTGTTATTGTATGAAAACAAAATAGTAAGGCATTAAATAGTTTAATAATCAATAGCATGAAATAAGGTTATTTTCCATACCTTACACTTGGTATCTTACAAACGAGGCAAAGAATCATAAAAGTTATGGCACTCTGCTGGTAGAACTTGTTTGAGTTCTTGCAGATGTTGGTATTTTGATGCAGTTATAGCAATCATGTTAATATGTAAGGCAAATATGATACATCATGATTGAAATGTTTTGATATGCTGTTTTATTCTCCAAACCCTCACTTATTTCTATAATAAAATAACATTGGAAGATGATGCAGTGTGAAAGTTGCACTTCATAGATTTTTACACCTGTGTTTGATTCAAGGGTGGAGTTTATGTCTTCTTCATTTAGTATTTGGGTCCTATTTGTGTTAGTTCTCAATTAGTTAGTTCTCAAGTTCTTAATTGTTCGAACGCCAATGCGTTCGAACAATTAAGACATTGGAGAAAAAATGAGTTTTGGCTGGTTGAATGTGAAATATCCATTTTCATTTAGTATTTCCGAATATGAGATCAAATCACACCCGGGCAGATTTATGTTGTGGAGAAACAGTTCATACAGTTAGTGCATACAGTTTTGGTGTTAATATTAGGGGTTAAAGTATGAAATGGCCGATTTGTACTGAAAAATAGAAATTGGTTTTTTTTTTTTCATTTAAAATATTTATTTAATCAAAATATCTACCATTATTATCTATACATTGCTGCCATTTAATAGGAAGGTCATTTATGCCTATGCGGCAGAACTCTGGTGATCTAGATTCTACAAACTGTGTGAAAGCATTCTGCAATGCCTCCTGAGAAGAAAATTTTTATCATGTAGAAAATTGTCCAAATCACGAAAAAGTGGTAGTCCGTTGGAGCAAGGTCTGGCGAATACGGAAGGCGACGAATGGTTTCTAATTGTAGTTCCTGTAGAGTTAAAACGGATTTTCAGTTATTTTTTTTTGCTTAGGCTTAGATGGGTGGACGAGCTCACGGCCTACATGGTGTTAAGTGGGTACCGGGACCCACACATCTACAACGTAAATGCCGCTACCCACCTTGAGATATGAGTTCTAAGGTCACTCAGTCGTTCAATAGTTACAACGGCTGCCCCACCCTTCAAACCGAAACACATTACTGCTTCACGGCAGAAATAGACAGGGTGGTGGTACCTACCCGTGCGGACGCAAATTATAATTTTGCGGGTTTGATTTTTATTACACGACAAGCGGCCCGCTCCGGCTCCGCTCGGGTATTTAACAAAAATTTCAACGATATTTGACGTTGTTTTATTTTTTAAAATAAAAGAACACTTATTGCGGCATTACTATAATAGTTAGAAATATGCTGTCGCGACACTTTTTGTATATAATAATGTGTTCTACAAAGTCGTAGTACATTATTTTATTCTATCATTAATACTTTTCGCAGGGCACGCTATGTAAAGAATATTTTAGGTAATTTATTTACACCTTGAGTTACATTATTGAAGTTTTAGTAAGGATCCCTAATTTTTTTCAAAAGATTTATAGCCTATGTCACTCGGGAATAGTACTTATAGCTTCCAAACAGTGAAAGAATTTTTCAAATCGGGTCAGTAGTTTCGGAGCCTATTCAATACAAACAAACAAACAAGTCTTTCCTCTTTATAATATTAGTATAGATGTTATTCCTTCACCGTGGATGTCAATCAAGAACATTTGTTAAGTACGTATTTCATTAAAAAAAATTAGTACCCGCCTATGGGATTCGTGTTATCATGGAGTAATAATGGTGAAGATCGATTCATGAGTCGGGGCTGTTTCACTGCAAGTTTTGCTATCAGACCACCAAACAGTTACCATTAGGTACCTTTTTTTACGTACGTACGATATATAAAAAACATGGGCTCTTGTAATTAATTACCTATCCTTATATAATGCACGGTACTGTTAATACATTTTAGGATTCAAAATATTTTTAAGTTAAGTTTTTTATCGCTTTGAATTGCATGGTTCATTTGGGTGGTGGTTACTGGTGCCTACAGACCTCACATCAGTGGAATCCTCAACTGAATAATGACTGTCACACTTTAAAAACTGGAATGCCTTGCCGCTGGGTGCCACGAGGTTCCAACTAGTAACACGCCCTACCATCAGTAGTAAATGATATAATCTCGTTTTTACCATCGCATCGCCCGCCACTGGAGTAGAGTTCATCCATACTACCTGGAGCCACTGCGGTCATCCACAGTGCGTTTCCAGAGGTCTTTTTTGCCACGTACCATCCGGCTATGGAATGAGCTCCCCTCCACGGTGATTCCCGAGCGCTATGACATGTCCTTCTTTAAACGAGGCTTGTGGAGAGTATTAAGCGGTAGGCAGCGGCTTGGCTCTGCCCTTAGCATTGCTGAAGTCCATGGGCGATGGTAACCATTCACCATCAGGTGGGCCGTATGCCTTCTGCCTACACGGGCAATAAAAAAATAAATATAAATCTATTAAAATTTTATAAATTTTCTGGATTTCCTCTTTTCGAAAATTCATCCATTAAGCTTCATCATTAATGATACATATGGTGTTTTAAAACTTGTTTAAATAAGGACATTCCTTAAATATGAGGTGTATTTTTAAAGAAATATATTAATTTGACAGAAGAATAAATGGACGGTGCTCTTATTGGTGGCATTGTTGGCATTGGCTGCCGCGAGACCTCAGGAGTTCGACGATGACGAGGACGGCTCTAGTGATAAAAAAGGTAGGTATTAATTAAAGGAATTAAAGTTATCCACTTTATCTGAAGAAATAATTTAGTCATTATTTAATAATACAAATTGATTTAAAAATGATTTGTTTAAATACACTTCTTATTTTAATCTATAAATATAATGTGTAGATAATATCTACGATGTATGTATAGAAACTAGTTAGTATTTTATAAGTGTGGAAGTGGTGTCAACGTTTTTTATTAAGTACACACGTACGTGCATATTTTTGAAGAATAGTAGATTGAAGCGGTAATATCCGACAGTAGAGGCGTTTAAAGTGATATTAAGTGTATTATCTATGAAGATAGGTCATTCGCAACTTACCAGAGATAAGATCAGGTAGGCTGTGAGCTCGTCCACACATCTAATAAAAAAAAAATCGTGTCTCACGTCATGAGAGCCGCCATTCACGTTTTGCGTGGTCTTCATAAATGGATTGTGGTGGTCACGACAGTGAGCTTTACATATTTTTTTTCACAGATGATGTGGCTCGCGTACAAATCAAAGTTTACCGTGGACCTACAAAGCATGATGGATATGCTCCGTGGGGCTTCTGGGTCAAGCAGCCTTCCGACGAGGAGTGAAAGTCGAAGATAATCGTTATTTGTTTACGTCGTCGAAAATAGATGGCGCTAGATTAAATTTTATTAGAAAAACCAAAGATGTCTTAATCGCGATAGTGATCATGTTATTAAATTTTTTAATTGTTTTATATTGCATCTTAGCACCTAACTTAGAAAACCCTTAGTACTATTATGTATATTAAATGTTGAGGGTTTTGTATTTTGACATAAATATTCTATGGTTTAGTGCAGACTTTTCACGTCTCCTACAAAACAAATCAAATAAAAAAAAAAATTCAAATCAATTTTTTTTTATTCAACATAAATGAAAGTACATACTTGTTGAACGTCAAAAAGAATTACCGCCAATTCACAAAAACTAGCCTCCGTCCTGAGAAGAACTGGCAAGAAACTCAGCGGGCATGTCTTTTTTTTTTTAATATTAGATTTTTTTTAAATATTCATTCACTTAAGTATACCGCGCAGCGAGACATTTGTAGATGGATTCGCGATGTAGTTTACGCCTTGAGCTGCTAGTCATGCTCCCAGGGTACTAGAGCAGCTGTTAACTTACCCTTCCTGGATGAGCTATTGAGTTAGCCCAGCCGTCCTATCTAAGCGACAAAGTCTCTGGTCTAGACGTGATCCTGTCATCCCCAAAAAAATACGACTCGCAACCATAGAGTGCTTTATGAAAGACTAACTATTAAAACACGTTAACTTTATTTCATCTTTTCCTTCTACTAATTATTTACTTCGAATCACGTTAATAGATACTAATGTAATTTAAATCGTTTTTGTTAAAATTGTATAAGTACTTAAAACCTAATTTACGAATGTCGACACCATGTTATGCTGGCAGTAAAAGCAAAATGAAATCAATTTATGTCGTTTTATTGAATGGCTATATTTAATCTTGCCATAAACGTTGTTACGAGGAAAACATACTCTCTTTTTCTATTACATGAAATACATACTACCTGGAGCCACTGCGGTCATCCACAGTACGTTTCCAGAGATCTTTTACGTACCATCCGGCTATGGAATGAGCTCCCCTCCACGGTGTTTCCCGAGCGCTATGACATGTCCTTCTTCAAACGAGGCTTGTGGAGAGTATTGAGCGGTAGGCAGCGGCTTGGCTCTGCCCCTGGCATTGCTGAAGTCCATGGGCGACGGTAACCACTCACCATCAGGTGGGCCGTGTGCACGTGGGCCTACAAGGGCAATAAAAAAAAAAACCATGAAATATGTATATACACTGCGGTGTGCACTATGAAAGTGCATTTACCTACATTTAAACTAATAGAATAGCATTTCAACTTATCTGACCACGACGGGGCAACGTCAAACCGCCGTCGCCCTCAAAATGTCTAGTCTGATCCCCCGGATTCACTCTCGGTGCTTTTAGGACTCTCAAGCACCGGTCCGGTGACAAGAATTGACAGTAATGAACTAGAGAATAAGCTGAATTGATTATAATTATGTTCCTCTTATTGGCAACTTGCGGTATTTTATTTTTTCGGTAGGGGACTTTGTCATCCGTTCACATACCCGGTCACCGTCCTTGCCGAACACGCCGCTTGTAACGAAGGGCTCGACGAGTAAACTAACCCATAGACACAGCCCACTGAGTTTCTCGCCGGATCTTCTTAGTCGGTCGCGATTTCGATCCAGTGGTAGATTCTACGAAGCACGGCTCTTGCCAGGGCTAGTGTCAGCATATTCTCTCAGGTTGTGCCCGTGAGCTCAGCTGCCCGTCCGGGCGTAGCTGAAATAGCTTATTAAGAAACCAGCGAATGGGTAGGAAAAAAAATACATTTCAAAAATGTAAATGATTTTGGTCGTAATAAAATACTTTAAAGTTTAAAGCCAGTTATTGATCGAAGCACACGCTTTCTCAACGGGAATTTCCTCCCTGCCAATCTTATGGAAAATTTTAGGGACTTCAAATTACCATAACGTTATATTAAGCCATACTCTCTAAAACAGATCATCAGATCAGATCAAAACATAATCGGATTGATTAGGATCGGGATCATATGTAGACTGGTTTTCAGCTCTGGTCAAGGCTGGCCATCTATGAAGGATTAATACCTACCTGCTTGTGTGAAGCCACGACCCCGTAATTTTGTTTGGAATGGACTGCATGGGTCTTTTATAAATTATGAGCATTGAGATGAGGGATAGAAAATTCGATGTTCATGGTTCCCCTAATGTAGGTATACCTTGCCACGTAAATATATATGTGTTTTACTTTATAATTTATTTTTTTCGGAACTAAAGTAGGCAGAAGGAAATTTAACAATCTGGTCTTTAAACGTCCCGTGGGTACTACTCATACTACTCATTCGTAATCATCTTAACGTCATGATTTGTACCTGCTCAGTTTCCCAGAACCAGTTTTTTATCTCAGTGTCATTTTACCCAGAGATAAGACTTCTCAAAAGACATTAGTTTATTTTCATCGCGTCTAACAAAATGCGAATATAACAATTAGAATATAGCGTGAGTAAGTCATTGGTATAGCTTAGAATTATTTATTTTTTCCTACCTATTCTACTTAGCTCGAGGGACTATACTAGATTCACAGAACTAAAAGGTGAGCTCACGGGGCTCTAACCTGAGAATGTTGCTAACACTAGCCCTAGCAAGAGCAGTGCTTCGCTGAATCTACCACCGGATCGGAAACACGACCCACTGAGAAGATCCGGTGAGAAACTCAGTGGGATGTGTCTGTGGGTTAACTTACTCGCCGAGCCCTTACAATTAAAAGCTGCATGTAAGTAAGTCAAGGAGCTCATAGACATCTACAACGTAAATGCGTCACCCACCCTGAGATATAAGTTCTAAGGTCTCAGTATAGTTACAACGGCTGCCCCACCCTTCAAACCGAAACGCATTTCTGCTTCACGGCAGAAATAGGCGGGGCGGTGGTACCTACCCGTGCGGATTCACAAGAGGTCCTACCACCAGTAATTACGCAAATTATAATTTTGCGGGTTTGATTTTTATTACACGATGTTATTCCTTCACCGTGGAAATCAATCGTGAACATTTGTTAAGTACGTACTTCATTAGAAAAATTGGTACCCGCCTGTGGGATTCGCGTTATCATGGAGCAATAATGGTGAAGATCGATTCATCGGGCTGTTTCACTGCAAGTTTTGCTATCAGACCACCAACAGTTACCATTAGGTGCCTTTTTTACGTTTTTTCTTAACCCTCGAGCGGTGTTCGGGCCGAACCTTTGAAATGAATAGTCAAATATTTATATTCTGACTGTCACAATCTTGTGCAACGTCGTCCACTTCTTTAGATACCCTCACAAAAGTGACAAAACTTAATGTTTGTACAACGATAACGTATCTATTGATAAAACCGATCCCGAGCCAGTAATAAAATTCTATTATTGAGTTAAACCGAATCATGACGAACGTCCAAGAGTCATATTAACAACAAAGAAAACTTGATCTGATTTAAAAACAGTTCAAAGTGTATTTTTTATTAAATAGTGCAGTTGAGATGTGCTTTGTGCGAGAAAAATAAAATAGGATGAGGATGTCGAATGTATTTTTTTTGACCAATACATTTAGGAAAATAATAAGTGAGTATTGGTTTTGGACGAATGTATAATAGTTATACAATTCGTGTTGGGATTTATCGGACTGTTTTGAGGAGTGATTTCAATTGTCTTTAGTGATCTTTGGTACTTTTGTTAACTATGAAACGAGCTAGAGTGACCTTACAGTGGCGTTGGTTCGGGACACGGTGCGGTCTTGGTGTTCTGTGTTCAGTCGCTTGACACTCTGTCGACGTGCGCTAACGATTCAAAATAAACAACATTAAGATTCCCAATCGAAACTTCTTAAATAATTGTTTCTGATGAGATCCATGACTCCTTTAGCTAACACTATGGGTAAATAATAAACTAGCGAAGATCTTGTTGTTTATCCTTTCATCACATTATTTTTTAAGGTTATTGTTTAAGTTTTTTTTTAATGCATAGTCGGATGGACATGCGTGCAGTGATGCACATTTGGTGTTAAGTGGTTACTGGAGTTTATAGGCATCATGAGACATGAGACTGCTGCGCGGTCGAAATATGGAGGTGGTAAATACTCGTACAGGCTTACAACGCAGTCGAAGACTCGTAAATCTATACCAATATTATAAAGCTGAAGAGTTTGTTTGTTTGAACGCGCTAATCTCAGGAATTACTGGTCCGATTTGAAAAATTCTTTCAGTGTTAGATAGCCCATTTATCGAGAAAGGCTATAGGCTATATAACATCACGCTAAGACCAATACACGCGGAACACCAATAAGCAATGTTTCAAAATCGGGGTTATTTTTACCTTTTGAGAGCGTCCGCTGCGTGCGCTGCAGAAACGGTTAAAGTTTCGCTAAAATAATGTATGACAGAATTGTTTCCCTTTAAAATACCTAAAAAAAAGTCCGCGACAGCTTATGCCTATATGTTAAGGTTGGCTCACTATAACGTTTTTTATGCTAAACAAATTTGTTTTAAAATAAAGCATTATTTGTGAACTATTTATTCCACGCGGACGAAGTCGCGGGCAAAAGCTAGTGAGTTTATAAATGTTATGATAATGACATTTTATTTTTAGTGCGTCGGAGGATTTTTGTAATTCTACCGTTCTTGTTGGGATTGGGAGTCACCATTGTGGCCTGTAGATGGACGGCCGCCGTTGTCAGCCACGTCCTCCTACCACCAGGCCCACCGGATCAAAACTTAGAGCATTTCATTAGGAATAGGAGTTTAAGTCACTATTTTGATAATATGTGAGTATTAAAATAAAACTAAGTAGCTACTCCTTAAGGTAGCATGGTTTTTTTTACCTACCTACCTATTCGCTGGTAGTAAGAGGCTATTTCAGATACACAGTGACTGGTACGTGAGCTTACGGGGCTTAAACTTAAATAAAAAGCTAACACTGGGCCCAGCAAGAGCAGAATCTACCACCGGATCAAAATCGCGACCGAATGTAGACGAAATATAAGGACAATTTAATAGCTAAGCATAGTGTTGATTTTTGCATACATTATGGGAATATTTTATTTTTGGCCCCGGGAACGGTACGCTTACATTCTGTAGGTAGGAATGACCCAGTTTTTAAGTAAAGCAGCGCGACACAAGGCCGTGTTTTATCATTTGGCTACAAAAGCCCTAAAGCGCCGTTACACAGCTTTAGGTTAAAGAGAATTTCGTAATATTTTTCAGTCAAATCCTCATAGAGCCGTCCGCGCCTTGCCCAGAGTCGAACATTCCTGTGGTAGCGTTGGTAGCTACGACACCATCACGGTTTGACCAGAGACAAGCCATCAGAGAGACGTGGGCTAAACGTGTGCTTACTTACTTCTTTATGGGCTTGGAACGAGGGAAAATCGATGAAAGCATGGTGAGTATAACAAGGATATTTAAATTGGTCGCAATTTTTTTTATTGCTTAGATGGGTGGACGAGCTCACAGCCCACCTGGTGTTAAGTGGTAGTAACCACTTAACACCAGGTGCCCGTAGACATCTACGACGTAAATGCGCCACCAACCTTGAGATACCATTCTAAGGTCTCAAGTATAGTTACAACGGCTGCCTCGCCCTTCAAACCGAAACGCATTACTGCTTCACGGCAGAAATAGGCAGGGCGGTGGTACCTACCTGCGCGGACTCACAAGACGTCCTACCACCATTAAAGTCCCTCCCATCACTGAAGTCCCTCGTTAGCAATCTATCGAATGGGTAAATTTAACTTTTTGTCTAGGTAGATATCTACGTAGAAGCCAAGGAACACAGCGATATGGTAATATTGAACTTCCACGAACATTATCAGAACTTAACCTTGAAGACTGGTTTCATGCTAAAGTGGACTCTAGAACGATGTGCTAACGCCAATTTCCTACTTAAAATCGACGACGATGTCTTCTTAAATCCTTGGAACTTGGAGCAGGTCATGAGGGGAAAGGAACGTCACAAATTGATTGGTGAGCATTATTATTCGATAAAGATTATTTTTCTTCTACCTACGTCGAAAGTTCGGTTTTCCTCCCGCTGTACAGGGAAGAAAGTGTAACTTTTTCTCCCTGGGCACAAGTGCGCATGCGCGTTAGTGTCTACGTCTGCTCTCACGCACCTAAAATTCTCCGCCATTGTTGTGCTCGGGCAGGTAATTTGCAATATTGTGTTTAGTGTAAAAGTGAAATAAACAAAAGGCAATAAAATTTAATTTTGAAGTATTAAACAAATCAGACAGTTCTTATTCAATTAGTAGTAGTTTATTTAAAAATTAAAAAACAGTTAAACTGTGTTTTTATGAGCCTACACCCTGCCAGGGTTTCGCCCCTGGACCCCGGCTCGGTACTACATGAACTTTCGGCCTGGTAGGAGAAAAAATAGTATATGTACCAACGGAGAAAAGTAGGAGATTTCCTCCTGCGTGTAAAATGGCAAACACGCGGGATGAGATGTACACTATGTGAACAATATACTATTGAGTTTGGACTTGACTACACTGTCAACCATTAGTACACTTTAGGCAACACTGGTTGTGTATGAATTTACGTGAAAAAAATTAGTCCAGTCCGAAATGTTACTGTGCACTTTCAAACTTATATCTGCGGTTGTTGATTCTGTATCAACATCACAAATTGTAGGAGACCAATTTGCAACCCACCTGAATAGTCAACGCCGCCCTTAGACAAAGGCAAGGTTGTATCCTGAGTGTGTTCGGTGCAATGATACATTATGATTTTTCTCAAGACTTGTTTGTAGCGCTTCATGTGTTTCTGACGCACAAAAACTGCGACTTATCATGTTAGGTAATGATGGTTTTAAGAATCCAGACTTCGGCGACTCCCTGACCCGTGCAATTGAAGACCTTAATGACGTCAAAAATAAGGGACATTTTGCCTTTAATGTCTGAATTCTTGACCAGATAGTTGGTAGAGTTATCCTCGGCCAGAGGTCTGCTCGATGGAGCGCTACTCGTTGTACTTCAGTAAACTATAGATGCCTCTTAAAACAGCAAGACTCGTGGCCGCCACTGCTTACGCTATCAATGGACCGGTCCAATAATTGGCAGTAATGAACTAGAGAATATGCTGAATTGATTATAATTATGTTCCTCTTATTGGCAATTTGCGGTATTTTAATTTCTTCGGTAGGGGACCTTGTCATCTGGTCAGGTACCCGGTCACCGTCCTCGTCGAACCCGTCGCTTGTGACGAAGGGCTCGACGAGTAAACTAACCCATAAACATAGCCCACCGAGTTTCTCGCCGGATCTTCTCAGTGGATCGCGTTTCCGATCCGGTGGTAGATTCTGCGAAGCACGGCTCTTGCTAGGGCCAGTTTTAGCAACACTCTCAGATATCACGTAAGTTAGGGAAGCGACAGTGCCCTCAAAAAACATGACATAAAATTTAAAAATGTTGGCAAAGGTTGTGTTTTGACATTGTAAATTGTTACAGGATACAAAATCAAGGATTCAACTGTACACCGAGATCAGTATACGAAATGGTACTTACCCCGGTGGCTGTATAGCCGTGATGTGATCCCGGAATATCTGGCCGGACCGGCCTATGTCGTAAATAGTGAGTTTATTTTGTTTGAAGGTCTGCGCCCTTTTAAAGTCCTAAAAACTTTTCTTTGCTCTTAAAATATTAGAAAGAAAATTGCGTTTTTTGCATCTGAAAACAGATAGTGTACGCTTCATCTGATGGTGGGTGATCACCTCCTTACGTTATTATAGTATTATTAGTGTTTGAGCTATGGTATTAAATTGAAAATTATTTTATTACGAGCAGTGAATTTTTTGCACGTTTATCCCGACTATAAAATCCTTTGACTTGTCCGACACGTATTAGTCTAATTTTAATTATAATAATACGTAAAGACCCCCTTTTAAAAAATACATTGTTTTAGCGACATCTACCGTTCGTCAGTAGAAACAACAAGTGACATCTGTTGTTAGCAATGAAAGATTAAACGCGCCAAACCATTTAATTTTTTTTGCACGTTTGATTATTTTTGTTTTTGCTCTCGATGACTCACGATTTCTTTGACACTAAGTGATCATCGGAGCCCACAGATACCAACTACAACGTGTCGCAAATCATTTTAAAACACGATTCCTCATTTTTCCGAGACGATCTATTAAGGATGTACATGCATGCTCACGTTTAAGCCATTGTTTTTAAATTGCTGGCTTGCTTAATAATATAAGTAAGCATATTAAAAGGTTATTTCAATTTAACACACTATAAATAATAATATTAATGTATTGTATCTAACAGGCGTCGCTTGAGTTTTTTTGACATTCCATAATAATTACATTCAGTTTAGGGGAAGCGAATAGTTTTACTTAGTAAATTAAAATGTCTACCGTGAATCGTATTAATTTTTCAGCGAAGCACATCGCGGAGATTTTACAGGAAGCAAAGAAGACACCGCTGATCAATTTAGAAGATGTATATTTTACTTATCTAGTCTCCAGGGAAGGTTTAGACTTTGAATTGACTCACGAAAGAACTTTCAGCCCGCACAAGCCCTTCCTGCTGTGCTCATACTGGAGCCTCACGACTGTTCACAGTTTAACTGATACAGAAATGCTAAGCGCTTGGAAAAGTTATAATGACGACGCCAAACAAAATAGTACTTTATGTGGCTTTCGCTTTCCACCGCTACGATGAGCTATGAGAATATTGTTTAATTTCAGTGATTTATTATTACGGAAATGAATTGGTTATTGTATTTAGAGGCAGAACCGACGGTATGTACTATTTGTCTGTTAAGACCCGTCTCATTTCCTTAGGGAAATAATTAGTTATATTAGAATTGAGCGAACCAGTTCATGTTAAGCATCTAAATAATGAAAGCGTATCGCATAAGCTGCTAGTTTGCAAGGCCCTTCATGTATTAAATTGAATATTAAGTGTATTATCTATGGTATTAAATTGGAATTTATGTGAAAATATTCGGTACAGTGCCATCTACCGGTATATTGTGAGAACTATGTTGAAACTATTTAAAATTAAGTGCCTACTTACGTAAAATATAAAATAAATACATTATAAATTAATGACAATAAAATAAGATAATAATGTAAGAATTAAGATTAATTGTACTGTAACAATGCAACGAGTAGTTATATAATATATTTCTGTATGTATTCTGTATGTAATGTATCTCTAAAGAAAACTAAGCGTCATTCAAACAGCCTATATTTCCACAGTCAAAATATTTCATCGTCTTTTGTCATCGTGAAGTGGATGGTAGACGGCCGCATTTATGCAATGAAAACAATAACAAGCACTAGGCTTAGTTTATAATATGTATAAATATTAAACATCGAACACTACGTATGAGATTCAATTCTCTCGACGTATGCGGTTTTGAACCTTATTTTTGTTTTCACATGTGCGTAATTCCGTCACAGTGCGTAATTAAAAATAATAAACAAATAATAAAATAATAAAAATAATAAATAATATTAATAAACAAATTAGAAGCTTTATAATAAACTACAAATAAAATATCATGTATATCTGATAAGAATCCTCAGTAAAAAAAATTAATAACTAAAATATTTTTTTCATATTTTTGTGTGTTTTTTTTTTGTACCGAATTACCTAATATATTATGATTTGGCAACATTAATTTTCATCCTACGACATGTCCACGGGATAACAGCCGTGGCCGTAATAATAGTTCGGTCTAAATCTCTCTATACTATTGGAAAATAAAGCTAACAGAATCCAACAGATGTGAACGCAGCTGTTTGATAAGTTACATTGTGTTTTTCATTTATCTTTTTAACTTTTTTATGACCACAATTTCAATTACGAAGAACAGGCGCTGATTTAGAGCCATTGAAATAATTAGCAATTATTTATAGCGGTCCTACGATCTGGTACCGATGGTAACAAGAACGTTCTGAGAGTTTTTTAACTTTATCGATAGCGTAAAAGTTAACTCAAATTTATATGGAGTTGAAACGTTTGCCTGCGTTTGCCACCAGGGGCGCTGTTCCAACTGCATACTTGAGTTAATTTTTACGTTATCGAGAACGTTAAAAAACTCTTACTAAGTACACTGCGACGCTTGAAAGGCAAACATCACTAAGCGACAATAACTGCTTTGTACATAAATGATAGGCAATAACCGTATTCGATGCGCAAAAAATATATATTTCTAGATCTATTAAAATAATTTCAATCCTACAGCTAGATTCGTTAAAATAGAATTTTTTTCAGGTATTTTAACTTAAAATTAGTCTACTGTAAAGTCCACGCATTGTCGCTTAGGAATTTCCGGAAGAACTTCCTAAAATTATAAGCTACTGTATTGCTCCTGTGTTAAGAAAAATTGAGTTCTGTTTATATTGAATTAAGGTTCAATTTAGGTTTAAAGACTTCGAGAATGTTTTATTTATGTCTGGTGCTGATGTGCTCATCCCTTTGAACTACATAATATATTTATAATGTTTCGGAAAATAAGCCGTCATTACGGTATGATATCTGATATCCTCATCTTTGTGTCGGTAATCTTCAATGTTGAGGGTCGTGGCCTCATGAGGCTTTCTTGGGAAAATACACATGGTGGGGTCCCGCGTCCTTCCACAGAAGTTCTTTTGGATGAGATTTAATTCTTCGAGATCGCTGAAGCCTTATGTGAGTCCGGCTAATGAACCGCCGCCAGACATTCGGCGTTGACTGTTTGACGGTGGAAAGATCGAACTCCAACTTAACCCTGATATTTTCTCATTCGGCCTTGGGACCGGCATTGGCAGAGTTGTGAATTTTATTATTATGATATCTGATATAGGGTATGATATATTATATGATATGGTATGATGTGGTATGGTGTATTATTAATATTATTTTTTATTGCTTAGATGGGTAGACGAGCTCACAGCCCACCTGGTGTTAAGTGATTACTGGAGCCCATAGACATCTACAACGTAAATGCGCCACCCACCTTGAGATATAAGTTCTAAGGTCTCAGTATAGT
Organism: Bombyx mandarina; assembly: GCF_030267445.1. Taxonomy (NCBI): domain Eukaryota; kingdom Metazoa; phylum Arthropoda; class Insecta; order Lepidoptera; family Bombycidae; genus Bombyx; species Bombyx mandarina. The sequence continues at coordinate 7,902,092 of NC_143226.1, forward strand.
TACAACGGCTACCCCACCCTTCAAACCGAAACGCATTACTGCTTCACGGCAGAAATAGGCGGGATGCCACTACCTACTCGTGCGGACTCACAAAAGGTCCTACCACCAGTGAATTGGTTATGATAAGGTATGATATTGAATGGTATGATATATATTAGGTATGCTTCACAATCTTCACAATCAAGATTAATTGATCTATCAATACAGTAGACATGCTTTATTAAAAAACGAAGGATACCATTATTAAAGTATGTTTTTAAATTAAGCTATGTCAAGTCAATTTTAAAATTAAATATTTTTTTTATAAAATTCTAAATCCTTCTCTGTATTAAAAATGGAAGATCTAATCGGTTGAAACGATTCAGAAATTCCTATAAAACCTACATCGGTACAGTATCGTGTATAATCCTGACAAATTGTCTGCGATATGAACTTGACTCTGTTCTGTTTGATTGCCGCGCTCCTGTGTCTGGCGGGACTACATCGGGTTGACGCTGGTAAGATGAAAATATCATCTTCTATATTTAATCTTCTATATTTAAAAAAATGAATTGCTGTTCGTTAGTCTCGCTAAAACGGCTGGACCGATTTGGCTAATTTTGGTCTTGAATTATTTGTGGAAGTCCATAGAAGGTTTAAAAGGTAGAAATAAATATGAAAATGCTCGGAATTAAATAAAAATAACAATTTTGTTTTCCCTTTGATGTGTCTTCCGTCGGACGTATTCCTTTTGTTTGTTTTAAGTTTATTTTATACAAAAGTTTAGCTAAGTCTTTTATTTAAGGCACTACGAAGTCTGCCGGGTCAGCTAGTATAATATATTTTAATACGCTGATGATATCGACGATGTATACATACAGACGAATGTGCTAAGGGCTGAATAATTACTGGATAATTTAATGAGCGATGAATACACGTTCTTGTTCGAAATACTCTGTCGTCCAGAATGATAATCTTTCTTAGTTAAAGTTTTAGTCTGAACTTCAGATTGTTATACTGAACTAAATAGCACATTTGCTTTGTAGTAGGTATATCTATGTATAAAACTTGTTATGGTATGAGTCTAACATATTGTGTTGAATTCACACGGATTGGTATCAACAATCGGTAGGTAAATAGAGCAATTTCATATACCTACTACGCAGACTAGACTTTGTGTTCCGTTGTGAGTGGTGGAATTGAGAGTCCACCAAACCACCTGTATAACCACCAAATGTTAGGTGTCATCCGCCCAAATCCACCAATTAAAGAAGGTACTCTGCAGTAATAATCTTGACTAGAAATACCCTCACTGTGTGACAGAAAGCATTCATAAGGTATAATTAAAAATCAAATTACCTAACGCTTCACCGATACTCTGGGGATTTTAGACTTTTTTTTCAATCACATCACTCCAAAACAAGAAGAGCTGGCCGACCTCAAATTAAAATGTGTCCCTGGACGTACCGTGATCCGTATTAAAGAAACACATTCCTCAAAAGACAAGAACTCTAGTTCTGACGAAGACGAAGATATAGCCACAGATACTCGAAAATCGCACATGACGTTTCCTGCCAAAGATAACTCCTGTAAAATGTGCGTCTGCTCCGCCGAGGGAAAAGATGAATACTGCAGTGAAAGACCAGCCGTGAATGTCAACGAATGCTTAATGATGTCAAAGCTGATGGATAATTTCCATAGCTATATGCCTTTTGACCACAAGAGGAATTTGGCATTTAGGATCAGAAGAGGTGAGCAACAGCCGGTGCATCAGGTACATACAGAGTGCGATATGGCCAATCGTAAAATGGAATTATGAGGCTTTTTAACAGAGGAACAGAGGGTATCATAGAGACATCTATGTTAAAGTTACTCTATATTTATTGATTCAAAAACAGTACCTACTACTCCGCTACTGAATTTTTAAATGTTATAACTTAAAATACGTATGTGGCTTAAGGAAAAAAACATATAAACAACCAAATATATTATTAGCAATGTTTTAATCAGTATCTCTAGTTGCTGTTAGGCGAAATTTGACCATAATTACTGACACCTTAAAATTGTGATTTGTTTTATATAGTTCATAGTCTCTTTTGTTCGTTTCTAGATCCATATTTCTTGTAAAACTGTAAGTATTTCACGTGCAGTTACTGTACAGTTACTGTAAATATTTCACTTACAGTTTTTATCGTGGAAATAGAAAGGCTTGTAATATTTACGTACGATAGTATTTCATTCTTTATTGGTTAATCGTTGGCTTAATAAAACAGCCTCTGAAAGATTAGGTGATTTTTTTTGTATGTATTAATAGCAGAAGGTAATTAAAAACGCGGCCAATTATTTGCCTTTTTAAGTGACTATACTTTTTAGTTTCCGAAAATTTTCACTACAGAACAGCTGAACTTAATATTGGAAACTACCCTTTTGATTTACGACCGTTGCAACATCATACCGCTTTAGTTTTCCGCAAAGAAAACAACCTAACTTAAGTGTAACTACAGATTACCTGTGGCACGACGATGAAATCCCGTACGAAGCTAACGCAAAGTGCCAAAGAGGGCACTCCTATTACACCAACGACGTTAATGCCAACGACACCACCATAGACGTGGGATCTGACGTCGAAAGTTTGTTGGACTACTCCAACAAAGACGTCTGCTATTATTGCGTTTGCTCCGCCCGCGGCAGAGAGGTGGGCTGCATCAGCAGAAGACCCTGGTACTGCGAGTACTATAGGGTGCTGCGGGAGGGCGATGCTCCAAGGGACATGTACCGGCAGACCCTTCAGCAGGACAGGCCGGCTTACTTCAGGCAGTTGTCCTACAGGCTGCGGAGGACTATGGATGCTGGGATTTTCGATTTAGTTGATAGCGGTACGGTTGTGAAGTTTGGGATCGGGCTGTGGTCGGTTTGGTGTCCTTCCTGGGTTTGCTTTGGTTGTAATGTTGGGATGTTCTTTTTGAAATAGTTGTGGTTTCCGACAGTGTCCAGCTACTTTTATGAAGAGTGAAGATTCCTAAAAAACTAGTGTTGTATTGTGTTTAAGTACTTTTGAAAATATTTGATGACGTAAAGCTATTTTCGTCAATCCTGTTTTAATTTGAATCTTAAAGAAGAAAGATGAACTGAACGTATGCACTATAAGATCAGAATGAGTCGGATTCAGTATTCTAGAAAAGTTACCGACAAAGTGCTTACGGCCGTATAGCCTGGTATCAAACATTTTGACAGTAAAATTGGACTTTATTTGGAAGTGCGGATTTATTTTGGAGTTAATTAAACAAAAACTGGAGACTTGACACGATTTGAAAAGAAGGCATTGTTTTTAAATCGCTGTACAAAAGCAGATATAAAATTTGAGTCCCAACTTTCGTTTCGCTCTCTGCAAGCCAATCGTGCCCTTTCCAATGTTTAACGATATTTTGTGTTCAAGAATTAAAACGATGATTGGTTGCAGGCGGCGACACGTTGTGTTGCGACCACCCTGACGGCCATCGGAGGAGTCTACATAACCAGGTTCGGAGGAAGATCAGGCTACTCAGGAACAAGGTCACCAGAGAGAACCTCATGTCTGGAGCTCCCGGAGGAGATTATGTAGATTTCATTGTTAACAACGATTAGGAACGACGTGGATTTATTTATTTAACTGTAAATTCTAAGCGAAGAAGATTTGTAAATATGCAATCCTTTATTGAGTCTATGGTTTTGATAATCAGTGCTGCGGATTTAATATTGCTAATGTGCGTAATACGTACTTTCAAAACTAAGAGCCATACAGATCTATAAGGTACTTCAAGAACTGGCTGAAATGTAACTAGGAATGTTAAAGTAAAAATTCAAAAATGAAAAGACAATTAATTGCAAGATATTTTATTAGATAAAGCGAATGTCCTTCTGCAGACTGACAAGGAATAAAAACCTGATTGAATCCGGCCAGAATGCGTTCCAACCATGAAAAATTGCTACTATTATACCTAAAAATAATTCAGAATATTGATTCTATAATAATAAAATTGTGAAACCATGAATAAATTGCTACCCTAAAAATAATTCAGAATATTGATTCTACAAAAATAAACATTTGTGATAAACTTCAAACAGTGTTTAGTGACGTGTGATTATTTAATTGTTGTGTTTTTATCTTTATACAATAAAATAATGAGTTAAACGTTTTCGTTTTCAATATTTAAGCCATTTCACATTTTTTTAGTCATCACAACTGATTTAATTTTTCACGAACAACTCTGACCGCACTGCCTTCGTAAGACACGATAAGCAAATGCTTCTATTTGAGAACTCTTGAGCGAGTGTTTTGATGTTATGTTTCGTCTTGACGCACAGTCTCTCTGTTCCTCTCGTCTAGGTTCTAAGCAGGTATTCTTGGAACATATTTCGATTTTAACGCACCAGCTTTAGTTGATAGCGGCTTTAAATTATTTTATTTCTTAGTCGGAGCGCGTTTTTGTAGCTCCACACCGGTCAGTACTATCAATCCGCCTATTGCTACCCTGACGCAGTAATGCCTTTTTTATTGCTTAGATGAGTAGACGAGCTCACAGCCCACCTGGTGTTAAATGGTTACTGGAGCCCATGGACATCTACAACGTAAATGCGCCACCCACCTTGAGATATAAGTTCTAAGATCTCAGTATAGTTACAACGGCTGCCCTACCCTTCAGACCGAAACGCATTACTGCTTCACGGCAGAAATAGGTAGGGTGGTAGTACTTACCCATGCGGACTCACAATATATCCTACCACCAGTAAAAATCTCAAGGTAGGTAGCGCATGTATGCTGTAGATGTCTATAGGCTCCAGTAACCACTTAACAACCTGGTGGGCTGCGGGCTCGTCCACCCATCAAAGCAATAAATAAAAAAAAACATACAGCTCCAAAATTCGAATACCAAACATCTTTATATAAAGACATTGACTCCGGCTACGAAATAAAAGTATAGTTAATATTTCTGTGCTATCGACAGAATAGTGTCACCAATTATAAATACAGATACAAAGCTCGGTTCTCTTAGATCGAAATATGTTGTTTATTTAAATGTATAGTAAAAATTAAATTCATCTACTTCTACGTGAATAGTTTTTGTTTAACTAAAGCACCTACGCACCGTATGACTGATGCACCGAAAGCACTTTTTGTATTACTAATGTAGAAGATAAAGCTGTTATAAAGCTACCGAAAGTTGTAGCCGTATGACTATTTATTATAACGAATTCGAGAGATGATTGTGTAGGAGAAGGGCAGACGAAATAAATTCTCCTTTTTGATTAGATGTACCTATATTATAAAGAAAGCAAATCTATTTTTTACAACAGATTCGCGATCGTTTTACTCTGTTGCATTTTTTTTTTTGGTAATTCAATTATTTTAGTTGTGTATTGATTATCATTTTAAAAATGTAGCTCCTGAAAGTTGTGTTTGTATACTATGTTGTTTGTTTCTGAAACAGAAACCCTTAGAAGGGCAGTGCAAAAATTTAATAGAGCTAAAGGTTTCGATCGATCTTAATGTTTATTACGGACTCCAAACAATAGCGAAAGGCTTGTTGTACTCAAATAATTGTAATTGGTTAAAATATACATGGAAACATTTTAGGATATAAAAATTCAAATTCAAATTCAAAATCATTTATTTCAACTTAAGATGTCAGTATGACACACTTGTTGAATGTCAAAATATAAATAACAATGTTAAGTCTGCCACAAGTAAAAATACTTGATTTAATTAAATATCTGTTATCGAAGTTTTGCATTTCCTCTCTAGAAGTGTTTACAAGTGCTCAACACGATGCCGGGGAGTAGAATGGGTACCTATATGGAACCACAATCCAATCTATTTCTGCCATGAAGCTATCATGGGTTCTGGTCAAGTCCGTCTGCCCTTCTAAGCGACTTTTAGACGATTTATTGGCGCTCTAAATATTTAAAAATCTTTGGTCATTTGCGAAGTTATCTTTTTTCCGAGAACTTGTTTGCAGAAATATAGTTAACCTTTCAGTTGGCGGAGAGCCCACAGGGAAGAAGTGTGTACCATTTGTATCTCAATACGATGATTGTAACGCTGGTGAGTGCTTTGTCATATCGTTTTACTGGTGGTAGGACCTCTTTTGAGTCCGCACGGGTAGGTACCACCGCCCTGCCTATGTCTGCCGTGAAGCAGTAATGCGGGTTTGAAGGGTGGGGCAGCCGTTTTTAACTAAATATACTGAGACTTTAGAACTTATATCTCAAGATGGGTGGCCCATTTACGTTGTAGATGTCTATGGGCTCCAGTTACCACTTAACACCAGGTGGGCTGTGAGCTCATCCACCCATCTAAGCAATAAATAAATAAAAATTATATTATGTTATGTGTCTGGCATTATTGCGATTTTCCATAGATTTGTCATCTGTTATACGCCTTTGAAGCGAACTTGATTCTATGGAGTTTCTTGAGTTATATGATACGTAATTCTTCGAAGTTACAAATGACGTTAGGGCCCCGCAATGCCCGTGGCATCGGTGACCACTTACCATCATATGTGAATTATGTCCTTGTTGAAAATCAGCGTGATTTTTGACGCTACTTACGATTATCACTTTCTGATATCTATGGGCAATAAAATCCATTTACCACCACGTGAGTCATGGGATCGTCTACCCAGCTAGTGTAAAGACATAGAGATAGAAAGACAAATTGAATTCCAGAGAACCAGTGTATGGGTTGTACCAAATGTACGTGCACCGCGCAAGGAACCTGGTCGTGCAAGAAGGAGAAGAGATGCTCTCTTTTAGAACGAGAGCCAGTCGACGAAGAAGACATTGATAACGCTCTGCAGCTGATGGAAATTGGTATGGAGAACCATCATTGTAACCTCATAACGGGGTTTTAAAGTAAAATCCGTTATCTTCATAATAAAAGGACAATTGGGATTTAACATCGTTCGTTAGTTATTGGATACATGTAAATGCCTACCAGAACCCATAGACAGCACTATGTAAGCCCAGCTTGAGAGATGAGGTCTATGTTTCAATTGGATAGTATAACGGCTATCCGATCTTTCAGATCAGAATGCATTGCTGTTTCGCTCCAGGAATAGGCCAGTTGGTGGTATATACCCGTGCATGATCACAAGACACCATATCACTAGGAAAACGTAACGTGAAACATTAGTCCTGTAGTCCACACAGCATGGGCACATGTTAACACCAGGTGTCCACCCTATTAGAAGTAATAAGCAATTTATCCGACGGAGTTGATACCTACATTGATACAAACATTGCTGAGAGTCCAGTGACGTTTTCTTTTATGTTTGCGATATTATTGGTGGCCCGGAGGCCTTTCCAGTTTTACCAAGGCAGGCACAGTGGCGGTTCTTGATACAGGACTGCGACTTGTGTGAATGGCTTCTGCAAACTGATGTATTTATTTTAGAAGAAAACATCGAAGCAGGGCTAGTCTCGCTTATGTTGCAATATATGCAATTAATTATTCCACAGAAATGAAAAATGAAAGAATGAAGCAAGCCAGTTCATCATCGAATCCTCTAGTACCGTCGCCTCCTAAACTGGAAGATTTGGTCATAGGTATCGTAAATTAGTCCTTTTGATTCAACATTGTTTTGTGGCTGATAACAAAATCGCACATTAATGTTAAGAATAATTTCGAATAAGTTTTCTATGCTGAAGTCTTCCAATTGGTAATCAATTCCTATCGGTCTGATGATAGACAGTTGTGAGCACAGATATATGTGGTATATAGGGGTGTGGTGTAGTATGGTGGTATGTGGTTGGTTCAACTACAGGCACTCGAGCACTATCAGACCAAGGTGTATGCACTAGTTTTAGTGGCCTTAATCTTTGTCCTCCTTCCTCAGAAACTTAACGCCAAAAGTTGGTATTTATCTCTAATTTCAAAACTTACTCACTGGAATTCTAAAATCTGTTACTCAAGAAGCACCCCATACGCAAGCTAATAACTATAATTTAATAATTAATCTACCCTTGTGTTATTGGCCGCGACCTTTTGCTTATTGTTAATGCAGTACATAACACAGCCCCTTGTTTTTGAACAGCCTGCCCTTCTCTCTGTGCTAGAAAACAGTCGTGCGTTTCAGATTAAGGGGCGGAACAGCCGTTAAACACACGATACTTTGATCTCATGTCTTCAGGTGCTGGCGGAATTCGCATTATGAGCTCTCTATTATCCTAATCAACTAATAACACCAGGTGGTTCGAGTTAGTCCAACCATGTAGACATGTGGAAATCAGAGCCGTTACACCATGAATGCCAAGTAAGATATATGGCTGGGCCTTTAGTGCATAACGGATATTCTATTTTTCAAACTGGCTTGTGTGAGATCACGATAATGCGTCGTACCATCAGCTATAAAGCACTTTTTGTCATCAGCCATTAAATCTTCTGAAAGCCTGGGTCTTCTGAAAGCCTTGTCTTCTTCTTCTTGCGCAAAAGATTGTATTGTTGGTGCAGATAATGTGCAAAAAGAATAAGACGAATTATGTAGTCGGTGTATAAAATATGTCATTCCACATTTTGTAGTATCAGCGCATCATGTCCTCTTATAATGCTGCGTAGGTATTTGTCATGAGTTTTGCCACCGGCCTTCTTCTTCTTCTTATTATTAGCCCACAAACGTCAACTGCTGGAGGCCACCCCCAAGCCTCGCCATAAAGACCGGCCGCCTGTCTCACGTCAATCTTCCTTGGATTATATCAATTTTAATGTGCAAAATGGAGTAACGTTTTTCTTTTGGTGTTTCTATTACTTCAATTAACTGACATTCAATTCAAACATAAATTAAACACAACGTTAAGTTGTAAATGTTCAATAAGGCACCGATCGGCCTAAGGACTGCCGTTTTTCTAAATAAGGTATGTGAGGTCGTTTGCCGCTCACTTCTAGATAAACAAATAACGTTCGCCTCCATTCATTTCTGGGCAAGGTTGTCTGGAAGAGATGGTTTTTAAAGATACGATAATTCGTTTTACCTGCATTGCATTTTAGTAGCATATTCAGTTTATATCTGGAGATTCCCCGCAAGGACGTAACTGATGATGGTCGCACTAGCGCCTGCTGTGTCGTATGCACCTTCTTTGTCTAAACAGATGTCCACCTAATAAATACATCTTCGCTCACTTCGCACCTGGTGTTAAGTGGTTACTGGAGCCCATAGACCTGAATGCGCCACCCACCTTGAGATATAAGTTTTAAGGTCTTACTATAGTTACGACGGCTGCCCTACCCTTCAAACCGAAACGCATTACTGCTTCAAGGCAAAAATAGGCAGGGTGGTGGTACTTACCCGTGCGGAACCACAAGAGGTCCTACCACCAGTAAATTATTAATTATCTGTTTTTATTCATGCAGGTTACATTATAGCAGTAAATTGAAGCACTAAACAGCACTTGATAAAATAAAGCACTTTGCACGTTTTTATTCTTTTTTTATTTGTTTCCTAAATTCACGATAAAAATTGAAAGGTAAGACTATCTATATATAAGCACAATAATTCAACTTTAGCTTCGCGCTCACTTCACTTGGTGAGGCTACTATGGCCTTTATAACACGTATGTTCCATGGGGAGTGCTCTGAGGAATTGTTTGAGATGATACCATCATCTCGTTTTTACCATCGCACTGCCCGTCACCGGAGTAGAGATCATCCATACTACTTGGAGCCACTACGTTCATCCACAGTGCGTTTCCAGAGATCTTTTTTGTCAAGTACCATCCAGCTTTAGAATAAACTCCCCTTCATGGTGTTTCCCGAGCGCTATGACATGTCCTTCTTCAAACGAGGCTTGTGGAGAGTATTAAGCGGTAGCCAGCGGCTTGGCTCTGCCCCTGGCATTGCTGACGTCCATGAACGACGGTAACCTCTCACTGTCAGACGGGCCATATGGTCGTCTGCCTACACGAGCAATAAAAATAAATGTCATCTCGTTAATACCCCAGATGGCTGACCTAGTTCTCGGCGCCCAGTCTAATTATAAATCTACTTAACCCTAGACATAGCTCTAGTGTTAAGCCTGTCAAGACGGTTACTAAAATTGAGAGTAAACACGAATATCCTTCACCCGTCTCAACTTTAAATGGAACTCAGAATTGTATTGGAATAACAAATACCAACCCTACAAAGTGTAACACATATATCCTAGTAGATATGCTTAAATTATGTAGAGTTTCAACTCATAATTCAAGGTAGGTGGTGGTGTTTAAATCCAATTTGTAGCGGTGTCTCTGTTAATGAAAATACTAATTCTAGTCATCGCTTGACCATTTATGTAGAGTTCCCCAAAAATATTTGTTTTACTCGATGATGTGGGTAATGCCAGGTTGGAATATTGGTGAAGCTGTCTGAGCAAGATGGTGACTGAAGGTGATAATGATGGTAGAATGATTTCAGAAACTAACACTGAAAAGAAATTTAGTATTGAAGATGAAATAATGGATTTAATGAGACCAAAACGGTCTATTCAAGAGACTGATCGTAATTTAAACAATAATAATACAGTGAAATTCTATCATACAGTTGACGAAATAAATGAAGGTAAATCAATATTATGGCTTTTAAAATGATTACCAAATATTTGTATAGGTTGTTAAATATATACAGTAGATTGGGGGGAATAGGGACTAGAGGTAGAATAGGGACAAATCTGGGATGTCACAATACTTTTGTTGAACTGAAAATGACGTTTATTTTGTGTTTAAGAATATTAAATTATTTAATTTAGTCATTAAAGTTTTGCAACTCATTAGAAAAGATTATCATCAAAGATATTGAAAAGTTATTTACCTAAAGTACCTAAAGGTAACTACCTAACAACTAAATAGTGCCAGCCCTATCGAAAAACTCTATTGTCCCCATACGTAACCAGATTCACCCCAAAGCAAAGGTGAATCGGGTCAGGCTAGTTTTTTCAGTTTTTCTGTATATGTATCTTGTAATGGACTATGTATGACGGAGGAGAAACAATAACGCATCGTATATGTATAAAAATTTAAGCCTCCGGAATCATGATCTCCATTTTATAACTATATCTACCAAAAAAATGATAAAAATCAATGTCGAAGTTAAAGTGTCCTAATTCCCCCCATTTTACGGTAAATTACTTTTCGGATTTTTCTTTTAATATTACGTACTTTATTTTACAGATACTTTAAGGAATAATAACACGTTTGGAACGGTAACAGCTAAAAAAGTAGACGTTTCACTCCAACCAAATGTTTCTAGAAGGATCGGACTAACATTAAGCGATAAAACAAACCCTTTGCATATAGCACACAATGAGAAAGTTTATCAGCACATGACAGATAACAAACTAGACAATGCTATTGAAGAAAACTATGAGAAACAACTTAAAAAGAATTACACAGAGAGTCAAAAAGATAAACACGTTTCTAAGGTAATCGTTAATGAATTAAAAACAGGCACGGAATTGATAGGTGATAAAAATGCTCGCGTGACCTCCAATGTTACGTTTACTCCTGAAAATGACACTCTCACGGCCATGGCTTTCATAGCCGGTAATCTACTAAACAAACTATGGAATATGGAACGTGATTCGACGGAGTCATTAGAAACCGACATTGTGAAGCATGAGAAAATATCTGATTTAATAGAACTCTTCAAGGAACCTTTATCTTTGAGACAGGAAATGTTTTTGAAGAGCGCTCTAGAAAAGCTGTCTGGTGTTATTGACAAAAACGAAGACGTAGGGAATTTGACATTATGTGATAAATTTGAAGAAGCCAAGAAGCTATTAATTCCGGTTGAGGTAAATGAAACTAATGTTAAATCGGTAGATGGTGATACAGTAAAAACAGCCAAAACATTGGATAATATAAAAAACGTATTGACTCTCATAAGCAAATATGAAAATGTCAATCAACAGATGCTTAGAAAGAAGACTTCTAAGAACTCGTTTGGATTTATTTCACACAACTTAACTAAGGATGAAAACGTTACTTTAAATTCATTCGGAAGGATATTGGAAAAAGTCACTAAATTAATAATGCCTAATAATAAACATGTGGTTAAAAAAATTAAAAAGTCAAATATGTTTAAAAATGAACCAGATTTTGCTAAGAATAAAAAATACTTTCAAGCTGATTTGACCAATTTAAATTTAACAGCCAAAGACAAAATTATATTAGATTATATCAGTCATATTGAAAAGTATCCAGACTGCTTGTTGAAAGATCAAAGCAATCAACGAAAAATCAAATCGAGTCCTTCCTTTCCTAGTGTAGAAAGTAATATAATGTTAAATTTATCAGAATTTTTTAAGATGAAATCCTTAGCTGATCTGATAAAACTACTTGATAATGACAAAATTAATAAAACCAATATAGAACGGTCAAAATCGACTACAGAAATGTACACAAGTATCAAAACTACACAAGTTCCTAAAAAAGTTAAATCATTAGAGGCCAGCAAAGAGAAATTGAAAGCACATTTGAAATCTATTCTCGAAGATTTAGCTGAAATACAAAATGCCAAAGGTATGCCCACTGGTCAAGCTGATGTAAAGATAAAGGATATATTGCCTTGCCTCTATAATAGTTTAAATTCTGATAAACCCACTAATATCGATGATGATCCAGTGAAGAAAATAAGTAATGTATTTACAAATTTGAAAAGAGATCTTAAATACACGTCTCAAACACGAAGGAGTAGTACTTTTGGTCATAGACCGAAATCCGCTGTCGTTTGGGAGAGGCTGATAAAAAATTTGAACGAAAACAAAATCAATACTCGTAGAAACTTAATACCTTCAGAACCTAAGTCATATAGTGAAATTAAAAAAGCTTTAGATAATATTAAGCTCGAAAATGTAAACACGAAATTATCTGTTGTTACTGAATTACCAGCTGCAGAGAGAGCTATAGTACTAAGAACCTTGAATCTTGATATCAGAAAAATTATAGAAATTCTGGAAAACGTTAAAGACACCGTAGCTTCTGGTAATATACCTAATAATAAAATAAACGAACTTCATGGGTACGTTGATGTTGTTGCCAAAAACATAAATTTAAAAACAAACATTTTGAGTCAGTTGAACAGCAATAACCAAAATATGTATTCAGCGCTAAAAACGGACGTAAACGTAAAAGATTTTATGCCTAGTCCGAATTTGTACAAGGAAGAAAGCGTCCTATCTAAGATAACGAGAGATCAGATTGTAAATCAGTTAATCAAGAACCGAATTCAGAGATATTTAAGAATGAAACAAATTAAGTATTATGATACAACCGATGACGTCATATATGACATAGCTAAGAAGATATTACTGTATCTAGAGAACGGGAACGCTGTTCTTGCTAGAGAGTTGTACAAGATATTTGTGAAACGTCAAATTGATGATAACAGTTTCAAAGATAGAAATGGTAAATAATTTTTACAGCTTAACCTTAAATGTTTTTTTAGTGTTTAAAGAAATACAACAAGTATTTGTATCCGTTACGAAACTAATTATTTACCAATTGAATAATGTCAAATTAATTTGGTGAAATGATTGAGCTAATGTAGGTCTTTTTTTTTATTGCTTAGATGGGTGGATGAGCTCACAGCCCACCTGGTGTTAAGTGGTTACTGGGCCCATAGACAACGCAAATGCGCCACCCACCTTGAGATATAAGTTCTAAGGTCTCAAGTATAGTTACAACGGCTGCCCCACCCTTCAAACTGAAACGTATTACTGCTTCACGGCAGAAATAGGCAGGGTGGTGGTACCTACCCGTGCGGACTCACAAGAGGTCCTACCACCAGTAATTACGCAAATTACAATTTGCGGGTTTATTTTTTATTACACGATGTTATTCCTTCACCGTGGAAATCAATCGTGAACATTTGTTGAGTACGTATTTCAATAGAAAAATTGGTACCCGCCTGAGATTCGAACACCCCGTGTATCGCTCAACACGTATGCACCGTCTTATCCTTGAGGCCACAACGATTTTAGCACTTTAATTTTTAATTGTATTCTAAAATAGTTGTTCACATTTTAGAACCAATAGCCAGCGTTGATTACCCCGCCAAAGTTCACCTTGAGCCGATTATAAGCTTTTCGAGTCCTCAGCCTGAATACGGAATTAACACCCAAGAACGGTTAATCAAACAGTTGATTAATATGAAGAACATGAAAATATAAATTGGCTATCAATTTTTGGCCTTTTCAACCCGTGATGTTCATGAATTTGAAAGAAAAAAGTTCATAATAATTAAAAACCACCAAATTTAATTACAATTAAGTGCCTAAAAATGAAAAAAGGCCTTTTTTTACGATTTGTATTTTTTTAAATAAATTTTTATGTATATTATATATTGAATTTTATTAAAGTTCCTTGATGCTAGGTAATTGTTTGGTACCCAGTCATCTATACCGTTAACAGTAATGCTTAGTTTTGATACAACTTTTTATTAAAAGATACTAGTGTTTAAGTGCCATATTTTTATTTAATTTTAAGACCATGGAAAGCCTGTAAACACTAAATTTCGAAAGTTGCCTATGTCCTCTTAAAGTAAGGGATAAAATATTTGATTTCGAGAAAGGTAATCTATAAGATTTATTCATAACTAGCTGACCCGGCAGACTTCGTAGTGCCTTAATCGATAAATAAAATACCTAAGCCTTTGTATAAAATAAACTTAAAACAAACAAAAGAATCCGTCCGAAAGGGGATACATCAAAGGAAAAACAAAATTTTTATTTTCATTTAATTCCGAGCAATTTCATATTTATCTACCTTTTAAACCTTCTCTGGACTTCCACGAATAATTTAAGACCAAAATTAGCCAAATCGGTCCCTCGAGACCGTTCTTCCCGTTTTCGAGTTTTAGCGAGACTAACGAACAGCAATTGATTTATATATATATAGATTTGTATAAGGTATGACGGAGGAGAAACGCTGAAGGAATGTTTTTAAAAAGTGTGACGTCAGCATTGTTGACGTCACGGTCATTAAGTTCTCGATGATGACTCATATTTGGGCTTCCAAAACAAAACTTCACGAGAACTGCGTATATTGCACGAGAAGCATAACAACGTTATAGAGAGATCCGTACTGTACTACGGCTCGGACACGAATGAATAAACGCTAGACAGCACGGCCGTATTTATAGGACTTCGTACACGTCAGCGTGTTTACAAGTATTAAACACGTGAGCGTGTTTTCAAGATTTTAAAGTATTGAAATTACAATAAAAGGGACTGTTTAACATCAATTTCTTATCAGAGTAATTAGTTGATGATCAGTAGGTAAATAGTCATATTTGCGCCGACACGGCCATACTGACAGGCGGTGCGCGCTCTGCACCGGCCTCGTTGATTCTCGTAGGTTTTTCTTTGATTCTCATTGACCTGCAGGAATAAAAAGTTTCTCTGAGTAGCGCATCTGTTATACTTGCGTTACTTGTAACTATGTAGGTTTGAGACTTATTAATGCGATTTGATTGTAGGGTTCTCGGAGGGTATCGTAGGGTTCTCGGAGGGTATCGTAGGGTTCTCGGAGGGTATCGTAGGGTTCTCGGAGGGTATCGTAGGGTTCTCGGAGGGTATCGTAGGGTTCTCGGAGGGTATCGTAGGGTTCTCGGAGGGTATCGAGGGTTCTCGGAGGGTATCGTAGGGTTCTCGTAGAGTTCTCGGCGGTTCTCGTAGAGTTCTCGGCGGTTCTCGTAGAGTTCTCGGCGGTTCTCGTAGAGTTCTCGGCGGTTCTCGTAGATTTATTTAAGGTGTTCGGATAAGGATGTTGTGTAGTGTGATGTTGTGGCGTACACTGTGGTACTTATGTAGTGGGCGTACACTGTGGTACTTATGTAGTGGGCGTACACTGTGGTACTTATGTAGTGGGCGTACACTGTGGTACTTATGTAGTGGGCGTACACTGTGGTACTTATGTAGTGGGCGTACACTGTGGTACTTATGTAGTGGGCGTACACTGTGGTACTTATGTAGTGGGCGTACACTGTGGTACTTATGTAGTGGGCGTACACTGTGGTACTTATGTAGTGGGCGTACACTGTGGTACTTAAGTAGTGGAATTTTAGTAATCAAAAATAAAAACTTATCTTTGAGTGTTGATTTTGTTGCTCGACCATGCTGATTTGTGAAGTAGATGTATAGGCTCATCGGCTGTTGCTGGGGGGTAGTCTTCTTCCGCCGATATGGTTAAATGGTCTCCAGGTTGTTGCTGAGCGGAGGCGGCATGTGATCCCACTTCTGATGACGGAGGAGAAACGCTGAAGGAATGTTTTTAAAAAGTGTGACGTCAGCATTGTTGACGTCACGGTCATTAAGTTCTCGATGATGACTCATATTTGGGCTTCCAAAACAAAACTTCACGAGAACTGCGTATATTGCACGAGAAGCATAACAACGTTACAGAGAGATCCGTACTGTACTACGGCTCGGACACGAATGAATAAACGCTTTTTTTTTTTTTTTTTTTTTTTTTTTTTTTTTCCTACCTAAGCTGAGAGCCTTGAGAGGCTATGTCAGCGTAACCCTAACTTTAGTAGGTGAGCTCACGGGGCTCAACCTGACGATGTTGCTAACACGAACCCTAGCAAGAGCCGTGCTTCGCAGAATCTACCACCGGATCGGAAACGCGACCCACTGAGAAGATCCGGCGAGAAACTCAGTGGGCTGTGTCTGAGAGTTAGTTTACTCGTCGAGCCCTTCGTCGCAAGCGACGGGTTCGACGAGAACGGTGACCGGTGCTTGAAGTACCTAAAAGCACCGTTAGTGGATCGGGAGGATCCGAGATGACGTGTTTTGGGCGACGTCGACTGCTTTCCATTCTGTCCGCAGGATCGGGAATGTAGTTACCGGCGGCCACGATGAGAGGGTTCTCGTGTCGTGCCGCTTTATCGAAGTGGCGCATGGACGCCGACTGCAGATACTTACTGATGGACTCTAAGTCCAGGTCGTCATGGAGGTCGACGTTCCTGACGAACCACGGGGCTCCGACGGCTATCCTGCAAAAACGGGATTGAATAATTTGGAAGGATTTTAAGTGTATGCGGGCCGCGTGAGCGAACACTACACTTGCATAAGTCATGACGGGGCGTATGCAAGTTTTGTAGAGTGTCACCTTATTTCTAAGGGACATTTTACTTCGCCTACATATCATCGGGTAGAGACGTCCTAGAATGAAGGCGGCACGGTCGCGTACCGTCTTAATGTGGGGGCGGAATGTCATCCTACTGTCGAGGGTGACGCCTAAATATTTGACCTTCGGGGCCCACGGTATGGGCTGGTCGAACATCGTGATTGGGCGAACGGCGGGGGCGGGGGTATTGACGCGCCTAGTCGGGAGGGGGATGCTCAGCGTGGTGTTCGGAGGGCGACCCCTTTTGAAGAGCACCGCTGTGCTTTTCGTGGGGTTAATGTCGATGCGCCACTTCCGGAACCACTGTCCCATGGTGGTAGCTGCGGTCTGAAGTCGTCGATGAAGCAACGCCTTCTTCCTACACGAGTAGTAGATGGCGGTGCCATCGGCGAAGAGCGCCAGATGGGTCTCCGGAGACCGGGGTATATCGTTGATATACAAACTGAATAGTAACGGGGAGAGGGCGGAGCCTTGCGGGACTCCGGCTGTAACGTGACGGGGCCGGGAACGCGTTCCCTCGACTCGATATCGGAACGAACGGTTCGACAAGTAGTCTCGTATGATGAGCACGAGTCTGTCTGGCACTCCCATGTTATACAGTTTGAATATCAAACCGTTGTGCCAGACTTTGTCGAACGCCTTCGCTATATCGAAGAAGAGGGCTCCTGTCGGAATGGGTTTCCGCCTGTTCAGCCCTAGTAAGATGTGCTCCGTGAGGCGGTGCACTTGATGGACGCACGAGTGTCTGGCGCGGAATCCAAACTGCTCGTCTATAAGAATTTTATTCGCGGATACGAAATCCCAGAGGCGTTTACGAAGGAGCCGTTCGTATAATTTGCCTATCGCCGGGAGGAGACTGATGGGGCGGTAACTCGCGGTTTCGTTATTCGGTTTGCCCGGCTTGTGTATGCCGATAACGTCCGCTTCTTTCCACGCCGCGGGAAAGATGCAGTTCGTCATAGCAGCATTTAATATTGTGGCCAACATCGTTATCAGTTGGGCTGGTAACAGTTTTAGCGCGCGGTTGCGGATGCCGTCGGAGCCGGGAGCTTTCCGTGGTTGTAGGCTATCGATCGCCTCCTTAACCTCGGAAGTGGTAATGGGGGGTAACGCGTCCGAGGGCGGCAGGGAAGCTCTGCGCTCGACCTCCCTGTCGACGAACTCGGTGTGTTCGGGGTCCGCGTGTTGAGTGCTGGTGGTGCACTGTTCTTGCAGTGCATCGGCCAGCAACTCTGCCTTGTCATCGTCATCGTAAGCCGGTGGTTGGCCTGAGGGGCGTACGAGAGGCGGCATAGTGACGATAGTTTCGGACTTGAGGGTCCTAGCTAGTCGCCAATATGCTTGGTGAGTGGGCGCGAGTTCTTCTAAATAACTATCCCAGTTTTCGTTTCGGGCGTCGCTTAAGCGGGATTTGACCTCCCGCTGTAAGCGACGCATCCGAGTCCGGTTTGAATCCGTGGGATATCGATCGTAGGCCCGGATTGCCGCGTTTCTGATTCTAACGAGGTCCCTAAGATCGGGGGAAAGTCTGATGCGGTGGAAGCAGTCCTCCACATCGACTTGTTTCGAGGATCTTATGATCGCCGTCGAGACGTGATCAGTGAAGATGTTTATGGATTCGACGATATCCTCGGGGGATGGAGTTGAATCCGGGCCGCAAGGGAGGATTGGTGGAGCGGTGTCAGCTAAGCACGTGCCCAGCTTCTTCCAATCCACCATGGTCCTCGTATCTGGTTCGCGGTTGAGTGGGCGACCGAGCTGCATGACGACAGGTCGGTGGTCTGAGTCGAGTTCTGACATTGCCTCGATGGAGCGCAAGCGCAGAGTTACGTTCCTCAGCAGTGCCAGATCTATTGTGCTCGGACGACGCGCGGCGTTGTACGGATAGCACGTGGGGGTCGGGGGGTTGAATATTTCGAATGTGAGGTCGTCTATGAACGCGTCGAGACGCCTACCGTTCACATTCGTGCGATGGCAGTTCCACCTAGTGTGGTGGCAATTTAAATCGCCTGCCAGAATGACCGCGTCCCCCATACCGAGCAGTGTCTCGAGGTCACTGCTCAGGAGGGGTTTGTCAGGAGGGAGATATACGGATGCGATGACGATCGGCTGGTGTCCCGTCAGCGCGATGCGGCACACTGACGCCTCGATGTGTAAGAGCGAGGGAGTATCGAGAGGGACGCAGTGCAGGGCCCTCCTATAGTAAATGACAGTCCCGCCCTTACGGGTGGAGAGTCTGTCATTCCTAACCATGACGTAATTCGCGACTTTGGGGTCGCGACGCGAGGGCTTTAGGAAGGTCTCCTGCACCAGAAGGATGTCGATGAGATTGTCGCGAAGAAACTCATAAACTTGATCGCGCTGACGCGCGAGTCCGTTAGCATTATAAAATGCTAACTTTAAGGAACGCGGTTTTACCCTACCGTTGTTGGCCATTGATTACCGGTAATCAAGCCAGCGTTCGCTGGACGGACTCGATGACGTCCATATGGTCGAACGTCGCGTATAGGCGGTCATCGGCCGTGACTGCCCTGCGCATGGCGTCGGCGAACGAGCGCATGCGATCTATATTTATCGCGGCGATATAATCACGCACGATTGAAAAGTCGTTTATGGCAGGCCGCGCGGGGCCGGGGCGAGGCGCGGGACCGGGCGCGAGGGCGGGGCGCGGCGCGAGCAGGGGCTGGGGTGCCGGTGGTTTCCCTGCCAACGTGAGCGGCAGCGGTTTTGCCCACGCGGAGACGGTGGGCACCGGTGCCGGCACGAAGGCAGGTTTCGGCGCGCGGGGCGCCGAAGTCTTTGGGCCGACGGTTTTAGATGGCGCGTTGGCCAGACGCTTCCGCGGGGCCTTGGGGCATCCGCGGTAGTTGGCTGTGTGGCCCTGCTTCTGGCAGAGCACACAGCTCGGCGGTTCGGTCGCGGTCTCTTTGACCCGCGAACAGTCGGCTGTCGCGTGGTCACCGAGGCACTTTACGCACCGCGGACGCGCGTGGCAGTTGCGCGCGGAGTGGCCATACAGTTGGCACCTATGGCACTGACCGGGAGTGCCTTTTTTGTGTGGGGCCTCGACGGTGACCCCTGATAACCCGCAAACGGTGCGGAGGCTTGAGGCAATTCGTTTGCCTTCGGCGGTTGGTTCCAACGCGACGAGAACCATGTTATACGCGAATTTATCGCGCCCGCTGTGCATACGGTGCACACTTTTGATTGGGTACGTTTGCCTGATTAGGTCTTCCTTGATTAGCTCGACGTCGAGCTCTTTTGGTACTCCGCGTATTACTACGCGGAGCTCGCGGTCCTCCTGGAGTGCATAGGTGTGGTATCCTATGCTCTCCTTTCGGAGGTAAGAAGTGAGGGCCCTATGGTCGCCCGGCGTTGCGACCTTTATTTGAATCCCGTGCGCAAGATTACGCGCTTGGGAATAGTTGATTTTGTTGGCCGTAAGGGCCTGGGATACCCGGTTCCACGCGGATTTTTCACGTAGGATTACGGGCGGGGGCGCGACGATTTTGTTGACGGGCACGGGTTTCGGCGACGGAGTTGCGCGGCGAGGGGAGTCGGGTGTGACCACGACTTTAGGACGCGACGCGTTCGCGGCCTTAGGCTGTTTTGGCGCCGTGGACGGTTCCACGGCACGGGCGCGTTTTTTGCCGCGCGTGACGGTTTGGAACCCATCCGAGGGTCCGGGTTCGGGGCTGGCGGCCGACTCGAACTCCATTTCCGACTCGGAGTCGGAGCCGGAGCTCGATGCCGCGCATGACGCGATCGACGCGGGCGCGGGGGTGGGGGGCGACATCGGCGAGTCGGGGATAATCGCGGCGGCGGCGACCGGTACGTGGGACGCTTTCAGGTTGGCCTTATAGGCCCGGAACTTCGATACTATGTCCGGGCAGAATTCCCGGACAAACTTCGCGAACATCGCGGGGTCGTCTTCGTCGCACATCTTGGTTTGCCCGGGGGGGGCGTCCCCGGGACTTAAGGCACACTCGCCGAAAGGCGAGTCCCCTGAGTCGGAGTTCACCCCCTGCGCTTTACCAGCAACAAGGGGGGGGAGTGCCTTTGCCGTGAAAACGGCAGGCGGCTGGGGATTGGGGTGGAAGTTGGGAAGGTGGGGACCCCACTGGGTTGTGAGTGCCACAACAAGCGGTGATCGCAGCGGGGTTTTAGTCTTTAAAAAGACTGTTTTGCACGCCGAATAAGATAATTAAATATAATAAATGGAATGAATGAATGATAATGAGTTGTCGTTTTCGATTGCAGAACTACGAACTCGAAATACGCTTTTCTGAATCAAGGTCGCGATGCCAGCGACAGAGCGTCCGGAATGCAAAACAAGGTCGCGATCAAAGCGACAACGACGATGTCGTGCAAACTAGACACACAATCGCGACAGCAGCGACAATTTTTCAGGAAAACGCGTCCGGGCTCAACAGCGTTGCGATCGGAACTGATTTGAATAAACGCTAGACAGCACGGCCGTATTTATAGGACTTCGTACACGTCAGCGTGTTTACAAGTATTAAACACGTGAGCGTGTTTTCAAGATTTTAAAGTATTGAAATTACAATAAAAGGGACTGTTTAACATCAATTTCTTATCAGAGTAATTAGTTGATGATCAGTAGGTAAATAGTCATATTTGCGCCGACAGGTAAATAAAAGCGCAAGTGCAGCGTTAGGCGTTCCCCGCACGGTGTACCGATACCGATTTACGGCGATATGCTGGAGAAGATTGGATGTGGAGGACCATTCATTGTGGCGGACTGTGGTAGAGGCCTACATCCAGCCGTGGAGAGATAAAGGCCGATGATGATGGTAAAAAAGATGCGAAACATAAAGTTAAGGGCTATTTATTTGGAAATTCGACAAATTACCTTTTATTACATTAAAGATAATTTTCATGGACAAAAAAAATCCATATCGTAATTTATATGTATATTGTTTCATTTCGTCTGCATTACTTGCTTTATGTTTCTAGGGCTGTACGCTTAAAATTCATCGAGTCGATTTTTGTTTATCTGTAATTAATATATTTTATTATACATTCAACTTTATTAACGCAATTATTTTGATTTCGGTTCAAGTTTTTTTTAATAGTTTCAAAAATAAAAAGGTAAGAAAAGTACCGCTTATGCTTTGTATGTGGGCTATAGTAGTAATATATTTTCAAAAGGAAAATAGATCATAATTTTACTAAAACGTGGGTGTGAAGATACACCATCATGCATGTTTGTCGCGTAGAATTGTTGTGGTGTAATTAGCGAACACAATATAGTATACAACTTACTTAGTATGATTTTTTCTTCTTTTATTTTAACATTTTCCGATTTCTTAGCTAGCGCTGGATCAACTTTGCCTCTTAAATATCTAGGTATAATACTCTTTATCCGTTTCTTAACTTTAAATTTCTTTGCAGATCTTTTATCCCTAGGGATGATGTTCAAATTACTCTGCCATTTCCTCATAGTGTCTTCTAATTCTTCCATTCTTCTTCTTGTCATTTCGTGTAATCGTTTCTTTGCTATTTCCTTAACTATATCGGCTTTAGGCACTTTCTTTTTCAGTAATTTTTTAATGTCTGCTTTCGAAGTTCTTAAGATATTCTTCAACTTCATCATCAATGATTGTTTTTTGATGTTTTTTATAGATTTATTATTTTTATTATTATTTTCAATGATTCTATTTTTGGGCTTTTTCATGTGAAGTTTTAAAACTGTCTTGATTTTTTCGTTTATTGACATTAAGTCTTGAGTTATATTATCTATTAGGTCATTACCTATGCGATCGTCTATTGGTACCATTCTTCGGCTGCCCGCAAAAGTGATCAAAGCTAAGGCATCACTCATTTTACCGATGTCATTCATAACAGCTAAATGTAATAATTTTAAAGCATAATTTCTGTCATATATTGAACTATTTTGAAGATCTTCTGCTAATCGATTCCATTTGAATCCAACAGTTTGTAGTTCGTTGGTTAGATTATAATGAGGTGTATCGACTGTTATACCTAGTTTTGCTAGATCATCGACATAGTAATCGTTAACAAGCCTAGATAATAGTTTAAATGTTCCACGGCTCAAATTATTAAGTGTAATTAATCCACTCTGATTTCGAATTATCATTTCAAATATATTAGTTACATTTTTAACGAAATTTAAATAAAGGTCACTATTATTTATGAATTTTCTAGTTAGTTTTAAGTTTAGTTTATTAGATTTTTCCATGCTGATAAAACGTTTCATGGCAGTGTATAAAAACTTTAATTCTTTTGGCAATTCTTTTGTATTAATTTTTTTTATCAATATAAAGTCCCTCACCACTTCGTATACGTCTCGTTTTAATTTTTCTAACAAATTTTCAAGCTTATTCTTATCACTTCTCCGAGGATAACTCTCTGTCGATAGATCATCCATAATTTCTAATTTATAAATAGAGACAGTCGAGTTTGTGCTCGTTATGTTTACGTCAGATTTAGAATCGAATTTAGTAAACTTCTGAATACTATCTTTGACGGTTATCAAATCCTGGAGTTCTTTACTTTTCTCATTTATGATATTGATTAAAGGTTTTAACACATTGCTTTGTAATTCGTCAACTGTATACGTTTTGTTATCGTTGTTGTTAGTCAATAGCGATATGTTTTCATTTGGGTTCCGTTTAATAATGTTGAGTTTTTCGAGGCCAGGATTGTAGGTGTCTAATTCAATAGGATCCAAGACGTTTATTTGGTTTTTGAATCCTGAAAATAAAGACCAAATAATATTTTTTATTAGATTAAAAATTTCGTTTTATTTTGTTAGTTAAAATCAAATGCACAGATCAAAACACCTACCTCTAGAAACATTAAAATCTTGATTTCCTTTTGCGAAGTCAAGCAAGTCAACAATCACTTTATTTGTAACAGTAGTTACCTCATTATCTTCAATTTTATTCACAATTTCAGATACATTTGTAGTATCATCAAAATCCATGTAATTGAAATCTTTTTCTTGATGGCCTTCTAGAATTTTTCGCCTGTTATTGTTTGCTAAGTCCACCGCGACGCTATTTAGGACGTAATCGAAAGCTAGATAGTCATCTGTGAATTTTGTGGTTGTCAACGATCCCGGAGATGTAGTGGTTTCTGGAGAGATAACTTTAGTTAGTTGGCGGTCATTGTGCAGGGCTGATGTGGCTGTATTTACTTTTAGACTTTTTGTGTCTCGGGAACAACTTCATCCCACTCTCCCGATGATAACATCATATTCTTTATTAAAAATATATCACATGGACGTTTATAAGAATTGCGCGGCTGGTGGTTTGAGTGGCTAAATAATTGAGCCAAATGACTTTAAAACGTTTGTTCTCAAGCTCACAGCTGATGGGACTTATCGAGGGCTATCATCATCTTACTCACCGAAAATTAACGAATCGTTTAGATCGTTTTGATCACTCAATCCTTTACCATTAACTGTGCTGATATTTTTCTCAGCGTCAGTCGAGAGTCCGTACAGCCATTCAGTTATTTCTTGGTAAACGCTTTTTGTATTATTCAGTTCATCTCGAGATTGATCTGTTGAACGTTTCATTCTCGGCATGTTGACAGCTGCAACATAGTCATACATTCATTACGTCGATTTCGTATTAAAAACCACGGAGCTCTTCGAATCCGAAGCGTATTTTTTACTCAAAAAAATGTACTGGTATTTGTTAAGGAGATGCTATGGGTCGATTTTGGACTATACAGAGATCTTTCACCGAAATGACAACGAGGTTGTTAAGAGAGTTTTAACTATGAATGTGAAAGGCTTTAGACTTAAGAAAAAATGGATGGACTGCGTGAAAGATGATATGTGTAAGAAGGGAAGTGAGCGAAGAATATGATAGAGGAGTATGGAAGGAAAAAACATGTTGTCGACCCCAGGTAACTGGGAGATGGGCCAGAGAATGTAGATGAGAGATCTTTCGCTGAATAGGTTTCAGTCCAAAGAGTCTGGTACTCCTCCATTCTGGGTGTTAAATCGTATTGAAACTACTTAATATTTTGCTACAGCTTACAATTTGTCATTGCATCTATGACTGACAGCAAAACTTGTCGGTCCACGTTGACCTTGAGGTCAGGCTTGCATCGCGACCTCGTTGAGCAGTTCCACTGACCTCGTCCATCACAAGTGCACGACTTGCAACCGGTGCATATGTTTTCTGGGGAAAAGAATAAGCTAATTTTATTATCGCTTCTTATGCGGGCGAAATTTGTAAGTTTTGTGTTTTTGTTTGTTTGTTTCAATTACAGAATATACTGCGATAAAAATGGATCTAGTAGATGCGTTGGCTGCTAGGGTGTTTTAATTATCATTATGAAAAAAAATAGTGAAATATCTTGTTTACCATATTTTAATATAACAAAAATAGTATTGCGAAGCCAATTGGTTGGTTCTGATGTGAAAAATAAAACTTCCTTTACAAGTATTCAAAGTTTGATATTCCAGGCCGATAAGAAGAAACTGGTGCCATATACAAGGCAAAACAATACTCATAAATTACACATACATTTTTAATTAACTACTTTATATATGACGAACCATTGAGCGCGGTGTAAAAATATACATAAAATAAGGGCTAGAAGTGTCGTTAATTAAAATTTCACGCTGTACCAATTTGCTAAGAAATTTCCATAAATAGATTTTGAAATAAATTACCTTTCGTGCAATCTGTATACTTTGATACAAGTGGAATGCAATCAGTATCGAATGTTGACGCTGAAACAATGGCACAGTAATGTTATGTTGTGGTTACTAGTACGTGCCTACGTGAGAGTGTGTGTTCCCAGGACTTGTTTACCGGTGGCAACTACAGCTTCCAAGATTAATCAGTCAATCATCGGAAACATATTTTTGTAGTCCAAGACTATGTTTAGCATTGTGTCTGTGGATATTCAGTTTCCTACGAAGCTAATGGCGTGGTTACTGGAACTCATAGTGTACACAAGGTGAATTCATCTTGAGATGAAGTTGAGGTCTCAATTGAATTGTATAACGCGGAACCGATCTTTGCACAGAAAAGCTTGATTCCACTTGACTCGACTCCTACATAGCAAGAAGCTGGTTACGCTATACGCGTCACGTCAGGTCTAAGTTTTAATTGCATTACCATCGTATTTTTTTTTATTGCTTATATTGGTGGACAAGCTCACAGCCCAGCTGGTGTTAAGTGGTTACTGGAGCCCATAGACATCTACAACGTCAATGCGCCACCCACCTTAAGATATAAGTTTTAAGGTCTGAAGTATAGTTACAACGGCTGCCCCACACTTCAAACCGAAACGCATTACTACTTCACGGCTGAAATAGGCAGGGTGGTGGTACCTACCCGCGCGAACTCACAAGAGGTCCTACCACCAGTAAATGTTAGCTGTAAAGCTTGGCTGCTGGATTTATCTGGAACATTAACAGGTGTTGCCTTGTGAGAATCGAGCGTGTTCTGTATTTACTGTTTGGGATATTTATTGAATTATATTACAATTTACCGCCTTTATATAAGAGAACTATAAAATTGATGCGTTGCTCTTGGCGCCTGAATTTGAAAGACAATTGGTGTCATGGCGGAGATCGCTCGCTGACATTTTGACGTTCAGAAACTGAACAAGAGGACCTTCATTCATAAATATGCCATAGCTTATGTAGACAACTTGCCAAGTCGTCTACGAATTATATACTTATTTTACCGCTTTCCATTACATCGGCCAAAGCCACATCCACCTCGCTGCCGCTTCCAAAACCACCAGCATCGTATTTCTCCAAAACATCATCGACTTGGGTGAAGTATTCGCATGGGGTCCGGTCTATGGGAAAGCAGTCGTCTTCATAGCAAATCCTGCAGACTTCCTGTACTCTTCGGGTGGGGGTAGCTTCGTAGTGGAATTGTGATGCTGGAAGAAGATAACTTAAGCTACATATCGGGAAAAGAAGGAAATCCGAATTTCCGAAGAATATAAGTACTGGCAGACCCGTTATTTCCTCATTTTTCAAACAAAACCGGGCAAGTTTATCCGAATACGCACAAGACTCCTTAAAATGATAAACAAATTTAAATCTTTTCAGAAATTAGAACGTTCTAAGCGTTTACCTGTTACTTTAGGCTATGCAGAATCTAACCATCATATTCATATCTCTTAGGTATATGTGGATGAATGACAACTTTGTAATGCTTAATAAGCATGTCACGCGCAGGGAGAGCTGTGAAATGTTTTTTTTATTTTTTTTTTATTGCCCTTGTAGGCAGACGACCACACGGCCCACCTGATGGTGAGTGGTTACCGTCACCCATTTTTTATAAAAAAGTTTATTGCTTAGATGAGTGAACGAGCTCACAGCCCTCCTGGTGTTAAGTGGATACTGGAGCACATAGACATCTACCACGTAAATGCGCCGCCCAACTTGATATATCAGTTCTAAGGTCTCAGTATAGTTACAACGGCTGCCCCGCCCTTCGAACCGAAACGCATTACTGCTTCACGGCAGAAATAGGCGGGGCGGTGGTACCTACCCGTGCGGACTCACAAGAGGTCCTACCACCAGTAATTAAACAAAATTATAATTTTGCGTGTTTGATTTTACACCATGTTATTTCTTCACTGTGGAAGACAATCGTGAACATTGGTTAAGTACGTATTTCATTAGAGAAATTGGTACCCGCCTGCGGGATAAGCAGTTCCAATGTTCTAATGTCTTTAAAGAGTTCGTCTAAAAAAATGTTTAGCGGTCCAAGAAAGCCCAAGACAAAAAATTCGCAAGATCCATATTAAGTAAAAAGATATTGAAAAAAGTAAATCCGACTTTAATGTCGAGAAATACAACATCACCCAACCTGGTTGTATTACATTGCACGCCCAATGAAGAATATTGGTAATTTAATAATTTTTCGAACAAGATGATAGACGAGATAGTGTTCGCGACAAAACCGAGTTGTATATCTGTCTGAGCCATGAAAGCAGTAAACAATCCAAGGAAGCCACCGTATATACACAAATAATTCTCATTCTCACCGGAAGTGCCGATCACGCCGACAAGTAAGCTGACCCACACGAACATGGCGTCTCCGTGTGTACTGTTTCTCAACAATCGACAATGTTTACTGAATTCAAATGTTTCGGGATATACAATGCACTTAAGGTATAATTTGGGGGTCAATTGAACTAACTTCCGACGCGTCAGCGACTGCAGTGCTTTACAATTAGAGAAAAAATTATACAAACTCCTTTGCTATGGTGTACTGTGTGCTTAGTGCGAGTTTTTTTACGTTCTCGATAGCGTTAAAGTTCGCCCAAATTTGTATGCAGTTGAAACAGCGCCCCTAGCGGCAAACGTAGGCAAACGTTCCAACTCCATACAAATTTAAGTTAACTTTTACTGTATTGAAAACGTTAAATATCTTGCACTAAGAACACTGGTTTCTCACATACCACTGCCAATAACTGACGCTATAAAGACCGTCGACGTGGAGAAGCAGAGTGCATTGAGCGATCAACACTTCAAGCTAGACACGACCTTCAGCAATAAAGAGACCAAGTAAGATGAAGAGGTCCGTGTAAGATAAAACTACCCTGTGTTGTTGCGCGTGTGTCGTAACAGGCGACTCAGCCTGCCGGTTCGTAATGCCTTAAATCACCAAGAGGAGGATCTTTAACATCAACTCCCTCTGCACGTTAATGTTAGCTGTGGAGCTGGGACTAAGTTCTCCTCCTGCTTCCGGCTCGTCGGTCGCGAATTATTATGATAAGAAAAGAGATTTCTCTCTCATGCTCTGCCATCTTCTTCACCGAGATAGTGTCAACTCGCTGAAGTTGATGTACATCATGTGTTCATTGATTATTGGAAGCTTGAGACAAGGAGACATGGGGTACCTTTTACCACTTTCGCACGATTGCATTGTGGCAACTAGAAGTACTAAAACAGAGGGCTGATAAAACTGGTTACTACTGGATATCATATTATTGTAAAGTATGTTGATGCGTATAACGTCCCCCATAATTTCTCTGAATCCGTCCCTGCAACAAACCAGCAAAAATCAGAATGTTAGTAAACACGCGCCGGCTATTCGGTGATTACGTTAGCGTTCGCCTGGCGCAGTGACAGGACGGTGACTCAACATGCTGGTGCTGGCCCTCTTGGTACCAGCTCTGGTGACTGCTGGTGAGTACAAGCCCGACCATTGGGCGTCATTGTAATACAGAGCGTGTCCGGTTTGTTATCAAGTTATGCGTTCGTGACCTAACAGTTAAGATACCCTGCTCACTTGTATCCACTATACGGGGCTTAAAATACTGTTTCAGATACCATTTTTATAATAAACTAGCTGTACCCGTCCGCTTCGCTGGGCATTTAAAATTAACATTATTATTTCTCACCCTCACAAAGATTCTCATCATTAACGCCCCCGCAACTGGTGTAGAGAGTCCAACACTCATATAAATATGAGCCTATCCATTAAGTACATGTATTTTCTACATGGATACCAAGTTCCAAGTCAATCGGACGGTTCAGTAGTCATAACGGAACATCCGAAAAAACCACTGTAGATTTATATATTAGTATAGATAGACGGGCTGTGAGAGCTTGAAGTCGTCGTACCTTAAAGGATAAGACATCCGGTGCAATCGTATCTAGCAATGCACCGGTGTTTGGATCCCGGTGCCAAGTACCAATTTTTTAAAGGAAATACGTACTTAACGAATGCTCACGATTGACTTCCACGTTGAAGGAATAACATCGCGTAGTAAACATCAAACCTGCAAAATTATAATTTGCGTAATTACTGGTGGTAGGAACCCTTTGTGAGTCCGCACGGGTAGGTGCCACCACCCTGCCTGTTTCTGCCGTGAAACAGTAATGTGTTTTGGTTTGAAGGAGGGGGCAGTTGTTGTAACTAGAACTTATATCTTAAGGTAGATGGCGGTATCTGTTGCAGGTGCCATGAGCCAGGTGGGCCATGAGCTCGTCCACCCACCTAAGTAACCAAAAAAAAAAAAAAAAACTTCTGTCTATTTACTGAAGAACACAACTTCTTGGTGATAAAAGGCTATAATAAATAACCAAATAATCTTCATTCTGCTTTTAGAGTACCTGTCAGACACAAACTATACGATCAAACAAACAGATTCCTGTCCCGATGTTGGCTACTATTTCAAACGAGAACTACCGTCAAATTATCTGGACCCTGGACCATGCTTCCTCTGCTTCTGTCAGGGTAATGGCACGGCTGCATGCTGGCGAAGAGAGAATAGAAGATGTGACGCTGAAAGCTACCACTTTCATGGGATCGGAAAGCGGTATTTTGGATCACCTAGTTTTAGCAGTTTAATCAAACTTGAATTTCAGTGAACATGGTCCGGCTTTAGTTGGACCAAATCACTCCAAGTTGTGGGTTTTGTTGAAAAGTTGGGCTAGAATAATCTAGCCCAACTTTTCAACAAAACACAGCGTTGCAGTTTTCATAAATTAGTGTCGTTGGGTAAACGATCCCATGGCATACCCGATGTTCAACGACCTTTGGAAACGAGACGCCATCTGGCCACTAGCAACTGCAGTCATCTGGTGTATGACCCGAACACAATATAAATCTATTACGAGACGATGGATGTTTCTGCCCATATCAAGACACAAGCCTAGGAATTTTAATTACACTGTTTTTTGGCATTGTTGATACAGTTCACGGTTCACATAGTGTTAGGTGTTTTTGTCTTAAAGTCTCGGGTAGACGCTATGAAATGTGATTGATATTTCGACCTTAGCCTGAGTAGCGGCATTAATATTTTTTATGCTGTTTATTTTTTATTCTTGTTATTGTTATCCTTATTTTTTATGTTCAGAGGTACAAGGGTGCGCCGTGGTCTTGCCTTAGGAGACATATTCTTTCGTGATGCTACCAGGGATCGTGAGTATATGAAGTCCACATTTTTTAATTGAAACTTCTTTGGCGCCGTTGAGATTTGAAACTGAATGAAACGGAATGAAACGATACAACTTGATTACAAGGAAGATACAATAAAAAAAGTTAGGTATATACATCTAAAGGATTTAGTCTGCGAGATAGTAAGATATTGTAATTGATTGAGATGATACCATCATCTCGTTTTTACTATCGTACCGCCCGTCATCGGAGTAGAGTTATTCCATACTACATGAAGCCACTGCGTTCATCCACAGTGCATTTACAGAGATTTTTTTTGCCACGTACCATCCGGCTTTGGAATGAGCTCCCCTCCACGGTGTTTCTCGAGCGCTATGACATGCCCTTCTTCAAACGAGGCTTGTGGACAGTATTAAGCGGTAGGCAGCGACTTGGCTCTGCCCCTGGCATTGCTGACGTCCATGAGCGACGATGACCACTCACCATTAGGTGGGCCACACACTAGTCTGCCTACATAGGCAATAAAAAAAATAGATTAGATAAGATTCGCTTTTGTAGGAGCCGCGTGCGAAATACACACACCTTTTTTTTATAGGTCATCTTTTCCATTTGTTGTTAAGCGATTACCAACGACATCACAACGTGGACGTCATACTGTATTTGAGACACAAGGTTGAAGTCTCAATGTTGTGTTACATCCACTGTCTCATATTGGAAAAAACGGCAGTGCGTGATTGCGCCGCGGCAGCGGTACTCTACCGTTGCGTGCTATCCCCCAACCTGGGCCACTTCTACTATTATTAAGCTGTAAACGTTTCAAAATCAATGGGCCTTAGGTATGTTGTTCTCCTTAGTTATTGGTACCGGAAACACTTAACAAGTCTATTATTATACTAGACTAAAATCAAGCTGCCTCAACAAAGATATCGACTTGGGTCAGGCATATGGTTTCCGTGGGTCAGTGGTCGATAACCACTTGTCCAACGAGGTGATCAGCTTTAGACATATACTGAAGCTCGCTCGAAGTAAATACTATAATTGCTTTTATGGTTGACTGTCAATACAAGCATTGTGAGATTTTAGTATTATAATATTAAACTATGTTGACTGATGATGAGAATCAGATGAGATATGAGATTAGATTTTGTGCTGCTGATAGAATCGTTCCGTATTTTAAAACAACTAAAAACATCACTACAACTGGTAAACTCAACTTCGGTGGTGAGATTTAGGTATGATGGTACAAAGAAGATGAGGGCGGCCTTTCTATTAGCATGTTAATAATAAACATGGTTTACATAATATTTGGTCTCCGATTTCTCATGAATTAGTCCGTCAAGTAGTGAAAGATACAAAAGACGTAGCAGCACATGTTACTTAAGTAAACTGTAAGTACTTGACTTGAATTGAATAGGCTATTGATTTTCTATTTCAGTTTTCAACAAAAGGTTACCGGAGCAATGTAAGCCGTATGAATCCAGCTTCAGCGATGGCTGTCCTCCAGGTAAACGGACCTCTAGTTGTACTACACTAATAATTTTAAAATGTATGGAAATTTGTCTATTACAAAGAATGAATGCATAAGATCTTAGCCGATTTTGCATCCCAGACCTGATTTTCGAACTTAGCTCTCAACACCTATTGTGATCCGCTGATGATAGAGGGGTGGATGGACAGAGTGCTGATAGCGCCTTTGGATGGGTATAGGTAGAAGATGTAATGTTAAGAGTACACAGGATACTTTCTCAATCAATTCTAATTTCTGTTTGGCCAGTTAAACAGTCAAAACAATGTTTAATTAAGTTTTTAAACGGTGTGCTCGTTCGTCAAACAATTGAATATCGATTTTCGACGCTACGACATAAAGTCAAATTAGAACATCTTCGCGTTAGTAATTCATAAATTTAGGAAAGCGAGTATTATATTGGAATAAATCAATCCATCTTCACATTTTGGGATCGACCAAAAACAGAACGAAACACGAAAAATAAATCGGTTATAAACGATAGTCGATTTAAAACATACCAAAAAAAACAATCTCTGTACACTAAATTTAACGGCCATGTGATGATCGGCAAAAAAATAATTGATTAAGAGAAGTAAAGGCAAATGTACGCTTCAACTTTAGGGCATCGGTTCAACTAAAACTCAATAGGTTTTTCATTTTTAAACCTACACTGGAAACCGGAGATACTTTGCAGGGCAAGTATCTTCAGTCTGTAACCTATTGGCTTGTACAGAGCTATATATGCACTCAATTAATCGGTAATATTCATGCTTTAGCATGCAACATTGTGCTTTA
Organism: Bombyx mandarina; assembly: GCF_030267445.1. Taxonomy (NCBI): domain Eukaryota; kingdom Metazoa; phylum Arthropoda; class Insecta; order Lepidoptera; family Bombycidae; genus Bombyx; species Bombyx mandarina. The sequence continues at coordinate 7,935,392 of NC_143226.1, forward strand.
ATTATTTATACAATTTGCAACGCATTTTTTCCTGTAATCCAGTTGATTGGTGCATCGGTTGTACCGTCTGCGACTGCGACGCCAACGGGCATTGGGACTGCAGAGTATTGAGCTATTGTCCTGAACGTAAGTAGCCCTTGTTTCGAAGGAAGCTGAAAATACCCACTGAGTTTCTCGCTAGATCTTCTGAATGGGTCGCGATTCCGATCCGGTGGTAGATTAAGCGAAGAGCTGCTCTTGCGAGGGCTAGTGTTTGCAAATTCTCTCAGGCTTAGGCTGCCAGCAAATGGGTAAGGGAAAAGAAAGTTAGAGAAAGAGAGTTAGATTATAATTATATTTCAACACAACTTTTTTTATATATTTAAATAAGAAAACCTGGCACTTTTTTAAGACATTAAAATAAATACGTCGATTATTTGTATTGCTGTTCCTATGCTAATTATTATGATTAATATTAAAAAAGTTAATTGAATGAAAATTAATATCAAAATGTGCATGTTGTTAGCGACAGCACTAAACATATTTTTTCCGCATTCATATATTTTGAAGTTGAATAAGGATACAAAATGCTATATAGTTAGATAGTAATAAATTGTATAATTTTCATAGGTACTACAAAGAAACCCAAGAAACGAGGTGGCTCATTCCGAAGAACTGTCATCAGGAAAATGCCCATAAAAACCACTCCTGTAACCACAGTTAAGCCAAAAACTAAAAAGCCAACAACAAAGAAACCAGCACCAAATAAACCAGTAACCGAAAAACCTTCGATTAAAAAACTTCAAACCACAAAAAGACGAAACATTAACCGACTAAAACGTCAGCCGCCTAATAGCGCCAAATTACAGAAAACCAATAAATTTGTCGCGTCACAGAAACCTGTAAAGAAAATCATCAAAAACAACTCAGTCAAACCAAAACCAACCGGCAGAGACACTAAGTCCTCCACAAATCCACAAATAACGTTATCAAGTACATCACAATTCGCTCAGGAAGCTATCAGAAAAGTCTTAGAAGCCGTGCAACATTTTATAAGAAATGACGTGAAGAAAGGCAATTCATCACTGATACTCAAAGCGATAGAAGCAGAACGAATTGAAGCTGATATTAACAAAGACAAAACACTGACAAGACACAAACGTGAAGTAGGAAAGACTGTGGACGTTACGGAGTCTTTGGGTTTCAGTACAGGTTGGTATTTTCAGAACAATGGTTCAAGATCGTAAGTCCAAATACTTATGTCATATTGTGCATAATTACCCTATTTGTGAGTATTAATACTTGAGTAGTGACTATTTGTAAGCTAGAACCCTGGATTATTTAAAAAAATCATGTCCAAGGATAGTCGGCGTCTTCAACTCCGAACAGCATAGACACTTGAACTTCAATGAAAATACTTATTAATATATTTCAGATATTACCACTAATATGGAAAATGTTTCTCAAATAGAGAGTTTGTTAAATGCAAGTACCCATGTTATAACAGAAGAAGCATTACTAATATCGACACATTCACCATACTACTCCTACTATCTTGAAAATAATAGTCAAACCATTAACGAAACAGCTGAAATTCTCAATAACAATGAGACGAAAATAAATCTGACTGCAGTATTCTATAATGAAACAAAGCCGCATACTTTCAGAAATCAGTCTCTAGAATCTATGGATGATGCTTTACGTAATGCTAATGATTTAAAATTCAAAGATTGGCCACAAATTAAATTTTATAAAGGCAACAGAAAACTATTGAAATTGGAATTAATAAAATTTGACAATTTCGGTAATAATTCTAATAAAACTAAAGCAAATTATACCGATGCGAATACCAATAAAAGAAAGGTAACAAAGGTAAAAAAATTTGTGAGAAGAATTAAGGAGAAGAAAAATAATATTAAAAAAGTAATAAAGACATCGAAGAACAAAAGAGACGAAACACAAATTACTGCAATAGACAAAATAAAAAATCTTCAAAATAAATTTAAAAGCATTTTGAATCACATCACTAGTAATGCATCAACTGTTAAACCGAAATTAAAGAAACATATATTTATTAAACAAATAAAAAGATTATTCAATAAAATTATATCAAAAAAAGTAAAAAAATATGATGAAAGAGGTAATACTTTAAAAATAATATGCCAAGAGTTTGGACCTTGCAACTTTGATAAAAACCAGAAAAGACTAGTAAATATAAAAGTGATACAACTTAATATAGAAATAGCTAATATATTAAGGACAATCGAGATTATAAAAGGTCTTTTAAAATTGATGAATATTCCAAATAAAACAACAAATTCAAAAACTAAAGTTAATGATTTTCACACATTAAATTTAATACTAAATGGTAATATAGACGTCGCTGATTACAATCTGACGCAAACAGAAAAAACGCAGGTAGATTATATTAAAATGAATACGCAGCTGTTCGTAAAATCTGTCGGCAAATTTGCAAAAATATTACAAGATATTATTGTTATTGTAAGAAAAAGTAAACAACAATCCACCGAAACAAATAAGGCGATTGTTAAGCCCAGGAACAAAGTCATCAATGATAGATACAAGAAAAACAAAGATGACAATATGTTTGATGCATTCAAAGGCTTATTACGAGCATACGACTTAATTCACAATTCGTTTGTCAAGAAAATGTACAAGATCATAAAAACAATTGAAAATGTGAACAAAAAACAAAGCGTCAAACGTAAACTATCGACCTTTGACAATTTACCAAGAGTCCGAAATGTGAATAAAACTAATAATATCAGTGAGATTTTAGAGAAGCTCACCAGTTTGGAAGGTAGAATAAAGCTAAGGAGTAAAAGAGACGTGAGAAGAGACGATGCAGTGGAATACTTATTAACGGTAATGGAGTTCTTGTTGAAGCAGAATTACCGCTTAGATTCGAATCCAGGTAAATCGATTACTTAATTTTTATGACATTAGATGGCATAGCAATGCCCTTTATATGTCTTTGCAAATCAAGTGAAGTAGTAGCAATAGAACAAGCTTAGAGGTTTTTTTTTTATAGCAACTAAGAGGCAAACGAGCAAGGCGGGTCACCTGATGGTAAGTGATTCACCGCCGCCCACGGTCACCAGCGTTTACGCCAGTGCGTTGCCTACTCTAGTACTCTACTACTACTAGGTCTTTTGAGGTCAGAGAATCTAAATGACAACGGTCTTTAGGGTTATTAATTAGAATACAACGGCTTCTTCTATTTCATGCTATTATTAGTTATTTCATGCTATTATTTAATTATCATCCATCGTCGCACTTATTTTCCTAGAAAGCTTCTTAATTCTGTTCTCCTGTTTAGTGTTCTCTCCTGTCACCAACTTGCTTGCAGGTTTGAACAAAGCAGGAGGCTGTTATATTCAATGTAAAAAGCAATCGAGACTTTAATGTTAAATGTCAAGATGTGTTGATTTTACCACGCGTATGTAGTTACAGAGGAATATTATGATAGGATCTAGGATAACTAGGATCGAGCGACAGTTATCAATTTTTAAGCAAATAACAAAATGTGTATTTTAATACATATTCAGGACTAGCCGTCGTGATTAGGGAATGACATTCCGTAATTAAAACATACTTGTATTATCATCACTACATAGTATAAAACAAAGTCGCTTTCTCTGTCCCTATATACCTATGTATGCTTAAATCTTTAAAACTACGCAACGGATTTTGATGCTGTTTTTTTTAATAGATAGAGTGATTCAAGAGGAAGGTTTATATGTATAATAACAATTCAATCATAGAATCAACAACAATCCAATAATATAACAACAATAACATCCATTAAATAGTGGAGAAATCAATAATAAATTATAGTTTTCGAAGCGAAGCGAGGGCGGATCGCTAGTAATTAATAAATTTATGTAAACACTATACTGGTAGGCACTCCGCATCCTACTTACTATGAAGACTCATATATGTATGTACTTACACATTTTAATTTGAGGATTTTTATTATACGATATCATTCCTGTACAATGGTCTACTTGATATTACTATACTACACTGTAAGTGTCGTTCATCTTGAGATAGGCAGCGGTTTGGCTGTGCTCCCGGCATTGCTGACGTCCATGAACGATGGTGACCACTTACCGTCAGATGGGCCGTATGCCTACAAGGGCAATAAAAAACTACACTCCGCAAAGTGCCGGATGGTTTGTGCTTTCAAACGCCTGCGTTAAGATAGCGAGAAACTTGCACGACCGACATGAACTGCATTTCATATTCGTCTAAGGATAATCATCTCGTGACATCCACGATACTAGTCTCCTCTTCATTAAATTCCAAGTGGCGTTAGTTAAGTTTAAAATTGTGAAATTATTAAAATAAATTGATCGTTAAACAGCAAAAAAATATACAACCTTTACCTGATCCCTTCTCAGTTAATATAGGTGATTTACTTTTTCATTACTTTAAATTTAATAATATAGGTCACTTTCTCAGTTATATTATTGACATTAAATACCGAGATCTGAGCAATAACGTTCATGGCCGGAAAAAATCACGCAAGAATTACCCAGACGCTAAACTTTCACAACATTTCGCAAATTATTTCAATAGACCGTAAAGAAACCTTTTGTATCAAAATAATATAATGGAAATTTAACTTTATTTTCAGCGGACGATGGTATAGATCTGCTTCTAGATGCTATTAGAAACACACCGGATATAAAAACGACAAAAAAGAAGGTTCTCGAAGACGTTTCTATTGACACTAATGCGTTTCCTAATAGTGTAAAACTTGATAAACTTACAGAAGATAGCGTATTGAAATCAGAAACAGATTCTAAATACGTGGAAAGCGAAGAGAAAAAAACGATTGTTTCGACGACCGACAATGTAGAAGCAAGTGAAGATGATGACGACAGAGACTATGACGATAAATATGTATTTAACAGGAGAGTAAAAAAGGTAAAAAATGATACCAAAATTACATCTACAACCGAAAATACAATTCACACAACCAACAGTATAAGGTTAAATCCAGATTCTTCTAAACTTCAAATGATTAATTTTGAAATTAGTAATAATGATGATCAAAAATATGATGTGTACATAGCCGATAAAGATGTTATATTTAATACATCTACGGAAATAACTACCAGTGATCAAGGAATAAGAAAAGCAGCTTCTGACGACGAAATTATTGATGCCACTCAAAGTATTAATATGTCAAAACTAGATTGGTTCGGTGATAATGACAAAGAAATCAGAGAAGTTAGGAGTGAAAAAAATAAAATTGAAAGCTCTACTAGTACAGACACTCCAGTATCTACTCGATCCACGAAGGTAGTAGAAGACAATGTAAGTGGAATAACAAAAGAGATAAAGGAGGAAGAGAAGAAAACGAAGAGCATTGAACAGATAATGGTCAAAAAGCAAATGGAATTATTAAATTCTTTAGATTACGAAACGGAAAGAGTTTTAACAGACACTTCAGAGTCGAAAGACGAAGAAAAGTATTCGGAAATTAATTCGTACTTCGTTTAAATCTTGTATCCACTTGGGGGCGTATTGTGAACGAACGGGTTGCTACTATATTGCAACCTGCTGTTGTCTAGAGTTTCAGCTTAAAAGGTATAAAGATGTCCTCGCATTTCTAAAACTACAGACGCACCATGATTTTTTATATCGACAATTTGATACGCCGTAATCATCTTGGTCACCCGATTAAAATGTTTAACATTATTTAAGGTACATACATACACCTGCAGAGTAAAATTCTCAGTGAATGATTTTATAACATGAAGATCTATTGTTATTGTAGTGTTATTGCAATTAGTTGTAGGAAACTTAGCCATAAATGAATATTCTAGTACGGAGCAGTGAGTATTTAATGTCTCAAATCACTAGTTGAATTCAAAAGTACGTAAGACACAATCCGATCTGGATCAAGACTGAGAGGTGCACACCTACTCAATACTAGTGAATAACTCATACTAGTGAATTCAGTTACCGTAACGTAGGAAACTAGGGGTATTGATAGCTAATAATTTAATAATTAATTTATATATTACTGTAAATATACGGATTAAATCTAGTTCCAAATTAAAATAATGCAAATGTATGTGTTTTATTTTTCGAGATATCCAAATTAGGTATTATCCCAGTTAATTGATATTTTATGTTTATTTATTACTTAAGGAACGCATGGGCAAGATGGTAGTTTTTTTTTAATGATTGAGCTTTATGGTGGGCCTGAGGCCTTTCCAGTTTCACAAGGACAGGTGGGCGAGCCCGGACTCAGCCAGAGGGGTGGGATTTGCTAACAGCTACCCGAGCGCCTCCAAGAGAGACCTAACAACTCAAGAGCAGCTGCTTCGCGAATGAGGATGGTAGTACTTATCTATGAGACCTCACAATTCGTCATGGCACCTGTAAGCTATCGATGGTCAATATCAGGCTATATTTAGGTTATGTTTTGTACCGTATGTTCCATGGGGAGTGCTCTAAGAAATTATTTGAGATGATTCCATCATCTCGTTTTTACTATCGCACCTCCCGCCACTGGAGTAGAGTTGATCTTGTGAATTGGCGGTAGTTCTTTTGACGTTCAACAAGTATGTACTTTCATTTATGTTGAATAAAAATTTTTTTTATTTGATTTGATTTGATCCATACTTACTGGAGCCAATGCGCTCATCCACAGTGCGTTCCCAGAGATCTTTTTTGCCACGTACCATGCGGCTTTGGAATGAGTTCCCCTCCACAGTGTTTCTCGAGCGCTATGACTTGTCCTTCTTCAAACAAGGTTTGTGGAGAGTATTAAACGGTAGGCAGCGGCTTGGCTCTGCCCCTGGAATTGCTGATGTCCATGAGCGACGGTGACCACTCACCATGAAGTGAGCTGTATGCTCGTCTGCCTACAAGGGCAATAAACTGCAACGGCACGGGCAAATTATTGGTTAAAATAATGAAAATATGACTACATTTTTTTATACCCGAGTAGTGTGTTATAATTAGTGTGGTCACAATAACGCGGTCCGGTGGCTCCGGCCTCAATTAACCCTCGGATTTGACCATCCGATCTCGTGTTCTGAAATATCCGCTTTATAATATACTGTAATTGTAATTGTTGGTTAGTTATTTATATATTTGAATGTCTTTCCGTTCTATTGTAACCGTTAAGAGATTTGTTACCTTATTCTTATTGAACAGAGGGAAGGTTTACACTCAGGGTTCTATACGCCACTGAATTCTGTATTTTTTTTTATTGCCCTAGTTAGGCAGACGAGCATACGGCCCACCTGATGGTGAGTGGTTACTGTCACCCATGGACTTCAGCAATGCCAGAGGCAGAGCCAAGCCGCTGCCTACCGCTTAATATTCTCCACAAGTCTCGTTTGAAGAAGGACATGTCGTATAATGCTGGTTATTGCCATTTGAATGATTGAAACCTCTGGGTCTACGGTAGTACTTACTATTATCTAATATAATACCCAGTACTACCTCGTTCATCCAACAAAAGCTTAAAAAGCAATGTGAACAGCACTAATTAAATTGAATGAAGCCAAACTTAATTGAGAACAGCCATGCGAGGTGTCCATTACACGCCTGCCAAATTCAACATCAGCTTCTGTCGTATTACAGTACTGTCATCAAAAACACACGCACTCGGCTCGATTTGATGGTGATATAACCAGATACAAACGGAAAGTGAAAGGCTGAGAACGAGATGCGGTGATCGCTTCAATTTATCGCTTCGTCTTTTGTGTTTTTTTCATATGAAATTGATAAGGTGTTTTTAAAAAAAAAAACAATTTGATTGATAGTTAAAAGAGAGAAACCTGTTGAGTTTGGGTCATCGGTTAGGACTAGGACTATGTTTTTGAAAACATTGGTAGGGATAATATGTTTTAACATTCATCAACTGCGACATTTCATTAACATTCAATAATTTAACAATTTTTTTTATTGCTTAGATGGATGGACGAGGTCACAACCCACCGTTAAGTGGTTACTGGAGCCCATAGACTTCTACGACCTAAATGCGCCACCCACCTCTAGATATAAGTTCTAAGGTCTCAAGTATAGTTAGTTACAACGCTGCCCCACTCTTCAAACCGAAACGCATTACTGCTTCACGGCAGAAATAGGCGGGGTGGTGGTACCTACCCGCGCGGACTCAGTAGAGGTCCTACCACCAGTCAAACAAACAATCAAACAAATTAAGTAAATAAAAATTGCAAAATTCAAGTCAGGTCAGACCTATATTGATGATGATGTGAATGCCGACCACCGTGACACGTGTAGTCGAAGTTTCAATACTGTACTCTGTTTAAATAATATTGAACACGGTATCGTTAGCTCTGACTCGGTTATAGCATCTAGACCATTCTCGAAAATGAAAAATTTAATAAAATAATTCGGAAAAAATACTACTGCAACAATAATTTTCATTAAAGCGAACAATTTTTGTCTATAGGCTCCCGAAATTTTTTAATTGAATAAAGACGCTAATATGAGGAGGAGGCGTCCTATAACGACTTGTATGGTCTGCGTGACATAGAATATTGGAGAATCCTAATGAAAAAATAGGACATGCTGCATCGACCTCACGTAGTGGGATAAAAGCAAGAAGAAGCTAATCATTCTTGAGTTCCTTAAGGTACATTACGTCCATTTTTGAGTTTTAATTCGCTTCTCACTTCGACTGAGTGAAAATGTCGAGAAATTTCTTTATTTCGGTTCAGTGGGTCGAAAAAGTGTCAAATACAAAATTAAAGTAGAGTTAGAGATGGACTCTAAAAACAATCACACAGACAAAAAGTTTATATTAAGGGTTTTGAATCACTAGGGCCTAATAGGCAAGGCGCCCGGTGGACTCGTGATGGGACTGTGCCAAAGTTCAGTTCTCGGAGACAGTAACCAATTTAAAAAAAAGTAAATACGTACATAACACATATATTTATGAAAGGCCTCTACGATGAAAGAATAATATCGTGTAACATTTTTATTGATAAAAATAAATGATTGACGTAGCGACTGGTGTTACTTTGCTGGGTCGCAGTCAACGCAATCCTGCGTATACCTAACAGGAAGAAGCCATGCCTTGTGATTTGAAGGATGGATCTACATTCATAGTACAGTATAAGACTTTGACTACATCTAGCAAAATAGGGGACGACGTTCATGTTCTGATGTCTACGGAAACGGTCTAACAATAAAGTACTCCCATGTATTGAGTTAAATAAAATTACTGTTTTGATCTCGTTTTTACCATCGCACCGCCCGTCATCGGAATAGAGTTCATCCATACTACTTGGAGTCACTGCGGTCATCCACAGTGCGTTTCCAGAGGTCTTTTTGCCACGTACCATCCGGCTATGGAATGAGCTCCTCTCCACGGTGCTTCCCGAGCGCTATGACATGTCCTTCTTCAAACGAGGCTGGTGGAGAGTATTAAGCGGTAGACAGCGGCTTGGCTCTGCCCCTGGCATTGCTGAAGTCCATGGGCGACGGTAACCACTCACCATCAGGTGGGCCGTGTGCGCGTCTGCCTACAAGGGCAATAAAAAAAAAGGTAGATCTTTTGTTCAACAATAATATTTGTTGGATCTTTTTAGTTTATGGGCATATTAATATTAAATTTACAGTAACCAGGTAGATTTAGGTAGAAAAAATGTATAATTTAAAATTAAAATCATGTTTCGCACCAACGTACAGTAAGGTAGTCTGTGGCAACAATCCATTCACCCTTTACCCTTGATCTAGTTTCCTAGTAGTGGATTTAAACCACAATATAATAATACAATTATTTGATGATGCAGTTTAAAATAGTTTGAATGAAATTTACAATTTCCGGTGGCTGGTGCGAGCTAAAGTGTTTCATATTGCCTATTATATTTCTTTTCCTGGGCGTTTTACTCCAAAAAAAAAGCAGTTACCGCTAGCATCTTGGAACCGGGTAAAAATGGACACCAATCTAACCTAAGACAGGCACGAAGTGATGAAATATTTTAGGTTGAAACTTAGGGCAGCCCTGGAGATTTCAATTTGCGATTTCTTCTTTTTTTAGCATGGCAATCGGATTCTTGCGATACCGTTGTTACCAGTGTCGAGTTTATAAAATCTTGAATGAATATGAAGGTACAATATTTTATGTAAAATGACATGGATCGGAACGAAATAAAGTTGATTCATTTGAAGTTGTAATCAATTGGGATTTAATTAAATAAAATGGTACGAAAGGAGACGATATGAAATGAATTGATTTAAAATAACGTGCTAGTAAAATCTGAGAACTTAAACAGGGTAGATATTTAATACGCCTTTAGGTTATAATGTCATTCCAAGGCGCTTAACATCAGATAAGTCATGAGCTATTGAACGAAAGTGTAAAATAAAATGCAGTTACAAATAATTCAATTGAGTTCTGTTCATATTCCTCACTTCTCACCTCACGTTTTAAGATGGGTAAGAATTAAAGTGGCAATATCTATAAGGTAACTCCGATAAGCCGCGAGTTATCCACAGAAAAAAAACTAGTTCCATTATGTCACAACGCTAATTACTAAACTCCCACACTCAATCCGGATTGTTACATATTCTCTGTAAACTGTAACACCGGTTTCATTAGGCATTATTTAATGCAAATACTTTGCCCGAGAGCGGAACCTTCGTGAATTGAATTAAAACTGCGCTGTTCTCCCCCGCCATTGTAGCTAGCTCCCGCCAAATTGCACTGCTTTGACATTTCACTGCATTTTACGCGGCAACTTGACTCCGACGCGTACTTTTTTGTTTTAAAACATTGTTTTCAATAATAACAGTGGTGCATAGAGTATTATTATGTGCGACAGTGATAGTTCCGTGAAATTAAATTAATATTGAGACGTTCTTTTTGTGAGCTTGTGCAATAGTTCAGAAGTTTTTTCGCAACAATTTTTTGTATTTACATAAATACTGATTACTGAGTAAGCTTTTATAAATAATTATATTACTTTACTTCTGTTAGTTTGCTTATGCTACTCATGCCTTAAATAAGATAGTTATTTTTAGTTATACTCTACTGTTAATCAATTTTAAAAGATAATGTATATTTACGTAAAACAAAATAAATCATAATAATTTCTTAAATAGGTCCCTAATTTTTATAAAGAAAATAAGCGGCGTGCTTTTGTTGAAATGAACCTTAAAATTTAATTGTGTTATTGGTATTTTCAGTTCTAGCTGTAGCTGCCCAAAGGCACGGAATTATTGAAGAAATAGAAAAAAAACTAAAATAGAATAAAAAAAAATCTCCTCTTTAAAATTTCGTCCTCTATTTTTTTCTTCACACGTAATAAAAACTATATACACAACAACATGCTCCTTCTTATATCATTAGTATCATCAACAAGTCTTGTCCACGGCTGGGCATAGGCATCTCTCAAGAGGCACCACAATATGCCTATTTTTACCGTGAAGTAGTAATGCATTTCGGTTTGAAGGGTTGTAACTATACTATACTGAGACCTTAATGGCGCATTTACGTTGTAGATGTCTATGGGCTTCAGTAACCACTTAACACCAGATAGGCTGTGATCTCGTTCACCCATCTAAGCAATAAAAAAAAGTTTGGTCCACGGACTGTTTCATCGACATTTCACGTAAGGCCCATATTTATTACAAGATTTTTATCTGAACCCGAACCGGCGACCTCGTGACCACGAAGCATGTTATTACGAGCGCAAGTTACTGTTGATCCAATTACTCATATATTTGCATTATTTTATTATTTCGATTACGTGAACATATAAAATTGAAGCAACGCTTAGTATTAATTAGTGACTGTAATACGGAGCCATTTTCTTTTTTTTACTGCCGTTGGAGGTAGACAAGCCTTCGGCCCACAAGATGGCGAGTGGTTTCCAATACCAGGGACACAGCCTAGTCATTACCCACCGAAACATGTTCACAAAACCTGTACCTTTGTATTGCAAAGCTTGGCGTTATTTATCTAAAACGGGTCCGCGCGGGTAGGTACCGCAAGTGGGGTCTGTGAACTAATTATTTAAAGAAGTTCCAAATTAAACAAACACACAGACAGTCATCGTGACGTTTTTTTAATACCACTGTCCCGACTCTCGGTACGGATTATTGTTTTGTTTCTTAAACAAATTGGAACAGAGTACAAAACCACGATGTGACATCATAAAATAAGGGGTTTCGTGGGGTCGTCGCGTCTCCTTGCGGGGGCGCGGAGCGGGCCTCGGGGAAACCCCTCTGCTCGGGCATGTAACTCCCTGCCTATCGAGGCAGGGGTGTTGAGCTGCGGGTTGGTAGATGGCAGGCATGAAATCGTGATGGGTGGGACGATCTCTACTTTCTTCTCTTCACTCTTCACCCTTCATCCTTTCTCCCTTCTTTTTCTCTTCTTTCTTCGGGGCGCCCGCTTCTTTCCAAGTTTTTTAATTTTTTTATTTTCGTTCGAGTCGAACGATCAACTTGACTTAATCTATGTTATTAGTTAATCTAAGTTATTACTTCCTGTAACAAACATACGATCGTGAGCAGTGTGCTTAGTGCGAGTTTTTTAACGTTCTCGATAACGTAAAAGTGAAACAGCGCCCCTAGCGGCAAACGTAGGAACGCTGTCCAACTCCATACAAATTTGAGTTAACTTTTACGCTATTTAGAGCGTTAAAAAACTCGCACTGAGCACACAGGAAACCTATAGGTAAACTAGTCAAATAGTCGTGAATAATAAACGGCTTCATATCAGTTGTAAAATAAGTTTTAATAATATTCAACTATTCTATTTCACAATATTTCTGACAAAGCCTTTGGTTTCATTACAAACGACTCATTCATCTACCGGATTATCAGATTTTATGTTGCGCCATCTTTTTATTGTCAGAATTAATATTTCCATGCAAATATGTGTTTCACACGATACGATTAAGAAATGAATTTAGTTTGGAAACACTTGAGTTGTGTTGCGATATAAAGCGACTATGTCTATTGTTGTTGTCCAAGAGCAACAGCTGTTGTTTGTGGCCTGATAACACAAACCAGCTGACTAACAGAGCCAACAGCGGCACAGGTTCACGAAATACCCCCACAATGAATATTAGACTTAAAAAATACAATTAACGTAATTACTGGTGGTTTAGTATGAATTCGTCTGAAGTCGTCGTGGCCTAAAGGATAAGACGTCCGGTTCATTCGTATCGAGCGATGCACCGGTGTTCGAATCCCGCAGGCGGGTACCAATTTTTGTAATGAAAAATACGTAACACCAACTGTTCACGATTGACTTCCACGGTGAAGGAATAACATCGTGTAATAAAAATCAAACCCGCAAAATTATAATTTGCGTAATTACTGGTGGTAGGACCTCTTGTGAGTCCGCGCGGGTAGGTACCACCGCCCCACCTATTTCTGCAGTAATGTGTTTCGGCTTGAAGAGTGGGGCAGCCGTTGTAACTATACTGAGACCTTAGAACTTTATATCTCAAGGTGGGTGGCGTATATACGTTGTAGATGTCTACGGGCTGCAGTAACTACTTAACACCAGATAGGCTATGAGCTCGTCCACCAATGTAAACAAAAAAAAATTTGGATGAGTAAATATCACCGCCATGTATATGCGTATTTCTGCCACGAAGTAGTTAGGTTGGGCGGTCGCTGTACAATAAATAACTGGGAACAAATAACGCACGGTCTTCCGGCCCCAAATTACGATACCCTGTGTTATGGGACCAGAGATTGAGATACATACTATATAGAACACCCAAACAAAGAGTAAACAAACCTGTTCATCACACGAGTGTTTGTCCCATGTGGGAATCGAACCATTGAGATTTCGGCCTAATATGTCAATGTGGATGGTGGTTTTTCGTCCGAAATACAAATTTACTTAAAAATGATAGAGTTATTTAAGCAATAGCCCCGTGCCTCATTTCCATAGTTGCACATCGGCTTAATAACAACGAAATAGTACTTAAAATCCAACATTACACCATTGATCTCGTCAGATATTTTTTTAATAAATGTCAAGGTTTGCGGTTTCGTAAATGTTTTTGTCAACCTACTTGCCTCGCTCATTATGAGCTTAAATTATAATTATATAAATAGGGCACGTGACGAAACATGTTTCTCCGTCGCCAAGCGGCAGAGACTTGGGCCTTTTTTGGGCATCATGAGGCCAGTTCTTGCGGGGACACTGCAAGATTCTTCATTAACCTATATAATGTATTTAAATGTGTATGTGTATATATATTTAAACTTAAATCGATAGGTACAGCGCGAGTAATTCGACAAAGAAGAGGTCGACGTGCAACCTAACCCATACATCAGTCCGCTGAGTTTCTCGCCGGATCTTCTCAGCGGATCGCGATTCCGATCCGATAGTAGATTCATTCGCGAAGCAACTGATCTTGAGTTGTTAGGTCTCCCTCGGAGGTGCTCGGGTAGCTGTTAGCTAATCCCACCCCTCCTGGCTGAACCCTTGCTCGCCTGTCCTGGTGAAACTGGAAAGGCCTCCGGGGCACCAGCAACCCTTCAAACACAAAAAAAAACATTTTTCTAATGTAGACTAGGTTTTCTGAATTTTAACCCTGTCCAATTTTAATCCCTATCCAATATTAATTTTAATTGCTGTTTTTGTCGGCTTATTTAATAAAAAAATGCGCCATTCCTTGAGTTTGGGTAGCCCTTCCTTCAAATGACAACCAGCTTCTGTGCTTAGTGCGTGTTTTTTAAAGTTCTCGATATTGTAAATTTGTATGCACTTGGAACGTTTACCTACATTTGCCGCTAGGGGCGCTGTTCCAACTTCATACAAATTTGAGTTAACTTTTACGCTATCGAGAACGTTAAAAAACTCGAACTAAGCACACAGTATAGTGCCTACGAGTCGCGACAACCGAAGAGAATCCAGTTAGTTATTTTATATTTAGCATTCGTATTGCTCAGAACAATGTGGCCTCAATCTCGAGTATTATAGCATTTACGCACTTACCGTCTAGAGTAGCTGTTACTTAATGTATTCGCGTATATTGCTAAACTAATATAAGTGTAAGACCGTAGCGGTAAGTGATTCTAAGTGGAGACGTCTCTCATTAGTTTTGGGCTTATGACACAATCCACGCAATAGCAGCTATGTTTTTTTATGGAACTATCGTCCGTATCATTAACAATGTCAAACCGTGAATTCTTGGCTGTTAGCTGTCAGTACTAACACTGAGCTGACCTCGCTTCGCGGTGATCTTCCCGGTATAGGGTACACAGTAAGGGAATATGTGACGAAGCCAGGGTCAGAAGTACCTAGATTAATAATAACTAGAGGTCCCGCAGTAGTCGAAATTCGACTATAATTAATTAGAATTGTAAGTTTGTACACTATTATAATTGTATTTTCAACGCCAAGACTATACTGTAGAAAAATATTAATAAAGACAAACAATAATTAATCTATACTGAATTTGACCACAGACGTCAAGAACAAAAGTTTGACAATAAATAGTATGCATGCGTGTGTGCGTCAAATAGATGGTATGTAGTGTGTGTAATGTTTTATTTATTGATTTAATGTATCTTTTAGGCATTATGTTAAAAAAATATTAGCATTGTGCACTTCTTCTCTAAATTCTCTATAAGTGTGGAAAATTTCATACTCCTCCGTCCGCGCAATTTTCGTAAAAAGGGATACAAAGTTTTTGCTTCACGTATTAATATATAGATTCGGTATTTTCTTACGGTTACCGCGAGTCGTTAATACAAATTAAATAAGATAACTAGTCCCCCGGTAGTCGAAATTCGACTATTATTTTTATACTTCTACTAGCGACCCGCCCTCGCTTCGCTTCGGAAACATTAAAACACACATGAAACCAAAAAAAAAATTAAAAAAAAATTAAAAAAGTAGCCTATGTTCATCAGGGACAATGTCGGCTTCTAATGGAAAAAGAATTTTTCAAATCGGTCCAGTAGTTTCGGAGCCTATTCGAAACAAACAAACAAACAAATCTTTCCTCTTTATAATATTAGTATAGATAATTACAGATTTCGCCAAGACTACACTTTAGACAAATATTAATAACTAGCGACCCGCCCTCGCTTCGCTTCGGAAACATTAAAACACACATGAAACAAAAAAATAAAAATAAAAAAAAAATAAAAAAAGTAGCCTATGTTCATCAGGGACAATGTCGGCTTCTAATGGAAAAAGAATTTTTCAAATCGGTCCAGTAGTTTCGGAGCCTATTCGAAACAAACAAACAAACAAATCTTTCCTCTTTATAATATTAGTATAGATATAGATAATTACAGATTTCGCCAAGACTACACTTTAGACAAATATTAATAACTAGCGACCCGCCCTCGCTTCGCTTCGGAAACATTAAAACACACATGAAACCAAAAAAAAAAAATAAAAAAATAATTAAAAAAGTAGCCTATGTTCATCAGGGACAATGTCGGCTTCTAATGGAAAAAGAATTTTTCAAATCGGTCCAGTAGTCTCGGAGCCTATTCGAAACAAACAAACAAACAAATCTTTCCTCTTTATAATATTAGTATAGAAGACAAACAATATTTAATCTATTCTCAGTTTGACCACAGACTATAAGCAATAAGAAAAGTTTGACAATAAACAAATAGTATGCATGCGTGTGTCTGTCAAATACACGACAGTGTTGTGATTTTAGTTTAAAAAAAAATTAACTTTCTGCACTCCTTCTCTATAGTACTCTCTATAAGTGTGGGAAATTTCATATTCCTCCGTCCGCGCAATTTTCGTAAAAAGGGATACAAAGTTTTTGCTTCACATATTATCATGTAGATAATAAACTGCTATTACGGTTTAATTGCGCGTCTTTTATTGTCATTATATTATTACCGACGTTTGCAATACGTCAGTTTTCGTGGCTACGGACGATTAGGTTGTTATTGGGCGACTTTTGAATATTGTCCTAACTATCCATTAAAAAAACGCGAGATTAACTGGATAATAATCTGCCATCCCTAGCCGCTGCTTACTTCCGCTTAGCCGTGACGATGTTTAAAATTCAAATTAAAATTCCTACCCGTCTTCCTAATTTTATCCTTGGATTTTAGGGCGTATTGTAACCCCCACGGGTAACTGTCCAGTATGTTGAATAGTAGGGCAGCTATCTTCATCCTCGTGTCTCAAAGTGACCAATAAACCAATTAAAGTGGATAAGTACATAGGAGTAGAGAACGTAGGCTTCCATCATTTATCCCGAATGTAATTGCTTCAGGACAGCAGTGGGTAAGCATTTTCGACACATGTAATGTTTTACGAAATTAGTTTAAAAATTTCGTAAATGCTCCGCTCATACCCTGACACTTGAGCGTCAACAACGACGAGGTCAATGACATTTAGTTTGCCAATCAATCTTTACAATGACACAACATGGGGGGGACCGGAGTCTTTATTAATACGCTTTTATTAGCTTCAGACGTATGTATGTATGTTAGTATGTAACGGAATCTTTGAACATGATTTTGACCTCCTTCAAAACGTCGGATTAACTCGAAATTTGGTATACGTATTTAGGAAAAAAAATTTAAAAAATTGAAATTCAACTAAAAAAATAATAGTTTAAAAAAAACAAAACAAAATACGCTTTTATCGAAGATTCAACTAAAAAATAGAAAATAGATTTTAATAAATTTAAATTAAAAATAGTGTAAGTAAAAAATATTTTATTGTAAAAAAAGCGAAGGGTATCAGTAGTTATACATATTTTATGAACAGATGAGTAGAAGAGTTATATTGATAATATCCTGAAAAGCAACCCATACTTTTTAATATTATAACTGTCGTGTGTTCAGAGCCGCTTAGCAGCTGAGCGCCAGAAAAACTCTGAAGATCGCCATTAAAGCAATTGACACCTGTGTGCTCAGTGCGAGTTTTTTAACGTTCTCGATAGCGTAAAAGTTAACTCGTATGCGTTTGTATGCGTTAGAGTTGTAAGTTGGAACGTTTGCCTACGTTTACCGCTAGGGGCAGTGTTGAACGTTAAAAAACTCGCACTAGCACACAGAATATCATTTCATTTCTTGATTTACTGAGTTGCCGCTTGATACCAGAGAGTCCTTCAGCTTGTCTGCTTAATACAGCAATCATAAATATTTAATATTATCATATTATAGTCATTAATCATATTTCTCCAGTCTCTCCAGGTCTTGTGTCTATAAGGTTCAGGGTTTTATTCCTTGCTTCGTACACTCTTAGCCTATTAAAAGCCGGTATGATGATTTAACTGTTAAGCTATTAATTGACGTTTGTGATGTTGAACATAGATAGCTGAATTATGACTATATCTATAAAAAATGTATAAAGTCGCAAAATCTTTGCTTTGGGTTGTAAGTACCCAGATAGTTCCAGTGAACTATTCCAGTGAACTATCTGGGTACTTACAACCCAAAGCAAAGATTTTGCGACTTTATACAACTCCTATACTGATACTCCAGTACAAACTTATTATTTTGTTTTAGATATCCGAAAAATGTATCATCCAGCCAGAAAAAAGTTGATTGATTTTTATTTATCAATTCTTTTAATTGTGAGCATAACAAGGACCGAAGCTAGATCCTTTCAGATGACTGCAAATGCCAAAACGAACGACGATAATTTGGATAATAACATAATTGATTTCGAAGAAGACAACACATTCAAATTCAACAAAAAGTACGGTATAACGTCGTGGCACGATGACGAATATTTCAATAAAAAAACACACAGATACACTATTGTTAATGACATTGGCGAAAAAATATTCGAAAGTAAAAATAAAGCAAAGAATATAAGAAATAACGATGCTACTACTACAGAAGATTACAGAGTGATCCCACTGGAACTAATTACTACAACTGAGAATACGTTGATAAGTATTATTGAAAGTACTACAGAACAAGATTTGACTGTTATTCCGTTGTCCACAACCGCAAGAGTGCCTAATATAACAATAACAGACTCAATAACATTACCTGTTTCTACAGACTACCCTGAAACTACAACTATTGAAAAAATAGAAATTATTGAACAAGAGAAAAATACCGCTCCAGAAATTTCGAAGGAAGTAGAAGTACATCTCAACAATGAAACTACTAAATTTCCGTTTGAAACAACAAGTGAGGTTACTTCGGAAAGTGATGAAGTTAATGTTTCAACTGAGAGCTTTGATGAAACGACGCTCATAGAACAAATATCTAAAGAAAATTACAACAATTCTAAAGCGCTAACTGAAATTTATAAATCTACAGAAGATTCAGTGATTAATAGTACAGAAGATACTAATTTTAATGTAACAGATATTAATTTTGAGCTTTTAAACACAACAAAATTGGAAATGAAAAAAACGAATGAAAGCAAAATAGATGAAAGTAGAGAAACCGATGCAGATGTACCAATATTTACAGAATTAGACGCCGAAGAAGAAATAGAAGTTCCAGATGATTATTATGATACTAAAGATGTTGTTCCTACTACGGCTCCAAGGACCGATGCATTATCAGTTATATTTGGACTTGCAGGGAGCGTTGTGGAGAGTGTAGTAGAGACTGTAGCAGAAAGGGTTGTCCCGAAGAGCGTTTTCGACTTGTTTAAGAGAATGCAGAGGCAGAGCGAAGCTTTAGAATCTGAGCGGCTGAGGAGTAAAGAGGAGAATGGTGGCATAGGTTGGTGTCTCGATAAATGTACTATTTAGAGCATGAAGGTAAATTAGTTTATTAGTCAATCTTGGTGACTAATGTGAGGTAATGTATATTTTCTAACTACATGTTAAAACTGTATTCCAAATCCAATACCTAGACGTAATGATAATATGTAGCTGTATGTAATTCAAATTGCTTTCCATCTTGAAGTCAAAGTTAGTTGTATTAGAATATTATCTAATGTAGTTAATCTTCGCACTGGTACGCTTCATCTGACAGGACAGAACTAGGATGCTTGGTGTATCCGTGTTGGCTCAAGACCTGGCCTAACACCACATATGTAACTTATAGGATTAATGTTTTCAGGTCAATTCACCCGGGGCATCATCAAAACGATATCAACAGGTATCTCGAGACCACTCAGTCAGCTGATGGCTGGAGCTAGAGATATAGGATCTCTGGACACAGATCGAGGATTCGTTTCCAGTTTAGCATCAGGAGTGACCAGTGTTGCCAACGTTGCCAACTCACTTGTCGATACTTTCAAGGATCGGGTGCAAGCTATCTATCCAGGTGAGTGGCGGTTACATACTTTACAGGGAATATGTTCGGTGTGAGACTTAAACGGCTTGTTTCTTGTTGATCTAGGAGGGTAGCGTTCACCTGATGGGCATTGGTTGGAGGATCTTATAGATATGTTCGTGACGTGCGCGACTCCTTGGGATGCTATTTGTTTTTCCCTTCAAACAGGAATGCATAGTAATGCAAAGCAGTAGCTTCGCCGTAGAAATAAGCAAGGCAGTGGTATCTACCCGCGTGGGCTCATGAGACCTCCTACCACCAGTAATTACGCAAGTCATAATTTATGCGGGTTTGGTTTCACTACTACCTATTCCTTCATCGTGGAAGTAAGGAAGGAAGGCAAATGGACCTGTTTATGGGATTAGAAGATGGTCACAGTCGCGATACGAATGTACCTGGCGTCTCAACCTTTAGGCCACGACGACTCCCAATTTTACAGTTTTCAATCTTGTTTCAATTTCACACAAGAATTTCGCGCAGTCGCAACTCTACTGTCTCCTATTGGTGGTAGGACCTCTTGCGAGTCCGCGCGTAGGTACCACCACCCTGCCTATTTCTGCCGTGAAGCAGTAATGCGTTTCGGTTTGAAGGGTGGGGCAGCCGTTGTAACTATACTTGAGACCTTTGAACTTATATCTCAAGATGGGTGGCGCATTTACGTTGTAGATGTCTATGGGCTCCAGTAACCACTTAACATCAGGTGGGCTGTGAGCTCGTCCACCCATCTAAGCATAAAAAAAAAAAATCTCCGCTTCCATGGGTTTGTATAAGCAACCGCATCCCCTGGCAGGGACGGTGTGGTGCGGTGACGGAAGGTCTGCGGCCGCGCGCTCTGGTGACCTTGGCCTCTTCTTTTTCACGGACACGTGCTGTCGGCAGCACGACGCCTGCAAGCTGTACATCAAAGCTGGAGAATCTAAGTACGGCCTGACCAACACCGGACTCTTCACAAGGTCAGTTCTGTTCGACAGCCGCTCTTAGTAAGAAGGTGACTCTAGGGTGGGGTTAAAGACGATCCAATTAAAATAAAACGTAATTAATTAATTATACGAAGGTTATTTTAATTGAACGCAACGTAATATTAGTTCATATAAGAGGTCAATGTCCTCGGGTGACGCGTGACGCAAGACACCTACCTACATATAGTAATTTATTTGAGTTATTTATAACAAAACCTTACGTAAAAGTTATATGGTTCTTATATTTGTATTCCAAATGTCTTAAATAACTCTAGTAAAGTGACAGCTACGTATAAATAACTTAATCTTAAGGACTTACTACCGTAATTAGTTACTTTTTAATTCCCAGAGCTACGAACCGACTGGAAACATTCAGCAAATTAATACTATTTTCTGCTTATTCCTGGAAGTGGTATTGCCGATGCGGATGTGTTGATTATTCAAATTCTTTTAGGCGTTTATAAATGTTTATCTTAATATCGATTACATAAATAGTCCCCTAGCAAAACTCTTCAAAAGGGAAACTCTACACCTTATTTTGAGAAGACAGTATATGAATTGTGCTAAATAATTCTGAGTCAGTAATAAATGTGACTGCGTGATAATACTACCGCGTGCTCCAAGACATAATCAAATAGAAGCAAATAAATTGTGGCGTATTCTGTTATATTACATATTTACGTCTCTACATGCAAGCTTCTCTGGTAGAGTTTGTGTGATAGCAACATATTAAATTCACTGAAATGGTACGTTTTATTTTGAATATTGTACAATACAATTTTTACTGGTGGTAGGATCTCATGTGAGTCCGCACGGGTAGGTACCACCACCCCGCCAATTTCTGCCGTGAAGCAGTAATCCGTTTCGGTTTGAAGGGCGGGGCAGCCGTTGTAACTATACTGAGACCTTGCAATTTATATCTCAAGGTGGGTGGCGCATTTACGTCGTTGTAAATGTCTATGGGCTCCAGTAACCACTCAACACTAGGTGAGCTGTGAGCTCGTCCACACATCTAAGCAAAAAAAAAAAGTTACACAAATGCGTGCGGCGAGGAGACAGCGGTCATACGAATAATCTTTTAAGCGCATCACCTCGCAAGATACCGCATTGTCTCGTGCTGTTAGGAAGTATTGCATAATTCACGGCAGCTCACGTTGCTCTTCAATATTTTTGTTAGAGAGCCCTGAGCCTTTGAGAGCCCTGTGTGCTAAGTGCGAGTTTTTTAACGTTCTCGCTAGCGTAAAAGTTAACTCAATTTTGAATGCAGTTAGAAAAGCGATGCGTTGCTGCTCGCAGGGTCGGGGGCTATTGAGGTTTATCTCCGGTCTGACGCACTCACACGCCGGGCTCCATTGCCATTGAATTATCCTCAATTTAATTCAGTTTGTACAATCAGCAGTAAGAAGTAAACGGTTCTAATGTTTCACTTTCTCGTCGCTCCGTTATGTAACATAGCTGTTACGTGGCCGGTGCGAACGTACCTGACGGGTATTCGAGAACCTGTCTTCAGCTGGTCTTTGAATTTTGTCGTCTATATCAATTCTATTATCCCTTTAGAACTTACAAGACCTATCCGGTAATTATTGACGAGATAGTTCGGGCGCTCGACTCTGGTTTCATGGAGCCTCTGCTGTTAATTTTTTTTTCCTACCTAAGCTGATAGCCTTGAGAGGCTATTTCAGCGTAACCTTAGCTAGTAGGTGAGCTCACGGGGCTCAAGCCGGAGTGATGCTAACACTGACCCTAGCAAGAGCTGTGCTTCGCAGAATCTACCACCGGATTGGGAGGATCCGTAATGACGTGTTTTAGGCGACGTCGACTGTTTACCATTCGATCTACAGGATCGGGTATGACAGCTGTTAGTTAGGCGTTATTTGTCAAGATAGGTAAGAGATGTTTCGAAGAACCCACTGCGAATGCCAGCACCCACCGCGGATGATGAGTTTGAAATCGCGATTGTGTTGTAAAACTGCGTCCAAACAAGAACACATGATTGCTTAGCGGCAGTAATATGCAGGGTACCAGTACACCTTGCCCAGCTTCGATCTTGAGCAGAACGTTGTCTTTCTTAATTCCTGCTGAGGAATCACGCAATTCGTTCGCGTTTGCGGGAAACGTGTCTGAATTCGCACTCGTACTAACCACATTAAAAACCGAAACATTCCACAATCTACAGCTTTGTGCTTAGTAAAGTTTGAGAAGCACCCACGTGCCGGCACCAAACTGTAGTGACAGCGACGTTCCGGTTCACGGACAGCTGTGCCACCACCCCCAGCTCCCACGCTCCTGGCCCCCGCGGCCTGGGACGGAGCCACTACAAAATATCGACTAACTGATGAACATTATTCCACATTATTTCACAGGTCGCACTGCAGCTGCGACGTGAAGTTCCGGGAGTGTCTGAGGCGCACCAACTCGCTGGTGTCGGCCCAGATAGGGCTGACGTACTTCAACGTGCTGGGGCCGCAGTGCTTCAGGCGGGCTCACCCTATCGTGAGGTGCGCGAGGAGGACGCGGTGAGTGATAGACGACCATTGCATACAATAAAAAAATCTCACAGTATAAACGCATGACTGAGCCTTAATTGGACATTTCTATTTTCGATCGTGAACAAGTTGATTTGCTTTTAGCAGGTCAATATATAGATAGTTGATGTGTTGCAGTATCACTGGCCAGAGATGCGAAGAGTACGAGTTGGACTTCACCAAGCCCAGGATGTGGCAGTGGTTTGACAACGAGACGTTTTAACCTGCTGCTGCCGTAGTGGTTTACGGAACTACCAAGAGATGGCTCTGTTTTACAATAATTGGAACAACATCTGCTCCCGAAAGAAATTAACCCACCGGGTTGAGCGTGGCCTACTGTTGTCAGTAGTACAGTTGCCAACTACTTCTAAGGACTTTTTCCAACTTCACCTCAAACCTCATTCAGGGAGAGTTTCACAGTTGGATGAAAGCGGTGTCTCAATTAATTATATTAATAATCTACCACCGTGTCCAGTACCTCAAATATGTCAAGAAATATTTGTCTATAGGGGCAGATACAATTTATGCTCTGCTCGTCTTGAGGCAGGGTGTCAAAGAATCTAATGCGAGAAGCCAAACCCTTGAGATGTAATAATGTGATGTTAACGGACCTATGTCGGTCGCGAGACCACGACTTCAGGGGACTTGTCTAACATTGCGCTTACCGCTTAACAATTGAAATAATCTAAGCTCTCGACTTACTTATCGATTAATAATTACACTTTACTATATTTATAAAAAAGTACAAATTGTTAAATGAAATTGGACTTTTATTATAGATTAAATTAAATTTATGCAAAAATATTAGTCTGTTATATTATTCTGTTGCGCCCTCCATCCCTCCGACCCCTCCATCCATTGAACACAGTGTATGTCGGTCCTCGGTCACGAGAGGGCGCGGGATCTTCTGTACCTACTGTTCATATAAGTCTAATTCGATCCCCCTGTGTATTATCGCTGTGGATACTAGATTAAATGTTTTTTTTTGTAAATAAAATCAAATAATTCCTTTATTTAATAAAACATCATTTAATATTTCTCGAAACATTACACTTCAGACGACAAACAAATACAAATTCAATTGATATAACGCTATAATATAACACACTCAACTATGAAATTACATTGAAAACGCAGAAACCCACCATTTTATTTAGAAGAGCTTAAACACACAGCGTTGAGTTGAGCGAGTGCTAAATATTTAAACAACCGGAGAAACTAACAAGAAATCACTTTTATAGTGTGAATCATGTGTGAATCAATTATTTCTAACTATACTTGAGACCTTAGAACGTATATCTCAAGATGGGTGACGAGATTTACGTTGTAGATGTCTATGGGCACCAGTAACTACTTAACGCCAGCAAAAAAAAATCATTCATATTATTACAATGCATTCAATCAAATCAATCGTCTCAGTAAACTTACTTATTAAGTTACAATCAGTGCAATAAAGTGCCCGCTGTTTTTTTTCTTTCACATTTATTGCATAACTGGGCGGCCAAGCTCGCGGCTCGCTCGGTGGTAAGTGTTTACCAGAGCCCACAGAATTTTTATAAACCGGATGCCGTCACCCGTCTTGAAACATGAGGTTAAAGTGTCAAGTTTGCAGTATAGCTTCGTGGCAAAAATATGCATCGTGCTGGTCTAACAATACAGCCTGCCAACAGCAAATGAACTAATTACTTTAAACAAAGTGTTTATATTTGTGTTTATTATGTATATCTAGTTATGTTTATTATATATAATGAGTAATTGAAAATTATAATTGAATCTTACGCATATTCTAGTTCTTTAAATATTTGGCACTCTCCCCGACTTTAAATAAAGGATAATACATAAATATCTAATAGTATTTGAAAACCATTTTAGTTGAAATGCTCACGTGGGAAGGATTATTGTTATTGTTATTTATTGCTGGAGAACTAGCTAACACTAGCCGTAGCAAGAGCAGTGCTTTGCAGAATCTTCTACCGGATTGGAATCGCCACCCACTGAGAAGATCCAGCGAGAAACTCAGTGGGTTCATTTTTACAAAATCTACATCTATATCACTTGAGTATTATTACACTGAATCAATGTATCAAAATAATTTTGAATCTGACCATGGAGTCCTCAGAGCGTCATTTTTGGGCTTCTTACGTGAAGTTTTTATTTTCAATTCATTTTGGAGTTCAGATATGAAAAAAGTCACAAGTACACTTCTCACTGAGCATTCAAACTAAAATAGTTCTTAAAAGCAAGTACATAAAACACAGTTCGTCACTCAGTAAACATTGTTTAAGTGGCGTCAATGTTGCCAAATGCAAAAATGTTGATACATCTTTTTGATTTATTTTTGTGCGCTAACTTTCAGAAATAAATTGTATATTAGATATGTTAATAGTTATATTGATTAAGTTTTTAATGGAAATGTCTTTATATATTGCGGCCATTTTATTCAACTATGTCGAGTATGTGATAAGAAAGAATGAAACTGTATAGATACAGTTTGTGCTGGTCACTGTTCACTAGAAGCTTCACCGTCGTAATACATAGAAATAATTTTATTTTGTTTACCAGAGCTATAAGGTCGGTTGTTCGATTAAAACTATATGGAAAAGGTATTAATGCAAAATGTATATTATATCATTCGGTTTTAGCGTGTCGCCGAAATAATTACTAAATTTAATGATATGGTAATTAATATCGCGTTTATTATTTTCAACGGGTCTAATCCGCTAAGGCTGTTGTGGTCAGATGACAGAGTGGTTATTCGTTATTGAATTTTATGTTAACCACCGTCTTATTTATAATATTAGAGAAATAATAAACGATAAATTAAGCCAGAAAAGTAGTTTAAATTACTAGTAGTCTAAATTAATTAGGTATCTACTGAGTATGGTAATTTCTGCGACATCTCGACGATGACGGATCGTGAGCTGGTTCTTGGTTAAAAAGCAGACGGCATGAAAATGGCAATGGAAGTTTCCTTGCATTGAAAAACCACTTGGCAATCTGGAGCCTTTGGGACTCTCATGTCGAGGACGCGCGGGCTTTGTGGCGAAGGAACGCCAGGAGTCAAGCTATGTGATTTTAATTATTGTTGTAGGAATTAACGAATCTTCAGGTTTAGACGTGTAATATGGCTTACTAACTGTTTAGCATCTGTGAGAATGCACATGGGAAATTTAAAAGCCACTGAGTGTAGCTTCACGGGCTTTCCGCAACTTATCATAACGACTTAACACTACTTTATATACGTGCTTTCGAAGGCTAACAAGTGTTCAATGTAGCTCACGAATAAGGTCATCGTGATCAGAAACACGACCCGTTCTCTGTATTGTTTCAATGATCTTAGTTGAGTACCACCGACCTTAGAACTCTGATACTGTATTCGCGATCAAACGTTACGACTATAATGTTTATAAAAATGTTAAAGTTAATTTCACAATCGCCAAGACAATGGATTTTGAAACGAAATCCTTCATAGATGTCCTTGAAGAATGCAAAGACCAGTAAATGTTGAGTTGAGCAGTCTCTGAGTGAGTATATTCAATCGTTGCAAGTATCATTAAGTATCTTTCAGTTTAAAACCTTGCATCTTGGAGATTGTGACTCTGATATCAGGTATACTAAGCCTACACTACACATTGGATTACAAAATATAAATATATACTGCTCTAATGGTCCTAAAGGATGTAGGGCGTGGTTTAATAAGGGATTAAATAAAATATCCTTGAAGCGTTTCATGCTTTGAACATCGCCAGTTGCACGGTACTAATTCGATTTTCTTTTTTTTTAACTAGTGTTTGTCAGTTTCCGCTATGAGATTACTCTTAATTTGTGTTTAATTCATGACCAGATTATATTCTATATTATTAGTAACATGAAACGTTAGTTGGGAGGGAAGGGGTGAGAAATAAGGATGTGTGCTGGAGATATAATAAAGGAAGGACACAGCAGTAGATCAGCCATCGCTTTCAACGCTAGTTGCAATCAGACTTGTACATTAGCAAAACAAATTCGCATCTGTGAATTTAATTCGTCATAATTTCTTATTGTCGATTCCCTGCTCGATCGCGATCATTGCGATAATTACGGATCCATAACTTGATTTTTGATCAAACACTATCTTTCGCCTAAATTTAATGTAAGCTCATCTACGCCTCTACTGCTGATGGACCGGGATTCGCCAGGACAGTCCAAGGGTGAGGGATGAGTTTGGTGTTTTTTATTGGACCCTGGGTACTAAACATTAAACACGAACGATGAATACTTTATAAACACACGTATACTACACTATAAAGCTAACATCTTCATGATTATCCTAAAGGATCAAGCTAGTTTAATAATACTCCAATGAAGTAACATCAAATTGATACAATAATACTAATGTTACACTAGTAAATCTATAAAATGTTTTAAAAACATGGCCAGCGTCTATCAGATACGCGCTCGCTAATCAAATCAAAGAAATTCTATTAAAAAATAAGGCAAACGGGTGTCACGGAGGGACAAAACCAACCTTCCAACGTTGAGGCACTCCGAGTGAGGTCGTCCGGGGCCACATCAGGAACGGACACGTCCACATCGACTATAATCGAGACAGCGGCCACTGAGCTGTGACTTTACGCTAATAAATTTGACGTTTTCAAACACAGGCCTCCCTCGTACTCATATAACACGATCCGTATCGTGCTATATCGAAATCGTGTTATACAAAACAAGGTTTACAATCTAAGATCGAAGCCTAGCCTTTGTTATATCGAAACCGTGTTATACGAAGCCTTCAAATATAATAATAATAAAAATAAAAAGCCGTGTACCGTGTTATATCGATACAAATGTTTTACAACTCCCGTTTTATACGAGGGACGCCTTTATATTTTAAATCAAAAATAACTTATTTAGTATAGATACTTAGCGTTTACTGAATTCACTAATGTCACAAGAAAACGATGTCGTTAATTTGAGATCCTTACTGACGTGTATCCACTTCAAGATCCTACAGCTTCAGATCGAGTCTTGTGTTGTGGTCTTGTCTTGTGATATTAAATTCAGTAAGCGATACCACGAAACAAAATAAACTATATCTCAATAAAGAATGGAACGTCAAATTAATTGTATTATTATTTTATACATATTGAGAGTCATTTTAAAGAAACGAAACATTTTTGAAGTAATATATTATGATACTTAGAATTTTTGAAGTGAAACTTCTTTGGGATCGTTGTGATTTTAAACTCGGTGAAACGGAATGAAACGTAACGAAAAAATAAGTGTGCCGCGATTGGCTTTCTGAAGCGGCTCCGAGCGGCGCCGACAAATCACGAAGCGCTCCACACGGTCTCGCGTCCCCGACCAGTTCAGTGTGTTTTTGATTTTTTGTATCGGCGTTCGTTCACAGGTGATTTTTGAGCAACATAGAATTTAATATAAATTTTAGATTTAAGTTCACCGCTCGACCGCTTCTTTGGAACTATCTTTACATGACGCGACAGTGCCATC
Source organism: Bombyx mandarina (assembly GCF_030267445.1). NCBI lineage: Eukaryota > Metazoa > Arthropoda > Insecta > Lepidoptera > Bombycidae > Bombyx > Bombyx mandarina. The sequence goes on from NC_143226.1 coordinate 7,964,577, forward strand.
AGATATCAAATATAAAATACTCGATACTCATAACCGAAACAGCTTAAAATCTAGTTCGTTTTTGAAGCTCTGGACCCAATATTTTAATATAATAATATTATCCGAACCAAAGAAGCAATGGAAACTGCACTAAAATTCTAACTTTTAGTAGGAGATAATCGTTCAAACACGTGATTCATATCGTTAAAGCAGTCGCTTCCGTCAAAGGAATATAAACAAGACTATAAATTATAAAATAGGTTTGTGTTGTCCGAAATTGAATCTTGATCGGTCACAAATAATTTAGGTATTAGAACTAGGGACAAACACAAGTGGCACACGCCGACCGTGTGTGTGGTTGACTACGTCACTTGTGTGTAGTCGCGGGCGAGGACCGCGCACGCTACCGGAGCGAGTCGAGAGACGCTTCCTGCAGTTTCCTTACAGCATTCTGGCTGCTTCTTAATGATGTACGGTTATTATATCGAAAGGCGAAAGGCTATTTATTTTAAGCGACATTTCTCTTAACACGCGACATTTATCTTTGTAATTATAGGTCCGTTTTATTTGGTACTAGCGATCCGCCCTCGCTTCGCTTCAGAAACTGTAATTTATTATTGATTTCTCCACTATTTAATGGATGTTATTAAACATATAAACCTTCCTCTTCAATCACTCTATCTATTTAAAAAAAACCGCATCAAAATCCGTTGCGTAGTTTTAAAGATTTAAGCATACATAGGGTTATGGGGACAGAGAAAGCGACTTTGTTTTATACTATGTAGTGATTACCATCAACAGTTCGATGTTTTTAATTGAAATTAAATTATGTTTACCCTATTCAAATAGCTGAAGAAGTTTGTTTTTGTTATAGTGTTTGTCCAAATTTTGACCTTTAAATGATTCTCCTATAAAGTTATAAAAATTTCGCTTTAACAAAATAGCCTTTTCCTATTCGATGTGTATATTTAAATCGCACTAAACAATAAAGTACAGATACTAGATACGTATTAGCTGTTATTTTTTGTTCATACTAGGTACTCTTTTATATTCTGTCACATTAAATCAATGATACGACGTTTGATATCCTCGTTTGTCGTAAGGCTGCGTATGTAATTTACCATTAATCTATTTATGGGCCAGCATCTTGGCTAGAATCAAAAATATAACTTAACGAAGCAGTTTTATTTTAGTGGCAGAGAGTAAATTCGCTTTCATTTACAAACCCAATAATGTTTTCAGGGATGTCTAACAAATGTTCATATTTTCAGCTTATTGTTATTTTCAAAATTAACTCACAGACAGTTACCCGGTCTGGCACTATATTATCATTATCATTTACGAAACAATATCTACCCGTTAATGGTTGTATCATTTGGGAATACATAATCAATTGAACGTTGCCGAATGTACGTGACGTTATTAATTGGTAATTGCATTGTAAATGCTAAAACCTTTATATATAATAAACTTTCAAAATAAGTAATGAATACATTAATCACTAGCACTCGGGAAACACTTGGGGATCACATACATTCACTAGTCTAAATAGTTCGTTAATTTAACTAATTTAATACTAATTAATACTTTAGCATATTGATTTCAAGTTTTATTCCGATAATTTTTTTAACAAACAATTAAGTTCATTGTAAGAGCCTCTTTCAAATCCAAACGCGGAGGTCTGGGACCAAGGAGGCACACTAAAACATGACCGGAGTCCTGCAATGAATATTTGGGATCGGGGTAAGACAGAATACAGGGGCACGCTTCAAGCCAATGAATCTTTTTCTTGATGCACATTTCAGATAGCCAGATTGCTGTAGGCCACTGGTCGTTAGGGTCGTCGCACCCCTCCCTTACGGAACGGGCCTCGGGGCGAACCCTTCTGCCTGTGCATGAAACTCCCTGCCACACAGGGCAGGGGTGAGATGTTGCTGGGGTGAACTAATGGGAGGAAGTGGGGATGTGAGGTGCTTGTAGGTCACTGACACTGTCTACACAATTGATAGGTTCGGTTTAGTTGCACGTGTAAACAGTTCAGTGATTTCATTATGTATATTCGCACGTGCGTCTTTTTGACTAAAAGTTTGAGACGCGTCGCACTAGTCCCGTGGTCAACTCACTTCATTAATACGATACTTTGATTTGACGGAGGCTCTTAGTTTGTCATAACTAAACAAATATTATATATACCTAGTAAAAAAACGTATTGACTAATATCGAAGATGTGAAATAACAGGTAGTCACTGATATATTATTTCGAGATCAACTGTTATTTCGTATCTTTTTTAAAATAACAAGATCAAAAAATTACAGTGACGACATTGACAGTTGGTAAAAATACAGGAGCTACTAAATAAAGTAGCTTTTAATATTCATTTTGGTTAAAGTAAAAAAAAGGTTAATAAATTATATCTACTAAATGGCGTATGGTCGGTCATTGGAGTAACACCGCCATTTTTTTTTTTACGAATTTTACAATTATAATTTCACACACTTCACGATAACGTCATGGCGTCACGGTGAAGGTTTGCTTACAATTCGCCGAACCCATTTTCTTCCCTTTTGACAATATACGATTTAAGCACAGTTTTTATTTAAGTACCATTAAAATTTTTCTTACCAGTGGTCATCCAAATAGCTTTTAATTGTAATTCTTCATAATTCAATAAATAAAATTTTCAATTGCAGGGTAATGACCCAGCTCATTTAAGATGAGGTTTTCAATCTTTAAGCCCGCGTTTAAAGAACATTTTGTTGAATTAACAAATTCAAGTGACGCGCATCTTAAAGAAGAATTCGTTACGGAAATAAACATGAAAATATTCCAGAATAACAAAATATTAAAAGGTTATAAAGGTATATTAATTTTGATATAATTTAAAGTTCTTGGTAGCACAGAGTCCAATCTTCAAATCGCAGAGTGCAGGCAGTTACGAAATAATATACCTACTAACACACTTTTATATATTAGTATTAGTTACGTCGATGTTTTAGAATATATTATCGAAATCACAGTTTTCTTATTTTTTATTGTACTTCACGAAGTGACAGACATTTCTTCACTTCTTCTTATTATGACAACTCTTGTCACTTCTTTCTATGTATATGTTTTTGATAAGGAGTTTCTATATCCATTAACTCCAACACTTTCCCTAAACATTTACATAGTACACAGTCCTAGTGCCTGGCGTAGAACTGCATATGACGTACGAGGTAGTGATTTGGTAAGGATGTCTGCGACTTGATCCTTTGTTCCGATCCGTACAACGTTGCAGATACCCTCAGTTACCAATTCTCTGACGTAGAAATGTCTGAGCCGGATATGCTTCGTTCTCTTGTGAAACTCGGGGTTGTGAGCAAGACGAACAGCAGCTTCATTGTCCACATGCAGAACCGGTACGTCCGCAATTGTAGTCAATGCCTGGTATAGTCTAGCAAGCCACATTAGTTCTCTGCCAGCTTCACTAGCTGCCACAATTTCGGCTTCTGTAGTGGAGATAGCGACCGATGTTTGTCGCTGACTGATCCATGAAACTGTGCCTCCAGAATAGCGACAGATCACTCCCGTTGTGGAACGTCCGGTTTCTGGATCACCTCCGTGGTCGGCGTCGCTAAATCCTTCTAGGATTCCAGGTTTGAGACCAGCTTTATATGAGATCCCATGCGAAAAGGTACCTTTGATGTAGCGCAAGATACGTTTTACCTTGAGCCAATCTGTCTTTACAGGTTTCTCCAACTTTCTTGAGACAACTCCGATGGCATAAGCAATGTCAGGGCGAGTACCAACCATTAAGTATGCCAGAGCACCGACAGCTTCTCTATATGGTAAACAGGAAGCTTCCGTTTCTTCTTTCCCTTCTTGAATAGCCTCTCTCTCAATCGGTGTGGAAACGGGATTACAGTCACTCATTTGAAAGCGGTCTAATACCTTTTTCGCGTATGCCTCTTGGTTGATGAAGATGGAGCCATCCTTTCCTCGATGGATTTGAAGACCAAGATAATATGTCGCTGGTTTCGTCGTTATGCGCAGTCTCTTCTTCAAATCTTCTAAGAAAGCGTTAGCCGTGTCTTCATCAGTGGCAGCTACTAATCCGTCATCGACGTACAACGTGATCAGTAGTTTCTTCCCGTTAACTTCTCTTGAATATAAGCAGCAATCAGCTTCGGACTGTTTGAAGTTCATATCCAATAGGATCTCTTGAAAGCACGAGTTCCAGCACCTTGGTGCTTGTTTAAGTCCGTACAGGCTACGGTTAAGCTTGAAAACGGTAGACGTTCCTTCCGTGAGGTTACACCCTTCTGGCGGTTGAACGTATATTTCTTCCTCGAGCTTTCCGTTCAGAAAGGCTGTGCAAACGTCGAATTGGACCAGATGTAAGTTTTCATGCGCGCTAACACTGAGTAGTGCTCGTACAGTAGTCAGGCGTGCGACAGGACTGAAGGTCTGGTCATAGTCTACTCCTTTCCTTTGTCTGTACCCTTTTACGACAAGTCGAGCCTTGTATTTGTCGATCGTGCCATCTGGATTTCGTTTGATCCGTAAAACCCATTTGCAGGGAAGTGCTTTTCGTCCTTTTGGCAATGCACACGGCGTCCAAACGTTCAGGTCTTCGAAGGATTTCAATTCGCTACCCATTGCCCTTTGCCATTCTTCGCGATCGTCCCTTTTCATAGCGTCTGCGAAATTATTTGGGAATGTTTCAGTGATACAGACGTAATCTCTTAGTCTCTCAGGACGTCGAATCAGTGAGCGATCTCTAAGATTATAGCCGGTTGGCGGTGGTTCAGCATCATAAAATAATTCTTCTGGAACTGTCGTTTCGTCTTCATGGTCATGGTCTTCGTAGAGGACTTGATCCGATTCTTCTCCCTCGAGAACATGATCATGGTCGTTGGAGATTGTTTCGGTAGTTGTATCTCCCTCGTGAACGTGTGTTTGCTCTGGAATTGCAACTTCTCTTTCTAAGTTCGTATTTGGCGTTATGGTAATCGGGTATTCTCTTGTCTCAACTTCTGTTTTAGGAATTTCACTGTTACAGATGGGAAGAGGTTTCTCATCGAAGATTACGTCACGAGAGCGGACGAGCGTCGAGTGTTTTCCGTCTGTGAACCAGATACGGTAGCAATCTTCGTCGTACCCAATAAGTCGACCTTTTATTGCCTTTTTGTCGAGTTTTCTACGCTTCTGCTTTGGAATATGGACGTATGCGATTGAGCCTATTATTCGGAGATGTTTAATAATAGGTTTCTTTCCATACCAAAGTTCATGCGGAGATTTATCTGAACTTGTGGGACCTGTTCTGTTCAGTATGTATGCGGCGGTATTAATGAGCTCTGCCCATAGCACTTGCGGTAATGGCTCATGAGCGTACATCATTGATCTTGCTGTCTCAACTAGGGTTCTGTTCTCCCTTTCGCTTACTCCGTTTTGTTCAGGTGTATACGGGGTGACAAGTCGCTGTGCTATTCCATGTGTGTCTAAAACATTTTTTATGGACGCGTTGTCAAATTCACCGCCGTTGTCGCTTAGAAGGCATTTTATGGTGTGTCCGACTGTTTTAGTTTGAGCGATCATCAAAACTAACTTGTCTTTGACCTCGGACTTCTTGCGTATGAAGTACACCATACGGTAGCCAGTAAAGTCGTCTTTGAACAGAACGTAGTACTTATAGTTTGAGAAGCTAGGTTGAAACGGTCCGCAAACGTCGGTGTGTACGATTTCTCCGGGCGCGGTAGCTCGGGTTCTTGTACCGAATTTGAGTCGATGCGCCTTTCCAAAGATGCAGCCTTCACAGGTCTCTTTATCCATCGGCAGGATTAGACCTAGTTCCCGTTGGATCGTCGCTCTTACGTGTCTTTTATTTTGGTGAGCGAGTCTCTCGTGGTACAGTTGCATCGTTGCTGTAGTTGCAAAGACTTCGGGTGGTTTTTCTGGTAGTACGGGTTTTACTTCCAGTCGATATAAGCCACCTTGTTTTTGTCTCTTCCCTATTAAGCATACTTTCCCGTTGACAATGACGTTGCATTCAGTTGTCCTGGATGAAAAGGTGCTATTCGGGACTCGATCGTGAAGTGCGAGTACGGAGAAGAGGTTCTTGCTTATGGCCGGAACGTACCAGACGTCTTGCAGGCTGATGTCGATTTGTTTCCCGTTAACATATCCTCTGAGCTGTACTGTTCCTTTGCCTTTGGCACGGACTTCATTACCAGCGGCCGTTGTAACAGTGTAGTTCTCATTGAAATGTTCGTAGGTTTGGAAAATATCAGCTCTGTTGGTGACGTGGCTTGTTGCACCATTATCTATGTACCAGTTCTCGTTGTCCCGTGAAACTGTGAAGATTTCGTTATCTTCTAAAGACATGAGTAACAAATTAGCGGTCTTTGAAGTAGAAGGCGTTGCTGTCTGGGTCGGATTTAGGCTCTTAGGAGGTCTACCGTCACGGATCCATTTTTGACAGTTGCGTACTCTGTGGCCAATACCTAGGCAGTAGTTGAATTTAAGCTTCTTGTCCTTCTTCTTTTCCGTATTCGAAACCAGGGCTTCCGAATGATGCGAAGGTACGTTGTTACCTTGCAGTGCCCTTTCAAATGCGCAGAGATGACTAGTTAGGTTTTCTACAGTACGGTTGGATTTGGGCAGTAGGAGCCAACTACTTCTGAAGCTGAAGTATGAATCATCAAGCGTGTCCAGTATCTTACAAACAAGTAGCAGTTCGGGTAGCTCTTGGTTACTGTCCTTCTTGAGTTCTTGATTCAGTTCAGTCCAGATGTTCTTTAATTTTGACATGTGAGTGGCTATGTCGTCTGCTTGATCCCTCTTAAAGCTGAAGAAACTCATACACAGGTTGTAGGTTTTGTCCGCATTTGTTCCGTCGAACAGCCTGTGGAGCTCTAACCAGACATCACGTACTTTAGTGAACCGCATAACTTTTCGAAGTGTGTCTTCTTGCATATTGGTGGTAAGTATTAGGATAGCGCTGGCATCAGCTTTATCAAAATTATCTTTTTGTTGTTGATAAGCCGCCAATTCAGCATCGCCGCATCCGGTAGGTGGACGAGTAGGCTCCTGGAACGATCCTTCAACTACTTCTAGGGCCGACGGTACGGTGCGTAGTAAGCATAAGGCTTTGTATTTCCAGGTGTCCCAATTTTTTCCATCTAGGAGGCCGATCTGAAGCTTTCCTGTGATACCTTCCATTTTCGTAGTGCGGGTCCGTAACCTGATATAATTTAAAGTTCTTGGTAGCACAGAGTCCAATCTTCAAATCGCAGAGTGCAGGCAGTTACGAAATAATATACCTACTAACACACTTTTATATATTAGTATTAGTTACGTCGATGTTTTAGAATATATTATCGAAATCACAGTTTTCTTATTTTTTATTGTACTTCACGAAGTGACAGACATTTCTTCACTTCTTCTTATTATGACAACTCTTGTCACTTCTTTCTATGTATATGTTTTTGATAAGGAGTTTCTATATCCATTAACTCCAACAAATTTTAGAGCAAAAAATTTCACAGAACCTCTTTTTTCTGTTAAACGCTCTGAATATACTCGTATCTATTTGAATATTCAGACCGTAAGTTCAACTATACAAGGACAATAGATGAAAGTTAATTAATCTCAAATCAAGCTACCTGGATTTTAGGGTTAGGATTGTTTAAATTACCTATAACTTTATTATATTGTGTATTTTGAAATTGGACAGATTACGTCATGAGTTTTTTGAGGGAAGACGCGTTTTTACGCGGTCTGGCAGATGTAACAAGAAAAAAAAAAGTATTAATGCGAGCGTGGGGATCGGCCGCGCCCGGCACGCACCCGGCATCCTGCGCCGGGCTGCAGCTATACCGGTGGGAACCTCGCCATTGCAGCGTCCTACTGGAGGTCTACCACTGTACCAAATACACATGTTAGCTTTATATACAAAGTAATCATTATGCTTTGTGTATTCACAATTTCACTTGTGTATCAAGTAATTGTCCAATTCAAAAATACTTATTACGGATTTATGAGTCCAATTTTAGTTTGATGAATGCCATTCTAACTGTTCCGCTATGGTGAGCAGCACTGGGCTTTCAAAACGACAGCTTAAATTTCATTAAGCACAGCGTCCGCATACATATATGTAGCTTTCACAGACGACGTAGTAGCGGGCTTGTTTGAGCGGGACTGCTATAAGCTATATCGCACATACGGTGTTATATGGTCACTTAAGCAATTTTTGTAACTGAGTATGAGAAAATACATTTTTTAATAATTATTAATGGGACGAGAGTGATGTTTGCTTTTACTGATGAAGTTTATAGTTAATTTTATTTCTATAGCTTAGCAGAACTATATAAGAATTATGTAATAAGATGTTGAAAAATTATATAATTTGCATAAGTGACATTATCGCACCGTATGTGCGATATGTGCCCATTAATATGTTTTAGATACATCGTCTACATACATACACGTCTGCAGACATAAACACCGAACAGTTCTCGAAGTCGAAATAGGAATCGTGTATTATTATATTAAACATAAACTTATCTTATCGCTTCGATTTATTAGCAGTTCGTAAACCGGCAATGTATAGCGAAGGATTTGTCACACGGGGTCGTTGAGGACGTTGACCTTATTGCGTTCCATTGCGCGTTTTCGATTTCGAGAGCTGCAACAGTGTGCGGGTGGGGAGTGCGGGGGGGAGGTGTTTGGGGGGGGGTGCTCTCAGGCGTAGTTGGCGGCGCAGTCGAAGAACGGGAAGCAGGCGACGGGCTCGGCGACCGAATGCTAGAGGACATGCAGGTTCTCGCACGACTTCGACTTGGAGTCACGCGCCCACACGCGCCCCAGGAGACCTCGGACCTGACGATGAGATTGTTCAACCTTATATTTTAGGACCAAGATATATGAAGCAACTCAACAGTCTCAAATATTATATGTAGTTAGTTAAAACAACAAGTAATGCCATAAAGTGTCGTCGTGGCCTAACGGATAAGACGTCCGGTGCATTCGTGTGCGAGGCATCGGTGTTCGAATCCCGCAGGCGGGTACCAATTTTTCTAATGAAATACGTAATCAACAAATGTTCACGATTGATTTCCACGGTGAAGGAAAATAAAATCGTGTAATAAAAATGAAACCCACAAAATTTGATATCTCAGAACTTTATATCTCAAGGTGGGTGGCGCGTTTACGTTGTAGATGTCTATGGGCTCCAGTAACTACTTAACACCAGGTGGGCTGTGAGCTCGTCCACCCATCTAAGCAATAAATAAATAAAAAGTGTACTAGGGCTATGTTTGCGTCCAGGTTCAGGAGACCGTTAATCTTGTGGGTTCTGAGAAGTTAGTTGGACTCCACAGTATTTCCACTCCTCACAAGTATTTCGCAAACCAATTATCCGTTTTAATCTGATTCTTTACACACATATGTATGTAGAATAGGGATCGCAGCGCATAAAATAAAACTTCCACTGTTCCAAATTCTTCTAATCAAATAATAATTAATAATTAACACTTTTATTACGCCTTGCTCATTTTTCAACAGTCTTCGCCAACTTCCAATTCTCTGTCATTCTGTCTGTCATTCTCTTCTCCTTTTCTTTCCGTTTTCTCTCACTCACATCTTAAGGCTCCATTCCACACTCTTTTCATACGTTCCGTTCTTACCAATCTTACATGTATGTCATAATCTATCTAGTCTTTTAAAACTATGAAAACGCTATGAAATATTACTGAGCTGCTAAGAGAAGAATGGGTAAGTCTATTTAGTTTCATCTTTTCGTTATACTTCAAACCGTATTTCAAATAAACGTAGCGTTACTTTACCTTGACACTGGCCGAGAGTCTGGTCCTCTTCCTGGGCGTGCTGGCCGCGGAGGAGGAGGCCGGGGCGGGCGCGGGCTGCTCGCTCTCCATCGGAGACCTGGCGCGGCTTCTGTTCTTGCGTGAGCCGCTGCGTTTCCTAGAACGAGTTGAAAAGTCGAGTCACTGAGGGCTGTAAAAAAATTAATAGGAAAAAAAATGCTACCACAGATAAATACTTCATTACTGTTTTAAAATAAATTAATTGGCAGTGTTGGTACCATGACATGGGGTAAATTGGGATCCTGGGGTAAATTGGGACAAACCTGCGGAAGATTCTCAAAGTACTTGTAGCACGGAATCTACCTAATTTTCTTAAAGGTAATATTTATCAATGTATACAAGAAAAACCAAGTTAATTATGGAAATACTAAACATGAGTTAAGTTGGTCCCAAAAATTCGTCAAATTAAATTTAAAATAGTGGTTGAAAAGTGCGTTTTAAAACAGCTTAAAGAACTTTTAAAAAAAGTGATATTATCGTTGTTTTTTCAATAAGATCACAGTTTATATAAGTTTTTAATACACCTGGAAATACCACAACAAACGGTAAGTTGCAATATTCTTATTTTAAATACAATATTTCGACAAAATAAAAAATGTATATTTTTTCCTTTCTTTTTGGGGAAAATTGGGACGTATGTAGGGTAATTTGGAACGAGACTGGAAAAATTAGGGACGAGAAAACACAAAATTGGAACGCCAAAAGACAAAATAGGGATGGCTTGTTAGGGTTGTCACTGATATCTTATAATAGATTTTTTAGCCTATACTATCACTTAATTGCGTGATGTAAAGAAGGTTAATGTGTTTATCAGTTAGTTTATGTAAGTATTATAGGTAAAAGAAAAGTATATATATAATTACTTTTTTTTCGCGACATTTACCTTGTAATATCTGCCCGGTCGTATGTTCTTTATAGCAATAAAAAAAATTAAAAGTTAAAAGAACTCAAACGAATCAAAACTTTTGTTATTTCAGAATCTATTCACGCATCGAATCATGATTTTGTTAACATTCACAATGAACACACACAAATAAAAACAGGCCTCAGATTTTAAATGTACCATTAATTAAAAATCCGAGATATCCAATTATGAGTGAGTGAATTAATTGAGTTTAGTTATTTCGCTTAGAAAGAATTTCTTTTATTTTTGTTATTATTGGCAGTAATCAGATAAAGCTGTTTTTTTATCTTATTCACCTGATATCTTACTCTTGCTCAAAGATTATTTTGAAAATGTTGATTAAATAAAATTGTATTATTGCATTTCCAGTCCTTTTGTTTTCTATTTTTTATTCTATTTTATGATTTTGTTTCAGAGTTGTGATTTTTAAGGAAATTAAATAATAATTTTATAAAATATAACATGCACATACTTTTTTTGATAATTGTATTGTTGATTAACATTCACGTCACATCGCTTCGGAATAGAAACTAGCTTAATTTACACTATGTTGTGTATTGTGCTTAAATTATGGATTGTGTTCATCATTTCGGTCCATATAAATAATTATATGGCACCTACCTATATATCGCAGTACTGCGAGTTGACAACCCTTACAAATATCCCAATTTAACCCTTAACCGTGTCAATTTACCCCGGACGCTGGGTAAATTGGGACGGCCATTATTTTACCGATTATTTCTTTAAAATGAATAATTAAAATAATGTAACGGTTTTTATCACCTAGGTACGTTCAAGACTCAACTTATTTCTTTGGTTGAGCAGTGACTATTTAATTGGAACTATTTTAAAATTCAATCTGAAGGTCGATTTTGTCCCTATTTACCCCATTGTACGGTAACGGCTCTTTCAGAGTGGCCTCCTTTAAGGTTGTGAGGTCGGTATTACTTCCGTCTGTTCGTTTAAAAAATCAGTTGATTGTATTATTATAAGAAACTTCTTCATTATGCGATACTTCCGACTAATATATTTTTTTAGTGTATTTCAAACGTTCGTCTACAGGTGAATCGGTCACTAAATTTTAAACAGGAATAATTTTAAGGTAACCGAAAAAAATAACAGCGATGTTAGTCACTGACTTTGAACACGTGTAAAGACTAAAATAAAATAAAAAGATTATTCCATCAAAATGGTATTTACTTGTCAAACACATTATTTCATTAATTGATATTCAGAGAGGCGTGCGGTCGACGACCTTGTATGTATTGGTCTTATGTTTTTTTTTATTTAGTGGTAGTATGTTTTTATTTTTTTTATTGGTAGTATGCACCCTAATTTAGAACCACAAATTTATCATTCAATGAGACGCGATAGTTCAATATAGCTCGTAAATAAATGGGAATTTTGAAATTAGAACTCGATCATGTTCTATTCCCCCGTCTCTCGCAGGGCGCGACGCCAGCAGCGGGTGCGAAAAGGAAGGAGATATATGCGTTTCACCGCCAACTCACAGTTAGTTACATTTGAGTTTAGGTGTCTAGCATTTGATCTTGTTAGGTTACGCTGACATAGCCTCTCAAGGCTATCAGCTTAGGTCATAAAAAAAAACAAAAAAAAACATTTGATATGTCCATAATTTTGTGTATAATTTAACTTTCTACTTATGATAGCTTGTCTGTTATGAAGTAAATAAATCATTAGACGGCACGTTCTTGATGATTTTATGTATATATTTGTTTTCGGGTAATGAATGATGAATGAATTTTGAAATCTAAATCTATATGTACTTAATATACAAACAGATATCTTTTTAGCTGTTTTAAGATTTTGAATAGGCAATGTTGAGGTCTGTATATTTGGTCAAGGTTCCCCTTACTTGGCCTTCTCGGCGTGCTGTTGCTTGAGTCGGATCTGAGTGAGGAGTCCGACCAGCAGCTCGTCCACGTTGTGGTTGATGCCGACAGACGTCTCAATGAACTTGCAGTCGTAAGATGTAGCCAAGCTCTTGCCCTCTGGAAACAAGAACGACATCATCAGACACTGGACGTAGTTTTGGGTACTTTAAAAACTAGATCTTCACGAGAGCTCTTAGTAAAACTCTGGCTTTGTTCTGAGTACGCTGGTTGGTTTTTTTTATTGCTTAGATGGGTGGACGAACTCCCAGCCCACCTGGTGTTAAGTTGTTACTGGAGCCCATAGACATCTACAACGTAAATGCGCCACCCATCTTGAGATATAAGTTCTAAGGTCTCAAGTATAGTTACAATGGATGCCCCACCCTTCAAACTGAAACGCACTACTGCTTCACGGCAGAAATAGGCAGGGCAGTAGTACCTACCCGTGCGCAAGAGGCCCCTACCACCTGTAACATGTTCATTTTAATACAAATCATTATTCTTCTGCCCTTCTGCCAGTCACCTGGGGTCGGCGCAACATGTTTTCTCCTTCCATACTCCTCTATCATATACCATTTCTTCGCTCACTCCCCTCTTGCACATATCGTTTTTCACGCAATTCATTCGATACAATTTCATTTTAATACAAAGTGGACATTAAATTAGTACTTTATATAAACATTCCCAATATTGATGTTAGGGCGGTCTGAGAGCCAGTGCTGATAGGAACCAGCACCCTGGTTATACCGGGAAGCAGTACTGCTTTTGAATGAAAAGGTCGGGACAGCCGTCATGCCCTGGGCCTTCAGACTCATAACGTTTCAAGGTCGGTAGTGGCATCTACGTTGTGAAATCTACAAGATTAGGCAGCCGTTTAGTACAAGGACAATGAATAGAAAATAAATAAATAAATTCAACATCACTACATAGTATAAAACAAAGTCGCTTTTTCTGTCCCTATATCTGTCTGTCCCTATGTATGCTTAAATCTTTTAAACTTCGCAACGGATGTTGATGCGTTTTTTTTAATAGATAGTGATTGAAGAGGAAGGTTTATATGTATAATAACATCCATTAAATAGTGGAGAAATCAATAATAAATTACAGTTTCCGAAGCGAAGCGAGGGCGGGTCGCTAGTTTCTAATATCAGTGAAAGTTTTATTATAGCAAACAATTATAACTTCACAGATCGCTATTACAAATCGTTGGCGCCTATCAGAGGCGGACATCAATAACTTGGGGTCCTGATGTCTTTTATAGATCTGTGATGTCGAGCAAATGGAAATCGTAAAATAGTCTTCTGAGAGATATCAAAAGTTACGATCTCGACCGGTGGCGGACCGTCAAAAACTTCTAATCGAATTTTGATGACTTTGACTTTGACGTTTCATATTGAAGGCAATTAAATTATGTTCAATGAAAAAAAAAAACTTTTCTATTCACCTTTCTAACAGATATACATTTACTGGATTGAGATTCACATCCTATTTGTGGAAATCGATGCTTAGCTGTGTCTCGAAGCTTCCATAACCTCTAAATAAGACTATCGGTAAATGTTACAAAGTTCCAATTTTTTTTAGGTATAAGGGATTCCTAGTGGTCCGGAGGCCTTTCCGGTTTCACCAAGACAGGTGGGCGAGCACGGACTTAGCCAGAAGAGGTGGGATTTGCTAACAGTTACCCGAGCGCCTCCAAAGGAGGCCTAACAACCCAAGAGTAGCTGCTTCGCGAATGAATCTACTACCGGATCGGAATCGCAACCCGCTGAGAAGATTCGGCGGGAAATTTAGCGGACTGTTGTATGAGTTAGGTTAGACCTCCTTCAGCAGTATTTCCATTGGAGGCCCTTGGGGAGGGATTGTTTCGGTTGGTTCTGTTGTTATTTCTTTTAGTTCAAACGTGTTTGGTTCCTATCGTTTGCATTTTATTGTTATACAAAAGTGTACACTAAAATTTCTGTTTTCATATACCAAAGAGACAAAAACATCAAATTATATTCATTTTCCCCTATTTTCTTCATGTAAACCGTAGTAAAATGTTATGTAGTCTATGTAAAATAGGTAATACGTACCTACGTGTGTGTGCATGGTACAATATTTAATAAAATCAAGTTATTGTCTTAGCGATTTCATTCGTACATAAATGTATTATTACTAATAATTTTTTCTACTATAGCATTGAATGCAAATGTAATCAAATTCAGCACAGCTTAAATTAAATAGGGCAATTCTGCTAACAGTGACAAGTTTGTAACAACAAAAGGCGCCCGGAATTAATTGGTAAATATACTCTACACAAATTAACTAATATTTCATGAAACCGAATTATCCTATTGTATTAAAATACATAATTCGTATTCTCGTATCACGCTCGTGGCGTACAGCTGAGCCAATTAGGTCGTGTGCTTAAATTATGATCTACAAACAACCTCTACGCCGGCGCGAGTCGAACAAGAGATTAATAAAAAGCAATTATAGGCATTGTGGCGGTAGCCATCATAGAACACAAGATATTTGGCAGATGCCTGAATCTCGCTAACGACATTTACAAGATAAGCTTGCATATATACAAGCTTCGAACATCAACATTCTCCGGTCATCGTTCTCGTCGAACCCGTCGCTTGCGACGAAGGGCTCGACGAGTAAATTAACCCACAGACACAGCCCACTGAGTTTCTGGCGGGATCTTCTCAGTGGGTCACGTTTCCGATCCGGTGGTAGATTCTGCGAACACGGCTCTTGTTAGGGTTCATGTTAGCAATGTCGTCAGGCTTGAGCCCCTTGAGTTCACCTACTAGTTTAGGTTACGCTGAAATAGCCTCTGAAGGCTATCAGATCAGGTAGGATAAAAAAACAGCAACATTCGGACAGTCTACCGAGCAATATCACCCGCTCTGTGGAAGATCTCTACGTCGTATACCTCCCCACATGCATGTTCATAAGTCTCGCGCTTAGTTCCATCATAGGATACGTTTTTTGTGTGGATCAATGTTACTTTAAGTACGAAAAGATTGTTTAGCGTATTGTTACAGCCTTACCATCAGTAGGTACGACCCTTGATCTCGCCAGATCCGCTTTATTTCCGACCAGGATGACAGCACGGCGCGAGGTGTGTCCAGCGGCCCACAGAACCTGCAATCTCCTCTCAGCTTCCACGAAACTGCTCCTGTCTGCCGTGGAGTAAACCACGCAGTACCCGTGGGCACAACCTTCGGACTAAGGAAGAAACTAGGGTATTAAAATCACTGGTGGTTTACTGGTGGTAGGACCACTTGTGAGTCCGCGCGGATAGGTACCACCACCCTACCTATTTCTGCCGTGAAGCAGTAATGCGTTTCGGTTTCAAGGGTGGGGCAGCCGTTGTAACTATACTGAGACTTTAGAACTTGTATCTCAAGGTGGGTGGCGCGTCTATGTTGTAGATGTCTATGGG
This sequence comes from Bombyx mandarina, assembly GCF_030267445.1. NCBI lineage: Eukaryota > Metazoa > Arthropoda > Insecta > Lepidoptera > Bombycidae > Bombyx > Bombyx mandarina. The sequence continues at coordinate 7,980,652 of NC_143226.1, forward strand.
CTCCAGTAACCACTTAACACCAGGTGGGCTGTGAGCTCGTCCACCCATCTAAGCAATAAAAAAATTAAAAAAAACATGGAACCAATTGATTCTGTCGATATTTTCTGTGACGAAGTTATTCTTAGAAAAAGTCGTTAGTAAGGTTGTATGTTTTTTTTAAAGATTTTTTGACCTGTTGACGTTACCTTTAAGTCAAGTCTTATCTTTTGCTATAATACGAAAAATGGTCATAAGCGAAATGAGATGAAGTTGATTGATTTGAGACTTTAATCAATTGGGATGAAATTGAATGAAATGAGATGAGATGATATATGGTCTCAGTAAAGTGACGGTTATTTACTGAGACTTTTTCAGTGGACATTTGTGAAAGAACCCGAGATGCTACGTCCAGCGGCTTTGTTTAATATTAAACTAATTTGTGTACTTTCACAGATACTAAACTGACTTATTAACAAGCTGTCGTTATTAATACACACTTCAACCTGAAGAAACACTGAATGAACAAAATAAAGTAATTCACACAATTTTGCTCCTCGTGTTCCCGCCTAAATTTATTTCCGTAGTATGTTTAAGCATTGCGGGGTCGTATAATCTGTGCTATGACCGCGGGGACTGTTACATGAACTTTTTGGAGGGAATCTGAATCGTCAAGTCGTGTGTTTTTTTAATTTGCTAATTTAGTGCTTCTTCAGTTTCATATGGGTAATAAAGGCGAGCTATTAATATTCTAAAAACACTGGTATGCTAGGTCAATGCAAGATCATGTCTCGGTGATATTCATACTATGCAGTCTGTAGCCCCCGGAATTTACTTATCATCAGGGAGAATCTAGCATAAAAATTATGTAAATATCTTGAAACCTACCACTACATGATCCGGTGGCGAATCCAGAAAGGTTATCTCGGATTCCTCTCCAGCAAGTAGCACGCAGACAGATCTCTCGCCAGATTCGTCATCTGCAAGAAACCATAAAAACCTTACTGTCCCAGAATTCCAACGTCAAATAAGATCCAGCCAGAGATATAGATTGCATAGCGTTAGACGACATTATCCGTCCGTGTTAGATAAATTCAGATCTACCAGTAAAACGTAAATTAGGATTAGCAGAGCCGTTTCAAGAAGCGAAATTATACTAATTGTTCACGAATAAGGAAAAGTCCTTATTTTGTAATTTTAATTATCCCTTCAACACACACAATATACTCGTGTGTTAAACATTGTTTTGTTACTAAGATATTCTTTTTTTTTTATTGCCCTTATAGGCAGACGAGCATACGGCCCACCTGATGGCGAGTGGTCATGGACTTCAGCAATGCCAGGGGCAGAGCCAAGTCGCTGCCTACCGCATTCTGCGCTGAGTCTGTTCTATGCATTTAACACGTAGTCGTATTTTCTGAATCAGTTCTTAAATTGAATCAAGATCAGTCGGTTCATTCAATCTATTTCGATTCTTTTAAGATGAACACTCAGTTGCCGATAGAAAATACATTTGAACACCGTTTTAAAATCTGCGATCTTTTGTTGAGAAAATATTTAGGTACTTGATTCGGAACGTGGTTCAGTCTCTCTTAGCATTAGCTTAATATTAAAGAAAATGAAAGCTTTTATACAATTGAAAGCTATTTTAAAGACATTTGTGTATTTTGCATCTGAAATATCAAAAGAAGCTGCTTAAATACGAAAAGTCCTATGTGAGATAGTAGAAGATTGTTTGGGCCATGCTGTTTCGGCATTTATCCTACCTTTATCTTCCGTGAGGCAGCAACAAAAATTACACGATTATTTGAAGGAAATATTTACACAAGCATCGGGTCTCATGGGACGTGGCGCCAGGTTGTTGTCAGGGTGTTGTGACAGAGAATTAAGTCCGCCTGCTCCTCACATAATTTAAAATTTTCTAACTCATTTTTTATTAACGTGAACGTTAACCTAATTAAAATTTGTTGCTAGTTTTTTATCTAGCTCGAATCGTTCAGCTAATGGATTTCAATTTGTTGGCACTTACCTATGCTAGTGTCGTACGCATGAAGATATTCCGAAGTCATGAACTGTCCCACCAGACTCGACTTTCCGACTCCAGGACCTCCTAACACCAGCACTCTGTAGGAACTGAGACCGGCTGATGAGTCCCTGTAGTTGAAGGACTAGTAATTAAAACTCGCCTAGTTAATTTCTATGGTAAAAGGATCTGGTGGACGTTGACGTGGTTTGAAGTAATATTGTCCGGCCGCTACAAGAGTGTGTCGTCTTTGGCTGGTTGTGATTGAATGGAAGATATAGCGATTAGATTACAATTAAAAAAATATGTCTATCTGCCTTATACTCGTAAACGTGAGCTATGAGCTAAACTATGAGCTTCTTCGGACATATCATGCGGTCTCCCAGACATGAATTAGAGAAGCTCATAATTGCGGGCCGCATAGAGGGCAAGCGCGCCGTGGGCAGAACATCAGCCAGATGGTCAGATCTAGTAAGAGAATCACTTGGTGGTTGTCTGTACCATGCGGTCCATGCCACCCATGATCGAACACAGTGGAAGAACGTCACATGTGGTCGCGATCTTCAGTAGCGAGGGAACGATAAAGAAGAGAAGAGAAGAGAAACCTTACAAACGAAAAAAAAACGAGGTACTGTAATAACTGTGTCCACTTGGGATGAATGTTGTTTGCACGATTTTTGTTTGATTGATCGTGTTTTCGGTGACCGAACAATACAGTAGTCCCGCATAAGGTCTCAGACCTCAAAAGCCTGAGTGACGGCTGGTGGCTGAATATTGTTTTCGTTTCTGTAGTGGCTTATGGTGGTATTTATCCAGCACGGGAAGGTACCACCATCCCGACTATTTCTTCAAGCAATTTGAGTTCAAAGAGTGGGCTTTTAGTCATTTGAGACTTCGATCCCATATCTCGCGGTGGGTGGCGGTATTTCTGTTGCAATGTCCATGGACTCCCGCAGCCACTCTACGCCAGGCGAGTCGTGAGCTTGTCTGTGTAGTCACCGAGCGATTCCAACAATTAACATTTCCTATCTTACCACGCTATATCGGACGGTAAAGTTAGTTCCAACAAAGAATTCAACATTCCAGGAAGGTTCCAGTATTCTAGACCATAATGTGTTTCAACATCAAATCAAAAGTCTTAAGAGGTGAAGGTCATTGGCTACTGGACCATGAGAGCTGCACGTGATCACATAGACTGGAATCGTAACTAGTTAACGTTATAAGCCATCGCTTAGGTATAAGATGATAAAATTGTATTTTGAAAGGTCAACACGATTTCTTAAATGAATAAATTAATATCGACGTCTAAATTAGTTTTGAATACGATAAAATGATTGAAAGCGGTAAGCAACGACTTGGCCGTGATCCATTGGGTAATGCTAATTTCATGAACGACGGTGATCACTTCACATCAGATGGACCTTATGATGGTCTGCCTGCAGAAATTGTACATAGTTTGACAGCTTAGAGAAGAAGGTTCTAGAATGAAGATCATGAAACAATAAGGGCAGTGGGAGACACACGATTTTAATCAAATCAAATCAAACTTTATTAGCTAAAACACGGTTTACAAAGAACAAGCTATTTTATAGAACAGCGTATTTCTACCAGGTCGGCGTGCAAATATTATTCAAAATTATTTACATTAAATGCAGTCAATAAAAATATTAATTAATTAAAATATCAAACAACAAAATAAATTAATTGTGAACATACATGTAGTACGTAATGCATTGCAGTCAGTCCGGGATTCTGCAGTCCCTCTGAAGACGTATATACTTTCGAACTAACCGATCGTTTATGGGAGGAGTAACCGGATTATTTTAAGCGATCCAAAAGTACAGCCACATGCAGTATATTAAGGTCAATTTTTGGTATACCAAAGGTACCTGGATGATGCCAAGGAGCAGGGCGCTGAGGCTCGTTTGGCGACCTCGGTACTAGAAGCGCTGGAGGCCACCGACGTGTTGGAACGAGACCTTCGGGAGCGCAAGGAGTCACCGCGGTTCACTACGCCCTTACCTGAAGTGAGTTCGATTACATATAGGCTGTAGACAAATCATTGTCGGAGCCGAAATGTGACTGGGGCTTAAAAGCTAATCTAAATACATTTACTTAATTGAATTTAGATCAGCTGGAAGACACCCTTTCCTTCTTACTTGTTTTTTAATGTAGATTTTATGCGTCAGAATGTAAACTGGTGGTAGGGCACGTCGCCAATTCTGACTATTGGATGGATGCCACTGTACCTCACCAGATTCATACGTTCCCGGTAGAGTGGAAAACAGCTTTGTGCTAATGAGGTTTCCTGGGCGCTATGACATGTCCTTCTTCAAGGGAGGCTTACGGAGAGTACTTAAAGGTAGGCAGCTGCTTGGCTCTTGGCCTCTGGCATTGCTGAAATCTATGGGCGACAGTAACCCCTCACCATCAGGTGGGCCGTATGTTCGTCCGCCTACAAGAGCAATAAAAAATAATAATAAAAAAGTTAGGATATTCGGTAACATAGGTTGATTTTGACATTCGAGGTCCTTCTTCAGCAATCACGTGCAGTTTAGCTGCTCAGTGTCAATAACGCAAATTACGTTATGATAGACCTCGGAGAGAGCAGTTGAAGCATGCCGTTCTTTCAACTCATTTTGACTTGTCGCACTTGAAATTGCATTCTATGAAGGCTCCGCCCACCAATAGCGCAAAATACAATCGATTGTTACCAGTTATACTGAAATGCCGAAGCCTGTAATATTCCTCTTCCACTCCCGTGTTAGGCATGGAAGCCACCCTGGCTCTCTGCTGGGGCAGACCAAGGAGCTGTCGTTCTCCCGTTCTCGATCTTTGGGCCTTCACTGACTGGGATCTTGAGTGATGTGGACTTCCGTATCTGGAACAAAGTGGGAGGTATCTTCGAGGCGATTCATTAAAATATCTTTACGGTTCAGTCTCATTTATGTATGTTTGAGGAGTTCTCAACAATTCGTTTCGAACTCACAGTTGTGGTCATCAAAAAGAAGATATCATGATAATTTTTATTGTTTTTGTTGTGTTTCGTAAATGGGATAAGAACGCAACAGCGGGAGGGTAACTGATTCGCATATTTTCTACCACCAGAACGAAACTGCTGCGGAGGCTTCTGCTTTCTCTGCTGTTCGTGTTAGAACTAGTGGCAAATTCAAGCTCCCTCTTTGAAAGAGCACTGTCGTTATTTCCACGACCAAAATTCGACTGAAAGTAATAGATTTCCACCTCGTGTCCCAAGAGGAACGACTTTAATTACTTTGGGTTGTCTAGGAGCTCTAGTGGCCCACTTAGCATCAGATAGACAGTTGAAAAGACAACTGGATACATTCTAAATATTACCAAAAACATTTAATATATTTCGTGAGCTTTTGAAACGATATCTCTTAAAAGCAAGGCACCGTTTTTTGGGTCCAATCTATTACTTTAACAAATATTACATCGCGCACCTATGTCTTGTATAAAGTGACAGAAGAAACAAACGAAAACTCATTTTAATAATGTAAGGACCGAGGGTGTTTCCGTTTACACTGGGAGATAAGCACTTTATGAGTGTTTTATACACACACTTCTCTATCCACCATGACGTGCTTGTTATTTTTAGCGGAAAACGGTAACCCGCCATATCAACTACGATTTGAGCTGTATTTGGATGTGATTAATTCCCGTCGCAGCTCTCTATTTATTTTGTTAGCAAACAAAGACAAACAAGACCTCTCAGTCTTTATGTTTTTGTTGCGTTTGTGGATACTTTAGGCACTTTAAAAGTCATAGGGCGTCTGGTATTTCGATTAAGGGACTGTTTTTTGCTAGTGACACCGTCCCACTTGGCTTATTTATCTCCTGGAGGGTAGCTGGGATCCCTAACCCTGTACGATCGTCATCGACACTATTAATTAACACGGATAATTTTCGTTTCCACTCGGAGCAAGGTTTCTTTTGTTCCGTCTACTGCTTCCCAGAATTCGGTCGAGCAAGGAACACTGCCGGTTTTAGTAGTTTGACGTCCGTTTTTCCCCAGAGGTCTCGTTGTACATTGCGACGCGCTGCTACGATCGCAATGGTTGGACTTTAATATATTTTTATTTAAGAGTATTTCAATGTAGGTAGTGTCAAGAGCATTCCGAGTCAAATTCAAGAATTAAATTATATATACACATAATATACCTTTATTGTCAATTAACTTAAATAAAAAACGGACCAACAAAATCATATTTCACAATTAATAGAGTAATTAATAAAATTTTAAAAACATCAAACACACTGGTTGTCGTGCTGCGTTCCAATTAACGCAGAATTAAGGTTTAGCTCGTAAAACGTCACAACAGTATTAAGTAAAATGAAACGCCTTTAACGAGAAAATATTGTATGTGAAATATTAATTCTCGCTCCGTTATATTCTGGAATTTATTCATTAATCGAAAAGTTATGCCGAAAACTAAATTATTATATAATATTACATGTGTTTTGAGGAGCTGTTTAATACGATCCCTTCATCGAGTTTGCCCTTACTACCAGGGAACGCAGGGGAGCCCCCCCTAGACTGTATTTTCCAAAATGCTATGAGAAGTCCTATTTCCAGCCTTAACAAAAATCCATGATCGATGGTGATCAATCCTCGTCAGTGCCCCCAACAAAAAAGTTCACAAAACGTTCAATACCACCAGCGTGAAAGGTGATTTTTTGCAACCTTCACTTTTTAGTTAAATTTTAGATCACTTCTTTCGTATCGAACCAGGTCGTTGTCACATGTGCACGCCGGCCACCTCAGTCGACCAGTTCATTTGTAGGGTAGACTTACAAAGTACGTAACTTGTAAGTTTGATTGGCTCCCCTGCGTAACGCTCAGTTAACTACTAATATTAAGTCACGTTTGTAATTTATTAGTTTGGTAGCTCTAGTGAAACTTTGACAATTAATTGTTGCGAATGTTTCATTCTCTTTGTTATAGTGCGTAGAGATTTTGACAAATATCTGGCTAAATCCATTGATCGACACAGTCAATAACTCAAATTGGGTTTACGTTTTCGTCATCTAATAGTTATAACACCGGTCCGCTCGGCTTATTCTAAGTTTTCATGTACCTTTTGATCTATTGTACCTGATGTAACGTGTGTCTTTTGAAGGTATAACTCTAAAGGTACAACTTTAATCAAATCGAACCCGTACAGTTCACAGGTTTGTGTGATATTTACTGATGGTAGGACCTCTTGTGAGTCCGCACGGGTAGGTAGCTTCACCCTTCCTATTTTTGCCGTGATGCAGTAATGCGTTTTGGTTTGAAGGGTGGGGCAGCCGTTGTAACTATACTGAGACCTTAGAACTCATATCTCAAGGTGGCATTTACGTTGTAGATGAATATGGACTCCGGTAATCACTTAACGCCAGGTAGGCTGTGAGATCGTCCACCAATATATGCAATTAAAAAAAATTAACAAGTGGCAAACTGGCGTCCTACAGATTGCTACGACATAATTTTGCAATTGGGCTCAAATAGAAATGGAGAAACGGAATGATTTTTTAGTATGTCGATAATCAGAATAGATGAACCCGTAATCCCCCTGGAGTTGAGAGGTTACCGAATATGCCTATGACTTGTGACGTCTTCACATTGATATTGAGATGTGGATGTGTCCAAGTTACAATCCTGAGACATGGAGTCCAAGCTATAGCATGACAGCTGTTTCACCCTTAAAACTGGACAGCTACGGGTCAGAAATAAGCAGAATGTTGCTACTGCCCGTACGGTCTTACAATATGCCCCCTACCCATTAAATAATGAGTTATCATTTTCCTTTCTTTTTCTTAACTAGTTCAAGGATTCCGTTTTTCTTATCGCACCTACCCATACCTCAAACGTTGTTTGAAATGCAAATTGGGTTAAGTGTTTATATTATTACTTCTGTTATCGGTTTGCTCGGAAAACAATGCGGTACTTTATTAGAGCTTATTTGTAAACGGTACAACGATAGCATAGCGGTTTGTACCATACTAATATTATATTTATAAAAAATTACATTAATTACTAGCAATTATTGAAAGCGGTAAAATACTTAGTAAAGTTTGTAAGTAATATAGATTAGCCCACAATTAACAACTAACAAAACTTAATTGGGTATGAGTGTTGGCTACCATCAGCTTGAAATAAAATGCTAAAATATACAAATGGCCCAATTAAGAATGCCGTAAAACTGAACAAAAAGGGGTCAGTTGTGAACGAGTGTGTGATTAATTACGAGGGTTGTTTTACTGGCACTGTGTTGAAGGGTTGAGCCGTCACGCGATTTGTATACCTTGATGATATCATTATATTCTCGGATTACTTTGATAATCGCAATGGACGCTCGTACAAGAGATTAATATGAATTTTTCACAAAAGAAGTGGATTACTTAATTATAATTACAATGAAATATTTGTTTTTGTTTTTGTTCGTGTAATCGAATTGTGTCAAATATGCTTGGTATATATAAGCTTGTTTTTGCCTACTAAGAAAATATGTTTATTTTAGAATTCACCTTGTAACAGATGTACCGGACATTTTTAATTTATTGAACAAGTTTTGGGAATCTTCATTAATGCTGTGTGAAACAATTATTTGCATTTATGTTATGTGTCATAAATGAAGCACCGATGAGATTAAAATTTTCAAGGACGCTGTTTGTTTAAATTAAACCGTTTAATTATCATAACAAGAGCTTACATCACTATGATTTTTGTATATTTATTCGGTATTACAAAACGATTCCTGTTCAGATCAGGATGTCACCAGAGACAACCACGAAGATGAGAAGGTCATTATTCAGTCTCTGTGGAGATCAGAGTCCGACTGATGTTGTTCTGATATTCATTTTCTTATTTAATACATATTATGTAGGAATTTCTAGAAAATAAGAAATGCAAGACGATCTGCGTATATTGATCTAATGTCTGTATGTTTGGTGTGTGACTGTGCCGATGCGTCTGTGTGGGTGCACTACTTTATCCCTACTTCGACTAATTTTTGAACCACTTGCTTTTATACTTTAAGTGTCATTTTCATTTTACAAATTCCTTTCACTCCGAAAACTTATCGATAACAACATTGCGAACTCAAGGGATTCACTCTAGTATCCCTGGACACTCCACTAGCAGGTAATCATTATTTACACAGGTACCCCCTTTTCACCGCAAGCCTTTGTGATCTCCCGAAGTGAGATTTCCTTTACATTAACAATCGAAATTGTCCTACGTTGTTCGCTGTAACTCGTAATTTAACTCAAAGTTTGTTTAGTTCACCGAATAAGCGTCAACTTCCGATTCCTCAAACACCCGAACGTTCGTGTTTAATCTGTTTCATATTAAAAGCCCCTTCAAAGGATCTTCGCATTTGACTTCGTTTGATACGGTTCAATTCTCTTTGGGTGTCCGCTCGAGTTACGTCTCGTGTTTGTTGAGAGGGATATTTGATTGAATTTGTAGCACTCGTAACTTGAGATAAGTTCACGAAGGACAAGAGCCAGTGTAAAGAGACATGTGTGCAGAAAATGATTTACAATGTGAAGTATAGTGTCTGTTTTAATTAGCCGCCTCCCAGTGTTGATATTTTTCATATGACAACGTGCTTTTGTCTTTAGTTGGGGGACAAATCGCTTCAATGGCGGGTCTCGCAGCATAGTAATATCTAATTAAAATGTAGATTCAATAAATTCACCTCAAAGGGCTGAGTTAAACTCATCATTCAAGTAAAGGGACCTTTAAACATTTTCTAGGGTTGGTAAAGCATTAGATTTGTGCGTAATAACTGTAATCATATTTTTATACACCGCCTATGTCGTTCGCTGTTCGCATAAACAATTAGATGAACTATTTACAATTAATATTGCCATTCCCTATAATCATAACATGATAGTATCCTTGACTTTCGCGAGCCGTTAATAAATTAATGCTACTTTTACAGTTTCATATTCCGTTTATTGAAATAAGATTTATTGAAATTAGAAAATTAAACCCTACGTTATCGTCTCGTAATGTAATGAGAACATCTCTATTTTATAATTTAATATGATTTATGTAAGTCTGTAATTCCTGGTTTCCAGTAGAATCAAGTCCCTAATCGCGAAGAAGCTTCAGAGCGCAGCCCTAGCCCTAGGACAGTGGTTCCGAAAATGGCGCATAGACATCAACCCAGCGAAAAGTACTGCGGTGCTATTTCAGAGGGGAAGCTCCACACGGATTTCCTCCCGTATTAGGAGGAGGAATCTCACACCCCCGATTACTCTCTTTAGACAATCCATACCCTGGGCCAGGAAGGTCAAGTACCTGGGCGTTACCCTGGATGCATCGATGACATTCCGCCCGCATATAAAATCAGTTCGTGACCGTGCCACGTTTATTCTCGGTAGACTCTACCCCATGATCTGTAAGCGGAGTAAAATGTCCCTTCTGAACAAGGTGACACTTTACAAAACTTGCATAAGGCCCTTCATGACTTACGCGAGTGTGGTGTTCGCTCACGCGGCCCGCACACACATAGACACCCTCCAATCTCTACAATCCCGCTTTTGCAGGTTAGCCGTCGGAGCTCCGTGGTTCGTGAGGAACGTTGACCTACACGACGACCTGGGCCTCGAATTTATACAGAAATACATGAAGTCAGCGTCGGAACGGTACTTCGATAAGGCTATGCGTCATGATAATCGCCTTATCGTTGCCGCCGTTGACTACTCCCCGAATCCTGATCACGCAGGAGCCAGTCACCGTCGACGCCCTAGACACGTCCTTACGGATCCATCAGATCCAATAACCTTTGCATTAGACGCCTTCAGCTCTAACACTAGGAGCAGGCTTAGAGACCTCGGTAACCGTACTCGTCGAACTCGACAAAGAGTTCGCCGTGCAACCTAACCCATGAATCAGCTCGCTGAGTTTCTCGCCGGATCTTCTCAGCGGGTCGCGATTCCGATCCGGTAGTAGATTCATTCGCGAAGCAGCTACTCTTGAGCTGTTAGGTCTCCTTCGGAGGCGCTCGGGTAGCTGTTAGCAAATCCCACCCCTCCTGGCTGAGCCTTTGCTCGCCCACCTGTCCTGGTGAAACTGGAAAGGCCTCCGGGCCACCAGTAATCCTTCAATCATAAAAAAAATAATAATCCTGGTCTACGATAGAATTCTCTCAAACCAAACCGCTATGTTTTCATTTAATTCAATAGTTTAATAGTCGAGTATTGGACGCGTCCAAAAATTAATAAGCTTTAAAATTGATTTAACGTTAAATATATTTTTGGAAGAGAGAACAGTGCTGTGCTTCCTACCTGTGCGTGAACATGCTTTTATACTGTTACTGTGCTATAACGGGCACATTGCGGTTTGTACTCAACGCTATTCCATAATATTGGGCCATAAGAAGAGATGGTAAGAAAGAAATTTCAAAATAACGCGTCCGTGTAATCACTAGAAATAAAACCCTTCGCTCTGGAGCTTGAACGAGGATCTAAATTAAGCAGCATTGAGCTATAAGATTGAGCCTTAGACAAGTTTGGGAGACCTTATGGATCTGTACAGAGTCAAGTATCAGTTTACAGAAAATCTTAAACCTTCACTTTTGTGATATAATAAAGAGTTGCACGTTTCAAGATGCGTGGTACTTACGTTGTAATTCTCTATGGGCTACGGAAACCATTAAACAGTTTGGTGTCTGTGAACTCTCCTGCCTATTTACAACAGTAGAAAAGGTCCGCAAAAGTTGATGAAAACGCGTATTTAGTGGCCGAACAACGCGAGGCATCATCAATCTCGCGGCGGGTGTGGCCACCCCGTATCGTTTATTTCCTTCTTATCATTCGCTGTCTTGATGGCTTCATTTCCTGAATTCACTGCGTAAACTTTATATTACCTATTAAGGAAGGCTATAATCTATAACGATATGCTTCTCTGCGGTCAGTTTCCTTAGCGTAACTGTCTAAGTGCTAAGTGCTAAAAATTTACAAAACTATTAGGAATCATATTGCTATAATACACTAGTGGATAATTCTTGTGTTTCCTCACACCTCACGCCTGTGTTAAGCGACATAGCAGTAGGCTTACTAGAATATCGGGTTGTAGTTTTTATTTTTTATTGCTTAATTGATTGGACGAGCTCACAGCCCACCTGGTGTTAAGTGGTTACTGGAGCCCATAGACATCAACAACGTAAATGCGCCACCCACCTTAAGATATAAGTTCTAAGGTCTCAAGTATAGTTACAACGGCTGCCCCACCCTTCAAACCGAAACGCATTACTGCTTCACGGCAGAAATAGGCAGGATGATGGTACCTACCCGCGCGGACTCGGTTCTGTAGTGAGCAATATCCTTTTCACCGATACCGACTTAAATATATACTTATATAAAGTGAGCTCGCACCACGGGCCCTGCAGAATTCTAGGGAATCAATAGCAATAGAAATAAGCACAGCAAGACTGGAAGACAATAGATATATTTTTCCGAAATCAATCGTGAATGTAAAATGAATATAAAAACTGTAGCCTCTCTCAGTTACGTTCTCAAACTGATCGAGACGTTTACATAGGACGTCATTTAACAATGTTTTAAATTATACGGCTTCAAGGAAACTTGCCGTCGACGGAAATAAAAACGGAAATTCGACGAAATTGGACAATCGATTGAGTGTTTTCCAGGACAGGGGAAACGAAACACGAATTAATCAATTTTATAATTAGATATTTTACAATTTTGGACATTTCTAATAGTTGTTGGCAATGGTGAGTGAGCTGGCGGTCCATCTCGAGGCGAACCCGTCTGTCAGAGTAAATGTCGCCGCTCGCTTTGAAACATAAGATGGATGTTAGATTGGCGCTGGTACCCTTTAACCCGGGAAACAAAATTGGTTCCGGAACGCGCTTCCAGAGTATCCTTTTTTTTCATTCCTACCTGATATTCCTAGGCTGATAGCCTTGAGAGGCTATTTCACCTTGACGTGTAGGTAAGCTCACGGGGCTCAATCCAGAAGTGTTGCTAATATTTGGCACTAGCAAGAGCAGTGCTTCGCAGAATCTATCATTGGATCGGAATCGCGACCCACTGAGAAGATCCAGCGGGAAACTCAGTGGGCTGTGTCTATACGTTAATTTACTCGTCGAGCCTTTCGTCTCAAGCGATGGGTTCGACGAGAACGGTGACCGGTGCTTGAGGTGTGTGGTCAGTATATCCACAACGGTGCCGAGACGTGGCGAGGAGCCAGTGATGTAAATAAATACGCCAATCATTTAGATTCCTTCATTGTACATAATCTGAACAGGTTACATGCATAAACTTTTATTGGCTTCTAGTTTTTGTAATCGACGCGTGTTGTATGTATTTGCTGCAGGCTCTCATAATAAATAAATTGTGTTTTTCAAATCCTCTTCTTATCTACCGAAAAAAATTATCTCGAAAATTGTACTTAAACTTGGAAATGTAATTTATTTTACCAGAATGAAACCTTCTGAGAATTTTATAAAAGTCGCGTTGTTTCATAACGAATGCGGAGGAAATAAATTGTTTTAGGGGCCCGTGCGGCGGACCCTATTGGCGCAAGTGGGCAGGTTGCGTCATTACTTAGCTTCGTCAACGATCTGTCAAGTGTTAGTTGATGTACTGGGTGATGAGTTACCTTTGTAGGCAGACCAGCTTACGGCCCACCTGATGGTAAGTGGTTACCGTGGCTCATGGACGTCAGCAATGCCAGAGACAGGCCGTTGCCAACCATACCGTTCTCATTAACGCGCGATGGTCTAGGCGGATTTAATTTTACAGGTAACTCTGAATCGAATGACTATTTAAGAAAAGCCAAGTAGAATAGAATTTAGGACGGACTATGGATTTTAAGATACAAAACCCAAGGTAGCGTTCTAGATCCACGTGGTGATTTCTACTCTTCAAAAGCTTACAACCGCTTAAAACAGGTCGGCTGTGAGACGGTTTGTACATCAACGACAAGAAAATAACCCGCACGCTAACGAAGCGGGATCACGTGTTTGTTTTTGACAAATGTCAGCTGTCAAAATTTTCCCGCCCGACTCAAACGTAGGTACGGAATTCGTAATTGTTTTGCGAGACTTCAAATTACTTCAAATTATTGTTGCTTTGAATAATAATATTATGGGAAACACAATAAGCCGTGTGAAGGACATAAAACAGTCGGCTTCGGAGAGTAGAAACATAGAATAGATAATAGAGGAATAGAATAGAGGCTTCCGTATAATGTTGTACAAGTTGTCGATGAGTTCCTAGAAGAAATTTGTGGAAGGACTGTGTTCTGTGAAGTTGTCGCGGCCTAACGAGTAAGACGCCAGGTATAGGTCCTCGGGTCGTGCGGTTACGAACATTGTGTAGTAAAATTGAAACTATTATAATCAAATTCGTCGTGGCCTAAAGGATAAGACGTCCGGTGCGTTCGTATGTTTCGATGCATCGGTGTTCGAATCCTGCAGGCGGGAATCAATTTTTCTAATGAAATACGTATTTAATAAATGTTCACGATTGACTTCCACGTTGAAGGAATAACATCGTGTAACAAAAATCAAACTCGCAAAATTATAATTTGCGTAATTACTGGTGGTAGGACCTCTTGTGAGTCCGCACGGGTAGGTACCACCGCCCCGCCTATTTCTGCCGTGAAGCAGTGATGCGTTTCGGTTTGAAGAGTAGGCTGGTAGCCGTTGCCGGCCGGTAGCCGTTGTAACCATACTGAGACCTTAGAACTCATATCTCAAAGTGGGTGGCGACATTTACGTTATAGACGTCTATGGGCTCCGGTAACCACTTAACACCAGGTGGTCCGTGAGCTCGTGTACTCACCTTTAAGCAATAAAAAAAAAATACAAAATTGGTTAATTTTTGGTTGTAAGTCTTTAAGAATTGGTTGATCACCTTCTTTTTTTTCGGGCAGGAAGCTGAACCTCTTACGAGCTGTCCGCGCCAAAGGCGCACACTGGGTATATGGGACATGACAATCTGCTGATGTTGGGAGCAGACCACGGGCCCAAGCAATAAGTTGATTCTGAATAGAAGTGTGGAACGGCCGTTTCACAATACAATTGAAATTTCTGAGTTGATGTTTTCGGGCCCAGTGACCCGTGACCTAGGTTAGCTGTGAGCTCCTTCTCCAATCAATATAATAAGTAAATAAATAAACATAACCTTGTGTCTTCTAATTAATTATATTTACGTTTATTTACACAAGAAACGTTAGTATGTTCAGCGAGGCGCACCAACGACTGACAGGGAAACGAATTAGACACGACACAAGATAATTCAGTGAGTGTTATTTTACTTACAAACATCTGAGAGGCTCTAATTTGATTTATCTTTACATGGAAGATGTGGGCACAGGAGTCCGTCAATCAACGAGTTGTCGACTTGACCTTCCCACATCCAAGCCCCAATAGGCACGTCTTTATATACTGAGGTCGGAACCTAGCTTGTGAGACAGCAGCACCAAGATCACGATTACATCTACTAGCGGCTGATTGTATTTTACCACGATCTTCATAAACACGGAGCTCTCGATATTACAGAGTTGTTGCCAGCCCCGCGATCGTAGGGCCGTTTGTAGGGCTCCAACTGTTTACAAGGATACCGAGCCAACAAACAAAATCCAAATCCAAATGCGTATCAGAGCCACCAGAGACCAATGAGATAGGCGACCGTCGTTAAACAGTAAGCCAAATGAAAGTCTAACATGTTTTGTGTGTCGAGCCCACCTAGCGCCTTTATCAGGAAAGACTTATATATTAATTTTTTTTTTCACTCCACGTACGTTCAC
Organism: Bombyx mandarina; assembly: GCF_030267445.1. Classification (NCBI taxonomy): domain Eukaryota; kingdom Metazoa; phylum Arthropoda; class Insecta; order Lepidoptera; family Bombycidae; genus Bombyx; species Bombyx mandarina. The sequence goes on from NC_143226.1 coordinate 7,996,446, forward strand.
TGCTTTTTTATTTTTATTTCTTGGATGGGTGGACGAGCTCACAGCCTACCTGGTGTTAAATGGTTACTGGAACTCATAGACATCTACGACGTAAATGTACCACCCACCTTGAGATAAGTTTTAAGGTCTCAGTATAGTTACAACGGCTGCCCCACCCTTCAAACCGAAACGCATTACGGCTTCACGGCAGAAATAGGCAGGGTGGTGGTACCTACCCGTGCGGACTCACAAGAGGTCCTACCACAAGTAAACATGGGACATAGGCCTCCTCCAAGGTTTGCCACAATAATCGGTCCTACGCAGCCTGCATCCAATTTGCCCCTAGATTTTTAGAAGGTTGTCGGTCTACCTCGTGGGAGGCCTACCCAGGCTGCTTTTTCCAGTTCACAGTCGCCACTCGAGAGCTTTTTGTCTCCAGTGGCCATCTATTCTAGCAATGCAAGAGCAATGTGTTCTGCCCACTGCCACTTTAATCTTGCAACCCTTTGGTGGGATAATTGTATAGCATTGTAGCATTAGTGTGTGGGATATGTCAGGGCGCTGAGGAATTAAACCCTATTCCTGCCATTGCTGATGGGCGACGGTGAATGGTCACCACTGGCAGACTGTACCCTCGCCACCATTGAAGCCAATAATGAACGCGATGTCAGCAAACACGCGCACTCATAATTGCTGTTACTGAATTTGAATTTCGGAAAAGCTACAGTAATTATGAGAGCTCATGAAAAGCTTCTGTGAAAAATGAAGTTACCCGTAAAAAGCTCTGAGTAAAAAAACGTTTGAAATTAAAAAAGTTTCTTAGTCGTCGCAGCGCCGCGACAATGAGCCGAATAATCTTCAAAGATACCTTTTATCTTTTGTTAAAAAAAAAATAGAAAGATTGCTGCTCGCTTTTTTCTTGCAACTTTCTTTAAACTTCAAGTGTCGAACTTATGAGGTGAGTTTTTATCAGTCGAAAGTTTTCTGTTTTGAACTTACAAACGAGTAACCCGGTCTCGTGTCCACTGCTGGGTGTAATTACTGTACGTAATAAAACGCTGAGTAATAAGTACTGTTGTTGATCTACGAGTGTATACATATGTACCTATGTACATACATAATATGTACGTAAATATGTAATTAGTTAGAGACTAATCACACACGACAGCTGGTCCCTAACAATGATACCCAGTACTATGGGAACAACCACATATGCTCACAGACTTGCTTTCCGGAAAAGTTACGAAATTTTTCAAAGGATTCGTGTATTTTTGTCTAATATGGGGCACTCTGATACAGTTTTTGATCATTTAAAGTAATCTTGTTCTTAATGGATTCTATAGACATTAGCGATCAATAATTGAAGCTATTCATAATTTGGAATTTTCAAATCAAATTTTCAATAAAAAGTTATCAAACTATTTATAAATATATTAATACGTGAAGCAAAAACTTTGTATCCCTTTTTAGGAAAAGAGCGCGGACTGACGAGTATGAAATTTCCCACACTTATAGAGAATATAGAGAAGAAGTGCACAAAGCTAATATTTTTTTTAAAGAATGCATAAAAGATACATTAAATCAATAAAGAAAACATTACACACACTACATACCATGTATTTGACGCACACACGCATGCATACTATTTAATGTCAAACTTTTATTCTTGACGTCTGTTGTCAAATTGAGAATAGATTAAATATTGTTTGTCTTTGTTAATATTTTTTATAGTGTAGTCTTGGCATAATTTGTGATTATAGAAGTATAAAATACAATCATAATAGTGTACAAACTTACAATTCCAATTAATTATAGTCGAATTTCGACTACTGCGGGACCTCTAGTAAATATAATTGCACATATCCTTCTTCAATTTAACAAATACAGGGCGCCATACCTCTTGTCGAACTCATGCAAGTCTTCCGACGTGAACTGGCTGGTCACGTCAAGGAGTTGTTGCAGGTGATCAGTGCAGATCCTACTTTTTCTTCTTCCATCTTCGCCTTCTCTAACTAGGAACGTGGAGCACCCTCCGTAGTCCAACGACAGAGATGGTTGTTGGACTACGATGGTGGTCCTGCCGGCTGGGATGGTGGTAGCTGCTGAGTCCAACGGGTTGGCTGTGACGTGGACCTGGGCTGCTGCCGAAGGGTTATGATTTAATAATACAGTTATAGACTTTGGCTTTGATTTGGCGTCATTATTGCAGAATTTAGTATTTTTTTTAAACTTATCAAGAAACACTAAGATGTTTATTGTACAACCCTCTTATTGTAATAGTAAGTTAATGTAAGTAGATAGAAAGCAACACGCACTAGAGCTTTGGGGCAAAATTGGCAGTACGGTGGTGAGCATTACATTTCATATTAACATGTTTAATATTAAAAATCACTAATAAAATAGCTGGCCTCAGATGAACTTTGCTACAAATAGACCAGACGAAGATTCCTATATAACTACTTAGAAATTACGCATTTGGAATTGTTGGATGGAGGACGTTGTTATAGGCCGGGTACACATTAGAGCATGTGTAGGACAACGGTGAATGGACCCACTGGTACCAATTCTTGATCATCCGTCTGTAGTAAATTGATATTGCGTATCGTAAGTCCTGGAGACGGGGTTGTCATTCAAACGAGCACGGTTATCACTATTCTTAATATTTTTGGGGAGAAATGTTGCGGAATGCAGAACCAAAAGCTTTTAGGTATGATGTTCACTTAGCAAAGCAATTAAGAATAAAAATCTCATGTTTAAAAGATGGGCCTTCAGTAATTATGTGATCATGTGTGGGCATAAATAATGCCTTAATAACAGGTATGCAATATCTAGGCTGCCCATCGTAGCTAATAAATAAAGTAATACCTGTAGACTGTCTCCTAGAAGACGGCGGTGGAACAGAATGTTGGTGCGTCGAAGATCTTCTTCTGCTAGTCGCAAAGACTTCCGTCCCTTCCAACTGTCTCCGTAACTTGGCCACTTCGTCCTTGTAATACTCTTTCTCTTTCTTTTTCACGCGAGGTTCACTGCCTCTCCTCTTCGCGGGGTCAGGTTCAAAATTAAAATGCGTTTCGTATTTGTTCTGCGTAATTTTAGGGCTTTTGGGAGGTTCTATTTTTTGGTCGTAAGAATTTTTAATGGATGTCGAGGCACCCACCTGAGTCACTTGGGTTTTGTTACGCGTTTTATCTGCTTTTCGAGGATCTGGAAGTGGAACGTCGAAAATAAAACGGGCCGGGCCTGGCCTTGGGGACTCTAGAACCTCGGTGGCCGACTGAGGTTTTGTGTAAGCAGGGGAGTCGATGTCACAGCTATTTTGGGGTCTGTGGTAATGTGGCGGGGCGGTGCTTGGAGGGTTTTGGATGGGTTCTGCGTCGATGAGGCTTGGAGGGTTGTGTGGTAGCTCGGGAGGTTCAGGCTCGGCGTCCATGGAATCATCTGTTCCCGTGATGGAAGTGAGGGCAGTGGCCGCTGAATCAGTGCTCGTGTTGATGGTCTTGTCCGAGGTCGTGCTACTGCCCATGACGACAACCTGTTGACAAATTTAAAGGATTCAAGAAAACTGTAAAAATTACCGAAGAATAATCTTGGTAGGTAGTAGATTCATTGAAGAAGCAGCTGCTTTTGAGTTGTTGGGTTTCCCTTGGAGGCGCTCGGGCAGTTAGCAAATCCCACCCCTCCTGGATGAGTCTTTGCTCGCCCACTTGTCCTGGTGAAACTTGAAAGGCCTTCGGGCTACCCGCGGAATAGATATTATCTATTCCGTGGGGCTACCAGTAATCTTTTCCTTCCTATATAGAAAAAAGATTAGAGTCTAGTCTTTTCGATCAATATTACATATTTGTCCAAATAAATTGCATTTTTTTTTGTATCTATTCGCTGGTGGCCTAGGAGACTATTTTAGCTACGTTCGGACGGGTATGTGAGCTCAGCTACCCGTCCAACCTAAGAGAATTTGCTAAAACTAGCCCTAGCAAGAGTAGTGCTTCACTGAATTGCGACCCACTGAGGAGATCCGGCGAGAAACTAAGTGGACATTAAATTTGCATTCCTCCTTGAAACATGTCACTAATGGAGCAGTAGCCCTTAACTGCTTATTGACAAGTCCCGTCTGATGTCCACATTCACCCTTCTACAATATTGGTCCGCTCTTTTTTTTTTTTTTTTTTTTTTTTTTTTTTTATGATTGAAAGTTTACTGGTGGCCCGAAGGCCTTTCCAGTTTCACCAGGACAGGTGGGCGAGCAAAGGCTCAGCCAAGAGGGGTGGGATTTGCTAACAACTGCCCGAGCGCCTCCGAAGGAGACCTAACAACTCAAGAGCAATTGTTTCGCGAATGAATCTACTACCGGATCGGAATCGCGACCCGCTGAGAAGATCCGGCGAGAAACTCAGCGGGCTGATGCATGGGTTAGGTTGCACGTCGACCTCTTTGTCGAGTTCGATGAGTACGGTTACCGGGGTCCCTAAGCCTGCCCCTAGTATTAGAGCTGAAGGCATCTAATGCAAAGGTTATTGGATCTGATGGATCCGTAAGGACGTGTCTAGGGCGTCGACGGTGACTGGCTCCTGCATGATCAGGATTCGGAGAGTAGTCAGCGGCGGCAACGATAAGGCGATTATCATGACGCATAGCCTTATCGAAGTATCGTTCCGACGCTGACTTCATGTATTTCCGAATTGATTCGAGGCCCAGGTCGTCGTGTAGGTCAACGTTCCTCACGAACCACGGAGCGCCGACAGCTAACCTGCAAAAGCGGGATTGTAGGGTCCGCTCTGGTGGGTGTCTCCGTCATACATACTTCTACCGAAAGTTTTTATTCGTTCCTGCTTAAAGATTAGAATGGCCATATTACAATAATTTATTTTCTCATGCTTCGGGCTATTTGTGATGTCTACAAGCTCGGGAAACCTTCTAGATCGCGGATCATTCAAATAAAACAAGATAAATGCTAACCAGATTGAAATAACTAATTCCATTAAGTATAATTTCCAATATCGACCGAAACGAAAAATAAAGGAGGAATATATTACAATATCAAAAAGTAGCCCATCGATTATCAAAGAGTCAGAATTTTAGAAGCGATTACCATAAACCCGCATAATGGCAGGTAACAGATGCCGTCACCAGTGTACCTTCATGTTTTCTCTAACGATATTGATTTTGTTGAGTCTATGTTGTGATTGAACGTTTGACGCGTGATGCATTGCGGTGAATAGGACTTCTATGCTGAGCGACTGTCGGTACCTTTCGCTGTCTCAAGACGAGCAGATACAGATATTCTAAAGAGCCATATTCAACGGCCTAGTGGTAGAAATGAACGTCGAGACCAGAACAAGTGGCTGCAAATAAAAACCTAATTCTGAGACGACAACACTCGGAGCGTAAAAAATCAAAAACAATAATGTTAAGTTTCGCAAACTTGTAACTGTTTTTTTTTATTGCTCTTGTAGCAGCAGTAGACGAGCATACCACCCCACTCATGGTGAGTGGTTACCGTCGCTGATGGACGTCAGCAATGCCAGGGGCAGAGCCAAGCCGCTGCCTACCGTTTAATACTCTCCACAAGCCTCGTTTGAAGAAGGACATGTCATAGCGCCCGGGAAACACCGTGGAGGGGAGCTCATTCCATAGCCGGATGGTACGTGGCAATAAAGATCTCTGGAAACGCGCTGTGGATGAACGCAGTGGCTCCAGGTAGTATGGATGAACTCTACTCCGGTGGCGGGCGGTGCGATGATAAAAACGAGATGATGGAATTACTTTAGTAAAATGATCACAGATCATCATGTACATATGTAAATTAAATTCAAAATGTTATTTGTTGAATTTTTCCTAATTACTAACAAAGTTAACATTCAATTAGCGTATGACTCGTACCCTTTTGAACAGAAACTTCTGGTTTGAAGCGTGGGTCAGTTGTTTTACTGCACAATTAAGATGTGAGCATGTCTGAAGATGAGTAGCAGCATGATTTCGATCGAGTATTTTTTTAAATTTACACTTATTTCGTCTTTCTGAGGAGGCTAGTTCACATGGACAGAAGATATTAACCGTTTCAGGCTATAGAGTCGTATCGACGAGCAATCTCGTTGGGGCTTGTGAAATAGAAAAATACTGGTATTTATAAGGAATATTAAGATATTAGCGTTTAAAATACAAGCTCCAAACAACTTCACTTACTGGTGGTAGGACCTCTTGTGAGTCCGCACGGGTAGGTACCACCACCCTGCCTATTTTTGCCGTGAAGCAGTAATGCTTTTCAGTTTGAAAGGTGGGGCAGCTGTTGTAACTATACTTGAGACGTTAGAACTTATATCTCAAGTTGGGTGGCGCATGTCACGATGTCTATGAGCTCCAGTAACCATTTAAAATCAGGTGCGCTGTCAGCTTGTCCACCCATCTAAGCGATAAAAAAAAAGTTGGCCCGCAGCGCCGGCCAGCCGAGCTCAACGAATCACATCAGCAGGTCGTGATTGCGATTCAGTGGTAGATTCATTCACGAAGCAGGTACCTCTGAGTTATTAAACCTCCCCTCGAAGCGTTAGGGTAGTTATAGTAAACCTTTCATTCCCAGCTGAGCTCTTGAGCTCGGTTACGTGTTGTGATAAATCAAAAAACCCTGAACCAAAAAACAATAACACTCGTAACATCGGTCTTCCCAGCCATAGCTGTTGCGTGGGGGACCTGCCCATTTCCCTGAACGATTCATCGCGTATGAACGGTACGATATGAACGAACTTGTTTCAGTGAAAAAATTCCTTGCTTTAATAGAATTTGAGCGGCGGAGTGCCCCAACCTCTGCCCTTTGTATCGAATTTTACTTATACTCTCACTTTTATTATCACATTACACGGCCTGTCGAACTCACGGCCTACTTGGAGAGTTAAGTGGTTGTCGAAGCTCATAGATATCACAGCGTGAATACCGCCAATCACCTTGAGACTTTAGGTCAAATTCTTAATTATATAAGGTCCGCCCCGACCTTCAAATCAGAACGTTGACTGCCTCGCAGTAGATGAGCATTCTATTGAATGAAGTTCGTATCCCAGAGCAAGGGTATAGCCGTGAGATGGTTGTGACTTAGATGTCAAGTCACAGCCTGGGGTGTGTAGTGAAACGATAGGTTACTCTACCCTAGGACTTTGTTTACTATAGGCGGTGGAACAAGAGAGGGCGCGCTTTTCTTCCCTCTTGGCACCATGCCAAGTGCCTCCGCCACTGATCCTGGCGTCAGAGGGGGCGTTTATCCAGCTCCGTCCCCTGTGAGAAGGAAGTCTCCTTCAGTGATGGTCACGGGGCGACCTGTAGGGGTCGAGGCTGTGCCACAGGCTACCATCATTCCAGTGCGCTGACATAAAGAAGATAGGACGAAGCGACGGCGACTGCGACGTTGTCGTACAATACAATAGAAGAGCAACCCGGACGGTGGTGTATCGAGTTCCGAACCGGCAAGCTAATTCCGACACAGTAGGGTAGTCTGGAACAATATTGCCTCGACGACCGTTGGGCGTTCTCAGGTTAGCACTCCGAATTTGTCAAAGTGTTTACCGCGGGAAACTCCCTACTCTACCCGGGTGGAGATTGCACGTCGTGTGAGAAAGTACAAGGGGAGTCGTTTGGTGGGCAGGGCCCTAAAACGTCTTTGGTCCCGCGGTCCGCTCCTAACATTTGCGGACCGTTAAAACCCACATTCACCGCGCCCCCTAGGCGTGGAAATCTCATTTTCTGAGTTCGGCTCCGCGCTCGAATAAAAAAGGATCCTGCTTACCATACTGTTTTTGAAAGATAATGAAAATGTGGTACAAGTCGATTCTCATTGTATGCAAAAACTGACGCATGGGGTTAACGGACAGACGTATACGGGGCAGTCGCCAATCGACCTTTGTGTTCCATTGCGTTTTCACGTAACATAGTAAAGATAATTCTTAAACTCACTAAAATTATAAGTTTTTTTTTTGTTTTGTTGAAGAATTCGTTTCGGCTTCGTAACATAACGGTTTGGGAAACTACCGCAATCCGAAGCATGGAATCCATGACCACCTAGAGGTGTTGAGAGAGAGCATGCAGTTGTACCAGGTTACAAGGCAACGAACCTCGAACGATGTGGCCTTTGATAGCTCTTAAATTTAAATAATGATACAATCATTTTACTGAAAGGCGACGAATCTTTTTCGTTAAAATTAAATACAATTTTTCGGAGCGGACGCCTGAAACGTTTCAGGGAATCGTGAAAAATACCACCAAAAGAAATCAGGAATTCTATGTGTGTACAATCCGGCCATAAGTACTGTTGGAATAAAATACATTAATACATTTGATTTTGGAACCTCCTTTCCATATGAATATTCATACTGTTTTTTCGCACCAATTGTTGTTGAATATTCTTGTGATATTAAAATGGTTTGGGCTGATAAAAAGGACCGGACTGCTGTGGAATATATAGCGTTACACACAGTAAGTATAGAGGTCTACTTACTGGTGGTAAGACAAGAGGCTCTATCACCAGTAGGTAGACCTTATGTTCCACCGTAGACCTTATGTATTTGGTATTAATTTGAACTTGATACTTCTAGCGGTTTCTATGAAAAACGATCTTAAGTGTCTAATAGATAGACAGACGGACAACAAAGTGATTGTATAAGTGTACCGTGTTTTCCTTCTGAGGAGCGGACCCCGTAAAACGATATTTTCCTTGTAACAATACTGGTGTAAGTATTTTTTCTTCATACCTAAAATAGAATGCTTACAGTTTCGGTTCATGTCACCAACGACCTTTCAACTAACGGAAGCTGGTGATCTAGTTCAGATTCAAACTTGTCGGCAACACTGTGAGCTGCACACGAGGTCACTTCTCCCCTGCATATTCTTATAGCGAACCAGGCCTTTGGTTGAAAAAATAGGCTAGATAAGACAATTAATCTTCATGGAGGTGAACAGTATTTACTGAGTCTGTGAATCAGCCGTGAAGCGATTGGAGAAGATTTGGAGAAATCGCAGCATAAACAAAAAAACTAAGATAAAGCTTATGAGAACCCTTATCTTCTCCATATTCTTGTACGCTTCTGAGACGTGGACTCTCAAGACCCGTACCCGATCAAGAATTGACGCATTTGAAACGTGGTGCTGGCGCAAAATGTTGGGCGTATCATGGACGGAGCGCAGAGCAAATGTGTCAATTCTCGAGGAGCTAAACGTCAAGACCCGTCTATCTACAATCTGTATGCAGCGTCTCCTTAAGTACTTCGGACGCGTGGCCCGACAAAATCCTGAGAACTTGGAAAAATTAATAGTTGTAGATCACGTGGAAGGAAAGAGAAGTCGAGGAAGATTGCCAACCAGGTGGACGGACATTATCAAGGAGGCCACAAACACCAGCGTCCCGGGCGCCATTAAGCAGGCCGAATGCAGGCAACATTGGAGGAAGCTGGTGCAAAAACTGGACCAAGGTGGTCACAACCGTCAGTAATGAGGAAACGACAAAGAAGAAGAAGAAGGCTACGTTCTATTTAACATCTAATTAAATACTATGCCAGCACTGAACCTTTGTTCCTAATTCAATAGCTCGAGTTGTTCTCAAGGTTGGTCTTGTTTCAATTTCGTCAAGATGTATTTAGTATTTACTGGTGGTAGGGCGTCTTGCGAGTCCGCAAGGGTAGGTACCACCATCGTGCCTATTTCTGCCGTGAAGCAGTAATACGTTTCGGTTTGAAGGGTGGGGCAGCCGTTGTAACTATACTTGAGACCTTTAGAACTTATATCTCAAGGTGGGTGGCGCATTTACGTTGTAGATGTCTATGGGCTCCAGTAACCATTTAACACCAGGTGGGTTGTAAGCTAATCCAACCATTTAAGCAATAAAAAAGGAAAAAACATAAATGCTGTTTTTTGTCGATTAAAATTGAATTACTGATGCCACTCCAATGTAACGACGTGAGGTAAATCCTTAACATTATTTGATCGTTTCCTTCGAAAAGCAATCTGAACACGCGGATTTACTTTCTAAAAGACTCTTCAAAAGCTCATTTATTTCATTGTTTTAGCCTCAAGCAGGCTAGTTTTGGTGCGAATTAAAAGAGTGAAGCGATTAATTCACGAGGTATAAATGCTTAAAGATTCATCATCATTCTCCTGCCCTTCTCTCAGTCACCTGGGGTTGGCGCAACATGGTTTTTCCTTTCTTTTTGTATTGCTTAGATGAATGGACGAGCTCACAGCTCACCTGGAGTTAAGTGGTTACTGGAGCCCATAGACATCTACAACGTAAATGCGCCATCCACCTTGAGATATAAGTTCTAAGGTCTCAGTATAGTTACAACGGCTGCCCCACCCTTCAAACCAAAACGCATTACTGCTTCACGGTAGAAATAGGCAGGGTGGTGGTACCTACCCGCGGGGACTCACCACCAGTGATTACGCAAATTATAATTTTGCGAGTTTGATTTTTATTACACGATTTTATTCCTTCACCGTGGAAGTCAATCGTGAACATTTGTTAAGTACGTATTTCATTAGAAAAATTGGTACCCGCCTGCGGGATTCGAACACCGGTGCATCGCTACATACGAATGCACCGGACGTCTTATCCTTTAGGCCACGACGACTTCCAGTCTTATTCGAATACCCACAAACAGAATTAGGAACGCTTATAATGTTTATAATATTATAATCACAGATTTAGTCTGTAGGTACTTGTCGATGCCGTTTGCTATATGGACGCGATTTTCAAATTGTAAAATTAAAACTAAAGAGCCGAAATAAGGCGCAATCGCCAAATATTTTTAAATAAAGTACAAAAATCTAGACACCTCTTAAAATGCACGTCGCACTAAACGAAGCATACCTACCTAAACATACAAACAATACAGACGCAATTTTGGACAAATCCGTAAGTCGATTTCCTTTGAACACTCGCAAACGCGGTGAGATTTACCGCCCAAATACTTGTTATTCTCCTAATAACATGGAATAGGGTGCGACTTGTAAAATCCCCCTCACTCGGCAGCGAATTGCGTTTAAGAAATATAAATCTAAATGATTTGTATTTATTCGTTGACTTAGAATGATAAAATACTTCATATTGAATTGTTGCAATAATTTATTTATTAATTGCATAGATTGATGAAAGCGCTCCTGTTTAAAATTAAGTGGTTAGCAGTGGACATATATCATACAGATAAGCGCGATGTTCTATTTCTAATTGTATTATGAACAATTACGACTACCACCCTGCAAAGCCGACCTACGTGAATACTATGCGATAGAAATAGCTGGAAAGTCCGTTTAAAAGCATGATTTGACTTTGAAAGAACCTCGCAAACTTCTTTTATCCAACCTTCCCTGCATCTTATAGTCACCATTGTATACCCTTCCTCGCCTCGTTTTTCTCATTACTGAGGGTCGTGACTCCCCCGCTGCATCAGTTTTTCCCGTACGACTTCCCTCCATCTACTGCGACCATTAGCTTCATGGAGGGCATTGTGGAAGTTGATGCTTAGAGAAGATCGTATTTGGTACGACCATCTCGTAGGGCTGCGTCCTCTGGGACGTTTGCCATCTACCTTTCCTGTCAACATCAGCTGTTCAAGATTGTGACCCTCTTTTACCGGCCGCACTGGACATCAGTTGGAGAGGCCTATGTTCAGTAGTGGACAGTAGACAGGCTGACATGATGATGATGATGATTACGAGCAACATGTCCGAAGAATTCCAGCACCCTACGAAGGCATATAGTGGAAAGTCTAGTTTTGATATGAAGCTCTCTCAGAATAGACACGTTGGTGCGAAAGGCGGTCCATGGAATCTGTAGCATTTTTCTCCAGCACCACATTTCAAAGGCGTCTATTCGGTCTCTGTCGGCCTTCTTTAGTGTCGATACTTAACTCATAATAGTACACTAAAACTATGAACATAATAGAAATATGCTATATACTCTGCGCGCTACCAAACCAAGACTTCGCCCGGCTTTTTACCAAACCTGAACTAATTGTTATCAGTAATTTGTACATAAAACTCACGTTAGGAGCGCACAGTATAGTTCAAGACGTTTTGAAACTATAGAACTTGCCTACTTTATGATCTGGGACCTCTTGATACGAAAATAAATTGAAAAAACGTTCCAAACCTAATGAAACTCAAGTCTTAAATCTCCAGTGGACTGTAAAGGCATTGAGAACAGCTATTTAAATAGGTCGAAACCTTTTTAAAGTTTTTCAATCGGTGTTCCAAAGAATTTAATAACGGACGGGGATTTAACATAGACTTCGAAAAACACAATAATATTTATTGGTAATGCAAGAAAAAGTGTCTTAAAATAAGGGAATAGTGATTGGATTCGCACAGCAGAACGCAGGACCGACCCGGGCGGACACAACACGTCTTCCAGCACAAGTCATTGACCTGTTTTATTGAAAAGCCTGCAGCAATTCGTTAAGCAGTTTCAAGCTCAATCGTAAAACTTTTGGGAGGATCTGTCGCCCGCCACACTTCACTGTGAATGTGCACGAATATTATTTATCTTTTTACTACCTTTCGGCGGGCGCTCGGGTGCAGTAGGGTGTCCTTGCTTAAAGAATAAATAAAAATATTTAAAAAAAATGAAATTGTGCTTTGTTAAACAATTATATTTTGGACAATTGTAATTTTGTCACGTATTATGTGAATGCCAGAATCAAAACAAATACAATTAATTCTGAGCCAATGGACGTGTTCACTAATGATGATGATCTTGAAATTATATTACACTTTTTAGTTTTCGATCTCACTTTCAGAATGCTATTAATTGGTCAGACTGAACATCTTTACAAGATTGTTATTAAATGTATTGCTACTGACGTGCTCGTGACTTCACCAGCCCCCGTTATGGATCTTGTGAGCCCGGACTCCGCAGCGGGCCCTGCACAATGTGATGGTCCGCCGGTCACGACTCCGTGTGCTGGACGCGCTTGTACTTATGATTGCAGTATTTACCGCGGTTACCTCTCAATCTTCTATTGGGTTCGGTCCTAGACCAGGTTCGAACGCTTCGGAAGAATACAGAGGAGTCATGACCACGCAATGAACCCCTGAACTACCACATACAACAATACAGCCTTTTTTTTCTACCTAAGCTGGTAGCTAAGGGGGAGAAGTTCACGGGGCTCTAAGGTGACGACGTTGCTAACACTAGCCCTAGCAAGAGCAGTGCTTCGCAGAATCTACCGCCGGATCGGAAACGCGACCCACTGAGAAGATCCGTCCAGAAACTCAGTGGGCTGTACAGTCAACTTTTTAAATAAAAATTTGAATATTTTTGAAATCATGGTCACCCGAAGAAACTCGTAACATTTGACTATCGAAAGTTCCAGTCAACGTGAAGTTTCTTCAGGATAAATTATGTTAGGAAGCGCGCAGACGGCGACATTACCTTCAGGAAGTGTTCGCTCAGGAGCACACATCTTCGCAATACGTTATACAGCTGTAAGCACACAGCGTGAAGCGATGCAGCGCTGCGCTGTGTCTAAGTTATATTTCTCGTACTATGGTTTGCTTAATAATGTTTGAGCTGCGCGATTTACCCTTTGTTAATACGCTTTTATTAACTTCAGACGCATGTATGTTTGTAACGGAATCTTTGAACATGATTTTGACCCCCTTCAAAACGTCAGATTAACTAGAAATTTGGTATACTTATTGAGGAGTGATGACAATTCAATATAAAAAAAAACATTGAAAAAATAAGAATTGAAAAATTGAAATTCAACTAAAAAATGAAAAGTAAATAATAGTTTAAAAAAACTAACAAAATACGCTTTTGTACATAGAAAATCAAACTAAAAAATAGTAAATAAGTAGTAGTAGAGTTCATCCATACTACCTGGAGCCACTGCGGTCATCCACAGTGCGTTTCCAGAGGTCTTTTTTGCCACGTACCATCCGGCTATGGAATGAGCTCCCCTCCACAGTGTTTCCCGAGCGCTATGACATGTCCTTCTTCAAACAAGGCTTGTGGAGAGTATTAAGCGGTAGGCAGCGGCTTGGCTCTGACCCTGGCATTGCTGAAGTCCATGGGCGACGGTAACCACTCACCATCAGGTGGGCCGTATGCTCGTCTGCCTACAAGGGCAATAAAAAAAAAGCTTTTTTACAATAAAATCATTTTTTGAAGAAGTAAATTAATGTATTGAAATAATTTTTGATTGAATTTTGTACCTACATAAAGGATAGGTTAGAGGGAAATTCATTAGGAAAAACAGTTTTTAGAATTTGGCTTTAAAGAATTACATATCTAGAACAGAGGGCGCGGCTCAGTTCTCACTTTGCGTACATTGATGTCCATGAACATCAGTATTCACATTTTTTTATTTATTTATTGCTTAGATGGGTGGACGAGCTCACAGCCCACCTGGTGTCAAGTGGTTACTGGAGCCCATAGACATCCACAACGTAAATGCGCCACCCACCTTGAGATATAAGTTCTAAGGTCTCAAGTATAGTTACAACGGCTGTCCCACTCTTCAAACAGAAACGCATTACTGCTTCACGGCAGAAATAGGCAGGGTGGTGGTACCCACCCGCGCGGACTCACAAGAGGTCCTACCAACAGCTATTACGCAAATTATTATTTTGCGGGTTTCATTTTTATTACACGATGTTATTCCTTCACCGTGGAAGTCAATCGTGAACATTTGTTAACTACGTATTTCATTAGAAAAATTGGTACCCGCCTGCGGGATTCGAACACCGGTGCATCGCTCAACACGAATACACCGGACGTCTTATCCGTTAGGCCACGACGACTTCATTACCTACCTACACTGAAATAACTCCTGTCGGACTTGTTCAATAAATACAATGCATATTCAGTGAACTTTCAACTAAATTATTGTACATCCATTTACTAAATAATAAAAACCTCTTTCGTTTAAGCATGAAAACGTAAAAGCTCGGAAGCTTTCAATTTTAACATCACATAAAGCTCCTTTCTCTTACCGACTATAAAAAAGTGATAAATCTTTGACAAAGAGAGCACTTACCGTAATTGGATGTCGTGTACAGGTTCGAGTCCCGGGTTGGGATGAGAGGGACTTTTATAGTTCGGGAGCAGAACAATAAATAAATAAAACTGTCGTTTGTCAACGGTCGGAGATCGGAATACGTTTTAGGGCGCCTCCACACGCGCCGGGCTCCGATACCTACACTGCGTGCCCACTAGACTGATCTCTTTTTTTCCTGCCTAATCTGGTAGCTTTGAGAGGCTATGCTAGCGTTACCTAACGAGTAGACGAGTTCTCGGAGCTCAAAACTGAGGGCGTTGCTAACACTAGCCCTAGCAAGGGCAGTGCTTCGCAGAATCTACCAATAGTCCAGTCATTAAGGCTTAAATTAGGTAAGAATCTCGGAATTCGAGATACCCAGCTGTAAGTCTGTAAATACTTGTATATTGACACCCTAAAAGTTGTCTCAAAACCTACATATGGTAGGGTGTAAGCAACTATTAAATTTCAAGGTCAAAGGTCACAAAAATCGGTTCTTTACGCTTTTTTTGGAAATATCTCATTTCCTATGGGTTTTTAGCTATTTGTATTTATTATCGATATTGTAGAATACAAAATGCTCTACAAATTTTGTTTAAAAAAATTTTTTATACGGTGAACCGTTTTCGAGATAGAGGGCGGAGAGCGTGCGGTCACACTCACTTCAGGTCAACCGGTGCGTCCGGTTGAAAACGCGCCATATATAGTTGATGAACTATCGATAAATCAATGACTATAAATATTTGTCAATTTTTATTAACTATTATATTATATTTTATCATTTTCTTCATGCATTAAATCTATATCTATTCAATAATACTGATAACCGTTTCCTAAAATTAAAAAATAATTAAGAGAAAAACTTAAATCGTAATATAATTATATTCCCATTTACACTAATGACATTTAAATAAAAAATAATTTGGTGTATAATATAAAAAGTCTACAAAACTTAATAAGCCTGTGCAGCTTACAAATATTCCACCAGCAAGTGCAGCTGCTCATTAACATTTCACCCGTGTATATTATCAAGTTCAAACTTGGTTAGGACATGATTTGGAACCCCAGGTATGGGGTTGGTTCATGCGAAACGATTTTCTGGAGCCTATCATGACAATTTTACCACCTGCTCCAGAAGATTTGCTAAATACAATTTTCTGCAACTGCAAGAGTGGTTGTGGTTCGCTATGCGGATGCAGGAAAGCGGGCTTGCAATGCTCTTTAGCTTGTGGCTAATGTAATGGGCAAGCTTGTCTCAATGCTCTACCATATCAGAGCGACATTAACGAAGATGGAACCTTTGACCCCGAAATCATGGAAGAACTTGAGACAAATGTCGTTGAAGACGATAATGAAGACCAGTTTGAAATTTACCAGCAGCCAGAAGACGACGATGAAGAGGAAGAAGATGATTAAAATTATAAATTCTAGTTTTTGTACCCTTTATTTCATTTTTTTACTTTCAATAAAAATAAATGTATTGAATGATATTTTTTAATAAAAAGATTAATTCATAATTTATTTGTTTTTTTTTCATCATGTAAGAAGTTATTAATATTAATTAGGTTAAAATTCAAATATAATTCCTATATTTTCATTAACAATTCTGCAATTACATGGGCAGGTAAGTGTTGTTAAATAAATTAATACTGAATAAAAAGTGGATAGGTTAGGAAAAAAATGATAAAATATAATATAATAGTTAATAAAAATTGACAAATATTTATAATCATTGATTTATCGATAGTTCATCAACTATATATGGCGCGTTTTCAACCGGACGCACCGGTTGACCTGAAGTAAGTGTGACCGCGCGCTCTCCGCCCTCTATCTCCAAAACGGTTCACCGTATAAAAAAATTTTTTAAACAAAATTTGAAGAGAATTTTGTATTCTACAATATCGATAACAAATACAAATAGCAAAAAACCCATAGGAAATGAGATATTTCCAAAAAAAGCGTAAAGAACCGATTTTTGTGACCTTTGACCTTGAAATTTAATAGTTGCTTACACCCTACCATATGTAGGTTTTGAGGCAACTTTTAGGTTGTCAATATACAAGTATTTACAGACTTACAGCTGGGTATCTCGAATTCCGAGGTGAACTTACTATAATGACTGGACTACAATGGATCGGAAACGCGACCCACTGAGAAGAGCCGGTGATCACCTCTGCTAATGCAGTATGTGTTCAAATTCAACAGGCGAATGCTGCTTCTCATTACCTATTATACTGTGCGTATCGCCGGCACATTTGTGTTAAGGGATTATAGAAGTTACTGGTGGTAGGACCTCTTGCGAGTCCGCGCGAGTAGGTACCACCGCCCTGCCTATTTCTGCCGTGAAGCAGTAATGCGTTTTGGTTTGAAGGGTGGGGCAGCCGTTGTAACTATACTTAAGACCTTAGAACTTATATCTCAAGGTGGGTGGTGCATTCGGTAGGCAGCGGCTTGGCTCTGCCCCTGGCATTGCTGAAGTCCATGGGCGACGGTAACGACTCACCATCAGGTGGGCCGTATGCTCGTCTGCATACAAGGGCAATAAAAAAAAATTTCGTTGTAGATGTCTATGGGCTCCAATAACCACTTAATACCAGGTGGGCTGTGGGCTCGTCCATCCATCTATGCAATAAAAAATAATAAAAAAGTCTAAAGACAGCGCAGCGCAACCTCTAACTATAACAATACAAACTACGATACCGTTGTATTGAGAAACTTCCTTTTTTTCAGTACGGCGGCAGAGTGCTGTGAGTCCGCGCGTGTAGGACCCGGCCTACTTCTGCCGCGAAGCAGCTGTGTGCGGCAGTTTCACGGACGCCTTAGACATCATACAATACGATCCCCTTTCTCAAGCGGGTGGCACTATTCACACTGGCGCCTACGGGCTGCAATAAACATTTCCAGTAACAAAAAAATAAGACGGAGAGGCTGGTTGGCTTGGTGTTTTTAAAATGATGACGTCAGCTGCGTGGCTGATGCCATTCTCCTTCTTCATTACTATGATTTCCTTCCATAGTGACAGTAATTAAAACTTAATTTTCCAAACAATTGGTTTTATTGAATTTCTGCGGTATCTTTATTTTTTCTGCGCGTGTGTTTGTCACTGAACTCCTAAACGGCTGGACCGATTTTAATGATATTTAGTGCGTATCTTCAGGTGGTTTCGTGAATGGTTTAGATTTACAAATCAGCCCTGCAGATGGCGCTGCAGTCGGTATGTAGGTTATTTATCTTTCCTAGAAATAATTTATATGGCAAAACAACGTTTGCCCGGCCAGCTAGTAACAACATAGATGTCCAGCCTTGCGGCTGCTCAAGTCGGAATATGTGGTGCGACAATAGCCTCTCGTATTCATAGTAGAACTGTGGGTAGTTTGTTCATTAATCTCCTGAATACCGTCTTAAGCAATTGTTGACATGCGTTGGACTTATAACAGATATCCAACAATATTAGCATTGAGAAAATAGTTAACTCTGATCATCTTAGTTAACTAAATAGCGAGGTTGCGTCGATCTATTAATTGAAAATCGCTCGCTCATCGGTCTGAGCTAAGCAATAAAACCTTTCATATTGAACTGAATATTAGAGTAATCTTCTAAAACGTTGATCCCATAATGCCACGCCCCTTTACCTAGGACGAGCGCACGCAACTATCACAACTCAGTGAGCTTTAATCTAAGCGCCAGCCAGTTAAATGAGCTCGGTAGCGTATTGACGAACTATCATTTAGTTTTATCAATAATATCTGCGACTACAATTAAATGTTTGAAATGCACCCAGTGTTTTTGCCATTAATTTTCTGAAGCTCATTTACATCATATCCGAATGCCGTCGTCGATCTTGAGACATGAGGTCAACGTCTCAATTGTATACTCAACACCGTGCATGATAAACTGTTACGGTAAGGATAACGCCATCTGTCGTCATATAGCAGAACCAAATGTCATAGAATTTAATGTCATTTTATCTGTGACGCAGAGGAAAGGTTAGTAATATCGAGTACCCTTGAGAAGTGTAACAAAAAATATACTGGGGTACCGAATCCACGTTTAATGTTTGACGATTTTAAACCGAAAGAACAACATCACCGTGTATATAATACTAGCGATCCGCCCTCGCTTCGCTTCGGAAACATTAAAACACACATGAAACAAACAAAAAAAAAAAGTAGCCTATGTTCATCAGGGACAATGTCGGCTTCTAATGGAAAAAGAATTTTTCAAATCGGTCCAGTAGTTTCGGAGCCTATTCGAAACAAACAAACAAACAAATCTTTCCTCTTTATAATATTAGTATAGACAAAAACACAATACGCACAATCAGGCGTACGGTACTTAGATCTTCAAGCGTATTTGAACAATTTTAAATTTAATTAAAATCGACTACATTTCAGAACCACTAACATCTGCTTCAAGACTTTGGTAATACGCAGCCCGCTGCAACATGTTCACATTATGATCGTACAACTTTGTAATAGACGAGAGAGCTCTGTAAGCTTCTGTTCGAGCTTTTAATAAGTTCACATGCGAGGTACACGAGATAATTTTAAAGTTTACTATAGATAGTTATAATTTATCGTTAGAACGATAAATTTAGGTTTATTATACGGCATTAAAGTTTGTAATTCTTGTGTGCCTCAAAGGATCTAACGTTGTTTGGCCGATTTGAATTGAAAGGTTTTAAATGTATCACAGACACACCCCACACACCCTGAGATATGAGGTCGAAATTCCAAATGTATTGTGTGACAAACAGCACTCCAGGCAGCATGACCGGTTCGCCGCAGATATATTCGTGGAGGCTCACCCTGTGCCCCTGTTTTACAAATTTTTTTCCTACCTGAGCTGATAGCCTTGAGAGGCTATTTCAGCGTAACGTCAACTAGTAGGTGAGCTCACGGGGCTCAAGCCGGAGTGATGCTAACACTGAACCTAGCAAGAGCAGTGCTTCGTAGAATCTACCACCGGATCGGAAACGCGATCCACTGAGAAGATCCGGCGAGAAACTCAGTGGGCTGTGTCTATGCGTTGATTCGCTCGTCGAGCCCTTCGTTGCGAGAAACGGGTTCGACGAGGAAGGTGACCAGGCCTGTTTTACGCAAACTCATAAACTGTATGTAAATCTTCAGAAAGCAGGTACCAGATCAAAGTTTACTTCAGATGTACGATAAAAAAGGGTGCGTGTACTTATGTACGCGCGTAATAAGTTATACTTTATTTTTATTAAATTTATTTCTTTCTTTTTAATTAAATTTTAATCAATTTGAAAAAAAATCGATAAAACAACATCCTCAAACACGCATAACGGACATCCCTTTTCTTGACATCGTATAAATTCAGTAATTCTCGGTACGGTTCGGAAAGTTCACCTGCGGCTATGTTCAGACTCGCCAAGTTACGTCGGTCGTATTGTAATGAGCGATTTAGTGGGCCACTTCATTCTGTTAATTTTGTGTCACGGTGCGCGCGCGTCGTAAAATTTCACTCTCATAAATTTTTCATAACGCGCCTAAAGAAGTAGAACTTGAAAAAATTTACATAATAAAAAAATCGCAAAACACATTACCGTGCGTCGGGCACTAAAAGCGGCGTGTGTGTTACTATGTACTAAGCACCGATGTAAAAAACCCATCACTAATATTTCGGCTACAGGCCGGGAGCGCGTCACACAGCGCCGTAACGAATCCAACCTTCAATATACAATTCTGGCTTAAAACTTTATTGAGACCTTAGAACTCATATCTCGAAGGAACAACATCGTATAATAAAAATCAAACCCGCAATATTATAATTTGCGTAATTACTGTTGATAGCACCTCTCGTGAGTCCGCACGGTGCCGTGAAGCAGTAATGTGTTTCGGTTTGAAGGGTTGCCATTGTAAGGGAAGGAAGCCATTGTAACTATACTAAGACCTTAGAACTCTTATCTCAAGGTGGGTGGCGGCATTTACGTTGTAGATGTCTATGGGCTCTAGTAACCACTTAACAACAGGTGGGCTGTGAGCTTGTCCACTCATATAAGTCTTGCGTTTGCGGAATATCAGATTTGTTTGATTGATTGGACATGCTGTGCTGTCATATAACGTATTTGTGACGCACCGCCACCAAAGTAATAGGAGAAATCGCGTATAGCGCTTAAAGTAAAATTAGTTTTTGATAGAATCAGACCTTAGAGTATCTTTGTGATAGCAGTCTGGTCTGATCTCTGTTTGAGAGCCAACCCTCCAGTTTAAAATATGTCTTGCTCTTACCTCTTGTGCTTAAGGTATGGGCTATAATCTTGTTGCACAAGTTGGGTAACAGCTAGCATGAGGTAGCATCTGAGCTTCGTTATCCAACTTATTAAACATACATAGTGATTTAGTGCTAGTACCTGCTTAAAATTCACAAATGGACTATTCCCGTGATTGCCACTGAACCCAATATTTATTTATTTATTTGGTTGTACTAATAAAGTGATTAGGAATTCAAAACACCGGTAAGATACTCATGATAAATGTCACCTCAATTAGCTCTAATTATAATTTAATAATTCTACTATCGACGTCTGTGGGCTGATAAGAAGAAGAAGGTGTTCGCCTGAACACGCGGCGAGCGCAGAACAATCTAATGACGACGTTCTAACTTCCCACAGCGTGACAGCGACGTTACGGTGTGAATGGTGACTTGTTTCTCTTTAATGGTTTCTTTGGCTTAAATGGGCAGAGCTTACGGCTGAGTTAGTGGTCTCCAATAACCAGATTTTATGACGCGAGTGGCTCCGTTCACACGAACGTCGTAAATTTAATAGATTTGATTCTATTTTATTTATCAAATGTGTAGTTTTTCGATAGTCAAGTCGACAATGGTAACATCTGCACATCTCAGGTTATAAAACAATATCCTCAACTAATAGGCCACGGTGTCGCCGCCCGGTATCGGCTCATCTTGGATCACGGTTGGATCTTGATTTCATTGAGGTTCTAAAGCTCGTTACAGAGGCATCTTGTCCAAAGAGGAGTGAGGTCTGTCGATTCCCCCTCGACCTAAATAAGCACAACAGCAACACATTACTACCAGGAATCCTGGAGAGTCCAGTAATCGCGTGGAACTGAATTTCAATTTGAAGTATGTCTTGCCCCATTCAAAACCATTCTACCACAGGCGCGTCCCTATTAATTAAGTCGAAAATAACGATCTATTTACATAGCCAGTAGTATAGAGCCATTGACACATTTTTTCCTTCATTTCTTTCCGATTACTTCCATACGATGAAGCGTTTAATCGCATTAGTAACACTTCGCTGACGCCGCGATTATGGTGATGGCGTCCTCTGTTTTGCATTCAGGTCGTGTTGCATAATTTTATGGATTTTCATGGAGATGTAGGGCTGCTCAACAGCACTTGATTCGAAATGAGAATCCGTGAGACGCTCAGTGCGCCGTGAATACGGAAACTTTGTTTATTCAGTAAATCTCGAGAATATGACTGTATTTTAACAATACAATTGCTGACTTCATTATACTAAATACACAAGAATATGTCTGGATAAAATAAATAGCGTGGATTGGCTTTCATTCGATTTTCATTGTACTTATTTGGTTTACATGTCGTTATTTACATTAAATTACGTTAAATTCGTATATACAAATCCGTATTTACTTTAAATTCTAAGAAATATCTTTATTTTACATTATTTATTTAGTAACGTATTATTTACATTCAGTCAAAAAAGTATCGGATAGTTATTTAATGATTGGATGATCTGTTAATGATTCATCGTGCTACTGGTGACGAGTCGGGGGCTTATGAGTTAGACATGCAAACTAGTGAACAAGATTTGGAGTGTGGCCTTCCAACTGAATTGAAACCGACAGAACTGCGCCAAAGTCTACGGAAAGACAAAGTCATGTTCTTTGACTACCGCTGTGTTGTGCACACGAAAATGTTGCCAGAAGGTCAAAAAATAAATAAAGAATAATATTTTAGCGTTATGCGGAGTTTAAAAGAGCAAATTCGACGAAAAATACCAATTTTGTGGAAAGAAAATTCTTGGGTAATATAAATTCTGCGCGATAATGTACCTCCGCACAAGGTCATCATTGTTGCCATCTTATTCCCCAGATACGGGTTCAGTCGATTGCCTTCTATTTCCAAAACTCAAATTACCACTCTGTGGCACTCGCTTTCATTCTTAGAAGACACAAAAAGAATTCGCAGCGAGAACTGAACTCAATTTCGGACAAAGCGTTTTAAAAAATTATTTTATAATTGGATTATTCGTTGGAGTAAGTGTATCGTTCTAAAGGAGCATACTTTGAAGGTGATACAATAAATTAGAATGAATAACTAACATTTTGTGTATTATTCATGTTTTACCGTTATTTTCTTGACAGTGTAGTATATTGTGTTTTTGAAACAAAAAACATAGACTTTGGCCACATGCCGCGTAATGATATGAACATTAAAAATATTAAGAACGTTGTAAATAAATAATAGTTTAAAAAAACTTACAATAAAAGCGTATTTTATAGTAAATCCAAATAAAAATGAAAAAAATAAATTTTAATAAATTGAAAATAAAAATAGTGTAAGAAAAAAATATTTTATTGTAAAAAAGCGTGGGATGCTTTTCAGGATATTATCAAAATAACCCTTCTACTCATATCTGTACATAATATATTTATAACTACTGATACCATGCACCCCACGCTTTTTTTACAATAAAATATTTTTTCTTACACTATTCTTAATTCAAATTTATTAAGATATATTTTTTATTTTTTAGTTGTATTTTCTATAAAAGCATATTTTGTTAGTTTTTTTAAACTATTATTTATTTTTACATTTTTAAGTTTAATTTAAAATTATTCAATATATTTTTTACAATTATTTTTTTAATATTGAATTGTCATCGGTCCTTATTAAGCATACCAAATTTCGAGTTAATCCAACGTTTTGAAGGGGGTCAAAATCGTTACATACCAACATACATACGTCTGAAGCTAATAAAAGCGTATTAAAATACTTAGTTTTCATCGTTGCTAGATTGCGAGGCCATTTTTAATTTACACCCACTTGTAAATTCTCGTATCAATGATTGTGAATGTGAGCAACGGTGCACCGAACTCTCCGACACAGCGAGCGTCCTAAGGATGTGTCCTGATGAACAGGTGTCACGGTCCGGGCAGGCTTAGAATAGTCCGTCGACCGCAAGACCTGGTCGTGTCACCGCGAGCATCGGCTCCGTATCTATGTGTTGACGTAGACGGCGACCTACTTACGGCCTCCAAAGCATTATATACAATAACATAAATAAAAACATTTAAAGGTACGTTGAAAATGTTTTGGTTTTAAAATTAAATAAACTTCTAATGTTGGACGGTGTTTTAACTGGTGGTAGGACGTATTGTGAGTCCGCACGGGTAGCTACCACCATCACACTGTCTATTTCTGCCGTGAAGCAGCAATGTGTTTCGGTTTGAAGGGTGGGGCAGCCGTTGTAACTATACTGAGACCTTAGAACTCATATCTCAAGGTAGGTGGCAGCATTTACGTTGTAGATGTCTATGGGATCTGGTAACCACTTAACACCAGGTGGACTGTGAGCTCGTCCACCAATCTATCAAAAAATATATTTGACAATGTGTTTTTATTGTTTACGTTTTGTTTGGACTTAAATCGTCCAAATTAAATAGCTCAGAGCATTTTTTTTATTAACAATGAAATATGAGTATATAACCTAGTATTTCAAGGTTTTTATTTGTTTTATCATATGTATCTTAATTAATATGTGGTTATTTTTAAACAGTGCACGCCTCACGCCTTCTTGACCGCAATACGTTCGTGTCACTTCCACCACTCTCCTTTTTTTTTTCTACCTAAGACAGCCTTGAGAGGCTATTTCAGCGTAACCTTAACTAGTAGGTGAGCTCACGGGGCTCAAACCTGACGACGTTGCTAAAACGAACCCTAGCAAGAGCAGTGCTTCGCAGAATCTACCACCGGATCGCAAACGCGACCCACTGAGAAGATCCGGCGAGAAACTCAGAGGGCTGTGTCTGTGGGTTAATTCGCTCGTCGAGCCCTTCGTCGCTTGCGACGGCTTCGACGAGGACGGTGACCAGTGCTTGTGGTACCTAAAAGCACCGTTAATGGATCAGGAGGATCCGTAATGACGTGTTTTGAGCGACGTCGACTGTTTACCATTCGGTGTACAGGATCGGGTATGGTACTCTCCAGTGACCCGTCCGTTGCTCTAGTCTCAAACTATAGCTACCATCGTGGCTCTACTGTTTTCTAGTCTGTTGGCTGCCTCATATGGCCACGGGTGATATCGCCATCCTGCTCAAATTCGCTGCCAGACAATAGTTACTACCAATTAAAACTAATAATAAGCAATTCACGAGATATTCAATTATCTCGCTCATTACAACACAAGTCTAGACTGGTGCTGATCCATTCTCATTATACCAATGAATAGGAATAATCAATTATACAAGTAAATCTAAAATAATCTTGCTTCACAAAGCTATGACGCAGACGGCGAGGGAAGGGGTAAGGTTGGTGGCACAACTAGTCACTGATTAAATTAGTGTTTTGTTTGTTAATCTTTTGTAAATGTGTAATGTATTTACTAAAATTAATTTAAAACTCTCATCTCGAATGCACTGCTCAAACTATAAATAATAACTAAATTACGAAACTCATTAATAAAATAAGGATACCAACAAGGGCAGAAAACAGTACCCTATCCTATTCTAGAGTCTATTTTCCATGTCCCGTTTTGTATTAAAATTAATTTGGGATCTATGGGTTCCGGTGAACACTGAACATCAAGTGGGCCGTCGACTTTTTCACTCATTTTAGCAATAAAAAAAATCTTTCAACATAATTTTCAAGTTGTCAAAAAACAACTTCAATAAGTCCGATTAACTTGAAAATTTGCCAACTTATAAAGACTTATAACTATAAGTATACATAATATAATTATAAGTTCGGCACGTTATTAAGGCGTCTTTGAGGGTACACGATAAATGTGAGATCTTCCACCGAGCGGCTGAAATTGCTCGGTAGATGGTCCGAACGTTATTTTTCGGAACTTGTTTATGTATACAGGCATGCGAGCTTATATTTGTGTATTACCTAAGAGCTTATCATGAAAATGTTGTTAGCCAGATTCAGGCATTTGTCAAATACATAACTTGTGTTCTATGGTGGCTACCTATTTTTCAGAACTTTAGCAAGATTCAGTAATCTGTCAAATGTCTTATATTCTATGATAACCAGCTAACGCTACACGTCTTCTGAATATTTTAATTTTTGTTTTTATTAGTTACGCACACGTCTCACGTGCTTAATACGGTTTCTAACGAGCACTAAGTAGGCTTGTTTTTACAAAAGTAAAAATAACGAACAAATGTACGAACTGACTCAGTGTGCCCGTCAACTTTACATTAAGTATACCTACTCGAATACCGAAGAACTAACGCTTTAAGTTGTGAACACAGAACGCTAGCGAAAACCGCTTCAGATGTTAATAGTAATGTTGATATATTCAGTAATGTGCAACTAATGAGTTTAACGGGGCCCATGGACATCATTGCTTCAGTGATATCTTAAAGTAAAAATAAAGATATTTTAACAAGTTGGAAGCTAAATTAGTGCCAAATACTCCTCTACATATTTACAATGATAATGCATTTTTATAGTAACTATGATATCTTAACGCGAAGATTTGTGTATGCGTTTTATTAGGATACCGGTCATTTACCATAACTGGGTTGCTCAACCCAGGGCTGAATCCTGGCTGGGAAACTCCTGAATTCACCATTCAGGAGTTTCCCGATGATTCTCGGGAAACTCCTAAATGGTGAATTCACGAGAAGCATCGACATGAGACGTTTATGTATTCAATTATGACTACTCTTGTTTTATTTATTGCTTAGGTTGGTGGACGATCTTACGGTCCACCTGGTGTTAAGTGGATACCGGAGCCCATAGACATCTACAACCCACTTTAGATATGAGTTCTAGGTCTCAGTTTTTACAGTAAAACGGCTGCCCCACCCTTCAAACTGAAACGCGTTACTGCTTCACGGCAGAAATAGGCAAAGTGGTGGTACCTACCCGTGCGGAATCACAAGACGTCCTACCACCAGTGACCACAACCTGTCATCACCTAAAACTTACTCCCAAAAAAGTTTCGTTGTGAATATTTATTGCTTTTAATGTGTATGTAATACATGATCGCAATAGGACCTACGCTACCCCGCCCTCATCATGGAAACTATTTGTGAATACGTGTAAAGTACGAATTCACTTTCAAAGGTGCTTAATTGAAAAACACTGACCGCCCCCTTTTAAAACTACATTGTCATATATTGGCCAAGAACAACAGAAATATTTATGAAAGCCCGTCTGCTTACTGAGCTTTATCTTCTGGTTCAGTGAGCTTCGGTCACAGGTGGACGAGCGCTTTAAATTGAAGTTTGATAGATAGCCTATCAATTTTCAATTTAATCTAACATTGAATGGAGAAATGTATGTGTGGTGTCGGCGTTATAACAATCTTAATTGAAGCGCTAGTAATAAGTCTCGTCGCGGTCTAGATAGGTGTATTCTATGTTCTATAAAAGAGTTTGGGGGTTACGATGAAGGGAAGATCTTCCATCGAGCGGGTGATATTGCTCGGTAGACCGACGAATGTTTTTCTATTAACCTCGAGGGGTTATTCTAGATTCGCCGAGCTTGTAGGTGAGCTCACGGGGCTCAAACCTGACGACGTTGCTAACAGGAACCCTAGCAAGAGCAGTGCTTCGCAGAATCTACCACCGGATCGGAAACGCGACCCTCTGAGAAGATCCGACGAGAAACTCAGTGGGCTGTGTCTGTGGGTTCATTTACTCGTCGAGCCCTTCGTCGCAAGCGACGGTTTCGACGAGGACGGTGACCGGTGCTTGTGGTACCTAAAAGCGCCGTTAATGGATCGGGAGGATCCGAAATGACGTGTTTTGGGCGATATCGACTGCTTTCCGTTCGGTGCGCAGGATCGGAAATGATCCAAATGCTTGTTCGGAACTTGTATATAAGTATAAGCTTATCTTGAAAATGTCGTAAGATTCAGGCATCTGCTCAATATCTTGTGTTTTACGATGCCTACTCGCCACAGCGGGTTAGTATCTTTATTGACAGTGTCTTTTTCATGCATCGTTTAACGACTTTATTCTCTTAGGGATATACAAAGGTTTTCAAATTATTCTCTGTTGTCAGAGCTATGTCGAATGCAAAGTTGTATATAAAGGCGGTTATATCACTCATGAAACTAAACCCGGAGTTTGCGCTGGTCACACAATAGAGATACACTGGAGGATGTGCCGTTATAACCCGCTAGTCGTCATGGCCTAAAGGATAAGACGTCCGGTGCATTCGTGTTGAGCGATGCACCGGTGTTCGAATCTAAGGCGGGTACCAATTTTTCTAATGAAATACGTACTCAACAAATGTTCACGATTGACTTCCACGGTGAAGGAATAACATCGTGTAATAAAAATCAAACCCGTAAAATTATAATTTGCGTAATTACTGGTGCTAGGACCTCTTGTGAGTCCGTAGGTATCACCACCCTGCCTATTTCTGCCGTGAAGCAGTAATGCGTTTCGGGTTGAAGGGTGGGGCAGCCGTTGTAACTATACTGAGACCCTTAGAACTTATATTTCGTGGTGGGTGGCGCATTTACGTCGTAGATGTCTATGGGCTCCAGTAACCACTTAACACCAGGTGGGCTGTGAGCTCGTCCACCCAACTAAACAATGAATAAAAAAAAGTCCTGCTGCCACGCCGGGAGATGAGAGCGATTGATTTGAATTATTTCTTCAACACACAGCATTTTGATTTCGACAAACACACCCTTTGGCTTGACAATAATAGTAGCCTTTCTCGTATTCAGGTTATTGCTATTTGAAAATTGAAGGCGTTCTAATTTACATTCGAACACTCCTTATTGACTTATTGCTTTGTTATATTAAGTACTTCATACATAGTCCGGATCCACTTTCATGTATCCATAATAAGTAGGGGTAGAACGACATTGTATTTCACTGCGTATATCTCAGCTGCCATCAAGTCAAATACATTATTACATACCACATTAATAAAAAATAATAGAAAAATTTTATACAAAACAAGTTTATTATCGCATTAAAAAAAATACTGATTGTCGGGCTACTTGTTACATGGGTAAAGACCATCATTCTGGCTATTTATGTCGCGAAGGAATAAAATTCAGATTTAGACCTCATGTCTCAAGGTGGGTTAGAAGGCAACCACACAGTGACGTATAGAGGCTACGGTACAAGTGCGCTGTGAGCTCATTCACCCATCAAAGTAATATAGATATCATTTATTGGTTTTGCGAGTAGGCTCCGGTCGGTACGACCATCTGCACATTTCTGCCTCAAATGAATAACGTATTTCACTGTAGAGAATGGGTCCGTCGTTAGGTATACAATACATATGGGTCCTCGACCTCATGGTGAAGGGTAAAAAAATAATTTTATGAGTAAGACTTTGCAGTCAAAACTCTTTGGTTTTACTGTTTGTTTCTGGCTGGTTTTGATGCCATTAAATAGATGACAATTTAAAAGTAGTAGTAGTAGTTAAATTTTTCCAAATGGAAAGGCGAAGGTATCATACCACACAGCCTAATCTTTTATAATTTTTTTAATAAAAATATGAAATGAAATAATAATAATATGAAGTGAAATGAAATGAAGTTGATTAATTTGGAACATTAATCAATTGACATGAAATTAAATGAAATAAGATGATATGGGATGAAATATAATCTCAGTAAAATGATGGTTATTTACTAAAACTTTTCTAATGGACTTTTTGGAGGATCTTGAGGAACTACGTCCAGCGGCTGTTTCATTTTTCCAACAGTTTAAAAATAAATAATAAAAGCGGTTTTCCGCCATTTTTGTATTGTTTTTCGTTCCGACAAATCGAGAAGAAGTTTCATACGTTTAGATACGATGCTATTGCAAGAGCGTTCTTCATTGTGAGCATCTGCCGCTGAGGACAACCACCGAATTGGATCTTCGCTGCCAACAGCTAGTGAGACAAGCATGAAGTAGTGTGGCTTTACACGATGATAACATCAGGCCGCACTTATCTTCAGCCTCGCAGTAAACATTGGGAGAGCTGAGCTGAGAAGTGTTAGGGCATCATCTCAGATGTTCCCTTCCTTCGATCCCAATAGAATTCTTAATCTAGTGATCGATTAACACTAAGAGAGTGGCTGTTTAAACTCTTTGTCTCAGTTATTTAACCGAAATCCTAAAATTTATTTAGCAAAATATTTTTTTTACATTCCTCATAGACTGGCAAAAATTTATCGAATAATATTATTCATATATTCTATATTATAATTAAATGGGTAAGGCTATAATAAAAAAATATGTTAGATTTGTATTTGAAAGAAGAAAAAATCGTTACTCCGACCCCATCGACTCTTTTTGTTATGATTCGACGCACCTGTGTCTACTTAACATTACATGGGCAGTATTTTAATAACTGAATTAGATTATAAGTACAGAATTAGAGAACGACGGTTGTAAGTTCATTGTTAACCAAAAATATTTTCTAAATTCAATTCATTTCAATTAAAAATACTTCCAAATTAATAAAATCTACATCTCGACTGGTATACCTAAACAACGAAAACTTTGAAAGTTGTTAAGTGGAACCTTTCTAAGTTCTCCACAGAAATATCGCGGTTCGTAATTAACTTTACGGTTCGGTACGAGCTTGAGGAGGTCAATATTGTACACAAAAGAATTTTAACAATGCAAGAAAACTTGGCTATATTTCAAAATATAATGGGAAAATCGTACAGTGGCGAGCCTAGCGCGGGGGCGGAGCGCGACCCGGGGCTGGAGGCAGTCAGAGCATGTGGCTGGAGTCGTCCGCGGGTAGCAGTTGTAAGGTTTGTTGTAAAATAATTAAATTTGTGAATGTTAAGGCAATTTTCGGATTGCCAAATAGCAACACTGTTGGTGGGAGCAATTACAGTAGTGGGGACGTGACATAATAAAAAAGGCGGTAGTCTGAAAAAAAGAGACAGAAAGCAGCGTATTCAGTAGTGAGCAGATATCTAAAGATTGTACAAGTGGAGTTACAAATAAAGCAGAACTAAGTGAACTATTGCAATCTGAATCTTGAACCCGACTCTTACACAGTGGTAGCTAATATATACTGACATTGTCACGGGTCAATACCATTAAGGATCACGTTAAAGACGCCAACTCGTTTAACAAACTCAAAAAATAAACATAAAACCAAAATAATCAACAACACACAAAAACATTCTATTTTCGATTTACGTTCTATTATCTCGAGAGCGGGCCGCTAATTAAACAAGAATTAATTACAAAGTTACCGCAAAAGTTTAACGATACAACTTTATTGTTTCGAAAGCTCTGTGTTATTCTAAGTTGATGCAGATAGTACAATTAATTATATTCGGATAATTACGGGTATATCGATGAACTTTAAGTTTAAATTTAATGGTGCTTACCGTCAAATGACCATCATGGACTGTTTGGCGTTAAGTGGGCTATAGAGCCGGAATTTGTACCTAACTCGAACCTACGAGATCTCAATCAGCGCTGAGCCAGTGGTGCTAATAAATTAAATATTACCTTTCATCGCTAAATATATATGTAATGTAAGAGCAGCACTTTTCTAAATTAATCTATGCACATCACTAAGGGTCAACTTTGTAAATCCACCACCTTTTATGAGCTTTTGGCACTTTCACAACACAATCTCAAAACACTAAAAGTTTATTGTTCAGCATTAACGAGCCTTTGAAAGCCTTTAATGTAAATTAAAATAATATTAAGTTTAGTGCTTTTATTATTATTAAAATTTGTCGCGAGCTTTGTGCGCTTTTCTCAGCGAATCGTTATCAAAGTATTGGTTAGAGTCTCGCGCGGGAATGACATGACGCGCGTCACGAGCGATGGGAGGATTAGCCGTAGTGACGGTGGGTTGGTGATAAGCGGCGCGGGTAGCGTGGCGGTTGAGTGTTTTAGTGATTTTATCTTTTATGTTAGGTTGATTAATAATTGTTAAATGGATTTTCGATTATTTTAACGAGAGTTAGATGTGATCAAAACAGTGACACGTTTTAATCATGATGACGCTTTCTGATTGCGAGATCCACTATATATTATAATAGATATTAAAACATATTTTGTGTTATGTCTAAAGCTCTACTCTACGTCTAAGGACCGCTGGGAGGAGATTATGGTCAGTTCCATTCAAGCCCATTTAATCTCCGAATTTTAAATCTAAATTATTTATACTGCTGGTAGGACGTCTTGTGAGTCGGCACGGGACCACCGCCCTGCCTTTTTCTGCTGTAAAGCAGTAATGCGTTTCGGTTCGAAGGGTGGGGCAGCCGTTGTAACTATACAAGTGTGTGGCGGCATCTACGTTGTAGATGCCTATGGAATTCGGCAACCACTTAACACCAGGTGGGCTGTGATCTCGTCCATCCATATATGCTTCTTCTTTTTCTCCACCTTATCCCACTATGTGGGGTCGGCACAGCTAATTTTTCTCTTCCATTCTCTTCTATCAGCCGTCATCTCAACACTCACTCCTCTCTCTCTCATATCGTCATTCACACACTCCATCCATGTCTTCTTCGGTCGACCTCTTCCCCCTCTACCTTGCACTACCATTTCCATACATCTCCTAGTCACATGCATCTTCTCTCTACGAGTCACATGCATCTTCTCTCTCATATATGCAATAAATAAAAATAAAAAAAATATTTACATATTTTTGTTTGTTGATTCTAATTTTTATTTTTCTTGACCACTGAGCAGGATCATCACAGTAATGCAAAACAACCATCTTCCATTTTGTTACAATGACATGATTTAGTTTAGTATTTTTAAATCTGTGAACGTGATGTTGGTTGATAAACATTAATTGTTATTAACGAGCCTCGGTCTAATAAAATTAAGGTCATCAATAGAAGGTGGAAGTTATCACAATATTATCTTTTAACATACTGTTAGTTCTAGGAAATTATCAGTCGGTAAGAGTATTAGTAGTAGCCTTGGAATATCGCATACCTCTTCAAGAGCACGAAAAATAAAATCGCAATAAAACATCCGCACCCTCTGCCTTTTATCAAAGTATCCTCTGCGTGTACGTGACGCGCTATCTGCACTTGCTTTCAGTCGGTTCAAGTTCAAAGTCCCGCCGCGACGTCAGCGACACTCCCAATGATCGCGCCTAATTGAGAAGTCTTCTAACTGACCCTTCGCTCTGACGAATCAAATTCCTATTCAGCGAACACGCGTTCAGTCAGTGTTCTCGTGTTTGTTTCCATTAGCTACAGTAAACTCCGAAACCAGGCTTCTGCAGCTTCTCTTAGGATGGATGACCACATTTCAGTGGACTGCTCGTAGCGGCAGACCGTTACAAGTGCTACGTATCCCTCATTTGTCAGTTTCTTCTTGTTAGTCGCATACTTCATTGCTGAAGGTCGTGTACCTCAAAGCTCATCGTGGCTCTTTGTACCATCAGCTTCCATTTCCTTCGGTTTTTGGCTCCTCTCAAGGCGGTCGTAACAGAGAGTCCGGTGAGCGCAGTTACTTGATCTGACCAACGGTTTGGCGGCCGGCGGGTCTTTTCCCATCTACCTTGCCGACCACAGTCAATTTTTCAAGGTTGTCTGGTGGCCGCCGAGCATTGTGACCAAAATAACCAAGAATTTTCATTTTTTATTATTTCATTTATCATTTTAATTCTGTAATTCCCGAACACTACGTACTAAATACTTTGCTTTTGCTTGACTGGGCTGACGGCCTTACGGTATCGATAGCACAGCTTAAATTCCAGAACATAGGACTGCTTGGCGGTACAAACAGGTAAGATGTAAGCACCTATCCGCACGGGCTTCGTTCACGCCCCACCACAAACTAAATAAGTAGTACAAACGAAAAAAAGCTTTGCTGCACTCATTTTTATTTGTCAATCACAATCGTCAACACGTGCATACTTTCTTTAGAAGAGTACGTATCTGCTTACGGAATTTGATCACTCACATAGTGGCTTCATACGGTTAACCTGGGTCTAATTCTTCAGACCAGGACGACGAAACAAGAAACTTCGATTGTAATTTTCGTGACCAACAGACGTGGCACCAAATCTATCGTAACGAAAATTATTATTCTATAAGCAACAAACCATGAACGATACAGTACAAAAAACATATCCAAAGCTCGCTCCGAAAATCAATAGTTTCAGCGAAAAAGCTCCATATTTGTTGAAGCAAAAAGTCCGGCGTTAGTCACACACGTGCGCTTCTTTTGAAGCTTTTTGTTTGTCTACTGAAATAAATAAAGACACAAAAATATGTTTTTCATATTTCAGATTCAATCGACATTATATAATTCTATTGGCATATTCAGATGTACTGGTGCTCGCTCTGGCATGTGGCAAATTCTATCAGAGTGATGGAGTGGAATCGAAATTCAAATCAGTGTGCTTAGTGCGAGTTTCTTAACGTTCTCGATAGCGTAAAAGTTAAGCCAATTTCGTATGCAGTTGGAACAGCGCCCCTAGCGGCAAACGTACGCAAACGATCCCATTCCATACAAATATGAGTTAACTTTTACGCTATCGACAACGTTAAAAAACTCGCACTTAGCACACATATACCAATATCCTATGTAATACCAACCTAACAGGAGCTCACGAATGATTTGCACGAAGGAATGATAGTGTGTTATAAAGACCCAACGCGTGATGTAGGCCTTCACGGATGGGTATCAACATCTGGCCTGTTCCTCCTGCGAAGCAGCCGCTCGCACTAGTTCGAAGAGTACCTACACGTGTTGCGTGCGAGCCCAAGGGCAACATCACGCACGTGCAGCTCGTGTATTCTGAACAGTGACATACAGCGTAATCCTTAGGAGCTTTCCTAGTCACGTCTCACACTATTGTCTTTTTTCTCATTTTAACGTAGGGTGACCAACATTCGCATAGAAAGGGGGATAGCTAGTTTTTGAAATCGTCCTAGTCTAAAGGATAAGGCGCCCGGTGCATTCGTATCAAACAATGCGACTGTATATGCGAAAAATTATAATTTGCGTAATTACTGGTGGTAGGACGTCTAGTGAGTCAGGTCGGGCAGGTACCACAACCCTGCCTATTTCTGCTGTGAAGTGAAGTGTGAAACAGTAATGCGTTTCGGTTTAAAAGGTGGGGCAGCTGTTATAGGTACTATAAAAACCGAGACCTTAGAACTCATATGTCAAGGTGGGTGGCGGCATTTTCGTTGTCGATATCTATAGGGTCCGGTAGCTTCTTAACAGCAGGGGGACCGTGAGCTCGTCCACCCATCTAAGCAATAAAACGTAAAAAAGGAATGTCAAAGTTTGACTCTTTCATCTATATTCGATTACAAATCTAAAGAAGGCACGATCGCAAAATTGTAGTCATCATAATGTCGGCCCAACATGATGAAACGACTTAGCCTGCGGGGTTATAGTATTCTCAATTTTACAAAACATTATATTAACCATTTACAAATTTACATGACATCTTAGTTGCTTTCATTTACATATAAAGTTATATATTATATTTATATAATGTTCTACTCAAAAACCCCCTTATCATATATTATTTTACCTCTCATTATAATAATTATATTCAAATATTTAAATACCTATGCATCTTGTTCAATTTCGAAGTAGTCAATAGCGTCGAAATTTATTAAAGTATCTATTAGCCTTTATAAAAAAAAATATATATCAAGTTATCAATAAAAAAATCCTCCAGCCTGATCCTCAGCACCATAGAGCATTGGAGAGCGCGGATACTCTGGTATAATTATCCATTATAGTATTATCCACACTGGACAGTCCGTGTGGTCACCTCTGAAGACAGAAGGATGTGTTAATAAGATTGTGACAACTTTATTAAGCTACGTGACACATATACAAAAGCTGCTATATGAGCCTTTATTGTTCAAATATATTTAATTATTTCATCACCGTCAAGAGACTTTCACTGTTCGGTCCTATATCAAAGCTCAGTAAGAGATAACTTAATATAGTCATAGGATTAAGGAGATGGCGCTACACCGAGGCACCAGGTACCTACACGGTTATTATATAATTTAATATAATACTTTAATAGTTATAATAATTTTTACTGGTGGTAGGACCTCTTGGGAGTCCGCACGGGTAGGTACCACCACCCTGCCTATTTCTGCCGTGAAGCAGTAATGCGTATCGGTTTGAAGGGTGGGGCAGCCGTTGTAACTAAACTGAGACCTTAGAACTTATATCTCAAGGTGGGTTCTAGTAACCTCTTAACACCAGGTGGACTCTTGAGCTCGTCCACCCATCTAAGCAATGGAAAAAAAAATACACAATGAGCCTATAGATAGAACCCGTGAGCGCTGACAATGCGACCTACCTTCCACCTCTAATTTACAAATTGCTAATGTCAAGCGGATTTTATTTCACTAACCGTACCGTTCGTTACTTTCAAATATAGCGAATGTCTGAATAGCTCTCCAATACTCCCATATCATTCTATGCAAAACGTTGAGCACACACGCACAAGGTCTACATTTCCTCGGGGACACTCATAAAATCGCTTCTGCGGAATCAATGTGCGCTAACGCTTCAGAATTTATGTGCATTTCTTTTGTTGACTGAAACTTGCAGGTTTTTCTACAAATATTTTTTAATTTAGACCAGAATTCAGGTGGGAAAGCTTAAAAGAACCAGCACTAGCTCGCTGCGCGCACACAAATGAGACGCCATGCTGGGAAACGAAAAGTGAGGGCCGTAGTCAGGCTAACGTAATAAAGGTGTTTTTTATTTTTATTATTGTTATTGTGTATTGTATCAATAAGTAAATTGATTAGATTGTACTCATCTACCCACTAATGTAAAGCTTTCCTTCTTTAAGAACGGTTAGCTGGTAGATAACTCAATTGTTGAGTTAAGCTCGCAATTTTTTATATCTTATCGCAATTACTGTATTATATTAACTGTGTGTACAATAAAAAAAAAAGGTTTCGGGGGTTAGAGAAAACTGATTTTTCTGAGCCGATTGGAGTCATCGCAGCGCCTTGTAGATATAATATCAATATTTACGTGAAATCGAGAGAATCTCAGTTAATAGATTTGAACTTAAGAAGTGGTCGTTTTACAATACCGGCCGTATGTAACGAAATTTTAGCAGGGTTGACAATACATAATAAATTTAAGTGAATTTTATTTTAAATATACCTATGGGATCGTATTTTAAAATTCTGTCGTATCGTTAAGTTTATTGAATAGGGATTTGTTCTCACTAAATCATGGGTCTCATGGTGGGTGGCGCCATTTACTACTTTACTCCGGTACCACTTAACACTAGGTGAGCCGTGAACCGATTCACCTGTCTAAGCAATAAAATAAAAACAAACTGACCTCCCCGTGTGGGCAAATATTCGTGTGATGGACAGGTTTACTTGCTCTTTGTCTGGGTGCTTATTACTTATATATTTACATGTTTAAACTTATATAAGTATGTAATATCAGTCTCTGGTACCCGTAACACAGGGAATCCAAGTTTGAGGCTGAATGACCGTTCTTGATTTGTTCCCAGTCAAGTATTTATTCGTCGGAGACGGTCATTAGCTTGGTAGCTAAACGAAAAACAGCACGATTTCCGAGAGATGGCAGCACGATTGCGGTATCGTCGGAACTCGGCTAGCTTCGTGCTACGACAGAACCTAGCCGATGGAGGCGCGTGGACGCCATCACACTTACCAACCAGCCTTCTTGAAGAGCGTCGCCCCCGTCCTAAGAACTGTCATTCGTTTTCGTTTGCTAACGTCAAGAAAAGATTTCTAAATTATTCTAAGACAACAAACGTGATTGGTGTACTGAATATCTCTCTTAGCTCGATCACCCTATTCGCCCCTATGATGATGTTGTTAATAATTGTGGCTTCTCCGACATATTTATTGTTGTTACACAGTTACTGGCAGCGGAATAGCAGTGAAACCGAATTGAAAGTGGAATTTATAAAATATAACAGAATTATATCCATAATTGCCATCCCACCTCCTCCTACTAATTAGAGCGTGCCAAGTCCGGCCCTGCGCGCAGTCGCAGAATATTGCTGCTCCATTGTTTTGTCAAACTCCAGTCCACTCTCAATAATGTTTTCAAATATATTGATTTATGAAATAATTTGAAAGATAGCTATTTGAAAACTACATAGTAAATTGAACGAATCGTCGCGTCATCGCCATTAACATTGTCAATACTACCAGACAATAAGGAGACACATTTTGTTGATACGTAGGTAGGTGAACTTGACGTCCATGTGGTCACCGCAGATGGTCATCTTTCATGGACGTTGGCATTGTTGGGGGCATAACCAAGCCTCTATCCCTACCCTTTGCCTATATCTAAATATTGTGTATGTCTGAAATTGTGCCCCATGCAGAACGATCCTAAACACATCTGTGGCTAGGGTTTTACTGACCAGCTTACTATAACTTCTCCTTCTTCTAGCTACGGCCATTTAATATACTGGTCTAAAATATATATATATCTTAATTAAGCTAAACAGTATTATTCAACGGGCTCTTCCCAGGATTTCTACTTGAGAAACCAGCAACCGTGTCCTTAAAAAATTCACGACGAGTATCAATTAATTCCTTATTACCGTATTTTAAGGACGTGACAGACAATACATAGATAATGGTAAGTAAATACGACATAGAACTTCTCTTGGCCACCTCCAAGATAATCGCAGATTATCTACGTCCATCCACAGACCTTGGCACCCACAGAACAGACATCTGTGGCAGGCCTACTAGCCCAACTAAGCGGACGGCGCGATCAGCTCGGGTACATGAATACGGGACCTCAACAACGAAACGCAAAGATCTGGCACCGCTGAACACAGAGTCCGGACCTCATTACTGAATTGAGTTTAACCAGCCACAGCCGTCTCTCCCCTGGGCGCCACTATATGCCGAGCCTGTTCAAACAAATAATTCAAATAGCCAAAAATAAAAACTACAATCATTCTGGGCCTAATAAGCGAGTTGCGCCCATTATTATTACATTTATTAAGAATTAATTAAATACCTACTTAATAATTTAATGTGGTCTCAAACTGCCCTGACAAACTATCGATACTGTAGGTGCGTTATTTCGGGACGAGTCATCGAGTTGCAATAGTAATCACCAAGAACGACCTAGTTTTTTTATTTTTTATTGCTTAGATGTGTGGACCAGCTCACAGCCCACCTGGTGTTAAGTGGTTACTGGAGCCCATAGACATCTACAACGTAAATGCGCCACACACCTTGAGATATAGTTTTAAGGTCTCATTATAGTCACAGCGGTTGCCCCACCCTTCAAACCGAAACGCATTACTGTTTCACGGCAGAAATAGGCAGGCCGGTGGTACCTACCCGCGCGGACTCACAACAGGTCCTACCACCAAAATACCGATACTGTGGGTGTGTTATTTCGGGACGAGTAATCGAGTTGTCATGGTAACCACCAAGAACGACCTAGATGCAGGGTAGACAGGTTTGTTCGTGTCAAAAATCCTACCCGAAGTCTTCAGTCTGGCAATGATTATGCCGCCTGTAACACACCCAAATATCGAGGACTGATCAAACCTGACAAAACATCGTGGTAAGAATCCCTTCAATAAAAATCTCTATAGCGATATTATTTGAACATATTTCAGTTCATTCATCTCATTCAAGCACAAATTGTGTTACACCCCCCTCGAAACAACATCAACATACGAATATATAAAATGGATATTAATTTATGTTACAAAGCGCGTTTGTTTGCTTAATTTATTGTTTTACCTGTTGTACCGAGATAGATGTGCCAATGTTTTATCAATTGAATAGGTATGATGAGCTTTCGTACCTGCTGTTTAATCGGTTGCTAAAGCCTATGGACATCTCAACGTGAGTGTTGTCACGTGCCGAAAATGTCAGTTTGTATTCCGTATAACTATTCCGTAATTTTATAACAAATAGATTGATTGTGGCGCCATCTGTCGTGGGAACACCGAAATATTCTGCGCACAATAAGTAACAATAACTTCGACTCTACAAGACATAAGATGTGTCCAACACGGTACTCACACAATGATACATTTTTTATAAATAAGAGAAATACTGGCTAACGTCACGCGTACTATGTCCGCCTGATATAAGATCAAAGATGGCGAACGAAGTCATTTTCAACAAGACCACCGGCGACATTACGATGACATATCCGACTTTGAAAACACACAAACAAATATTTAAATATAAAACAAGCGAAACGAAGCCAAGGGCAGAAATCAGTGAACAACATTCGATTGGATTTCTGTCTGAGGCCCTTTCAAGGGACGAGAGGTAAGTAAGTAAAATCACTTTGCATACCTTCGATAGGGGAGGAACGAACGTACGGGTGGAACACGAGAAAAACGAGGATATTGATTTGGATGAAATTGCAACTCACATCATTCACGTATTATATGTCTTTTGCATGGACGGGGGACCGAACCCACTGTCCACATCAAGGAATTGATTATCGGAACCCATAGGTGTCGCAATGTGGATGCCGCATCAGACAAGGAATACAAATCTATTATTATATGGTGGTTGTTCCTCCCTTCGACCCGGTTCGAATGACTGATTGGCTGCAGAAACAGGGGGTGGCCGTCCCTTTCTGGGTGGACTCACAAGGCGCCCTACCACCGTTAATCACGTAATGGTGGTAGAACGTCTTGTGAGTCCGCACAGGTAGGTACCACCACCCTGCCTATTTCAGCCGTGAAGCAGTAATGCGTTTCGGTTTGAAGCGCGGGGCAGCCGTTGTACTGTTAAAAGTGAGACCTTAGAACTCATATCTCAAGGTGCGTGGCGTGGCATTTACGTTGTAGATGTTCATGGGCTCCGGTAACCACTTAACACCAAGTGGGCTGTGAATTCGTACAACTATCTAAGCAATAAAAAAAACGCCATGTTTTATACACCGTGTTATTTATTCTTTGTCTCATGGTGGAAGTCATTTAAAAACGCGTGGAATTCAATACCTGTCCAGTGAAGTCCATACGAGTATACCGAAAGCTTTGCACATACGGCTTGCGTTGTTACAACAACATAAGTTATATGTGCCTGATGGCTACATGCGCGGATCTATGTGTGGAGGGGTGCGTCGCCAGCGGCAGCTTCTTAGTACTACGCACGCGCGTACGCAGCACACCGCTAACTCTCCGACGCATCGTGCTGTCTCGCTACTCAATGGCTTGCTAGCCTATGGTCCGGAAATGGATATATTCCATGATGGTTTGCAGCGATTTATTGTTGCTGTTAGGAATTACTTAAGCTAATTATTAATACCTTACAAATGTTTTGGCTTCTACTGTTAATTTGTAAGTAGACTAAATAAATAAATAAGCAGTTCGAATTGAATTAGCATCTACCGTCTACAACCAGAGAAGTAACAACAACAAATTGTCGTATCAACATGTCATTACGAGGGGAGCAGTGACTACGTCAGTAAAAGACCTTGCGGGACTGCCGCACTTATCTGTTTACCTGCACCAGTAGACGCTGAGCTCGTGCGCTTTTTTTTCCTAGCTATTCTGATAGCCTTGAGAGGTTATATCAGCTTTTCCTTAACGTGTAGGTGAGCTCACGGGACTCAACCCGGGAGTGTTGCTAGCACTGGCCCTAGCAAGAGCAGTGCTTCGCAGAATCTACCACCGAATCGGAAACGCGACCCACTGAGAAGATCCGGCGAGAAACTCAGTGGGCTGTGTCTATGGGTTAATTCGCTCGTCGAGCTCTTCGTCGCAAGTGACGGTTCCGACGAGGACGGTGACCGGTGCTGGTGGTACCTAAAAGCGCCGTTAATGGACCGGGAGGATCCGAAATAACGTGTTTAGGGCGACGTCGACTGTTTACCATTCGGTCTACAGGATCGTGTCAGTTGTGCGCGTTATAAGGGGCGCGCTATACAGTGCGCGCTATACGGGGCGCGCTATACGGGGCGCGCTATACGGGGCGCGCTATACGGGGCGCGCTATACGGGGCGCGCTATACGGGGCGCGCTATACGGGGCGCGCTATACGGGGCGCGCTATACGGGGCGCGCTATACGGGACACACTATACGGGGCGCGCTATACGGGACACACTATACGGGGCGCGCTCGCGTGCTATACGCGCGTTACCGAGGTACAAATTTCAAAGTGTCTCAGCTTAATTACAAACGGTTTGTCGCTGGCTCGTGTCGGCACGCGAGTATTAAATTACAGAAATTTCACGCATTATCTTTACGGCGATTACTGATATATGAAGGTCACGGAACCTCTGGCTTTTAACTACAATCAGACTTTCGAAACTTTACAGTGGTCTAGCTGGAGTTCGGCTGCAAAAATTAAACTGGAAAAGTATGTTCACGAAAAGTATGTACTGGTGGTAGGACCTCTTGTGAGTCCGCACGGGTAGGTACCACCACCCTGGCTATTTCTGCCGTGAAGCAGTAATGCGTTTCGGTTTGAAGGGTGGGGCAGCCGTTGTAACTATACTGAGACCTTAGAACTTATCTCAAGGTGGATGGCGCATTTACGTTATAGATATCTATGGGCTTCTGTAACTACTTAACACCAGGTGGGCTGCGAGCTCGTCCACTCATCTAAGCAATAAAAAAAAGGTCCAGTTACTTAAGTTTTTGGGCTGGGCGAACTAGCAGTCCACTAAATATACATATTCGGCACATAGACATCACGACGTGCATGACGCGTCCGATCCGAACATAAGACTTTTGCACGCCATAAAGGGGCAAGATGGCGGTGCCTGCCGACCCTACCCTAAGGCATCGCGAGACATGACGTATTACGCCATAAGGAATTACGTAAATTTTGCTAATTTTTAAAGTTTAATTGTAATCCCACCCCGCCTCTCTGCGTGTATCGAACACCGACACACTCGCATCCCTGGACAAGAGCGTCCCAGGCGGCTCATCCTGCAGGATGCTACTACTGCACTAAAATATTGTCTAATAAAAATACAGCTGTTAAACGTACACTATTTGCATAATTACTAAATAGTGTGACCATAATATGTTCGTTTTATTTTATAAATTCATTATTTTAAATTATAAGTTCATAATTTCATGAAGTCTTTAAATAAAAAACTATACTTTCCAATATTTCATGACAAACACCTTTGACGTGTGTAATTTTAAATAATAATTGAATCTCAACGATTCAATGTTAATTAATCATTTATTTAAAACTAGAGGTCCCGCAGTAGTCGAGATTCGACTATAATTAATTGGAATTGTAAGTTTGTACACTATTATGATTGTATTTTATACTTCTATAATCACAAATTTCGCCAAGACCACACTATAAAAAATATTAACAAAGACAAACAATATTTAATCTCAATTTGACAACAGACGTCAAGAACAAAAGTTTGACAACAAATAGTATGCATGCGTGTGTGCGTCAAATACATGGTATGTAGTGTGTGTAATGTTTTCTTTATTGATTTAATGTATCTTATATGCATTATTTAAAAAAAAATATTAGCATTGTGCACTTCTCTATATTCTCTATAAGTGTGGAAAATTTCATACTCCTCCGTCCGCGCAATTTTCGTAAAAAGGGATACAAAGTTTTTGCTTCACGTATTAATATATAGATTCCAGTTGAGAGCGGTGGCTCCCGTGAGCTCTTAGAGGTAAACTTGAAAACTGAGTTAGAATACATTCTACACAACTGATACAAGAAAACTAATCGTGTGTTTATTAATGATTGAGTGTTTACTGGTGGCCCGTAGGCCTTTTCATTTTCACCAGAACAGGTGTGCGAGCAAGGGCTCAGCCAGGAGGGGTGGGATTTGCTAACAACTGCCCGAGCGCCTTCAAAGGGGACCTAACAACTCAAGAATAACTGCTTCGCGAATGAATCTACTGCCGTATCTGAATCGCAACCTGCTGAGAAGAACCGGCGAGAAACTCAGCGGGCTGATGTTTAGGTTAGGTACTCGTGTGGTATCCCGCTGTGGCACGCAACAAAAATGTTCTTTGTACAAGTCTACACGCGAATGGCCGCCCGCTGGTGAGTGGGGACGACAGCCACTCAGAACTTTTCTAATCTTATTGATGCTATTTCCGTAGACGAGTGAACGAGCAGACCGGAACCGCCAACACCCGAGATATGATATCAAAGTTTTAATTATATAGTACAATGGCTGCCACCCTTCAAACAGTAACGCAAGATGGCTTCGTGGCAGGAATAGGCAGCGTGGTTGTACTTACTTGCCAGAAGACGTCTTACCAGGAGGACCGGTAACTGCCGGTTGACGACCACAGCATGCTGCATAATATTTTTCCTTTTCTTATTTTTTTTAGAACGTTATATATTAATACTCTCCAAAATGATGCCCTATACTAAGATATATATTTTTTTCCCTTGTAGGCAGACGAGC
Organism: Bombyx mandarina; assembly: GCF_030267445.1. NCBI lineage: Eukaryota > Metazoa > Arthropoda > Insecta > Lepidoptera > Bombycidae > Bombyx > Bombyx mandarina. The sequence continues at coordinate 8,040,982 of NC_143226.1, forward strand.
ATACGGCCCACCTGATGGTGAGTGGTTACCGTCGCCCATGGACTTCAGCAATGCCAGGGGCAGAGCCAAGCCGCTGCCTACCGCTTTCCCTTGTCCATAGAACGGATAGGAAGCATGCGCACTTTTGCATATGTTAAAGGCAGGTAGCGCGCTGCTGCAATGCTGCGTCCTCCTCTATCGCATGAAACAGTATGAGCAACGCTTCCCTGTCACGCATTTGTCTGCTCCAATTTTTTTAACTTCTAAGTCTGGTTACCGTTATCAGTGAACACATTTTCTCAAGCTACCCTACACTGCCCTAATCGCAATAAAATTACCTACGTATTAGTCATGGTAAGCAGATAAGCAGAGCAGAATAGGGAACTGAAAGGTAAGCTGCCGATCAACTGTATCAGCAAATGTTGTATAATATAATATATACTTTCGATTAGACTGAGTCTAATCAACCAACAGTCAATATGAAAAAAAAATATTTTTTTTGAAATTTTAATTTATCATAGCCATGATTTTTTTTACGGCAACCCTATTGGTACACGTTCCCAAACATATTGTACCTATTTTTTTTAAATATAAAATTTACCTAATTATCAAATGGGTGAAGGTCGTTTTTGCGATGTGCATTTATTTGTTTAAATGTATGTATGTACACTTACATAGCGCTACGTACAATCTGTTTTATATTGAATTTGCACGTATTTAGCATCGTGACTGATAATTTCCTTGTATCACCTATCTATATATATAAATGAATTGCTGTTCGTTTGTCTCGCTAAAACTCGAGAACGGCTGGACCGATTTGGCTAATTTTGGTCTTGAATTATTTGTGGAAGTCCAGAGAAGGTTTAAAAGGTTTATAAGGTAAATATGAAAATGCTCGGAATTAAATAAAAATAACAATTTTGTTTTTCCTTTGATGTGTCGTTCCTTGTCGGACGGAATTATTTTGTTTGTTTTAAGTTTATTTTATACAAAAGTTTAGGCCTTTTATTTATTGATTGAGGCACTACGAAGTCAGGAGCTACGTTGGGTCAGCTAGTATTTAATAAAGATATTCATTATTCCTAGTTTTCAACAAGCTCTAAGAACAATTAGTTGATGCTCCGTTGTGCAGAGCAGAGCGGAATCCTATAGCAGCTCAGACTTATAGTAGTGACGTAACGAGTATACGAGTGGTGCCATGTGGGCCGCCACGGGAGCCCCTCCTGCCTGGTAGCAGCCCGCGTAGCAGTCACGCGTTCGGTTAAAGGACAGCCGTCATACAAACAATTGAGTCTTTAATTGTACGTCTCGGGGTGGTTGGTAAATTTCATGTGGCATTTCATATTGGCAATCCGATGAATACATATTATTATGTACATGACAACGGTTTTAAATATATCCTTTAAATGACGTCAAGTGATTCACAAATCGGTACCAAAATAACTAGTTTAAAAATACAAGGTAGCCTTTTGTTATTTCCAATTAAAAGAGATATGTAAATAAAAATTAAAAGAACAAATCAGCAGTCTCAAAACTGAACAACAAAGCGACCGACCTTGAGGAAGTTTTCTGCGCCACTACTTTACGTCTGTTCACAAAAAACGACACTTAGAGCAGTGTGCTTCGGTCGCAGCACTTGGTATTAATATAGATTAATTACATGTACAACTGTGGACTCAGTTGTTGACATGGCGGCGGGGAGAGCTCACACGCTAAACGTGCTACTCTGGTCCGCGCTCGGAATTATAATCGCGATAAGACTTCCGCTACTGCCGATACGAAATGAGACCAAGCGGCAGTTGGGCTACCCGCCGGACTCCCTGCTGAACGTGACGGAACTAGCGACCCGACACGGGTATCAGTGCGAGGAGCATAACGTGGTCACGGAGGACGGATTCGTGCTGACCGTTTTCCGCGTGTCGAGCGGCCAACGGTGCTTGCGTACACAGATCCCAGTGCTGCTCGTGCATGGTCTGCTGCAGAGCGCTGACTCATGGCTGGACGCGGGGCCCGGCTCCGGCCTCGCCTACCTGCTGGCAGACGCTTGCCATGACGTGTGGCTCTCCAACACTCGCGGCAACTACTACTCGCGGCGCCACCTCACTCTCGATCCCGACTCAGACGCCGCCTACTGGAACTTCTCAGCCGACGAAATCGGGTACTTTGACTTGCCAGCCATCCTTGATTACGTTCTCGACCGGTCCCGAGCTGACGTCCTCAACTACGTGGGCTTCTCGCAGGGCGCGGGAACCTTCTTCATCATGTGTTCCGAGAGACCGAACTATTGTGAAAAGATCAAACTCATGATAGCTTTGGCTCCGGCCACGAGACAGACGAATACGAAATCAACTATGTATCGAAGGCTGACTCAAACAGTGCAGGGTTGGGAGACGCTGTTGACGACGGCAGGTCTACATGAAATTTTTTCTAAGGGTGCTTTAAGCCAAGAGTTTGTGGCCTTCTTTTGTCACTTCACTAAGTTCACGGAAGGGCTTTGCGATGCTGGCCTAAACAAGTTTAACTCTGTCGTTGCTCACCCTGGATCGATGTCAAACGAAACGACAAGAGTGCTCTTCGGACATTTCCCGGCTGGAACATCGTTGCACAACATGGCGAAGTACGGACAGGCAATGACAAATGACAAATTTGTGAAGTTCAACTACGGACATCAGAAGAACTTAGAACTATACGGAACCTCGGAGCCGCCAGAGTATAACATATCGGCTGTATCACCCCCAGTCGTGGTAATTTACGGGGAGAATGACGGATTAGTGGACACCAAGGATGTTGAATGGGCGATGGAAAGACTCCCAAACGTTCTAGAAGCAGTCCTAATCAAGGACCCGGCTTGGAACCACATGAGCGTTACCTACAGTAGTCGTGTGGGGGAGATTATTTTCCCTAAGATCAATGAGTACCTACAAATATACAGCAGTACGTGAATACTTGTTAAATATAACTAATTGTTTTGGAGGTTCAATCATTGTGTATCGGTTTATTTGTTAATCTTTAATTTATTTGGGTAGTCGGCTTCGTAATTGTTCTCTATAAGCCAGAATCACAATAATTACTACGTACTCATAATTAGAATCCGTCTACTGTTTGAGCTATGTGGACCAGTTACAGTCATGCTATTTGCTTTTGCTTAAGAGAGTAGAGTGTCCAACTAAATCTGAAGCGGTCGTGACCTAAAGTGTGATATGATCATGATCATCAGACCGAAATCCTGAATCTTATAAAGAAGTGACGTACGGCAAAATAAAAACAAATGCACACAATGCATCGATCCGAGATATTAATGTCGATGGGTACATAGCGAGACGATGGCGACGCGGGCTGATGTCATTCTACGTAGTTTTGTTGCAAATCTTTTTGTATTTGATTTGAAGATTCGCTTTTATATTATAACTGATACCTAAGTCCTTGTTTCAAGGTCAACAAAGGCATCCTCAACACGAGCTGTCTTGCAGCTTCTCTCAGCAGGGTGGTGGGGCAATATCGGAAATCACACTTTAATAAAACGCAGCTCTTTCATGCATCATTCTCGACGACAAATCAAATCGGAATTATCATCATGAAGTCCTTCAATGAAATTCTTAATTGCCCTCTTCTTCTTCTTAATTTGTGTAATTTCTAGCCCAGGCAATTAATAGTATTTTTTATTATTTATATCTTCAATTTGATTAAAATACGTTGTCAATTTTCAAGAATCGACTGCAATCCGGTTTTAGGGTTCATTGACATTGGATAATGGCAGTCTAAAATGTAATTTTCAAATGATATTAATTCGAGATTTGAACCAGTATAATATTAGTTGATTTTAAAATAAGCTCTTATGTTTTTCCTACATAAGTTGATGGCCTTGAGAGGCTATTTCAACGTAACCTTAACAAGCTCACGGGGCTCAAACCTGACGACGTTGCTAACACTAACCCTAGTAAGAGCGGTGCTTCGCAGAATCTACCACCGGATCCACTGAGAAGATCCGGCGAGAAACTCAGTGGGCTGTGTCTGTGGGTTATTTTACTCATCGAGCCCTTCGTCGCAAGCGATGGGTTCGACGAGAACGATGATCGGTGCTTGGGATACCTGAAAGCTCCGTTAGTGGATCGGGAGGATCCGAAATGACAAAGACCACTCTCTTATACGGAATAAGACTAAAGTATCTCTGTAGACGCAGACGTTCCAAGCTATTCGCTGTTAATGAAATTCGACACAGACTTTTTGTATGGCGCTTCTGCAAAAAAAAAAAAAATACAATTTTTTTAATTTATTGCTTAGATGGGTGGACGAGCTCACCGCCCACCTGGTGTTAAGTGGTTACTGGAGCCCATAGACATCCACAACGTAAATGCGCCACCCACCTTCAGATATAAGTTCTAAGGTCTCAAGTATAGTTACAACGGCTGCCCCACCCTTCAAACCGAAACGCATTACTGCTTCACGGCAGAAATAGGCGGGGTGGTGGTACCCACCCGCACGGACTCACAAGAGGTCCTACCACCAGTACATTTTTTTAGATCATTTTAATGTACCTTTATAAATAGAAGTCAGTATACACAATCACCGATAAAATAATTAAAATTGAATGGTTCCTAAATTCATGTAAGTAAATTAATATGCTGATAGCGTCTCCCCTCTGACACTTGGAATAAAATGCCAAGCTTGCTAAGTTTTGTTCGCGAATTGGCTCTCGGTTACATTATAAGCCGCCGGCAATAGAAAATCTCTAGCAATGCGAGTTTGGTCATATGGTTGATGTACATAGTATGCACCCCTTGCAGTAGAGTAACCCTTCTTCATTGACGCTATGGCAATCTTTTATGAACGAAACACGAACACATAAAGATAACAGTCAAACAAACAAACCATACATATTATTTGTATGTGTATAAATAATCGAGTATAATGTTGAATAACTTAATATGATAATTAACGACCGGTCCGCAACGTCACGGTCTTAGGGCTGCGCTCTGATACATTTTATATCTTCTTCAACTATGCACATAATTATAAATTTTATGTAAATAGCGTTGATTTCAATGTTTTATTTATTTATTGAATATATGGGTGGACGAGCTCACAGCCCACCTGGTGTTAAGTGGTTACCGAAGCCCATAGACATCTATAACGTAAATTCCGCCACCCACTTTGAGATATGAGTTCTAAGGTCCCAGTATACTTGCCATGACTGCCCCGCCCTTCGAACCGAAATTCATTACTGCTTCACGGCAGAAATAGGCAGGGTGGTAGTACCTAGCCGCGCGGACTCACGAGAGGTGAGTACAACCAGTAAAAAATTTCATTAGAAAAATGGGTACCCGCCTGCGGGATTCGAACAATGATGCATCGCTGCATACGAATGCACCTAATGTGTTATCCTTTAGGCCACGACGATTTCATGTAATAGGTTTTTCAAAAATGCACAGCTTGGAAAGTAAGTCGAGTCCACAATAGTCCTGGCCTGGTCGAGCAGTTTGTCGGAAGACTGCCATGTCGCTCATGCCCCCCTGGTAGGCGAACTCCTGCCCTAAACGTCAGCATTACTAATGGCATTGCTGAAGTGGGGGAAGGATGATTGAAATGCTACAAATATCATTACTAGATATTATTTACTTTCTTATTAGACTGTTTCTTAATTACACCCTACGCTTTTATTTTATCTATATATTATCTATATTTATCCTTTTATTTTATTAAACTAATTATTGTGTGTATAAATTAAGTATAATTTTAAAATAATTAGAATTTTCTCATTGTAATAAACCAGTTGACCTTAGATGGTATAGAAGGAACTCTCCGTATTTAAGAATAATTTTCTTAGTTTTAATTCGGTTTGCTACAACGGCGTGTTACTTTATTTCTAATTTAAATAGTTTTTTATTTATATTAAAGGAAAATTTAATTATAGTTTAATGAACTTTTCTTTTTTAGTGTTAATACGAGCTGAAAGAGCAACTTCACTCAAAATTTATTTTATTGTTATTCAATCTTACATTGATCATCTGTTTGACTCGAAGATTAGGCCAATTCTAAATTAATCAACTTAGCGTGTTTTTTTTTCAATCAAACTCCGTTTTTAAATTAATTGGGTTTAATTATAGAAATAAGGGAGAGACGACGATATCATAAGGTTATTTACAGTTCACATGGTGTTCCTTAAACACTAAACAACCAACAACTTTCAATTTAATTTTACTAAACGACATTTAACAATGAAATTCTAATTATTTGGTTGCTTTGAATGGTTTCATTATGAATATTTTGTTTCAATAGTTATAAAAAATATTGGACAACTAAAGGCGATTGCATGCAGCAAAGATGCGAATGTTGCGATGGATGTGTGGAGTAACGAGAGTGGATAGAATACGGAATTAATATATGTTAGAGGAAGTCTGAAGTGGCACCTGTGATAGAGAAGCTGAGGAGTGCGCGTTTGGGATGGTATGGACATGTGATGAGACGAAATGAAAATGAGGTTGGTAAGAGAATGTTAACTATGAATGTGGAAGGATATAAAGGAAGAGATAGACCTAAAAAGAAATGGATGGATTGCGTAAAAAACGATATGGGTAAGAGGGGAGTGAGCGAAAAAATGGTATATGATAGAGGACTATGGAAGGAGAAAACATGTTGCGCCGACCCCAGGTGACTGGGAGAAGGACAGGAGAATGATGAATGATGATGAGTTATAAAAATATTATACAATACTGAAATAGTAAGCAGTGATCTTTCAATTGCGAGTTATCGAATTTATCGAGGCGCAAACCAGTAAAGCCAACTGTCAAAATAATTTGCATTAAATCTGCTCGGTTGACACCTGCCGACGCCGCGACGTGCCGACCGCATTGTCGTGTCGGTCGAGAACTCTTGTCCGTGAACTGTCGGCGAACTGGATCGTGTGTCCTCTATTAATGAAACAAGGAATGGCCAGCCCTACAGACCGGGTCTAATCGCGTTGCTTCGACTGATAGTGCAGCAATGTCAAGAACGTTAACCGGTCGACGGACAAACAAACATTACTTACATCCTTATTGTACCTACATATAGCTATTTATTGACGTATAAAATGTCAGTGTCATAATGGGTAAAGCGCTCCGTGTACTCCTACTCCTGCTATCTAACACATGCTTTAAACCGATTTCCATGGTCAATCAAAAACGTCGAGGGAACTTTAATGTATAATTCTTCTTCTCAGTCGTACACTCCTGGCGTACTCCTGGAGTGGTCGTGGTTACGTATGTCTTAATGCTTGGTTGCGGCTTTTGAGAGACTTCTCCATCTCTCTCTATTTGTGGCGGTACGTGAACATTCAGTAAGGGAACGCTTAATAGATGACTTAATCAAGTCTGTCCACCTTGCGGGTGACCGTCTACTCTTCCTTGAACCACTAAACGTTCCAATGAGCTTTCATTACGAATGATATGTCAAAATATATTAAGTATTCGCAATTGCACAATCGACGAAAGCCTTTGATTGATTTGGAGCTCTTTGAGGATGGATACATTAGTGCGGTGAGCAGTCCAACGTATAATAGCGAAAACAAATTGTCGAAGTTACTGCTGTTAATACGTTTCCATTGTACCTCGGTTGGGTAGGCAGGTATCGCCATCTTGTCAATTTCTGATGCGAAGTACTCCTGCGTTCCAGTCCGAGGGGGCAGCTGTTATACAATACAACGGAGGCTTCGGCCGCATCTTCAGGGTTACCCACCCCGTGGTAGCATGCACGTCATGGTCTCTTGGCTCCGGTAACGACCCTCACCCTTCGAACTCTGACAATGTAACGCAAATAGACTGTAATTAAATACTCCTACGTCCAGACAACACACTCTACCACCAGCAGTTTTCCTAGCCCAGTGATGCTAAGTCAATTATTCTGGTCAGCTACACGGTAAAGAAGTGGTGGTGGCACCAACCAATGTTCCCGCCCGACCGCCATTAATGATCTATCAGGATACACCAGGCTCATCCATCGAAAAATACAGAAACCATAATAGACATGATATAATGATATAGATCCACTGTAGTGTGTAACTATTCAAGTATGTATACAGCCTTATTTAAAGTGCTTCTTCAGCACAACTGTCTTGTAACTAAATACACCTTTTACAAAATAAACCTAACCTTCAAACTGAATGGACGTATTATTTACTCTCTTTTAATCCATCGTGACCAGACCACACAACCCCACAGTGTCATCTGATTCTTCATCATGGAAGTTTCAGTGGACAGAGAGAAACACCATTACGTTATACGCTGTACTATATTTAGTACAGTAAAGTAAGTAGCATACATTCTCATTACACTAAGCAAATATTCATAAATATAGTTTGAATAAATTACTTGTTGAATGTCGGTGAGACTTCAACTCGATATGTCTCTGGGTTCCGATAACAACTTAATATTAGATGGACTGTGACCCCGATAAATCTTTTTATTTTTATTGCTTATATGGGTGGACGAGCTCACAGCCCACCTGGTGTTGAGTGGTTACTGGAGCCCATAGACATCTACAACGTAAATGCGCCACCCACCTCGAGATATAAGTTTTAAGGTCTCAGTATAGTTACAACGGCTGCCCCACCCTGCAAACCGAAACGCATTACGGCAGAGTGGTACCTACCCGTGCGGACTCCCAAGAGGTCCTACCACCACGAAACTACTTCACGATAACGATTCAAAATTATTTCTTGCTTGTTTATTAACATACACGCATTCCGGACAACATTCGGAGCGTCAGATCTCAGAGCAAAGACAGCCGGCGCAGTCGAACGTGTCGGGCCGTAGTTTAAAAACAAGAAAAAATTTATTACGTATTAATTAACCTTGCTTTTAAATATACCCTTTATTTTAGATTTAATCGCTATTCTGTAAAAACTAAATTAAAATAAATTTAGCTACAATCAGAATTAAATACCTGTTTTTTGTTTTTGTCGGTTGTGTTTGCTATAGGTACACGATGCCAAGTGTAGGAGCGTCGTGTAGCTCTGTAGGCTGGTGACTCTAAACACTAAGCCATAAGCGGGGTCCGAGTTCGATATCGGAGTTCACTATTTAGTATTTTAGTTCTTTGTTTGTTCTTGTTAGGGATACGTCCAAACCGCGGTCTACTGCTCTGGGCTTTCCTCAAATCTTTATCTTGTAACATACTTGGCTGTTGTCTTCTATTTTAGACCCCACCTCCTAAGAGGTTCCCGAGTTCAACGTGGCGCATGTACTATATGTGACTCGGCATACCCTGCTGGCCCAGGACCAGCCTGCCCAATTGGAAGTGCTATAGATGACCAATCAACAGGGACCAGAGCTGAGCGAAAGCCCTTCCCTGGCCCCTGGCTTAGCGCCAGTTCGGTACCGAGAAGGAAGAGCTCTCCCTCTCTCTGGGCTTTTTTTTATTGCCCATTTAGGCAGACGAGCATACGGCCCCCCTGATGGTGAGTGGTTACCGTCGCCCATGGACTTCAGCAATGCCAGGGGTAGAGCCAAGCCGCTGCCTACCGTAACCGTTCACCTCGTCTGCGAGATTGTAGACTCGCCGAAGTCGAGCATTGACTTTTAGGACTCATAGCTGCCGAGTATTGTAGCCACGATCGTCGTCAGCGACAAGTCCAATGCGCGACAAAACACGGTGCTATTGCGGCAGTGCGCAAGGGTGCTCTCGACCGCGTCCTCCGGTCGGCATCGCAACTAGGACCAGAACGAACCTATCGGATTGGAATACTTACTGTACGTCGCCAACGGTCACTCTTTAATATCAACTCTGCAGCACGCTATAGTGAGGATAGCATGCCGCGCGGCCTCCGCCTCATCCCAAGCCGGCTTCTAACAGGGCCAGTTTTTTTTAAATAATATTATTAAGTATTTTAATTGAAACTAAAAAAAAAACACGGTAGTCTGTCTGCCCGACATCCATTCAATAAGAAATACGTGCACGTGCTGCGTACGTATTGCTAAAGATAAATGAGAAGTATGGACATCGTTTGTAGCTGTGAAGGCATATTGAAAGCTTACTGCGATTTCATCTATATCAGCGCTCCGTTTCGAAGAGTTTGGCAGCCGTAGTACAAAACGTTTGAGACTTCGATTTCATCTCTCAAGGTTTACATCTTCAAAAACCAGCTCAAATTATTACGACTAAGCTTTTTTTTTATTTATTTACTTTTTGTTTTTAGATATTCGCAAGTCTCATATCGTTGTGTTAATTCGTTGCAAATTATACTGGAGACCAATACGGGCGCGTCGGTAATGTGAGGCGATATCCTTTTGGCGCGGCGGCTACATCAATCAAACCGTAGCGTCAGTCTAACAAAAGGAAAATTTAACGGCTCTCATGCTGTTTCGAGTTAGAGTTTAACTTCCATTAACTGAAAGATATGTCAAAGCTTGGTTTGTTCATCCATGAAGGCTAGTTCCGCGTTACTGTGCTTACAACCTACAAGTTTACTAATTGAAACTACTTGTGCATTACTGCATACCAGACTCCTAGTCCGTAGATACCAGCAGACAAGAAACTTACTTAAGCCCACTCTGAAACTTTTTGTCCGTTGCAACCGGAATGCTAAAATCTTTGGTAGCGAATATAGCCAGAGTCCGATCCTACCTCCAGCTTGTTTAGCCCCGATAGGTGAACGATCGCACGGCTCGTCTAGTGTTAAATGGTTACCGGAGCCCAAAGTCATCAACAAAGGCGCCAGCTACTTTGAAACTTGAGTTCGAAGTCTCAGTTTTATTGTGCTCTCAAAATATATTTGTCACACGATGTTATTCCTTCCTAGTGAACGTTTTGAGCTCGTGAACATGTATTAGTATTACATTACATTTTCTTAGGAAAATGATAACGTAATTTTAAAAAAAAACCTGTTTGGATAGCAAGCTCAACTAATTTTTTTTTCCACATCTAGTAATAAAATCATTTTATGGTCACCTGTCCTTGTTTTTGATGAAAATGATGAAAGATTCCGTCACATAGATAGCTGCAAGTGAAACTAATAGAAGCGTGTAAAAAGTGTAGCTACTACAAGATTCCATTCAACTCTTAGGTATTGATCGATGTAACTGTAGTTTCTCCTGACACAAAAATATCTATAGCTTTCTAGTGGAGGCTCCACCGGCCGATTCAGCAGCTGGCGGTCGTTGAACCCACATCGATCGGCGACAACTGGGTCAGGAGGCTCACATTGCATATCTCTTTAAATACATCTAGTCTGTATTTATCACATTCACTACAATCGATAGCTTAATTGAAACACATACACAAGTCTTTGTGTGGTCTCTTAATGATAAGGCTTCTGTATTCTTTAGGTGCATTAGGTCTGTCGCTGTTTATTCGTGAAAGAGATACGCTTATTGACAGCTATACGACGGACTGATCTAAGGCTCCAGATTAAGACTGGGCGGACTCCATGGCGATCAATCTTATACATACGTGCGCAAAATGTACCAACCAATTTTAGAGAGAGAGAGAGAGAGTATTCTTTATTGTACACCAAAAAACAAATAAACAGTGCGATACATTAAACACAAAAAAGTACAATTGGCGGTCTTATCGCTAAGAGCGATCTCTTCCAGACAACCATCAGGTAGACAAGAATAATTTGAAAACGAACTACGCGCGGTGTAGGCACCATTCCAGTGAAACACATATGCATGTATGTACACATACATATCTCCGTAAATATACATACAAATTATAATAATATAATAATCTATATATTAATACGTGAAGCAAAAACTTTGTATCCCTTTTTACGAAAATTGCGCGGACGGAGGAGTATGAAATTTTCCACACTTATAGAGAATATAGAGAAGAAGTGCAGAATGCTAATTTTTTTTTAAATAATGCAATACAAGATACATTAAATCAATAAAGAAAACATTACACACACTACATACCGTGTATTTGACGCACACACGCATGCATACTATTTATTGTCAAACTTTTGTTCTTGACGTCTGTTGTCAAATTGAGAATAGATTAAATATTGTTTGTCTTTGTTAATATTTTTTATAGTGTAGTCTTGACGAAATTTGTGATTATAGAAGCATAAAATACAATCACAATAGTGTACAAACTTACAATTCCAATTAATTATAGTCGAATTTCGACTACTGCGGGACCACTAGTAATATAATAATTATTATAAAAAATAAAAGAATTCAATTCTGCTTCTTTACACATAAATAAGAATAAGCAATTTACGTACAAAAGTTACATTCAACGTTAATTTTATTTTCTTCTTGTAGTAAATATTAAATATGTACAGCCTATATTGGTGTAATTGGTAATCATAAGTCGAGTGGTACATGCTGCTTTGCAGACGTGAAAGGGGTAGAGTGGTTCTAGTATACAATTTTTTTTTATTCCTTAGATGGGTGGACGAGCTCACAGCCCACCTGGTGTTAAGTGGTTACTGGAGCCCATAGACATCTACGACGTAAATGCGCCACCCACCTTGAGATATGAGTTCTAAGGTCTCATGTATAGTTAGAACGGCTGCACCATCCTTCAAACCGAAACGCATTACTGCTTCACGGTAGAAATGCGTCTTCCACCCCGTGTCCCTGGAAGGCTGGCCCACTAATTACTTCAGGTCAGTCTCGTCTCTATGAAGCTGCACTAATGAATGGAAAACTGCGCGAAAATGTCGCATTTCACGCGCGCGCCACCTACATAATACCCATTAAATTCTCGCTGATATTCAAGTTCCAAAGTTCGTTTAACAATGAAGCTCCACGGACTCTTATAACTTTCTGAAAAAGTTAAGCTCGTTCAGAAATAGTATGCATAATATAAATATGACTCGTGCTACGCTAATAATAAGAAAATAAACTAATTAAATACTAAATTAATAATATTAAAATAATATTAATATTAATAAATAAGAAGAATAATAATTTAATAACTAAAATATATTATTAAAAGGAGTCCCTTTAGGCAAGGTTCCGAAGATACTGGCAGCGTATAATATATAATATACGTATGCATAATTATCATACTCACAATCACATAGATACTGTTTTAAAAGTTTCATTTCTCTAAGTAAGAATAATGTTTTTGTTTATAGTGTGAGTATTAAGAGGAACTAATGCTGAAAGTCTGAGTTGCACCGGCAGAACTGTAGCTTCAACGTTCAAGCCGGATGGTTCATTCGCGGCAGAAACAGGCAGACTGAAGTGGAACTGAGTCTGCTCTGCCACTAGCTACACGTCACTACTCTAACATCGACGAATAGGCACTCTAATATTTTTATTTTTTATTGCTTATATGGGTGTACGAGCTCACAGCCCACCTGGTGTTAAGTGGTTACTGGAGCCTATAGACATCTACAACGCAAATGCGCCACCCACCTTGAGATACAAGTTCTAAGGTCTCAGTATAGTTACAACGGCTTCCCCACCCTTCAAACCGAAACGTATTACTGCTTTACGGCAGAAATAGGCGGGGTGGTGGCACCTACCCGTGCAGACTCACAAGAGGTCCTACCACCAGTAATTACGCAGATTCAAATTTGCGGGTTTCATTTTTATTACACGATGTTATTCCTTCACCGTGGAAGTCAATCGAGAACATTTGTTGAGTACGTATTTCAATAGAAAAATTGGTGCCCGCCTGCCGGATTCGAACACCGGTGCATCGCTCGATACGAATGCGCCGGACGTCTTATCCTTTAGACCACGACGACAACACAGCTGACGAATGTACAGCACATCGTTCAACGCAAGAATCACAACACACAACAATCACAACAACGAGGTCTTGTTGTTTGATGCTTGTATCAAAGTTGTATTGTTTGTTTTACGTCTAGCTCGTCCATAGTTTTCGTTCATTCATTCGTTACTTTATCCGCGAAACAAACTTTGGTACAACAACATGGAGAAAGATACAATAAACATGACAATGACGTTTAGCACTGTCAACTATCCGATAGGCCATCCTCAAGCCTTGCCAGAAATACGAGAAATTTTCGATTTTTAATTAAATTTCCAACTAATCAAATATTGTAAAAGTACTTTAATTTACAACAGAACTAAACGCTTTTTATGAGTTATATTTTTTATGGTCATATAATCATCATTAATTTAAATTTTGAAATGATATAATCACTACATACATAGTATAAAACAAAGTCGCTTTCTCTGTCCCCATAACCCTATGTATGCTTAAATCTTTAAAACTACGCAACGGATTTTGATGCGGTTTTTTTTAATAGATAGAGTGATTGAAGAGAAAGGTTTATATGTATAATAACATCCATTAAGTAGTGGAGAAATCAATAATAAATTACAGTTTCCGAAGCGAAGCGAAGCGAGGGCGGGTCGCTAGTGTAGTATAAAATGTATTCATAATGTGAAATAACGTTATTCATTTTTTCATGAATAAAAGAACATTGTCAGATTTTTCAATTTAAAGTTCTGGTAGATCCTGTTTATTGCAGCAGGGAAGAACCGCGTAGTGGGCAGTCCCCGGTAAACCCTCGCCAGCAGATCAGCGGTGAGATCATCCACCTCCTCAACCAACACGAAACTATAAAAACATAACGCAATAACATCGAAACCAACAACATTCAACAGCTAAATTGCTGTTTACCTTTAACCTTATATCGCATTACGTAGTAGTCGAGAGCTTAAAACGAGCTTATTTTTATTCGAAGCTTCCACGATAGAAAAAGCTCAATAATCCGGGATAGCATCCGATGCCAATAACATTAGCAATAGGGGTGGCAATCTTGAAGTTTTTTTATTATATTTTTAAAATAAATGAATGTCAACAAACGACTACGCTAGACGAGCTCATAGCTCACCTAGGCTTAAGCGGTCGTCGGGGCCCAAAGGCATCACGACGTGTATCCCCCCAACACGAGGACTGCGGTCGAAATTTTATTATTTTGTATAACGACTATCCTTCTCTCCTTATCGAAACGCCTAACTGCCCCGCGGCGGATATTAACAGTATGGTGGTATTTACCCACACGGGCTCACAATGTGGCTTATTTTTTCTAACAGAGTAATGGACATCGCTGTGAGCACGTGTTGGCTGCTTGGGTATTGGCTTTAAATATTAGTGAAGTCGGGGATAGTGTGATTCCTTCTCTATTTTTCCCTACCTATTCTAGTAACCTCCAGGGATTATACTAGATTCACAGAACTAATAGGTGAGCTCGCGGGGCTCTAACCTGACGACGTTGCTAACACTAGCCCTATCAAGAGCAGTGCTTTGCAGAATCTATCACGGATCGGAAACGCGATCCACTGAGAAGATCCCGCGAGGAACTCAGTGGGCCGTGTCTGAGAGTTCCTTATCAATGAACACTAGGTATGTCTAATTGAGAAAGCGTGTCTTCTGAATGCATGATTCCACGGTGCGCCCACAAGATATCTGAGGAATGTGTGGCCCATATACGCATCCACACTAGCAAAGGCAGTGAACATACTGTTATAATGTTTTAAGAAAATAACAAACAACCAACTAATATAATGATTTGTTACTGAATGTATTCATTCGTATTTCAATAACAGCTCGTAATTATTGGACACGAAATAGATTCGAAAGAGACTTATTTCGAAGAACAAAGACATTTCGTGAATCTTTCATTGAACAGTCGAGAAGACATTAGAAGACGGGTCACTTTGTTGTCTATGGAAGCGTATTTCTCATTAATTATTTGCTTTAATAAAAAGTATTTACGACAAGAACGATTACGAAGATTTTTTGACTTTGATCTTTTTTAATCCATATTTTCCATATTTTTAATAATTTAATAATTTAATAAATTTTTAATAATTTAATTTTATAAATCCATATTTTTAATATCTGTTTAATATTGACTTGTAATATAGTGAGCTGAAGTGAATGAGAGAAAGCTTTATATTAGCAAACAAACGCACGACCCGCCTGGTGTTAAGGGTACCAGGAGACGATCTTCGTTTTGAATCGCAACGAGTCCATGACGACAAGCACCATCAGGTCTCTCTCCACGTGTTTCTGATTGATCAGTTTTAAGAAAAATTTCTCATGAAAGTTCTGCGCGGCTCTTCAAAGTGATCGGACGACATATATTCCAGGATCTGGATGTGAATAAGTGCAAGTATCAGTTTTATTATGTGACAGCTGCCCCCCTCCCCCCACCATTCAAATGCCTGTTCCACCCGAAAAGCGTGTCTGTTTCGCGGCAGACATAGAAATTAGGATGTGTCACCCCTGCGTAATTCCGCAAATGTAAATAATGAAATGTTCGGTATAAATCGCACACGCGGATCTCGCCTCCAACTACAGCTCTATGTACTTTGGGAATCAGAGACTGATATCTGATACTCATACTAGATATATTCTAGACTAAACATTCAGACGAGAAGTAAACAAACCCCACGAATGTTTGCTTCAAGTTGGAATCGAACCCAGGACTGGCAAAGACGTACAGCGTACATACAGCGCACGTACGGCCCTAGACAGTGACTCGAGGGGCATTGCTGATGACCATGGGTGACGGTAACAACTCATCATTGGATAGGAGGTTTAAACACAAACGCGAAAAAAAGTTGATAAAATCTGGAAAAAAAACTCTATTTGTTGTTTTTCTGTTGTATCAATGTATCAATGAATTTTTGCTGATTGATACAAAACCGATCGTGAGATATGTCACGTTTCCAATTAGCTACGTCGGAGAGCACTTAAGCTTTTCCTTGGTTTTCTATTTTTCTCACAAATACAACGCGCCAAACTGAAATATCCTCTGTGGCCATCACAGGAAGTAGATATAAGCAGGTGATGGTGAGGTTTGTGTAACACAGGTGTCATGAGAGGTCTGTCCCCGTCATGATAATCGCCTTATCGTTGCCACCGCTGACTACTCCCCGAATCCTGATCACGCAGGAGCCAGTCACCGTCGACGCCCTAGACACGTCCTTACGGATCCATCAGATCCAATAACCTTTGCTTAAGACGCCTTCAGCTCTAACACTAGGAGCGAGCTTAGGGACCCCGGTAACCGTACTCGTCGAACTCGACAAAGAGGTCGACGTGCAACCTAACCCATGAATCAGCCCGCTGAGTTTCTGGCCGGATCTTCTCAGCGAGTCGCGATTCCGATCCGGTAGTAGATTCATTCGCGAAGCAATTGCTCTTAAGTTGTTAGGTCTCCTTCGGAGGCGCTCGGGTAGCTGTTAGCAAGTCCCACCCCTCCTGGTTGAGCCTTTGCTCGCCCACCTGTCCTGGTGAAACTGAAAAGGCCTTCGGGCCACCAGTAACATCTCAATCATAAAAAAAAAGTGTCTGTCCCGCTATAAAGATAAATAATAATTGTTCGTTCTTTCATCCTACAATATTTTTAAATTCAAATCAAGAGCACAGAGACAATCTTCAAACAGCCACAAGAGCTTTCAATGGCTTGCTTCCCGTCACGCTCATTTCCGGTTCGATGATGACGTCACTAATCGTGTGACGTGCATCCGGCGCGGATCCCATTTCCTCGGGTGTCGCTTGATTATAATATGTAGTACTTAGGTCCGCTTTCTGGCTGCGCTTATTTGATTAGAATTGATTTGTTGTTAATATTGTGGTAGTAGCCATCACAGAAGATATTTGACAGATGCCTGAATCTTGCTTACGACATTTTTTTCCTACCTATGCTGATAGTCTTGAGAGGCTATTTCAGCTTCGCCCTAACGTGTGTAGGTGAGCTCACGGGGCTCAACCGGAGAGTTGCTAACACTGACCCTAGCAAGAGCAGTGCTTCGCAGAATCTACCACCGGATCGGAAACGCGCCCCACTGAGTAGATCCGGCGAGAAACTCAGTGGACTATGTCTATGGGACAACATTTTCAAGATAAGCTTGCGTATATACAAGTTCTGAACAACAACATTGGGACCGTCGGTCTACCGAGCAATATCACCCGCTCGGTGGAAGATCTTCCCTTTGTCGAATGCCTTCAGTATTAATGTTTGCGCTTGTACGTTACGGCCCTTACCTTGGGTGGAGTACCAGCATTGTGGTGGCGGGCGGCGGCGGAATGCGCCCTGCGCGTGGCCTTGTAGTGCAGGCGTCGGAGGGCGCCGCCCGACCGCTCGGGGGAGTCCTCGCCGCGTGTTACTGTCATGTTACTGTCCACACCTGCGTATATTATTGTTATTATCACAAGTCGTCGTGGCTTAAAGGATAAGACGCCCGGTACATGCGTATCAAGCGATATGACGGTCCCGGTGTTCGAATCCCGCAGACGGGTACCAATTTTTCTAATGAAATACGTACTTAACAAATGTTCAAGCCTGCAAAATTATAACTTGCGTAATTATTAGTGGTAAGACGTCTTGTGAGTCCGCACAGGTAGGTACCACCACCCTGCCTATTTCTGCCGTGAAGCAGAAATGTAAGGTAAAAGCACCTATTACGGAGGTATTTCGCAAAATTTGAAAGTAAGAAAGAAAAATAAGCATTTGTAGGTATTTTTAAAGGTGGAAAAAATTTTCATCGTCAAATATGGAATTTAAATTTCGTATTACTGTTGAGTCTATGTTTCTTTTCTAGAAATTACTTATTTTAAAAAATGTTTTAAATAGCCGGGTCGATTTTCCCTAATACGGAGGTATGATTGAGGTCAGATCCTATTACTGCGGTAGACGGTTCCTAATACAGAGGGTCAGAAATTATATTTATTAAATTCCGAACATATAATATTTATTAAGTAAATAATATAAATGTGAAGAACTTAAATTGTAAGTTTTGCATTAATTGACCACTTTTAATGAAATTTTTAATTCAAATGTAGTATAACCGTGCATTCACACAGGTCGGCTCGGAAAGGAGAGTACATTTTTACCGCGTTTAAAAGTGATTTGGATTGTATTTTAACATGAGAATTCTAGGGAATTTCGAATGTATACACATAAATAAAATTGGAGTGTCTGTTTGTAATATTGAAATAACTGCTTTTTACCACATGCATATAAATATATATACGGTACATACACCAAAATAACATTTTTTACAATTTTTGTCTGTCTGTTTGTTCCGGCTAATCTCTGGAACGACTGGACCGATTTTGACGAGACTTTCACTAATAGATAGCTGATTATATAAAGAGTAACTAAGGTTTTTTATTTTAGACTTAAACTTAATGGTAAACTTAAGGTAAGTGAAGTTTTCGGCTCAATTCAGACATCGGTGGCAACGGCCGGCAGCGATGCGAAGGCCTACCCGATCTTGTGGACCGAATGGTAAACAGTCGACGTCGCCCTAAGCACGTCATTACGGATCTTCCCGATCCATTAACAGTGCTTTTAGGTACCTCAAGCACCGGTTACCATCCTCGCCGAACCCGTCGCTTGCGATGAAGAACTCGAAGAAGAAATCAACCTATAGACGCAGCCCACTGAGTTTCTCACCGGATCTTCTCAGTTGGTCGCGTTTCCGATCCAGTGGTAGATTCTTGCACTGCTCTTCGTAGGGTCAGTGTTAGCAACGCTCCCGGTTTGAGCCCCATGAGATCATCTACACGTCAAGGGGAAGCTGAAATAGCCTGTCAAGGCTATCAGCATTGGTAGGAGAAAAAAAAGGCGCGAAGAGCACTTTCAGCTTTGAAAGAAATTTAAACTTTATCTACATTATTTTATAGAGCAGTATCGCTTGAAAGGAAAAAACTGTTCGGTGGCTGATGCGGCGGCCGCTGCCACTGCTGTCTGAATAGAGCTATTCATATTTAAGATGAACAAAATAGAATTACTTAATGGTAAATTTATTGAGGACTGCTTAGGAACAAACAAACAAAGCATTTGCTTGACCATCTGTGAGTGTAAACAAAAGATAAGAAAGTTTAATAGTTTTATGAATGAGTCTTTGTGCCTTTGTCGACTCAATAGAAATATCTGTACGGGATTTCTGGGAATCTGTCATAAATAGTTCATAAAAACAAATCGCTATACCCGAAATTGACGCTATAGTATCCAAAGTCGCTCTTACCGAATGAATTTCTTACGAAAGTATGCTTTAAATTCAAGGGACGTAAGTTTGACGTCGCTATAACCGAGGTCGTTATTAACGAAATCCACTGTATTTAATATATTTTAATAACCTTTCACTTGTACACTATTCCCCTCTTATACATCGTATTTCTCTCTGAAAAGGGTTTGCTGGAAGAAAACTCATGAAGAGTTAAGCTCGCCTTTGTACATAGTATTTAGACATTCTTTAAATCTGTTTTTATTGTATTATTATCTTTTTGTGTAAAATAAGTATAAATAAATAACCTTTCTATTATTTCTATGGAATCCTAAAACTTGTAATTGTATGTTCTATGAATATGACCGTAATAGAAGATCATAGAACCTAACACAGAGTTACCTGGAAATAACTACCACCGTAATAGGAAAACTTCTCGTATTTTTTTAATCCTAATTCTGACCCATCAAAATTTCGATAAACAAAGAATGTAAATACTTAATCAAACGATAACAGTTTTTTGGCCCAGATGTGTAAAACTCAAGTCAACAGTTGTACAAAATAAATGATTTGTGATTAATTAAAATACACCTTCCTATTTTTACCCCATCTAAGAAACCAACATTTTGCACTCGACAGTTTTCATATTTAACTAGATTTTTAGTGAATAATACATACCGCAGAATATGGTTTCTAATTTACAAGATTAATAATTATTCTAACTAAACTTGGAACTTATTCAATAACTTAATAAATTGAAAGTTATAAACAATTAAATATGCCCAGTATATTCCCTATTTCGGAGTTATACCACCGTATTAGGATTAATCTATAAAATTCGTACCGTATTACGGCGGCATTTTGTTTCTTATTTTTTGATTAAAAAATGAGTTACATATATGAAACAAGCTATTTAAAAAGTAAGTATAATAGTAGGAAAATGCTATAAATAACACATTAACAAAGTTGAACGACTTATTAATACAAAAAACTTAGTTTCTAAATATTAGTGTACTTATTTTTTTGTTCCGCGTTTGTATGGAAACTCCTCTCACGTTGATGCCGTGATACAAGCTGATAGATCTTGTAGTGTTGTTTATATGCTACACTTGAAAACGTCAGTTAAGTTATGAAGTAATAGATTTAGAATAAATAGATTCCGTTTTGGTGAGCTTAAACTGAATAAAACAAGAATAAATCTCGAAAATAGAAATACCACCGTAATAGGAAGCGATTTTGACTACCGCCGTATTAGGAGCTTTTACCTTATTTCGGTTTAAAGTGTGAGGTAATAGCCGGTGTACTGTTAAAACTGAGACCTTAAAACTCTTGTCTCAAAGTCGGTGGCTCCGGTAGCCAGTTAAAACCAGGTGAATCGTGAGCTCGTCCACCCATTTAAGCAATAAAAAGAAACACACTAGTAAACCACTTTTACCACTAAATCAATGCTGCCGGACCCTCTGAAATCTATCTTCACAATCCGATGAACAGTTCAGAAGCGGTTGGAGGACAAACGTACAGGGAAACATCTGTTTTTATTAAGTGGATTGATAGAGAGTGATTACCTGCGGTGATTTCAGGGGAGGGTCGAGACGGCTGGATGTTGGGAGATTGGTGACGCCCATCCGACTGAAACAAAAACATTCATACAGTATCTGGAGATGTCGTGGCCTGAAAGATAAAACGACTACCGAATTCGTATTAATTATAACTACTATCCGGTAACGATTTCAAAGGTGAATGAACAACAAAGGTCGTGTAATGAAAATTTACGTTATTCCTGGTGGCTGGACGTATCGTGAAGGCCTATGGATCCGTACAACGGTCTTGTCTATCTATCTATATATATAAAAATGAATTGCTGTTCGTTAGTGTCGCTAAAACTTGAGAACGGTTGGACCGATTTGGCTAATTTTGGTCTTGAATTATTTGTGGAAGTTCAGAGAAGGTTTAAAAGGTAAATAAATATGAAAATGCTGGAAATTAAATAATTATAACAATTTTGTTTTTCCTTTGATGTGTCCCCCGTCGGTCGGATTCCTTTTGTGTGTTTTAAGTTTATGTCTTGGCACTACGAAGTCTGCCGGGTCAGCTAGTTTCAGATAAAAATGCTAATTGATTCCGGAGTCCCAGACCCTGTTGCATATGTCGGTCAACACTACATCAACAGAAAGGCCGCATAGCAGCTCCGCCATATAACCTGCCATAACACTAATTCGACCTTTTAGCGCGCGACTATCTGGTACAAATGACCCAAATAATTCGGTACAAGGTGAATGCGTTAAAGGTAAGCTGCAGGTCGGGGAGGCACACAAGTCAAGCTGAACGCGTTGTTAAGGCGCTGCCTAATCGCAATCTGAAACGAGTTTTATTGAATGAGGAGTAGGGTCGATAGTTACCGCTGCGAATTGCTTGTGCCAAAATATAATTTTGCGTCCAACCTACAAGTTGTATTAGAAATAGCACATGTTGTGTTGTTCTTTATTTTTTATTGCCCTTTTAGCCAGACGAGCATACGGCCCACCTGATGGTGACTGGTTACCGTCGCCCTTAGACTTCAGCAATGCCAGGGGCAGAGCCAAGCCACTTCCTACCTCTTAATACACGCTACAAGCCTCTTTTTAAAAAGGATATGTCATAGCGCTCGGGAAACACCGTGGGGGGGAGCTCATTCCATAGCCGGATGGTACGTAGCAAAAAAGACCTCTGGAAACGCACTGTCGATGAACGCAACGGTTCCAAATAATATGGATGAACTCTGCTCAGATGGCGGGAGGTGCTATGATAAAAGGAAATGAGGGGATCAAAATTCTCACTGAAATATTTGTTTTAATTGTACACTTGATCTATTCAAGATCTCACGGTCCACCCGGTATCAGTGTCGATAACCTGGTGCCCGGTTAACGACACATCGGGTGGAAGCCACTCCGCATCGGCTTTTAGAAACGAGCTCCAAGTCTCATTTATCTCGTCTGACATTGTCCTGCCTTCCAAACACCCCGGCTAACATAAATCACCAGATTAAAAGACTACTAGGACACACCGTTTTCAAAAATCACTTGTTTCACAAAAACACTCTGGATAAATCACACAACTGTGACGAATTTGAGAACTAAACCAGTAAAGTCAATTTGTAGTGAGTAAAGTCAATAAAGTAGAGTGCACTTTACCACTTTAGACTCTACAAAAGTGCCCACTCCGGACCAATTAGAAGAGAGACTAGCTCTCTTTCAGCGATACCTCCTACTCGTAAATGGACGCTGCACGCATTGAGACATTAGTCATACCCACACACCGCGGATACTTATTGCTTCTCTTCACAAAATGAACGAAGCATAGTTAACGAAGCATATAACCCAATCATAATTAAATCTGATCAAATGTATGTAATCAAGTTTTATTTATATATTTTTTCTAATAAATGTAATTATCAAAGCTTTTGTTACTTATTACTTAGTGAAAAGGTATTATTCTGGATTTCATATTTCTTAAAACCATTCATTGTATTTTTATTCAATTATATTAATACGTGAAGCAAAAACTTTGTATCCCTTTTTACGAAAATTGCGCAGACGGAGGAGTGTGAAATTTTCGACACTTATAGAGAATGTAGAGAAGAAGTGCACAATACTAATATTTTTTGAAAATAATGCATAGAAGATACTTTAAATCAATAAAGAAAACATTACACACACTACATACCATGTATTTGACGCACACACGCATGCATACTATTTATTGTCAAACTTTTATTCTTGACGTCTGTTGTCAAATTGAGAATAGATTAAATATTGTTTGCCTTTGTTAATATTTTTATAGTGTAGTCTTGGCGAAATTTGTGATTATAGAAGCATAAAATACAATCATAATAGTGTACAAATTTACAATTTCAATTAATTATAGTTGAATTTCGACTACTGCGGGGCTTCTAGTTCAATTAATTTAATAAATTTCAAGCATATTTCAAGATGTTGTCAATTTGCCAATGTTTAGTATTGATGACCACTTTGTTGGTGCAACTAAATAAATAAATAGTTGATCTTTAGAACTAGACGAACTAGACGAGCCGGTCGTTTTGTTTTTATTTCAATTCAGTTTATTTCTTATTTACTTATATTAATTATTGCTTTACTATTTTATTTGTTTCCCTCGTGATTTAACTTGTTTTATTGGCGAGAATCTTTAATTGGTTTTCTGTTTCTATTTGTTGTTATTATATTTTATGCTCTGATTTTATAATACCTTTAAGGAATTACTAGTTGTAGTTTAATTACTAGTTAGCCAGGGTTGATCATTGGACAGGTAAAAAGAAAGTGCCTTCACCTTGTCTTTACTGTACCACTTGGAACCACTGCGTCCATCTACAGTGGGCCTCCAGAGATTTTTTCAGCCACGTAACATCCAGATTTGAAATTAACTCTCATCCATGATATTTCCTGAGTACGATGACAAGGCCTTCTTCAAAAAAATAATACTCTAAAAAAACTAAAAAAAATACGCTTTTATAGAAAATCCAACTAAAAAATAGAAAACAAGTTTTATCAATTTGAATTAAAAATGGTGTAAGAAAAAATTATTTTATTGTAAAAAATAAGCGTGGGGTGCTTTTCAGGTATCATCAAAATATTTATATTAACTATTGATATTTAACTATTGATACCATGAACCCAAATTCAAATTTATTAAAATTTATTTTCTATTTTTAAGTTGGATTTTCTATGAAAGCGTATTGTTTTTAGTTTTTTTAAACTTTTTTTATTGCTGAATTCCAATAATTTTTTTTCAATTTTTCAAAAATTTCATCTGATTCAGTCGGTAACTTATTCGAGGAACAGATGATCGGCGCGCCAGGTAGTTTCCCTTCATGGTCTTGACGCAGACATTCCGGGTCTCAGGAAAAAAAACCGCTAATCCTGATTATCTTAGTAAAGATAAC
Organism: Bombyx mandarina; assembly: GCF_030267445.1. Lineage (NCBI taxonomy): Eukaryota > Metazoa > Arthropoda > Insecta > Lepidoptera > Bombycidae > Bombyx > Bombyx mandarina. Next base: position 8,065,828 of record NC_143226.1, read on the forward strand.
GGATCAAACTGTTTAAAATATTGAATTGTCATCGGTCCTTAATAAGTATGCCAAATTTCGAGTTAATCCGACGTTTTGAAAGGGCTCAAAACCTTGTTCAAAGATTCCGTTACACATGTATGGAGCTACTAAAAGCGTATTAAAAAGGTTTTACAGCGATGGCACTCGTAACATTACTGTCATCAGTGACCGACGCTGACCACTCCCCATCAGTGAGGTTCGCGTACAAAGACAATAACTGTACCCACTCAACCCAACTGAACGACAGGATGTTTTGTAACTATACTTGAGACCTTGGAACTTATATCTCAAGGTGGGTGGCGCATTTACGTTGTAGTTGTCTATGGGCTCCAGAAACCACTTAACACCAGGTGGGCTGTGAGCTCGTCCACCCATCTAAGCAATAAAAAAAAAATAACGTCCGACACCCTGACTGTTCTCCGAAAACGAAATAATGCGTAATTAAATTAAATTTATGATAAAACGAAAGTGAATGCAAATAAAATAACATCTCAGTAAAATGTACAATATTTTTAGGGAGAATGAATAATTTTTTTAAAAAACCGATAACTAATAACTCTGATAGGCCATTAACAATTCTTTTTCCTACCTATTCGCAGGTAGCCTAAGGGCTATCCCAACGTGCGGACTAGTAGATGAGCTCACACGCTCAACCTGAGAGAATTTGCTAACACTAGCTCCAGCAAGAGCAGTGCTTCGCAAAATCTACCACCAGAATGAAATCGTGACCCACTGAGAAGATCCGGTGAGAAACTCTGTTGGCTGTGCCTATGGGACTATTACGCCTGTTAGACTATTATGGGACTATTATGCCTATGGGACTACTATTATTATTTCAATATAAAAGAAATACTAAACATAGAAGAGTTCACATAGATTTGTAACGCGCGTTTTCGTTAAAAAATCAGTAACAAATAAGTTTTGATCTTGTCTATAAAAAGATTATAATCACTCAGCTATTTAGTTTTCTTTTAAATATCAGCAACAAAATAAAATAAAATATAAAACATAAACGAATCTAAGTCTTGCGGTGTCAATGATTATGGTCGAATTTCGGTCATTGAGCGAACACTGGTTATATAAAAGGATCAATCCGACCTTTACTGCTTGGAGTCGGAGTTGTATGTGTTTGTATACGTTCTGTAGTCGAGCCTACGGTCTGATCCGTCTTGGTTGTTTGTAGATGTTCTTTAGAGATAATGAGAATAGACGCGTAATCATTGAGGAGAATCCATGTAGGATTGGTAGATAATCTTCCGATCCATATTGTATCGGACATTTCACAAAACAGAAGCGTTCCTAAGCAAAGTGTAGTTAGCTATGCGACAATTAAGTAACTTCACAGAGGGATCAACCTCACCCAGCCATTTAAAAAAGCGTGGTGTCTTCGTTAGTCTGACAAATAAACAACTTTACTTTTAGGAAAAAAGTTTTATACTATTATGATTTAACTTTGCTGTTTCACACATTCAGTACATCATAGAACAATTAGCATCAAATGACCGCTAGTCAGCCGGAATTTTGAAATATGTTGTGCATTATCTATACTAATATTATAAAGAGGAAAGATTTGTTTGTTTGTTTATATTCTTTTAAAACGGCTTCTAAAACCTCTACATTTTTTTTGCTTAAGCATTAAAAAAAAATTGTTTTAGTAGACTTCAAATGTGATTGAACTAGCAGCTTACCTAGTACTAAGTGGTTATGGAGTCGGTGGACATTACCGCGTGAGCTGTCTGTCATCTATACTAATATTATAAAGAGGAAAGATTTGTTTGTTTGTTTGTTTCGATGTATTGTAGTCGGTGTATTGTAGTCGTCGTGGCCTAACGGATGAGACGTCCGGTGTATTCGTGTTGAAGCGATGAACCGGTGTTCGAATCCCGCAGGCGGGTACCAATTTTTCTAATGAAATACGTACTCAACAAATGTTGACGATTGACTTCCACGGTGAAGGAATAACATCGTGTAATAAAAATGAAACCCGCAAAATTATAATTTGCGTAATTACTGGTGGTAGGACCTCTTGTGAGTCCGCGCGGGTGGGTACCACCGCCCTGCCTATTTCTGCCGTGAAGCAATAATGCGTTTCGGTTTGAAGGGTGGGGCAGCCGTTGTAACTATACTTGAGACCTTAGAACTTGTATCTCAAGGTGGGTGGCGCATTTACGTTGTGGATGCCTATGGGCTCCAGTAACCACTTAACACCAGGTGGGCTGTGAGCTCGTCCACCCATCTAAGCAATAAAAAAAAAAAAAAAAGAATAGGCTCCGAAACTACTGGACCGATTTGAAAAATTATTTTTCCATTAAAAACCGACATTGTCCCTGATGAACATAGGCTACTTTTTTTAATTTTTTTTTTATTTATTTTTTTGGTTTCATGTGTGTTTTAATGTTTCCGAAGCGAAGCGAGGGCGGGTCGCTAGTAGATAATAATATGAAGTCGAAGTTTTAATTATTGTATTATAATTGAAAATCATGACTGCAGAGACAGACAGTATGATGATGACTACACCACTGACACCCCAACATATTGAATATGACGCGTACGATTAAATGTATGATTTTGATTTAATGTTGTTAATAATATATTAGCAAGTATCAGAGTCTCGTCGGGACGGATTCTCATCAACGTTCTATTAAAACGACAGCCCTGCATTAAATAATGAAAACTAAATTAATCTCCCGCGTCGAGCCAGAGATCTCGCTTTTTTTCCTACCTATGCTGATGGTCTAGAGAGACCATGTCAATGTCGCCGGGCTAGTAGGTGAGCTCACGGGGCTCAAACCTGACGATGTTGCTAACACCAACCCTAGCAAGAGCAGTGCTTCGCAGAATCTACCACCGGATCGGAAACGCGACCCAGTGAGAAGATCCGGCGAGAAACTCAGTGGGCTGTGTCTATGGGTTAATTTACTCGCCGAGCCCTTCGTCGCAAGCGACGGGTTCGACGAGAGCGATAACCGGTGCTTGAGGTACCTGAAAGCACCGTTAGTGGAACGGGAGGATCCCAAATGACGTGTTTTGGGCGACGTCGACTGCTTTCCATTCTGTCCGCAGGATCGGGTATGTAGTTACCGGCGGCCACAATGAGAGGGTTCTCGTGTCTATAAATAAAAAAAGGCTAATTCATCATCATCATCATCATTTTCGGTTACTCTTGGCAGAGCAGTCGTGGTCATGTGAAATCCTTGTTTATTAAAGCCTTGACAGATGTTCTCCATAGTTTATGAACGGAGGCTTGGCGCACACACTCGTTAAGTGGGGTTTTGGTAAGGATTTTACGACTAATAACCACCTCTAAACATTATTGGGTCTACAAGGAAAGGGTTTCCTCTTACAACAGACTCAGCGTTTGTGCTCGTGGGGAGATAGACGGCTCGCCGCGTGATTATGCTAATACTGATCGAGGACATGTAAATTTGTTTCTAAATTTGACTCATGACATCATCTAAATTTGACTCACTGTAAGGTTTTCTACAAATGATTATGTTACAAAAAATATCGGTAGCCATTGCCCATTATTTATCATCAATGAAATTTTAATGGACTCTATTAAAATCGATAGGAACCATTGTCATATATGTAAATGTATTCGAGTCATTCGTTATTCATATATACGAAGTTGCATCTTTTGTTAAAGCTTGTCCCAATAGATTCACCAAGATGTCTAATGTGGCAAATAGAAATCGACGCGACGATAAGCTATGTTTTCCAAAATCCAAAACTACATTAAAGAATAATAGTATACTAGGTATGAGCGTTAGGATATTTAATAAACTACCAAAGAAATTAAGAGACTTAGACTAGATAGAATAGTTATAAATAATTAGACGATTTTCATTTTAAGAAAAAACTAAAAGAAAATCTTATTAGTGGAAATTATTATCACATAAATGATTTTCTTTGGGACGACATTGAAAATAAATGGAATTTTTAATTATTGGTTGAATTATGGATGAGTGAATGGTAAATTATATAATATCATAATATCTTGCACTGCACTAAAATTCGCATGTCAAATAATGACAAAGCATACACGCTGCTTTTAACTTTATGTAATAACTCACTCGGTAAATCAATGGTAAACACATATTGTCACCACCACTGGAATATAACTACAACCCTAAGAAGGACCGAATCGACCTCAGTGAGCTGAACCTTTTATTAACATTCACACGTTTGTGTCATTTTTCATAGTTAATTACAAGAATTAGCAAAATTAACAATTTTAGACACCATAGCTGTTGTTTATTATGAAACAGTTTGTGGGTAAGTATCTTACTGTTGTTGGAGGGACCTCTTGTGAGTCCGCACGGGTGGGTACTACCGCCCTGCATATTTCTGCCGTGAAGCAGTAATGCGTTTCAGTTTGAAGGATGGGGCAGCCGTTGTAACTATACTGAGACCTTAGAACTTATATCTCAAGGTGGGTGGCGCATTTACGTTGTAGATGTCTATGGGCTCCAGTAACCACTTAACACCAGGTGGGCTATGAGCTCGTCCACCCAGCTAAGCAATAATATTTTTTTTCAATGAGGAACTTGGTTGTTTGGCGAATAGCGATATTCGCTACACATTGATCTTATTGATGCATTTTATTGACATTTTATTACTAAAACAGGAAATAGCCTTTATAAAATACAATTGATTATTTAACCTCGTGTTTCAAGGCGAATAGCGAAATTATGCTTGTGGTGTGTTTGGGGCCGCATTAGCGCCGAGTACTTTTTTTTATATATTTTTTTTGCTTAGATGGATGGAAGAGCTCACAGCCCACCTGGTGTTAAGTGGTTACTGGAGCCCATAGACATCTACAACGTAAATGCGCCACCCACCTCGAGATATGAGTTCTAAGGTCTCAGTATAGTTACAACGGCTACCCCACCCTTCGAACCGAAACGCATTACTGCTTCACGGCGGAAATAGGCGGTGTGGTGGTACCTACCCGTGCGGACTCCCAAGAGGTCCTACCACCAGTGATTACGCAAATTATAATTTTGCGGGTTTGATTTTTATTACACGATGTTGTTCCTTCACCGTGGAAGTCAATCGTGAACATTTGTGAGTACGTACTTCATTAGGAAAATTGGTACCCGCCTGCGGGATTCGAACACCGGTGCATCGCTCGACACGAATGCACCGGACTGTTATATCCCTAACCTGTATAGACTAATGCTTACCAAACACCTTACTCATCATAAGCTCTCTCATAGTGATTTCATGAGAACATACCAGGCTCAGTTCGGGTCAGATATTCATTGAAGTGAGACGTTTACCAATTTTCCTCACTATTTCTAAATTCTTTTATTATAATTAATTATTCATTAAAAATATTGTGTAGTGTCGAATAAATCCTTTTTTAAAAAGAGTTCGGCCTTCTCACTACTAACATTTGGTGGCAGCTTAAGGGATTTTAAGTAAAGAAAATCCGGGAAACGCCTTCGTGTGTGAACAGTGTACAAAAGTTGTAAATTCAAAAACTAATTTCGGCTGTATTCGCCGTTGTGAGTTCTGCATCTCTCATTTGTGAAAAGTGAAAATAACATGTTCGTGAACATCTTATACATGTAAGTTAATTCATGTGCACATTCCATCGGTGGTGTATATTCAAATAAATCACAAAACCAAAAGTGAAATAAACTTTCAACTAAATAAACTTTAATCCACAAACACCTCACGCTATCGCTACAATTGTCCAGTTCCGAGAACTCTTTATCTCGCTCAGCGCATCCGCTCACCTGTATTTGGTATCGAATAAATTCAAGATAAATTATTACGATGACTACAAAGGAAGAGACTAGGCAGAGAGGTCAAAAATCAGAGAGTGAAGAGAAAATCGATTTGAACATTCTATTAAAGTTTATTAAAAACTTCGATGGTAACAGAGAAAATTTAAGTGCATTTCTCACAAATTGTCAAAACGCCTATAATCTAGCTAATCCACAACAAAAACCTATTTTATTTAAGTATATTTTAAGTCAGTTAGAGGGTAAAGCAGAATCAGTATGTGCCATACGCGAATTCGAATCGTGGGAACAATTATCGGAATTTTTACGTGCACAGTTTGGCGATAAAAAACATTACGCTGCATTACTCTCTGACCTACAAAGTTGTAAACAAAATCATAATGAACCGGTCAACCAATACGCCTTACGTGTAGAGTCATGTTTAGCAAGACTTTTAACAGAAATAAATATCTCCTTACCGTCACGTAATAAAGGCGAACTGGCAGGCCGTGTCGCTGCAATGCAAGATCTCGCTTTATATACATTTATCACTGGGTTAGACCCTAAATTGTCTATTGGTGTTCGTTGCCGCGATCCTGACACATTGAACGAAGCAATAAACCTCGCTGTCTCAGAAGAGAAAATTCTACAAACAACTGTTAAAAAGTTTCCCTCGTTTTCATCTGGATTTTCATTCAGAAACCCGCCAATTTTGAGTCGTAATCCTCAACAAACCCAGTTCCAATTTCGGCCTAAAATTAATACCGCACAATCTAATAACTTAACTCCGGGTACTAGTGGAAGACTTTTCTGTCGTTATTGCAAAAAAGATGGCCATATCCTAGAGAATTGTCGTAGAAGAGAATACAATAATAAACGATTCCAAAACCAACCACAGAATTATCAACAATGGCCTCAAACCAATCAAAATCGCGTAAATTTTACCGACAACGTATTTATCTATGGTAACTCAAGTGAACCTCAAATAGTTGAATCACGTGATGAGGTTGACCAGTCAAACGCTTTAAACTAAGCCCTGACCTGCGTAGGTGTCGTCCGGGTCAAAAGTCCTATAAAACCGACACCCAAATATTTTACAACTCTTTAAACAGTTATAGGAACAAGGTACTTCTAAATGAGCACGTTATACGACAGGGTAACCAGCCCCGAATTGGAAATTGTGCCAATCCCATTTCAAAAAGCATTACACGCCAGGGTAACCAGTCCCAAACAGGAAATGCTCAAACTCACAGTCTCCCTCTTCTTAAAAGTATGACCAATGGACAGGGTAACCAGCCCCAAGCTCGCGGTCTTCCTCTTAACAGTAAAACCAAGCCGCAGGGTTATCAGCCCCACAAAGAAGGTCCTAGAGGTAAACAAAAAAACGAACCCGTAAAAGAAATAAGTATATATGAAATTGTCACCCGAAAACGATTCCTACCTTACATTAAGATACATACATCAGTAAACCGAAAACCCCTTACCTTCTTGGTAGATTCTGGAGCGTCAATATGTGTTCTAAGTAAAAAACAAATTAATGACTTTACACAGTTACAAAATAGTTCTATTAGAGTCAAGGGTATAGATACCCAGAAAGAAACCTTAAAGAGTATAGGATGCTTAAACGTACTTTTAACGTTTAACGAGAAATTGGAAATAGCACACACCTTCCACATATTTGACAACATAGATTTACCCTACGACGGCATCATAGGTAACGACTTATTTATGCAACACAAGTGCCGCATTAATTACCAATTAAATTCCCTTGAAATAAACAATCATAACATAAAATTGTCCTTCGACGAACCGTCGTATACACTCGAACCTCGGACCGAGACGGTGATAGAGTGTTCAGTGAAAAACCCCGAATTACAAGAAGGGATTATACTCGATCAACATATATCTAAGTCCCTTCTTGTATCAAACTGTGTTGCTCGAGTAAAAAACAACAATAGAATTAACATAACAGTATTAAATATGTCAGATGAAAAAATTAATTTAAAGGCCAACTTAATGCTTACCCTATTACCGATCAACCTTACCGAAATTGAAAGGATACCAGACTACCCGCCTTCCAATAGCCTCCAAAGATCCCAACAGCTATCCAAACTCTTACGGACATCCCACTTAAACGCAGAAGAACTGTATCACCTGAATGAAGTTTGCCAGCAATATTCTGATATTTTCTACCTACCTGGTGACCATTTGAGCTATACAGATGTAACACAACATGAAATAAAAACAAATACCTCCCAACCAATAAATGTCAAGTCATACCGTTTTCCTGAAATACACAAAGAAGAAGTTAAGAATCAGATAGATAAAATGCTGGAACAACAAATTATCACACCATCGAAATCCCCATGGTCATCCCCTATTTGGGTGGTACCCAAGAAAGAAGATTCCACAGGGAAAAAACGATGGAGAATCGTAATCGACTACCGAAAGTTAAACGATATCACTATTGGAGAAAATTACCCTATTCCTCAAATTAACGAAATTTTGGACCAATTAGGCCAAAGCAAATACTTTACAACTCTAGACCTTGCTTCCGGTTTTCATCAGATTCAGATGTCTCCAATTGATGCACCAAAAACTGCCTTTAGCGTACCGCAAGGGCATTTTCAATTTAATAGGATGCCCTTTGGGTTAAAGAATGCACCCGCCACTTTTCAAAGAACTATGAATACTGTATTGTCTGGACTACAAGGGATACACTGTTTTGTGTATCTTGATGATATTGTAATCTATTCATATGATCTTCCGTCTCACATTGAAAAGTTAAACCTAGTTTTTAATAAACTTCGAAATTTCCGTTTAAAACTCCAGCCCGATAAGTGTGAATTTTTAAGGAAGGAAGTCGCATATTTGGGTCATGTTATCAGTGGCGAAGGAGTTAAACCTAACCCGGAGAAAATTAAAGCTGTAACGCAATTTCCTGTGCCAACGTGTGCAAAAGATATAAAATCATTCCTAGGCTTAGCGTCATATTACCGAAGGTTCATACCTGAGTTTTCAAAGCATGCAAAATCATTGACAAACCTCTTAAAGAAAGATGTCCCATTTATTTGGACTAACACACAACAACTGTCATTCGAATTATTAAAAGAAAAATTAGTAACAGCACCAGTTCTCATATACCCTGACTTCACAAAACCATTTGTTCTAACATGTGATGCGTCGAACTACGCTATCTCAGCTATTCTCTCGCAAGGCGCAGTTGGTAAGGATCAACCTATAGCCTTTGCCTCCAGAACACTCAATAAAGCCGAATGCAATTATAGTGTTACCGAAAAGGAGTGCCTAGCTATTGTTTACGGAACTAAAACATTCCGACCCTACCTTTTTGGACGACAGTTCACCATAATTACCGATCACAAACCTTTAAATTGGCTTTTCAACTGTAAAGATCCCGGATCACGATTGGTCCGTTGGCGCTTGAAGCTGGAAGAATATAATTACGAAATCCAGTACAGAAAAGGCAAAACTAACACCAATGCAGACGCGCTCTCTCGATACCCATTAAATCCATTGCAAAGACAAGTAGACGATAATCATTCAGAAAATGGGCTACCTGACGATCATCCAGAATCGGCTCTTAGAAGCAATACTTCTGATCCCGCAAGAACTGAAGAAGAAGTTCCCCCTCAGTGCTCATCACAACCTGATATTGGAAACTATGACCTACCTGACCTGCAACTACCAGACGACTTTATTTTACCAGAAGACTTAGACCTCCCTGATGATTTTGATATTCCTAGTCCACCATCCTCCGAATCCTGTAATGATGACGATACTTACTCCAAATGCTTGAAATCTATAAATAATAAAACAATGGCATTTGACACCAGTATCAGAGAACATAACGAAAACATTCTAAAAACAAATTCGAAGCACATCGTAATACCTACCTCTATCGACCTAGATGAGTCAAATCGGTACATATCTGAAATAATTGGCAACATCCCTGATTCTAAAGAATTCTTAGCATTAGAAAGAACTTTATATTCATTCATAACAATTGATAAGAACGATGTTAAATATTACTTCCTATTTATCAAAGTTTATCATTATGACAATACAACTTATGACGACGTTTTCAAAAGCCTTAAAAACCTAAAGTCACAATTCTTAATATCAAAAATAAACGAATTCAGTATTACTGATTTTAGTAATCCTTTCGACTGTCACGCCTTCTTTAAAATATATAATATCATATCATATCTGTTTCATAATACAAATATTAGTGTACACATTTACAAGAACACCATAATGTACCCCTCTATGAGCGATATTACCAAAATTCTAAGGGAAAATCATGACATCCCTATTTCTGGCCACTTGGGTTCCAATAGGATGTTAAAGAGAATTCAAGAAAGGTACTATTGGCGGAATATGCGAACTGATGTTGAGAATTATGTCCGTAGCTGCGTATACTGCCAAGCTAATAAAGCACTGCGTCAGACGAACCGCGCTCCAATGCAAATAACTTCCACGTCTACCCAGCCGTTTGAGCGTGTCGCTTTAGACATAGTAGGCCCACTTCCTGAAGCTGGTAATATTAAATTGAAGTTCATCCTAACACTACAGGATGACCTCACAAAATACTCAGCTGCTTATCCAATATCTCAGGCCACAGCAGAAGAAACATCTGAATGTCTAATCCATTTCATCAGTCAGTTTGGTATTCCTAAAACTAGTTTAACCGACCAGGGTACCAATTTTACAGCTGAACTGTTTAAACAAACTTGCAGCTTCCTAAAGATTAAACAGCTGTGGTCAACCCCTTACCATCCACAAACTCAAGGAGCACTAGAAAGGAGTCACTCGACTCTAAAAGAGTACTTAAAGTCATTTGTCGATGAAAATCAGGGCAATTAGCCTCGCTATGTGTACACGGCTATGCTTACTTATAATACTACCGTTCATTCTACTACCAACTTCACACCATATGAACTAGTCTTCGGTCACAAAGCCATTATACCATCTTCCATTTACGACTCTTCTTTGGAATCCACATATAACAGTTACGTTAGAGTCTTACAACAACGCTTACGCCTCTCTAGAGAAAAAGCTATAGAGAATATACTGAAGTCCAAAACTACATCTAAAACATATTATGATAAACACACAAAGATAATGAAGTATAAAGCAGGTGATATGGTATACGTCAAAAATCATTTACGGCTCCGCAAAGCTTTATCACCCATCTGGAAGGGACCCTATAAAGTCATTCGAATCAATGGCAATAACACACTTACCATACTGATGAATAGAAGACATGTAAAATACCATTATGACGAGATTAAACATGCTTAAAACGTAATTCTTAAGATATTATATACTATCATTCCAGAATCATCGCGACCAGTTTCTCCGTTGCAAGAACTGATGTCGTAGAACCTATTAAAGAAAGTGCAGGAATTCATTTTGACCCTTTGGGAATATTACGAGTCTCTAATGATTACCTTCACGTCCTAGTACCCATAGATATTGGGTATATCAAACCCCATATACAAAACATAAGGACTGCTTTAGGTGGTGCTAGAACTCTTTGTCAGCAACATGACCTGAACGTTTCCAAATGTCACAATTTTCTGCAACCCTTAACCTCCCGTCTCGAGGGTATCTTAAGGGATTATGACTCAATATCACACCTGATACCCGAGCGAAATAAGAGATCAGCATGGTTTCCTGGCTTTGGTACATTGTTTAAGCATTTGATTGGCACCATGGATGAAAACGACTCGTTTCGGTATAATGCTGCAATCCAACATTTAGAAAGTAACGATAAAAAATTGTCATCCCTAATTAAGGATAATATTTTAATGACAAACACAGCCTTGAGAAATTATAACGATACACTAAAATTGATTAGTATTAATGAAGCTCGAATGGGTAACGCAATCGAAAACCTTTCAACTGTATTAAATAATATAAGTAATTTACCAAAGGAATTGTATGTAGAGTCTAAAATGAATGAAATTTATAACGAATTGTCTTCTAGTTTACTAACATTATCATTTAAGTTAGACGACATTGTTAACGCGATTATGTTTACTAAAAGCCATTCTATACACCCCTCCATACTAACCCCAAAACAACTCTATGATGAATTAACACATAGCATTAAGGATTTAAATAAGGATAATGAATTACCTATTAGTTTAAGTTTAGATAATATCCACTCGTTGAGCGATGTGAGCCAACTTTCATGTTATTTTATTAATAATAAAATAGTTTTTGTTATTAAAATTCCCCTAGTATATAAGTCAGAATACTTAGTCTATAAGTCTATACCTGTTCCTATACCACACGATGTGGAACATCCAAATTCATATGCTATGATCATTCCTCGTTGTAATCATATAGCTGTAAGTAGAGATAAGTTGACATATGTATGTCTAACCGATTTAAGTACGTGTTCTGAAATTACAAATTCAATCTATATATGTAATAATGTGGACACATATTCTGTCCAAGATGCACCCATTTGCGAAACTGAACTATTATGTAAAATTGTTAATACGCTACCTCAACAGTGTGACACGAGAATAATTCATGGGCATATTGACACATGGCAAGAATTAGTGGGTAATAAGTGGTTATTTGTTAAATCAGTACCTACCAAACTTACCCTTGAGTGTGATTCTCAAGTATCAGAATATAAATTGTTAGGGACCGGTATTTTTAACCTAAAACCAGATTGTAAAGCATATTGTAGAAATAAGGAATTCACCCCTAAGTTTAGTTATAGTATATTAACTACTCCTGTAATTTCCGACTTTAATCTTATAGATAATTCTTGTTGTGACAAATATAAATTTAAACTAACCGAACCTAAATTAGAACCTTTAAAACTGTATGATTTGAATTTAGATAAACTTACAACTGTCTCCAATGCTCAGGTATTGTCAGATATAGATAAAATAATTACGGAACCAGATCCTCTTATAGAGTACAGATCACACTACCCCATTCTTTTATATTGTTTAGTTATTATAAGTTTGATTTTCATGTTTTATAAGATTATTAGGAAATTTGGTAAATGTCCAATATCAAAAAATACTTTTCACCCAAATGAGATCTCGAATGAAGTCCAAGAACAGGAAGAAATACCAATTCCTAGACTTCGAATCTCATCCTGAAACTCATTTAAAATTATAAGTTTCATCTTGTCGGGGGGGTTGTTATATCCCTAACCTGTATAGACTAATGCTTACCAAACACCTTACTCATCATAAGCTCTCTCATAGTGATTTCATGAGAACATACCAGGCTCAGTTCGGGTCAGATATTCATTGAAGTGAGACGTTTACCAATTTTCCTCACTATTTCTAAATTCTTTTATTATAATTAATTATTCATTAAAAATATTGTGTAGTGTCGAATAAATCCTTTTTTAAAAAGAGTTCGGCCTTCTCACTACTAACAGGACGTCTTATCCTTTAGGCCACGACGACTTCAAAACTGTACTGTCTAAACTATGGCTGTTTAATATGACAAAAGTTTCCCGGCTACTTACTTGCTTTCACTAACATAATAACCACTCACATAATTATCGTTAATAAATAACACTAATCATAAAAAGTGAACATTAATTAACGTGAAATAAATAGCTCGAACAAGTCCAGTATGCTTAGTGCGAGTTTTTTAACGTTCTCGATAGCGTAAAAGTTAACTCAAATCTCTATACAGTTGGAACAGCGCCCCTAGCGGCAAAAGTAGTCAAACGTTCCGATTCCATACTTTTCTACTTCTTCTTTTTCTTCACCTTATCCCACTAGGTGGGGTCGGCACAGCTAATTTTACTCTTCAATTCTCTTGTATCAGCCATCAGCTCAACACTCACCATAAAAATTTGCGTTAACTTTTACGCTATCGAGAACGTTAAAAAACTTTTCCCCCTACCTATGCTGATAGCCTTGACAGGCTATATCAGCTTCTCCTTGACGTGTAGGTGAGCTCACGGGGCTCAAACCGGGAGTGTTGCCAACACTAACTCTAGCAAGAGCCGTGCTTCGCAGAATCTACCACCTGATCGGAAACGCGACCTACTGAGAAGATCCAGTGAGAAACTCAGTGGGTTAAACTCGCACACTGAAATGCGACAATCGAATTGTGACGAAACGCCAGTTAAAATTATGTCAGCAACATTAACGTGGCCTCGCGCGATACGACCGAACTGATATTGTAGGCGCTTAGAATTGTTAACTAACTACTTAAATTGGCACACTTCACGGAAGTTTCCAGATATTTATTGATGTTCAAGCACTTTCAAAGTTTCCGTTTCGTTATATAACTTTCTAACGAAATAGGTGCACACGTATCGCATCTTCACGGATGATTTGAATAAAGTAACTAAAATCAAATACGCAAAAATTTTAATGGCTGCCCTCTGCCGCCGGCCCTTCTCAGTGGGTCACGATTCCGATCCGGTAGTAGTTTTTTTTTATTGCTTAGATAGGTGGACGAGCTCACAGCCCACCTGGTGTTAAGTGGTTACTGGAGCCCATAGACATCCACAACGCAAATGCGCCACCCACCTTGAGATATAAGTTCTAATGTTTCAAGTATAGTTACAACGGCTGTCCCACCCTTCAAACCGAAACGCATTACTGCTTCACGGCAGAAATAGGCAGGGTGGTGGTACCCACCCGCGCGGACTCACAAGAGGTCCCACCACCAGTAATTCTCCGAAGCACTGCCCTTGATGGGACTAGTGTTAGCAAATTCTCTCAGGTTGAGCCCGTGAGCTCACCTACCCATTCGGGCGTAGTTGAAATAGCCTCTTAGGCTACCGGCAAATAGGTAGAAAAAAAAGTGTAATTAAGTAGGTAGGTACATGCGCTCCGTCTTGAGTGTGGGACAGCCGTTATACCATATTTTATACCTAGACCTCATGCCTTAACGTGACACGGAAACAGTAACACTATGGGAAATAGCATGAGATCTATTCCACTTTAATTTACGCTTCCAAAATCCTGATCACAAAGTATGATCGCTAATAAACCACAATAAGCTCATGTCGACCGTGGCTGAGGAATCAAAGAACCACTTAGTTGTCATATTTCGTGTCAACTCAAGCAAATTACTTCAAAACTCAAAGAAATCAAGCAAAGAGTCGATTCGTGGAAATGATCGAAGAATTGTAAAAAAACTCCCGAAGCGAGCGCTTTGGACAAACGAGTGGGCACTCGACTTTTACCGAACTTTGTAATTAATTCTCTTTACGTGGAGTACCTTGAAGAGCTTTTAGTGAGGCTTTTTTAACGATTAACCTTATTTTAAATTCATTTTCACTTATTTTAAAGCCATTTCTACTAATTAAACCTGCTTCTAATTATTTATTTCAAAACCGTTGGAGGGTGCCGTTCGGTTCAAAGCTCGGTGCAAAAATATTAAAAAATCACGTAAAGTTTACGTAATAAAAGTAAAAACCTATCTTTACTGTTTTACGATACTTTAGGAATCCCATTTTGTATAATAATGTAATTTTCAAAGCTCCAGCCGCTCATTTACGAGTAGTTCTCTATTGAAAATGCCAATTTGTATATGGACGTCGTAGCTTTGAAGTTGTTAAGGTCTATATTATAATTGGAGTGTCGCGGATCAGTTCCTGTACATTTAGATTCGTAAAGTCACTGGCGTATGCAACGTTGGGCCGCGCGATGGACCCTAATAGCTGCACCAAGGAGCCAGTACCTTTGTAATGTACATTTATTCAGGGAAATTCATGGTACACTACCACAACTTTATGGTCGAGTACATTAAGCGTCGCTACCGGACCCAAGCTGTGATTTTAGCCTGTATTGTGCATGCTGGAGTAATTAATATATATTGTTTATTGAACTAAAAAAACCAAGAACTTATTTCTACACTTAAAATTATTATAATTATTTCGAGCCTGCAAAGAGAAACAACATTGCAAAGCTATTGCTTCAATATTGAAACCTTTTTTAAATCTAATCTAATCTATTTTTTTTTTAAATAAGCGCGTTATCTCTTTGATTGTACAAAGCCAGAGAGCCTTTTTTTTCAATTATAGACTGAACATAGCTTCTACCATAGATAATAATATTATATTAGTCGAAGCTAATGCGCGGGAAATTTAAACAGAATGAGGGGCCAAGAGAGATTCATTTACATATACTAGACAAAAATATACTAATAAAAGGAAATATGCAAGTGCTCTGCTAATTTAATATGATGACAGGAGCGGCAAGCCCATTATTTCACCCGCTGCGCACAAGACTGCGTCGAAGAGCACTCGCGTCCACCGCTGACCCACCCCATTAAGATCTTTGGTACTTTAAAACGCGTTGAATTGCTTTCCTGCTGTGCTATGTAATTTTAAAACTCAATATGGCTCTGTAAACGGCAACACATGCCAGCAGACACACGCCATACATGACCCTCGCTCCACCCCACAGGGGAGTTTATATTAGTATTTAAAATTGAAGTATCTCGATATCGATGTGGCGGTTTGTTAACTTCCTGTACTAATTATTCTTCACTAAAACCAAACAGATGTGTTTATCTGTCCGTCTGAATGTTTGGTTTGGATTAATCTTAGGTATAGGTTAAGTCATTCTAACAAGATTTTCCTTGGCTGGTAGATGTTCCAATGATTCATGAACTGTTAGTCTATTAAATTCTAAATCTGGCTATCATTTTAGAACACAGCGGCTACTTAGTGAGCTGGGCTCCCACATTCCACCATATTAAAAAGTACCATTAACGTAAGTGGTTTTAAGAGATGAGTAAATTGAAATCGTAGAGGTCCAAAGGGTAAGACGCCCGGTGCTCTTACTTCGAGCGATGCGGCTGTGCCGGTACTTAAATCCTGCAGACAAGTACCAATTTTTCTAATGGAATATTCTACGATAAAAGAATAACATCTATACTAATATCTAAATCTACAGTGGTTTTTACGGATGTTCCGTTATAACTACTGAACCATGCATCCGATTGACTTGAAACGTGGTATCCATGTAGAAAATACATGTACTTAATAATAATGTTAATTTTAAATACCCAGCGAAGCGGACGGGTACATCTAGTGGTGTAATAAAAATCAAACCAGCCAAAAATATAATTTAAGTAATCACTGGCGTCTTATGGGACCGGTTGGGAAGGAACCACAATTCCGCATTTTTCCGCCGCACAGCATTAATGTATTCCAACTGGAAGAGTGGGATACCCGTTATACTATACGATTGTGACATGGGCCTCATGTCTAACCACTTAATACTATGCGGACTGTGAGCGCATTTATCCGTCGTAGTAATTAAACAATTATAAACGCTAAATCAGTCGCTAACAAAGACAGCAGTTCATTGGAGCGTCCAATCCGCAGCGCTATCACATATTTCAGACAATTAGCAGAAGACAAATATTGTGCAAATATTGCTGTCAGCTGTCAATTTCGTAATACGGACTTACCACAAATAAGCAGATCGCGAATCATCACTAGTGCTTCTGCAGAGCGATTTGTGAAACTTTAGTGCATTCTTTTCCATACAACTAAGAAGAATTGACATACAGTCGGTATTACAGATGCTTTTGTCTGCCAACCAACAGCAGATGTATAGTAGTATATTTATAAAGAAGTAGATTCGTTCGCGAAGCAGCTGCTTTTGAGTTGTTAGGTCTCCTACGGAGGCGCTCGGACAGTTGTTAGCAAATCCCACCCCTCCTGGCTGAGCCTTTGCTCGCCCACCTGTCCTGGTGAAACTGGAAAGGACTTTTTACTGGTGGTAGGACCTCTTGTGAGTCCGCACGGGTAGGTACCACCGCCCTGCCTATTTCTGCCGTGAAGCAGTAATGCGTTTCGGTTTGAAGGGTGGGGCAGCCGGTGTGACTATACTAAGACCTTAGAACTATATCTCAAGGTGTGTGGCGCATTTACGTTGTAGATGTCTATGGGTTCCAGTAACCACTTAGCGCCAGGTGGGCTGTGAGCTCGTCCACACATCTAAGCAATAAAAAATAAAAATAAAAAACTTCGAGCAAACAGTAATCCTTCCTTCATGAAACAAAAGTAAAACTAGCGTTGCGCACATCATATGCGTGTTTAATTTATATGGTATAATTGTTTCTTCTTACGTATATATGTTTTTTTTATTACATGAATGCTTTTCGTTTTGCGCGTAATTTATATATTAATACGTGAAGCAAAAACTTTGTATCCCTTTTTACGAAAATTGCGCGGACGGAGGAGTATGAAATTTTCCACACTTATAGAGAATATAGAGAAGAAGTGCACAATGCTACTATTTTTTTTAAATAGTGCATAAAAGATACATTAAATCAATAAAGAAAACATTACACACACTACATACCATGTATTTGACGCACACACGCATGCATACTATTTATTGTCAAACTTTTGTTCTTGACGTCTGTTGTCAAATTGAGATTAAATATTGTTTGTCTTTATTAATATTTTTTTATAGTGTAGCCCGAAATTTGTGATTATAGAAGTATAAAATACAATCATAATAGTGTACAAACTGACAATTTCAATTAATTATAGTCGAATTTCGACTACTGCGGGACCTATAGTGTATTACAAATATGTTATTGCACTACACGAGTGCTTAGCTTCCGACTTATGTGTGTGATTAGTGCGATTTTCTTAACGTTCTCTAAGGCGAGCAAGCAAGAGCAGATATTTTGCAATTTCGTTTGTCAGATTTGCGACACATTTTGTATGTGGTGCTAAATTGTTGCAAACTATCCGCAAGTGTAAGTCTGCAGGTTACGCGCGGCGTGGAGCTCCTCCTGCAATGAACAGAGCCATTCCCTACACGCCTGCCCTGCGCTTTATGTACTTCGGTACCCTTGAGATTCTACTACCGTTGTCGGATACGAATATATGTTCGAGAAACTTCTCTAAAATACACGAAGGATATTTCGTCTCACTGATTGCGATACGCAGCTTAATGCAGGTTCAATTGTAATTGAGGAAATCGTGGAGCAGCTGAACCGAACCTGGTACCGTTAGGTCACTGAACTCTAGAACAGTGAGATCACAATGTAGATCTCATCCGAAGTAAACTAACCATTAGGCGAGATTGAACTGTAAAAGGAATTTTCATTCACGTCTACGAGTAACGGAATGCGAACAAAAGTTTAATGGTTATATCACTTCGCAAAAGCGGCACGACACGAGGACCCTCTCATCGTGGCCGCCGGTAACTACATTCCCGATCCTGCGGACAGAATGGAAAGCAGTCGACGTCGCCCCAAACACGTCACCTCGGATCCTCCCGATCCACTAACGGTGCTTTTAGGTACCACAAGCACCGGTCACCGTCCTCGTCGAACCCGTCGCTTGCGACGAAGGGCTCGACGAGCGAACTAACCCATAGACACAGCCCACTGAGTTTCTCGCCGGATCTTCTCAGTGGGTCGCGTTTCCGATCCGGTGGTAGATTCTGCGAAGCACGGCTCTTGCTAAGGTTCGTGTTAGCAACTTCGTCAGGTTTGAGCCCCATGAGCTCACCTACTAGTTAAGGTTCCGCTGGAATAGCCTCTCAAGGCTACCAGCTAAGGTAGGAAAAAAAAATGGTTAAACTTATTTGGTACGAGCTCACAGCTCACCCGGTGCTCAGTGAGTCAGTCAGCGGAGACAATGGACTTCACCTGTGTAACTGTATCTGGCCTTAATCTTAAAATAATGTATCATACTATAACCTCTATGGTAAGAATGGTCAGGCAGTATAATGATTTGGCTAAATGTCACGGTGACCTTGATATTGATATCTTTGAACCTAGACTCAGGGGATTTGTCAGATGTGTGAAGGATATCCTATTTAACAATGGCTAGTTATCAATATTTGTAATTTCAATTGTGTTTTCAATAGCCAGAGCTATGTACATTAATATGGATTTGCTGAGTGCACATACTATTTAGATTGCAATCCAGATTAGATCTAGGCACTACTTGTACGATTTAGCTAATATGTACTGTAATGATTGTAACTTGTTTTGTGCATCAATAAATAAATAAATAAAATCGTATTGTAATAATGGTCTTCATAACCCTGACACTTTGCCGAAGAAGAAGGGGACGTTTGGAATCGATGCGCGCAAGCTGATGTCTTATCAGTTTAGTTCATAGAATAACTGGGGATGCGTGCACTGCGTGTCCGGTCTCGAACCGGCGATGTCTCTTCCGAGGCCACTGTGCCACGTGCGAGTTAAATCTCGGGTTAGCACGAGTGACTCTCAAGAAGCGATCCCCGGGGAGAATGGAATCGTACTAAACCCCTCGAAACCTCGTTAAGGAGGGAAGCCCTCGCTGCCTTTCATGTTTGGATTGCTTAAATAAGATCAAATACATTTGCGAGGACTCGCATGAAATGTATTAATGTTTACTCCGTCTTAATATTGAAAACAAGGTTATATGGATCTCAAAGTGTTTTTATGGGTTTGCACGATTCCTTTGCCGCTTTGATTTTTTATAACACAACTAAGTACATGTGGGCCGCGGTGAGGTCGCGGTGCTCGAAATTCAAAAACAAGAAAAATAACAAAACCTTTTTAAATATTTTCTCCTTTGAAATATTAAAAAAAATTACTTTGCTTGCTAAGCGATGACAATATCCAACAAAAGTTTCAAGTAAAACTATAGGACCAAAAAGACACATTCCTGAAATAAAAGACGAAAAAATTTTTTTAACACACACACAGACATTATTTTATGGTACTTATCCGCGACGAGATATGACAAAACTTAGAAATATGAATCCCTTCAGTATCGATAAACGGCGTACGTATTACTGAACTATTAGAGCTCAAACAATTGGCCAGCTTTGATTTTGCACAGAGTACCCTAGAGAGTGAACCATGTAATGTCCACAGACACGTGGGCTCCGTCGATGTGAGAAGGTCTCGAGTCGTTGAACGGATGTCATCTTCTCAATTACACAAGTCCCGCATGACTTACGCGAGTCTGGTGTTCGCTCACGCGGCCCGCATATACATAGACACCCTCCAAATTCCTAGAATCTCGTTTTTGCAGGTTAGCCGTCGGAGCTCCGTGGTTCATGAGGAACGTCGACTTACACGACGATTTGAACCTCGAATCGATCAAAGAGTACATGAAGTCCGCGTCGGAACGTTACTTCGATAAGGCAATGCGTCATGATAATGGCCTTATCATTACCGCCGCTGACTACTCCCCGAATACTGATCATGCAGGAGCCAGTCACCGTCGTCGCCCTAGACACGTCCTTACGGATCCATCAGATCCAATAACCGTTGCGTTAGACGCCTTCTGCTCTAACAATAAGAGTAGAGACCCCGGTAATGATAATCGTCGAACTTGGCAAAGAGTACGACGTGCAACCTAACCCATGTATCAGCCCGCTGAGATTCTCGCCGGATCTTCTCAGCGGGTCGCGATTCCGATCGGTTCATTCCGAAGCAGCTGCTCTTGAGTTGTTAGGTCTCTCTTGAAGGCGCTCGGGTAGCTGTTAGCAAATCCCACCCCTCTGGCTTAGCCTTTGTTCGCCCACCCATCCTTGTGAATCTCGAAAGGCCTCCGGGCCACCAGTAAACCCTCAATCATGAAAAAATACACAAGTAAAACAGTTGAATACTTACGGGTCGTGAGTGGTTTGCGGAGGGGCCGTGGAGGGGGGGCGGGGCGCGGCGCAGGCGGGCCAGGGCGCTGAGCAGCCCGTCCGTGGTCACGCCGCACCCGTCATCTGGACCACAAGACACACGCGTGTTAACTAATACCATTTGCCTGTGCCGAAACGATAACGAGGTGAATGACCCAGAGCCTCAGCTAATGTTTGTATAGCTTTGTTTTATATAGTGCTACGTTGTCTGGGATCATCATGTGAGGGGGTTTATCTCTAATGTGTTCTTCTAACGGCGGTCCCTTTACACCGCTCGCAAAAATTGATTTGATTAGCTGCTTCTACAGCGCGCAGGTCTGTCTGGTCGATGTACGACGCTAGGACCTTGGATACGTGTTTCCATATTACCATAAGTACTTCGAACGAATGGAGTCAAAGGTTTTTGTGAAAAATCTTATTCCCTTTTCATATTCACTTAATGCCGTTACACAATATAATTCCAAAGGTAAATATGAATTTTATAAGAATTCCCTAAGGAGCGGGCAAGGTGTTTATGAAGCCAGTATAAATGACATTAAAACACACAACAAAATAGAGACGTCTCATCAAATTTCTTCCAACGTCCAGAGCCTTAAAATTTCCCCGTGGGATAGATAGGAGCTATCTCATCTGCGCCAACTAAAAAAGGCCATAAACCTTCCACCACGACCCAGGCTATTTGAAAGAAACTGGAATACGGCTACAATAACACTGCATACAGTTTTAAGGTTATTCTTTGTCATAAAATGGATTATATCGCTTTGAAATTGATATATCTCGGTCCGAAAGAAGCAAGATGGCGGTATACGCGTGATGTCGACGGACTCCACCGCTTATCTCCAAACGCGCCGCCACCTCGTCCACTCCTCTAGACGACAATATACAACCGAACCAAACCAAGATTACCATCTTAAATTTACCCGTGATTATTTTAATGAATGCGCTACAATTTGATTCCGTGTTTATACGAATCACTCTGTACATGTATTTACAAATGACTTCCAAGACAAGTGAATAACATCGCGTATGTAAAACAAGCCCGCACAAGTCCTGTCGTTCGATACTCATTGCCTTTATGCGGAACGTATGGCTACTTCGCGGCAGAACCAAATATAGATTGTTATAGAGCTTACCTATTAAATGAAGTTTGGAAAGTAAAAAATCATTATGAATCGTTAGAGGCGGCCCGCGCGTCGCCCGGGAACAATTAAATAACAATTTTGTTATTTTTAAAGCACTCTCACGAATGCATTCATTAGTTTTCTTGAAGCTATCATAGTGAACAAATGAATAAATTGCTAATCCTCTTGCACAATGGCAGACCGTCAAATAAGCACGGTCGTAGCCGTTTGAGTATTTAATGTTACTAGTGTTCCCGCGGTAGTCGAAATTCAACTATAATTACCTAATTGAATTTATAAGTTTGATCATTATTATCATGGTTCTATTGTCAAAGACTTCACACTTATAATCACAGATTTCACCAAGACTACATTATAGACGAATAATATTAAAGACAAACAATATTAATCTATTCTCAATTTGAGTACAGACTTAAAGCAATAACAAAAGTTTGACAATAAACGAAAAGTATATATGTTTGGGGAGATATATACGACAAAGGGAAGATCTTCCACCGAGCGGGTGATATTGCTCGGTAGACCGACGGTCCCCATGTTGTTGTTCAGAACTTGTATATATGCAAGCTTATCTTGAAAACGTCGTAAGCGAGATTCAGACATCTGTCAATTATCTTGCGTTGTATGATGGCTACCCGCCACATATGCGAGTGTGTGGGTGTGTCAAATACATTGTAGTGTGTGTCATGTTCATTCATTGCATTCTGCACTACCTCTCTATATCTATACTAATATTATAAAGAGGAAAGATTTGTTTGTTTGTTTGTTTCGAATAGGCTCCGGAACTACTGGACCGATTTGAAAAATTCTTTTTCCATTAGAAGCCGACATTGTCCCTGATGAACATAGGCTACTTTTTTTTAATTTTTATTTATTTTATTTTTTTGGTTTCATGTGTGTTTTAATGTTTCCGAAGCGAAGCGAGGGCGGGTCGCTAGTTCTCTATAAGTGTGGGAAATTTCATACTCCTCCATCCGCGCAATTTTCGTAAAAAGGGGCACAAAGTTTTTGCCTTCACGTAATAATATTATATAGATTACATCAGTTTGAATCTCGTGCGTTTCATTAATTTTCTGCAGTCGCCTTGACAATTATTTTTAAGCTTTCTAGGGAATCTGGGTTGTAAAGTTTCAATCTTCATAATGTTAGTTTGAAACGTTAGTCCGTAACAGTCGAGAGCCTGCGGACGGCAACGGAACGAACGTCTCCACATAAATTACGTTTTCTATGAATTAAAATCACCATGTCATATGTCTATTACGTGTACACCTGTGCGCGCCAGTGGGTACGTTGTGGTATTGTCAGTGGCAGTGTGTAGTGTGCATACGCCGTTTTTTTTTTTTCATTGCCTAGATGTGTGGACGAGCTCACAGCCCACCTGGTGTTAAGTAGTTACTGGTACCCATAGACATCTACAACGTAAATGCCGTCACCTACCTTAATATAAGGTATATTTACAACGACTGCCACGGCCTTCAAACCGAAACGCATTACTGCTTCACGGCAGAAATAGGCGGGCGGTGATACATACCCGTGCGGACTCACAAGAGGTCCTACCACCAGTAATTACGCAAACTATAATTTTGCGGGTTTCATTTTTATTACACGATGTTATTCCTTCACCGTGGAAATCAATCGTGAACAATTGTCAAGTACGTATTTCATTAGAAAAATTGGTACCCGCCTGCGGGATTCGAACACCGTGGCATCGCTATATACGTATGCACCAGACGTCTTATCCTTTAGGCCACGACGACTTGTAAAAGTCGTGTAAGTCTGTGAGCATGTTGCGTGCCGTGCAGTCTCATTCCACCTGACAGACCTACGTCACGTCACGTCACGTCAAGAACATCCACATCGGAAACCCGGACGTACACCGTGTCGCGAAGTAACGCCAATTTAAGAATAAACTTCAAATTTCAGGGCTCAAGAATATTAACTTGGTTGAAAGCAGTGCTTCCCAACCTTTCTTGTGCCATGCCCCACTGTCACATTTCTAAAATTTTAATGCAATACATAATTTTTAACTTTAAAAATTTGATTTGTTCACTTAAGAAACACAAATATTCAAAGTATCCTAAAACCTTAGGAAGAAATCACTATGAAATTGTTATCAAAACACAGTAAGTAATATTTCAAAAGACATAATAAAAAAATGAAACTCAAATTCTAAATAATATTTTAATACAGATTTTCTATATTAATTTAGTGCCATTGCTTCCCTTCATTATCAAATTGCACTCTTGTGGGGCGTGGGCTAAACGTTGGGAAACACCGGTCTAAAGTATCCAAAATGAAACCACACAAACCAACTCAATATCTCAGCTAAACGTCGAGTGCACACGACACAAACAATAATTTGTACTGTGTGCAATTTAATTATAACTTTTGAAGTCCGGCCGGACTGGCTCGATGTTGGGAGTTGTTCGCTTCGACTCCGCTCTTGGTATTTCCCTATTTATAAAATCTATCAATTCTATGGTTCGGCGTGGAATAATGTTGGTTCTACCCGCCTTGTTTTGTTCGCGGGCCAATTTTTTAATACATGAAGCGGCCGGTTCTCGAATGTCTTCGTATTCCATTGCGGGTTCATATAGATGTAATTATATTCCATTTACGTTAAGGTTCGCGTTTCGACTATGGGAATGATTCCTTTTTTCTATATATTTTTTCCTACCTAGCTAAGAGCCTTGAGAGGCTATATCAGCGTAACCTTAACTAGTAGGTGAGCTCACGGGGCTCAAACCTGACGACGATGCTAACACGAGCCCTAGCAAGAGCAGTGCTTCGCAGGATCTACCACCGGATCGGAACCGCGACTCACTGAGAAGATCCGGAGAGAAACTCAGTGGGCTGTGTCTGAGGGTTAATTTACTTGTCGAGCCCTTCGTCGCAAGCGACGGGTTCGCCGAGAACGATGACCGGCTTTTTTCTATAACGTAGCCAGTGAGGCGAGATATCAAGATGAGATGCTTGGCAGCCCCTGCAGTTGATAAAACGTCTTAAGAGTAGATGGGGTAGGATGGAATTAGTGCGTGAGTGCATGACCCGCTTAACATCAATTGAATCCTGAGCTTGTCTTAGCATTGACACTAACAAGTATTCACTCACACGACTAGTCTCACATATTACGTGACGATGATGTATTAAGATCACCTGAAATCCTGTAACACCTTCGCTCTCGTTAATGTAAACATTGAATATGTAAATGATTATACGGTAACGCCGAATTAATCCTTATTGAAGAGAAGGTAAGGTCTAAAGTAAACAGGGACTTGATTATTTATTATTGACCGACTTCAATAAATGAGGATGTATTTGTACAACTAAGCTTAGCTTATTCTGGTAGCAGATTAACCATCACCACGTTATTAGGTATTATAAGCGTCAATAGACTAGCAAATTACTGCGAGGCATGACAATGACCATGACTCTATTTAGGTCACTGTCACAATGCACGCACAGATAGTTGCACAGATAAATTCAAGTGTTTGGTCTGTGGTTTCATAACAAAGCTTCTTCACGGTATAGTATTAAGTCCAATCCGAATGTCAGTTCAGATCTTGTATACGCAAATATGTACATAAGATTATCTCGTCATTGTTTTTAGCGAGTTTTAAGTATTTCAAATAAGAAGAAAATAAGTAAAAAACCTTTTTATTTTAGTACTTTAATGGGTTTTCAACAATTAATTATCTAAAGCGGTATAAACAACCCTAATGCTTTAAGAATACGGTCAAAATTCGGTATAACATAAATAACACAAAACTAAACAATTGTAGCCACATTTTAAATGTCGTAAATATACAAAATTGAACCTTATGAACGTGGGCTTGCAGCTGACATTCCTTTTGAAGAGTGCATCGATTAATACCTGCACAAAAAATTGTCAACTTATGTGGTCAGGTTCAAATAATTGAATGGAGGTATATTTTATCAACAAAACCACATGTACCTTGGGCATCAGCAAGACCCTGAGCATATGTGTGTATTACTTATATATCCAGCGTTTGAAACTCATCATAATTACGGATACATTAGCATTAAGTACAAGAGATTTATTCACAGCCACAGCTAAAAAATGTTCTTTTCAATAATTAAATTACAATATTAACGCGATACAAAAACTAAAAAAAAACCACAACACAATTGTCCCATTGTTACATTACGGGGAAAACAGTATTTAACGTCCTTGTTTTTGTAGACAATCAAACAAAGACGGCGAGGTGACAGTCTTGAAATAATTATGATGATGAAGGGGAGACCGATGATTGGCCGACCGGCCTTGTGGCTTCCGTATCCAAGGCCACCATGTCGTTCCCTTTACGAAGACTGGGAGTCTCGAATATAAGAGACAGAAATTCGACTACTACTAATAGCCCAAAACACGTCATTCCGGATCCTCCCGACCCATTAACGGTGCTTTTAGGTACCACAAGCACCGGTCACCGTCCTCGTCGAACCCGTCACTTGCGACGAAGAGCTCCACGAGCGAATTAACCCACAAATACAGCCCACTGAGTTTCTCGCCGGATCTTCTCATTGGGTCACGTTTCCGATCCGGTGGTAGATTCTGCAAAGCACTGCTCTTGCTAGGGCCAGTGTTAGCGAAGCCGCCAGACTGAGCCCCATGAGCTCGCCCACACATTCGCTGAATCTGGTATAACACCTCGAGGTTATCAGCATAAAACGGACCTTTAATTACAAAGATAAATGTCCGAAATGTCGCTTAAATAAATAGCTTTTCACACCTCAATACATGTACATATATGCAAGTTTATGTTGAACATGTCATTGGTTCGCTTCAGTTTATCGTTTTTCTATCTTGTCTATTCTGTGACAGCTATTTCTACGCCGCATTTCATATTAGATAGGCAAGCGGACACTCGTCACTAAGATCCTCTGACGTCACGTAGAGTGGGACTCCAATAAACTTAAGCGGTAGATAGAAATTCAGCTATGCCTCTGGCATTCGCTGTTAATATCGTTCAATGATCGCTCATCATTTAGTGTCATCATCATATTCACCTGACTTCAAATACAATAAACAATGTAGTCGCCTAGTAAGGCAAGAAAAACACGAGTGCTCGGGTCGTGGCTCATCGTCGCTCATTAAGATAGCCAGGAACCGCGATGCCCTAACAAAAACATTTAGTTAGTGCAATGATTATACTTATAAACAAGATTAGATATTCACCGTAACGTTACAAAACAAAGAGACCGTACACGCTCCTTCCTATTAGTCACTCATTGTAAAATCAATGAAATCATATTATAAATGTGACTCAATTGAAACATGTAAATTCGTTCAAAACTAGTCAGTGCTAGTCGGTACGTCTGCCAGTCTTATAGCTTCGCTCTCATCAATAGTCAGTTTGGCATTGACCGGTGACTGGAGCGTACGTACTGTCGCACTTTGGGCGACCGCGAACGATCAACATATTTACGATTCATTTCGCAATTATTATAATGTTTTAACTTAATGTTTTCATGACAATGTGGCTAAAACTATTACTTTGGACTTTTGTGTGCGGTGTTTGGACTAGGAACATTGAGAATCGTGAAACATCGACCGATGTCGATCAAAGTTATGGACAGAGAGACAACGAGACTTATCGGGATGAACACAGATATTATAGACGACGTAATGAAACAGATATGAGCGTGGATCACTCGAACGAGAACAATGATAGCACAATCTATAAAGGTCCGCAAAACAGAATACTATGGAACAGGGGTGACGTAAACATTAAACCGGTCACAGAAAGCATCACAGACGGCTATAATAACAACACGTATAAACAAAAACACACTACTCGCAGCTTCTACGAGGAAATTACTCCGTTCACAAACAGGCCAATTAAACTTAATACAGATATCGATACAGAGAAAGTTATTGATAAAAAAATAGAGGATTTCGGTCCAAAGGTGGCTTACAGTGAATCGCAAGGCGATCGCGATCATCTCAAAGAAAGCGTGACACACATGCATGACCATGACCCGGTTGGACAGATAGACCACGGAAAGAAACCTGTAAACCAATTTGTTAACACATCCCCAAGGTCCGGCAATGACTTTAAATCAGTGAAGGACAATGAGGTGTCTTCACGGCCGTTGAATGGTTCGGAAGATGGTTCAGGGCAAGACAAATGGATCTGGGGTGAGAGTAGTACCAAACCCACATCAATCGTGACTCCGGCAGTGGACGACAGAGCCGCGTTCTCAGGTGATAAGTGCCCCACAGGACAAGTTAGGTTTAATGAGAGGTGCGTGGACGTCGACTGATCAGAAGCATTCATTCGCCAAACATCACAACCACTATTTGAACACCATGATGACTGTCGCAACGCAGTTTGGGAAATCGCTCATTTAATATACAAGTGGCACTATAACTATAGCTTTTACCACAGAATTACAAGTAATTAATAGTATTACAATTATAAATACTTGATTTATAACTATTTTTTTACGTTCGGTTTGCATTTGATCTACGACAGACCGACGATGTCGCGCAGGTAAACATTAACAAAGTTGTACACCTCAGTTGCGTTCACAATTCTGTGTCTATACGTTTTATGAATTAACTAGTTTCTGAGTTGTAATAACAACCGAAAGACAGTTTAAATCTATACTAATATATAAATGTACAGTGGTTTTTACGGATGGTCCGTTATAACTACTGAACCATGCATCCGATTGACTTGAAACTTGGTATCCATCTAGAAAATATGTGTACTTAATGTATAGGCTAATATTTGTATGAGTGTTGGACTCCCTAATAATAATGACAATAAATAATAATGTTAATTATAAATGCTCAGCAAAGCGGGCGAGTAAGGCTGGTATTAAATAAAATCAGTAAATTGTTAATCGAATTTTAATTGTGAATTGTATTTGCGCTGGAGAATTTATTTAAGAAAGCTTTGTGTTGATTAAGCCGCCAAATTTAAATTTCCACAACACATTTCGAGCTGGGTCCACGTTGTTGTCCATGGGCTCCGATCAGCAGTCATCACAAGGTCCGCCGTGAGATCATTTACTAATACTTGTCTGAGAACTTATCGTAAGTGGATTAAATTAGTTATATGTACAAGTATATTAGGTATATGTTATAATGAAGCTTACCCTTAGTAACGAAGTAAGAAACTTGTTAATGTTACCTAAAATGGACCTGGGAGGGACCGTTGAGAGCTGTGTTGAGCTCTATAGTAACTATGTGTTTAATTGACCGGGTTTTCTTACGTATCGAAAAGAGCTGTAGTTGCAGGATGCTGTGCGGATCTGACTGTGTCTAGGTGAAGGTCAGATGTGAAACTTTTTATCTTCCTCTATTTACTCTAAGATAATGTGGAATGATTTTTTCCTCCCTACCTTCTTGCTAGTGGCCTATGGGGCTATTCCCGCTACGTGCGGACGGGTAGGTGAGCTCATGGGCTTAACCTGAGAAAATTTGCTAACACTAACCCTAGCAAGAGCAGCGCTTCGCAGAATCTTCTAGTGGATCAAAATCGCGACCCACAGAAGATCCGGCGAGAAAATCAGTGCGCTGTATCAATGGGGGTAATGTTTAGCCTACTAAGCCAAAGATAGAAATCTTCTTGTTGAAAAAATTATGAATGGGTCTTTATATACTTTTTTGTTACTATTAAATACTTTTTTGTGTTGTTTGTTAATAAAAAATCAATTTAAATAATGAAACTGTGATTTCATTTAAATGTAAACAAATATCTATATATTAATACGTGAAACAAAAACTTTGTATCCCTTTTTACGAAAATTGCGCGGACGGAGGAGTATGAAATTTCTCACACTTATAGAGAATATAGAGAAGGAGTGCACAATGCTAACATTTATTTAAAATAATGCATAAAAGATACTTTAAATCAATAAAGAAAACATTACACATACTACCATGTATTTGACACAACACATACATACAAATATACTCTTTGCTTACTGTCAATTGGGAAACTTTTGTTATTGCCTATAGTCTGTGGTCGAATTGAAAATAGATTAATATTGTTTGTCTTTAATATTATTGATCTATAGTGATATATTGATCTATAGTGCAGTTTTGACGAATACTGTGGTTATATTATCGAATTATAATAGTGTTTGACAATAGAACCATAATAATGTTTAAACTTATAATTTCACTTAATTATAGTCGAATCTCGACTACTGCAGGGCCACTAGTGTCTTATAGAACGCCTTAGTTGAGTAGTACCCCAAACCGCTCATACTCCTAATACAGACTTGCAATGGACTTGGACTGGAAGTCGAATCCACACTCGACCAACAACGGGGTTAGAAACAATCTCTTGCAGATTACACCGGCCGACAAATGAAATTTTTTTGAAAGTTGTTTGTATTTGAGTCACAAATATCACCAATTTATACTATTTTAAACACAAAAACACCTACATATTTGCCCTATC
Organism: Bombyx mandarina; assembly: GCF_030267445.1. Taxonomy (NCBI): domain Eukaryota; kingdom Metazoa; phylum Arthropoda; class Insecta; order Lepidoptera; family Bombycidae; genus Bombyx; species Bombyx mandarina. Next base: position 8,096,796 of record NC_143226.1, read on the forward strand.
ACATCAGATTTTTTTAAAAGAAGGAAAATGCATTTTTTTCAAAATTTAACGAAAAAATCAATAATCATATTACAAAAACATATATTTGAGCATTTACCAAGAAAACAATGCTGCAGGACTATTTAGAGTGACATCTTTTACGTTTCGCGACAAAATTACGTCTGGGTGTAGTTTTTTTGTGAGTTTTTTTTGTGAGTATCTTCAGTAATATCACGTGTCAGTGACCAGCAGTAATCAGCTATCATATTCACATTCCATCGACCTTGGTACCTTGTCTCCATAGTTTTTATGTCCTGATGAAACCTTTCTCCCTGCTCTTCACTGTAATCACCAAGATTATCAGGAAAAAAGTCCACATGTGAATCTAGAAAGTGGAGTTTTGTGCTCTTATTACACCCCAATTTTTGATACTTATCCAATAAGTTTGCAACCTTATTTTTATAGTCGGGATGATTATTATTTCCTAGAAAATTGTTGACAACATCTCTGAACGCCAGCCAAGCATCTGATTCAGTGTTATTCATTGTGGCATCAAATTTTTCATCAGCCATCAAAGATCTGATTTGCGGTCCATCGAACGCTCCTTCTTTAATTTTTGCATCAGATAATCTTGGATTTTTTTTACAGAGGTATTCAAAACTAACATTGTTTTTATCCAATGCTTTAACGAACTGTTACATCATACCGAGTTTGATATGAAGCGGAGGTAGTAAAATTTTTTCAGGACTAATTAAGTTTTTTCGTATAACGTTTTTTGTTTCTACTTTGAGATTTTTACGAGGATTCCATTATTTTTGAACGTAGTGCTTGTCTCGTGCTATACTGTCCCACTCGCACAAGAAGCATGGATTTTTTTTATATAAGTAAAAAAAAATATATATATTGTAAGGAATACCCTACAAAAAGGGTATAAAACCGGCGCGCAGCTCCGTCACCCGCGCATTTGTCGGTTGACATTCATCGAGAGAACATCGTTCAAAGACTTTAAGTGTTAATTTAGGAAACACGAATTTTATAATAATGTTGAAGGTAAAGTGCCTATAAATAGCAACGCCTTTGCTCGAAACATTCATTCGATCGGCGGCGTTCGTGAGAGAGGGTGGTCGTGGACATGGTGTGCGTGAGTCATTGTTTTAAGTCTCTGTAAACGTGTGCTAATTGTTATTTTTTTTAATGGTTTTTCTTCTGATTCCTAATATCAGAAGTGAGATAAAGGACTCAAATAGCCCACAGTAGCGTAAAACTCTGAACTTTGTTTTGTTTTACAAAGACTGCTTACTTTGATGCTTTCATACTTTATTTGTTATTTTTCTTGTGTGATTGCAAATTTTAACTGTGATAATGAGATATACTGAAACTCCTAGTACACGGAGGCGACCGTCTCGAGATGATTCTCGTAATCGAAAACGATATTATGCTTTCGCGATCACAGAGATGATAGACAGAATCGCGATACGAACGATGCGCTCGCGCACGATAGACCTGTCGCGACACGTTCTAACGATAAGGAGCACGCTGAACAGACCACCAATATTTTACGGATAATTACGACTCCCATGTCGAATATCGTTGGTTCGCAACAAGGCCACGTAGAATCTAGTATCCCTGGTTCTAATGCTCTACCCTCTCCAGTGCTTTAATGGAAGCAATTAAAACTTTGCAACCCTCAAGGTCGCAAAATTATTACATATCGTATTTTGACCCATCGATTAATAATTTTCATTGAAGTTTGTGCGAAAAAGTAGAACGCGCCAGAGAAGTTAACGCGTGGAACGACCACGAATGCTTATCGCGAGTGGCATCATGTTTAAGGGACGATGCTAGGGTTTGGCTGAGTGAATGGGTTACTTCTGATAGAACTTTGAACTTTAATAGTGATACGGGGCATAATGGGCCCTCAGGTTAGAGCCGCGAACACTAATCTACTCACGATTTGATTTCATTTTTTAGTGGAGGTCAGGTTAGGCCGAGTCCTCATAGGGTTCAGGCACTAAATGAGTCACCAGTGACTCGTAATGTCACACAGGTAGATAATTCTTGAGGTTGACTGCATACTTCCGAAGGTGATTTCGGGACTATGTTGGCAAAATGGTCAATTCCACTTTTGAGATTACAGCTCATTCTGAACATCACAAAATGCAAGACAACAGACATCCGACCTGCAGCTTCTGGTAGAAAAGACGCCACTACACCTGTGGTGAGGACTCTAAATACTGATGTCACGACTGAGGTGTATCGTTCGAGGTGAGTTCGTCGAGAACTAGGTCGAGGTAGAGCTCATCAATTGGTACCACGAAGTGAAAAGCGATATGATGCTCGCGTGGATGGGCACCGACGAGCAGCAGCCGTTTTGAATGTCGATAATCTTGTTTTGGTAATAACTCAGTCTACAGGAAATCTAGATCCGGCAATCTGTGGACCTTACCGAATGGTGAGGATTGTGCCTCACGGGCATTGCCGCCAGCTCGGGCCCCTCGATGAATCCTGCGGCAGTAGCACGCAAGCGACGTGCCGGTAGCTGCGTAATATCGGTCGGCAGGTAAACTTGATTCCGGCATGCGTGGCTCGTATAAGGTTGTCGAAATTCTACCCAGTGGACTCTATCCTACGGCTGCTCAATGGCAGTTATGGCAAAACTACGCAAGCAGCTGCACAATATATGGTGTCGTGGCGGGGCGAGTGGACCCCTGAGACGTGTGCTGCCTTCTTTGAGAGTCAGTAAAGTTAATAATGATCATTGTTCACAGATATACGTATTCCTATGGTGAACCTGAAGGGTGAGCTATAGATGATTGCTCTCTAGTTACGTATCCCTCACTCGGAGTCACGGTGAGATGCCTCAATACGATTGGCCTAGGCTGGCGTATTGAGAAGCCTCGGCACGTTTGAGTATGGTCGGCGTGTCGGGAAGCTTCACACGTTTGAATAAACTCTGCGTGTGGAATGCACTCGTACGTTTTTAATACGATCTTCGTACGAGTGGGTCTGGGACCATTTTACGTATCCCTCACTCGTGTGATTAATCCTACACGGTGAGATGCCTCAATACGATCGGCCTAGACTGGCGTATTGAGAAGCCTCGGCACGTTTGAGTATGGTCGGCGTGCCGGGAAGCTTCACACGTTTGAATAAACTCTGCGTGTGGAATGCACTCGTACGTTTTTAATACGATCTTCGTACGAGTGGGTCTGGGACCATTTTACGTATCCCTCACTCGTGTAATTAATTCTGCACGGTGAGATGCCTCAATACGATCGGCCTAGACTGGCGTATTGAGAAGCCTCGGCACGTTTGAGTATGGTCGGCGTGCCGGGAAGCTTCACACGTTTGAATACGCTCTGCGTGTGGAATGCACTCGTACGTTTTTAATACGATCTTCGTACGAGTGGGTCTGGGACCATTTTACAGGCATCACTGGTAACCAAATGCAGAAGACACTTAACGAAGGGCGACGCACACTGGCCCTTGGATAATAACAGGAATATGCGCATTAAGGATGATTGCTACTGCGCGCACTGCTCGCGTGCCGCTGGCTGCGCGCGCTCATCTACTTCTGGCGCGCATACTGCGCGCACTGCTCGCGTACCGCTGGCTGCGCGCACTGCTCGCGTGCCGCTGGCTGCGCGCGCTCATCTACTTCTGGCGCGCATACTGCGCGCACTGCTCGCGTACCGCTGGCTGCGCGCACTGCTCGCGTGCCGCTGGCTGCGCGCGCTCATCTACTTCTGGCGCGCATACTGCGCGCACTGCTCGCGTGCCGCTGGCTGCGCGCACTGCTCGCGTGCCGCTGGCTGCGCGCACTGCTCGCGTGCCGCTGGCTGCGCACACTGCTCGCGTGCCGCTGGCTGCGCGCGCTCATCTACTTCTGGCGCGCATACTGCGCGCACTGCTCGCGTGCCGCTGGCTGCACGCACTGCTCGCGTGCCGCTGGCTGCGCGCACTGCTCGCGTGCCGCTGGCTGCGCGCGCTCATCTACTTCTGGCGCGCATACTGCGCGCACTACTCGCATACCGCTGGCTGCGCGCACTGCTCGCGTGCCGCTGGCTGCGCGCGCTCATCTACTTCTGGCGCGCATACTGCGCGCACTGCTCGCGTGTCGCTGGCTGCGCGCGCTCATCTACTTCTGGCGCGCATACTGCGCGCACTGCTCGCGTGTCGCTGGCTGCGCGCGCTCATCTACTTCTGGCGCGCACACTGCGCGCACTGCTCGCGTGCCGCTGGCTGCGCGCGCTCATCTACTTCTGGCGTGCATACTGCACGCACTGCTCGCGTGCCGCTGGCTGCGCGCACTGCTCGCGTGCCGCTGCTTGCGCGCGCTCGTCTGTTTCTGGCGTGCATACAGCACGTGCTGCTCGCGTGCCGCTGCCTGCGCGCGCTCGCCTGTTTCTGGCGTGCCTATCACACGTGCTGCTCGTGTGCACACTGCACGTGATGCTCGCGAGCCGCCGACTTCCGGTGCCGTACGACTGGCAGTGACGCAGAGGGCGATGTCGCTCGATCTGCGGCCTGCTGCTTCACTCGTTGGGGACTATGATGCCTTTGGTGAGTAGTTCGTTTGCAGTCCTGCTGAGCTACTTATGCGCTCCGCCTGCATTTTCAGGATTATCTATCAGGATGGTCGAGCGGGACGCCCGCCACACGTGGTGCAGCCTCACATCGTGGTTGCAGACTGGAGCTGGGACGGCTGCTTTGCCGAACTTTCGGGAGGCGTGGACCTAACAAGATCTTTCGCACGCTTCCGCATCATCGTTACGAGTGGACCCCAGTTATGTGGTCGAGGACGAACCACAGTCAGGAGAGGCCGTGTAAGGAATACCCTACAAAAAGGGTATAAAACCGGCGCGCAGCTCCGTCACCCGCGCATTTGTCGGTTGACATTCATCGAGAGAACATCGTTCAAAGACTTTAAGTGTTAATTTAGGAAACACGAATTTTATAATAATGTTGAAGGTAAAGTGCCTATAAATAGCAACGCCTTTGCTCGAAACATTCATTCGATCGGCGGCGTTCGTGAGAGAGGGTGGTCGTGGACATGGTGTGCGTGAGTCATTGTTTTAAGTCTCTGTAAACGTGTGCTAATTGTTATTTTTTTTAATGGTTTTTCTTCTGATTCCTAATAATATATATAAGTACGTAACGTAAGATTTTTTTTTAAATAAACACACTAATTTCAGTAAAAAGTTTATGAACAAAGTAACTGTAGAGGTTTATTTGCATGTAACCTGTTTCGAATGGGTGTGTCGTTGTTGCAACTAATATATTTCCTTAAGAGAGGTCGCACGATTCGAGAAAAGAGCGCTAAAATCTAAAATTTAATTTATTTTAATCAAAAAATTGTCTTAATAGCCAGTCTTAATAAGCCAATGTCTTAATTTTTTTTAAAACCTGATGTGATACGATAAAATGAGGTATAATTTCGTGATCAGCACTACCAAATTAGTGGAAAAAATAATCAGACCTTGAACAAGGAAAATGATGTCGGCCGGTGTTATCTAAAGGACAAGACTTGCTGCGGCTGCTCAACCTGCCGGCTATCCTCGATAATTCCATCTTGGTCATCGTGAGGAGGAAGGATCTGTGAGGGCTCTAGTACTAATAGGAATAACTTCACTGCAGCCAAGGGCGCAAGCAACTCTTCATATCATTCAGCAGGCCTTCGTTTATGAATGTGTCAATAACGAATAGCGTCTTTATTTGTTGCTCTAGTAGGCAAACGAGCATACGACCCATCTGAGGATGAGTGATTATCGTTGCTCAAGGACGTCAGCTAATGCTAGAGGCAGAGCCCAGCCCTTGTCTACCGCTGAGATGCAGGGCGTGTCTGTCTCACTGCCTCGGGAGATGTGGACCAAGATAAGTCACCAATATCTTTCTGGTCGTGGTTCAAGCAAAGGTTTTCTATTCTATTAATATATTCTTAAACGACCGAAACTTAGGCGAGGATAGATTTTGATGTGAAATGCTGAAGAATATAGCATACTAATATTATAAAGAGGAAAGATTTGTTTGTTTGTTTGTTTCGAATAGGCTCCGAAACTACTGGACCGATTTGAAAAATTCTTTTTCCATTAGAGGCCGACATTGTCCCTGATGAAAATAGGCTACGTTTTTTTTTTTTTTTTGGTTTCATGTGTGTTTTAATGTTTCCGAAGCGAAGCGAGGGCGGGTCGCTAGTAGCATATATTTCAATTTTTGTGGTGGTCTTGTTATTGCTGCAGTCAGTCACCACGTAATCTTGTAACCTGGCTGCTTCGTGGCGGATATAACAGGACTGTACCCTTCACGTGGACTCACCGCAACAACACCAGTAATCTATTCCCAGTGAATACGTACATTTAGCATCTTTGGTGATTCAATTACAACGATGTCGCGGTACAAGGTACAAGCTCGTCATAATCACGTGCTAGTTACGTGATGACGTGGCACGAAATACCTTGACAAAGTGAAATACCTGAACCTGTTTGTTGTGATTAGAAATTATTATTTTTTAGTTTGTGTGAAAACATCAATTTTATTAGTATTTTACTATAATATGCGTGTCGGCTTTTATTGTTAAAATTAAAATGTTTTTTTTTATTGCCGCTTAGGTAGATGAGCATACGGCCCACCTGATGGTGAGTGGTTACCGTCGCTCATGGACGTCAGCAATGCCAGGGGCAGAACCAAGCCACTGCCTACCGCTTAATACTTTCCACAAGCCTCGTCTGCAGACAGACATTTCATAGCGCTCGGGAAACACCGCGGAGGGGAGCTCATTCCAAAGCCGGATGGTACGTGGCAATAAAGATCTCTGGAAGAGCACTGTAGATGAACGCAGTGGCTCCAGGTAATATGGATGAACCCTACTCCGATGACGGGCGGTGCGATGGTAAAAACGAGATGATGGTATCATCTCGAACAATTCCTCAGAGCACTCCTCATGGAACATACGGTACAGAATACAGAGGGAACCGAAGTCCCTCCGTAGACCCAGAGGTTCCAAACGATCCGTGAGAATGGAATGTTAACATTATCGCCACGCAGCAAAACTCGTTTATTCCGAGAAATCACTTAGAGTCCTGAAAGTTATGATTATAGACATACTAGCTGACCCGGCAGACTTCGTAGTGCCTCAATCGATAAATAAAAGACCTAAACTTTTGTATAAAATAAAATTAAAACAAACAAAAGGAATCCGTCCGACGGGGGACACATCAAAGGAAAAACAAAATTGTTATTTTTATTTAATTCCGAGCATTTTCATATTTATCTACCTTTTAAACCTTCTCTGGACTTCCACAAATAATTCAAGACCAAAATTAGCCAAATCGGTCCAGACGTTCTCGAGTTTTATCGAGACTAACGAACAGCAATTCATTTATATATATATAGAAGAAGAAGATTACAGTAGGTGTATTATACATATTTATGACGTTTTAGCTCGAATATTCACGAATGTTCGCGGTTGTTGACTACTGATAATGTTAATAACATAAATGTCGCTCGCCTTCAAGACCACCGCCAGTACAATTACGGACACGCAATGCAAGACGACTAAAGACAAATCAAGCAATTAATATTCACAATCAAAATGCATCATGTGCCATTTGTGCTTAATACAAAAAGCAACGTTATTTTTTAGACCTTTAAGGTAAACATTGATATTTTACAAACAATTTTAAAGTTTATTCTAAAAGAAATAACAAAGAATGAGTTATAAGGAAAACGCAGGTAGGAAAATTACTAGATTTTGTAAAATGAAAAAATATTCCGTGGTTAATGACGTGTGTATTTTTCCAGGGTGTCTCGGGTCGTGGTACTTATTGGACTTCCCGCCATGACATTCCTTCATCAGACGAGTTTATCGTGAGTGCGGTCCTCCGACGTGGTACCAGTGATGGCGATGCCACTGGCTATTGCACAACAACCCGACATTGCAGCAAGATTAAAATGTCAATATAACACTGTGTAAGTACTACAAAAGCAGTCAACGTGATCTGTAGAAAATAATTTTGTGTTTATTTAACTTTTTTTATTGCTTAGATGGGTGGACGAGCTCACAGCCCATCCTGGTGTTAAGTGGTTACTAGAGTCCATAGACATCCACAATGTAAATGCGCCACCCAACTTGAGATATAAGTTCTAAAGTCTCAAGTATAGTTACATATGTTTAGTTTGATTACGCGAAAGGCACAACTCCGAGATGTCTTTCGTAAATATTCAACCAGCAACCGAACAGCAACCCCGAAGCGACGCGTGGGCTGATGATGCGGTGATTCACCCTGAAGTGGTTCGCCAAAAGGGATTGGCCTATGTACGCTGCACGATGATACACCGCGCCTCCATTACCTTAACCAGAACGATGACTAGACCACCTTTCCACTGGTGTTTCACCACTAATCATTACTGCGGGGCAAATGATATGTTTTTTTTTTCTAGGAGGTTATGCCAGCTTAAACGGGCGAGTAGGTGAGCTCACGGGGCTTTAACCTGACGAATTTGCTAACATCCTAGTAAGAGCGGTGCTTCACAGAATCTACCACCCGATCCATATCGTGAAAGAAACTCAGAGAAGAAACTCAGTGGGCTGTGCCTGAAGATTAAATATATGCTGTGTCATTCAGATTTCTCCGTCTTTGTAACGAGGCTAGGAAAGGATGATTTTACTGTTTCCAAATTAATTGTATGTACCTAGACATTAGTTTCATTATGAGGATATTGAGACATACAGCCGTGAAGCAGTAATGCGTTTCGATTTGAAGGGTGGGGCAGCTGTTGTAACTATACTGAGACCTTAGGACTCATATCTCAAGGTGGGTGGCGGCATTTACGTTGTAGGTATCTATGGGCTAATGATTCAAATCTGCTATGTGATGTTCATTACATGTTTACAATAGCTGTCCATACATTTCCTTTAACAATCGCACCGCTCAACACAGCCATAGAGTTGATCCTCACCTCCGGGGTACATTTACAGTAATTTTTTGGGCCTGGTTCTTGGTTTTTGGCTCAAATTAACTTCCCTCCAAGTGCTTACTCCGCGGCCAAACTGTGTTTCCGGCATTGTTGGTGACCATAACTCACACTTGACTTACCGTAATGTGGGAGAGTGGTACCTACCCATGTGGGCTTACAACATATACCACCACCAGCAACTGCCGCTTGATTATCAGACGAGCTGGTAAAAAATTCAAAGATCCAAAGTATAAGACTCGCATCAAGCGATCCTACTGCTGATGATAAAGCCCAATGAAACGAAAGGTTTCTAGACAGCTTCACTGCTTTTTTACTACTGAAAACATTCTCCCCGCGAACAGGATTTTTTTGGCAACTTGGCAAGTTTACCTAAACTCTCTAGCTATAAATACATGATTTATAAAAAATGCACTTTTAATTTGTGTCATTCCAAACAAATCCTTTTGCCTGGATGATTATAATGCTTTCATATCTCCTCACATCCGGATGATGACAAGGTTGTCCGCTCAACATGCGGCACGACTCTATACGAGCCGTGGGAACTGCATCAAGAGACGTGTCGGTTGACGTCATGCTCGCGTTGGAGGTTTATGTACACGCAGTATCATTTTAAGGGGATCAGAAGTGGTATTTTCCATTCGATGTGTTTCTTACGCAAAAATTTAATTATCTGAGATTTAATGAATAGCATGTAGAATGAGTTCTCAATACTAGGTTGCAACTCTGATGTGCCCGTGGCATTGCTGAGGTCTATGAGCGATGGCGACTACTTACTTACCCTCAGAGGAACAGCTCTGCACTGCAGTGAAACTAGTTCATGAGCTGAGCTACCAATCCACGCACGATTACAGCTACGCACGAAGCCTGAATGAAGAAAGAGGCATGTAGAAAGCTACAGCTAAATGAAGCTCAAAACATGTCATTTCGGATCCTCCCGATCCACTAACGATACTTTTAGGTACCCCAAGCACCGGTCATCGTTCTCATCGAACCCGTTGCGTTGCGACGAAAGGCTCTGTGAGTAAGCTAACCCACACTAACCCACCCAAAAAAAAAAATTAAGCATGGTGTACGGTTTGCACATACCTAACTAATACGTGGACACGCCGTGCGTCGTTATTGTGGTGTCAGGTTATTTTATTATATTCTTAGAGCAGTGCACTTAGCAACACGCACTCGTTAAGACGTTACCATCTGTGCTTAACCGACATAATAAAGGTGCTCAAACAACATACTTAGTTTACTCTTTGGAACTCAACAAAACTTCCCCTTGGACCCCAACACGTGGATACCCCAGTCGCGGACGAGTAGCTCACGTCCATTGATATTTTAATTAGAGTATTGTTACAATTAACACATACAGTCGTACACAGCCATGAAACTTTGAGTAAATACAAACTGAATGAAAATATCATCATTGATCTGTTTATTAATTACAATTTTTTTTTTTATAAATAAGTATAAATATTTACTAACAATCACGCCACGTTAGCTGGTCCCGTGATAAGTTCGTAAAGAACTTGTGTTACAGGTACCAGATAACGGATATAAATGTAAGATTTTTATTATACACATACATAATAATATATTTAATATACATCCATAACCCTGGAAAAGACATTTATATTTATCATACAAATATCTTCCCTTGGCGGGATTCGAACCCGCGACCCCCTTGTGTAGTGACCATGTCACTTACCAAGTCACTACATCAGACGGCCGTTAAATTAAATTAATTTAAATAAATAAATAAATTAAATTTGAAAATGAGATAGGAAACTACCTGGAAGATATAATACATTACGGTCACCTCGTGCGGCTGCAGTGTCGCCCGGGCCAAGCCTCTACGCGCCATACTTTATCTTGGTGAATCACTCATAAGTCATAATGACCTCGGCAAATGTAAGTTAGTGAATAAAATTAAATGGCGTCTAATCGCTGAGAATAAATACTTAGTAAATCTATTTTTAGTATATTATCAGGTTTGGCAAAGATTGATGTGATTAAAAAACTTGAGGTCATAAAGCTTCAACATTTGGACGCAGTCTTGGCCTAAAGAATAAGATAAAAGATAAGATTCCCTGTGCATTCGTAGCAACGGTTTTCGGTTCCCACATATGCTGATCCTTCAAGAGAAGTCACCGCGGAAACGCGTTTTCCACGATTTCGTTACCGATTTAACCCAACATTAATTTCCGTGCACAGCGGATCTCACTTATACAACGTGGTGCCCGTTTCGTTTGAGCCCACTCCATAGGGATAACGAATTGCCTCTAATCTAAGCACCGTATGCGGCCTCTCTGGGGTCGTGGTTGAAGCTGCCCACAAGCGTGGCACAACTGCTAGTTATGCGGGCACTCCTTTCGTAACTGTCACATACGCTCCCGTTACTCGAAATGTTTAGGCGACCGCGCCACTACCCGATGTTTACGCGACATTAAACTCGCAATTGAACCCTCCCGCTGTGTCCTATGCCTTAAGCAAGAATACCCTGCAAGCTACTACAGATGCCCCCGAGCCCCGCGGAAAAACTTATTTTAGGATAAATTAGCATTACTGGTGGCCCGGAGGCCTTTCCAGTTTCACCAGGACAGGTGGGTGAGCAAAGGCTCAGCCAGGAGGGGCGGGATTTGCTAACAGCTGCCCGAGTGGCTTCGCGAATGAATAAATCTACTAGCGGATCGGAAACGCGACCCGCTGAGAAGATCCGGCGAGAAACTCAGCGAGCTGATGCATGGGTTAGGTTGCACGTCGAACTCTTTGCCAAGTTCGACGAATCCGGCTATCGGGGTCCCTAAGCCTGCTCCTAACGGAAAAAATACAATCACCTCGTCGCCTTCAGAACCACCGACTCAAAACCACTCGGCGCTTTCAACCCCGAAGACACCGAAGCCTGCTTTCGTGCTGGCGGCGGTACTCACTGTTTTGAAGTAGGCAAAACCACTGTTACGATGGCTGGCAAGATACCCGCTCCCTGCAAACTGTGTCCACGTCGCGCCTCGCGTCTCAGCCCATACTCGCAGCATGGCCCCAAACCGCGTTCGGGTCGCGATTTTGTACTAGTATGCGACTTCGTATCCATGGTAAATTTTGAACGACTACGTTCGTTCGCCATCGCGATCCGCTCGATGTTAAACACCTAACAACGACTCGCTACCGCGTTCGAGCATACGAACGTGAACGAGTCTGTTCTTGCACCCGTTCGCAATAGATAAATATTTAAATTCCCAATGGCGCATGGCGTACAACGCCAGATCAAAATGCCTGTCTGTTAAGTTAGCGTTCTTCAACGCTACCGGCTTGGCGCCACAACGCGTCCACTTTTTTTAATTCCTCCGCGACAATCTGATTGAACTCTTCTTGCGAGAAAGTCTCCTTAAGCCCTCGCGTCGCGTTTCTAACATCGGGAACTGCGTTAGGAATGACAGAATTCCTGCCCTTAAAGGTGGAACTACCATTAACCATAGGCGGGCCCTGCACTACGCCCCACTCGATCCTCCCTCGCTCTTTCATATCGACACATCAGAGTACCATATCACACTAACGGGACACTAGCCGACCTTCCGGAAAACAAAATCGTCAGCCCTACAATCCCGACTCCCTACCTCTATAATATCGCTCGAGTGGGACTCAAATAAACTTAAACGCCTATGCCTCTGGCATTCGCTGCTAATGTCGTTCGACGATCGCTCATCATCTAGTGTGCCGTATACTCGACTGACTTCAAATACAAAAAAATAATAATCGCCTAGTAAAGCAAGAAAAAGTTGAGTGCTTGAACTGTGGCTCACCGTCGCTCATGTCAACAAAAACAGCGGGTTAGTGCAATGACTATTATATACTTATAAACTAGACCAGATATTCACCGCAATATTACAAAACAAAAAGACCGCACACGCTCCTTTCTATTAGTCACTCATTGTAAAGTGAATGGAATTATGTTTATACATGTTTATATAATTTCAATATTATACAAGCGACTACATTAAACTTTGAAAATTCGTTCAAAACTAGTCAGTGCTAGTCGGTACGTCAGCCAGTCTTACAACTTCGCTCTCGTCAATAGCCAGCTTGGCATTGACCGGTGACTTGAGCATATGTAGTGTCGCACTCTGGCCGGCCGCGAACGATCAAGATATTTATTCATTTCCCAATTAACGTTATAAAATAACTTTTTCGTGACAACGTGGGTAACCTTATTACTTTGTACTGTCGTATGCGGAGTTTCCGCTTGTAAGATTGCGAAGCATGATGCGCTGACCGACAATAAGGTATCTTCTAAGCCGTTGAATGATTCGGAAGATTCAGGGCAAGATAAACGGATCTGGGATGAAGGTAAACCCACATTAAAGAATATCTCCTCAGTGGACGACAGGGTCTCGTTCTCAGGTGATAAGTGCCCCACAGGACAAGTTAGGTTTAATGAGCGGTGCGTGGACGTCGACTGATCAGAAGCATTCATTCGCCAAACATCACAATCACTATTTGAACACCATGATGACTGTCGCAACGCAGTTTGAGAAATCGCTCATTTAATATACGAGTGGCATAATAACTATAGCTTTTGCCACAGAACTACAAGTAATTAATAGTATTATAACTATAAATAATTTATTTATAATTATTTTTTGCGTTCGGTTAGCCTTTGATCTACGACAGACCGACGATGTCGCGCAGGTAAACATTAACAAAGTTGTACACCTCAGTTGAGTTCACTGTGTCTCTACGTTGTTTGAATGATCTAGTTCAAAGTTGTAATAACAACCGAAGACCGTTAAAATATTAAATAAAATCAGTAAATTGTTAATTGAATATGAATTGTGTTTGCGCTAGAAAATTGATTTAATAAAGCTTTGTGTTAATTAGGCCGTCAAATCTAAATTTACACAATACATTTCGAGATGGGTACACGTTGATGTCCATGGGCTCCGGTCAGCAGTCATGACGAGGTCCGCCGTGAGTTCGTTTACTAGCCCTCGTCTGAGAGCTTCTCGAAAGCGATCGGCAAGTTTGTGCGAGAAACTTTTATAACATGAACGCCTACAACTAGAATCAAACAGTTGATATTCACCAGACATCTCGCCTGTCGAGATTCTAACTGGAGTAACACACGCGCTTTTTAATTATTTCACCTTTTGTTTTTACAAACTTTTACTGGTTCCTGTTCTACTTCTCTAGTCTAAGCCAGGCCTTGATTATAGCTGGACCTATAGCCTGGAACTGTCTCGGTGGTTACGGAAGGCAGTCAGATCTAAATTTACAATTTTGACGTTAAACTCTCCAAACTCAAGACATTTTTTGCACAAACCTACGTTGGCATTTGTTCTGCCTAATCTAATTGAACATTTAAATTTGATATTGATTATTTTAATATAATATTTATAGTATCAAACGTTTTTTACAATGATTGCTACGCCGATTACAAATGATAATGACTTAAATTACGTTTTGTATTGTTTTTAAATGACTTTTACGGCGATTATAAATGATAATGACACAAAACTTGAAGGCAACCACGTAGCTTGGATCTTTTCTGTATAAGAGGATTAAATTAATTATGATATAGTGTGCTTAGTAACGAAGTATAAACATTGTTAATGTTACCTAAAATGGACCTGGGAGGGTCCGTTGAGAACTGTGTTGAGCTCTACAGTAACTACTAGTTCCTTGCGTACCGAGAAGAGTTGTGGTTGCGGGAGACTTTCCGCAGACCTGACTGCGGTCTTGGCGAAAGTCAGATGTGAATCTTTTTCTCTTCCTCTTTTTATTTTAAGGGATAATGTGTAATGTTTGGCCTACTAAACTATATATGAAAATTTGTTTGCTCACTTATTAAATGTGAATTTTTTCGTGTGTCCTTTGTTAATAAATATTCAATTTATGTGTGGAACAGTGATTTCATTTTAATTATTTTGTTTTTCCTTTTTATTGCATAGATGGGTGGACGATCTCAAAGCCCACCTGGTATTAAGTTGTTAGCGAAGCCGATAGACATCTACAACGTATCTAAATGACGTCACCCACCTTGAGATATGAGTTCTAAGGTCTCATTTTTTACAGTACAATGGCTGCTCCACCCTTCAAACCGAAACGCATTACTGCTTCACGGCAGATACACGGTACCTACCCGTGCGGACTCACAAGAAGTCTTAGCACCAATAATCACGCAAATTACAATTTTGCGGGTGTTATTTTCATTACACGACGTTATTCCTTCACCGTGAAAGTCAATCGTGAACATTTGTTAAGTACGTATTTCGTTACGTTCGCCAAGACTACACTATAGACAAATAATAATATTGAAGACAAACAATATTCATCTATTCTCAATTTGACCACAGACTTTAAGCAATAACAAAAGTTTGACAATAAACGAAGGGTAGGTATTTATAACTAGTCAGGTCATAAGTATTGTCACACAGTAAAAACTTTTCTTTTAGAATGCTGGCCACAAAAAAGTTTATTGAATTCGAATTTCGAATTGTTCATGAAAATAAAAATGTATACTGTATAGAATTTTACTCATTTTTAAATATGGAGTGGACGCTTAAAGAAGACCGTGTTGCAGTTATTGCGTTGCATCGTTGTGGTTACGCGCCAATTCAAATTTTTAACATAGTGAAAATTTTGAATATAACCAAAAAATTCGTTTATCGTACCATCAAACGATACAATGAAGACTCTAGTGTAGATGACAGGTCAAGAAGTGGTCGCCCTCGGTCTGTTAGGACTCCAGCAGTGATAAAAGCTGTGAAGGCGCGAATTCAAAGAAATCCCAAACGTAAGCAGAAACTGTTGGCCCTTCAGATGGGGTTAAGCAGAACCATGGTGAAAAGGGTGTTAAATGAAGACTTAGGGCTTCGGGCATATCGAAGAAAAACAGGACATCGTTTGAATGCTCGTCTAATGGACCTGAGACTGAAGAGATGCCGCGCTTTGTTGAAGCGGTACGCGGGAAAAAAATATCGGGAAATTCTTTTTTCGGATGAAAAAATGTTTTCCGTAGAAGAGAGCTACAACAAACAAAATGATAAGGTGTACGCACACAATAGTGAAGAAGCGAGCAACCGTATTCCGCGTGTCCAACGAGGTCATTTTCCATCCTCGCTCATGGTATGGTTGGGAGTTTCTTATTGGGGCTTAACATGGTACATTTTTGTGAGAAAGGTGTAAAAACGAATGCAGTTGTGTATCAAAATACAGTCCTGATGAACCTTGTGGAACCTGTTTCTCATACCATGTTCAATAACAGGCACTGGGTATTCCAACAAGATTCGGCGCCAGCTCATAGAGCGAAGAGCACACAAGACTGGCTGGCGGCGCGTGAAATCGACTTCATCCGGCACGAAGACTGGCCCTCCTCCAGTCCAGATTTGAATCCGTTAGATTACAAGATATGGTAACACTTGGAGGAAAAGGCGTGCTCAAAGCCTCATCCCAATTTGAAGTCACTCAAGACATCCTTGATTAAGCCAGCCGCCGATATTGACATGGACCTCGTTCGTGCTGCGATAGACGACTGGCCGCGCAGATTGAAGGCCTGTATTCAAAATCACGGAGGTCATTTTGAATAAACTTTAGTGTCATAAGAATCTATGTTTTGTTAAGTTCATTTTGGTATATGAATGGTTACATAATGAATAAACTTGTTTCAATTATTTTACATTAAACATGTGACAGAATTTATGACCTGACTAGGTATGTGTGCTGTGGCAAATACATGGTATGTAGTGTGTGTAATGATTTTTTTATTGATTTAATGTATCTTTTATGCATTATTTAAAAAAAATATTAGCATTCTGCACTCCTTCTTTATACCTATTCTCTATAAGTGTGGAAAATTTCATACTCCTCCGTCCGCGCAATTTTCGTAAAAAGGGGTACAAAGCTTTTGATTCGCGTATTAATATTTGATAAAAATGTATGTATTCACTACAGTAGAGAGTAGTGGTGTTGTTGTGGTGAGTCCACGTGGAAGGGTACCGTCAGGCTCAAAGGGTCAGCTTACAAGCTTACGTGGTGAACTCCAGCAATAACAAGACCACCTCAGAAATCGAAATATATGCGGTGAGGATTCTTCAGCATTTTACATCAAGATCTATCCTCGCCTAAGTTTCGATCGTTTAAGAATATAAGAATAGAATAGAAAACTTTTGCTTGAACCACGACCAGAAAGATATTGGTGACTTATCTTGTTCCATATCTCCCGAGGCAGTGAGACAGACACGCCTAACGTGTGACACGACGTCCCAGCGGTAAGCAGCAGCTGGGCTCTGCCCCTAGCATTAGCTGACGTCCAAGAGCTACGATAGCCACTCATCATCAAGTCAGATCAAAGTACCTACCTATATGGGCTAACAACATGCCACCTACCACAAGTAAGTGCCGCTTGACCATCGCAGCAAGCTAGTATAAAACGGTCGAAACGCGATATACCGCCGACCGGACAACTCTTCCACAGTACGTCCGGCGATAACGGGGATGATGGCAACGGGGCCCGCAGCCGCCCCCCTCTTCCCATCCTCTTACTGTCAGCGCACTACAGTAACGGTAGCGTGCGGCCGAGCCTTGAAGCCTGCCTCGAGCCTGAGTGAGCCCCAGCAAGAGCAGTGCTTAGCTGAATCTATCACCGGATCGGAATCGCGACCCACTGAGAAAATCCGGCGAGAAGCTCAGCTGGTTGTGTTTATAGGTTAGGTTGGACATCGAACTCTTCTTCGTAATCTACGAATTCGCCGAGGACGGTGACGGGTGGGGTACGTGGGGGTTGAGCCTCACCAAAAACTCCTGCCGGTCACAGCTGGCGTCCGACCCCGGACCTCCACGCCGAGCATCTCATGTCCGTAGCGATCATATTCTGGTCCGAATTGGAGATTGGCCGTTATTTTATTGTAGTTGGAGTTTTACCCCAGGTTCTTCTGGTAGACACTTGACATCAAGTGAACTCTGAGCACATCGAAATACTAATCCAGTAATAAAATAAGGTATTCAGTAACAGCCTCGTGACCCCGGGACTACAAAGTGATATGTAAATGCGTTCAGACGAGTGACCGGCGGCCGCACCTCACGGGACTTGGCTGCCATGTGAGTGAAGCTTTACAGAGTTTCACATTTGAATTCTAACGAATACTGTCGTCACTAAAAACAGTTTTAAAGTTAGCTTCCCGGTCTTTCAATCTACCGTTATCTACGTATATTAGTAGAAAAATAAATAATATTAAATAAAATATATCAAATAAATATCAATTTCGTACAGGACAAGATTGATATTATTTAATTATATTATGATTGACGTTACAAAAGCAGAGAAATAAATAGAACAACAAAACGAAAGTTGAATCGATTTCATGTTTGACAAGGTGGATATTATATTTTATTATGATTGACGACGTTATATAAGTAAAAAAATAACCAGAAAAATAAAATGACAAATAAATCAATTTCATGGTCGATGAAATTGATATTCCCGTGAATGAGTGGATTCTGTAAAGTTAATGCACAAGACCTTCTTCAATAAGCGGAGCTATAAATTTTAATAACAATAAACTTTAATAAACATTACGTAAGGACTGCCACAGACGAGTGACAACAAACTATGACGTCACGGTGTGGATTACAACAGAATATAAGAGATAGCATCGTGACGGTGCCCCGCGACCCATGACAACGAGTCCTATAAATTTTCATTATTCTTTAAATATCGATTTAGTTGTTAAATAAATAAATAATAAAGTCATACGGTATAGTCTCGCGTTTATTATTTTTTATTTTATTATATACGAAAATTCTAATTCTTTACATTTCTTGTGGTCACAGACTCAAAGGCTATTCGGCGACTTACATTTATACTTACATTACACATATTAGTCTCTCTGTTTTGTTCTCTGTTTGAACTCTTCGTTGTAAATGAAAAGTTCGATGAGGACGGAGACCAGCGCTTGAGGGGTCTAAAGCCACAGAGAGTGGATCCGGGGCATCTGACGAGATATGTTTCGTGCGCCGGCGGCTTTGCATTAACCCATCACATGGGTATTAGCGGCGGTCACGAAAAGAGAGTTATTGTGTCGCGCCGCTTAGTCGAAGTAGCGCTCTGACGCCACTTAAGGATACTTACGTAACGGTTTTAAATTTAGATCATCGTGAAGGTCGATATTCCTCACGTACCACGGGGGTCCGATGGCTATCCTGTAGAAACTGGTTTTTTTATCAGTCCCTGTGGCAAGAGAGCAGTGACTAACTAATCTACAACACTGGTCTTGCCGATTTCAGCTAAGTTTCATTAATACTGATGCACTCAGCTACGCTATTATAAAGCGCACCGTATTTATCGATGAAGACCGTAGACCAAACAAAATCTAGCAATGAAACCAGAGCGCTGCGGTTGTTCCGTGTGACATTTGAATACGTTAGCATAACGACGCGTCGGGCGGGCCGCCGCGACCGTAACTTCGTGACAAACGTTAAATATTCATTACTAAATGTATATTAGACCGTAAATACGATATTGTTTATTTTCCTGTAAACAATGTGCAGGTAAACGATTTTGTAGTGTTCCTTATACTCGGTTAAGCTGCTCTAACTCTAACCATCTGATTCGATAACGGCAATTCATAACTAAGATCATGCCCCTCTAAGAACCTCAGAAGCTGTCAACGGTACGGCTGGTACAGCTCACGTCCACGAGGAAAGTTTAAATGATCTTCGAAATTTATAAAAAAAAAAGGCCTGATGTACATACTCGTGAATAGACCTATAGTCAAAAGGAGAGAAAGCAATTGTTTCACGACGTGCCTATTTCTGCCGTGAAGCAGTAGGTAATGCGTTTCGGTTTTGAAGAGTAGGGCAGCCGTTGTAACTATACTGAGACCTTAGAACTCATATCTCAAGGTGGGTGGCGGCATTTACGTTGTAGATGTCTATGGGCTCCGATAACCACTTAATACCAAGAGGACTGTGGGCTCGTCCACCCATCTTCACACTAAAAAAAACGACGGACACTTTATCCCGTGAAATATTCAAGAGAATGGATTGTTACATTACATAGAACCGTAAACATTCACAAACCGCGAATAAAGTTCAAGTGAACACGACTGCAGCAGCTATGTAGAAACCACACGGAGCACCGCGGCACACGGCGGCACATAAATAGGTTTTGTTTTCGTTTTAAATTAAATAATACTTAAAGGTACAGGGTACCAGGGTATAAGGGTGGCCGGAACATTGACGTCCAAAAAAAAATTTTAGATACCTCGTGTCGTGGGGTATCCGAATCACCCCCATGTATGTTCCGTTATTTTTGATAGTTTTCGAGCTATGAATTTTTTTCTAATTTTTCGAGAATTTTCGACATGGCACTTAAAATTTTTTTTTTTTTAAATTAGAAGACTTTTCGATACTTTTTTTTTGCAATTAATTTTCTATGAGTTGTTATTTTATGCATAAAATAACCAGCTTCGTTACATTTTTAGAAGTTGTAAAAATTTTGGTGTAAAGAGAAAAAATTACGGTCGGTGAATAAGACTTACATTTTCAACTTTAAATTAAAAATCTAAACAGGTGATTAAATAGTTTCTAAGTGACTTTAAAAAATGCGTTAGAATGCGTACACTCATGCAAACAGCCGCCAACTGTAGACTTGATCTGGTCGATCCATCGCATGGGCAACCTTCCACGCGGTCTGGTGCCTTCTACTTTGTCCTGAAGGACAAGGCGCTCTATGGAGTCATTTCCTCGCCGGGAGATGTTCAAAAAATGATAGTATGCGTTCATGCACGAGCGCTGTGCATAATATTAGCATAATATTAATCAGCATAGGTAGGATAAAAGAAAATTTAGCCGATTAAAAGACAATCTCTTACGCAGGTGTAGAAGGTGTATTGCTGCTGGAGGTGGTAACTTTGAAAACCTTTTGTAAAATTTAAAAATAAATTTTGACATTATCATCTGTTTTTTAACCACTTCTTAATTGAAACTTTTTTTAAACAACCTCGATATGTTTTGGTTAATTTCTAGCATTCTCTATCGTTAATAAACCTTACGAATGATAGAATTGTCAAAATAAAATTTAAGAATTTTCCACCTCGCTGTCTTTGATGGCCAATTTTAGCCAAACTAGCCCGTTAAGCACTACTTTTTTTTATTGATTATGAAAGTTGAGAGTCTAGCGCATATTTTAAAGTTACTTAGAAACTATTTAATCACCTGTTAAGATTTTTAATTTAAAGTTGAAAATGTAAGTCTTATTCACCGACCGTAAAATTTTCTCTTTACACCAAAATCTTTACAAGTTCCAAAAAAGTTACGAAGCTGATTATTTTAGGCATAAAAGAGCAGCTTGTAGAAAATTAGTTACAAAAAAAAAAGAATCGAAAAGTCTTCTAAATTAAAAAAAAATATTTTTTAAAGTGGGCCAGGTCGAAAATTCTCGAAAAATTAGAAAAAAAACCATAACTCGAAAACTATCAAAAACCGCGGAACATACATGAGGATGATTCGGATACCCCACGACACGAGAGACCTAAATTTTTTTTTGGACGTCAATGTTCCGGCCACCCTGTATATAAGCTATTAATGAGCCTCTGGTGGTTAATGAGGTAGCCAGAAATCGCAATGGAAATAGTGACACTAAGTAGAGATTTCTCGCTACAGTCGGGTCCTTCCTTTCCAACCGACGAGAAGAAGTATCTTTTTTCTTTTTTTTTGCATAGATAGACGAGCTCGCAGCCCACCTGGTGTTAAGTAGTTACCGGATCCCTTAGACAACTATAACGTAAATGCTGCCACCCACCTTGAGATATGAGTTCTAAGGTCTCAATATAGTTACAACGGCTGCCCCACCCTTCAAACCGAAACGCATTACTGTTTCACGGCAGAAATAGGCGGGGTGGTGGTACCTACCCGTGCGGACTCACAAGAGGTCCTACCACCAGTAAAAGTGTAAGGCTTCTAAAGAGAAAGAAGTTTAACAGATCGTTCAACCTGTTCGAATGTCTCCGAGATCGATGGAGAATCCTTCTGGACGTAGGACCGTGCTGATCGCTCCCACTTCGGAACTCCCACATTGTACTATACACATACATACACAGGACAAATGTGGATTGTGATTAATTGTGGAGTATGCTAGCTTTAGGTATTTTGATAATCAGATGGTAAAAATACACAGTAAATGATTGAAATGAGAATTCCCAAGGGCCACCAAAAAATCACAGAGGCGATATTTTGTCGATATTTTACCATCTGCTCTATTTGGGACTGGGAATAATACACCGATCTATGTAAGAACTACTTTAGATCCCCTACGACTGTGGCCTTTTATTTCAAATTTGTTTTTTTTATCATAAAAATCCACTGGCCGACATATTACCAGTAGTTTAGTAGTAATTCTTAGAATAGTATTTTTATACAAAGTATTTTTGTACAAAATTTTACACTCCCATATAGACTCCATGGAACTGCTGTCGAATATTTCTATCAACACCCACTTCAGAGCCCGGAATTCGCATTTGGTGGCAAACCTCTTTGCGTTACGGACATATAAAAATAATATATCATACTATAATCATATGGTAAGAATGGTCAGACAGTATAATGATTTGGCTAAATGTCACGGTAGCCTTGATATCTCTGAACCTAGACTCAGGGGATTTGTCAAATGTGTGAAGGATATCCTATTTAACAATGGCTAGTTATCAATATTTGTAATTTCGGTTGTATTTTCAATAGCCAAAGCTATGCACATTAATATGGATTTGCTGAGTGCACATACTATTTAGATTGCAATCCAGATTAGATCTAGGTACGACTTGTACGATTTAGCTAATATGTACTGTAATGATTGTAATTTGCTTTGTGCATCAATAAATTAAAAAAAAAAAGTAGTAAGGGGAGCCGGGTCCAATGTGTTGTGGAAATATAATTCAATATAAATATTATAACCGATATCTGTGGGAATCTTGTAATGCTCTTCGTAGTGCAACTGATATTGTATATCAATGGCATACGATTGTCGCCGACGTAATGCATAATGGAGGGTACGAAAAGGAACCTTAGACACTCGACAGTGGCAGGATAATACCCAACACGTACTGGTATATTTATTCAGCATGTTTTTAATACTACATTCCAGCTCGGCGGCCCGGACTCGCCTCACAATGAATATGTTAATACAAACTACAACAAAACGGTTATGCGGGTAAACGTACGTCAAATATTGCGGAATAACTTGTACATAATGCGGTGCGGTTTTTGAGCTATTCTTTTGTCAGCTTGGCGAGGGCGCGGGGGCTCGCCGCCGGGCGAGACTACGCGTGCCTCTCAATGGTAGGGTTATTTGTTTAATCGGTTTTTATTTTCGTGAAAGGCAATGTAGCAATGTATAGTTACTGCCCACCATCAACCATGCGTCGGTTTTCAAAACCCCTCATAACAATGGAAAATACCGGGGTTATTCAAAAGACACAAGTGATTACTAAATTCCATGAATTTCCAAATGAGAATGAATGCTTTAGAAATATCAGATACCTATAGTGATAAAAATTTAACCGTGTGCTCCGGTCATCGTTCTCGTCGAACCCGACGCTTGCGACGAAAGGCTTGAGGATTAAATTAACCCACAGACACAGCCCACTGAGTTTCTCGCCGGATCTTCTCAGTGGGTCGCGTTTCCGATCCGGTGGTAAATTCTGCGAAGCACGGCTCTTGATAGGGTTCGTGTTAGCAACGTCGTCAGGTTTGAGCCCCGTGAGCTCACCTACTAGTTAAGGTTCCGCTGAAATAGCCTCTCAAGGCTATCAGCTTAGGTAGGAAAAAAAACTGTGCAAGTATTTACATTTCCCGTCGTTTCCAAAATTTGCTGCTAATAATGAAACTAACCAGAAGGAAGGTTTGTTACCTTTACTGTCAGTGCTAATGATCATACATATCCAAATTAAAAATTAATTGTTAGCTCTCTGTACACACATACATTAACCAATTTACGTTACAAAAAATCGATGTTTTGTCGAAGAGTTAGGTTAATTCAATAATGCAGAGCGACGACCCGGAATTAGGTTACAGGCTCCCCGGGCCACTGATGATTGATGATGTTTTTAAGCAAGCCGGTATTCAGAATAAAGCGATGTTTGGAAATGGCAAGAACTCGAGGCCAGAATCGGGTGGGAGGGAAACTCTCGACGCCCCAGTTCATCTCGACTTTACGACTTATAAAACGTTCTAATGGGAACTGAATGCGGCGTCATAACCGCGAGGGGCGCTAGGCGAAGTCGCAAACTAATTTAAACTTTAAATAATAATGATTTACGTTATTGTTTCATGAAAACTCATACGAGGATCTTAGGTTTGGGAATGATCCCGACAGACTCAAGTTATCTTTTTTCGGAAAATTCGGATAATATCCACGAGTAACTTCTTGAAATGCGCTCATGAATTATCCGGGCAATTGTCTAGCAACTATTCTATAATTAAATCAATGCATGAGCGACGTTTGCTTAAGCAAGCAAAACTTTGTTTGTTTTTTTCTATAAATTATGACTAGTCTTAATAAAGTTTGAATTGATTCCTCAAGCCTCCGCCGCCGCGCCGTGCTCTGTCTCTTGGAGTTTATGTAAAAGTGATTGTCAAACGAAATATCAAAACGGGAAACGGCTACTTTTTCGTAGAAAACACCGCTGTAGTTGCATCTGTTGACAATTTCAACAAAACATGCGTAAGTATAGGTTCCAAACACCAACATTCGGTTGTCCACTTTGGAACAACAAACACTCCTTGGAAGATCTTTCATTTGCAATGACACAGCAACGTCATCTAAATGGCCTAATCCACGCTAATAACACGACCGAACATCAATGGACACGTCTTATAATTGGCGGTAGGAATGTGCGGTTTATACGGGACGTTTACTGTCGCCGTCCCATTTACTTCTGCGGCTAAGCAATCGTGCGTTCATATTTGAATGGCGAAGCCTAAACCGAAGGATAACCTCGCACCCACACTTTCTTACTATTGGCACAATCGTGCACAGCTATAAAACTTCGTCTAAATACAAACTGAATGAAAATATCATCATTGATCTGTTTATTATTTACAATATCGAAATGGGATAGGAAACTACCTGGAAGATATATTACGGCCACCTCGCATGGCCGCAGTGCCGCCTGAGCCAAGCCTCTATCCGCCACACTTCGTCTTGGTGAATCACTCATAATGACCTCGGCAAATGTAAGTAAGTGGATATAAATCAGATTGCGTCTGATCGCTAAGAATAGATACTTGGTAAATATCTTTTTGGTATATATTAGGTTTGTTCAAGTGGATGTGACTAAAAACCTTGAGGTCTGTAGGCCTCAACATAGGATTGCTCTATCTAGTCGATCAACTTTTCGTCAAGGCTGTACAGTACCTACATTGCGAGCTCCCGTGAACTTACAACAGATGTGGTCATTCTAGGCGCAAAGCAACTAATCGTTCCATTATGAAGGTTGGGGCAATTTTGACTGAAAATCTGATGTCTACAATTGAACAGTAGCGTTTACGTTGTGATGTCTATACAAAAAAATTAAAACCGGCCGGAATTTTAGAGGACGGGACTTTATTTTTTTTAACATCAATGGTACCTACAAGACGTCATTATCGTAAAGGACAGACGTAAAAAGGGTGCTTCTTAAAAATACTTGAATGCTCTGTGTGAAAGAGGATATGCAAGAGAGGAATGAGAGTGCCGAGATGATGTGTGATAGGCAGGAATGTTAAAAGAGAACATGCTGCGCGGACCTCAAGCAGTGGAGTAAGGGTAAGAAGAGAATGCACAACACGTTACATTTTGGTCACGTTGTTTTTTCTGTTGCAAAGGGAAGATCTTCCACCAAATGGATAACATCGCTTGGTGGACAAACGGTCCACGTGTTGATGATCTGAACTTGTTACATATGTCAAGGTATGCTCGAATCCTATGAGTCCACCATCTCGAGAAAGAGGCAGCGGAACGAGAGAGGGAGACCTCTTCTTCTTTTTCGGCGCCGTGCCGCCGCCGCCGAAATATTCGTCTAACTCCGGCCCCTGTGAGGAGACAGTCTCTTTGCAATGATGGTCACGGAGCGAACTGAGAGTCGTCGACTATCGCCTCGACAACCCGTCGTCAAGCCGCGAGTCTCGTTGTACCCACCCCTCTACTCTGACCGGGTTCTGACCCCGGGCGGAGATTGGACGTCGAAGTGAGAGCGCAGGTGAGTCGTTTAGTGGATAGAGTTCTAAATAACAGCCTTGGGCCCGCGGTTCGCAGTCGCGGAACAGTCCCACATACCGCGCGCGCCCCCCAGGCGTGGGGACCTCGTTGGAGGCTAGGCCCCGGCCCGAAAGAAAAAAAAAGTGTCAGGGTATCTGGAAGTTGTTTCGTTAGCGCGATGAGGTTTCTTCTATTTGGTAATGGGCACCGCTATAGCGCTAGATCATAACTTTTGTCGCCCACCGTAGGATGCTTACCAAACACAACAGTGAGGGTTATGGTATTTCAAATAAGCTGCATAATCGCGTTAGGAATACACAGGACGTACTACTATCGTTTAGTGTTTAGTTTATACTAGTGTTAAAAACATATTGGAAACTACATGAAGAGTCTTCTTATTTGGTAATATTTATGTTATGGTTACAAATCGCTTGGGTAAGATTGGTAGTACATAATATATTGAATAGTATTGAAACATTGGTTGCTACTTTCAGCTGAATAGAGTATAATTCATCGCGCCCGAAGTAATACGAAAAGTATCTCCTTTGAAAGCTTTGATCGCGTATAAATTCGACTGTCATTCATGTTTTCGTCACAATAAGTGAATACCTATCTGGCAAATACTTATAGTTAATGAATGCTGTTTTCATACGAAAGACTAAAAAAGATAAAGCTTTACATGATTTCCATAAATCTGAAGAGATTTATCCCTAGATTCTTCATTGTGCTCTAACTGATTGAAAAATTAGGTACATAGCTCTTGACTTCTAAATAAAAAATAATCTAAGAGAAACCGTTAAAACAAAGAGTATTTAAAATTGATGTTTGAATAATGTTCATTTTAATTTTAAATAGTTTAGGGAAATTGTGATTTAAAATATTAAGCTTAAGGTTTCCGACTGTATCCCTGACAACCAATGATAAATATTTCAGGGTCGAATTGACATAAAATCTTTTTATACCCTTACAATCTAGTACAATAGACACGCTCTCGCACACACAATAAATCGTTACTTTATTTTTATTTTAGAAATAGGTTCAACCACTATCTATACAAGAAAAAACCAACAGTAAAATAAATAATAACTTAATAAATTTAACGCCATACCTTCAAAACAATCGTTTGCTTCGTGATTTAATAAAACAGAGAAAGTTTTTAGGGAGAAATCCAGTATTATTGTTGCACAACACACGCGTCACGACCGATATTTCACCAATACGACACAATCTAAGAACCGTCCGGACGCGGCGCCTACCGCCTCATTACTGTGTTTACTACGGTTCGCGCATGCGCGATACTACCCTCAATCAAACTTACAACTAACAGCCAAATCTCAGTCTTATTGTCTAAACTACAATGGTGATATAGTAGCGAAGGACTTAATTGTGCGTTTTCAGTCCTTTAATTAGTGAGCTATCTGCGACTTAAATTTAATTGATATCCTTTTGAACAGAATCAGGTTTGCTTTTTAACTACGAAGGTTCTAATTACGTCATCCCAGTAAAGGGCTGTACGTGCTTCACACTTAATATTCAACTTTTCCCCTAATCGTTGGTAACCTACCGTGCTATTGCAGCTACGCACGGACGGGTAGGTTAGCTAACTGGCTCAGCCTCAGAAAATTGCTAGCACTAAGCCTAGTTAGAGCAGTGCTTCGTGGAAACTGCCACCGGAATCGCGATTCAATGAGAAGTTCCGCCGAGCAAATTCCGCAGTCTGTGTTTATGCGCTAGGTTGCACGCCGAGCTCTTCGTTTTATTAGACGAGTTCGACAGTGGCCGGTGCTTGGAAAGCCTAAAAGTAGCGAGAATGATCCGGAGGATACGACTCACCCGATGTTTCGGGCGATGGTGGCTTTGGGTTGCCCCGTCGCCGGAGTTGAATATGCAATTTGAGGGTTATCGTGCTGCACCGCTTTTTCGAAGAAGCGTTCTCACGCTGTTTCATCAAATGCACCGCCTCTTGGAGCATATCTTAATAGGGCTAAATAGGCGGAAACCAATCCCGGCCGGAGCCCTCTTCTTCGATATGATTGCAACGCAACGGTCAGATTTACAACTCGCTCTTTCCCGCAACATATCTCGGCCGGAGTCCCGCAAGGCTCCGCTCTCTCTCCGCAACTTTTTAGCCTGTTTATTAACGATATACCCCGGTCGCCTGCGACCCACTTAGCCCTTTTCGCGGATGGTACGGCTATGTACTGCTCGAGTAGAACGATGTCGTTCATGCATAGTAAACTCCAGATGGCGGCCACCAATTTAGGACAGTGATTTCGGAAGTGGCGCATCGATATCAACCCTACGAAAAGCACAGCCGTGCTTTTCAAAAGGGGTCGCCCTCCGGACACTACTGCTAGTATCTTGTCACCAATCAGGCGCGGTAACTCCATTCCCACCATAAAATTCTTTGGCCAGCCCATACCGTGGGCTTCCAAGGCTAAGTACTTAAACATCAATCTCGACAGGGGAATGACATTTGAACCTCCCATGAAGTCAGTACGCGACCGCACCGCGTTCCTACTCGGTCGACTCTACCACTTAACTGGTGGTAGGACCTCTTATGAGTCCGCGCGGGTAGGTACCACCGCCCTGCCTATTTCTGCCGTGAAGCAGTAATGCGTTTCGGTTTGAAGGGTGGGGCAGCCGTTCTAACTATACTGAGATCTTAGAACTTATATCTCAGTGGGTGGCGCATTTACGTTGTAGATGTCTATGGGCTCCAGTAACCACTTAACACCAGGTGGGCTGTGAGCTCGTACACACATCAGATCAATAAAAAAAACACTTGTAGTTTTAAGACTAATTTATCGATATCATTATTTGTTAACCTCATTAAACGTATAGGCAATCAGTTTGAGTCCCGTGAACTCACTACGTGTTAGGTTACGCTTTTTTTTTTACGCTGACATAACCTCTCAAGGTGATCAGTATATAGATAGGAAAAAGGCGTATTGTGATTGTCCACAATAATGATATGCCATTAAAAAATTATGGAAATTAAACGTCACTTGTTACTAAGTAATTAATAGTAAATGTTCTACTTACAAAGTTCCCAACTTGGAATTTTTTACTCTTTCCGGAAAAAAATCGTTTTTAATTTAACAAGAACAAATGGGTAGCTCCGGAATTAGAATGTCAAAAACGTGTTTTCAAAGTTTCATAGAGAACGGAAAAAAACTCGCACAAGCATTGAAACCCATCCGCAACTACATGTGTGAAGAAATCGTCGGCCTCTCCACTGATGCTAGCAGCCGCCTCCGTCGGCGTTCGAGCTCATTAGCTAGCTTAGAAGACTTGGAACAGCAGCAGTCTCTATCCCAAATAAATTATCAAACTGTCAAATAAATGAAAATTCACTCGTATCTAAAAAAGTCGCACGCGCCCGCCGCGGCGCTCGTTGTTGCACTGCTGCGATCGCACACTACGTTAGTGTTACATTTACAGGGACCTTTCCCGAATGGGAAATAAACTAATCTAGTGGTCTGCAGTCGTCGGCAGTAGGCAGCGGCTCGGCTGTACTACCGGCATTGTGACCTCTTACCATCAGGTGGGCCGAGTGCTAGGACGCTAACGGAGGCAATACAGAACAATAAGTTGACTAGTATTACAGGTTACAAGTCACAGGTCTGGCGGCACGAGGCAGCGCACTGCTGCTCGCGGTGGGGGCGGCGGGAGGGAGGGCGGGAAAATAAAAAGTCAACAAAATCGTTTTTTCCGCTTCATACTCACGGCGTGTGTTTATTTTATTTTTTTTACTTTTTTCAATTTTTATTTTTAAAACGTTCTCTTTAAAGTATATTTTTATAATAATTTTAAATATATATCTCGAGTATGTACACGTTATATACAAATGAGTATGTACATTAACACTTTATATACAAGAGGGCTTGCAGCACACGAGGACCGAGCAACTACCGCGGGCCGCACCCGACTCGGGGAGCGGTTTTCAAACTATTTCAGAAGATTAGTGCGGTTTTTATTTAAGTCTCTTTTGACTTTAACTCAGCTGACGACCTCCCGCTATTATTGTGACACAGAATTAATATTATTGCGAACCCATAGGGGGCAGCCTAGAAACCACTAGTCCGGAGGGCCACTGGTCCGGGGGAACACCAGCTCGGGAGACTACGAGCTTAAAGAGCCTTAACATTTTTATCAAAATTTTATAAATATTATACAATTTATATAAGTACTTAAAATCGATCAAATTTGTATGTGACATAAATTTTATTAGATTTAAAATACGTGTTTTTGAAAATTAAATTTATGAGATATTTAACTACACACAATATATACATAGTAACAAAATTTGGGTAACTAGTTTAGTGATTTATTAGAATTAAGCTATGTGATGTTTTTTCGCCGAGCCCATACAATGAATGTGCCACGTGCATGTTGCATGCCGCATGACTACTGCGCGGCAGAAATAGGCAAGAATGTGATACGAAGTGTGGTGCGGCAGATCGCGGCGGGCGGGGGCGGTGACGTGGCGACGCTGTTCCACCGTCAATGTGATACAATCTATGAACCAACAAGTCTGTGTCTGTGGCTGTACGCTACATCTCGCTTATCTTTTTTATTATTGCTTATATGGGTGGACGAGCTCACAGCCTACCTGGGGTTTAGTGGTTATTGGGGCCCATGGACATCTACAACTTAAATGCGCCATCCACCTTGAGATATAAGTTCTAAGGTTTCAGTATAGTTACAACGGCTGCCCCACCCTTCAAACCGAAACGCATTACTGCTTCACGGCAGAAATAGGCAGAGTGGTGGTACCTACCTGTGCGGACTCACAAGGGGTCTTACCACCAGTAAAATATTTGAATATTGTACAATAAAATATCTTTTTACCACTAGTAGAATGTCAAATTTACAAGCTTTTAAAAAGGAAAATATTTATCATCCACCCGGAGCACAATAGCACGCTCGCACGCGGTACACATACAGACGCCTATATCTGCTTAAATTCCCACATTACGTAGTAAACATTTAAATTGTATTCTCTATCTCTATCTCACTCATTATAATTTGAATCTAAACGAGTGAGAGGGCGGCGCGCTCGGCCCTCGCATGTTGCAACACCTCATATTCCTTAAATCTAAATTTATGTTACACGATTTCAACGTTTTATGCGGCAATATTTGTATAGAATGTACTGTGGGGAGCCGACACTGCAGCAGCGCGCGAGCAGGGGGCGGCGCCTCTACACGATATTGCTACACAAAACATCAGAGAATTAGAAATTTGCAAAAATATAATACATTAGTGTATGTACTTAGAGACATGATCTCCTTGTCGGTCCGCGGGAGGACGCGCCGGGGGGACGCGCCGGGGGGGACGCGCCGGGGGACGCGCCGTGGGGACGCGCCGGGGGACGCGCCGGGGGGACGCGCTACGTCCAGATACTGCCGGGGGGGCCGCGGTGGCACCCCACGTGCGTCCCCCTCCACTGTGGGACACGCGGACTTGCGCAAATTTAATGGCAGAGTTGTCTGCACGACAGAGTAGCAGAGCTGTGAGACATCTGCAAGGTTCAGACGTATCAGTTGTTGCTGATTAAAAAATATTCAAGCAATCCCATGTTCTTTAAAATATCTGTTCAAAATTTTTCTTCTAAAACATTCATACTTTGCAGTAGTCATTTTTAAAATAAAACATTTCGCAACATCGTCTGTTCGTTGGTGAGCGCGCGAATTGACTTCTGGTCCGCCGCGTCTACTCCCCGCGAGGGGTCGGGGGGCGGGGCCGGGGGGCGGGGCCGGGGGGCGGGGCCGGGAGGCGCGGGGGACGGGGGAGGCGTCCATTCTTATAATAATTTCTAACGTCCTGCTGTTCTGAACAACCTCCTGATTGCGTCATTTTTTTTTTTAGTTTTCATTCCATTGCTTTACAAAACAATTTCAGTCTTTCTCGTGACCTTTTGTTATAATGCCGGTGTCGTCCCGCTCTCAGCGCTGGAATATTCTCAATCAGCTGTTGTCCCTGGGCCAGTCTTTTTATTTTTTATATTTCATTCCATTAGTAGAATCAATATCTAATTATTAGCTTACAATATTTTTTTCAATAAATAAAATTAAGTTAATCGATTTTTCACTTTTCCTCGAAACTGTATTATAGTAAATTACATTATATTA
This sequence comes from Bombyx mandarina, assembly GCF_030267445.1. Lineage (NCBI taxonomy): Eukaryota > Metazoa > Arthropoda > Insecta > Lepidoptera > Bombycidae > Bombyx > Bombyx mandarina. The sequence continues at coordinate 8,129,106 of NC_143226.1, forward strand.
TTCAACAAAGCGTGTGCTTTTCTATATTTATGAGAAGCCGGACATTCAAGTGCACGCAGCGCAGCCCCGCGGGACGCAGCCGCCGGGCCGGCCAAACAAACAAACACACAGTCTGATGACCAAACATATCGTTATAATATCACTAAGTTCTGTGTTTGTGAGCGGACAGCAACACAAGTAATCAAATTCGAACATTAATTGGTTGCACCGAACAAGAAGTATAACAAATCCCACATTGTCAATTGCATTGTGCAGGGCGGGGGGCGGCTCCGCTACGAGCGCTGCGTGAAGTGGCGCCGCTTCTTGTGGCGGTCGGCCCCCCGGCGCGGCCCCCCCGGCCCCCCGTGCGCCGCGGGGGAGGGGGCGCCGTGGGGGGACGGCTGGCGGCGCTGCTTGGCGGACAGGGGGCGCTGCGGGCGCGCCTTGCTGGGCTCGGCGGTGCCGTAGCGCTGGATCACGCCTGGAGATGTCCAACGTTGTTTGTAAGTATAGGTCGGCGACGGGCGGCGCGAGCCCTCCCGGGCGACGCGAATACGTTCTAAAATAAGCAGTTACAGATACTAGAGATTAAATGTGATAAAAGTCATCAAGTTAAAGGCTTTGAGGAGGGAAACAGTCGACATCATTTAAGAATGAATGCAGGCGCCAGCACCGCGCGGGCTGTGCCGGCCCCGGGGCAACCAAATATATTTTTTATCAAAATTTACAACGAACTAACGACAACAAACAACACCCATTGTCGAAAATGTTAAAATATGTTTATTTATTAATATCAAAATAATAAGTTTAATTTATACTAGCGGCATCTAGTGGTTACAATATGTACTAGTAGTGTAACATAGTCAATTACCAAGAAATAAAGTACTTCATTCTCAACCGTCATCTCATTCGTTTCAATAGGTTATGGGCCCAGTGCAAAAGTGTTTCAAATAATTTTATATAAATTCTTGTTGGGTATCAGAAAATAAATTATAATGTCGTCAGGTAGTTATTTATTAAATGTGCCGAAATTAAAAGGACGCGAAAATTATGACGACTGGGCATTCGCAGCAAGAAACTTTCTTATCTTGGAAGGCATAGACATCGACGCCATTCCGGTTGATTTGAGTCATGCCGAAGACCGAAAAGCGAAAGCAAAACTCGTCATGACCATTGATCCCAAGCTATATGTGCACATCAAAAATGAAACCAAAGTCAAGGATTTGTGGCAGAAACTACAAAAGTTATTCGATGACAGCGGGTTCACAAGAAAAATCAGCCTACTTCGAACACTGATATCCATTCGACTTGATAATTGTGAATCCATGACAAGTTACGAAGTCAGATAGTGGAAACTGCACAAAGACTAAAAGGTACAGGGTTTGAAATTAATGAGGAATGGATCGGATCATTGCTGTTGGCGGGGCTGCCAGAAAAGTTTGCCCCGATGATTATGGCAATAGAACATTCCGGAATTGCCATAAATTCTGATGTCATAAAAACCAAATTGCTTGATATGAGTTCTGAGGTAGGTGACCATGACTCGGAAATTGCATTATGGTCGAAACAAAAACGTAGGGTAGATCAAAATTTTATTAAAAAAAAATTTGAAAAACCAACTTCAAATTACACGCAAAATATAAAAAAGATTATAAAATGCTACAAGTGCAAGAAAATTTGCCATTTTAAGAATCAGTGTCCTGAATTGAAAGAAAGGCAATTAAACGCATTTAGTGCTGCTTTTTTTCATAGTGAATTTAATAGGGAAGACTGGTATAGTCAGGGGCTAGTGCTCATATGACATCAAGCAAAGAAAACTTATTGTAAGTGAGATGAAGGAAATTATTGTTGCAAATAATATGACTGTGCCAGTAGTGGGTGCCGGAAATTCACAGATTACTACTCTTGTGAATAATTCTCAGTTTGATGTTAAGGTAAACAACATTTTATACACACCTAATCTAACAACAAACTTATTGTCAGTAAGCCAGTTGATAGCAAGAGGAAACAAAGTTTCTTTCAAAAGTGATGTATGTTATATACATAATCAACGAAATGAGCTTATTGGAATAGCAAATCTACAAAATGGTGTGTATAAGTTGAATACAGTAACATCAGAGAAAGTGTTGGCGGCAGCAGTTCAAACTACAGATGCAAAACAGTGGCACAGAAGATTGGGACACATTTATAGTAATGATTTGCAGAAGATGAAAAATGGTGCTGTAGACGGAATATCGTTTGATATGAAGGCTGATATAAAAAAATCCAACTGTCAAGTATGTTGTGAAGGGAAACAGAGTCGTTTACCATTCCAATTACGAAACCATAGAAGTACAGAATTGCTAGATTCAGTTCACTCAGATCTGTGTGGGCCTATGGAGGTTCGATCGATTGGACAGGCAAGATATTTTCTATTGTTTGTTGACGATGCTAGCAGGATGGCTTTTGTATGTTTTATAAAGGAGAAGAATCAGACTCTACAGCGTTTCAAGGAATTTCAAAAAATGGTTGAGAATCAAAAAGGAACAAAGATAAAAACATTGAGAACCGACAATGGAGGGGAGTTTTCTTCAGATATGATAGAAAATTATCTGATAGATAGTGGAATTATCCACCAGAAGACGAACCCATACACTCCGGAGCAGAATGGTCTCAGCGAATGTTTCAACAGGACTATAGTTGAACGTGCAAGATGTTTATTGTTCGAGGCCAAATTGATAAAAGTTTTTGGGCAGAAGCAGTTAACAGTTAGCAGTTAAAGCCGGGGTGTGCGTATTCGTCCGGGCTGATGTCTGTTGTCGCCGTCTTCGGGGCCTCGAACAACGGGACCTGTCCCTCTTGTGGGTGCGCGTAGATCACGGGGGCCGTAGCCGAATCTACGCGTGCCTGTACAGGTCCCACAGCAGTGATGCAGGTTCAGCTCTGTTTGAGCATGTGCAAGAGGGGACTAACCGCGTGCTTGAGCAGTACCCATCTGCGGAGGTGGTGGTTCTTGGAGACTTTAACGCTCACCACCAAGAGTGGTTGGGATCCAGAACCACTGACCTCCCGGGTCGGACTGCCTACGATTTCGCCTTGGCCTACGGCTTCTCCCAGCTGGTGACACAGCCCACCCGTGTCACAGATATCGAGGGGCACGAGCCTTCTTTGTTGGACCTTCTGCTGACCACAGATCCGGCCGGATACAGTGTGGTGGTCGACGCTCCGCTTGGATCGTCTGATCACTGCCTTATTCGTGCTGCCGTACCACTCTCTCGTCCTGATCGTCGAACGACGACCGGGTATCGAAGAGTTTGGCGGTATATGTCAGCAGACTGGGATGGATTGCGTGAATTTTACGCATCCTACCCATGGGGGCGGTTCTGCTTTTCCTCTGCTGATCCTGACGTCTGTGCGGACCGTCTTAAAGACGTGGTGCTCCAGGGGATGGAATTGTTTATTCCCTCCTCTGAAGTGCCCGTTGGGGGTCGCAGCAGACCCTGGTATAACAATGCCAGCAGGGATGCTGCACACCTCAAGCGGTCCGCATACGTGGCATGGGATAATGCCAGGAGACGTCGGGATCCTAACATCTCAGGGGAAAGGCGGAAATATAACGCCGCTTCCAGGTCCTACAAGAAGGTAATTGCCAAGGCGAAGTCGGAGCACGTCGCTAGAGTTGGCGAGCGATTGAAGAGCTATCCCTCCGGGAGCCGTGCTTTTTGGTCGCTCGCCAAAGCTGCAGAAGGAAACTTCTGCAGGTCTAGTCTCCCACCACTGCGCAAGTCCGATGACAATCTGGCCCACAGCGCGAAAGAGAAGGCTGACCTTCTGGTCAAACTCTTCGCCTCGAACTCGACTGTGGACGACGGGGGTGCCACACCACCGAACATCCCCCGGTGTGATAGCTCCCTGCCGGAAATCTGCTTCACACAGTGTGCAGTCAGGCGGGAGCTCAGACTCCTGGACGTCCATAAGTCGAGTGGGCCAGACGGCATCCCCGCAGTGGTTTTGAAAACGTGCGCCCCTGAGCTGACACCTGCGCTAACGCGTTTGTATCGCCTCTCTTATTGCACTAACAGGGTTCCGTCTTCATGGAAGACCGCCCACGTCCACCCTATCCCCAGGAAGGGTGACCGGTCGGACCCATCGAGCTACAGGCCTATCGCGATAACTTCCTTGCTTTCCAAGGTGATGGAGCGAATTATAAATACACAACTCCTGAAGTATCTTGAAGATCGCCAGCTGATCAGTGACCGACAGTACGGTTTCCGTCACGGTCGCTCAGCTGGCGATCTTCTTGTATACCTTACTCACAGGTGGGCTGAAGCCTTGGAGAGCAAGGGCGAGGCTCTTGCTGTGAGCCTTGATATCGCGAAGGCCTTCGACAGGGTCTGGCATAGGGCACTTCTATCGAAGTTACCATCTTACGGAATCCCCGAGGGTCTCTGCAAGTGGATCGCTAGCTTTTTGGATGGGCGGAGCATCACGGTCGTTGTAGACGGTGACTGTTCTGATACCATGACCATTAACGCTGGCGTTCCACAAGGTTCGGTGCTCTCCCCCACGCTTTTCATCCTGTATATCAATGACATGCTGTCTATTGATGGCATGCATTGCTATGCAGATGATAGCACGGGGGATGCGCGATATATCGGCCATCAGAGTCTCTCTCGGAGCGTGGTGCAAGAGAGACGATCAAAACTTGTGTCTGAAGTAGAGAACTCTCTGGGGCGAGTCTCCAAATGGGGTGAATCGAACTTAGTTCAATTCAACCCGTTGAAGACACAGGTTTGCGCGTTCACTGCGAAGAAGGACCCCTTTGTCATGGCGCCGCAATTCCAAGGAGTATCCCTGCAACCTTCCGAGAGTATCGGGATACTTGGGGTCGACATTTCGAGCGATGTCCAGTTTCGGAGTCATTTGGAAGGCAAAGCCAAGTTGGCGTCCAAAATGCTGGGAGTCCTCAACAGAGCGAAGCGGTACTTCACGCCTGGACAAAGACTTTTGCTTTATAAAGCACAAGTCCGGCCTCGCGTGGAGTACTGCTCCCATCTCTGGGCCGGGGCTCCCAAATACCAGCTTCTTCCATTTGACTCCATACAGAGGAGGGCCGTTCGGATTGTCGATAATCCCATTCTCTCGGATCGTTTGGAGCCTCTGGGTCTGCGGAGGGACTTCGGTTCCCTCTGTATTTTGTACCGTATGTTCCATGGGGAGTGCTCTGAGGAATTGTTCGAGATGATACCAGCATCTCGTTTTTACCATCGCACCGCCCGCCACCGGAGTAGAGTTCATCCATACTACCTGGAGCCACTGCGGTCATCCACAGTGCGTTTCCAGAGATCTTTTTTGCCACGTACCATCCGGCTATGGAATGAGCTCCCCTCCACGGTGTTTCCCGAGCGCTATGACATGTCCTTCTTCAAACGAGGCTTATGGAGAGTATTAAGCGGTAGGCAGCGGCTTGGCTCTGCCCCTGGCATTGCTGAAGTCCATGGGCGACGGTAACCACTCACCATCAGGTGGGCCGTATGCCCGTCTGCCTACAAAGGCAATAAAAAAAAAAATAAAATAAAACACGGCAGTATACTTGAAAAATAGATCACCGGCTTCAGGTTTGGACCAAAAGACACCGATTGAAGTATGGACAGGACAAAAGCCTGATCTCAGTCATGTCAGAATATTTGGGAGCCCAGTAATGATGCATGTTCCTAAAAATAAAAGATTGAAATGGGACAAGAAATCAGTTCAATTCATATTAGTGGGAAATCCAGAGAATGTGATTGTACAACTTAGAAAAATATGTACCAGCAGAGATGTCATTGTAATGGAAACAGATACTACTCAGATAGAAATAAACGAAGGACAGATAGAAAAAGAGCAGTCAGTACAAGAGGAAAGTTCTACTAAAGAATACATGTTTGTATAGTAAAAAATGTAAAAACGAGCAGACTATCATTGCAATATTTGTTGATGATTTTTTCATTTTTTCTAATAGTAAGACTATGATTAATGATTTGAAGAAAAAGCTAATGTCAAAATTTAAAATCAAAGATTTAGGTAAAATAAAAAGGTGTTTAGGCATGCGAGTGAAATATGAAAATAATTGTATCACCATTGATCAGGAACAATTTGTAAAACAAGTTCTTAAAAAGTTTTATATGAATGATTGTAATACAAAAGATATTCCAATGGAATGTAATTTGAGATTAAATAAGGCAGAATGTGTTGACAAACAGTTTCCCTATCAACAGCTTATAGGAAATCTTATGTATTTGTCAGTATTAACGCGTCCAGATATATCATATAGTGTGAGCTATCTTAGCCAATTTAATAATTGTTTTACTTCAGTTCATTGGCATCATACAAAAAGAATTTTAAAATATTTACAAAAAACTAAGTATTACGATTTGAAGTTTACTAAAGACACTTGTAATTTAGAAGGCTTCGTAGATGCTGATTGGGCTTCAAATAGTATAGATAGGAAATCCTACACAGGTTTTTGCTTTAAATTGTCAGGCTGTGTAGTATCCTATGAATGCAGGAAGCAACAAACAGTAGCGTTGTCAAGTACTGAAGCCGAATACATGGCCATTGCTGAGGCATGTAAAGAAGCAATATATTTAAAAAGTATTTTATCAGATATTGTTGATTGTAATTATACTGTTGTAATATACAACGATAACCAGGGAGCTCAAAAGTTGACGGAAAATCCTTTGTTTCACAAACGAACTAAGCACATAGATGTGCGCTACCATTTTATACGAGAAGCAGTTTCTAATAAGCTTGTAAAAATTGTTTATCTGTCAACGTCTGAGATGCCCGCCGATGTATTAACGAAAAGTCTAAGTGGTGCCAAACATAACTATTTAGTAAAATTATTAGGAGTTCAAAAAGTTTAAAAACGTCAAGGTCAAGTTATTGTTCTTGATTTTGTTGTTAATTGATATTAGATTATTTTGATAAGTGGTGCTGTTAAAATATGTTTATTTATTAATATCAAAATAATAAGTTTAATTTATACTAGCGGCATCTAGTGGTTACAATATGTACTAGTAGTGTAACATAGTCAATTACCAAGAAATAAAGTACTTCATTCTCAACCGTCATCTCATTCGTTTCAATAGTAAATACAACTACACACGCTTTTAAAATAGTGACGAGACGATCAATTCTGAAAGAGGGACTAGTGTTGGGGAAATGAACAACAAGCCAAGAGATACGTTAAAAAAGCAAACACTCGGTGGGCGAACTCGCGAATACTAAAACAATGCATTAAAAGTACACACAGCCGGTGACCGGCGGACACGCGGGTTCTCCCCCTCGTTAGTAGCAGCCAGCAGCTCTGGGGCCCGCATTGGAACATATTTGTTCGTTTCGTACCAAACCGTTGTATTACAGATCCATTATACAATTCTAAATTTGTTCTGTGGCTGTTCAGTGAGAAGTTGTCATTGAATTGCGTCCGAAGCAGTTATACGTGAACCCTGAATTCTACTTATACACAAGTTGAACACCACTGAGCTCGCGGGTAGGTCACGGGCAGGTCGCGGTGGGGGCCGTACCGGAGGGGATGTTGTTGAAGTCGGAGTTGCTGGTGATGTGGTGTATGATGAGGCTCTGGTGCGCGGACACGCGGCGCGGGGTGGGCGACGAGCACTGCAGCGCCGACAGCGGCGGCGGGGAGGGCGCGGCGGCCGGCGGGGACGGCGCGGCGGGCGGCGGCGACACCGAGCCGGACGACCACTCCTGCAACACGCACAGTTGGTACAGCGCGGGCGTGGCGTGGCGTGGCGGGGCGGGGCGGGGCGTGGCGTGGCGCGGCGGGTGGCGGTGCAGACCTGGTCGGAGTCGTCGTGCGGGCGCGGCGGCGCGGGCGGCGGGAAGAAGTAGGGGTGGAAGGTGTCGCGCACCCAGCGGCGGTACTGCAGCACGTGGTCGGTGACGCGCAGCACGCGGCCCAGCACGCCCGGCGCGCCCGCCGCCGCCGCCTGCTGCAGCACGATGTACCCGTAGTCGAAGGCCTGCCAGCGAACGACTATATTGATACAACTCCCTCTCTTGCGAACTGCTACGCTACTAACTATTCAATTTACTTTCAAATGTGTTGTATTAATTTTTTTAAGACACTTCTCGTTAATATAATTTATTTAATTTAAGTTTCATATAAAATAACTCTAGAGAAATTTCATAATTCATTGTTAATTATTTGTCCAGCTTCATTATTGTTTGAATTTGTTACTACAGATAACAAATAATATAATAAAAAAGTTATTGATATTATTCTACATTCCCAATCCTGATTGCTTTGCACATGTAGGTATCTCACAACACAACTTGTAAACTTCTAAGAAGGAACAAACAACTATTTACTAAAAATTGTGAAACGTTAGATCGTTCTTAATGGTATATAATGATATGTATGTGTATGCGCTGCCGGATGTGGCGTATACAACTTGAGATTTAGATAAGAAGAAATCACTGACAGTCAAAGAATATCCGTTTATTATATACTTCGCTAACAAGTAACTAATTCTATGTATGTTGATGTGGTGAGTACCGCTGTATATGAGTGCTGAACGTGTACTGGCGCTATAAGCTACGGTTTGAGTAAAGCGATGTCAAAGTGCTGATATGATAACGCGCGTGCCCTGTATCATACATGACTCGCACAGTATGTATGTGGTTTTATAGTTTAAGTGACTAGACTAGACTAGACCTGCTTGACTTGCAGGGCGCCGTAGGAGGAGCGGCCGATGTCGTTGCCCGGCGTCAGCGGGTCCTCGATGCACAGCAGCGACGGACGGTGACCGTCGTTCATCTCCTGAAACAGTAACGTGTCATGAATAGTGACCATCTCGATGCGATCCAAGTTAGATCTCTGATATTTGACATTCAGAGTTCAAATATACTTTCTTTTATAGAGTGTGCCGGTACACAACGCGAATGAGCGCAGTCTGCAGGTCGGCGGCGGGCTGCCTCGTGAGTCTGTGGGTCGGGAACCATTTTACGTCGACGTACAATATACTATACAATATATGACGTACTTTACGTCGAAGTACGATGTGCAAAAACAAATTAAAAATCGTTGAATTGGTAAATTTCATGTTTAAATAACAATCCCATCGCACTTACAGGCAGCCGCAGAATAACAGCGGTAGTTTCAGCTATCACAAAGCTGAGCCGCGGCCTTTTTATCTCCACTGTGTCAGTATAATTAATATATTGTAATATCGTTTAGAATTAGAATTTTTATGTCATATTAATTGAAAAGTTATTTGTATTGTGCAGTAAATAAATGTAATTATTACTATTATTAGTTAGTGGAATGTCACGACTCTCACTCACCTTCTGTATCTCGTCCTTGGAGACGTAGGAGCCTCCGTTCTTGACTCTGATGGCGGTTTTCACGTAGTTAAATTTCCTGCCATAGAGTTCGAAGAACTCGATGAGCAAGACGCCCAGGTTGTTGGGCTGCCTCAGGCGCTCGGGCCGAGGGTGCAGTTGCAGGAAGCTGATGCACATGAGGATCAGGGAGTACGAGGAGATGCCTCCGGTGAACACTTCGTTCAGGTCTCGCTGCAGGAGAAACTGCTTCAGGACCATCACCAGTCGAGAAAGGACTGGGTATTTCTCCTGAAAATTACAAGATCAATGTTAATGAACTTCCTAGAGTCAGCGGACAAAGGTCAGACTTGGCCTCCGACTGTCGGCTCACATCGATCACCTCGTCAGCAACACCTGACAGCGAATCAGTCAACATTCATGTAATGCGCGTGTTTTTTTTTTTTTTTTATTGCCCTTTTTTTTTTATTGCTTATATGGGTGGACGAGCTCACAGCCCACCTGGTGTTAAGTGGTTACTGGAGCCCATAGACATCCACAACGTAAATGCGCCACCCACCTTGAGATACAAGTTCTAAGGTCTCAAGTATAGTTACAACGGCTGTCCCACCCTTCAAACCGAAACGCATTACTGCTTCACGGCAGAAATAGGCAGGGTGGTGGTACCCACCCGTGCGGACTCACAAGAGGTCCTACCACCAGTGCCCTTGTAGGCAGACGAGCATACGGCCCACCTGATGGTGAGTGGTTACCGTTGCCCATGGACTTCAGCAATGCCAGGGGCAGAGCCAAGCCGCTGCCTACCGCGTGAACATTGAACTGCGTGTCGTGTCGATGTGCTAGTGAAGCTAAAATATTCCTGATAGACTTGACAGATAATTATTCACTGCTATACTTCAAACCAAATACGATTGATTGTTTATTTCGTCTTCTCGCATTAAAACTGTATAATCTCAAAACTTACTAATTTTACAGGAGAGTGTTTTAAAGGTTTAACATGTGATATTTTTAATATTAATCGTCTTTGCAACGTTTTTTTTACCAGTTACATTATGTCTTTTAAAGTAAGATAAAATTATGTATTAATTTTGTTAATAGTAGTCAAAACATAGACAAACTAAAAAAAAAAAAACTACTACGCTCTTTTGACAGTATTTATGAGAAAAATACTGGTGATACCAAATGATTCCGCATATTAACTCAGTTTGGAATATTTTTGGAAATTGTACACTTTTAATGCGAAAAGGCGATTTATGAGATACACAGGTTTGATTTGATATGAGGTACACACTCTGTTCAAACCCCAAATCCCCTAAAAGGTATATAGACAGTGGATTCGCACTCAGGGTCCAGTTAAAGTGCAAGTTGCATGGGACGAGAGGAGTCGCGTGACGTCACCGCGCACTCACCTTGAAATGTTTGATAAGTTCGGCGCTCTTCACGCCGCTGCTCATGTTGAAAGATATGTCCACCTGCGCAGCGAAATAACTCATTATTGACCACAGTACGCACACGCTGTACTTAAATATTGAAATGGACAATTCCAGAGTTCACTTTCAAAAATACCGAAGACCTGTGCCCTGACCCTCAAGCATATATTCAGTACATTCATGTAATAAAATTACTTTGTAAGTTCCACTTGAATTATCTGACTAGTGAACGAAAATAGAAACTATTACTTTAATTGTCTATATATCTATCTATCTATATATATATAAAAATGAATTGCTGTTCGTTAATCTCGCTAAAACTAGAGAACGGCTGGACCGATTTGGCTAATTTTGGTCTTGAATTATTTGTGGAAGTCCAGAGAAGGTTTAAAAGGTAGATAAATATGAAAATGCTCGGAATTAAATAAAAACAACAATTTTGTTTTTCCTTTCATGTGTCCCTTGTCGGACGGATTCCTTTTGTTTGTTTTAAGTTTATTTTATACAAAAGCTTAGATCTTTTATTTATCGATTGAGGCACTACGAAGTCTGCCGGGTCAGCTAGTACTTAATAAAACTATAATTATCTGTGTAGTCTTTTTAGACAGCGGTTAGAGTGAGAGATGGGGGGGGGGGGGCGCCGACGATCCTATGTCCATACGTACTTTAACATCTGAATATTTGTCGGTCATCTTGACGATGGGCACGGTGGCCTTCTCGAGCACCTTGATGCTCTCCTTCTCTGCTATATCCTGCACCACGAGCTCCCGCTCCAGAGTCCAGAGCGGGAGCTTCTCCCACTGACCTATCAAACAAATATACATTGTACACAGTGTGGACATACAAACTAGCATACACAGTGGTTATAGAGACAGAAACATTTTATTTACTATTATTATTTACTATAGACAATAATTAATATATCTTACTCATCCTAGTACGTATACATTGAACAACTTCCTCGGCGATCGCGTTACATCATTCATAATAACATTTATTCGCGTTACGTAGCGTCGCTCTAAACATATCAATGACTGCGTGTTCGTTTATACAGTATGATGGTATTGCTTTTAGCCACCTCTAGAAATTCCTAAATCTCTCAAAAGGATAGCTATAAGGGATCCTGCACATCAATACAATTCCCAAAATACTGACGTCAGATTTATTTGTGTAGTTTTCATAGTTTGAAACTTCTTGGCCTCGGGCTGCTGATCATAGACACCGGATCGGTCAACGTCACTCACACATAAGGCACTCGTAGGATAAAAATATTTAAAAGTTTGATCAAGAGCGTTAAACAGTAAGCCCTAGCCATGAGGTTGAGAAGTCTGAAGTACTAGCGACACGCCCTCACTTCGCTACGTGAACTGTAATTTACTATTGATTACGCTAATGAGATGGCAGTTTTTTTACTTGACTCGTTATATTTTGGGTAATTCACACTATCTCTTTATAAGTTATACCCCATGTGTTATTCTGATTTGTCAACTATATTATTGTACGGTTTCATCAAAATCCATTCAGTAATTTTTGCGTGAAAGAGTAACAAATATATATTCATACATTATTACGAACTTTCGCGTTTATAACATTAGCAGGATGCGAAGCATTACCTACGTCGTCAGGGACTCCGTAATATTCGACTTACTGCACTGTCTGTACTGTTCTGTCGCGATGTCGTGCAGACATCCTCACAATGAGTCACGCAGGAGCAATGCAACTGTGCTTGTGTGCGTCACACTGACACGTAACTAAACTACTACACACTAGTGTTTATGTTTGAATCATAACGCGGATGTTTCTTTTCAACTAAATTGTGTAACAACCTTATATGTCTTTTAGGAAAACAATGTCAATAATGTTAAATGATGGCTGTAATTTTGACGTTAACGTACCTAAAGCGGGCAGTGGTTTCACAGGGCAATCGTTAACGTTCTCGATAGCGTAAAAGTTAACTCAAATTTGTATGGCGTTCAAACGTTTCGCTACATTTGCCGCTACGGGCGCTGTTCTAATTCCATAGAAATTACTTTTACGCTATCGAGAACGTTAAAAAACTCGCACTGAGCACACGGGTGGTATTTAGGAGCAGCACAAACAGTTTATCGACAGGCGGCCCGTGGTGACGATGTTGTTACAACTGAGAGTGGTCCGAATGTGAGCAGCGGCTCGTGTACACCGACAGCGCCCGCTAACAATCACTTAGACGGAATTAAGTCATGATTTCCCAGCAGCCGTCGTGGGAAATAAAAAACACAACTCGATAATTATTATTAATACTTCGACTTTACATCGTTATGAAGTACCTCAAGGAAAAGGAAGAGAGGAAAGCCCTCGACATGTTGGGAGGACGAAATAAAAAAAGCAGCTGGCCCAGAGTGGTGGCAATTAGCACAGGATAGAGAGAAGTGGTCATCATTGGAGGAGGCCTTTACCCAGCCTGGGGGACCCTGCTAGTAATTAGACATAGTGTTATAGTATAAAATTTAGCAAATTAAGAAGCAATGTAGCAAGATCAAATAAAGGCTTTTTTATTTTTATTTATTTATTATTGTTATGAAATACGAACGAGTACTCTCCACGTGATAGCGAGTAATCACTAGGGAGATGAATTTACAGAAGATTCGGTGAGTTGCTAATATCGTTCAGGACTCTTGTTTCCAAGTGATAATGCGATAGATATTTGTCATCGTGTAACATTGTGGGCGAGATAACAGCCCGAGTTCGAGGTTGATTTACTACTCTGAGCTGCCGCGCGCGCCGGTAGGGCTGCCACTCATCTGTTCACCCGTGTTCTCACTTCGCGCAGATATTAGACTAAAAATCGACACTAAACCACATTGAGTATCCAGAATACTCTTATAAATTCAATACTTAGAGCTATGCAACAATTCGAAAGAATTCATATATAATTTCAATTTTGAGATCGTCGCAGTGCATAAATGTCGTATACGACACTAGGTGTATTCTATTAAGATACTTATTATCCTATTGCAATAAGTGCTAACACGTGTTCACGATTGACTTCCACAATGAAGTAATAACAACGTGTAATCAAGATTAAAATCATAATTTGATGCAATCATATTATACAATTGATGCTTAGACCTCATGTCTCAAGGTAGACGGCAGTTGGTTCACCGTGATGCCCATAGGTTCTGGTAACTAAACACCAGTTCACTCGTCTATACAAATAAAAATCTTTGTACCCCGGTACAGATTACACGCGGTTTTAAGAGGACAATTGAGCATGAGCGTCCTACGCATCGCAGGGCGGCAGCGGCTTGGCTCGACCCTGGCATTGCTGAAGTCCATGGGCGACGGTAACCTCTCACCATCAGGTGGGCCGTATGCTCGTATGCCTCCAAGGGCAAAAAAAGGCATTATTACACCATACGATCAAATATTTCGATGACGGTGATGGGTTTAAAGAACTACATAATCATCCAACCCAATACGTTCAGTAAGAACTCGATTATTAATTGATCTAGCCAACCCTGCTGCCACGTTAATCTGGGAGACCTTGAAAAAATAGTAATGAACAACATCGAACTGTGATATTGAAAAGGAACTAGAATTTTGTATTTAATTAACAAAGCAGACTTGACACGATATGTTTTCAATCAAATTAAATAGCCTTTTTAATCAACTCGACCGCGTTGTGGTTTGCAAATATGTCTTTAGCGAGTTGACGCAGGTTGAATAAGTTTTTTTTCATTGAGGCAAATGGGTGAAAAACCGAATCTAATGATAAGACTGTTAATTCAACTTAAAGAATGGATTGCGGACGACGAAAGTTTGTGTACACAGTTATATTCGTTCGTTTCTTACTGGTGGTAGGACCTCTTGTGAGTCCAAACGTGTAGGTGCCACTACCCTGCCTATTTCTGCCGTGAAGCAGTAATGCGTTTCGGTTTGAAGGGTGGAGTAGCCAAATTAAACAGAAACCTTAGAAGTCATATCTCAAGGTGCGTGGCGGCATTTACGTTGTAGATGTCTATGGGCCCCGGTAACCACTTAACATCGGGTGGACTGTGAACTCGTCCACACCCTTACGCAATAAAAAAATAAAAAAGATTAAACAAATCTCCGCATAATTGACATTAATTTGAACTCATTTATATGAGTCATTAGGCAGCATCATGCCTGTGCTTCTGGTATTGCTGTTGGTCACGAGCAACGGTGATCACTCAACACGATCATATCTGTCCAATTGGAGTGTACGAGTAAGATGTTGGTGAATCACTGGGTGAGAGTTCGGGTGCGAATCGTTTACTATATTCGTTCTGAAGTCAGCTGCGTTGTAACGCGGAGTCAGGGTCGAGAGGAAAAGCGAGTTAATTCCTCTCTCACGTGAAGTGGATCCGTGCTAATCGACTGACTGTTCGTTCGTTAGAGTATAGTTTGCTCGTTTTCATCTGTTTTTTTCTTAAAAGACGTAAGAAGTATGATATTAAGTAAACTTTTTACGGTTTCTTCGCTTGATTGTGATAATTTTTTCTATATTAATAATAAGATTATAATTAAGTATAAAAGAATGTAATGTTAGGATGTTTTTTATTACTCAGTCACGCAAAAATGGCGAGCGGATTTCAATGTGATTTGAGTGGATTTGGAAGATGGCATGAATTAAAACAAAGTAACTTTTTGCACAGTGGTTAAAGAAATGTCCCGGTGAACGCCGAGTATATCCGGTGTGTTCGCTTGTATGTTATTTTACTCATCTTGCATGATAATTTGTAGACTACTGAGTGACGCGTTTAATTCTTTATCCTGGGAAAAGCGACGTCTTTCATCATTTCTGAATTACAATTAAAAGTATTTAACGCGGGTGCAACCACCGCGGGGTAGTCTTGTTTTATAAATAACAGTTAAGACGTCTCGAATACTGCATCACTTACGTGGTCAACGGAGACTGGGTAGTGAATAAAATAGGGATGGGATTGGGCAGTGGGACTGCTCTTGAAGCAGGCGCGACTGGATTACAAGTTATTAGTATTTCAGTTCTGATTACACAACGTGCGCAACCGGCCTCCTCGCCTTATTATTTCAGATGTATAAACAGTCTTATCTATGGTGTAACTTGATAACAACTGATAATATTATCATAAAGGATTTTTAATATGCACGAGCAGTTCGGTCACGGCCACATTGGTGTCTGTGATTACTTAGAAGTGAGTTGAGGATTCAATCCTTTATTTTCAGACGATTGTATCACTTTTATACATATATACGAGGTAAATGTTTGTTTATCATTGCGTCCCATACATCGAGCCTCTACGCAAAGGCTCCCTATGAGGGATTAATGTTCACGAATAAACTCTTACATAAACTGGTGGTAGGACCTCTTGTGAGTCCGCGCGGGTAGGTACCACCACCCTGCCTATTTCTGCCGTGAAGCAGTAATGCGTTTCGGTTTGAAGGGTGGGGCAGCCGTTGTAACTATACCTGAGACCTTAGAACTTATATCTCAAGGTGGGTGGCGCATTTACGTTGTGGATGTCTATGGGCTTCAGTAACCACTTAACACCTGGTGGGCTGTGAGCTCGTCCACCCATTTAAGCAATAAAAAAAATAAAAAAACACTTCGACGCTTGAAAGGCAAACGTGACTAAGCGACAATGCGTGAACTTCACAGTAGACTAATTTAAAGTTGAAATACCTGAAAACAAAATTTATTTTAACGAATCCAGCTGTAGTAGAATCTAGCTAGTAGCTGTAGAATTGAAATTATTTTAATAGACCTAGAAATATATATTTTTTGCGCATCGAATATGGTTATTGCCTATCATTTATGTACAAAGCAGTTATTGTCGCTTAGTCACTTTTGCCTTTCAAGCGTCGACTTGTAGTTTTAGGACTAATTTATCGTAAGTCATTATTTGTTAACCTCATTAAACGTATAGGCAATCATTAATTAGTATTATCAATAAAATGTGGATATTTTTTAATGTCACTTACAAAACAAGAGATAAAATGTAATTAAGATACCTATATAATCAATGAATCCGAAATCTTAAATAGTTCAGTGACTATGAACGTATTTTAATAATTAATCACCATACTTTTATTTCTCACTGAGTCTCTCTATAAACTTAAGCACTATTCCATGGAAATGAAATAGAAAAACTTGATTTAAGACTTAACAGCTTTCTAAACACTATTGAATTACGAACACTGTGGACACGAATCTCTAAAGTATATTGATGAAAACGTCGATAGCCTCCGAGCAGGAGGGTATGCTTTATTTATTTATTACACTTCATATAAAATTTACATAGGCGGACTTAATGCCTAAGGCATTCTCTACCAGTCAATCAAAGGTGGTACAGAGTAAATAGTGGTAGGTGCAGTGAAATTTATATTAAGTTACAAATACATACACAAAAAAAGTATATACATACATACATAGAATAGTTTATACAGTATTAAAAGGAATATATTAATAAATTTCCTAAACAAATAACTTCATGACGATTCCACTAACTTTTCCAACAGCATTCGCCGAACCCTTAACTTGAACGCGCAACGGTCTGCTTTAGTGCAAAGAATAAGGTTTCTTGAATTCAGAATCTAAGAATTTCATAAAATTTATAAACTCACTGTGACGGATCTTGAGGGAAAATACTTGTTATCGATTAATACGACATTTTCTTCCGTATGACCGTGCATTTGGCACATTTACAATATTAACTTAAGTAAAACTAAAAAGCTACAACCGGCTCGTTTCACATATTTTTGACAAGTCTCCTTTTTCTTAAGACCGCGTTGCCAGACTAAAATCTCAAAAGCTACGTTCCGTGTCACTCACCAATAACGACTAGGTCTATATCGCTGGTCGGCAGGTACAGTCCAGTACGGAATGAACCGAACACCTCGACCCGGGCCTGGGGCCAGAGCGACAGGATGGCGGCGCGGATCCTGTTCACCACGGTCGAGCGGACCAGGTGCTCCGTCTCCGTCGGCGACATGTACATGTAGAAGTGATCGATCTCTTCGTGGAGCCTGCAATCAGAAAGGGACATTGAAATTGTGGTGGACCTGAGAACTCACAGTCTATTTTTTTATAAGTTAAGCTGCGTAACCGAGCAAATAGTTTAAAGAGAACAGCGCAGACTGACAACCGTGAGTACTTATGAGCACAGCTCGGTCTTACGGGAAGACTATCCAACACTCGACTTATTATTAGTCGCAAGTCGTTAACTTAACAAATTGGACATTTTCAACTCGGACTGATCTGGAGTACTATAGCCATTCAAGCTATGTGACATCCTTTGATCTTAAAATCTTCCGAATGGATAAGACGCTCAGTGCACTCAGCGTCTTCAAATGCGGCAGACACACGTTTTATAATTAATTACGATAATTACTTTTTTTATTGCCTAGATGGGTGGACGAGCTCACAGCCCACCTGGTGTTAAGTAGTTACCGGAGCCCATAGACATCAGTTTTAACAAGCCCACAGTCCGACTGAGTCTGGAGCTATATATAATTAGCGTAATTACTGGTGGTGGGATGAACACTGTCAAAAACATCAGGTTTGATCTGCAAGACGAGAGGCTGATCGGAACGGTGCAACAGCTGACCCCATGTGGTGTATAAGCAGCCGCATTCCAAAGTCACAAGACCGGTTATCGCGAGATGTGATCTTACCAATGTTTACGTAACGTATTTTGACGTGCTTGCGTGACCGAAATCGTTTTCTGATCTTATTTACAGCACAACTTAGGGCGCTTGTTCTGGTCACACTAATCGGATTAGAATAATCTAGAACGCCGACTGAAAAGTGATTTAATTTGGCCATCCGCCGACTGATAGGCCCGGCGATCCTATGGCCGACAAGCGACCTCTCGTGCGGTGGGATGGCCAAACGAAATTCCTAGACTGGACAGCGCCAGCTTATTTCAAAGTGATATCTACTGGGGGCGGAGATTCGGCTGCGTATTAGTACTTCTATTAAAGTCATTTGCACTGGTGGTAAGACGTCTTGTGAGTCCGCACGGGTAAGTATCACCATCCTGCCTATTTCTGCCGTGAAGCAGTAACGCGTTTTGGATTTGAAGGGTGGGGCAGCCGTTGTAACTATACTGAGACGTTACATCTCAAGGTAAGTAGGTAAGTACGTTGTATATGTCTATGGGCTCCGTTGAACAACTTAACACCACGTTGACCGTGAACTTGTCCACTTACCTAAGCAATAAAAAAGCTTTTATCTTTTCCATCAAGATAAATCTACATCAAAATCAATTAACAACGCAAGTATGTGAATGATATCTCTCTCATATCGGCTTTACATCAATGAATAACGTCTGTCCGTATAGTTCACGTGAAAGGTCTGCGTGTTAAGGTCACACTAAACACTGTCGGTCAACTGGCTCTACGTGAATGTGAAGGTGACGCGACACGTTGGGTCATTAGCGAATAAACAACAGGAACAATTGGAAAGAGTTTGTTCTCAAACGTTTGTCTGGTTCATATCCTTTGTAATGTTATGACACACAGCTGAGCCCTAATGGTCAGTGGGAATTAATGAACATAGAAACGTTAGCAATTCCACAAAAACATTAGGACTCTTTTGCCGAGAACTTTTTATTTTTTTATTGCTTAAATGAGTGGACGAGCTCACAGCCCACCTGGTGTTAAGTGGTTACTGGAGCCCATAGACATCTACAACGTAAATGCGCCACCCATCTTGATATATAAGTTCTAAGGGTCTCAATTATAGTTACAACGGCTGCCCCACCCTTCAAACCGAAACGCATTATTGCTTCACGGCAGAAAAAGGCAGGAAAAAACTTTAAGAGTACCGACGGAGAAACGCCTTTGATGCTGTTGAGCCGCAAACGCTCTTGAACCCGTGCCACGTCTCATGTCCTATTTATGTCCAAATATGTATTTATGTTAGCAGCCGATGTCTAATCATGATGACTCTTTTATATGACTGATTATATTTCTCTGATTACAACAAACTATATGGTCAAATAACTGATACTTTATATCGTACTGGGAAGGACCAGTGGGCTAAAGAAGAAGAGGAAGACCAAGGAACAGATGGATCGACGAAATAATAGCAGCAAGTGGAAAAGAATGGAGAAACAAGCCAAGCCAAAGCCAAGGGGAAGAGTGGAGTAAGCTGGAGGCGGCCTATATCCGAATGGGGTTCCAATAACACAAGTTATATGTAATTTTGTATTTTTTTATTTGATAAGGTGTTATTTTTTCTTTCTTTGTTTTTGGAAATAAATTATTTATAATTATTATTATTATTTATAATATCGTAAGAATCTTCGAACCAAAGAATGAAATACGATCGAAAGGGCCTGACCTCACGCTGTAATGCGTATTCAAATGACTAGACAGCGTATAACCTAACAGCGACATAATAAATCGTAATATTGTCACAAACGCATCTAGTGGCTGTGGGAGACATCTCCTAGCAAACAGCGCTACTGGGTAGGACGTAACTAAATGATACAGAAACATAGAGCCGTAACCGAAAATCGTAGCCCGGAAAAAACGTTCAGTAAGTAATAAATTTTAATAAATTTGAATAAAAAATAGTGTAAGAAAAAATGATTTTATTGTAAAAAAGCGTGGGGTGCTTTTCAGGATATTATCAAAATAATCCTTCTACTCATACCTGTACATAATATATTTATAACTACTGATACCATGCACCCCACGCTTTTTTTACAATAAAATTATTTTTTCCTACACTATTTTTAATTCAAATTTATAAAAATTTCTTTTCTATTTTTTAGTTGGATTTTCTATAAAAGCGTATTTTGTTAGTTTTTTTAAACTATTAATTATTATTCATTTTTAGTTGAATTTCAATTTTTTCAATATTTTTTTAAGTTTTGAATTGTCATCGGTCCCTAATAAATATACCAAATTTCGAGTTATTCTGAAGTTTTTAAGGGGGTCAAAATAATGTTCAAAGATTCTGTTACAAACATACATACATACGTCTGAAGCTAATAAAAGCGTATTAAAACAGATGAAATTTCTATGATGGCTACCCGCCACAACGTATCAACCGATCTACAGTTGGACTGCTACTCTATTGATAATGATACAAGTATCTCTGTATTGTGGTAAGATGCAACACGTTTCATTATTTTTGAATAACATTCAAGGAACTTAGCGCGGGTGAATCTGCAGGGCGCCTCTAGTTATGATATTATGATGTTACACGGTACATACAGGCTACAAAAATATAAGTTAAGGTGTTAATTGCGTGCCCGCGGTTTCATTCGCTTTAATACACAATAGGAAAAAAGTCTCTGTGGAGTAGTTTCTGCTGGATGAAGGGTATTCGATGTCCTCGGCTCTGACAACGTGTATGCGACTTTTCATGATTATCGGTTGAATAGTTGAGCCGTGAAACCGTAACACTCACTCTTATTCTTATTTATAATATTTGCATTAATCTGTACAGGTTGTGTTTGCTATTGGTTTTCGTAATAAATGAATGCCATCAGAATTATAAATAAATTAATAGAAATCGTGCTGATTATGCTTAAAAATATTAGGGGAACGGAGACAAAAATTTCTAAAGTGCAACAGACAAACAGCTTGATGTTTCAATTTTTATCATCGGATTATTAAGAATTTGCGAAAAGGACCGAGCTGCGAAAACACAAGAATAGCGCTAACAACAATTTGAATAAAATCTTCTCCACACAGTATTAAGCGGTAGGCAGCGGCTTGGCTCTGCCCCTGGCATTGCCGAAGTCCATGGGCGACGGTAACCACTCACCATCAGATAGGCCATGTGCTCGTCAGCCTACAAAAAAAAAACACGGTAGCATTCCGAATAAAATGTTTCGTTCCCTATTAATTGAATGTTTACAATCTCGCTACACTACGTTCGAAGTCTAGACCAGACAAACGCGATATTCCGACCTTGTTTCCGCGCCTGACTACTCTTGCCACTAAGCTAGCTTTTAATGCTAACACCACTGAGCTCAACATTGCGTGACTGACTGCTGAAGTACGCTTGTCAAATTTCCAACGGCTTTTATCGTCATCCGAATCGAGTTTCGGAAGCCTATTTCTTTAATGAGGTTAACGCTCATCTATTTTTCTTTTCGCTTTTAGAGTTCAATCAAATATTGTGTCCGACGGTTTTAAAGCTGAAATCATCGTTTTGTTATTTACAGTTAGTTACATTACAACGCGGCTTAAAAAATTTCACCGGTACAACAGCGTAGTCTCCTAAATATTCGTATCTCAAGCGACGTCATTGTGACGGCGATGACGTACAGCAAAAAAATAAATACACATAAACCAGTGTGTGTAACCAGTGGCATTTGGCACTCTCAAATCACTAACACATTGAGTTTAGAGTATCTTTTTAATAAACAAATATTCTATTGAAGACTTCATAATATAAGACAGAAGTCGGCCTGGCCTAAAGAATAAGACGCACCTAAGATACGCGTGGTGCAACTACGCCAGCCTCCCAAGCACGCAGGCGACAGGTATCAATTTCGTAACAAAATGCGTATAGTAACCGGCAAACATCTTGAGCAAATGACCTTGACTGCGCAGAACCGAATTTTAGATCACTTTGGTGGTGAGGGTGAGGCGCGACGGCAGGGGAAATCGTATCGAGCGCGTTATTGGTAGATCAGTCGAACCCTGCGCCCCGCACCGCGCCCTCATTCCGCTCGCTCCCAAAAGTACGCTTGCGTACAGTGAAAAATCTATCGTTATTAATCGTTAAGTTATTTGTTATAATTGCTTGTTGACTTTGTTGCCATTGCTATTTGTTGAGTGTTTGTTGATTTTTTATAAAAAATACACTATGCCGCGACAAACTGGTGTAGTAATCAAAAGAAAGGGTAGAAAAATTGTGTACGACGTATATTGCTTCATTATAAAACAGGGGAAGAATGATATGGAAAAAGTAAAACAGACTTCGGAAGCAACAAAAACATCAGTGAGTACTGTTAGGTGCATTATTAACGAAGCTAAAGGCTCTGGCTTGCTCGCCGTGTTTGGGACTCCGGGTAAGAAAAGATCAGGGAAGAAGAAAGTTACCGGAATGGATAGTTTCGTTCAATCTGTAATAAAAAGATGTAATCATAACAACTACGTAACAAGCAGCGAAACTCCGTATCGTAGAAAGGCTTCGAAAAATTTAAAGAAGATATAAATTTTAATGGCTCGGAATGAAGCTTACGACGAATTATGAAAGAGCTAGGCTTCAGATGGAAAAAAAGAACAGAAAATAATCGGAAGCTGGTAAATGAAAAAAGTAACATTCGATTACTACGAATCGAATATCTTCAAAAAATAATTAATTATAGACAAAAAAGAAGACCGAATCGACCGAGTTGTAAACTACGCCGATGAGCCCTAGGTCGACTCATCACGATGATAGCGACTCGGGTGATGAAAACAGTGATGATGATGATGGTCAAGATTATGATAACGAAAAAAAAATTACAAATACCAGCTTCGCTTCAACTGAACGAAGACCTGGCAACAGCTCTAGTTTTGACTTAATAGAAGGAATATCTATTTTACCCCAAGATTAAATTATTACAATTATTAACCTATATGTTTTGTTGATGTTCTAATAAATATATAAATAAATACATATGTTGATTTTAATAATTTAATAGCATTATGACGCAAAGTAAATAATGTTTTTGCACGTGAGTGTACCATGCGCAAACTTACCCCCACTACGTCAACAAATGCTCAAGAAGTTTGCCGGTTATTATACTTATGCAAACCAGTTCCACGATCAACGAATAAATAGCTATACGTGGGCTCGGTCACCATATACGTATGTGCTTACACTAATCCGATTTTTTTATCTTCACCTCCCACGGATGTCGAGCCCAAACTGATATAGGTTACGTGATTTGTAATTATGAAGACTATGCATACCGCTGCAATCACAATAAGATTAAAGGAAAAATACTAGAGGCAGTTCGTTAATTGCTCATATGACCGTTTCAGGTACGGTTTACACAAGCTTACACGCGAACTGACAGTTCACACTATGTATATGTTAAATACGTATAATAATTATACTTCACAAAAAAAAAACCGGTACACTTAGATTGAGAAATTATTAATTATATTAACATGAAAAAATAAATATGAATTATAGGTAATTGTATGAAGGATGTTTCTAATGCATCGTCATATCGTCACTCATGGACGCCAGCAACGCCACGCGCACGCTAAGCCACTGCCTCCTGCTGAGTACTCTCCGAAACCCTTTTTCGTAGCAGGCCATGTCATAACGCTGGAGAAACGCTACTTATATCTATAAATCAAGAGCTGACAGCCACAGAAGAAGGTAAGTAGGTAGCCTAAAGGCGCACTGAATGAGTTCCTGTTTAGAAAGGTTTTTCTAACGACATTACGAGTTCTATAATTTTTATATCTTTTTTCCCTACCCAATTGGCTACCCAAGGGGCTACTCCAACTTCACGCGGGCCGGTAGGTGAGCTCACGGGCTCTACCTGAGGGAATTGCTTACACTAGCCCTAACAAGAGCAGCGCTTAGGCTTAATCTACCACAGGATCGGAATCGCGACCCACTGAGAAGATCCGTAAATCCGTAAGACGGATCCGGATCCGGATCCGTCCGAAATCGTGAAGCACACCTTGTCATACCATTTGGAACCTGCTGCTCCATCGGGCTCAAGATTACCTCAAGCCGTATTCTAGAGTCGGTCCCATCTCGTCGTTTGCCTGTGTTTGCACACACGCTCAAAAGAAAGTAAAGTTGAATAATTGACCGGCGACCGGCGGTTGTTTTCCTTCTAAAATATACGCAACTTGCTTTCACATTTCATAAGCAGACTACACAAAAAAATAAAGCATTCCTTAAGTCAAAACTAAAGCACAAGAATGAACTGTGTAGACAAGGTAAGATCGGTAAACAACTTTCGTTATCATTCCGCGCGTGTAGACCGGGGGTTAGCGACTGAAGCTGACAAGGACGCCAGCATAGCTCGAATATCGCCTTCCGTTACTAACGTAACTGACCAACCATAAACAACCCATTTTATTATGTATCTGTAAAGCCGTAGCTACCGTGTAGGGCCGCACTCCTAGATAGACACCGCCATCTCTCCTATTTCTGCCGTGAAGCAACTTAATGAATAGCACAACTGTTGTATCAACGCAATTGAAATTTTCAATATGGGAATCGGCATACAAATTATTCTGTATATATACGCAAGCAATTGATAATTAAAAAATGGTGTGAAGTACTTGATACGTAAGAAATTATAAGGTGATAAAGATACCAAAAATATGTACAACTAACAACAAAGTAGGATTAGATCATAAGTGTTCAAAGTATGTCACTGCATACTTTTTTAAATCTATAATACATTTAGTGTTATGTTATCTGTTTACACACATCTATTTTTGGTAATTTCGCTCTTGACTACTGCGGTCTACTGTGCGACGTAATAACGATATGATTAACATTGTTTAATCATGATAAAGAATCCTTAGTGCCACGACCAATCCGGAACACTCTATCGACTTTTAGAACATTATTTGTAATAAAAACAACGTGAGCTTTATAAACTGCACAAAAAAGTTCAAAAGGCCCATCACCGTTATCGACTAGGTGCTTTACTTTACCGAGAGCCCGGCCGAGAGTACGTCTGCGGGTGTGCAGAGCCGCTCACGGCTTTCTTTCTGTTATAATGCGAATGCCACTAACCCACGCATCCTCGTGGCCGCTGGGAATTACATACCCGACCCGGTAGACCGAATGGTAAATAGTCGACGTCGCCCAAAACACGTCATTACGGATCCTCCCGATCCATTAACGGTGCTTTTAGGTACCACAAGCACCGGTCACCGTCTTCGTCGAACCCGTCGCTTGCGACGAAGGGCTCGACGAGCGAATTAACCCATAGACACACACACCCCACTGAGTTTCTCGCCAGATCTTCTCAGTGGGTCGCGTTTCCGATCCAGTGGTAGATTCTGCGAAGCATTGCTCTTGCTAGGACCAGTGTTAGCAACACACCCGGTTTGAGCCCCGTGAGCTCACCTACACGTCAAGGAGATGCTGATATAGCTTCTCAAGGCTATCAGCATAGGTAGAAAAAAAAACACACATTTACAACGCACATTACGGCTGCAAAGCAGTCGTGCGGGCCAGTTTACGATTTAATCGACGTGCTGTCTCAAGGTAAGGTGCAGTCAGGATGTGAACAGTTCTTTACCTCAGATATATTAGAAGACTAGGTAAAACAGTGATATTAATATATTCTATTGATTTGTCACATCATCATTTGTCAATTTGATTTTGCTTCTTAACAAGTATAATTTGAAAAGTTGTTACCTTCCCTACCCTACCTACCTACCGACAATAACAATACGTCGCACGAGTCGCCTTCAAAGCACTGAGTAGTAACATATCAGTAATGGTAACACTAGACTAATTACTCGTTTATTCTGATCGAGTGTGCTCTGGCCTGACGCCAGCACGCACCGCGCTATGCGCCGCGCCGCCCCGGTCGGTGTCAACAACCGAAATCAGTTTTCAAGTTGAACTTGTAGCAGAAGCCCACATTAAAAAATAACTGATTTTCTTCTTAAAGACAAGGTCGCGCCAACGGTTGGAAAATTATGATCATACTATGACGTTGCATTAACGGTAGACCTGATATCTCAAGATGGGTGGGTAGCGGCATTCACATTGTGGTAATGGTTCCTCTTTAACAACTCATGGGACGAAAGCTAGTCTGCTCATATAGCCTATCTTAAGCCATGAAAATAGTAAGAGGTAGTTATTATTGTTGGACTTCTATTTTTACTGATTTTCTGTGTCGACTGCTAATGCTTGGCGCTAATTGTTGACCTACCTACTTATTATTTGTTAACATTGACGATTAGGCACCCAGAGAACGCAAATTTTGCTATTTAATATCAGAATTTATTTAACCACTCATATGATTTCTGATTGTCGGCTTCCAGAAACAGGGCGTCACACTTTTTCTTAATGTGGTCAGTGTACTACAATATTAAAAAAAGGTATCTTCATTAAGTCTATTTTAATGAAATGCTTTACAAAACTTAATCAAAGCAGGAAGGAGTGTAAGGCCATTAACATAGGCTCTATAATAATTATGTACTAGCTTTTGTCCGCGACTTCGTCCGCGTGGAATAGTTACTTTGGCATAACGCTAAATTTTACCCTCCACGTCATTTACGTAGAAAGTGAAAATATTTTTGAATTATAGAATGTTAAGGAGCTATTTGAACCCCTATTTTGAAACATTCTTTATTGGTGCTCCACTTGTATTGGTTTTACCGTGATGTTATATAGCCTATAATAGCCTTCCTCAATAAACTAACACACAAAGAATTTTTCAAATCGGACCCGTAGTTCCTGAGATTAGTGCGTTCAAACAAACAAACTCTTCAGCTTTATAATATTAGTATAGATTTATTTGTGTGCTAATTTACTTAATTACTTAGGTACTCTTGATAGGGCATGTTATAAACTCTTACAGGTACAAACCGTGGCATATTTTAGCATTAAGCAACCTTGTCTACAAGGATTACTGCCTTATAAATTAACGGAAAAACATTTCTATAAATCTTACAACCAAACAAGTTTTGTTAATTAAGTAATTTTTTAAATTATATTTTATATTTATATAATATAGTTACTACAAAACTAAGTGCGAGGAGGTGCGCCATGCGCAGATAGCCGCCCTGAGCAATGGCCCTTTTGGTACTTAGGTAAATACCCAGGGAGTAGGAACCACCATTCTGCATATTTATGTAGTGAAGGTGTGATCTGGTTTGAAGTGGGTCATGTTTTAAGTAGTGATATTAGCCTTTAGTGCTTCTTTGGCCCCCATGGAGTCGTTTATTACTTTTCCGTCTGGAGACAAATGTTTTTAACATAATTAAGTTTAAGATTATGATGAGAGTAGAGTGATCGTGAAGACTTGTTTGATTTGACAAGCATTAAAAGATATTGTGAAAGAGAATGTTTAATAAAATTCTGACACTTGAAGTAATGACGATGAAATTATACTAACAAAGAGATGAATGAGAATTATTGAAAGTGAAAGTCAAGATGCGATTAGATGAATGGCGCGATGTCACGAAATAGATATTCCGGATAGAATACATTTTAGTGAATCACCAAAGGTCATTGGACCACAAGTTACTACAGATATTGTGCAACCGACACAATATTTACTTATTTATTATCTTTAACAAAGTAAAGCCAGGATGCACATGGGAAATTGTTATCAAAAAAATCACACCCCAGTGACTAAATTTTAAATTTATCTTTCTTTTACAAGAAAATGGATTTGTTTAAAAAAAAAAAAATTTGTAAATTAAAAATTACATGTGATTGTTTTTGCCTAAAATAAGGGTCTTATTTAAAAAATGAACTGCACTAGGGTGGTAGAAACAGTGGTACAAAAACGTGTGGAGCACTAAGGGAGCACTTAGCATTGTGACATATATAAATTGTAACAGGTGGACTGTGAATTATTCATATAATATAATGAGAAAGTTTACAGGATAGACCTGTGAGGTACCATAGCTTAATGAAACATTGAAATCATGCAAAGGTTCCAAAACAATATTCTCAGAATTATAATAGATAGCGTAATTGTTCTACCTCACAAGGACAGGTAAACATGAAGTCATTGCGGTCTAAAACATAAGGCATGCAGTGTATTCACAGTCAACTATGCATCTGTGCCGGATTTCAATTCCTATAGACGGGTGCCAATTTTTCTAAGAAACTTACCTCATGTTTAAGAATGACTTCCACAATTAAGAAATAACAACATTGTGTAATAAAACATACAAAAAATATAATTTGCATAATTAATTTGGTAGCAGATCATGCCTCTGGATGGGTGGCACAATTTTTTTTTTTAATGAAAAAATTTTGCTCCATCACCTTTATTTTGACCATGTCACAGTGTGCACAAAAATGGCAGATGCTTATAGACAAAAAAAATTAAATACAAATAAATTTGATCAGTTCTTTCATACACTATTCATAGAATGATGTCAATGGACCCAGATGAACCCTTAGTATCAGGTAGTTTGTGAACTTATTTACACATCCAGGTAATACCTACCTTTATAACTTATTTTTGGGTGATAAGGTAGGTGCAGTACTTGCAAAAAATACTACTTACAAAAAATAATTATGAATCCACTCCAATCCCCTAATGCAAGATATTATGTAAAAACAAAGTTGTGTAGATTAAGTCGTTGTACCGCACAAGGTTGTGTCAGAATCAGAAATAAGGGAAGTTTTATTAGACTTTCTTCTCATATGCTATAATTTAGACTCTTGGTTTTTAGTACTTGCTCTCTAGATTACAAGATAAAAATTACAGACAACTTTTTTTTTTCAAATTTTGCAAATCAAAGAAATAACTAAATGTTAGAATGTGCATAATCAGAAACAGTTTAACATTTTATAATTTTAAATTTAAATTATGCCTTGACAGTGTAACTAAGGACTCGCGACACATTAGTTCGCACAGACAATCGTAGAGAAGTTGCTCACAGAACTTTACCTTAATAACAATAAAATTACAAAAACAGTTTCGTCTTACATTTACTATTGTTAGTTATTTCTGTATTAAAAGGAATATGAATGTCAAGAAACATTTTGTTTTATCTAAGTTAAACAATAGTAAATGCTATTTATATTCAAATGTTGACTAATAGCACTTCAGTCATCCTTGACTAGGAACTAAGGTATTTTTTAAATGTCTGTAAAAATAAAATCAAAATACTAAACATGAGATTTATTATAATTATATAATTCATGAAATATAACTACAAAATAACAAAAATACTAAACCACAGTCGCAAATTAACCTAAATAACAGATATAGGGAATGATTCTATAATATCAAATATTAATGTAATTTGATGATTAACTTGTTCAATATTTTCAGAATTGAACTTCATTAGCTATTAGAACTCATTTTTTTAGTACCTACCTACAAAAACTCATAATTTTTAGTTCACAATAATAAAATTAAAAATACAAAATAATTTAAAACAATACGATATGCTTTTTTCCAAGTATAAAAAGGAAGCACACTTTATTTTCACCCCAAAAATATCATGTCAGCTGTTTATGTGCTACCTTTTGCAAATAGAGTACCTAGGTAATGATCGTAGTAGGTACTCATTATTCCACGCAACATATGACAGTTATAAACACATTCCGACCTTCAGGTGCGATTACTACATGTCTACAGAGACAGAAATAACTGCATCCATTCATAGCGAATTCGAGAATAGTGCTGGCTAAGCGCAGAATTACTATACGACGGAATGCGAGGGCGCGGAATGCACATGACTGTGGCCGACATACGCACATTACGTACATTACGTAGGTAGGTACGGAGCTGAGATAAAGCAAAACACCTCATGCTTACGCCGTGTGACACGAGCGCGCCGCACTGCCAAGACCTAACCAACACGTCAAACTCGTTCACGTTGCCTCGACCCAAGTTAAAAATATTACTTACCCCAACACTCCCGGCTTGTACGCATAATTAGGTATTCGCCACGGACAGCCTCCGTATTCTCCTATGAGAGCATCGTGATTTTTATTCAGGTTAAAAGTTGAGGCTCGATTGTCGTTAACTTTCCTCCGCGCGGGATTAAAATAATTATTATTCCTATTTTCACCATTCACGTCATTTATTGGTATAAAGTCCTGTGCTTTGTTCACATTAGGGTTTGCGTTTTCTATGTTTTTCAAGTTCATTTTGTCTAATTCACTTTGAGTATCCCAAATACGAAGCCACAGGCGCTTCGCGGGTCCTTCCTGCTCGGGCTGATACCACGCGACGGCGGGATCCATTCAGCCGGAGCAAGATTACACTATATTCGATAAAACATACTGTGGCTTTTCGCATTTATAATATTGCTAGGATAATTTACACAAAACAAAAATAAGTCACACCACATTCGGAACATGGACGACACGCGTATATTTAACACATTAACTGCTAGAGGGCGCCATCTAAGCAAAATAAGTTCCAGACATTAGTCAACACAACTCCTTTTAAAATTGTCAATTAAACTTCTGAAAGTACGAAAATATTCTAAAATATAGAATTTAAATTGTTTTAAACTATATTTTAGATAAAGGTAAAATCGGGGCCTCGTAAACATTTCATAACCTTCATTTGTTAGGGATTAATTTTGATATAGTTTAATGAGGATATTCCGGATACACAGTTGATTCCCAGAATGTTGAAAAGAAAGAAATAAAATAAAATAAATTACCGTTTGAAAATGCACGATTAATGAGAAAATCATAAGAAAAATATTAAATTATGTTATGAGTGGAATAAATAAAATATAAGACAGAAATAAATAGTTCAGGCGCAAATGTGAAGATAATGATAAAAGATACCTTGGCTTAATTGACCAAGCTAAAAAGCATAAAGTTTCCCGCGCCAAATTAATGACTGTCAATACGACATCCAGCAAGTTAAAATTTTGAAATATTCCTGAAGATTAAAACAAATATATTAAGTATATAATCTATGGGTTAACATGTAAAATCAGGTTTTTTTTAAAACCAGAACATAATATTATAGTGATTGGAATCAATTTTTTCTGGAACCAGTAAACAATAACTAGCTGTATGGTGTCGTCAAGTGACCGGGTTCATACTGTGATTACTGTGATTTGTAAATGAATTTGACTAAATCTTTATTCGTAAATAGATTAGTAAAAATTAGCTATTGTTTGTTATATAAACAGATTACAAGTAACCGTACAATCTGCTATAACAATAAGATTTACCAGGAAACCAGTCACAACATGGCTCAAAGGAGTATCACGTCATTCTTCAAGAAAACTCCATTTACACCTATGGAAATAAAAACTAATGGTGAATCCAAAGTAAGCCATGTAAATGGGGACACATCACCCATATCCGACGAAAAAGACAAGGTATGTATCGTTTAAATTTCATTAAATTTACCGGCGCCTTCAAAGACAACCAATACCATTTTGGCAGTAGGCAGCGGCTTGGCTCTGCTCCTGGCATTGCTGAAGTCCATGGGCGACGGTAACCACTTACCATCAGGTGGGCCGTACGCTCGTCTGCCAACAAAGGCAATAAAAAAAAATAAAAAAAATACATAAAGTTATTAGTGTCTATTTAATTCTGATGAACTCCAGATTGCGATAATCATAATCTAAAAATGTAAGTTTATCTTTGTATATACTAAGAATACTTCCATTCAACACGAAGAAAAAAATGTTTAAAAGTATTTCAATAGAAAATGAGTTAAAATCTGTAATACGAACATTTTGAAAATATTGATACCAACACACCCACAGCCTTCTGAAAGACAATCCAACAGCATAGATAATGACGGTGACTCCCAAGATTCTTTGAAACCGAAAAATAAAGCCAAACGACAACGTGTGATAAGCTCTAGTAGTGAATCAGAATCGCCAGTTAAAGTGAAAAAGGAAGACCTTTCAGACAATGATGACTCTATAACTTTAAACAAGAGCGTAAACAAAACTTATGAATCACCAAAAAATAAAAAAGCTAAAATAAAAAAAGAAATCAAAAGCCCATCACCTAAAAAGGGTGCAAAGAGTTTGTCTCGTGATGAGGTAAAAGAAAATAGCTTAAAATTGAAGATTGTTGGATCAAAGGAAAAAGACAATATTGTGAAAAATACTGAGCATATTGATAATATTGAAAATGAGAGTGAAGAAATACAGAAAGTAGCAGGTATGTATTTTTCGCAAGTTAGTGATTGCAATAACAGTAATGTACACAGACCAAAGAAAGGGAACCAATCTACTTGGTAGACAATAGCTTAGCTGACTGTGTCTCTAGCATTGTTAGTGTCCATGAGTGAAAGTAAGCATTTGCATTCATGTGGCCTAGTATTGCATATTATAGCAATTAAGAAAAACTGCCAAAATTTCACTATCTGGCTGGATACCAGATAGTATCAGTATCTGGCCTGATTTCGGGTAGTAAAATTTAAAAAATGTCATGGTTATACAAAAGGCGAATAATACCACAATAGGTTATGGACAACTTTTATTTTTATAATCGCACGTCAAAATTGATTGTTTGGTTAAATAGTTTGTTTAATACTCAAAATTAACAAGTGGCAAATTGTGGTGAATGAATACCAACTCGTCGTCGTACCAAGTCGTCGCGATCTCCGTTCACGTGCGACAACACCCGAACGTGCACGAATATTTCCGAAAGGGCCGAATATCCGGCGCTCCGGCCTCGCAGCTTGCCAAATATTCGGTATACGGCTAAACCACTATCCGTTTCATCTCTAGTGACAATGTCTTGGTTTATTTTAAAAGGTGTAGCTGTGTGTAATCAGCCTCATCATCAGGATCACACTTGGCAAAGCAGTTAAATATAGCAGCTTACCGGTAGCCACTTATTTCTATTTTATAATTTTCAAGAAGTCCAATCTCGTATGTGATTCTCACTTAACTCTTATGCCCACCATCACATATACTAAACCTAAGGCCCATACAAGTAATGTTTGGAAATGTTACTAAAAATTCATTGTAGGTATCTTGCATTTTGCATTTGACGTATCACCTCCTCCTCCTCCTCGCGTCGTTTCCTCACTGCTGAGGGTCGTGACCATTATAATTCAACATGATTTTACTCCTTGTGATGTCCCGCCAGCGCCTCCGATCATTGGCTGCATGAAGAGCGTCGTGGAATGGAATCTCTAGTGTGGTGCGGATTTGGTCGAACCACCTTGTCGGACTGCGCCCGCGCGGTCTCTTTCCCTCGATCTTCCCTGTCACGAATAGTCTTTCTAAGCTATCCGGTGTTTTCCGAGCAATATGACCGAAGTACTCGAGTGCGCGGCGAAGGCAGAGTGTGGACAGTCTAGTCAGACGTATCACCTACTAATGGTCTAAACATAAACTTGACATTAAAGTACTTTAACCATTTGTCCTTCTTTCTTCCTGGCGTCAACATATATAACTATAATTTTTTCTTCCAGAAAATGCATACAATCCATCAAAATCAAAATACCACCCTATAAAAGATGCTTGCTGGTCTAAAGGCGAACCAGTGCCGTATCTTGCATTAGCTAAGACTTTGGATCTTATAGAAGGAACATCAGCTCGACTGAAGATAATAGAAATATTAAGTAATTTTTATAGATCCGTAATGGTGTTGACTTCAGAAGACTTGTTGCCTTGTATTTACTTGTGCTTAAATCAACTAGCACCAGCATACCATAGTTTGGAGCTTGGTGAGTTCAGAAATAACTGAATTTTATTTATATAAAGACAAGAAATTTGTCAGGAGCTTACTTTGAGTCTGGTCCTAAATTTATGAAGAAAAGCAAATGAACACCAAAGAGATCTTGTCTTATATAGTTAACGAAACTTTTACACACAACATGTATACAATCGTCCATTACATCACTTCTTTCTTTCATTCACCGAACTTTTAGGTGAGCTCATGGGGCTCAAACCGGGAGAGTTGCTAACACTTACCCTAGCAAGAGCAGTGCTTTGCAGATACTATCACTGTATCGGAAACGTGATCCACTGAGAAGATCTGAAACTCAGTAGGCTGGGTCTAAGGGCTAATTTACTCGTAGAGTCCTTCGCTGTAAACGACGGGTTCGGCGAGGACGGTGACTGGTGTTTGAGGTCCTTTAAATTACCGATTATGGATCGAGAGGATCCGTAATGACGTGCTTAGGGCGACGTCGACTGTTTACCATTCGGTCCACAGGATCGAGTATGATAACATCACAGGCCATCTTAAGATACATATATGATAGCATCATCAAAGTCTCAATTGCTTCACCGCACAACTAACCCAGATGGTGGTACCAGCCCACACAGTCTTTATCAGCATTACAAACTTAAAAGAATTCCCACAACACCACACATAAGATTGCTACATTATTATTAATTGTTGTTAATGTTATTTAAATTTATTGCTTTTCAACAGTAGAATTGGGACACTGTTCTCAGTGTCCTATTGAGATAATTTTGTTAGGTTCTAATTCATCATGTGGTATCTCCAGGCATAGCAGAAACGTACCTAATGAAAGCCATAGGCCAGTGTACAGGCCGTACCCTAGCACAAGTGAAGTCTGCAGTACAGAAGTGTGGGGATATGGGAAGAGTGGCAGAACAGGCTCGAGCCGCACAAAAGACAATGTTTGCGGCCCCTAAACTTCAGATAAGAAAGGTTTTTGCTGCTCTAAAAGAAATCGCTCACATGACTGGTAAGTTTTCTGCTACACACTGCATGTGAATGGAAGCATTTTTCTTTCTTTTTTTAGTAGACTGCTTGTGGGTACACGTCAATAGACACAACAGTGATATTGCCATCATGTAATTTTAAACATCCTCTGCTGGACACAGGCCACTGGTACCTGACACTGACCCTCCGAGGTACACTCACCATTGATGCCACCTAGTCCTTTCAAGAATCTCAAAAAGATCTAATGGAACCAGTGGTGGATTTACCTATAGGTAGGGTGTGGATACTGCAGTATCAGGGCACTTTCAATGAACTTGTTACATTTGTACGTATTCCTTTTTGACGGCGCGCTTACTAGAGAGTGATAACGTAATTATTGCAAGCGCTCGTGACATGGGACGTGTTTGAATGAAACGGTAGAGAAGAGTTGGAGAAATAACATAACGTCACGTCCCATTACAGAAGGATGATCTTGTGTAATCAGACTAACCAAGGCCACTTGTTTGACAAAGGTTCAACATATATTTTAAGATGTGTGTTTAGCCAGTGTGGTATCATTGGGTAGAGATTGCAATGCAACCCAGGTCTCAATTGAATAAAAGCTTTCTTGTTCACCAATGCTCACCAATGAGGCAGGCCACGTTCCTGCAAGACCTGCCGCTCCATGTAATTGCAGTCAATAGTACTGCATCATTTTTAGAAATTTAATAAGTCACATACATAACTCACAAGTGAGATAGGTCAATTGAAGTCTTAGTGGATATTATCACCCACCCCTACTTAGGGCACTAATAGTCCCGTAAGGACGACTTATCCACTTGCTTTCAGAAGTTCTGCAATAATTCCTTTACAACTGCTGTAATCCTTCTCATTACTGGGCTCTCCTAATGCTAATAATAAATCCTTGAATGATAATGATTTCAGGTCAAGCATCAGTGAATAAGAAAATAAATAAAATCCAGTCCTTGTACGTCGCCTGCAGAGATTGTGAAGCACGATTCCTAATAAGGTAACATTCAACTCTGGATCCTCTACTTTGACCAACTTGTCTGACTGGTTAATGTCTGTGGAGATGCACTGAACTGTTTTGTCTCCGCGCCGATGTGCGTGGTAGCGCTCAACATTATTTTGTCAACCACACTTACTCAATTATTTGAGTATATGGTTGACAAAATAATGTTGAGCAAAATTAATTTCACCTCACTCTTTATTGAAAGCGTTCATAAAAAGCATTTCTGTTCAAATAATGTTAATTCTTATTTTGCTGTCTAGCTGATGTTTTGTAGCATTCTTATTTGGATTTTGTTCGGCCATTCTAAAACTTTGACTTTTTGTGTTTCAAAAAGTCACTAATGAACTGGGACTTGTGTTCGGGACGTCCCCAGCGGGCGTTCCCCCAGCTGGCGTCCCCCAGGTAGTGTTGCAGGTCTGTGTGCGTCGCCCCCAGGTCCCTGGAGGGGAAGCTGCGCATCGGCCTGGCGGAGCAGTCGGTGCTGCACGCGCTGGCGCTGGCCGTCGCCACCACGCCGCCCGGACCCGCCCTGCAGCTCGACGCGGCGCAGCACATGTCCGCTGACAAGTTCAAGGTTGTCCATTTTATTGTACGCGTGACGTCACCGGCGCAAACTTCGCTTCCGCACAGTTATTAAAAGAAAAAACAATTTATGTGTTTGTCGGAGTATTAGCATATATACGGCGGTGCAGTACTGTCGGGAAGGTGGCGGGTGTAGTCGGTACAGCAGCGCGGGTGTTGCAGGCGCTGGTGGAGCAGCACGTGGCGGTGGTGCGGCGCACGTACTGCGAGTGTCCCGACTGGGCCGAGCTGCTGCACGAGCTGCTGCGCGGCGGCGTGGCGGCGCTGGCCTCCCGCTGCAACATGCGCGTTGGCGTGCCGCTGCGCCCCATGCTCGCGCACCCCACCCGCGCCGTGCGCGACGTGCTCGCCAGGTAGCGCCGCGCCTCCCCCTCCACCTCCCCTCCCCCTCCCCCTCCCCCACCCCTCCCCCGCGTGACGACCGCCTGTTGCAGGTTTGAGAATGAAGAGTTTACCTGCGAGTACAAGTACGACGGCGAGCGAGCCCAGATCCACGTGCCCGCCGCGCCCGACGATAAGCCGGATTTCGCCAACGCTGCCATATTCAGCAGGAACCAAGAGAATAATACCGCGTAAATATATACAACGCGTTTATTTATTTACGTAAATCACTCGAGTCCAATGAAGTTTTTCTTAAAGGTGTTGAATGTCGTTGTGCAGCAAGTACCCGGACGTGCTGAGTCGCCTGCCCACGCTGCTCAAGGAGGGCGTGTCCAGCTGCGTGCTGGACTGCGAGGCCGTCGCCTTCGACGCCGCCAACGGCAAGCTGCTGCCCTTCCAGGTCGGTGCACGCCCGCTCGTGGACATGCTCCAGTCGCTGGAGGAGCTACTACAGTGGCGTGGTGGGTCCGCAGGTGCTGTCGAGCCGCAAGCGTGCGTGCGCGAGTGCGGACGACGTGCGCGTGCCGGTCTGCGTGTTCGTGTTCGACCTGCTGTACCTCAACGGCGCCCCGCTGGTGGGCAGCACGCTGGCGCACCGCCGCAAGCTGCTGCGGGAACACTTCCGCACCCAGCCCGGTGACTGCGCCCTCCGCCCCGGCACCGCGCCGACGAGCCCGGCTCCACGCAGCGGCTCATTCAACTATATATACTCTTGCAGGTACATGGCAGTTCGCCACGTCCAAAGACTGCAGCACCATCGAGGAAGTGCAGCTGTTCCTTGAAGAAGCTGTGAAAGAAAGCTGCGAGGGACTCATGGTGAAGATGCTCACCGGTGACAATTCGAAATATGATATAGCTAGGAGGTCACACAATTGGCTAAAGGTATTATAAGTAATTCATAAAATATTATATTATTTGCTAAATAAGGCAACAGCTTGACTCTGCCCCTGGTATTGCTGAAATCCATGGGCGACGATAACCACTCACCATCAGGTGGGCCGTATGCTCGCCTGCCTACAAGAGCAATAAAAAAAAGCCAGAACTCATTGTAATATTTATTAAAAAAAAACGAATTATTTAATAGAAGGCTTATCCGCCCGCCGGGCTAAACCACCCCCTACCGACCTCCCACGAGTATGTCGTCTACCAAATATTATTTGACTGTGTGTGATGTCGCTTGGAGCCAAAGTGCACAAGCGACTACGATATTTTGTACGCTGGTGCACGATGATTTAACCCCATTGGAAATCATGAATAGTAGTTGCTTTAAAAAAATGTTAGAATTACATGAATACGTTTAGCAATTTAAACTCATTGGTGTTCCACGGATGTGAATTAATACATGTTTTAATGTAACGAGGGTCGCAAGTTGCGAGAGCCCGCGCTCGTTATCTGATCGATACAATTGAATAATTTTAGTTGAAGAAAGACTACTTGGAAGGC
Source organism: Bombyx mandarina (assembly GCF_030267445.1). NCBI lineage: Eukaryota > Metazoa > Arthropoda > Insecta > Lepidoptera > Bombycidae > Bombyx > Bombyx mandarina. Next base: position 8,167,525 of record NC_143226.1, read on the forward strand.
GTCGGAGACACGGTGGACGCTGTCATTATCGGAGCCTATCGCGGCAAGGGCAAGCGCGCCGGCGTCTACGGAGGGTTCCTGGTCGCGTGCTACGACCCCGAGTCCGAGCAGTTCCAGTCGCTGTGCAAGCTGGGGACCGGCTTCTCCGATGAGGACCTGCAGACCTTGTCCGACATGCTGAAGGAACACATTATTGATTCTCCGAGAAACTACTACAAGTACGTACCCTAAATGTCTTGTTGAAACACTTTCGATGATCTAACGATAGAAGCTCTTGTCTCACTTGAGATTTTGTATAGATGAATGCAGTTAAATTGTATGTTCAAATGCAAATTATAGTTGTGTGTAACTGGTTACATCATACCACTGACCTACGCAAGATTGCAAACTTGGGTGGCGTGGGCACTTGTTCAAATCCTGTTAATGACGAAGTCGAGTAGTAAGTAACAACTGAAGTAGAACAGATGGTGATGGTCAGATCATGATGGATTTCTGTGTCCAGCTACGACAGCTCCCACTCCGCCGACGTATGGACCAGCGCCGCCGTGGTGGTGGAGGTGCGCTGCGCAGACCTGTCCCTCTCGCCCGCGCACCGCGCCGCCATCTCGCGTCTGCACCCGCACAAGGGCGTGTCCCTCCGCTTCCCCAGGTAAGCACGTTATTAATGTTTACGGGCTATGGTAACTTAAGATACGCATCCATTGGCTGCGCTGGACGCACCGTATGCTACGGATTTTATTTTGCTTTGGATGATTTCACATAGTGCTGCGTCCACTATCTGCGTCGCTCGCACTGGACGCACCGGCACTTATAAGCAACAATACAAAGCAAAATAAAATCCGTTGCGTGCGTGCGTGCGGTGCGTGCGTGCGTGATGCGTGCGTGCGTGCGTGCGGTGCGGTGCGTGCGTGCGTGCAGTGCGTGCGTGCGTGCGGTAAGTGCGTGCGTGCGTGCGGTTCGTGCGTGCGGTGCGTGCGGTAAGTGCGTGCGTGCGTGCGTGCGTGCGGTGCGTGCGTGCGTGCGGTAAGTGCGTGCGTGCGTGCGGTTCGTGCGTGCGGTGCGTGCGGTAAGTGCGTGCGTGCGTGCGTGCGTGCGGTGCGTGCGTGCGTGCGGTAAGTGCGTGCGTGCGTGCGGTTCGTGCGTGCGTGCGTGCGGTGCGTGCGTGCGTGCGTGCGTGCGTGCGGTGCGTGCGTGCGTGCGGTAAGTGCGTGCGTGCGTGCGGTTCGTGCGTGCGGTGCGTGCGGTAAGTGCGTGCAGTAGTCGCGTCGCCCGCAGGTTCGTGCGGGTGCGGGAGGACAAGGCGGCGGAGCAGGCCACCACGGCGGCGCAGGTGGCGCAGCTCTACCTGGCGCAGGACCAGATCAAGAACCAAGTCAAACAACCTGACGCCGCTCACGAAGAAGACTTCTACTGAGCGCGACCAACTAACATGAACTGAGTTACTTCACATACCCCGTTGTGTCTGCTTAAATTAGATAATGTTTACACAATAAAAGACTTATTTTGATGTTATGTAGTAGTTTTATTTCAAAATTTACCTATTTGTACTTAAGATTAAACATGCACAAGTATTGAGTGAAACACCTCATTGTTTCTATTGAAAGGTTTAGTTGTGCGACGGAGACATACACTTCATAAAATGAATTGACACGTTTGATACGAACAAAATGAATACATTAACAAACATTAAAAGCTCCAAAAATGGAATACGCGTTACTCAAAACATGTTCACTAATCATATTAATATCATAAAAACACAACCCGGTCACGTGAGCTCCCTTGCGGCCTCAAAGTGTCCGCCGCGCGGTGCCGTGAGGTCCGACAGCGCCTCAACTAACTAATCTACGTGTTGGTTCCGCATCATTTAACTACAACTAAGCTCGTATCGCTAGAGGCAAGACTGTCATTATTTACATATTCATTTAATAATAATTAAACTTATTCCAACTTTCAAGGTCAATAAATACCCACAGAGAGATTCGTCCTCAACTAGCTCGCGGACAATCTCAATTACATAAGAAACAGGTTTTCATAAAATATCGATGTACGATGTATTTATTCTCGCATTATAAGAAATTTGTTTTCATAACTTTTATTAAATCTATAAGAGTGTTGAATAAACCATAATTACATATATGAATAACACATAAAATGTACATTAGGGGAGCGAAACAGCGAAGAGTGGTAAGGTACCGGCCGCCATGTCCCGCGAGACATCACACTGTACAGGCGTCGAGGCGTTCAGTCAGTCGACTCCTAGTTTGGCACAGCGTCGCGTCGCGGCCGTGACGTCACCGTGACGTCACTCCGCCCGCTACAAGAGCGCGACCCTCTCTGGCGGCGCCGGGCTGTCTGCGGCGGACAGCAGGTTGTCCTGTTCCTACACAAATCATTTCAATTAAATCGCTAAAAAATAACATTACAACCGCCGATATTTTTAACCATACAAATTATTCTCTGGACAGTTCTCTTCCCTACTTGTTGCCGCTGTGTTTGTTTAAATAAATACAGTTATCCACCGAACTCTGAATAGAGATGCCAGCAACACAAGTAGATACAGTTGGTCCCAATCCACCGAAATTAACAATGTGTTAACAAATATCGGTATAAAAGGTCCCTATTTATCACACGCCACATCTTTGTTCGAACTATAAGAAGCCTCTGTAGTTGTAACCAGTAACTTGGCTGGGTGCCCACCGATTGCCGATGTCCATGGATCATGGTAAGTAAACATACGTGGGTGGACGACCTATCGTCTAAAGCTTTCGTCAACAGAAGCACACACGCAAAGGAACGATTCAGTGTGTAAACAGATTTTTATTTTCGGTTTTTTTTTGGCCATTGACGAGTTTTAGTAATGTAAAAATATCGTTTTTCGCCGTTTTTAGAAGAAAAAATGATCAAAATATCTCAATAAAAGATGAAATGTAATGAACACACATGTACCTAAATGAAGTGACATTATGGTCGTCTGTAGAAAGCAGTAAAATTTTTTTATGATTTAAAGATTACTGGTGGCCCGGAGGCCTTTCCAGTTTCACCAGGACAGGTGGGCGAGCAAAGGCTCAGCCAAGAGGGGTGGGATTAGCTAACAACTGCCCGAGCGCCTCCGAAGGAGACCTAACAACTCAAGAGCAATTGCTTCGCGAATGAATCTACTGCCGGATCGGAATCGCGACCCGCTGAGAAGATCCGGCGAGAAACTCAGCGGGCTGATGCATGGGTTAGGTTGTACGTCGACCTCTTTGTCGAGTTCGACGAGTACGGTTACCGGGGTCCCTTAAGCTCGCTCCTAGTGTTAGAGCTGAAGGCGTCTAATGCAATGGTTATTGGATCTGATGGATCCGTAAGGACGTGTCTAGGGCGTCGTCGGTGACTGGCTCCTGCGTGATCAGGATTCGAGGAGCAGTCAGCGGTGGCGACGATGAGGCGATTATCATGACGCACAATAAAGTGACGAAAGTGGTAGGTCCCTCACCTCGGTCGGGTTCTGTTGAGGAGCGTACACACTCTCGTACACGGGGTTGGCGAAGTGCTTGCCGCCGTTCTGCAAGCGTGAGGGTCTCGTTAATAACACGCATCAGCAGCAACTAAACACAGCGCGGACTCCAGCACGCGACCCACCGGGGCCAGCCGGAGCCACCCAGGCGGGCCGACTTTGCCCCTTTACTAACTTTTAGCCCCCGCGTGATCAAAATTATAAATTTGATAGATTATTGGTGCCTCCGTTAGGAATATTTCTCAAAAGATATAGTTTTGTTTAGATCGAAAGTTTTTTCGGCTTCGTGTTCTTAAATGCTGATATTGTTGCAGTTCAGGCAGTTCAGGGTTTTTTATAGCCTTCGTATGCAGCACACGGCCCACCGCATGGCAGGTGGTTACCGTCGCTCATAGACGTCAGCCGTGCCAGAGTCTGCAGTGGCTGTCTCCTGCTGAGCACTCCGCGAACTTCATTTGAAGAAGATAGCACCGCGCTTGGGAAACACCGTGGAGGGAGTTCATTGTAAAACTGGATGGGGCGTGGCAAAACAGATCTCTGGAGACGCACTGTAGATGAATTTTGCTCCGTGGCAATTCCTTAGAGCACTTTTCATGTAAGATAGACACGGAACACTTCTGAATCAATTATATTGTTTTCGTTATTCGGAAATTATTACGCCTAATTTTTCTTTTAAAAAACAGCACTTGCTTATGTGGAGTTTACAATTTTAGTATGTTATAATGTAAAAGTGGGCACCGGCCAGTATGCGACGTGCGCTACGTAGTGACGTACCGTGTGCGCGCCCTCGGGCTCGTCTTCTCCGGCCAGGTACATGGGGTTGTTGATCTCGACGTTGTCCGCCAGCCGGGCGTGCACGAACGCGCCGCTGAAAGTACACATTACGTACAGTTGACTCAGTGTCGCGTGCTCATAGACATGCTTCTAGTCGTCGTGGCCTAAGGGATAAGACGTCCGGTGCATTCGTGTTGAGCAATGCACCGGTGTTCGAATCCCAGGCGGGTACCAATTTTTCTAATGAATTACGTACTCAACAAATGTTCACGATTGACTTCCACGGTGAAGGCATAACATCGTGTAATAAAAACCAAACCCGCAAAATTATAATTTGCGTAATTACTGTTGGTAGGACCTCTTGTGAGTCCGCGCGGGTAGGTACCACCGCCCTGCCTATTTCTGCCGTGAAGCAGTAATGCGTTGCGGTTTGAAGAGTGGGGCAGCCGTTGTAATTATACTGAGATCTTAGAACTTTATATCTCAAGATGGGTTTTGCGCATTTACGTTTTAGAAAAAATAAATGCTTAGAAGTAAGTTCGTTTGTATTAAATTCTGGTCAAAAGAGCTACGTACTGCCTTCTCCTGTGCAGAACGAATAGGGCAGCAAATACAGCACCAGCTAATGCTATAAGCGCTAGTATCGCTCCCGCCCACGCGCCCGCTCCCGCACCCGCACCCGCGCTGTCCACCGCTCCCGCGCCCGCTACCTCGGGCCGCTCCAAGCATCGCTCGCCACCCGGACATACACAGTGTGTGGATCCAACTTCTGTTGCACTGGCTGTAATATTATAATTAGATCCGTATATATTTTGGTATTTACAAAATATTATCTGTGTAAGTATAGCTACAATAATAAATTGAATAAATTATACGAGTGGTTATTAAATGATTTCATTAATAGACCCGGATCACTGCGTTTTCATTCCATAAACTAGTCATAAAAATACGCATCTGCCAAGATTGGTAATGAACTTTTAAAATTAAGTAGCAACTTCTAATAGCACTAACAAAGTAATGAACTTACTGTCTGGTCCCCAAACGCACAGAGCAGGGTGTTGACACTTGTTGCGGCAGGCGTGGTCGTGTCCCACGTACAGCGTGCAGTGCGCTCCGCCCCACGGGCCCGCGCACTCGCAGACCTCGCCCTGCTCTGTGTGCACGCACGAGCCGCCGTGGTCGCACGGGCTCGCCCCGCACGGTACTGCCGCCGGCTCTGTAATTCACAGACATTAATTACAATAGTAAATGTAACTGTAAGCACATTATAGTAACGGGTACGAGGGGAAAGATCTTCGACTGAGCAGATGTTCTTGCTCGGTAGACGGTCAAACGTTGTTGTTGGGAGCTTACATTTAAACAAGCTTGTCATATAAATGTCGATTGCACAATTGAAGTGCTTGCCAAATACTTACTTACCTTCTATCCGTTGACGGCTGTAGCCATACATACAAGTGCTACACAAACAGATTGGTGCCCAGCTTCGGATGGCCAAGACAATCATAGGGCAAGCAATATAACTTAACGACTTGACAATAGATCATTATCATAAAATTAATGACACCTATTTGTAAATAAAATACAAACTTTACAATTGCAAGACCTTGTTAATTATGAAGATCTTAATAAAATAACTGGTTTCTATAATTAAAAACTACAACAAATGCTAATGGCATACGTTACCTAGCATCTAATAATTATTAATCGTATTTTTTTGATACGAGGAAAATCTTTTAAGAACTCCGATCGGATTTACGAAGAGGGAAACGTTTTGAATGTTCATGAAGGTCGTAAATTAGGTAATATTTATGCTGCATGAGGAAATGGCAAAAACCCCAAAAATTAGCGGAGTTTCCTTGAATAGATTTTTTTTTGCTGGGAATTCCGCAATTGATTTAAAGATATGTCATGTTTCTTAAGTGTCATAGCGCTATAAAAAATGGTATCCTTCACCAAGGCAGCGCCATCTGCCGACCAGTATTAGCAACTATTGAAGTTAACGATTTTCGCGTTTGAGTGGTCGTGGTCTCATGTTTATGTGTTCCGGTGTGCTCGTGTGGGGCGACGCGACGACGGTGTCCGTGCCGGGCCCATAGACAGACCTACTGCATTTCTTTGGGGATACACGTAATTAGCACTTGTTGACCGACCAGTTTCACGACCAAAAATGCAATAAATGCTGGAGGCAGTGACCTCGAGACACTGCTCAGTATGGGAGACTGTCATCCTGGCAGGCGGTCTCAATTGCCACCACACTAGGTGGCACTAGTGGAACTTCCGTCATACGAATTTGAACGGTAGGCGTCGGCGACGTCCAAAATGAGCAAACGAACTGCCTAATTATTAAATCATCGTCTTCGAAGTGAGAAATTATTTTACGTTACCTTGTCGCATGCAAATAGAACTAGTGGTACTAAATACGCTGTCATTTGCGTAAGCACTCCCGCTTTTAAAAAAAACATACAGCTCCGAATGCGAACGTCTTTGGAGTCTGCATTCCGGGGCCCCCCGTGACGAGAGCCATAATATATACAGATCGCATGACTCCGGCGAGCTCCTGAATAATGGACGACCTTTGGTAATGTAGACTTCACTCCGGCCGACTTTGAAACTGGCATAGGGCAGCCAAGTGTGAATCCCTGTGTCGTCGCCCTGACATACCTCGCACCTCGCGACTACCGCAGCTGCTGCAGCGAGCGACGTGTGGACGAGCCGGCCACTCGGAGGCGCCGGGCGTCAGTGATGCCCGGGAAGACGATGGTGTGGCGACGTTCTTTTTTTTTATTGCTTCGTTGGGCGGACGAGCTCACAGCCCACATCCACAACGTAAATGCGCCACCCACCTTGAGATATAAGTTCTAAGGTCTCAAGTATAGTTAAAACGGGTGCCCCATCCTCCAACCCAAACGCATTACTGCTTCACGGCAGAAATAGGCAGGGCGGTGCTACACACCCGCGCGGACTCACAAGAGGTCCTACCGCCAATACAATACACGTTCCAAACACGTTACGTGTTTTGTATGAATTAAACTAACATTCATTTTGTGATATGTGATATAATGTTGGTATATAATACAAAATCACAACTGATGTGCAATCACTCACTCAAATAATGTGGTTACGTCATTATGGACCTGTAGTTTGGGCACTGTTCTTGTAACCGGTCCACGAACCTACCTTGACCTATCCGGACAAAACTATTTTCAATTCTAATAAAATAACAATAAATTTTAGGCTATAGTTTTCGGGGAATCGGAATGCGTCAAATTTTTATTAAAGCCATCGACAGCTTTACACGACCCGTTGTAACTTTAATAACACAAAGCCGAGGGACCAAATACATTGGTCTGAAGAAACTGAAGATCGGAACAGAACCAGTTGCTCTCATTAGAAGAATAGCATATCACTACAATTCAACCTCGAATGCCAACTTACCATAAGAAACGACTTGAATTAGTCTGTATTTCTAAACCAAAGACAAAACTTTAAATTTATACGCAGCTTAAGACTGTCGTACAAGACTTAGTCGTACGATAAAGACGCAGTCATCGCTAGAGCTGTGGTGAGTGCACACTCTGCAATGCAGAGTCGGTCTCCATAGAAACCAACGATCAATATTCAAACCTTCCATTTGTTTATCTTTTATCTTGTTTTATCCGGGAGGAACCACAGCTCAAAGCCGTCAAATGAGGGCTACTTTTTGACCGCAAAACCTTTATCTTGAATTATCTTTATTCTTGGATAATTATTCGACCTTTTCCATGTCACAAGCGGTGTGCCATGAAACTGCAACATAACAAGTTGCGTAGTCAGGAGTCAGTATTTACATTTGTCTGTCAGATCGGGTTGAGAATCGCTTAAGAACACTCCCTAACTTCCATTTTATAAAAAGGTTAGCAATGAACATATTCTATCCGATGTCGCTAAATGCAATTTAAAAGTTTATAACGTGTTTTAGCTGTAAGTAATATTAGCGACAGGTGTGTTATGGTCACGCTGCCCGAGATCAGCCAGAGCCGTCAAGTTCATTCACAATGTGCTTTCGAAAATAATGGCTCTGGCATTACCTCCTTTCCACCGCGTTTGCCGACGTTCTTCGAAGCAGAGGCTCACAGTGTGTCGAGATAAATTAACATCTGCTTTGCGTTTCTATGTTTATTTTGCAATATTGTTTTGGGTAAAGTCCTTAGCGACGGGAGGCAGCTTGGCTGTGCACCAGGAGTCGGTAGCTGCCGACTTGCTTGGCAGATCTACGCTACTAACTCTGAGTAAATATTTTTATTCAAACATTTGCATATTTGTTTTGACATCCGTCTACCAAATTAACATTTAGACCTTCAGAGTGTGATCTCCACTCACCGTAACTATTGCGCTTTGATCTTTTTCGACCCATAACACTGTTTCACACTGAGTTTACTATGTTTGTTTCACTTCAATAATCCATCACTCCACACATTAATTAATTAATTAATACCACTAGAATAATTATTCTAATTTAAATGAGATCATATATTTGATAAGCCAAGGAACATGCTCTTTAAAAATGAAGTACACTTGAGAGCGAGTCCCGACTTACAGAAGTAATTCTTCACAAGCGAGCGAGTCTGACATTTCTCCACTGCTCGATGTCGGTAAGGCGCGACCGCCAGCTGTCGTCGCTCACAGCAGAGTGCAAGACCACGGTCGCGCTGTGAGGTCCGTGCGTGAGGTGGGACTGCGGAGACAGCTAGTCACAGTAGTCGCGCGCTTTGTGGCCGGACGCGGGCCGCGGGCGGCTCATTAGCAGGTGAGACCGGTTTGTTATCACCGACTTGACAAGCTTGTGATAAGCGACGCGGGAAGACCCCGCACTGCCAGGTGGAATTTTTAATGACTAATCATTATTTGTATCGATTTGTTGTTTGCAACAAATTCAATTATCGTAGTTGTGATCTGGCGCCGCCATCGCCCCGGATAGTTTTGCCGCGAAGTGGTCCCGTCTTTTAAGATGTCGGTCCTGTGATGAATCTTACGTTCACATGAAATGTGTCAAATTTTACAATTTTTAATAAGCATTTAGTGAACAGTATCATAATAAACTGAAAGTGAGGTCTCAAAAAGGTGTTGTTCAACGTTTCGCCCATTCAACTACTTTTTGACTTTATTTTATTTTGTTCACACATGAACCCTCGCCCTCTTTCCCTGTACGTACCAATAATACCAAGCGCATTATTTTTAACTATGTGATAAAATAATTTCCCCAATAAACTTTTGTAACAGGAGAGACCGCGCGAAACGACATAGCTTCAAGGTCAAGCAAATCGTATCGGAACCCTAAAGGTTAAGTGATGTCGTAATGTCATATAGTTTTTTGCGTTAACACATAGGTACCTAAACATAAAAACTTTAATGTCGTTTAAAGGTGAAATCTATACTTATACTTAATATTTATAATATTATAAGTGGAAAGATTGGCTTGTTTGTTTGTATTGAATAGGCTCTGAAACTAATGAACCGATTTGAAAAATTCTTTCACTGTTTGGAAGCTACACTATTCCCGAGTGACATAGGACATAATCTTTTTTGAAAAAAATTTGGTATCCTTACTAAAACTCCAATAATGTAACCCAAGGTGTAAAAAAAATACCTAAAATATTCATTACATCGCGTGCCCTGCGAAAACTGTTGATGATAGAATAAAATAATGTACTACGACTTTATTAAAATTTACAAAAAGTGTCGCGACAGCATATATCTAACTATTATGCCACAATAAGTGTTATTTTATTTTAGAAAATAAAAGAAAGTCAAATATCGTTGAAATTTTTGTTAAAGACCCGAGCGGAGCGGGAGCTGGCCGCTAGTTATTAATAAAACGATTGTTGTTGATTGATGTTCTACATGTTGTAGTTGTTGTGGCCATTTCGTACTGATTATGTAACCAAACGGGGCTCGGGCTTAAAGCAGTGGACTGAAGTGTTTTTGAACTATGTTATGCATTTTTTTTTATTGCTTATATGGGTGGACGAGCTCACAGCCCACCTGGTGTTAAGTGGTTACTGGAGCCCATAGACATCTACAACGTAAATGCGCCACCCACCTTGAGATATAAGTTCTAAGGTCTCAAGTATAGTTACAACCGCTGCCCCACCCTTCAAACCGAAACGCATTACTGGTTCACGGCAGATATAAGCAGGGCGGTGGTACCTACCCGCGCGGACTCACAAGAGGTCCTACCACCAGTAATTACGCTAATTATAATTTTGCGGGTGATGTCCGACACGCCCCGCGTCTGTCTCAGCCCTCAGCGATCCTAGTTCGAAGAGGCTGCTCCGACAGTACCACCGGAAGAGCTGGTCGTGGGATCCAAGAACAGCTTCAATAAGCTCATCAAGTTTGTCCTCGTTATGTTTATGATTTTTTTAAGTAACACCTTATGAAACCTTTTTTGGCTGTTCAAACTACATTACGCTTTCTTATTAACTACACAATTATTTTCAACAAATATATAAAGTAGTACAATATACACCTGGGGGCCAGTAATCAACAAATATTGATTTTTTGTTCGTGAACAAAATCTTCAATTCGTCAATTGTAGATACAATTGTATTTACTTACAGTTCCATGTGCACAGTAAGTGTGTCAATGTTTAATTACAGATTTTTTCACAATATTGGTTACTCTTCCATCGTTTTCTCGTGATAGCATACCTATATAGTTCGTTTACATGTCCAGAGTCTGGTGTATTACCTTGAGCCTGCCACATGTAATACTTCGCGATATTTCTGTGCATTCTACGCGGGGTCTCTCGTAGGATGATTGCTTTAAGAGAGGTCAGATATTCGGTTGGTACTGTAGGACGGCTATCTTGTAGAAATAATTTAGCTTGAGAATTTCTTGTTTTAAGATCATTTGGTCTAAATCGTAAATCCACAATTAAAAGTTTTGCAATTACATTTTCATATTTTCTTGAATAACGTGTTCAGATATCAGAACAGTGGCTCGAATCGAAATGCTGATTGACGTTAGCGGAAAAGTCAAATATTTTCATGTATTTCACCGTTCATTACTTATTTATAATCAGTCACTGTTCTCGGGAGGATCATCGACCATAATCGCAACGATAATCGCGACGTTGCGCGACTCTGTGGGACGCATCCGAACAAAACGAAGGAAAATATCGTTACAAAATCACTAATCAAATAATAGATCAGCTTGTTTGCGATTTCCATGAACGAGGGGAAAGCCCGAGCATAATTAAAAAGCAAATTTTCCGCCTTCACTACTCACGTGAGTAACAACACAGAAGGGGGTACTTGGATGATTAAAGAGAGAGACCCAGAGACGGATGGCGAAAACCTTATTGAATCTAATACAACAATCTCGACAATGGTCTCATCATTGAACTCATTGCCGACCCCACTTAGTTGGCGAGCCCAGGACTGGCCACTGTATATACATATGTACATTATATGGATGTTTTTTGGAAAAATTGCAAACTGCTAAACACTAGAGAATCTAAATAAATAACTAAATCACTAATAAATAGATATATAGATAAAATAATAATCAAGTACGAGCATTATATACACAGTAATACTTTTTAAATTATTTTAACGTATTAATTGAGGGTTCAATTCAAGGAATAAAAGCTAAGAGTCTCGGCTGCGAGAGTGACGTGGACTTTATCATTGTAATGTCATGTCTGGGAAAAAATAGACGACTAATAATGTAGAACATTGTATCCGGTACTGTGGAACCTATAATTTAATTGCTCTATTTATAATTACGTAACTGAAAATATGTATGTGAAATAATCATGAAATGAAAAAAAACATCCCTTTTTTTATTGCTCAAGTGGATGGGTGGACGAGCTCATGGCCCACTTGGTTTATTAAAATTGAACTTTATTAAACGGACTTTATTATAACACTAACTAAAAACCGAAAATTAAACTATTTTAGTAAATGTGATAAGGGCATTGCGGCGCCGACGTGCAAAGAAATATTTAAACCATTTTACGAGTGACGAGCCTACGGCATCGCGGCATGTCGCACGAGGCACGTACGTAGCCGCGCAGCCACGGGTGCGTCGCCCACCATCGTATAAGATTGGAAAGCCCGTAGTCTGCATCGCAGCCGGGACAGAGCGAAGGTTGCGACCTTCGCAGTGACTCACCCATCAGCCATGACGTAGACACTACACGAAAGCTACGTAACACGCAGGGCCGCACTCAAGTGTACATTGCTATAGCTGATTGTAATCTGTGACGTGATGAATCCACCAAACAAAGTGGGCCTCATTGCTTACGGGCAAGGATGAGCTAATAGACCGTCCGCGGCCTACTATAAACACTCTTTAGAACTTCTATTGAAAGACAAGACAAGACGAAAATGTAAAAGGAGAGTACTACTAGAATTTATTAAATTACAACCAAATATCCGCTTTAATAAATAAAAGGGACAATATTGTTTAACGTTCACCAACAAGATAGAAGCTCGCCTGATGGACTATTGAGTCACACACACAACAAAACCCTTTATAGAGTTTAAAACAACAATTGAGAGTGTCATATTGTGTAAGTCTAGGCGTATAATGTACGTACATACGACACAATTGGTGTGATGTTAAGTGATTACCGAAGCCCGACGAGATTGGTTTTAGACACGAGATCGAATCCTTAATATAATACATTAAGGAATATAATACATTAAGGAATATAATACATTAAGGAATGTAATACATTAAGGATTTGATCTCGTGTTCAAGACGGCATTCAAACTGGCTAGCCGATCGAGCCTTTTAGATCCGGAACCCACAATATTTCCACAAAGCTTGGTATGCACGTGCCATCTCTGGCCTGTCGACGGGTGTGAAGTAATAAAATATATTTGTGAATTAACATAATCTATTAGTACAGGTTTAATATTATTAGTTATTAAATACAAGTCTTCATTTATATTTGATACTTCCTGTTCACATATAAGCTTAAACAGAGATTTAGAGATTCGTCTTTGAACATTAATATTCGGTGATCATTATATTGTTTCTCTCGTTTTAATAACAACTAGAGGTCCCGCAGTAGTCGAAATTCGACTATAATTAATTGGAATTGTAAGTTTGTACACTATTATGATTGTATTTTATACTTCTATAATCACAAATTACGCCAAGACTATACTATAAAAATATTAACAAAGGCAAAAAAACCCTTGAGGCAAGAACTAGACACACCGATCATGAATACGAAACGAAAACACCGGCCGGGAACCTGGATCGGATCGGGCCAGCGATGTAGCGCGACCTACGAGCACGCAATCTACAGCGCAGTAGTCAGCGGACGTCGCCCCAGTCACAACGGCTCGACTGTGTTTCTGGCATCCGCTTCGACCGATTGATCACGGAGCGTCTAGAATGTCTAGATCGTTGATGAAGACACCGACCGTGAAAAAATACTTTTACGGAAACTACAAATTATCTATGACAACGTCTGACGTTCACAAACCGAGTACAAGGCGCCGGCGGTCACTGCCAGCAGCGTGCTCGCAGTCACAGCTGTAAGTTCACTTCCAATGTAACTGTTATATGCATTAAAACATTAACGTAATGCATTCTTTGCGAAGAGGTTTTTACGAACATGGTATTAATCGGTAAGATATTAATTACTATTAAAATAATAGTGTGTTGTTCATCACAAGTAATTAATTTGAACAAAGTTGTTCTTACATCATTAACGATTTTAATAAATCTATTAGGAGATATAACAGTTTTGACATAGTGATCAAGCGCGTGTTTTTTTTAATTTATTATGCGGACATGTCATGGACATGTCACGGGTGTGGCGGAGGTCGCGGTAGTGAGGTCGACCTGTAGCCTCCCGTCTCAACCATTTGCCTTTTAGCTTCAGACGAATACAATTTTGCACTAAGTTATCGTTTCTCGTAACAATTAACAAATCCCAAACATTTAAAGATGTAAGCATCAATTTACGTAAAGACTGTCCTTCACACGCACACGCGCACGCACACGCACACGCACACGCGGCCGGGCCGTGTGTTACATTATCAAAACCAATACGGTCTTCTACCGCGAAATAATAAAACTAAAATTAGCGTGTATTTAATATTATAAAGCTGAAGAGTTTGTTTTTTTGTTTGAACGCGCTAATCTCAAGAACTACTGGTCCGATTTGAAAAATTCTTTCAGTGTCAGATAGCTCATTTATTGAGGAAGGCTATAGGCTATATGAGGTCACGCCAAGAATAATGCAAGCGGAGCATCAATAAAGAATGTTTCAAAATCGGAGTATTTTTCCCTTTTGAGAGCTTCCGCTGCGTGCGCTGCGGAAACGGTTAGTTTCGCTAAAAGTCCGCGACAGCATAATACGTCTATATTTAAAGGTTGGCTCACTATAACGTTTTTTATGCGCTAACCAAATTTGTTCTAAAATAAAACATTATTTGTGAAGGTGTTTTTATAAAGATGATATTAATCACTTCAAGATAAGCTTTGACAATTATAGATTTTTCTGGATTTCTTCAGGATCCCATCATCAGATCTTGATGATAACAGAACCATTCGGAAAGTCTACACTTTCGAATAAAAAAAAGAAAAAAGAATTATCAGAATCGGTTCCAGCATTCTCGAGAAATCGGTGAACATACATAGACAAAAAATTATGGTCGAATTGATGATAACTTCCTCTTTTGAAGTCGGTTAAAAAACGTGATTTTAGTACCTTAAATAGCTCCTTAACATTCTATTAATCAAAAATATTTTCACTTTCTACGTAAATGAAGAGGCGGGTAAAATTTAGCGTTATACCAAAGTAACTATTCCACACGGACAAAGTCGCTTGCAAAGGCTAGTATTATATACAGCGTGTCCCAAAAAGAGTACATTAAGCCGAAAACTGTTGAAAGGGTCCTATAAAAAAATTTTTTTTTACGTAGGTTACTGTAATATGAGGCAGGGGAACGAAAGAGGGAGAGCTCTTCCCTTTCCGCACCGATCCGACGCCGTCGAGCCGGGGGCCGGCGGCGACAGTACGAGTGTACGTCCCGGCCCCTATAAGCGGCCTTCCCCCCGGTGAAGGTCAAGGGCGACCTGAGGGGGGTTGAGGCCGCGCGGCCCGCTACCAGCACTCTAGCACGCTGCCAATGTGTAATATCTTCGAGATAAAATTGCAACTGGTTAGCCGTGTATTGCGCCCCGACCCGGCAGGCTGGTTCTGGTCCAGCGAGGTTTTCCGGGACACCAGCGGCAGACGTTTCAGAATTTTCATACATTTATTAGTTTGTTTATTATTATAATGCTCAGCGCGTGTAAAATTTTATGGAAATAATTATAAATCAAAAGAGAAATATGTCGGATTACACTACCCGTCAAATATATACGAGTTTTATGATTGTGAAAGGTCGCTAAAATAATAAAAACACAAATACATTACTATCTGTCTTAGATTATTATCAAAAAATATAATGAAAAACGTTGTAGAAGCCATTGTTTTGAATGGCAAGTTCCCAGATGACTATCTCTTGTTACCGCGAGTCCCGACCATTCCCACAGCTGTGCACATTGAATTTAAGCGCGTTCAATTTCCAATGAGATTGGTATTCGCTGTGACAATCAAAAGTCGCAAAGCCAAACGATGTCTGTTTGTGACTTAGATTTGGACACAAAGTGTTGTTCACACCGACAATTATACGTGGCGCGTTCTCGCGTGTGTTCGTGGGTGTTCAAACATCCAGTGTTTGTGTTGACTAAAGGTGGACTAACCAAGAATATCGTACACTCCATTGCACTAAAATATTGATTTTTATTTGCTGTCATAATTCGTGATAGGGATATAATTTTCAATCCATTAGTTATGTTAATAAAATGCAATGAATTAAATGCAGGTTTGATGTTTTGTTATTGTTATAAGCCGTCATCGTTGACAGTGCCCCATTTCTCTTTCAGTCATAGACCACATCCGTACACACGACACACATAGAAGATATTAATTATTTTTGATTTCACTACTAAATTCTATTTCTAATTATTATTTCTAAATTCTACTATATTCCCTAGAAATAATTTAAATGGCAAAACAACGTTTGCCAGATCAACTAATACCTACATGACATTGTAAGGAAGGTACCTACCTATCTTTCATCTTTAAAAAGCCCCAGCATCCCTTTATTTTTTACTATTGATCTCTGTTACTGATCATAGCATGATAATCAAACCAATAACCAAAAATCAAAATAGCTCTTCAAATTAATCAATATATATTACCAATTATAATTTTTACTAGTGGTAGGACCTCATGTGAGTCCGCACGAGTACGTACCACCACCTCGCCTATTTCTGCCGTGAAGCAGTAATGCGTTTCGGTTTGGAGAGTGGGGCAGCCGTTGTAACGATACTGAGACCTTAGAACAGTAACTCTTGTCTTATGGCAGGTGGCGGTATTTACGTTATAGATATTAATGGGCCCCGGTAACCACTTAACACCAGGTAGGCTGTGAGCTCGTCCACCCATCTAAGCAATAAAGATAAGCAGAAAACATTAAAATGATACACTCTAGTTTATGAAATAAAATTCAGTCTACTCAAGTAGACGCGTGTGGGGGGCAGGTCGAGGCCAGGTGAGGGAGGACGGGGCTGGGGTTATTTTACTGGCTGACACGCGCTGGAGACTATCACCGGTAATCTTCGACTTTACTAATGTTACTTCATTTCGATATTGAAATAGCACGTGCTGTACTCTGCACTGTGATTTGTATTACATGCTAAAGGTCTGGTTGGTTATATAATTATATTTAAACGTATTATTATCAAGCTACCTTAAGCTATTCGATCTCCTTTGGAGGCGCTCGGGTAGCTGTTAGCAAATCCCACCCCTCCTAGCTGAGTCCGTGCTCGCCCACCTGTCCTAGTGAAATTGGAAAGGCCTCCGAGCCACATGTAATAAGTTCCTTTGTAAACAAAAAACCTTCCAAACTGGCCAGGCCTGGTCGTATCCGCATCTCGTACACGTGTAACATCTATAGATGTACTGTGTAATATTCAGTGTCAATGAGGTTTACGTGACGTAACTGTTTTCGCGGATATTCATATTTACTATTCTATTAGCAATAAATTAGAACTACGACGGCTTGCTTCAGAATAAACTAAAAAAAATTAATGACTGGAGACGTCTAATTAGGTGTTTTATTTCTCTACGTAATCGCTGGTAGTCTAAGGGGCTATTCCAGGGAGATAATTTGCTAACACTAATCTCAGCAAGAGCCGTGCTTCGCAGAATCTACCACCGCGTCGGAATCGCGACCCACGAAGATCCGGCGAGAAACCAATGGGCTGTATCTAAACGACGAGTTCGACGAGGACAGTGGACAGTACATGGGGGGCCTAAAAGCACTGAGAGTGAATCCGGGGGATCCGACAAGACATGATTCGGGCGACGGCGGCTTTGCGTTGTCCTGTAGCCTAGGTCGGATAAGTAATTAGCGGCGGCTACTTTTTTTTTCTTTCTACGAGCTTACGGGGCTCAAACCGGAGTGTTGCTAACACTGGCCCTATCAAGAGCAGTGCTTCGCAGAATCTACCACCGGATCGGAAACACGACCACGAGAAACTCAGTGGGCTGTGTCTGTGGGTTAATTCGCTCGTCGAGCCCTTCGTCGCAAGCCACGGGTTCAACGAGGACGGTGACCGGGCGGCAGCTACGATAAGAAGATGGCGCTGGCTGTTGCCGGTTCGAGGCGAAGGGCGAAGCCAGTTATTGACTTCTACTTAGTTTTAACTTCGCGCAGATGCATCGAGTTCGTGTAATGGTGTAATGGAGGGGCTTATTGATGTTGAGCCTCCGGTATCACACCGGGTATGAAGTGCGGCAGTAGGACGTGAGTTCTCTTGACGTTCTCTTTAGTACTTACAAAACAGAACCGATCCGAGCCCATTTGAGCTAGTCCTCCTATCTACATATTATTGATATCGTCCGTTCGTAGCGGTGGTGGAGTATTTCGACCTATTTTTCTACCCAATGCCCTTATAGCTTATAGGTCTTCAAGACCGATATTTTAAGCTAAAACAAAGTTGGATCCGTCGAGTTTGCTTACGACTCCCCCCTAACACTATAAGAGCTCCCACAAAAACCTTTTTTTTTTCTAGATGGGGAGCGCACCTGTTTCGTTTTGTTTTATTGATTAAATGGGTGGACGAGCTCACGTTCCACTCGGTATAAAGTGATTACCGGAGCCTATAGACATCAACAACGTGAATACTGACACCCAACTTGAGACGTGAGTTGTAAGGTGCAGAGGGCGTCTCGTCCCGCACGGAAACACAAGCCGCTGCCGTCTACTGGCGCTTGACAAAGCCGGGCCGGGTACTGAAGCATCGAAGGCATCGCCAAGATTGAGCCCACGACAACTGCCCGTGGACACCTGCACGTCTGAAGCTCGCCTGCCATGTCTCAGCTGATAAAATATATTTACAAGGCAATAATTGGTTGCCTACAACAACACGAAATATTGTGCAAAGCTAGTAGTCATCACTCAATACATAAATAATTCGACCTTATACACGAGGATCGTTAAGAACCGTATTCGTATTTGATGAGGTGAAGTATTAAATAGATAAACCGCAGACAGCCTTTACGTTTTCACATTTGATTGCGACCTCTGAATTTTCCTTATTCCTCGTCATTACTCGAATAGTTTTTTATTTATTTAAAACAGTCGTACTTGATTATCCTTAAATTGAGTGGGAAATTTAGCATATTCAAATTGTTTATGTTTATGTTTTTTTTTTAAATTGTTTATGTCATATTTCTCGAAGCCGAAAATATTGTCAATACATGATCGAACATCGAGATTCCGTATGTTCGAACTCCCGGAAGAGATAGTAGACAAGAGTGTGATCAAGAGGGCATATTTTGTAGAGCAGAGTGATAGTCCAAGAGCCGGCGGGAGATCGACCTTCACCGATCTGATAACTAAATGAGACGTATTTTTTATCAAATATAATTTATAAGCAATTATGCCTATAATTACTTGCCTATCTAAAAGTGCTCATGGCTATTTTTAATTAAATTAACTTTAATCGATTTTTTTTCATCACTCTCATTATTTTGACAACCAAATGAATTTTATTTCACTGTTAGTTTTTAACACACAAAATATGCCTAGGTAAACTTGCCTACTCATTTCTGTGTATGGATACCTAGCAAGTAGATGTGAACAGGTAAGTCAATATAGGTGACTCCATCGATCTGCTAGCTTATCGAGAGTTATATCAAATTTTAGATTATTTTATTGCAAAATCAGTCCTATAGACTTGCCTGCAAAAATCATACTTAAAGTAGGTACTATTGCCTAGCTAAAACTTTTAGGGTTTTAGCCATATGATAGGTGCGAGAGAGAAAGTAGAGCGTCCGAAGTCCGTGTGGCAGAACAGGACACAACATAGCAGCTGCATGCTACCTGATCATTGAATGTATCCGAGTGCGCATTTAATATTCACGTCATATGTAGTTTTACGGAAAGCGAAAGTATTGTTATCCATCTTTAGCTCCGCGTCAGTGAGCTTTAGTTGGTCGATGTTTTCAAATTAAGAATTAAGAAGAGTTCCTTAATGTTAAGTGTACAGGAACAGCAGAGAATACGAGACATTCCTAGACGACTAGACGGTGCACCGCGTGGTATCATGTCGGGTACGGTCAAAACGTCAGAATTGTTAAGTAAGCTTAAATTGGTAGTTGGAATTGGTAAGTGGTTAGTTTTTTTTTCTTTCAGTAAACCTTGAATTTCCCCGTGCAAGAAGGTCCAAGTGTGTGTCCTGTACCGTCTGTACGTGTAACAGTTCATTAACACTCATTTTTTGCTTCAATCAGTTCGCGACGTCGGAGTGAGGTCGCAGCGCACCGACGATAGCTCCATGTAAATCATTCTTAATAACAATATAATTGAGGAAATAATAATGGATTCTTTGCAAAATCATATAACTTGGAGTGACGCAGCAGAATACATTCGATATTCTCGAGGTTGATCAATATTAATGAAGTTGTAATATTAACTAAATTAAATTATTCGACCAAATAAATCACACATATTTCTATATAACCAGTTATCCGGGCCTGCTGTAGCGCAGCCGCCTCGGTCTCTTTGTTAACTTCTGTTATTATATTGTAAAACCAAAATACTCATTTTGATTTCTATTATATTGATATTCCTCTGAAGAAAGATCAGTAATGGTCTCCCCCAACACTTTTAGATAATTATTTTACCTGTGCGACAATACCAGGCTGCCTGTTACAGTACAGTACCATGTTGCAAGCCGCTGTCCGGGGCCCGCACACTTACCTACGTAATATGTCTATGTACGTATGTGATACGCATGTGAATGCTTCAACCGACCTTGACATATGAGGCCCACATCGCAATTAATTGTAAACGTTTGTTTCATTCACAAAACCGGACCTCATGATTGTTTCGCGGCAGAAATAAGCAGGATTATGTTTCCTAGTCGCCTCATCTCAGACTGCCACCTGTAATCACGCAGTTTTATCGCACGGGTTGCGAGCTCGCACGGCACAGTCCCGGCGGCTGGCCCCGGCTCGCCCCGGCGCGGCGGTGTCGCTGCGTTGCACTGACCTGCGGTGCAGCGCGCGTCGGTGCAGACGGGCCGCGCGCACCGCTCCCCGCCCCACCCCGCGCCGCACTCGCAGCGCAGCACGCCCGCACTCGACACGCGGCA
This sequence comes from Bombyx mandarina, assembly GCF_030267445.1. Lineage (NCBI taxonomy): Eukaryota > Metazoa > Arthropoda > Insecta > Lepidoptera > Bombycidae > Bombyx > Bombyx mandarina. The sequence continues at coordinate 8,188,520 of NC_143226.1, forward strand.
CGTGCCCTGCCACAACCACTACACGTCACACACACACTGCAACCGCGACCGAGCCTACCTACCAGCTCCACTTCACACATGACCAATTGTAAATCAAGGAACTGAGACATTAGAATTCATATCTCAAGATGGGTGGCGGCATTCACTTTGTAGATATCTACGGGCTCCGGTAACCACTTAACACCAGGTGGGCTGTGAGCGCATCCACCCAGACAAGCAATAATAAGTAGGTACAATTAAATGTTAAGCATTTTCCAAGTACGAATCTGTTTTATTTCTTTCTAAAATAACTCTTCCTTCCAACGAAACATACAATAGTATTTTAAGGTATCCATCAATATGTCTATATCTCTGTCGTTACCGTTATACAGAAGTAGTGACGGCCTCGCGGGCCACATGCTCACTTGTCATGACATGTTTTTAGTACTGACCTGGTTTAAACAGAAGTCTTGACATTCCGTGGTGTTGCAGTAGGGGCCGGCGTCCGTGTGCGTGCACACCGTGCCGGGGGGACAGGGCGGCTCCCCGGCGCACAGCTCGCAGTGCGGGCCGGCGTACCGCGCGCCGCACTCGCACTGCGCGCCCCCCGCCCCGCGCCGGCACGTCCCCCCGTTCCGGCAGCGCACCGACGCGCACGGGTCCGCCACCTCCAGCGCCGACTCGCAGCGCGGGCCCGTATACCCAGGGTTACAGACGCACTGGCGACGTTTTCAAACGGTTTAATAAACGATTCAAATGGTTCTTTTTAAGTAAGGAGTTTGATCGACAGACGAGCACGCCACTTCTCTGCTGTTAAGTGATTCCTAAAGGCCATAGATTTCACAACGAGACTGTAAGCGCTCCCGTAGAACACGACTCCACAGCTCCCGTAGTTGCTTACATAGCTAGTTTAGTAGCAGACACGCACCTTGAGCGGGGGCAGCGCGGTGGAGTTATCGGTGGCTTCGACGGCGTTGTGGCTCGTCGCCTCGACGTCGAGCATGCAACGTCCGTGCAGGTGGCAGTAGTGCGCGCAGCGGTAGTGCTGGCAGTGCGGGCCGGCGTACAGCGGGGGGCACCGACACCGCGGCAGACCTCCCGCCTCCTCGCAGGTTCCCGCCCCGCACCGGAGAGGACACGATGATCCACCGGATGTTGTGGTGTTGGGAACTTCGCCTGAAGGAATCACGCATTGCCGACGACCCTGTTGTACCAAATCGAGTGTTGTTTCAGATGGTTTGAGATCTTTTGGGCACTAGCATATACAGAGCGAACAATAGTTGACCTTGATTTCCCTTTGCGTGAGTCCGTCTGGACAGAGACAGTCGTGTCCGGGGTCCCGCTCGGTGCGGACACACAGCGCGCTCGCGTCGCACGCCTGCTCGCACGGGTCCGGACCTGCCACAACACATTTGTACACTGCCACAACGACGACTAATTGCATAGGCAAGTTAAAAGTATTATAGTTGATCACAGCATGATGCAGCTCATAACAATTTACTAAAGCCGCCTTACGGGTGCCAAAACTCGTAAAAGTTTCAGTTGATGTACCCTCTTGCGTGTGTGTACGAGCCAGAATCTTAAACGGAATTTTTGTTAAAAATAAAATTTACTGACTCGAAGTAAACATGATGGGATGCAATAGAGTCAGCGCAGTGAGGGGCGGCAAGCGCAGGGGCCGTGATGGGGGCGCACGGGGCAGGTCAGGTGTGGCTGGAGGGGGGCGGCGTCGCACCCTCGCCAGCCCCCGCCCTGCGCCACACCACACCCACTCCTCCCACACCCGCAGCCGCACACACGCACGCCACCACACGCTGCGGACCGGACCCGACGTCGCGCTGCGAGACATCAGCTCTGCACAGGATATTATAAAATTCATTACACTCCCAATCATAGTATATTATGTTTATTTTGCTTAATCACTTCTTCGCTCTTTATATTTTTATTAACGCAACAGGATTCCTAAATTCACAATTAACTAAATTTCCTTTTCTTTTTCATGATTATATACGAGTTTAAACAACAAACCTCCATCCTGATATACATGAGGTGCAATTGGTGCACCATGAGGTCTGAGCCTGAACTCCGCCAGCAGGGTCCTCCCGGAGCCGTCCGTTCTGACCGTCTCGAGAGTACCGTAGTACCCATCCACGAAGTACAAGCGGGCGCCCTCCTCGTGCAGCGTGAGTGCGGTGACGCGGCGCACGCGGCCCCGGACCAGCGCCTCCGCGCGCCCCCCCGCCGCCCCCAGCCGGTACACCCCGGGGGACGAGCCCCGGTCCGACCAGTAAATGTATCTAGTAGATAAATATATTAAAAGTCAAAACCGGACTCCTGACTGCTTTTGTTAAAATAACACTTCGTATTTATAGAATATAACAAATGCGTAATATTGATTTTATAAAAAAATATTCTAATTTTCCTACAATGAATTCAATTCGTAGAGGCTGTGTTAACAAGGTCTAAAAGTATAGCGGCACTGTATTCAGAAATAATAATGAAGTTCACCAATTTAGACGCGTCTATGGTCTGATCTGTTAACGTGGTCCATTGTACTCATGTCGAGTGATTTTACTAAGAAGAAGAAAGAAAGAAATCATTTATTCGCCAAGCATAGTGAAAATGAGTTATTACATAAATTAAAAGCAGCGTGTATGCTTTGTCATTATGTGACATGCGAATTTTAGTGCAGTGCATAGTTATAATATTATATAATTTACCATTCATTCATCCATAATTCAACTAATAATTAAAAATCCATTTATTTTCAATGTCATCCCCAAGAAAATCATTCACGTGATAATAATTTTCACTAATAAGATTACCTTTTAGGTTTTTTTTAAAATTAAAATTATCTAAGTCTCTTAATTTCTTCGGTAGTTTATTAAATATCCTAACGCTCATACCTAGTATACTATTATTCTTTAATGTAGTTTTGGTTTTTGGAAAACATAGCTTATCGTCGCGTCGATTTCTGTTTGCCACATTAGACATCTTAGTGAATCTATTGGGACAAGTTTTAACAAAAGATGCAACTTCGTATATATATAGACAAGGAAGGGTAAAAAGTTTATGCTTTGCAAAATATGGCTTGCAGCTGTCGGCTATTGCCAATCCAAACATAGACCTTAAACACCTTTTTTGTGCCTTAAAAACTTGATCTTTCTGCGTTGAGTTTCCCCAGAAAATTATTCCATATCTAAGACAGGATTCAACTACACCACGATATGCAGTTAGTAAGGCGTCTGTGTTTAAAATAGAGGATAATTTAAAGAGTGCATAGGCCGAGGAGCTGACACGTTTACACAGTCCGTCTGTATGAGATTTCCAATCTAATTTGTTGTCAATTTTTACACCGAGGAAATCTACATTTTCTGTTTCATATATATGATTGTTATTATTATAAATGGTCAAATTTATATATTTATTTCTTTGATAAAATTGCATAAATTTTGTTTTTTCTAAATTAATTATTAAATTATTTTTATCAAGCCAAGATATTATTGAATGAAGAGTACTATTAATATCGTGTTCATATAAAATGTAATTTCTACACCTAATAGTTATGGTGCTGTCGTCTGCAAAAAGGGTCATAGGGTGGTCAATTGAATTTGGAAAATCATTAATGTAAATTATAAATAAGAGAGGCCCAAGTACGCTTCCTTGCGGAACACCGTATGTGATCTTACGTTTGTTAGACTTAAATTTAAGTTCTGTTTTTTTTACAAAATCTATGTTACTAATTTCAGTGTATTGTATTCGATCTTTTAAATAAGACTCCAGTAAGTTTAATATATTTCCTCGCATCCCGCAGTATTCCAATTTACTTAACAGTATGTTAAAATCGACATGATCGAAAGCTTGAGTCATATCGCAGAAAAGAGCAGTGATGTAGTTACCCTTGTCCATATCACATGTAATAACGTTCAAAAAGTCGAAAATTGCCATATTTATATTTTTATTTTGACGAAATCCTTTTTGGTTTTCAAGCAGAACGTTATATTTTTCAAGAAAATCATATATTCCTTTGTACAAAAATTTTTCAACTATCTTAGAGAAAACAGGTAGCAAAGCCACTGGTCTATAAAACTCCATTAGCTCTCTATTTTCTTTTTTAAAAAGTGGTTTCACGACAGCCGTTTTAAGTTTTGTAGGAAATATGCCTGTACTGATACATAGGTTAGTTATATAACAGATGTGGGGACTTATCAGTTCAGCCACTGATTTTATAACTTTTGTGCTTATTTCGTCATAACCAACACTACTAGAATTTTTAAAATTTTTGATTATTATTTTAATATCTAATGGCGTACTAGGTGATATAAATATTGAGTTATTTAACTTTGGAACAAACTGTAACACATTATTTCCTAAATTCGTAGATGGTACTACTTTATCAACAAAATAATTGTTAAAATAGTTTGCTATGGCTTGTGGATTCGTCACAAGTTTGTTATTTACTTTAATCGTGCTGATAAAGTTTTTTGGCTTATAATTTTTAGACTGGTTTATTATTTGCCAAGTGGTTTTTGATTTATTAAAAGAGTTATTTATATTAAATGAATTTTGTGCTTTTTGTGTAAGTTTTATGATTTTCTTTAATCTTTTAGAGTATTGCTTTAGATAATTTTTATTTATTAAAGAAGGGTTATGCCTATACAACCAAACAAGTTTTCTTTTCTTTTTTACACATTGTTTTATACCACGTGATATCCACTTAGCCTTTTTGTGTAATCGAATAAATATTTGTTTTTCCGGAAAACAAAGGTCATAAAAGAGTTTGAAAATCTCAAGAAAATTATCATAGGCCTTATTTGGATCATCAGTACTATACATTTCAGTAAAAGAGTAGTTGATTAAGCAATCACGGAATTTTCCTAAATTTTCTTTACAGTAGTCTCTTCGTTTTATTTTCCAGCCGTTAATGATAGAAAATTGTTTAGTTGGAAACTTAATCAACTGTGCCGTGTGATCAGACATTGCGAATTCAATTATATCTGTAGTACATGAGGAAGTTGAATTATGAATGAAATTGTCAATACAAGTTAAACTACGAAGTCTAGTTGGTTGTCTTACTGCTAAGGTCATGTTAAAATTTAATAGCATACATTCAAAATTTATAGTATCGTTATTCAATTCCAAAATGTTAATATTGAAGTCACCGGCTATCAGAATACGCTTTTTCGATTTCTTTGTAATCATACAAATCAAACCTTCAAATTTATTAAAAAATACATGTATATTTTGTGGATTAGGTACTCGATATACACATATAATTATTGTATCACAATGTGTCAAGTATACCCCGCAACACTCAAAAAGGCCTGGTATTGACATCTCAGCTATGCCTGGCATATCTTTCCATTGGTGACAATTCTTTATAAGTATGCAAACTCCCCCTCGTTTAATATTATTTCTACTAAAACAAGAAGCTAAATTGTAATTAGGTAGAACAAGATGTTTTTCATATCCCCTCATCATAAAGTGTTCCGTGATGCATAGTACGTCTACGGATACGTGTTTTTCATTCAGTTCATTTAGACACACTGAAAGAATATCGGTCTTGCTAAGAAGGCTCGCTATGTTTTGGTGCATGACGTATATGTGTCTGTTATAAAAAACTCTTTATTTTGGATTTCGCAACTATCTTCTAAAGTGCTGTCTGAGGTATTAGAAGAGTTAATATACATTACCAAAGAGCAAATATCTCTCAAAATAACTTTGAAGCCAAAATTATTAACGGAACCCATTTTCTTATAAAACATACGATAGTCATAACTTAAGTTTAAATTGGAATCCACCAAATATGCATATTCGTTAGCTAGGATGTCAATGTACAATAAATGATTAAATAATTCAATTCTTCTATTAAATACATTATAGAGATATCCAATTTTAAAAGTTGGTAAACATACAATAATATTAGTGTGTTGTATTGCCATTAATTTTACTCTTAAAAAAGAAATCAAAATAGAATAATCTTGCGTATATTTAAAATCATCATCCCCAACTTGAATTACACAGTAGTCATTTAACGTGTAGGAACTTAGTTTTGCCTCAATTCCATGAAGCAGTTGAATAACACCGCGAGATGGCATTAAGTAGTGAATTACGTTGTAGTATTTTTTATCAAATACATTTTCTGAGATAGAAGATACTTTGTTGGTTTTGTTGCTACTTATTATGCAAACATTGTGCTTTGACGAAACAATGCTATCATTATTTTGTACCGTGAATACACGAGTATGTGCACTGTGATTAGAGAGTTGCATTTGTTGAGAGGTGAGGGTGGGTGTGAAATTTTTTTCCTTGCGTAGTTGACCACTGCTGTTATTCACTTTAATTTGAGGGCAGTTGCTCTCGGTCTGCACTGAGCTGTTTTTAAATGTTTTTTCAGAAGACAAGTTAAAATCTGTCTGTGTTTCTTTGTTATTTGTAGCTGTTAAAATATTGGTTTGAGTTGTTTTACGTTTATGTTTACTTCTGAGTGTTACGTTTAGTTGCGATGTGGATTTTATAGGAGACTTCTCAGCTACTGGGCTCAATGATATTGTTTTTAACAGCTCATTTTTCTTCCTAAGTTCGTCATTAATACGTTTAAGTGTGGAATTTTCTTGTAATAATGTCTCTATTTCACAATTTGCACTGCTTAATTCTGTAGTAAGCCTTTGAATCTGGTCATTGGTTGTTAACGATTGATTTTCGTCATCAGAAAGTTCCGGCATACTTGAGCTTGTTAAATCTAATGTTCGATTCATAGTAGACGAATCATTTCTGTTAGTGTCTGAGTGAGTGGGGTTTCGTCGAAATGTGATGTTATCTAGGAAGTTCATTGTAACTCAGTATAAATCCGCAGTGAGATTCTCGTATCGAATTCACTTTAAACAAATGTTGCACTTTGTTTGAATTTCACGTTGAAAACACTACTGCAGCATATTTACACAATGATAAAGCACAAATTGAAGAATTTAAGACACTCAACGTAATAAGATTATTTTAACTAAATAAATTTTGTAAGATGCCAACGTACAATGCAATCGCTCGACTCGACTAAGTCGAAGTTCAAATCCTGTACCAGAAACATCGAATGAGAAAATTCATAGATCTAAAGAAATTGTATCTACAGAAGCTCATGGCATTTTCAAAGCAATATCAATATGAAGTTGAAGTTCAAGTCGTGCAATCAAGCGAAAATCATCTTCTAATGTTATTGTACCTATTCTTTGGCAGCCTAGAGGGCCGTTCCAGCTTCGCGCGGAAGGGTAGGTGAGCTCACGGGCTCAACCTAATAGAGTTTGCTAACACTGGGCCCAGCAGGAGCAATGCTTCGTAGAATGCGTATATATAATGCGTATATATGCATATGCAATGCGTATATATAATGCGTTTCGGTTTGAAGGGTGGGGCAGCCGTCGTTACTATACTTAAGACCTTAGAACTTGTATCTCAAGGTGGGTGGCGCATTTACGTTGTGGATGTCTATGGGCTCCAGTAACCACTTAACACCAGGTGGGCTGTGAGCTCGTGCACCTATCTAAGCAATAAAAAAAAATCCACCACGGGATCCAAATCACTACCCACTGAGAAAATCCAGCGATAATTTCAGTGCTGTGCCTATGGGCTAGTTCGTTCTTCGAACTTTTCATCGTAGTCTACGAGTCCGACGAGGACGGTGGCCGGTGCTTGAGAGGCCTAAAAGCACCAAAAATGGACCCGGGGATCCGACAAGACATGTTTCACGTGACGGCGGCCTTGCGCTGCCACGTCATTCGGGTTTGATAGGTAATTAAATCCGGATCGGTTCTAAATTTAGATCGTCCTGAAGGTCGCTACATCTTCTCTAATACTAACCTGGTTAGGTTAGAAAAGATAACATCATCAGGTTCGGCGCCGCGTCGCGAATACAAGGTGACGCGGCGGCGACCGTCCAGGCCGGCGACCCGGAGTGCCCCCTCGTGTCCTCCCGGGGCGACGGACCCGCGCCCGCGCGCCCCCGCACCCGTCCCGGCCACCGTCCAGTATATGCGCCCGGACACATAGTCTATGGTCACTCCTCGGATGCTGCCCTCCTCGTGTAGCTAATGTAACAGACAATCATAGTTTAATGGTTTTAAATTATCCTCCACCGGCCGACCTGACCGCCGCCACAAGGGGGCCACAGTATTCACTCGGCAGCACTCCGAGTGAATACTAAGATGAACGATGTTCCACTGCGTATCACCTACTTAAAACTAGATTTTGAGAGTCCTGAGCTGTATGTAAGCAGCGGCTTCTATTCCTTTGGTATTTCTGATCACTCAGTATCAGGGCACACTTGAGAATAAGTACTCGGTATGATCGTAATCCTTCAAAGCCGACATAACAAATGTATGAAGTATGCAGTATAGAATTGCTAAGATGAGTAGAAGAACTCACGGCCCACTTGATTTGAAGTGGTCGCTGGAGTCCATAGGCGTTAAAAAGATAATTGCCACCACCCATCTTGAGACCCGAGTTTGAAGTCACAGCTTTCCAGTACAACGGCTGCCTCATCCCTCAAACCGAAACCTATTGGTGATTCAGGGTAGAAATAGGCAGGACTGTACTACCTACCCGTTCGCGTTCACGATATGGCCTAGCTTGGTAATAAATGATTACATATATAAGGACATACAAGTATCTCGCCCTGGTTGGCCTGCACGGTCTTGTCCCGCATCATGTCGGATATGTTCCGTCTGACGAGGGCGCCCCCCTCTTCCCCCCACCACGCCCACCACGTGCCGTTAATGTATGCTCCGGCGATCGCGTTTATCTCCGCTCTGCTCAGAAAAGGTATAGGTACAGATTCTATATTATTCATTTAGCAATGTGTAAATCTGCATGGGAGTCTTATGTTCCGGCTGCAGGTATTTCTACTGTGGTGCCTGTGAGCTCCGGTAGCCATTGAATCCGAGATCTACCGTCAGACGGGTAGTTCGTCTGCCACTGAACTGTAGCAACCTTCACAATGTGTTGCGTGTCCGGTGTGTGCTTGTGTGCGTGTGTGAGCGTGTGAGCGTGCGTGCCGTACGTGTAATTGTTGCGGATGGAGGAGGGTCGCGCGACGGGCTCCTTCCGCGGCTCCCACACCCGCACCCCGCCCCCCTCACATACCAGCACCGTGGGCTTTTCGCCTGTGCATAAAAACATCGTAATATTTATTATAAGTTTGAGGGAGAGACAGAGACAGAGAGAGAGAGAGAGAGAGAGAGAGAGAGAGAATACACTTTATTGCACACCAAAACACAATTTACATTCAAAAAAAGAACAGTAAAAAAGCAGATACATTTGTACAATAGGCGGAATTATCACTAAAAGCGATCTCTTCCAGACAACCGTTTAATTTACAGAAATTTTGGAAAATATAAAAATATAGCAGGTATGTTGCAGTGTACCATAGACAATACATTATTATAGAAAATATATACATACAATAAATAGGTATAAATATATATACCGTTTGCATATAATATATACCAATATACATACTTACATACAATACATACTAAACACACATAATAAATCAACAGTATGGAAATGATAAATGATAATGATGCAAACAAACAGCACTAAGCAGATAAGTAGTATTCCTTCACCATTCTTATACAACAGTTTAAAGTTGGAGCACTTCTCACTGCATCCGGCAGAGCATTCCATGATCGAACCGTCTGGACGGTGAATGAATTAGGTTTGAAAAAAATTGTATTTGTTATGCAATCAATTCTTGACAGTCAGTGTGGTTTAGTAACGGAACATGGCACTCCTCAGTATCCGCTTCCCACGAGAACGTGGAGACCGCGCATCAGCTGATTATATATTAGTTACATTTCATCGCGTGAGGCATATAGATCCAGAGCCTCTGGGTCTGCGGAGGGACTTCGGTTCCCTCTGTATTTTGTACCGTATGTTCCATGGGGAGTGCTCTGAGGAATTGTTCGAGATGATACCGGCATCTCGTTTTTACCATCGCACCGCCCGCCACCGGAGTAGAGTTCATCCGTACTACCTGGAGCCACTGCGGTCATCCACAGTGCGTTTCCAGAGATCTTTTTTGCCACGTACCATCCGGCTATGGAATGAGCTCCCCTCCACGGTGTTTCCCGAACGCTATGACATGTCCTTCTTCAAACGAGGCTTGTGGAGAGTATTAAGCGGTAGGCAGCGGCTTGGTTCTGCCCCTGGCATTGCTGAAGTCCATGGGCAACGGTAACCACTCACCATCAGGTGGGCCGTATGCTCGTCTGCCTACAAGGGCAATAAAAATAAAATAAAAAAAAGAGCGTGATTTATTGTAAATTGATCGCATCAAGAACGGTTAGCTCAGTGCCCGGATGTAGTGAGAACAGTACTGAGCACCAGAGGAGTGGAGATTCAGAACGCGCAAGTGTCCAGCACGGTGCTCCGCCACAACTCAGCGTTTAGTAAAGTAACGATAAAGGTTGTACTTGTAATGTATTCAGGAGACATTAAGCCCAGGACTCACCGCTGACGACTTCACACGTGAGCGTGCCGTCGGACAGCTGACGTTGCTTGTAACCCGGGACACACCTGCGCATAGAGCACGCACGGTTACTCGCTTCACAGTACTAATTAACAGAGGGTCATCATCCCCATGCATCCCCGGCACGGACGTAAAGTAAATCAAGAATACAAAAAATATATAATATTAATTAAATCCAATTAAGTTTTTTTCTAGGGCTGTGAGTAGGTATGTATAGAACGGACACCTACCTCACTCAGGTAGGATACATATATATATATACTAAGCACTTACTTGCACGTGTGATTGTTTTGTTTTGGCACGCAGAGCTGCGAGCACGTGTCCCATTTACAGGCCTTGTTCAGACCTACATAACAATGTAACAAATATTTAAATAGCTTTTAATTAGTTATGTTACTTGAATAAGTTTAAGATTTTTGATTGTATATCAAATTAATACACGTAAAATGAAAGTAGTTGGAAACTTCTGTACAGATCATATTAAGTACAGTTGAGAGGGGGGGGGGTGTCACCGCGGAACTGTGCCGGTGTGCAGGTACCGCAGACAAATACTTACTAATCTTTACCAAGGAAATATTATACGTGCTATTGAAGTGTGTATACTTATATATTATAGCATAGCATAGCATAGTATTAGCATAGCATTTAGTATATAACATAATTAATAGGTGTAGTCTCGTATGTCTTCCTAATAAGGCAGACCACTCAGAAACAGGCTTCTTCATAATTGTAAACTAGGATTAAGATGATTATTAAACATGGAATACACGCAAGAAGACGTTTTCCTTTATACACCTTCCGAAGTACAACATTACACTATTAACACAATATGTTCATCATTGGATAGTAAAAATGAAACCGCTAAAATCTACGAATAAATACTTATTATTTATTCGTGGGCTAAAATGGAATTTACGTTTTTGTTTTACCCAAGCTAATAGTCTTGAGAGGCCATTTGAGCGTAACCTAACAAATAGGTGAGCTCACGGGGCTCAAACCGGAGTGTGGCTAACACTGGCTCTAGCAAGAGCAGTGCTTCGCAGAATCTACGACCGGAACGGAAACGCGACCCACTGAGAAGATCCGGCGAGAAACTCAGTGGGCTGTGTCTATGCGTTAAATTACTCGTCGAACCCTTCGTCGCAAGCAACGGGAAGGAATTTGCATATTTAATATATAATCGGGGCATCCAGTTTCAATGTCTATGGGCTCCGGTAACCACTTAGCAGGAGCTATGGGCCCCTTTAGCTCTCTAAGCTAGTAAAAAAATAATATTTCCTTACTACTTGTAGTGTAGAAAAACAGAGCGGAAGGATTGGACGCTTGTCGTCCAGTACGTCGGTGCGCCGGTGTGTGCGATCGATATTGGACTGTATATTCATAATGAATAGGATGAAAGTTACAGCGAACTAAATGTGCAGTAATGGCTCACCGGTGTCCGCGCAGGGTTCGATTCCCGCGATGCACTCCCTCTCCGCGCCTCTCACATTTTTTCCTGCACCTGTGTGTGTACAATGAATACGTCTCCTTAATATATTTATTTATTTATTTATTTATTAAGTTGCACCAACAAAGTGATCATCAATACAAAACATTGACAAATTGACAAAAGTTCATGGCAGATGTCACCTCAATTATAGGTGCAATCGACAGTGCATTAACATCAAAAATAAAAAAAATATACAGCTAATATTTGAATACATTTCATTCATTGCTTAAGGTTAATTTAATTGGGAGATGATCCGCGACAGATTTTTCCTGTAAGTAGTGAGACAATCAGAAAACATCTATTTCACTTAAAATAAGTTCAGCGCAATCGGACAACTCCGAAGGAACATTGACGGAGACCGCGCTACCGTGGACATTATTGTAGTCCCAAAGGATTCTGTTTAAGAGAGAGTAAGAACCTAAATTCGAACGAGCGGGCTTTCTTATAAACGGTTTATATTTCTTCGTTCTTGGTAGGTACTTAGGGGCTGATATTTTTATTTAATTAGCTCAGCGCGTGTTCGTTCGTCACGCAGGTTGGTACGTACAGGTGTAGGCGGCCTCGTCCTCCCCGGCGGCGCAGTCGCGGTACCCGTCGCACAGCAGCGCGCCCGGCACGCAAGTGTGGTCGCCGCACCTGCGACCCCAGCGACTTGTTACCTTATCATCATCAACTGCATTATACTTTTCTTGTAAACAAAAGATGAGGTCGTTACCGAAACATGTCCGGATGACAAGCGGCAGCGGCACAGTGCTGGGTTTCCTCGTCGGTCCCCCCGGGGCAGTCCTGGCGACCGTCGCACCGCCAGGCGGGGGGCTCGCACCGCGCCCCGCACTCCATCCGCATTCCGCACTGTTGCACCCCGCACCGCGCTTCGTCCGACCCGTCCCCGCAGTCCCACGACCCGTCGCACCACCACTCGCTGCGCACACAACAACACATGGACACCGATGTCAGAATGTGACACATGTCGGTACACGTAATACTGAATGTAAAACGTGTATGCAGCACTCACTTGAGAACGCATTGCTTATTGTCGGCGCAAGGCCTGGAGCCCGGTCCGCAGCGGCCGGCACAGTCGGCCTCGTCGCTGGCGTCGGCGCAGTGCGGCGCGCCGTCGCAGCGCAGCGCCCGCGCCACGCACTCGCCGGTCCCGCAGCGCTGCTCGGACTCGGAGCAGCGGCGCGGCGCACAGCCCAGCTCGTCGCCGGCGTCCCCGCAGTCGTCCTCGCCGTCGCACCGCCAGCGGCCCGGCACGCAGCGCCCGTCCCCGCAGCGGAAGTAGGTGGGGTCGCAGCGCGGCGGCGGCGGACAGGCGCGCTCGTCCTCGCGGCCCGGGCAGTCCGGCTCGCCGTCGCAGCGCCAGGCCCGCGGCACGCAGCGCCCCGAGCCGCACCGGAACTCGTCCCGCCCGCACGCGCGCTCCTCGCACGCGGCCCGCTCGTCCGACCCGTCCGCGCAGTCCCAGTCCTCGTCGCACACCCACACTAGCGGCACGCACGCTCCGTCGCCACATTCGAACTGTGGAGGTCGATACGAGGTCACGACCGCGGATCCACCCGCCGCGGCGTGGTCGGAAGCCACCTCGCTGTGGACGCTCACCTCGTGCGGTGGACAGGTGCGCGGCGGACAGTCTAGCTCGTCGTCGCCGTCGTGACAGTCGCTGACGCCGTCGCAGCGTGCGGCGCCGGGCACGCAGCGGGCGGACACGCGCGCCGTGCTGTTGCCGCGGCACTTCCACTGCGCGGCGAGGCAGGTGAAGCGGTCGCAGTCCCGCTCGTCGCTGCGGTCGGCGCAGTGCGGAGTGCCGTCGCAGATATATCCCGGGTGGAGGCAGCGAGACCCGTCGCACTGGAACTGTCCCGGCGAGCACCAGAACTTCGGGCAGTGAGCTCCCTCGTCCGAACCGTCGCCGCAGTCGTCCTTAAATTATCGAGTGAAGCGTTGCATCGCTGCCGTCTGCGCTATGACTAGTACGAGTATTAAATTAATAGACGTTAAGAAATTCGAAGACAGACCTGAGTGTCGCATCGCCACCAGTAGGGGATGCACTTGAGCGTGGTGCGACAGACGAAATGTGCTGCGGTACAGTTGTGCACGCAGGAGCGCCCGTCGGCAGCCAGCAGCCAGTGCTCGGGACACGCACAGCGGGCCTGCACTCCGCCCTCCGCCGGGGATAGCAGGCACAGCCCCGAGCAGTTCAGCGACGCACACAGCTCTGTTATCTCTGTCGATCGAAAACAACTAGCTCGAATCACGTGTTTGCCAGTACAAGCAGTATTGTTCGAGCTAACAATAGGAGAAGTATCCCGTACCGGGTTGTGGTGGCTGACGTGCTGGGTGGAAGATCCTGAGGTCCATAGGCTTGTGCACAGTGTGCACTACCACCTCGCACTCGTAGGCTCCTCCCGTGCTCAGATCTAACGTTGCATTAGATTCCTGCGTCAAAAAACATATTTTATAATACTTCTCTTTCCCGTCCACAAGTTCAACAAGTGACAGCGGAGCAGGTCACCTTGTAGCCCCGGCGCGGCCGCCGCCGACAGGACTCCACGGCGCGCGTCTCCCAGTCGCTCCAGTACACGCGGCCCTCCCACACGCTCATCGCGAACACGTGGTGCAGCCTCAGCCACGGCATGCTCTCTGTCAACGTCACCGTCATCATGTATTTCTACTAATTAGAAACTCGATTGATGATCCAGTGTTCCTCACCTCTAGAGAATAGAATCCGCACATTGTTGCCATCCAGATCGGCGACAGCTATATAATCCTCCCTGGCGTCGGCGAAGTAGAGGTCGTTGGATGCGTGGCATAGTGTGAGGGCGTTGGGCCAGCCCAGTCCGGATGTGATCAACAGTCGTCTGTTCGAGCCGTCCATTCCGGCGCGGCCGATGTGCGGGGAGGCGCCCCAGTCCGACCAGTACATCCAGCCGCGAGCGGGCAGCAGGGCGAGGGCCCGCGGGTCCTGCAGCCCGTCCCTGAGCAGCACGCGACGGTGCCGACCGTCCAGACGGGATACCTCCAGTGTGTCGGTACCTTTGTCACACCAGTACAGATTGCCTCCCACCCAGTCCACCGCCAGACCATCCGGGTTCTGCAGCGTCGCCGCGTGCAGGACTGTCGCAGGGCCTACCCGAGGTCGACACTGGCGCTGGAAACGACAGCCCACGGATGGATGGTGTTAGTGAGCCTCTAGCTTTCATTTCATTTTCTTTCTGTAGCTTTCCGAAAACATATGAACAGATACGCCACGCGCTGGAGGTGACATTATACAAACAACGAACGACGAAAACCTTGCTAGACAATGTTACTAAACACAAACTTAGCTTAATTTAGTTCTGAAATCGTTGTGACCACAAAGATAAGATGCCGAGCGAGTGATGCGGCTATGCCGGTGTTCAAATCCCGCAGCCAGGTACTACTAATATTTCTAATGACATATGTATAGTAACCGGCAAACTTCGTGAGCAAATGACCTTGACTGCGCAGAACCGAATTTTAGATCACTTTGGTGGTGAGGGTGAGGCGCGACGGCAGGAGAAATCGTATCGAGCGCGTTATTGGTAGATCAGTTGAACCTTGCGTCCCGCACCGCGCCCTCGTTCCGCTTGCTCCCAAAAGTACGCTTGCGTACAGTGAAAAGTTTATCGTTATTAATTGTTAAGTTATTTGTTAAAATTGCTTGTTGACTTTGTTGCCATTGCTATATGTTGAGTGTTTGTTGATTTTTTATAAAAAATACACTGTGCCGCGACAAACTGGTGTAGTATTCAAAAGAAAGGGTAGAAAAATTGTGTACGACATATATTGCTTCATTATAAAACAGGGGAAGAATTATATGGAAAAAGTAAAACAGACTTCGGAAGCAAGAAAAACATCAGTGAGTACTAATAGGTGCATTATTAACGAAGCTAAAGGCTCTGGCTTGCTCGCCGTGTTTCGAACTCCGGGTAAGAAAAGATCAGGGAAGAAGAAAGTTACCGGAATGGATAGTTTCGTTCAATCTGTAATAAAAAGATGTAATCATAATAACTACATAACAAGCAGCGAAACTCCGTACCGTAGAAAGGCTTAGAAAAATTTAAAGAAGGTATAAATTTGAATGGCCCGGAATGAAGCTTACGACGAATTATAAAAGAGCTAGGCTTCAGATGGAAAAAAAACAGAAAGTAATCGGAAGCTGGTAATTGAAAAAAGTAACATTCGATTATTACGAATCGAATATCTTCAAAAAATAATTAATTATAGACAAAAAAGAAGACCGAACCGACCGAGTTGTAAACTACACCGATGAGCCCTATGTCGACTTATCACGATGATAGCGACTCGGGTGATGAAAACAGTGATGATGATGATGGTCAAGATTATGATAACGAAAAAAAAATTACAAATACCAGCTTTGCTTCAACTGAACGAAGACCTGGCAACAGGTCTAGTTTTGACTTAATAGAAGGAATATCTATTTTACCCCAAGATTAAATTATTACACTTATTAACCTATATTTTTTGTTGATGTTCTAATAAATATATAAATAAATACATAATATGTTGATTTTAATAATTTAATAGCATTATGACGCAGAGTAAATAATGTTTTTGCACGTGAGTGTACCATGCGCGAACTTACCCCCACTACGTCAACAAATGCTCAAGAAGTTTGCCGGCTATTATACCTGACTTATGTGTCCGATAAAGGAACAACAAGGTGTAATGAAAATAAAGACTCACACTGTACAATTAAAACAATGAGTGTCAAGGAGGGTGGCGACATTCGCGCTGTGACGTGCCTGGGCTCCGCGCGCCGGGGGCCGCGAGCGCACCCGTGCTGTGTCCACCCACTAACTAGCATAAGGCAACAGACGCGGGGCTTCTCCCCAACACAGATAGCAGAAGATTCTAAGAGATAGAATGAAGTACCTTGATGGAGGAGCCGAGGAGGGTGACGTCACTCCAATAGAGACAGCCGGAGCTCCAGTGCGCGTCCAGTGCCACCGCGTTGGTGAGGTTGTGCACCAGCAGCGAGCTGGCCCCCGCGTGCAGCGACGCGCGCCGGATGTAGTACCGGTTCGTGAACACTAGGGACGCCTTTATCGCTGCGGTTCGAAACGAAACCATTGGTCGATGTTCTCGACAAGTGAAAGGGGCACCAGATGTACAACTCACACGACACCGGCGAGCAGCTGACGCCGTCGTCCGCTAATCTGTAGCCCGCCGCGCACGAGCACACGAAGCTGCCCAGCGTGTTCCTGCCACACAACACGGTCCCGGTCACTCCTGCCTGCCACGCGCCGGCTCCCTCCGCCGAGCCTCGTCTGGCCGTACCTGCAGTGCTGCTCGCAGGGCTGGTCCTCGTAGCACTCGTCCACGTCCGCGCACGCGGTCCCGCTGCCGCGCCAGCCCGCCCGGCACCAGCACGCGCGCCCCACCGGCAGCTCCGTGCAGTTGTGCGAGCACCCCCCGTTCAGTGTGGCGCACTCGTTTATATCTGTCACGTTATAACATATTTGTTAAATACTTCCATAACATAAAACCGCTCACCTGCTATAATATTGCTATATGAAGTCTCTATTCACCGCAAGGAAACTCATCAGTGTAGTCTTCACAGTCCCTCGTGCCGTCGCAGAGCGCGTCTCGCGGGGCGCAGCCTCCGTCTCCGCACTGCCACTCCCCTCGCTCGCATTCGCCGGCGCTCTCGTGACTAGTGCTGCCCGTCGCGGATGCGAACGAACCTGATTCGCAAAATCATTATTATATAGCAGAAGAAAACTTGAATCTTACTGTAGACAATTAACATATTAAATGTACTCACTACAGATCAAAGGATCTTCGTCGGTTCCCGCTCCGCTTCCCCCAGAGTCCTCGCAGTTGTTCCTTCCGTCGCACACTAACTCTTTCGGTATACACCCACCGGCGCAGTATACCGAGCCGGACATCGCGGCACACAAGGGGTGCGAGGTGGGGGGCGGTGACGCGGTGGGGGGCGGCGCGGGGGACACGCAGCCCGCGGGCTCGTCCGATCCGTCTTCGCAGTCCGCGTTGCCGTCACAGTACAGGTTCTATTTCACAAATAAATGTAACTTTCTGTAATTCTGTTCAAATATAATAATAGCTTATATTTGTTAAGATTTAAAGTATCGAATGTTATTAGACTCAGTGCAAGGGTCGATGAGCGCTTGTCGGTCTGCGTTTTGGAGAGGCTGTACTGACAGTTGCCCATTGAAGACAATAAATCGGTTGCAGGCTAAACGTGTATACGCTTGATCTTCAGCAGGCGTCCGCAGGTTTCTTCAGACTGTCCGTAAACGACGTTTCAGGTGGATTGCTGAAAGCTTGAAGGCCGCCGAAGAAGTTATAATGTTTCCTTCCAGAATCCAATAAACTCTTTCGCTTTGATCCGGTGCATCGAATATAGTAATATTTACTGGCTGATAGGGATATACTAAATGAGGGCGATCGCGCATAGTGAGTGTGGTGTCGTACAGCGTGCAGACAGAGTCCGGAGCCGGCGCAAGCGAAGGTGTCGGGGGCGCAGGGGCAGTCGGCCTCGTCGTCCGCGTGCTCGCAGTCCGCGGCGCCGTCGCAGCGCGCGCCGAGTGGCACGCACGCGCCGCCCGCGCAGTGGAACGTGTGGGAGCCGCACGTCGTGTTGTGCGCCCGGTGACCTGTGCCACAATCACGATTCGACTCCATTATCATTATTGCATACCATCCCAAGCGCGTACGTTTTTGACACCCTAATGAAGTCGCTAATTAAAGCCACATTCTTGTTGATTTTCCTTGACATTAAAATGCCTATCCTACATAGCGCTGGTTCAATCGACTTGCTGTCATTATACTATACTATTATTTTATACTATTAAGGCGGCTCGTCGAGAGAGCACTGAGTGGTTGCTGACCGCAGTGCAGGGCCTCGTCGCTGCCGTCTGTGCAGTCGACGCGTCCGTCGCAGCGCCACTCCGCGGGGATGCACTCGGCGACGTCGGAGGGCGCCGCGGGGTCGCCTCCGCACCGGAACTGACCGTCGTCGCAGTGCTGCGGGGTCAACTCCTCGAATGTGTCCACGATCACTTCCGTTGTTGGTGCTTCTGGGAACATCGAGGCGTGAGATGAGTAGACTGGAGCTAGTTATCATTACTTTAAATATCGTTTGTGAAATGATTCTGAAAGTTTTCTTTAGCACCCTTTTGCTTTGTAACTCTCTGCACAAGAGCGCAGCGCTCCCACGTGCTGGAGGCCCGCGGAGCCACGGCTGTACTGACCGGAGTGGTAGTGTCCGCAGTCGCGCTCGTCGGTGCCGTCGGCGCAGTCCGCGTACCCGTCGCAGGTCCACAGGCGCAGGTAGCAGCCCGAGCCGTTGCGGCAGGACAGCGCGTCCGGCCCCAGCGCGCCGCACGTGTGCGCCCCGCAGCCGCGCTCGTCCGACGCGTCCGCGCACTCCACCGCGCCGTTGCAGCGCGCCGCCACGCCCACGCACAGACCGTTCTCACATCTGCGGGCGGGTGTCCTCTCCGTTATAATACGCAATGATTTATTTCAAATACTAAAATAATAAATTAGATAAACATTAGATATATTATATTAAGTTATATAAACTACAAAAGACATACTTACTTTAATATATTTAAGATAATAAATGAGTAGAACGGTGTGTCTTATCGTCATGAAAGCATAAATGAATGTAAGACTATACACAGTACTGCAGCGCTGGCACTCACTTGTATTGCTGCGGTCCGCAGGCGCAGTGCGCCTCGTCGCTGGCGTCGTCGCAGTCGAACCGTCCGTCGCACAGCCGGTCCGGCGCCACGCAGCGCCCCCCCGCGCCGCACCGCACCCCCTCCACCGGACACGTGCGGGAGGCTGCAACACACACGCAGCGTTGGCGCACGGCTCCTCCCGCCCGCGATACCACTCAGCAACCGCTGCTCTCGTCAATCGACCACGTCCATCGTCACGTCACGACCATCGTCAATCGATGCACGATCAATATAGCGAAGGGGCAACACAGCGTCGCCGTCGCCCGTAACATGTCTTGTCGGACACCTCGAATCCACTCTCGGTGCTTTTCGACCCTTCGAACACCGGTCACCATTCTCGTCAAACTGGTTGATTACGACGAAAAGATCGACGAGCGAACTACCCCATAGACACAACCCACTGAGTTTGTCGCTGGATTTTCTCATTGGAATAGCCTATTAGGCTACCAGCGAACAGGTTACCTGTATTTGAATGAGTGAAAAGCACTTCATCAAATACTTTGAAAATTATGCACATACAAGGGTTAGGCAGAACTTACTGCAATAAAATAAGTCCTCGTCGCTAGCGTCGGAGCCGTGCGAGCAGTGCGGCACGTCGTCGCAGACCAGCTCGTCCGGGATGCAGCCCCCCTCCCTGCACGCGAACTGCCCGGGGGGGCACGCCGGTTGCGAGGAGGGCGAGCAAGCGCGACCGTCCTCCGCCAGCGTCCTGCCGCTCCCGCAGCCGCACCGCGCGCCGCCGCCCGACGCGTCCCGGCTGCAGATCTCTGCGCACCCGCCGTTCAACACCGCGCACGGGTCGTCCGAGCCTGTGTCGATATATCGCACAGAGATAAAATATATACCCGTCCAGTGGAGTTGCAAGCCATTAGATGATTAACTATGGACGAGCGAGCTAGAGCGACTCACAAGTGTGTTGGTCCGGCGCAACGATAATGACGGCCATAGGGCGGGAGTCAGCAGCGAGCAGGGTGCGCGGGTGGCCGGCGAGCTTGTCGGCGCGCAGCACGCCGCGCCCCATCCAGTCCGACCATACCACCCAACCGCCCCACACCGACACCGCGAAAGGGTGCTCCGCCCCCTCCGTACTCACTATCTGTACAACACACCACACAATAAAACACCGCCGTCTAGTATACATCGGGGAAGCTATCATTAGTTCCGGTTTGATATATAATCGACACGGAAATGTCTTTGAGACCTGCACGTGACGTGTCGAGCGGAGGGGACTCACAGCGCGCACAGTGAGTGCGCAGCCGACTGCGCAGCACCACGGCGCATAGCACAACTTATAACTGAACACAGAGCGAAGGACCTGGCGGTGCGATCCGTCGTAGTACATGCGTTCGATCTTGTCGAGCCTGGCGTCGGCCCAGTACAGCCTGCGGTCGGCGTGGTCCAGCGCGAGGGCGTTGGGCATCAGCACGGCGGTGGTCACGATGGCCTGACGGCCGCGACCAGACGCGTAGACCCGCTCGATGCTCGGATGACTCGAGTTCCAGTTCGTCCAGTATATACGACTGAAATTCAAACATTACAATGCTAGGATTTTACTAGAAGCTTGCATCAGGAACTGTGGTGCAAAAGTATCTTGACTACGCTATAATTTTAAACCACAGGACAATGAGGTGCTGTATGGTGTTGATCTTCATTAATGGGTAGTTCGGGTAATCGATTAGTTTAACAGTAAAATGCGTACATTTGGCAGGGGTCAAAGTCGATCCCCCGGGGTCGGTCCCCGTGGCTGAGTCTGAGCACTGTGACGGGGGGCCCGTCCGGGAGCCGCGCCGCCACCAGCGCGCCGCTCGTGCGCGTCCAGTACAGCGAGCGCGTCGCGGGGCTGAACACCATGCCCTCCACTGCACCCACCTCTGTATAAACGAACAATGGTGTTATAAGTGTTCATACTAATATAATGTGACGAATAGGCTCATTTTCCTCCTCATCTTATAAAAATATTAATTTAATAAGATCAATGAAAAGAAACGAAAACATATTATGCAGAAGTAAGCGAGCTCAGGATCTCTTGCCACCAATTCTTACTCACTAAGGGATCTTCATCGGAAGTTTCGATTACATATGTAATGAATGATTGAATGTCAATCTGTCATATGACAATTGATAGTTGTTTAAATAATTTTTCGGTTAATGGACGTTGTGAAATGTGTGTTAAAGAATTATTGAAGAAAGGGCAATATATGTTGTTTCTTGTTGTTTAGAAGAAATGCAATTTCGTCTTTTCTTATTTAAACACCGTCATTACTATTATAAAACAACATTTTTGCTAATATATTGAGAAAATGGAGAAATTAAGATTTGATTTTACAATGAAATCAATGGCGGATGGAAAAACAAACCTCATATGCATAACTTCCATTGCTACACCAAGTGGACAAGTTTTTGGAATTCCAGTCGAATATCAACCCGTAAATCTTCATAAGGTGATCACAACTACTCCTAACTACACCAGAGTAAAAAACTCTTTAGTAAAAAGGCATCAAACGAGGAAAATATGGATAACTGTGACGGAGGAAATTTCAAAAACATATTTGGATGAAGAACAAAATTTGCAATTCAATGATTGTTATTTGGAAGAGATTTCAGAACAACCTGTTAGTTATGAATCGACATCTAGTGATTCTAATCACATGTTTGAAAAACTGTTAGAAAAATTACAAGAACAAAAACAGTAGAAACCAGAAAAACAAAATTTAGGGAAAATTGCAAAGGATTTTATTATAGAAAAATTCAACGGCCGTAATTCAAATGCATTACAGTGGATCAAAGATTTTAATAGGGAATGTGGAGGTTTTCAAATAAACGAGGATAAAAAAAAATTGAAATTTTGAAGAACTTCTTAGAAAATGCTAGTGTAGATTGGTACAGTTGTATGCTGATGAAGCTTACAGTAGAATCAGAATGGAGCAAATGGGAGAAAAGTTTTTGTGAGATATTTGCGAACAAACGATGGTCCTCCACTAGATATGCTCTTGCCTTTAAATATCAATCGGGACCCTTACTTGAGTATGCATTAAAGAAGGAGAAATTATTGTTGGAAGTCAGGAAGACAGTGGATACCGGAACAATTATTGATCTCATAGCATTTGGTTTACCCAATTATGTGGCGGACAAGATTGACAGAGAAACATTACAAAGAACGGAAGACCTTTACAATGAGATAGGAAAATTGGAACATCTGGTGATGAAAAATAAATATGAAAAAAGGAACAGCTCATATAATTTAGATAATAAAGGGAAAAAGATTGACGAAAAGAAACCATGCCCAATCTGTTTAAATGAGAAAAAAGGAAAACGGTTCCACCCAGAGGACAGCTGTTGGTTCAAAGAAAAAAATAAAAAAGCTGTGGTAAAAACAGTAAATAATTCAGAATTGGAAATAGAACTGAATGAGACAAACCCAAAAAACTAGAAATACCACCATTAATAAAAATAAGTTTACAAATAAATGACACTTTGAAGGTTTCAGGAATCTATGACTCTGGATCTAATGTTTCTTTAATTAATGCAAGATTATTGAAAATACAAGAGAAACAGAAGACAAATGATATGCAAGTTGTAAACTTAAAAACTATTAATGGTGAGAAAAAAACGAAAGGTATGGTGACGCTAAAAATAAAAATCTACAATATTGAAAGAAATATGGATATTTTTGTGGTGGATAATGAAAATTTTAACTATGACTTCTTAATTGGTTTGGATTGTATAAAAAAATTCAAATTAATACAAAATGAACAACTTAACATCATACAATATCCCGAAAAGAAAAGCATAATCTCAAATGAACATTGTTCTAATGAGAATAATGTAACAAATGTCGGAATTCCTGATGTACTAGGTGACAAAAATAAAGAACAAACATTTAAAGAGAGAATAGAAGAGAAAGAGAAGATAGAGATGGAACTATACTCTGAGATAGTAAAAAAGGGTACTACTATAAATACCAACAAATTGTGTGAAATTCATTTCAATGAACATGTAAACATTGATGAATTTCAAATGTCTGTAAATCATCTAGATTTATATCAGCAATCAAAAATTGAGAAGTTAGTAGATAAACACAAATTTGTTTTTGCTAAGGACAAATATGATGTTGGCTCTGTGCAGGATTATGAAGCCCATATAGATTTGATGGTAGATAAATACTGCTATAAGCGTCCGTACAGATGCACAATTGAAGACAGAACAGAAATTGAAAGTCAAATATCGAAGCTACTACAGAAAAATTTGATAGAGGAATCTTACAGCCCGTTTGCTGCTCCTGTAACTCTAGCATATAAGAAAGAAGATGATAAAAAAACAAGATTATGCATAGATTTCAGAGATTTAAACAAAATAGTAGTTCCACAATCACAACCTTTCCCACTTATAGAGGACTTAATGACCAAAACAGTAAGCTGTAAGTATTATTCTACATTAGACATAAACTCAGCATTTTGGTCGAACCCATTGAAAATTCAAGATAGACATAAGACTGCTTTTGTGACACAAGAAGGACATTTTCAATGGACTTGTCTCCCATTTGGGTTAAAGACTTCACCAGCGATTTTCCAAAGAATATTGAGCAATATTATAAGAAAACACAAACTATCTAACTTTGCAGTAAATTTTATTGACGACATCTTAATTTTTTCTAAAACTTTTGAGGAACATATACAACACATATCGAGACTACTGGAAGCAATACAAAAGGAAGGGTTTAGACTGAAGTTTTCAAAATGTACATTTGCAAGTCACCATGCTAAATACTTGGGTCATATAATAGAAGACAATTCAGTTAGACCTCTGAAAGATTATTTAACTGCTGTCAAAAGCTTCCCAATTCCAGAAACAAGGAAAAATATACGGCAGTTTTTGGGAAAAGTAAATTTCCATCATAAGTTTGTACCACATAGTGCAATTATCCTCGATCCATTACATAACTTATTAAGGAAAGATGTGAAATTTGTATGGACGGCAGAATGCCAGGAAGCATTTGATAAAATTAGAGCATTGCTTTGCTCAGAACCAATCCTAAAAATATTTGACCCAGATTCACCGATAAGAATTTACACAGATGCTAGTATCAAAAGAGTCGGAGCAGTGTTGAAACAAGACGATGAAAACGGCGTGAGTAAACCGGTTGCTTATTTTTCGAAGAAATTAACAGAAGCACAGAAAAAGAAGAAGGCAATATACTTAGAATGTCTGGCGATAAAAGAAGCAGTCAAATACTGGCAACATTGGCTTATGGGAAAAGAATTTATGGTATACACAGATCATAAACCCCTGGAAAATATGAACATTAAAGCTCGAACTGATGAGGAACTAGGTGATTTAACATATTATCTATCACAATATAATTTTGAAATTAAATACATCCCAGGAAAATCAAATCAAGAAGCGGACTGCTTAAGCCGAAATCCAGTCCTAGAAGCAAATGATAATAACGACGATTTTTTAAAGGTCGTAAATTTAATCGACTAACAAGAAATAAAGAATGACCAGCTAACAAATCCAGACCTACAAAAAGAAAAGAATAAGCACATATTAGAGAATGAAGTTTATTACAAGAAAAATAAAAGAAGAAATAAGATTATACTGTCAGAAAAACTTAGCAAAGCTCTAATAAAAAAAGTCCATGACACGTACTGCCACATTGGAAGAACCCAGATGACAAATAAAATAACACCATTCTTTTCAGCCAAGAATATTACAGCAAACATTAATAAAATGTGTGATGCGTGTGAAACCTGCATTAAAAACAAGTCCAGGAGGAAGTCGAAATATGGTTTAATGTCACATTTGGGACCAGCCACACACCCGTTTGAAATTGTATCCATCGATACTATTGGAGGCTTTGGAGGATCCCGATCAACCAAAAGGTATTTGCATCTTCTAGTGGATCATTTCACACGGTATGCCTATATTTGCACATCAAAAACTCAAGGCTCCAATGATTTCATTAAGCTAACGCAAAAGGAAACAAAAAACTATGACGTTAATATAGTATTATCAGACCAATACCCTGGCATAAATTCAAAAGAATTTAAAGAATTTCTAAAGAATAATAATATCAAAATAGTTTTCACAGCTGTCGATGCGCCTTTTTCGAATGGGCTAAACGAAAGATTAAATCAAACACTAACAAATAAGATAAGATGTAAAATAAACGAAAGCGATAAGAAGACATCTTGGACAACAATTGCACAAGAATGCGTAGAAAAATATAATGAAACAGAACACACAGTTACAAAGTTTGCTCCCAGGTACCTTCTAGAGGGTGAAAATGTGAGTATTCTACCACTACATTTGAAAACAAGTTGTACAACAGAAGATTTGAGAAGAGATCGAAAATTAGCCTTAGAAAACACAATCAAATCTCACAATTATAATAAAAATATATTTGACCAGTACAGAGAAGGGTATAAATTGGAAGAAGGAGATAGTGTTTATGTGGAGAATGGAAATAAACTAAACAGGAAGAAAATAGATGAATAGAGAACAGGGCCATACAAAATACTAAAGAAGATTTCAGAATCGATCTATGAAGTTGACACCGGACACAAAAAAGCAGAATCAAACCTCTACCATATAACAAAGTTGTCTCCAGCGTCTATCTGATGTGTTGAACAATTGTAAAACCATTCACTGCCTCTTACAATTGTCTTTTCAGCGGGGGAGATGTAATGAATGATTGAATGTCAATCTGTCATATGACAATTGATAGTTGTTTAAATAATTTTTCGGTTAATGGACGTTGTGAAATGTGTGTTAAAGAATTATTGAAGAAAGGGCATTATATGTTGTTTCTTATTGTTTAGAAGAAACGCAATTTCGTCTTTTCTTATTTAAACACCGTCATTACAATTATACATATCTCAACACTGCACTGGGCGATCAAATCAAGTTCAAGTTACAATATAATATTATAAATGCTGTTGAAACATTGTTAATTAAATAAATAAATAAATAAATACATAATGTATTCTATTCGTCGCTCAGTCTATTCTTGATTCAAGCTGCAATAGAGCAGCAGGCGCCACCAAAATGACAAGTAAAAGCGTATTCCGGTTTGTAGCTAGTAGATGACGTCACTTTGTCGAGTTCGATTGTCGTTGTTGCTAGTACTTTTGACATCGTAATAGTTCTCATACACCCGTGGCTAGGGTAGGGTAGGGTATACGTCCATTAGGGTACGAGAGCAGAGGCTCGCGGCGCACTGTAGGTACTGACTGGTGAAGAGCACGCGGTGGTTCGACCCGTTGAAGTGCACGGCGTGGATGGCGCCGCGCTGGATGTCGGAGTAGAACAGCGTGGACGTGCTGTACTGGTACGCCAGCCCGATCGCGTTGCGCATCAGCTCCCTGCAACAACGCAGCGCCCGGCATGAGTAGGGCTGGCCGGCGCGGCGGGGGCATGCAGGGCGGGGCTTGGCACGCACTTGTGGCGTATCGGCGGGTAGGGCGCGTTGAGCGTGCGCCCGTCCAGGTGCAGCGAGTCGATCTGCGACACGCGGGCGAACATCACGAACGACTTGTACGCTGCAACATAAACACATAAAACGAGTCAAGATTATTCACGTCTAGCACATTTGTCGTTCCAAAAAGTAATGTCCCGTCTCTTAGCTCCCAGTACTTTCTGCTGTTATGTGGGTTACTGTTACACACAAATGGCAACACCACGGAGCCGCGCTGCTGAAGTCAGGACTACTGTTCAGCACACGAACGTGACGAACATGCTACTATACATAAGCCATGGTTTGTGTGTGCGAGTGTGCGCGCGTGCGTGCGTGTGTGCGTGCGCGTGTACGTACGCGTGCAGGAGAGGCGGTCGGGCGCCAGCTCCCCGTGCGGGCACACGCAGCGCGCGCGGCCGCCGCTCGCCAGACAGAGCGCCGCGCACGGCGTCGCCCGGCAGGGGGACGTGCTCGCGCGCTGAGACTCGCGAGACCATACCTGCGGAACACGCCACATGTACCGCACCCTGTCGCTTTGTTTAATTATATAATTCATTTATTGGTTTCAATAAATTCAGAATACCGCCTTGCTACTATACAATAGGCTAGTTGCAGCCTTCTCGACATTTCCATACGTCGCTTCACTCGACGTTGTGTCCGACAGTTACCGTTGTTCGACCTGTCTTCGGGTAGCTTTTTGAAGCCCAGCGAGTCAGATAAAATGCACTCAATTCTCCATACGTATGTTTTAATATGAGTTACACAATTTGGTTCGAGTAGGTATCCATTGCCAAAAGGTGAATTTACATTACGAAATTAGTGGCATGAAATTAATTTCGTGACATTAGTTTTACCAACAGTTTCACGTGTAATTTAATACTTTCGTAATGCATGCATTAATTTCATGCATGCAATTTAGTTTCGTGCCCTGCGCGATTTTTTGGTGAAATTAGTGTCATGCAACTAATTTCATGGGGTAGACGCGACGTGAAACTAATGTCGCGAAAGGGCCTGCGCTGTGCGGACGTGTGTATTGTTAGTTCGGACGCGCTTCAAGCGTTGAAAATGTCAAACCAACGATGGAGTACAGAAAAAAAAATACAATTCATTAATGAATATCATCGACAAGTGTCACTGGGATCCGAAACACCTACAATATAAGAATAGGGATGCCCGAGATGCGGCCTACAAAATAATTATGGAAGCCATGGAGATGCAATATGTAAAAGAAGCATATATATAAGCATTTCTTTAGCTACATTGAATATAGCAAAATATAGCTTTGATGCTGACGGCGCCATGGTTACTGCGATACTGTGGATTTCGCGACACTAATTTTTTAACGAAATTACTTTCGCATATATCGAAACTACTTTCGTGAAACTGAGTTCAACATGCATGACACTAATTTCGTAATGTAAACTCCGCATAAAATGTCCATTCTCTGGTATTCCAAATGACATCATACTCACGCAATAAGAACACCACCATTAAACATTTTTGTTGAAGCGACATTACATACAACTCTCCCTTCGAATGAGACTCCACTAGTAATTTATAAAAGGTAAGCATACTCACAAAGATATCCCTGAGGCTATCCCCGAGGTCGTCCTTGAGCACGCGGGAGCGCGACATGTTGCCGACCGGGGCGGACAGCACGGCGCCGCGACCGACCATGCTGCGCGCGCGTGTACGATGACATTAATATTTGTTTTACGTTCTTTTTTTTCCCTACTTATGCTGTTAGCCTTGAGAGGCTATTTCAGCTTCACCCTAACACTGAGAAGATCCGGCGAGAAACTTAATAGGCTGTGTTTGTGGGTTAATTCGCTCGTCGAGCCCTTCGTCGCAGGCGATGGGTTCGACGACAACGGTCACCGGTTTAAGTTCTAATGTAATGCTTTCTGATGAATAATACCTAGTGCAGATCCATTATCCTTTGTTGGAGGCGACTCCGTCCATCGCGCTCAGTGTTAAATATAATCTATAACTTGGTCGATCGATTCCGGAATTTAGCAATAGGTGGTAGGAATGGATGTAACGCTGGAGCGAAATAACAGCTCTTTACCTTTGTATATAGGTTCCGTTTTACAATGCTGACATTCGAAGTGTAATTTATAAAAGGAGCTGATAATATATAATTATGCAAAATTCAAGTGAATTTCATTTAAAAAATATTGAATTATATTTTTAAAATTCGTATCTTGCGTCAATATGGAGCGATACAAATACGAGTAATTACGGACTACGAGCTCCAGCCGCACAAATATGTCAAGATCTCTCTCAAGAAGAAAGAAGACTCCACAGAAATATCTTGATTAATTTCTGTGCAGTGAACGCTACAAACGAAAGCACGACTCGTTATTGGTTAGAAAGCTTCCGACCTGGAAGTTTTGTTCTAAAAAATGAACCTCGTAGTTGTCCGTAAACTAAAGGAAGACACACAAGAGAAGCGACTCACGTGTCGAGCCAGTAGATGGAGTGCTTGTGGAGCGCGATGGCGACGGGGTGGTGCTGGTGCGGCGACAGGCGCGCCACCAGCGAGCGGCCCGCGCCGTCGTACCGCATGCGCCACACCGACGTGTCCGACGTGTCCACCCAGTACACCAGCCGCTCCTGCTCACGACCCACATGTAAGCCTCACGCCGGCGCACATAACTATATACTTACCCTCTATACTGAAAACGACAAATCGATACCGGCGTGAACGACGCCACCTTGAGACACGAGGTCCGTCTCAATTGTCTCAATCGCACAACAACGCAAATGAAAACAATAAACTAATGGCCGTCCTACACTTCAAACTAGAAGATGCTATGATCAGTCACACTCGGGCTGGCTCGACGCGACGCATGTCAGTATGTAGGTCTTACTCAAACTAATCAATTGCGAGAGCGTCGCTGTGACCACACGACGCCGCCCGCCAGCCCGCGTCCAGCAGCTGCGCACGAGAACGTACTGACACTAGTGAGAACATATTGTGTATATATAGATAGTCGTAGGACGCTTCGGAACAAATAAGCGTGAATGACAATGTAGGTAATGAATGAGAATGACCTAAGAAGCTAAATGGATAATATACTAATGTACGTCATTGTCACAAGAGCAGCGGAAGCTAGTATCGACTCGGTGAGGGGCGTGTGAAATCGTCGGGCAGTAGGGCTGCGGTGAGGAGAGAGGGGGGCGCTGGACAGACCTGCAGGTGCAGGGCGATGTCCCCGACGTTGGTGCCGTTGTGCAGCAGGTCGCGGCGGGCGCCGTCCAGCGAGGCGCGCTGGATCCAGCCCGCGCCGCCCAGGAACAGCCAGCCCGCCGTCGCGTCCAGTGCCAGTACTGCGCCGATATTCATATATTTACGGACTAGAATCTCACATGACGCCTAAACGTCATGGACTTCTCGTGAGTGGTCGCCTATGTTTCCGTTTACTTCCTATTTGATCATCATCTAAAAACGTCCACTGCTCGACATAGGCCTCCCTCTAGGCTCGCCCCGATGAGCGGTCCCGCACAGCTCGCATCCAGCGGATTCCCGCTTACTTGCGCCGCAACAATGCTGTTGTTGTGAATTTCTGATTCTGACCATTTCACAGCATATTTTATTCATAGATAAGTGTAGGAAGTAGGAAGTAAGGAGATGGTAGAGCGTAGGGTATGGTGGTAGGGTGTTGCGAGCCCGGGTCGGCCTGAAATTTTGAATATTACTGGTTCGAAGACATTGTGTATTCCGGGTAGGAAGGTAAGAGAGTCGTCATTCCAATGCAATAAGGACTTCGACATCATATCTCAATATGAATTACGGCATTCCCGAAGCACTGTGCCAGCTGGCCGTGCCGCGCAGGACACGTGCGTGTGCGGTACGTACGCGTGACGAGGTGCGGGTCGGTGTCGAGCACCACGTAGAGGTGCTGTCCGTCGAGGCGCGAGGCGAGCAGCAGGCGGCGGCGCGGCTCCGTCCAGTACAGGTTGCCGGCCGCCCAGTCCACCGCCAGCGCGCCCAGCGAGTCGGAGGGCGGCTCGTCCCCTCCCGCGCCCTCCTCCGCGCCGCGCACCACCACCTCGCGCCCCCCTCCGTCGCGACGCACGCGCCAGATGCTACCCGCCTCCGAATCCACCCAGTATAACCACTCGCCCTCTGAGAACATATACCCTCAATCTACATCAAACCTGTACACAATTGCGAATTTGAGAAGAGGCAGTTATTGAAGACGGCCACACACCTGCGACATAGTCTATAGAGGAAGCGAGTGAGAGTCCGGGGAGAGGAGCCAACAGATCGGCCCCGCCCTCCACCCCGACCCCTCGCACGTCCCAGCTGAGTGAGTACATCACCACCTCGTCCACGGCTGGAAGGAACGATGCGGATTATTATCTTAGCTTTTGAACAAGTACATAAATCGCACTAAAGCTTCGATTCCGACTATTTGTTACACATACCTGTGCATCGCGTCCCATTGGCGACGTACCCCGTGGCGCAGTGGCAGACGGAATGTGTTTCCGAGACAGGCAGACACAAGTGAGCGCAGGGCTGCTTCCTGAGCTTGCACGCGCCTTCGATGCCCTCTTGTAGCGCCGCGTCGTAAACTCGAAGGGATACCACTCCCTCTGATGTAAACGAACATCGACAATGATAAACTTTATAAACAAAACATGGGTTGTCCAAAAAAAATATTTTTTATATATTTTTTTTGCACTTGTAGGCAGACGGGCTTACGGCAGATGAGCGTAGTGGTTAACGTCGCCCATGGACTTCAGCAATGCCAGGGGCAGCTGCCTACCTAACTTATACACAACAAAAAAAATCGATATCACTTATTTATTTTCAATCCATCCGTCAGTCCGTTATTTGTCATGATACTCGGAAGCTGATAAGCGTGATAATGGTGGAAGGCGTGTGTGAGCCGGTATAATTTGCGAAACAGTAACATCACGAATATTCGTGGAGCGTGCTTCTAGCTGCGTGAATGAAGAATGAAAAGATTCCAGTGCACATAATGAACCATTTGAGGCATTTGAAGGTCACGTCTCCAACGACATGACGATTGTTATGTAAGTGATGTATGTACACTTGCATTTTTGCATGCATTTTTTTATTGCTTAGGTGGGTGGACGCGCTCACAGCCCACCTGATGTTAAGTGGTTACTGGAGCCCATAGACATCTACAACGTAAATGCGCCACCCACCTTGAGATATAAGTTCTAAGGTCTCAAGTATTATTACAACGGCTGCCCCACTCTTCAAACCGAAACGCATTACTGCTTCACGGCTGAAATAGGCAGGGTGGTGGTATCTACCCGCGCGGACTCACAAGAGTTATCACAGTAAGCACTTTACAAACAGAATATCTTGCGTTCGCCACATGGCACCCACATACCGGCCTGGGACAGGTAGACGGAGGCGCCGTCGCATTTGTCCTTGTGACACTTGCGCAGCAGGTTCTGTTCCCCGTCAGCGTAGATCACTTCTCCCTCGTAAACCTCCATCGCCACCGGCCGAGCTCCGATCTCCAAGGAAAGCTGTAGAGGAAGAGTTCAACAGAGTTCAAACAAAAAATTATGTAACCATTTGACAACTGAAATAACTGTCAGATTATATTACACTAGCGACCCGACCTCGCTTCGCTTCGGAAGCTGTAATTTATTATTGATTTCTCCACTATTTACCATTAAATAGTGTAAAAGGTTTATATGTATAATAACATCCATATGTTATTATACATATAAACCTTGCCTCTGCAATCACTCTATGTATTAAAAAAACCGCATCAAAATCCGCTGCGTAGTTTTAAGGATTTAAGCATACATAGGGATATAGGGACAGAGAAAGTGGCTTTGTTTTATACTATGTAGTGATAACCCATTGACAATATATTGCTGTAGAAATGAGGGGCCAGTCTCCGGTGGATGAACGGTGTGAGGAAACAAAATAATCAGGTGATATTCATACCGTGGTGTAATTCCAGGTCCGAAGGTCGAGGTACTGTATGGAGCTGGAGCCAGTGTTCACCCAGTAGAGGCGCTCGCTCGACAGGTCGATGCACAGGCCTGAGAGTCAAATTGGTTCCAGTTTTTATTCCATTAAAATTCTTCGAGCGTTTACAGACTTAGTCGACTAGTGACAAGGAGTCAGCGCCGGACTGACCGGTGGCTCCGGAGAGCAGCGGGTCCTCCCGGTCGCTCAGCAGCACGCGGCGCGCGGTGCCGTCCCCGCGGACCACCTCGATGCGATCCTCGCCCGCCGACGACAACGCCATGTACAGGCTCCCACTGAACATACAGAAGAAAATTAACATTCGATTTCTGAGTGAGAGTGAATATTATTGTTTCTACGGTATTAGACTTATAATATGGACCCACGGCCCACGAGTTCGTGTTGCATTTGGTGCTAAATGATTGCGGACGCTCATAGACATTTGAATATTAACATGCCACCCACCTTGAGACGTGAGGCCGATGATTCTTATATTTACTAGTACTGAATATACTACTACTTATTTGACGAGTTGTTTTAGTGTCGATATATTCGCAAGGAGCAGTAATAGTAAATGATAAATGCACTCCTATTGAATGTGTATAATCACAGGCAATGTGCTTTGTCTGAGAGGGCAGTGAACATGCATGGGCAAAGCGTGACGAAGTCGGCGGATCAATGAGTACCTTCGAGGGTGCACGGCCAGCGACGTGAGGTTGTGTAGGTGCGGTATGAGGAGGGCGGCGTGCTCCCCCCGCGTGTCGCTCACCCCCAGCGCGCCCCCCGCCGCGAAGTACAGCAGGCCCGCCGCCCAGTGCGCCGCCAGCCCGCGCGCGCCCCCCTCCCGCACCGACACCACCTCGCCGCCCCCCACCTCCCAGCGCTTTATTTCGTTTGTCTGGAAATTATACGAATATGACATACACAATGTGTTCAATGTTAATTTATACAATATTAGTAAGCACGGTGCTATTCTAGTAATTAATCTTACAAGTATATAGTGTATACATACCTCCACGTCCGCCCAGAAGATGGCCCTCTCGCTCGCAATGAACTGTATCGGGTCGGGTACGGCGACCAGCGGACCGGCGAGGGGGGGAGCGAGAGGGGACGTGGGGTTATCCACTTCCACGCCCCGTACCTCTCCCCTGCGACCCATCAGCAAGATTTTTTCGTACGCTTGAATTAAAAAAAATTACGTTTTTAGAATATGATTGTGGTACAATTCTACGAAAGCACTGAAACTTCTTCATTTTAAAATGGATTCTTTAACTGAATGTTAGACAGAGTGACAGACACCGAACTGTTATCTTATAACACGACGTAAGCAGCCCGATGCGAATTCTACACTCCACGTTTAGTTAGGTTTTGAATTAAACTTACATTGACAAGTGACGTTATCAGGTGTGAGGCGCATCAGGTTAGGGCAGGCACAAACGCGCTCCGTGGGGGACTCGATGAGGCAGAGGTGAGAACAGCCTCCGTTGCCTTCGCACGGGCTGTGTTCCATCTGCGGCTGCCGACTCCAGTGGATCACCTACAGCGGGTTGATTTCGTTATCGGTTTGAGAAACGGGTCTGATAATTATGAAGATAGGACAGACGAACCTTAATTTCGAAGGGCTTGTTGAGAGTGTTGTGGACGAGCGTGACGTCGGACCCGTTCCACTTGTTGGCTCGCAGCACGGCCTTCTCGTGCCAGTCGCTCCAATACACGTGCGAGTCCAGCAGCGCCAGCGCGAAGGGGTGCGCGAGGGCGGGGTGCCGCGTGAGGACGAGGCGGGGGTCGGCGCCGTCGTAGGTGGCGGAGTGCAGCGCGTCGGCCCGCGCGTCCGCCCAGTACAGCCTCCTGGCGCGCACGTCCAGCGCCAGGCCGTTGGGCCACGCCCCCCGCGCCGCGCGCACCACCGCGCCCCGCCCCCGCCCCGCCAGGCTGCTGCGCTCGATGCGCGGCTCCGACTGCTCCCAGTCGCTCCAGAACATGTACCCTGAGCGTCACATGGCTCTCAATATAACGACTTCTTTCTGGCCTAGCAATGATAATTTAGTACCATCATCGACTAATAAGGATGTCTATAAAAGTTTAATGGAATAATTTACTGTTCTTTTTTTATTTTTTACTGTACTCTAACTGTAATTTAATTTACTGTACTCTAACACTTTCAATATTAAAATAAGTTTTTGATCTTGCATGTGCACACGGCTTTATAATTAGGGACGCACCGGCCGTGGGGTCGACGACGATGGCCCGAGGGTTGTCCATGTTTCCGGACACGAGCGTGCGTCGATATTTGCCGTCCAGTTTCGAAACCTGAACACGGAGGGTTCAATTAGTTTCATTAGCAATTTGCAACCGAGTGTTAAGTGGTTACTGGAGCCCATGGACATCTACAACGTAAATGCGCCACCCACCTTGAGATATAAGTTCTAAGATCTCAGTATAGTTACAACGGCTGCCCCATCCTTCAGACCGAAACGTATTACTGCTTCACGGCAGAAATAGGCAGGGCGGTGGTACCTACCCGCGCGGACTCACAAGAGGTCCTACCAACAGTAATTACGCAAATTATAATTTTGCGGGCTTCACTTTTATTACACGATGTTATTCCTTCACCGTGGAAATCAATCGTGAACATTTGTTGAGTACGTATTTCATTAGAAAAATTGGTACCCGCCTGGGATTTGAACACCGGTGCATTGCTCAAAACGAATGCACCGGACGTCTTATCTCTTACGACGACTTCAAAAGTGAAGCTAGTGAACATTAACCTAATTTTTGCGAAGCATAAGAACAGTGGATCAACAATAAATAAGTTTTTCTGCCGAATGCAGAGCGTGAAGTAGAGTGAAGGTACCTCGATCTGATGAAGATCGCTCTGGACCCAGTAGAGGTTGAGACCCACCCAGTCTACCGCCAAACCTTCCGCCGTCGTCAGTCCCGAGGATACCACTACCTCCACGTGGCTTATTCCTGTACAGTACAGTAAACATTCAAGCTTCATTAATGCTGAATTAAAATCGCTACAAAAATAAAATATACATAATATGTATGTACGATCTCATTACTGCAAGTGAACAGTAACTGTTGTGAGCAACTTAGTAGTTTGGACGGCACATGACGAGACGATAGTAAATAGATGATTAAAGGCTAGCTGCTTCGGATTATCCTTCCCAAAGCAAAGTTGAGTTATCCCAACGTCAGTGGGACCCGTGAACTAAAATAGAGAGAACCTTCGACAGCGACCGTGCGCGTCAACTGACTCGAGAGTTTCTTGCGAGCGAACGTCATTTGATTTCACTTTTTGTTTTCAAATTTCATGCAACTTGGTCCGGAGACGGGTCCACGGTGAAGGCTAACCGTTGTCAAGTAATTGTCCGGTGTATATCTTGTTGTCTCGGAGGTCGGTCCAGTAGACGTGGGTGGTGTTGGTGCGGCGGTCGCGGCGCCAGTCCAGCGCCACCGTGTTGTTGAGGGACGACAGCAGCGCGCGCGACGCCGCCGCCGCCGCCGACAGCTCCACCGCGCGCAGCTCGTGCTGCGTGCTCACCACCAGCAGCGCCGCCTCCCCGGCTGACGGGATTCAATGTTTCTATTCAGTGAGGCACACACTACAGGAAGCGCGCAACCAGATACCGGCCCGGTACCCCGCGCACGTCCAGGGACCAGTATATTGTGAAGTAACGAAATTATGTAGTGAAATGAAATTGTTGTGTGTTATAGCTTAGCAAGCGAAATATTTTTAAATGATTGGTGACGTACTGTGCTGTGATTTATGTTGAAACACTCGTGTCATGAGCGCCGGTGTTGGGGGCCATAGGTTGCTTTGGCTGTACGTGTGAATACAACATAACACATACAACTAATCAGTGACAGAAAAAAATATCTTTAATAAATTCTAACATGTATCTTTGCAAGTGAAGCCATCCCCGGCGAGGGTGTATCCGGGGTCGCAGGTGCAGCGGTGGCGGTCCTTGAGCGTGGTGCAGGACTGGCTGCAGACGCCCCACTCGCCGCAGGGGGCCCGCGCGGTGCACGTGAGGCCGTCGCTCTGCAGGTGCAGCCGCGCCGGGCACTCGCACACCGGCCCCCCGGGGGACGGGCGGCACGTGTGGCTGCACGGCGACACCGAGCACATGTCCTCTCCTGTGTAGCATATATCATAACCATCGCAAATGTCGGTAAATAAGAACGCGAAGAGCAGCGAGCAGGGCGCGCGCACTCACCGCATCGGTCGGCCTCGTCGGCGCCGTCCGCGCAGTCCCGCAGCCCGTCGCAGAGCCGCAGCAAGGGGACGCAGCGCGTGCTGTTGTCGCAGCGCAGCGCGGGGGGCTCGCAGTCGGGCGGGGGGCCGGCGCCGGGGGCCGCCGTGCTGGTGTCCGCGGGAGACTGGGTCGTCGAGCTCTCGTTCCGACAGTTCCATCCGTTGGAGCCCTCCGAGCAGTCCGCTTGTGATTCGCAGTGAAGTTCCTGTCGACAATCAGCTTATATAATGTTCCTGAGGCTCGTACATTTGAACATTATATAATGAGAGCAGTTACACCTTCTTACAGTACACAGTAAGTGATACTTAGTTAAGGGCCGGCTGTCGACCTTGGACCACACCGCCCATCTCTCCCAGCTGGTGTTGTAATAAGCGACTAACAAATGCACCAGGATGAGCGGCCGCTGCTTAGAGAACGCTTTCTCTAAGTTTTAAATAATTTTTACTGCTTTGTTTTAGGCTTTTACTGGTTGTAGGATATATGTCGGGTTCGCGCGAGTAACTATCACCGTCCCGCCCGTTACTGCCGCGAGCCGGTAGTGCCAGCAATGAATGGAGTAGAGCTCACCCGCCACACGACGCACTCGGTGGTGTTACACATGAACTCCTCCGCATCGCACAGCTTTGTGTGCAACTCTTTGTTCGAATGCCTGCATATTTAGATTGCTTTTAGTCATACGTTTCTTTATTAAAACCATGTCAAATGAATTGTGTGTAAGAGCAGGACGCGGACCGTGTGTGGTGGGGCGCGGCGGGGGGCGCGGCGGAGGGGCAGGCGCGCTCGTCGCTGGCGTCGGGGCAGTCGGCGCGCGCGTCGCAGTGGTACTGCCACGGGACGCACGCGCCGTTGTCGCACTCGAACATCTCGCTGTCGCACTGCAGCTTCTCTGCAATACAGACAGACACGCTACACGCTACACGCCATACTACCCGCCAGTGCCAGAATCACCTCTGCGTACAGTCTCAATATCCTGATGTCTACTTTTCTCTAAGCATTATTGGGTTCTGGTTCAAAGCGAGTATAATCAAGTATAATGTTTCAATTCTTGTGAGATTTCAATCTCAGAATGTGAGTGGACGGATACATATTGCAATGGCTTTCCATTATCATGCGACAAGGCTCGAGAGAGATGAATACCTTATTCTCTCTCCACATGGGCTGTATACTAGACATTATTTGTGTGAAGCTAAGACAGAGATGACAGAAGTGGCACAATCATTATACTATTATTATACTATGTTAGTTGGCTGTTGGTTCTCCTTGTATTAAATAAATAAATAAACAATACGCACCGCAGCCCTCCTCGTCGGAGTGGTCGTGCGGGCCGCAGTCGCGCGCGCCGTCGCAGCGCCACGCGTGCGGCACGCAGCGGCGCGACACCGCGCACGCGAACTGCGCCGCGCTGCACGCCGCGCCCGCGCATGCCGCCGCGCTCTCGTCCGCGCCGTCGATACAGTCTGTCGACCGAGAGAGTTACACGTCTCGTGTGCTGCTGCAGCGGGGGGCCGGGGGCGGGGGGCCGGGGGACACGCAACGTACCGGTGAGTCCGTCGCACACCCAGCTCCGGTGGATGCACCTGTTCGTGTCGCATCTCAGCGACTGCTCCTCGTTGCAGGTCACGTTGGCTGGTGATGAAACATTCATGTCATTTAACATAACCCCGAAACAGCGTAAGAATACGACAACGATTTGTTTCAATTTAGAAATATAAGAGCCGTACCGCACGGTCCGGTGGGCGAGGAGTCTTCGTCGGAGCCGTCGGGGCAGTCCGCGTCGCCGTCGCACGTATACAGCGCGTCGATGCAGCGACTGTGGAACAAAGGGTCAGCACTAGTGTTGGGTCCGCCACTGTACGGACCCCCATAATGGTACTTGTCGAGGCTTGCAGTCAGAAGAGAACCAGAATAAATAATGTCTAGAACTTAGAGCAATTATTATCTTTATCTTAGTGATCATGCTGAACAGCAAGTCAATGCTAGGCCAGAATAATGTAGTTATTCTTTTGTCATCGGTCCTATGTGTAAAAACACGTCAGTTAATACAAGTCTAAACGTTGGTGAAAACTACGTTGACACTCCCCGTCACTCACATAGACAAGTCGACAATTGAAGCTAATGATGTGCTACAACACATGCTTGGGGAAAACGACAGAGAGAAGTTGTTCGTTCAGTGGAGCGGGTGTCACGTCACACGTCGGTCGGCGGATCCGCGACGACAGGTTCGAAGCTAAAAAACTGAATTCGATAGTTTTTTTCCGTATTTCTTCGACTTCATGATACTTCTAGTATACATAATATATCTCATAGTTTCCTAATGTCCATGAAAAATGTCGCTAATTAGCCTGTGCAATAAATAGAGAACAGAGTTGAACTACTATACTTAGTCCGGCCATAAATACTGTTACAATAAAAAATAATAAAAAATCTATTGCAAATAACATTTATTACTTTTACAGTGTGTTAGTTTAATACATAAATATAAAACAATTTAAAGTATAAAAAGCTTATTCGAAGTGGTCTCCATTGGCTGCAATACAGTCCTTTAAACGTTGAGGCCAGTTATCAATAGAAGCACGCACTCTTTCCATGGGAAAATTTTTCACTACCAATCGTACGGATTGTTTTAGAGACTTCAAATTATCATGGCGTTTAGAGCAAACCGTACTCTCTATAACTGACCATAAATCATAATCCAGCGGATTAAGATCGGGACTAGACGACGGCCAGTCTTCAGCTCTGATGAAGTCCGAAACGTTCGTTTCCAGCCAAGACTGCGTAGACCGAGCTTTATGACCTGGCGCCGAGTCTTGCTGGAAGGACCATTCTTGATTATTGAACATGGTGTTGTAAAGGGGCTTCACTACCTTCTCAAGAATGGTATCTTGATACACTTGGGCCGATGTTTTGATACCTTTTTCACAAAAGTATGGCTCAATCACTCCTTCATAGCTAATACCCCACCAAACCATCGCTGAAGTCGGAAGTCGGACGTTGCACTCTGTCGACTAATTGGGAAGCTTCCTTAGAGCTTTGAGCATAAATACGGTCATTTTGTTTGTTAAAATGTTGCTCAATTGTAAAAATTTTCTCATCCGTAAACAAAATTTTTCTATGACCTCCCTTTGTGTACCGCTTCAGTAGTTGTTGCGATTTTACCACCCTATTCTCTTTTAAATTATTAGTTAAGAAATGACCAGCACGTCTCTTAAAGGCTGCAAATCCTAAGCCATCTTTTAAAATACGCGACATGTTTCTAGGTGCTATCTTCATCTCCCGAGATAAAATCTTTTGCTTTCGGACAGGATTTCTTCGAATTCTTTCCCTTGCTGCTTTGACCACCTTTTTCGTACGAACACTACGTGGACGGCCAGATCTTTTTCTGTCACAAACAGAGGAGGTCTCATTGCATCTATTAATAGCACGGTACACAAACATTTTATTAATACCAAGCGTATGGAGAGTTTTAAAAATTGCATTTGGCTCCATACCTACTTTGTGTAATGCAATCACAGCGATTCGGTTCTCTTTATCACCCCACTCCATTTTAATATCGCAAAATATTGTACAATGTATTGGCGCCAAAATGAGAAAACTCAATGAGCAATCATGTAAAAATGACAGACTCCAAATTCAAATGTAATATTTTGTTTATTTTTAATTGTAACAGTATTTATGGCCAGACTAAGTATATAGTCGTTGTCGCAGTCGCAGCGACGTACCCTCGTCCGCAGTGGAAGTGTCCGGAGGGGCAGCTGTGGGCGAGCGAGGCGTTGTGCGGGGCGGTGGGGGGGAGGCAGGACGCGCCGTCCGCCGCCAGCCGCCCCCCGCCCCCGCACGCGCACACCCGCCCCCGCGCCATGCTCAGGCACAGCTCCGAGCATCCGCCGTTGTTGAACGAGCATGCGTTCTTACCTAGAAGCCAATAAATACGATTTTATTTCCTAATTCATTACAAACAGCTATCCATCCACTATATTCGTCCAATGGACGTGTTCAGCGCTCCCATCACGGAATGTCGGATAGTACACTGGGAGGCGGCTCTTAGTGGATCTGCTCACCTGAGACAAAAGAAACGAAAAAATATAAAATCGAATGTTACCTATCCTGGCAGTACTTGAGACAACTTTGAGGTCGTAAAGCGGTGGAGGCAACTGATGGATCACTGTGACGTTGCCCAGGGACAGCTTGCGTATCGCGCCCGTCCCGTGCTCGCTCCATATCACGGACTCTGTGTGCACAATTGCAGAAAATGTGTTAGATATTATGAAACACCACGATTTAGCTGCAGTATATTTTGTGATCGGTGAGTGCATTCTGCCCGCCTGTGTTACCTTCATGGAGTGCGAGCCCGTACGGCTTCAGCACGGGCGTCTGCGGAGTGTTCCTGGCGACCAGCTGCCGCGTGCCCGAGGACAGCACCAGCCGCTCGATCTTGTTCAAGTACGTGTCGCACCTGGAGTACGTATGTACATACACTAGTGTTCCTCAAATAAATTCCTCTTTTCTTTTATTGCAGACGTATTGGAAAAATAATTTACTGAATATTTCCATAAGATTTTTTTGTTAACATTGAACCTCGTCAGTAGCTAATGAAAGAAAGAAAAAGAGAATCGGTTGGCACACAGAGGAGCACTTAGTGCACAACGAATTTGTCTTTACCCATTTATATAAAAAATACCAAAACCATGCAAAGTAAATTACGGTCGAATTATGTTTATGGACGCCTACAGCAGTATATAGGTACATATATAAGGAACTGACCAGTATAGTGCGTCGCCGTCGGGGTCGACGGCGAGCCCGTTGGGCCAGTGCAGGTCCTCGGCGACCAGCGTCCGGCGCCGCGATGCGTCCAGCCGGGCCGTCTGTATGCGCGGCGCCGGCGACCACTCCGCCCAGTACATGTCGCCCGCGCGCGGACTCAGCGCCACCGCGCGCGCCCGCACCCCCCGCACCAGCACCGCCGGCGCCCCCCCGCCCTCCAGCCGCGCCACC
This sequence comes from Bombyx mandarina, assembly GCF_030267445.1. Lineage (NCBI taxonomy): Eukaryota > Metazoa > Arthropoda > Insecta > Lepidoptera > Bombycidae > Bombyx > Bombyx mandarina. The sequence continues at coordinate 8,230,939 of NC_143226.1, forward strand.
GACACCAGGCCCAGGGCGTCGTCCGTCCAGTATATGTTGCGCGCTGCCACGTCACACAAATATATTATCATTACATCAGACGTCGGCCACGCACTCAGCCTTCAAACGCCACCGCATCAAGCTCGAGGTTCAACTCCTTGTTGACGTTGTACAGACTTCCGAAGGCATTTAAATAGAGCTCAGTTTTGGTAGCCGATGTCAATGAGCGAAGTTTACCTTTGACTTTAATCAGGTGAGTGATAGGATCTCCAGCAGTATCGAAAAAAATAGTAAGAAGATCCTCACCCATCCAGTCGATGGCGATCCCCTCGCAGTTGTCCACGTTTTGTCCCAGGAACACCTCCCGGCCCGACCCGTCCAGCCGCTGCCTCACTATCTCGTACCTGTTCACCGACCGATTGCCTGAGTGAGCTGCACTGTGCGTTGTGTGTTAACATTCGACATAAAAAGTACGAAAGGCGGTCTTATCTATACTAATATTATAAAGACTAATATAATCTATACTTCTATACTAATATTATAAAGAGGAAAGATTTGTTTGTTTGTTTGTTTCGAATAGGCTCCGAAACTACTGGACCGATTTGAAAAATTCTTTTTCCATTAGAAGCCGACATTATACCTGATGAACATAGGCTACTTTTTTATTTTATTTTTTTGGTTTCATGTGTGTTTTAATGTTTCCGAAGCGAAGCGAGGGCGGGTCGCTAGTCTTAAACAAAAAGAGTAATGCAGACATTTCCAGACAACCGAAATTGACAAGACTTCGTTCTAATAAATATTCAGTCAGAGTTTCTAGTTGAGTGTCGATCTGAAATGTATAAACCCTTATAAGGTATTTATTGTATGTGAGGTACTTGTGCACATCGCAGTAATAGAGCCAGCCCTGGTCGAGGTCGATGTCCGCGGCGGCGGGCCGGGAGCCGTGCAGCGCGGGGGCGGCGCCCTCTCCGCCCGCCGCCCCCACCGCCAGCACCTGCACCATAGGAGGCGACCCGCGGCACACCACCAGGTTGCTCTCCAACTCGACACCTGAAACACCACACATTTAAATCTATAGGATTCCAGTCCAGAGTCCAGTAATTACGTATCCTGACCATACGATTGAGTGGTAAGAGCCAAGGATCAATTGAGATAGTTTATTTAGTCTCTTTAATCTTTATGGTTTCGTTTTATGATTATAAAGCAGACGAACGAGCCTCCGAGCGACTGCCGCTCGAGGACATGGGCGATGCATTTTATCTCAAAGCTGATTTAAACAAGGACTTCGTGGAGGAGAGAGCCAGACTCCAGACTATGGATAACTTATCAGAATTATTAAAGCAGTTGAAAGAAACAGTAGTAAGTAGGTAGTGGAGCAGGATACTAACGCAGGCAGTCTCCGTGGCCGGCGCGGCGGTACCCGTGCGCGCACAGGCAGCGGGCGTGCGGCGCGCCGCCGCGGTACCCCGACACGCAGATGTGCGCGCACCCGCCGTTGTGCACGCCGCACGGGTGTTGCACTGGAGACACAGACACGATATCGACGCGGAACGAGACCTGTTCCGTCTGCCGTTGCGGAAGTGGGTGGACGAGCTCGCGGCTCAATATAACTAAGACTTCAGCCTCATATGTCAAACTGAGTGGCGGAATTGTTGTTGTGATGCCCATAGACTTAATGCCGGGCGAGCTGTAAGCTCGTTCACCGATATAAGTATAATAATAAAAATGAAGGCACCACTTGTCAGCTCCCAAACATTAGTGCAATATTTGTTTTTCAGTTTTCTTTCAACCAATGTAAGCTATCTGGCTGAGGCCGCGCTGCGACATGCCTCGAACAGAACCGATACATCGTCTACATTGTTTCCTACTCTGGGAAACAAGAAACAATCATTACCTTGGAACCAAATATTTTACATTTCCATAAGACGCGGTGGGTAGGTCTGACCTTTGGGTTGTATTTGTCGATGGTAGACGAGCACGGCGGTGGGTCGCGCGTCGAGCGGCGTGATCTCGCGCGGGTGCGGGCGGCTGTACCGCGATACCGCAACCACCGACCTGTTGCCCCACACCGGCAGCAGCAGCCTCCACTCGAACACCGCGATGTGGGACAGCCTTTGGCTCTGCGAAATTGTAATGCAATCGTGGCGACGCGACACTAGGCGACACTCAGACGTGTCGTTGCCATTGACAATAGTGTACTTTAGAGAGATCATAATACGTTACCATTCGTGTCATCTAAATGTCGTCGAAGACAGACACTGGTGCGGACCGTACAATGCGGATGTCTCTCTAGGATAAGGGGCGTGGGCCATGTCTGAGGCACAACCAAGCTGCTATCACGTATTCTTTTAGAACTTCGTTCGAAGAGAAATTTGATAAATCATAATTCTTAAGCCACAACAGAGGAAATCACTCCACAGTCTGGTGACGTAAGACGAAAATTATGTATAGAAACGTATTACCCTAAAAATGGTAGGTCTGTGCGTGCTCAAAGCGATGTAAGGACAGGAAGCTGAACTCGCATGAGTGGCCACGACCCGACTGTACTGTAATAGCCAGGATGATGTTATGGAAGACGGGACTCACGACATATCCCCTGTGGATGGTCTTCCTGTTATGTCCGTCGTAGTCAGTTCTCTCGACGCACTCGAGATACGTGTCGACCCAGTAGAGATGCTGCTCGGCAGGGTCCAGCGTTAGGGCCGAGGGGTAGACCAACTTGAGGGCGGCCACCGCCACTCGACCCTCGCCCGACAGCAACGCGCGGTACACTCCCGGCGGAGACGCGCCCCACACCGTCCAGAACATGTACCTGCGAACACCGGTGCCGTATGCGTGTAACGTATAGCACATTGACTTGTTAGCTGTCCGTCTGTAGGGATGCAGCGCGGCTCACCCGGCCGGCGGCGACGGGTCCAGCGCGAGCCCGTGCAGCTTGCTGAGCGCGGCGTCCAGCAGCAGCCGGCACGGGGCCAGCGACCGCGCGCACACGTACAGCGCCTCGCGCCCGCCGTCCGACACGTACCACGACCCCGACACCCAGTCCACGGCCACTGCGTTCACAGCTGTACGACCAGACAATGAGCTCAATACAATCCTTCAACTTCTCATCCGACGTTAGCGGTGAGGCCCTTTAAAATCTTCACCAGTAATTAAATCGATAGTACTCACTGTCCAAGTCCGGGAAGAAATCCGGGTCGGGCAGATACGTCCTCTTGGAGAAGTCGTCTGCGTCCACGCACAGCAGCGACGAGCGGGACACGATGTGATGCACGAAGCAGATCGACCTGAGGAGTCGCAGACATTGACACGCCTCTCTCTCTACGCTCCGATACACACGCGCGGCGTCGTATAGAACCGATACTAAGTCGCCATCTTATGACCTTATACTTTATAATTTAATTAGTGAGTAAACTGTGCGTCTGTTTCCTAATCGTATAAAATTTAGTTATTTGTTCGGAATTTGTGAATTTATTCTACTGCTAAATACTGTCAAATGAGAATGCTGCTTCAAATCTTATCCCAAACAAACAAATAGTTAACTTTTTAAATGCGCTTGTTTGGGTTACAGGTATCGCGCCAACATCATGAAAGATATTAAGCCTCAATGATGAAAGACTGACCTGTTATCATAGTTGTAGTGCAGGGCCCGCACGTCGAGCGCGGCGACCGCGGCGTGGCGGGACGGTGGCGCGGCGTGGCGGGACGGTGGCGCGGCGTGGCGGGACGGCGGCGCGGCGTGGCGGGACGGCGGCGCGGCGTGGCTGGACGGCGGCGCGGCGTCGGGCCACACCCGCCGCACGTCGCTCTGTGTCGCCACTATGAGGGACATCGGCTCGCCCACCGGATCTGTGCGTGTTCCTTGCTCATTGTTTCGAATAAACAGAGTAGATGCCGTTATGGACTCGGCCAGGACAGAACGGGCACTTGTAGATCTTTTACTGGTGGTAGGACTTCTTGTGAGTCCGCGCGGGTGGGTACCACCACCCTGCCTATTTCTGCCGTGAAGCAGTAATGCGTTTCGGTTTGAAGGGTGGGGCAGCCGTTGTAACTATACTTCAGACCTTAGAACTTGTATCTCAAGGTGGGTGGCGCATTTACGTTGTGGATGTCTATGGGCTCCAGTAACCACTTAACACCAGGTGGGCTGTGAGCTCGTCCACCCATCTAAGCAATAAAAAAAAAAAAAGATCACGTCCGGTCGCGACGGCGCAGTGTAACAGCGGGAGACAACTATACTTAGTTTGGGTATTCATGAAGATCATCATCTGCTCGAAAACATTCTCCTTGCACCCTGAGCCGGAGTCTCTAATGTCCAACTGTACGTGTTGTTCTGTAGTAATCTGGAGTATCATACCATTAAGTGCTAAGCAGGAAAATCCGTCTTGGTCGAGCACGAACCCGGGTCCGCACGAGCAGGAATACGACCCGGCAGTATTGGCGCAGCGCTGCGCACACGACTCCTCCAGGAGGCACTCGTCGGTGTCTGTGGACAACACAACGGCGACAACGGCTTACAGATGTCATTATGACCATTCTGGATATCTAATTGTGTCATTTCTTATTTAAAATTACCATTTAAAGCCTTATTTTCATAACAAATATGTTACCCCTCTAAGTTTGAAATATTCCAAAAAATCTTTAGTCAGCCAGAACAATTCATTTAGAGAGAGTCAGAGAGAGAGAGAGAGAGAGAGAGAAAGAGAGAATCAAATGTCAACGCCTTAATGCACGTAAGTTACTTCCGTAACAATATGTGAGTTGTTTGGAGAATGTGTCCGAATTGAAAAAAAGCTGTTTGTTTGCTGTAATAGAGCGGCAAATGTATGTATGAGCATCGACATTTGTATGAGTAAGTTCCGAGGTCTAAAATACTTATATTTATTTGTTTTTCTTAATTTATTTAATTAATATACTAGGAATACTAACCAGCGCACTTCCCCTCTCTCTGCTCGTAGCCCGGCTTACAGTAGCAGGCCAGCCCGTCGTGAGTGGGCCGACAGCCCAATTCGCAGCGGAGGGGCGCGCAGCTAGACACCGTGACTGAAAATTGATGATGATTGATAGATGATGATTTCAACAATTTTAATTTAGTTTTGTCATACCACCCAATCAGGGAGCTGCGCTTACTGTCATATTTTGTTACTATTCAGGTTCTCAATTGATTGAGTTGAGACTACCAGCCAATATGCTCACTCAGTTACACAGCTAGTAGTCCTACAGGAGTAATCCTATTTAAGTAACGATTTACAAGCGTAAAATGTTAATAGGTACACCACCAGTCGATTTCAGTCGGTAAGTCTCTGTCTAGTAGAGCGCTTTTAGCTTTTGCCACCTCCACCACCATATGCTCCCACATTCCCCCACGGCTCACCATATGAGCTCACACTCGTGTGTGTCCAGTAGCTACGTACAGTTATCGCAGATGTCCCACTCGTCGCTGCCGTCGGCGCAGTGTCGCTCTCCGTCACAGAACTGCACGATGGGCACGCACGAGAACTGCCCTCCCACGGGAGTGGCACACCGAGCCCAGTTACCGCGACATTTGAAGTCTTTCTCACCTAGGACCAGTAGAACGCACGCTTGGTTTAAAGGCCGCAACAGTCCCTGCCCTCCGGCCGGGACTCGTGTGCGCAATGCCCGCAGCACCAAGCTGACGACGAGTGAACAATGGCTGCTCCACAGCTCACATCATTTGTTACGAGTATATTTATTATCATCAGCCAGTAGTCTGTAGGCAGTGGCTTAGCTCTGCCCCTGGCATTGCTGAAGTCCATGGGCGACGGTAACCACTCACCATCAGGTGGACCGTGTGCTCGTCTGCCTACAAGGGCAAGAAAAAAAAACCCACATTCGTTTTCAAAAATGAAACAAGGCTTCCACGGCGTGTCATTTGATGTAGGAATATAAATATACTCAAGTGACAACAGCATTTTAATAATGTCTTAGGAAGAGCTACAAGCTTTATCTAGCCTCTACTGGCTACTGGCCACTTCACTTTTGGTTCTTACGGAGACAAACGTTATAGTTGCGGCCTTAACCTGCACATATATTTCACATTGCTGATAGGCTGACGATCGTGAGCACTCGCTAACAAGATATTTTTAATTACGTTAATAAAAATTTTGTTAAATCTGGGCCAGCGGGCTAACGATTCTACTTAGCACAAAGTGAGCGCGCCACAATAAGAAGAATAATTAGAGTACACATGTATGGGTCCTCGTCGGAGTTGTCCCGCGGCCCGCAGTCCGCGTCGCCGTCACAGCGCCAGCTAGCCGCGATGCACAGCCCGCTCGTGGCGCAGCGGAACTGACCCTCGCGACATGTCGTGTTCCACGCTGGAAACATAACACCAACATAGCTACAGCACACAGAGTCACATTGGCATTTTCGTAACAGCATGAGTTAGAAACGGTTCCCCGCTCGCAGCGGACGGGATGCAGGCACCCCTGCCCGGGATGTGGGGGGCACTCTCATGCTACAAGCACGGTTGAGTGAGGGCCGAGCGCTGGGCGGGCCACTCTGTCGCCGACCATGGAGACAGGCCGGCGCGGGGTCGCTTGGCAAGAGTCGAGTTATTGTACTTCTCCTCAATTAACTTCTCCAATCATTACCTACTGTTCCTGCTGTCCCTACTCCTATTTTTGAAGTGAAAACTTCTTTAGAATCGTTGTGATTTCAAACCGGATGCAACGGAAAAAACGACAGGCAAGAGACACAAATACAAAAAAAAGAGACAGAAATATACATACTTACTATTTAATACAGCGCCATCTGTGAGATTTTTTTAATACTAACGTGTGTATGAAAGCTCTTGTAGTGAATTTTAATTTAGGATTATACGTGAAATTAAAATATCAATTCACAGAGGGCGCTACCTTACAATTTACTAATGACAAAATTTTAAGACGTTTAGGATAATTGTATTTTAATTTTGGAAGGTTTCACTTCTACCACGTGTGAATTGCACACATGTATTTTTTCTCTAATTTTATTTTTGAAACCACATTTAACTTAGAGTGTTTTACGTTCCAGTACCACTTAGAACCAGGTGAACTGTGAACTCGTTCAACAATCGAAGACTGTGAGAAAATCACAAATTGACTTTATTTTAACAGTAAATATAACTCGAATAAATAAATAAATAAATAAATGTTGTGGGTTCCATTGAACAAATAATTACGAATTAGAAAGAAAGGGTGAGGGTCGAAGGTAGAGCAGATAGAGCAGGTAGATCAGGTAATGCAGGTAGAGCAGGTAGAGCAGGTAGAGCAGGTAGAGCAGGTAGAGCAGGTAGAGCAGGTAGAGCAGATAGAGTTGGTAGAGCAGGTAGAGTTGCAACACTGACTGCAGTCCAGCTCGTCGGATCCGTCGGCGCAGTGCGGGCGGCCGTCGCAACGCCACGCCCGCGGCACGCAGCGCGCTCCGTCCGCGCACCGCCACTCGCCCTCGCCGCAGGCCCGCCCCGCCGCCGCCGTGCCTGTGAACGAACACATCGACTCAGCGCGCTGCTCGTCAACGACAACACGTGGACAAGAATGTTGCAGTTGTAACCGGTGCCATTAGTATTGTGTTGCTTGCCGCGACTAGAACCTGTGAACTTTATTGCGCACAGCACCTGGTCATCCGTCACCAGCAACGCTGGACTTGCGCCTAGGCTCGTGAGGCCCGGGCCGGGGGCGGGGCCGGGGGCGGGGGCGGCGTGGTTTGAGAGCCGACAAAGTTTTCGAAAGGCCACAATTTCAGAGACGAATAAAAAGTAAAGACAGTCTCCGCGGAAAATTAGTTCAGGTTCATTTTCATAAAATAAAAAATAAAGTTATTCTTAATTTAAAATAAAAATATTGGTTCAAAATTAATAAAATTTATTGTAACATTAATGGCGGCGCGATAAACAGGGCCCAGGGTGGCATCCAGCCTAAATCCATCACTGGTCACGGAGACTGTTCACTCGCATATTGTTCTAGCTCACAGTGAGTCAGTCAACAGTGCGTCTCGAGAAATATACGGTCCTTGTATACTGTTATCACATTGCGGTTTGCCTAAAAGAGCAAACTATGGATTGACCCACACGATGTTAGGTGATGTGATGGGGGCCATGTGTCCCCATTCACTACTCATTCGTACAACGTGGCGGTTAGACTTGTTGGACGTGTGTGCGGCGGATGTGAGGCGGACTTCAAACTATCAGTTGTCCCTGCCACGACGCCCTGGTTCAATACAACTGAGACTTAGATCTCTTGCCTGCATCTACACGCGTTGGCAAACAACACGTTGTGATATCTATGCACTACACCAGGTGGGCCGTGAGCTCGTTCATCTATCCACAGTAACCTATACAGCCAAAAATAAAACTATATTATTATTTTATTTGATTTCATGTGAGAGGGTTAATAGAGCTTATTACGGCGCGACAACGAAGGCTGGAGGGACCTCGGCTTGGGTCAAGATAAGTTTGATAAAAGGTTATCAGGCTAAGGTCACGGTTGGAATGAATAGCTTCGACGAGAAGACTCGGCCCCTCGCGACTGTTGTACCGCGTGTGCTGCTGCAGCGGCCGCCTGGCCCTCCCTCACTGCCCTCAAACGTGGATTATTATTTGTCATTCAATACAATTTAGTGAAAGTATGAGTTGTATATATGTTCGTTATAGCTACATATGTATGTATATATAGTCAGTTTTTTTCTCCTACCTAATCTGATAGCCTTGAGAGGCTATTTCAGCGTAATCTTAACTAGTAGGTGAGCTCACGGGGCTCAAACCGGAGTGATGCTAACACTGACCCTAGCAAGAGCAGTGCTTCGCAGAATCTACCACCGGACCGGAAACGCGACCCATTGAGAAGATCGGCGAGAAACTCAGTGGGTTGTGTCTGTGGGTAATAGTCAGTTGTTCAGGTCAGTTGAACTGTGTTGTGTTACAGTAAAGTTCTGATTGAGTTCTTAACAAAAAGAAAACGCTGACAATGAGTGTACGAATCAGTTGTGTCGGTCACCGCTCCCGCGCGTAGCATTGGTCCCTCGAGGGGCGCGCATGGCCCCCACAATGGAGCATCTGTTTACTTTGAAGTCATAATGGCTTTGTTGTACCTACGCTACGACTCTGCAGACGCCCGCGCTCCGCCCCCGGGGGACCGGTCGCGCGTCCGCTGCAGGCTGCACTAGCTCTGCGACCTGGCCGCGTCGACCTCTACACTTTAGGACATCAGGTCGAAGTATCGTATATTGGTATATAAATCATACGAGTATATGTAAACAGGTATATTTATTGTATGTGTATTTTCATTAATAATCTAGGTCCACATTGTTAATAGTTCACCGTAACATAATCGCTGCTGCAGAATTTCTATAAATAAAGCGGTTGTCTGGAAGAGATCGCTTTTAATAATAAGACCGCCTATTGTACAAATGTATCTGCTTGTTGACGTTTTTTAAATGTTAATTGTGTTTTGGTGTGCAATAAAGTATATTTTCTCTCTCTCTGACAGGGAGCAGCCCGCCCATCTCCCTCGTACACATCTCCACCGACTCTCACTTGCGAGCAGTCTAGTGGAGTACATTCAACTATTAATATGTGACATTTCAAGATTATTGAGTGAGTGCAAGCGTCGTGGAGTACATCGGCGAGAGGTAGCGCGTCTCTGTAGATAGCCTCGTTATCAAAAGTTCGGAGGTCGTCCCCCCTCGACGGAACTCTGACGGTCATTCCTCACTGATGTCACTCCTTGATAGCTAGACTCATATACTCCAACTAGTTTCTAACCGTACAGCCTTAATGTAAAATTGTATTAAGTTAGACGACGAGCTCACAGTGAGCGGGGCGTGAACGCCGCCGACAGTCCTGGATGTATAATATTTCAGTAGCAGTGAACTAGCGACTCTCTCATGCTGCAGAACGGGACGCGTATTTCATTTGAGTTATTGTACGAGTGTGTGTAGTAACCACGCAGAGCTGCGATACCAGTCCAACGGCACGTGAGGTGTCTCTCGCGTCGTGGCTAAACGTTAAGTAAAGTTTAGGGAAGTTTCGAAGTCGTCGTGGTCTAAACAATAAGACGTCCGGTGCACTCGTATGTTCGAATCCCACCGGCAGGTATCAATTTTTCCAATAAAATATCTGATTAACAAATGTTCACGATTGACTTCCACGGTGAAGGAATAACATCGTGTAATAAAAATCAAACCCGCAAAATTATAATTTTGGAAATTACTGGTGGTAGGAAGTCTTGTTAGTCCGCACGGGTAGGTAGGTGAAGCAGTAATGCGTTTCGGTTTGAAGGGCAGGGCAGCCGTAGTTAAAAGTGAGACCTTACAACTCATGTCTCGGGGTGAGTGGCGGCATTTAATTTGTAGATGTCTATGGGCTCCAGAAATCACTTAGCATCAGGTGAGCCGTAAGCTCGTCCATACATCTAAGCAATAAAAAAATAAAAAGAGTGGCTACTTTCCTCTTGTAAGTCAAGTGTATTAGAAATTTAATAGAATGTGATATTGTCTGCTGAGGACAATAGCAAAAGCTGGTCTGATATCTGTGACAGAGAACGAGGCAGAGGGGCTGTATCTCTGTCAGTATCCTTGCGACAGCATGCCCGTGTACCATTACTGCAAAGTTACATCGTGTTCTAGACTTAAATAGACCTCTTAGCAGCAGAGACACGGCTCCGCATTCCATCTCTCCATGCTCATCCGTGCGCCCAACGGTTAGCCTTCATTACCGAATGGGTTGGTTATAAAATAATTTAATCAATTACTACGAGTAGGAGGTCACTCTAACAGCTAAATATAAATGTACCCTTCGTAAATATAGTGCACATCTGTCGAGAGCTGCGGCATGGGCCCGCATACCACTTAACCGCTTCCTCTCCGGCTGCGAACAGTAATCACTCAGTTCGGCAGACTAATAGTCGCGGTGACGCAGTGAGGGGGCTCGGGCCGCCGCTGTGTGCACTCTCTGCACGTGCACACACACACACACACGAGCTCGGTGGGTACGTTTGTTTCTGTACCGTCGTGAGGTCTGTCCGTGGGTGACGCGCCTCGCGGTGGATGGGGGCACAACGAATTTTGTGTCGCGAAAAGAGTCATCGTCCGGATTAGAAGATTGAACCTGGACGTGGCGCTCAGTAATAGCTAGACCCTGTGGATGTGCGGTCTGCTGCAGCAGTCGCGTCGCACCGTTATGGTCCGGATGGGTCCATTCCACCAATCTCATTTAGGGCGGCATGCGTGTCGGAGGGGCGCTATCCTGGATTCTGGAGGCAAAAGTCTCTCTCCAGTGACAAGCTGACCTCCGTGCCCGGGCTGTGGTTCGTCCGCAGCGTAGCGTCACACGAGCGCGGACGGCTCCGTGTTGACTGTCTGAATTAGACGGTGTACTTTACGGTCATGGCCGTCAACTTTTACTGGAGATCAGAATTTTTTCGCCCAGCTGTTATACTCGTACACTATATGGTCCTAACAACCTGGACAGACTCACTGTTGCCGGAGTGTAATAATTAATATTAAACCATACATAGGTATTATTAGTAAGGGCTAGTTAGTAAAGCCTATGCTATACTAGGAAAATGTCTTCGGTACTCTGAATAAACAAAGATCAGCTGACCAGTCGATTGGCGTTGGTTGCTTCCTGACAGACAGCAACAGACGCTGCGTCATAACGAATTTATTCAGAAATCAAGAACTTTATTAAAAACACTAAAACATTCTAGATAAAAAGAAACAGAAATGCGCGGAGTCGACCTCCACTCAGCGGTCTGCGGTCTCTAGTTCAAGAAGAAGAAACATATCTTAGAATTCGCTTTAAAATTATTTTGTTGTTTACTCGAACTTGTCCGTCCGTGCACGGGACAGGCGCGCGTGTACGGGAGGCTGCCTATACTCGTATAGACAAATCTGTTGGGAACAAGCCCGGAGGCCATGCATAATATCTGAAAAAGGAAACGGAACGAAATGAAATTATTTTATTTCATTTCACCATAGTTGTATAATTTCAAAGATATAATGTAGTGTTGCTCGTTATCGGCAATGTTATAGTTATTGACAATACTATTATAGTATTGTCGTACTGAGAGTAGAGTCGGAAGGAATTCTTCTTCAGCATGAATCTGTGATTTAAGTGAAATTTTCATAATAATTAAACGTGCATTAAGGCTTAAGTAATACCTAACGTTCGTATCGTTGTATTTACCTCGGTTTTCCCGAATCTTGGATATAATTTTGGAATGTAACGACAAAGGAAAGACCTTCCATCGAGTGGCTGAAATTGTTCGACAGAAGATGGTTCGAATGATATTTTTCGGAACTTCTATAAGTATATGCTTATCTTGGAAATCTCGTTAGCGTGCTTCAGGCATCTGTCAAATACATATCTTGTGTTCTAATGATGGCTGCCGGCACCAATTATTATTTCCGACTTTCGACTACTTGACAGTTTGTGTGGTCGCCGACGATCGTTACAAGTATAAGTTGTACATGTTATATGTATATTTAGAGATACACTTTATCGCAAACCCTGTTGCTATTAAATTGACAATATGCCACCAGCCAGTCCAGGTTTGGGCCTTCGTTTTTGCTCTTTGTAAGGACACGCGTAGGAAGTAAAGTATTTGTTTGATAGACAGCAAGGTGCAGCAGCGCTCAGTCCGAACGGCACTGCGCGCAGAGCAACCAGCACCACGCCGCCACGCCACCGCCACGCCGCCACGCCACCGCCACGCCGCCACGCCGCCACGCCGCGGGGTAATTATAGATGTGCAGAAACTAGTCCAAGTGTCCGGCGGCTCGGTGCACGGCGCATCTTCACTCATACTATGTACTATGTTTCATATTGTAATATACATATTTGCGATTACATCACTTCTTGCAATATAAATTTTTCGAGTTCACTTCTTTTTTTAATGTTAATTTAATGTATATGTGAAGGCGAGCAAGCATTCAACGCATCACATTTCTGATGCACCTTTACAGAGGTTCCAACACACTCGCCCACACTCGGCCATTAACTTCAAAACTCACAAGATCCAGTATGAAGGTACGCATGGGCAATCAACTTGAATCATTACGTTATTTTCGCCAGTGCAGTGGATTCCGGTTAAAAGTTTCTTCTGTAGAAGTTATACATTAAAGTTCATTTTTAGTCTGCGGTCGAGGGAAGGGCTTCCAGAAATGTTTAGCACAATGAACATCTTCAGCAAATGAACTCACTCTCATCCCTATGTTATTCTTACGGGGGTCTAAATGCAAACCATTGACAGTTTACGTATTTATATTAAGTTAAACGAGTATTATTACGGCATAAACATATGGTAGCGTTATGTAGACAGTTCCCAACTATCAGTATGAAGTTTACAAACAATATTACGGTCCACACTGGCGTGCTTGTTTACGAAATGTACAATTTATATCGCGATATTTACTTATCTAATTAATGCCTATTGTGTCTATTATGTCTATAATCTATCTAATGTAAACGTAAGTGGTTAATTAGTAATGATCTGTAATGAAGTAGTGAGGCATAAGTAACCGCTAAATTATCGGTTTGTCGGGTGTCCGCGCGCCCTACGCGGCCCTACCCCGGGACTGCCGACTGTGTGGTCTCCCGACGCGGCGCTGCTGATGCCGCGCTTCCCGGAGGCTCGCTGGACACACACAGTATACCCAGTCCACTTGGTGAACAGCTGCAGTCATGAGTTCGTTAAATGAAATACTCAAAAACCTGGAATGTGTCTCTTTTGGTGGACGTAGTGATACAATTACTTTTATTATTACAAAATGATTATTTTCCCGATGCTTTTATTCATATTTGGTTGTGGAAATCGTTTAAATAAGTATAAGCTTATTGTGTAAAAAGGCTTTGAAGGATTGGATAGGAGTCATTGGTAGTGGGTTCGATTCCCACATCGAGCAAACATTCGTGTGTGTGGTGATCAGGTTTGTTTGCGCTTTGTTTGGGTATTTATTATCTATATAATTATATATATATTTAAACGAGTATGTAAGTATCTGGTTCGCTTGACTCGGGGAATCGTAATTTGGGGCCGGGTAACCGTGCGTGATTTATTCGCGGTTTTTATTATCGTTAATATTATATTGAAATGTTAAACTTCGACTTCGCGTTTCAGGCTAGGCCCTGACCACCTCGTCCATGTCTGTGGATGTCAATAACCACTTATCATCATGAAATATTGTCTGCCTATAAATAAAGGCACCAAAAAAAGCTAAATCGATAGATAAATCTAAGAAGGGTGTTATAAAACGAAATTGGAAAATATTATCATTTCATTGGATCGCCGGGTGAACTAGTTCAGGTCTACTTAATACATATTAAGAAGCTACCAAAGCCCATAGACTTCAATACGCGGACGCCGTCCTCCCTCCTTGAGACATGAGGTCTAAGTCTCAAGTACAACTGCCTGCCATCCCACGCGACCGGAACACATTGCTTCGCGGAAGAAATAGTCGTGGTGGTGGTACCTATCCGTGCGGGCGCACAAGTCGTCCCACCAGTAGTTACGCAAATTGTAATTTGGCGAGATTAATTTTGCTTGCACGATGTTATTCCTTGATCGTGGAAGATATTCACGAACATGATTGAAGAACGCATTAGTTTCTAGACCTCCTATCCTTTAGGGCACGTTCATATTACGTGATAAATGATCGTTTGTACAAATTCACTTCCTAATTATTTTCTGAGAGATTTTATCTTACTAGTTTTTATGAGTGGCTTTCTGTAAGTAAGAGTTATTTATTATTGTATTCTTGGTACTATATTATGTTTTCAACAGGTAGATGGCTTGGCCCGTCGCGACGGGGCGGCGCTCTGTTATGCCACTGACCCTTCACTACATGATGTACCTGCAGTGTTATAAATTTATCTTTCAGCTGAGAACAAATGGTACTGAAGACCCTGTCAGCACTGTTATTTTACTATGACTTCGTTTGAAATCACTCACCTGCGACTGGTGTTGAGCTTCGGGCCTCGACGCTCTCAGACTGCGCCACTGCTTCCAGGCCAGACGAAGGACACAAAAGTATAGTGCAAACTACCCAGGCCACTCGGAGAGGTGGCATCATTCCAGATCTAATTCACACAAACGGACACAAGCATTGCGTGGAAACAAAGCTCTCTCTCGTATTAAAGCTCAACTAATCGTGGATTGTTCATTGTGCTAAAAGATACTCGATAATTTCGAGCACATACATGAACCGGTATGTAACGGTGACAAAAATATCTCATTGAAAGTTAAGCTCAATTCAAAACAAAAACTAACACTCCGATAGTACGAATATAGCAAACAAAAGCTCCAGCAAGCGACGGCCGGCAGCCTTCTACTAATTCACCTATTCACCCACAGATAATAAATACATCGCAGTCGCACAGCGCACTACACCCGGTGACGAGCCGAAGCTAGCCGACCGGCGCCGAACGCACGCTCGCGGCATACTGTGACACTTGTTTCCTTCTAACACAGGCAATTCCGCGTATGTCAGACGAAACAAACGCTTGAACCGCTGTTAAATATTGTAAGCTTTGAAAGTTGAAGCTGCATTATCACTTTGAATCAAATGTCACCACGGTCCGCCTCGCTGTCGATCGAAAATGTTGAGAGCTTCTGATATTAGATGGGTAGTATTGGTTTTCTTGGTCCAGAAGGTATCTGATTTTTCTCGATAGTTTAAGTTATTTAGAATATAAGTTATTAATACATAGCTCAGCATATATATTATGCTAAATTATATATATGCCAAAGTTTATACATATTTATATCATTACTTTATATTTAAATAGATTTGTGCATTAAAGTTTAATTGGATGTAGGTACATATTTATGAAGGTCTATTTGGGGAATATACGACAAAGGGAAGATCTTCCACCGAGCGGGTGATATTGCTCGGTAGACCGACGGAATGTTGTTATTCGGAACTTGTATACATGCGCTTTATCTTGAAAATGTCGTAAGCGAGATTCAGGCATCTGTCAATTATCTTGCGTTGTATGATGGCTACTCGCCACATCACTCCCCTCCGAGACTGGAGGTCGTATCATTTTTAATTAGCGTTGTCCGTGCTGAGATTAGCTTGCAAGGGCCAGTGCTGCTCGAAGCCTGCGGTGAATCGAGACTGAGCTTGAATGCTGCGTGCGTGTCGCCAGTGCTGCTCGAAGTTTGCAGTGAGTCGAAACTGAGCTGAATGCTGCGTGATTGTCGCCAGTCCTGCTCGAAGTCTGCGGTGGGTCGAGATTGAGCTTGAATGTTGCGTGCGTGTCGTGCGTAGTCCATGTGATGCAGAGCTGCCACGCCGGAGATGTGTGACCCCAAGCGTTGATGATCCGGTCGTGGGCTGCGATGAACTGTAGCGGCGTGATGAGGCAGTGAAGTTGCGTGCCGTAGGACCAGGAAGCGCGGTGAGTCGGCTGCGATGGTCCTGTTGAGGCTGCGATGCTGGCTTGCTGTGGGACGACTGTTGATGACTTTGTTTTTATCTGCAAGAATGTGGGAATCGTGGTAGCCGAAGTTCTTGATGCGCTGATGATGAAGGCTGCAGTTGTTCCGTCGGGGTCACCAGTTTGGGGCTTACGACAAAGGGAAGATCTTCCACCGAGCGGGTGATATTGCTCGGTAGACCGACGGTCTGAATGTTGTTGTTCGGAACTTGTATATATGCGCTTTATCTTGAAAATGAGATTTAGGCATCTGTCAATTATCTTGTGTTCTGTGATGGCTACCGCCACAGTCTAATTCAAACTATTAACATTGTCTTGAGTCTAGTAAACTATTCTAGTAAGCTATTTGTACTTTCATGTTAGCAGCAAGAACGTTAGTTGGAGCTTTAAAGCTGTGACCGACCTGATCAAATAAACAGTCAATTTGGTGGCAGCCATTGATTGAAATAAAATGTGCCACAAAGTGTATAAAATAGAAGAGCAATATGGGAAAAGTGATCATGTGACGGACATGTTTTGTTAAGTTCATTTTGGTATATGAATGGTTACATAATGAATGAACATGTGACAGAATTTATGACCTGACTAGGTATAATATTATACCTAGTCAGGTCATAAATTCTGTCACCTGACTAGGTATAATATTATACCTAGTCAGGTCATAAATTCTGTCACATGTTTATTGAAACAAGTTCATTACAACATAGATTCTTATGACACTAAAGTTTATTCAAAATGACCTCCGTGATTTTGAATACAGGCCTTCAATCTGCGCGGCCAGTCGTCTATCGCAGCACGAACGAGGTCCATGTCAATATCGGCGGCTGCCTTAATCAAGGATGTCTTGAGTGACTCCAAATTGGGATGAGGCTTTGAGCACGCCTTTTCCTCTAAGTGTTGCCATATCTTGTAATCTAACGGATTCAAATCTGGACTGGAGGAGGGCCAGTCTTCGTGCCGGATGAAGTCGATTTCACGCGCCGCCAGCCAGTCTTGTGTGCTCTTCGCTCCATGAGCTGGCGCCGAATCTTGTTGGAATACCCAGTGCTTGTTATTGAACATGGTATGAGAAACAGGTTCCACAAGGTTCGTCAGGACTGTATTTTGATTTCCCAATTTGATAGCATTCGTTTTTACACCTTTCTCACAAAAATGTACCTCTGTTAAGCCCCAATAAGAAACTCCCAACCATACCATGAGCGAGGATGGAAAATGACCTCGTTGGACACGCGGAATACGGTTGCTCGCTTCTTCACTACTGTGTCCGTACACCTTATCATTTTGTTTGTTGTAGCTCTCTTCTACGGTAAAAATTTTTTCATCCGAAAAAAGAATTTCCCGATATTTTTTTCCCGCGTACCGCTTCAACAAAGTGCGGCATCTCTTCAGTCTCAGGTCCATTAGACGAGCATTCAAACGATATCCTGTTTTTCTTCGATATACCCGAAGCCCTAAGTCTTCGTTTAACACCCTTTTCACCGTGGTTCTGCTTAACCCCATCTGAAGGGCCAACAGTTTCTGCTTACGTTTGGGATTTCTTTGAATTCGCGCCTTCGCAGCTTTTATCACTGCTGGAGTCCTAACAGACCGAGGGCGACCACTTCTTGACCTGTCATCTACACTAGAGTCTTCATTGTATCGTTTGATGGTACGATAAACCGAATATTTTGGTTATATTTAAATTTTTCAGTATGTTAAAAATTTGAATTGGCGCGTAACCGCAACGATGCAACGCAATAACTGCAACACGGTCTTCTTTAAGCGTCCACTCCATATTTAAAAATGAGTAAAATTCTAAAAGTATACATTTTTATTTTCATGAACAATTCGAAATTCGAATTCAATAAACTTTTTTGTGGCCAGCATTCTAAAAGAAAAGTTTTTACTGTGTGACAATACTTATGACCTGACTAGGTATAATATACAAAACAGAATGTACTGATAACCTTTTGGAAGTCGGTTAAAAATAAGGTTATTTTTGACTATAGAAACCACAGGCAAAATTACTAATACATTTTAAATCCAAAACTGAACGAAGTTAATTTAATTATAAAAAAATTTTTTACATAATACATGAGTGGGCCATTTATTTTGACGCTATGTGTACAAAGCGCAGACGGCTCTCCACTCTTTTGTCGAGAGCTCAAGACTCGTGCCGATTACTATAATTTTATTTCCTATGTTTTGTAAAGAATAAGGAAAAAAAAATTTTTGTTCGAGTTTGTCTTTTGAAGATTACTTATGCGTACATAAATAAAGTACCAACAAAACAAGCTATAATTCATAGTGTTTACCTAGGGAAATATACGATGTAGGTTGAATTAATATCTTCTACAAGTACAAAGGAGAAACCCCATTTTGGGCCTAAGCGTTACACGAATGGGATATGTACCAAAAAATTCGTCTATTTTGCTTGATTAACCTATTAAAATCTTAGCTTCATTGACAATGGCCAAGTGTAGAAAATAAGTTGAATTCAATTTTTTGTTTTAAACAATCTTTGTAAACATCTGCAACACTTATTTCAATATACGTAACTAGCTCCACAAACGTGCGGATTAGAATTAGAACATCCATAAAATAGGATCGATTTAGTGGAAATCAAGTGTAAAAAATAATTAATACTCTTTTGCTTTAGGATAAATGACTGTTTTTATAGGTATTTTAATCAATGTAAATAGAGTATGGCCATCGAATCGTGACACAACTACTTACAATGGCGGCAATTCAAAATATCTACAACTGACAACATTAAATATAGCATGAAAGGGTAGTTTTGCATTTTTATATTAATGTGACTATGCCATAGAAAAACACAAATGTATCAAATCGTGTTATGTTATCTTTAATGTTGCCAACTGAAGATATTTTGGATTTTGCCGTAAAGCAGTAATGCGTTTCAGTTTGAAGGGCGGGGCAGCCGTTGTAACTATACTGAGACCTTAGAACTTATATCTCAAGGTGGGTGGCGCATTTACGTCGTAGATGTCTATGAGCTCCAGTAACCACTTAACATCAGGTGGGCTGTGAGCTCGTCGATGAGTATCTAAGCAATAAAAAATAAAAATAAAAAAGGCATGAACTAAAATGAAATGAAATGTGATGAGATAATATGGGAGCACGTAATGATTTATATTTTATATAAAAAAGCTATCATATAAATATAGTTTTTCATATAAAAAAGTTTTCATTAAAATTAAAATAAGACTGACCTAAAGGTCTTAGTTACCAGGTCATAAAATCCCTTAAAAAAATCATTTCGTGCGCAGCGCGTTTCGCATTACGTTGTTTTTAATTTTTGGCTTTCGTTCGTTTTCGTAAACAACCTAACGCGCGATTTCTCGTAACAGGTTCCATTTTTATTTTAAAGCAACCTGTTGCTGCAACAGGTTTCGTAAAAAATTACTCATCTTTAGTAGGAAATAGCCTCAAAAATATCGTTTTTATTAAAATATCTCGAACAATAAACATAACCTAAAATGTAAACATTGTCTGATTTTACCAATTTGGCCATTGCTGGGAGACCTGAAAATTGGGCTCATGAAACCTTCTTAGGTATTGTAACTTATGCCCAAATTCTAGCACTGTAACGCCAGGCCCAAGTTTGTATGGATTTCGGGTTTGTCCAATTTCTTGTACATTTACACAAAATCGATAGGTGTATAAAATATCCTTCAATTACTATCTATATTTAATTAAAAACATGTTTTACTATATAACCACTTTATTAACATCGAAATAAGATAGAGTAGAGACCCCAGGAAAGAACGACCTTAACCAATTTGATAACCAGGTAAAAAATATTTTTTACCAAATAAATTATGTTCGTGAGCGTGGGTTGCCGTAAAAATAAGTTCATGGATATGATTAGTTAAAATTATGAATAAAAAATATTTATTTCAAAGGACATCGGGCACCTTTGTATGGGACACTTACCTACAGCGAACAAAAATGAAATTAGGTCTGGTGGATAGGCAATTGAATCTAGTTTACAATGGTATAGGTCCCATATCTGTGAGCCGTGGGAATAAGGAGAAACTGGACATTAAAAAAATATATTTTTTTTTACTTTTTTGTGCAATAATTCAAGAGGAAAAAAGGAATAAAAAAAACATGTTTTTCTCTTTACTTTTATTCTGCCGCATCCAAATCTACAAGAGTTTCGTCTAAAAACGCCGCAGGTGCGTGAAATTCTTCTTGATATATAGCCCAAGATAAAAAGTATACCACACTGGCGATGTGCGCGCAACTCCCTACAGTGCGGCGGCCGTGTATACAGGAACAGTAATACCCTTCGAGGCTTTGTCTTCCTTGCAATGCCGGATTTATTAGTATATATGTATAATAGCGTTTTGCTCTTATGTGACGAGACTGTATTCTGCCTCGTATTAATATTTTATTTTCTACCAACTCTCTGCGATGGTATAATTCCATTATATACACTCCGTTTGGCCGCATGTGTTCATGGCAATAAGATTTGGCCAATTTCAAATGGTATATTCCCAAGGTAAATAAAAATAGCTCGTCGTAAGTTAATTGTGGAAAATCTCTTAATTCGGGATTGTTTGCCTCTATCGGCGTGAATGCAACTCTTTGCCTGTTTAAGTTGTTTCGAATCACGTAATCAGCCAATTCATTTTCTCTATTTATATTCTCATTTATTATATTTATAAACTCTGCGGCATGAGCGTTATCTCTATATGGCTGATAAGTGGCATTGATAAGTGCTGCAGTTATTTTAAAATCAGTCATCATATTTGTAAGCGCTACATTAAAATAAACATGGCGGAATATTTTGAAGTCTTTTTTAAAGCGACCATTAATAGTCTCTACCACCCAACGACACATAGTGATTAGACGTGATTTATTTGCATCTACTGTGCTCAACTGCTCTCCTCTCGTCCTTGTTGGCGGCATATGTGCATCATATCCATGCTCTTCGATGGCAGGGATAGAGTCTCTAAAGCCGCGGTCCAATATGAAAATATATAATATCTTTACGAAAATACCACGGAGTGATATTTTAACTTACTGAGCGGTCATATTTAGTAATTAGGACAAATAGTCAACTTAAAATATGAATTTCATTTTACTTTTATTTCCATTTTCCCATTGTTATGAATTAAAATAACCACATAATATTAAATATGATTGGAAGCACTATGATTTAAAAGTGTTTTGGTTTATGTTCGCGACTTTAAAAAAAGCGGGTAAAAAACGCCCAATGATCTTTGCCTGTATTGGTCGCCACGTCACGGTCTATGGTTGACTCATTGGACTTTTCGTCCTAATCGACGAGAACGGTGACCAAACGTGTAACAAAGGTGATTTATTAACTGTTTAGTATTTGTGAAAGTGCACAAATGTGGAAAAAATAACAAAGCCGCTGAACGTAGCTTCGCGGGATCTTTCAAAAAGTCCACTGAAAAAGTCTCACTATTTAACCACCATTTTACTGAAATTATATTTCATCCCATATCCCATCTTATTTCATTTCATTTAATTTCACGCCAATTGATTAATGTTTCAAATTAATCAACTTCATTTCATTTCGCTCCATATTATTTTTTCACAAAAAAGACAATGATTAGGCTGTATGGTACGATACATTTGCCTTTCCAATTAGAAAAATAGAACTAACTACTACTGTCACACCGTTGTCAATTTTTAAAAGAAAATCCTCTTCGCTAATAATTGTATGCGAAGTAAATGGTAATCTTTTGAGGTAAACAAATAATAGTAAACGTACGTGAAATAAGTTTAAATTATTATGTAAGAATATGCTCAGTAACATTTATTTGTAAACATACATTCTGTAGCATAGCATGTTATGTAATAAATTAAGAGGTTATCTGGTTATTATGATGAAGATAAAGGGTTGTTTTCTGTGTGCAGAATGGGTGGTCACGGACATGGGCCCCCGTACACAGTGCCTCACTACTCCCAGTTTACTGTCAAAGGTATCCCACAACTGGATGAGCTTGAAAAGGCCTTAGCTGTTAAAGGACTTAAAGATCCATGGATCAGGTAATCAATTACATTTTTTCACTGTAGGTATCAACGTAATTCGTCTATAAGTCATGGATTATAAGCAGCTCCTGACTAGCTGATTCCAGTTATAATGAAGAGTAAAAAAAAGTGTGATATTGGCTGTAAGGCCTTTTGTTAGCAATCAAATATTAACATCAAATAGTGTGATTGCTTCCATATTTTTAAGTTATGGTCTGTTTATATGGG
Source organism: Bombyx mandarina (assembly GCF_030267445.1). Taxonomy (NCBI): domain Eukaryota; kingdom Metazoa; phylum Arthropoda; class Insecta; order Lepidoptera; family Bombycidae; genus Bombyx; species Bombyx mandarina. Next base: position 8,253,596 of record NC_143226.1, read on the forward strand.
CTGTACTTGCTCAACGCAACAAACAATTATCTCATAAAGCCACTTAGTGCAGAACTCACAAGTAATTTATATGCCAGTAGTATCTAGTGTATGCCAATTTATATTACTATTATGATAGATGGTTTTATTATATCCTCTAGCCTAGCTTTAAAACAGATATAAATTCTGTTCAGTAAAGTTATTGTTGGAAAGCTCTCATTTAATTTGAACAGATAAATATTAATATTATTACAAAGTAAAGTATAATTGTTTTGAGTTATAGTTACCTAAAAGGAAGAGATGCCTAATATACTCATAAAGAACAATGTAACTATGCCATATTTTATGCATATTTTTGCATATTTTATATAGAGGTCCCAATTTTCCTAATGAAACACATACTTAAGACATTCATAGTGCATTAGGGTATGTTAACTTATAAACATCACAAAACATATATAATTTCCATGACTGTTCTGACTATTGTGATCCTGCACGGTGTTGTGTATACCAGCACCTTACCTACTTGAGACAGACATTATACAATATTCAACCTCAACTCTCTAGATGTGTGGATGTGTTTAGGTTGTGATTTCAATTGGCTTTGTCTACTATCTCTGTCCATCCATGCAACACCAAAGGGGATGTTAACTTTTTTATCCAGTTAAAGAATCAATAAATGTAAAAGTATGTAATTAATAATAAGTACACTAACTTAGCACTAAATTAAATATAAAAATTATGTATAAACTACAAAGTTTTAAGGCTTTACTCTAAAATTAATTATGACATTTAATCTTAATGGGAATACATGAAGTGGGTGCAAGAAATATACTAAAAAATCTGAGAATAATTAAATTGTTTATGTATGCTTTAATAAAATATGACAAATCACAGATGATCACCTGGCCTGGCCTCATACCATGACTTATTGTACTATAGGAACCAGAAACCAAACAATTCAGTGGTTGCGTGCATTGGAAAACAAACCCATGACCCTCAGCCCAGCAGCCAGTGGCACTAATTACCACAACCAAGTCTGTTATTAATCTATTGTATGTTTCAGAAATGAGGCTTGGAGATATCACCCTGGATTTGGCACTCGCTGGCAGAGAGCCAGAAAATTCTTCTTTAGAGGATTTCCCATTGGACTGGGACTCACAGTAATCACAGTGGCTCTGGATAAATTTATGGGAGGGGGTGAACATGGGCATGGTCACGGGCACGAGGGAGAACATTGACTTTGTTGTGAATTGTTTACATCATTGTAGTTGAAATAAAATAGAATTACTTATTGACTGGTTTAATTGTCTGTAGAACTTGATTCAAACTTTGTAAGAGTCAATGGCATTAAAATGCAAAATTTCACTACTCATTTCTATTGGTTTTGTTTATAAAATATCCTTACGCTTTAGAGATAAAATATTAATTCACTTCCGACGCCACCCCTAGTATCTCGTCTCGATTAAGGCGCGGAACACCACACCAGCCATCAATCTTTGGCCTGCCCTGATCCGATGGTAGATTTTGCGAATCACTACTCTTGCTAGGGCTAGTGTTAACGATTCTTTTAGGCTGAGCCTGTGAGATCACCTACCGATCCGCGCGTAGTTGTAATAGCCCTGTATGCTACCGACGATTAGGTACGAAAAAATAATAATTGAAATATACCACATAACCTTCTATGAAAAAAGATATCAACTTTTCACAAAGCCTTATTCCACACGTGCAATGCTGCTAGCAATTGATAGGACCCTGTCGCGCGCCACGTTTAGCAAGTCGACAGTACTGGGCAACCCGCCTTATGCCAACAGTTGTAACTGCAATTTCAAATTAATCAGATAAAAGTTTTTGGAATTTTTTTATTCCTTAGACCGATGATAGATCTCCCAGCCCGTCGTTACGTGATTATTCGATCCCAATCCAGAAGTAGCAGTATGTATTGACGAGTCACGAGGCAATTACAGCGGTCTAACTAGAGCAAGCGTCCTGCGTCACTATACGAACGTCTAATGACGTCACTCTTCCGCTCTGCACCAACCGTCTCGTGGTGACGGATACGGAAGCACATCATCACATAATAGGCATTAACAATAATATCTATTTGGTGGTTTAATAAAAAAAAACATAGGTACCAGTGCTTCACAGTAACTTTTAATCAGCATATTAATGTAAGTTTCCCGTCTGCAGACACAATCAGTCTTTGAGATTCCCAGCGCAGTACATTGCGCGTTGTCCGTGGGCTGCGGGGAGCGCTCGGCGCCGGCCGGGGGTGGAGGAGTAACTAGTGGGGTTATTGTGTCGGACGCGCTTTGAGTTCTTCGTAAGATGCTCGCAAGTAAATGAACGTCTTCTTATTGGGGTTGTAGTGCTCGTGACCCTGAGGGATATAATTCTTGTTGGTAGATTCTTTCTCGTGAGCTACATTGCGTAATAAATCAGCGGATCTCACTTGAAATGTGAATTAATTAAATTGTTCGTTAACATTTAGGTTATATTGTTGTATCAGTGGCGCGGAATGTTCAGTCCGGTCACTTTATACCGTGTCCGTATGAATAAGCTACAGAGAGACGAACGACAATCATAAGTAGACATCTCACCTTAGACCAGTCATACCCGACTGCATAGGCAAAGATCTGGCCGCTGTGGTTGAAGGCACACTTGGTGAGGGACTGGTCCAGGAGCTCGGTGCTCTTGAGCTTGGTTCTGGCGTCTTTGTCCCAGAAGGAGAAGGAGCCGTCGGAGCCGACGGTGGCGAGCGTGCCGTGCACCGGGTGGAAGGCGATGTCGTTGACGGCGTAGATGTCCTGGTAGCCGCCCACCGCGCCCGTGGTCCGGTGGCACTTGAACGTGAAGTTGTCCTTGGGGTTGCTCGGGTTCACGTACTGGATGGCCACGCGGCCCTCCACGCTGCCCAGCGCGAAGCCGGTCGGCTGCTTGCTCTTCTTGTCCTTGAAGATGGAGACGCAGCGGTGCTGGTGCTTCAGCGGCGACTCGATGCGCTTGAACTCGGCGGGCTTGCCCTCCAGCGTGTACATGCAGATGCCGCGGTCTGCCGTGCCGACCACCGCCATCGGGTACTCCTGCAGGTCATCATAATATTAAAGCACTTCGTTCTACCCTGAAGCTAAATGAAAAAACCACCAAAATGAACTTACCACATCAGCACAGTACGCTCTCTCTGTTAGATTGAGGGTCATGCTCGGAACTGCAGTGCGCGTGTCCCAGAACTGAACGACAAGTGACTTTTGTTAAATGAACGAGATCGATGAATGAACCTTAAGATTAGTGACGATTGAGTACTGTTTGAAAAATAACTGAATGTTCTTGTTTAATGTCTTCAGTGCGAGTTTTTAACGTTCTCGATAGCGTAAAAGTTAACTCAAATTTGTATGCAGTAGGAACAGCGCCCCTAGCGGCAAATGTAGGCAAACGTTACAACTCCATACTTTGAGTTAACTGTTACGCCATCGAGAACCTTAAAACATCGAACTAGGCACACTGGTCAGGCTCCTCGGAACTGGGGTGTCTGTCAATAGTTTTGCTTGGGTACTTGGAGCCGGTCCAGTGCATGAGAGCTCTGTGCCTGTCTGTAGACGAGGGCATGGAGGTGCTAACTACTGCCCGCGGGTTACTTGATCGTTTTTGGTAACGGAATTATTTTAATCAACAATGTGTTTGCAGGTTACCTTTAGAGTTTTATCCCAGGAGGTGGTCATGAGGCACGTGTAGTTGGGCGCTTTGATCCAGTGGCAAGTCTTCACTGGAGCGTCGTGCGCCGCTACCTATGTACCAAGTAGACATCATATACTTTGTCGCTTATACGGGCGGACGAGCTCACGGCCCACCTGCTGTTAACTGGTTACCAGAGCCCATAGACAGCACGACGTGAATGCTGCCACCCTCCTTCAGACATGAGGTCAAGTCTCCATTGTAGACAGTATGCTGACTATCCCACGGTTCAAACTGGCAGCAGTCAGGTAGGTATATACGTGTGCGAGCTCGCAAGGCGCCCCGCCCACAGTGGTTACACGAAGTTATTGATTAGTTTTGGAAATCAACACGGATTATAACAAGTATGTAGGTATTTCGTTCAACATTTGTGACTGGCCGGTGGGATTCGAACGCCAGCACAGTCGCACCCCTCGCGCTAACTCCAGGCTAAGCTCTACTTCACGACGATCTCAACACTCATTCTCACGTGTGGCAATCACTAGTGTCACAAGCAGGAGTGTGTGTCTGATATCTGCCATTTAATATCTATGTATTTACATAATAGCTCTTTACCTACGAAGTTGTCGTTTTACAATACATACTGACATCTGGAGCGTAAATTATGATGGGCTGGCAATCCATGCTAAATTCAAGTGAATTTCATTTTCAAAAATGTGTTAATGATTAGTGTTTTCTTTTCACTACATTCGTATCTTGTTCACCAATATGGACACGACACAAATACGAGTAATTATGGACTACCATACACAGTACAAGGATCCTTGCTTGGAGACTGATTACTGTGTGATTTGTGCCTTATTATTTATTTATTTATTTATCTTTAATGCAAATTGAACCGCAAAGTACTGTCTCAATAGATATAGACAATAGTTAATAACTATAGTGTACTATCACATCACTCCACCACTTATCAACAGGTGGGCCATGAGCTGGCCTTCTACATGAATAAAGTGGAAGCAATCACCTGCATCGTTTGGTTGGCTGCTAAGTCCCAACACTTCACACTTTTGTCTGTTGAAGCCATAAAAACCTTCGTCCCATCCTTAAACAAAACATTTGGTAGTTATAGTGCATTTTGAATAAATTCTACATATTTATCTACCTTTGTACCTGGCAGTACTGTGACTTATATTACTTCAGATGTTGTTATGTCACCCTACTGGATGTAATAGGATTACACTATGAGTTTTTAGAATTGTAAATGAGGTTTAGAAACTTTATTGTAAAGTATAATAGCAGGCTCACCCTTCTAACTTGAAGGTCTTACTGCTTTGCAACAAAATTATGTAGGGTAGTGTTTCATTGAATTACAAATTACCTTGAATGTATACTATTACAAGCAATAGGACTGTAATTTTGCTTACATCATGCCAGGCGACATCTAGGACCGGTCCATCCATAGGCTGTGCAGCCTTAGGCACTGTTTTCCCAGAAGTTTCCACTTCCCAACATCTCACCTGGAAAAGTAATTATTCTCATAGTTTTAAACTTGAAAACCTGGTGTTAAGTGGTCAGTGGTGGTGGAGTCCATAGACATGAACAACGTAAATGCTGCCATCCACCTTGACACATAAGTTCTAAGTCTCCGTTTTTACAGTACAACGGCTGCCCTACTATATTGTAATTGGTATTAGTTCTACAATATGTACCAAATGACATTATAGTTTATAAACTCTTCCAGAAACAATTAAGCAATAGTTAGCAATCGGCTCAATGAACTATTATTGGTAGTTACTTGGCAGTCCCAGCTGCCAGCGATCAGGAAGGTGTGCAGAGTGACGGAGGGCGGCGAGAACTCGAGGGCCGACACGGTGTCATCGGGCGGCGAGGAAACCTCCACGTCCTTGTTGGGGTTGTTCGAGCCCGTGCTAATCTGACTACCGAACATTGTACTCTTCTACAAACCAACCAACAAACCAACAATTTACTCTTACAAATTTGTTTGAGAACACAAAAAAAACGATAATTTTGTATCTGCAATGTTTAGTTATTATAGATAAATAAATGTATATAGAATTTTGTACTCTATAAATACACAAGAAGAAAATTGGTAGGTATAATGTTGTTTTGTTTACTCTTATACTTTAAGGTTATGTTTCCTTCTTTTTTTTAAGGGATTTTATGACCTGGTAACTGAAACTTTTAAGTCATGTCTTATTTTAATTTATATTCATATTTTTATGAAAAATGATATTATGGAGTGAAATGAAATGAAGATGATTATAGTCGGATTTTTAATTAGACGAAGCCAGCTGACAGTAGCTAATGTCACTTTGTGAAATAATGTTGCTATATTTAAAGTAATAGTGATGCGTTCAGTTCTCGTTCAATCACATAAATGAACAATGAGTGTGAAGAGTTACTCATTAATTTCAAACTATAAAAGAATATTATTTATATTTTACAATAAAATTGTATTAAAGTGATCCAATATAATAATATGTTACTAGTAGTATGTAACTACAATCAGTTTTTTTTATTTTCATTACCTATGTACCTATAATTGTTATATTTTATACATCTATAGTTTCAACTATATGATGCATTGGAAATAGGACAGTCTTACAAGCTTCCTCGCAATGTTTTTCTTAATGTTTAAAACACTCGGTATTCAGTACAGGTAGATACCATAGGAACATAATGTTTCGTCGAAAACTCGTTGGTATGTACAAAGCACGGCTAAAATTCGAACCCCGTGCCCGATATCGGCAGTTCGGCACACTAACTATTCACTAGACAATCGAGGCAATTTCATTAATTCAGGAGTTTTTTCAATCGTTCACTTTGTCACAACACTATTTTTATTTCATCAAAAACTGACAACACAGTAAACGTCAGTTTACTTCGTCTAATAAAAAATCCGACTATAATATGAGACATTAATCAACTGGGATGAAATTAAATGAAATGAAATAGGATGAAATATAATCTCAGTAGAATGGTGGACATCTACTAAGAGTTTTTCAGTGGACTTTTTGGAGGATCCCGAAAAGTTACGTCCACGGCTTTGTTTCATTTTTCCACATTTGTGCACTTTCACAGATATTAAACAGTTAATAAACCAACGTTATTACACATTTAAACCTTAAGAAACACTAAATAGACAAAATAAAACAAATTACACAACTTCACTCCTCGCGTTCCAGGATCGTGGTAATTTGAATGTCAATGATCTGCATAACCAAGAACTATACAACTTTAGGGAATATTTCCTTAAGGTAAACGTGTATATGTATCGGGATGTCGTTACAGTTGATAAGGGACTAACTCCACTATCCTTAGCTAACGTGAATTGGAAGAGGCCGAAGGTAGAGAGTATTTCGGATCGCATAACCGTATGGAGGAGCAAGGAGTTACACGGTAGGTTCTACCAGGCTCTCACAGGGCCTGATGTAGACCAATTAACTTTCGTGGCCCGGTTACGATTCAGTAACCTCTTTGGAGAAACTGAAAGTTTTATCTTTGCAATTATGTACGAAGTTATCATGACGAAGAGCTCCCGGAAATATATACTAAAGGATGGGACAGTCGACATTTGTCGGGCATGCCACCGTCCGGGAGAGTCTATTAAACAAATTGCATCCGGCTGCTCTCGTTTTCTTAACGGCGAGGACTTGCATAGACATAAAAAAGTGGCTAGGATTATCCATCAACAACTTGCTCCGAAATATGGTTTTCTTGATTCTGCTGTACCTTATTATCAATACCAACCTTAACCAGTTCCTAAAAATGGTCATGTTACACTCTCCAAGGACCAATCTATTATCACGGATAGGTATATTGTTGCCATTAAGCCTGATATTGTGATAATAAATCGGTCTGCGCGTCGAGCAGTATCACCATTCCTCATGACAAGATTCCTCGAGAAGGTAGAAAAGGATAAATTAATAAAATATTTAGAACTGGCCCACGAGACTACCGCCGTGTGGGATGTTGATTCAATCATCATTGTTCCAATAGTTGTGTCGGTACATGTTTTGATAGCGAAAAGTTTCGATCAACACCTTAAGAAACTTTTGTTATCCAGCTGGGTTAGGGGCCTGATACAGAAGGCAGTTATCTTCGCTACTACCCGACTTGTGAAGAGATTTCTCACTCTGTAGTCTTAACACTGCTGTCTCGTGTCCTAGAAATCGCCATCGGCGGCGGCGGTAATCTATTGTTACACAGTGTTTTTTTTATTGTATTTTTGATATCTTATTTAAAAAAGATTGTATAATTAATAAGATTTTAAATAAATATTTTAGAATATTAACCAAAACCTTTACTAATTTCTTTTATTTTAAACATCAAATAGTTATATCCATTCTGCAATAGTAAAATTAGATAACAACTTTACACCGCTAAGTCTAATTGATACAGATATCCAATTTAAAACACCGCAAATCCACACAAAAAAATATATAGGTGGCGTTCTAAGGAATTATACGGTCGACATATACACGACCTACAACAAACATAATATATCTATACAAAAGCCTCAAAGAAATGGTTAAAATTTAGTTCACTATTTCCAGAAACGTTATGTTGGAACGTTACTTCGTTATGGCTATGCGTCATGATAATCGCCTTATCGTTACCGCCGCTGGCTACTCCTCGAATCCTGGTCACGCAGGAACCAGTCACCCTCGACGCTCCAGACACATCCTTCACCACGAATCAATCAAATCCAATAACTCTTGTATTAGATGCCTTCAGCTCTAACACTAGGAGCAAGCTTAGGGACCCCGGTAACCGTACTCGTCGACCTCGGCAAACAGTTCGACATGCCATCTAATCCAACCCATGCATCAGCCCGCTCAGTTTCTCGCCCGATCTTCTCAGCGGGTCGCGATTCCAATCGGGTAGTAGATTCATTCGCGAAGCAGCTGCTCTTGAATTGCTAGGTTTTTTTGGAGGTGCTCGGGCAGCTGTTAGCAAATTCCAATCCTCCTGGTCGAGCCTGCCTGCCTGTCCTGGTAAAACTGGAAAAGCCTCCGGGGCACCAGTAATTCCTCAACCATAAAAAAAAAGATTGTAATGAATTGAGATGAAATTTAACGAAATAAAATGAGATGATCTAAAATAAAGGCTGAGAAAGTTGATGGTTATTTAGTAAGACTTCAGTTGACTTTTTGAAAGGACCTAAGAAGCCACGTCTAGCGGCTTTGTTTCATTTTCTCCCATTTGTGCACTTTCACAGATGCTAAACAGTGCACGTAGCACGTACAAACCTGAAAAAACAGTGATTTAACAAAACTAAATAATTAACACAACGTAGCTCCTCGTGCTACCACTTTAAAGTCATCCGCCCATTTACATAAACCTAAAATTTTAGAAATGGAATTAAATTAGATTGTTTGATAGCATGAAATGGCATTGTTCAATTAATTTTGAAAATTTCATAAAAAATAAATAAAATAAATTTTTGCGAAACCTTTCACTTTACATAAAACAATAAAAATTTGTTTTAAGGTCTAAATTCTCTTTAACTGTTAATAATCGAAATAAAGAAACAGAACACTAATACAGCTGACACTGTAGTAGGTATTGACGGTATTGTTTATACTATAATATCACGATCACTGTAGTGTATATAGTCTGTGTCTGTGCTGTAAACATACTGGCCTAAAAGTCTAGATACCAGGTCATAAACTCGAAAAAAAAAACATAGTTTATTCAAATAAATTAAGTGTATAATCTATGGTTTATTCTTCTAGGATGTTAAACCTCTAATGATTAAGGTTGTAATCCATGAAATATTCAAGAATTAAGAATGTAAATGTAATCACTGTTTTAAATCAACGAACAGTTATTTAGATGATCTGATTCTTATAAAATTTCTTAAATACTGCCAATACAAATATGTAAATGCTAAGGGCGAGCTAAAATAGCTAAGGGATTTTTAAAATGAGTAATTTAGAGTACATTCAAATAAAAGACCTCAAGGCAGGTATGAAAAACATAAACGCAGTATTTATAGTGTTGGATGTAGGTCCGCCGACATTGACGAAGGAGGCTCGGGAAGTGCGCACGCTGCGGGTAGCTGACGCGACCGCCTGCGTCAATCTGTCGGTGTGGGACGAGCCGGGTGCCTTGCTGCAGCCCGGGGACATTGTGCGTCTCACGCGGGGCTACGCCTCACTGTGGCGGGCGGCACTCACACTCTACTCTGGCAAGTCTGGAGACATACAGAAGGTATTCGTAGAAATAATATTAAGACTTAGGTTTTTTAAAAATAAGCATGTACTTCCCTAACTGATATAATATGATCATATAGGAATATCGTGAGAACTCGTGCTCTGTTTCAGGTTGGAGAGTTTTGTATGTTATTCAATGAGCAGGTAAACATGAGTGAGCCACAAGCTACTCCTCCCGCACCACCCGCTCCTCCCTCGGCTCCAGCTCGCAATCAGCAGTCGTCTGCTCCGACCACACAACACAACAACAAGTCTGAACGCTTCACACCTTCAGCTACTGAACATGGCAAGCATGCTCACAAGACATACGTAAGAGGCCGAGGTCACCAGCGAGGCAACAATAGGAGATAGCAGTCACCTGAATAGGGCCAAGTTGTGGACTTGAGAAGCTTGAAACAACTGGGGTTTAAACTAAATATTTAACAGTGAAAAGTGACAGTGTAATAATAGAGACATGCTTGTGAGCTCGATGCAGAGGTGGTACATAATGCAGAGACAAACTGAAAACAAAAAATACCTTTGGTGGAAGAGTATTTTGTAAGCCTTCACAGGTTCATCACTATCCTGCCTATTTGTTACAAAACAATGAACACATTTTTATTTTGACCACTTGCACTTTGAAAAAGTGGACTGTCATTTGTGCCAAAACAGTCTGAACAAACCGAACTATATGCATCTAGTATATCTTACATAGTATTCCACGGTTTAGTACTAAACATGCAAAGTGCAGTACCTCAGCAACAACCTGGAATATTTAATGGTGTAAGCCACTTCTTACATTCCCATGTAGTTTCACTCCATTTCTTGTTTTGTAGTTTGACACTCATTGTATTTGTTTCTGAGCCAATTCCATCAGTACATATATAAAATGGTTTTTAGCGTTAGTGAGTAATGTACTTGAAAGTCAACTCATACTCTGAGAAGTATGTGGGTATTTATACTGTAAATAGCCTGGGATACCTGTTCAATATTTGTATCTGATTGACAACCTTATGCTGCGGATGCCTCCTGAGGGCTTTCAATATCTCTATCGATTGGGAATAATTAAAATAAACTCCATTAGTAAAGCTTAAAGTTCAATAACTTTTTAAAGAAAATTCAGTTTGGAGAAGAGTCATGCTATAAAATCTCATCACTAAACATGATGTTTGCAGACTATAAATAATATTATATTTAATCCCACTATACTCACTTTCTCTTAATTTTTAGTAAAATGATTTTGTTACGAAAATCTTATCAGTTTTAGAAGGTACCGGTGTAAGAAGAAAACTAAAAATATAACTAAAATACATGAACTTTGGAGAACAGAAAATGTAAATGAATTTTAGTCTCCTGTGAAAAAATTTGGTATTTGATATTACACACACACACACACCCCTCAATTGTGTTGTAGATGCAGTAGGCGATACAAAGTAGATCATGAACTAGACATGTCTACACTACACATATGGTTTCAGTCCCTAATAATTATTATTCTGAATGGCTTGATGATGCCAATGTCTGCAATTTTAAATATCAGATAAGACATAATGTGTATCCTGCAAGAACAATGTGTAATAAAAATATGGACTCTTATTTGTTTGGGATTTTTATTCTGTATAATTTGTACTTAAATTCTACAATTTCTAATTAAATACGACCTAAATGATCTAAATGAATGGCTTCTCCGTGGTTTAAAAACGTCGTCTAATGAAAATGAAATTCGTCAAATTTATAAATTTGAACAACTAGCGGTGGGGAGGCGACTGAGGCGAGCGTCCCGCACGGGTAGCCGCCAGCTTGTGGCTGCGCCCACGGCACTTCGATAAACACTATAGGCCAGGTGAGCTGTGAGCTTATTCACCTGTGTCATTCTGATAATCTTCAAGCTGAATTGATGCTAAAGTGTCTTACTTCGATAACACGATGCGTAATAAAAACCGCCTTAGCACATAATTATTAGACGTCTGCAGCTTTGTAACACAGTAATAAATTGTTTAAATTTTTATTGCGACCCGTTTTAGCGTCCCCTGCATTTGAAATTATTTTATCCTCGATTGGATATAAACGCGTGCTGGCATTGTAGCAGGTCATTCTGAAGCCGCGCTAAATGGTTACAATAAAGGTCTGGTCTACACTTAAAGAGCTATAACCGAATTACTACATCAAGTTATTTACTATTTACCCGATTCATGATATCGGTAAGTCTTTATGTATTCCTTTGTCTAAACTCTATAGATTCTCGTGACTTATTGTGGGTAAATAATTTATTGTAGGGTTCCAACAGTCCCGTCAATCGTGACTTTTTATGGTTGGAGTACGCTCGGTGGATCGTGCAGTATCGTCCCGGAATCTAACTCGGTACCGTTTATTTGTCAATTTATGCCAAGGAGCTGGAATATCCTCGTTGGATCCCAGGACCCTGTGCTTTAGAATCACAATATTTTAAAGATACGTATAATTATTTAACAGTTCAATTCGTTACGTCTCACCATCATCATCATTCTTCTACCTGCAATAATTGATTAATGTAAGCCCCTGTATTTTTATGTAAAATCTTAGTAAATTTTATAAGGAACCTTTATTTATTTTTGTTGTATGTGTTTAATGTTTAAATGGTTACATTCCTGGTTTTTTTATGCCCCCCTGGGAAACCTTATAATATTAGTCTCATCTTCACCACTGCGGCTACCGGTTGTAACGGTCCTTAATCAACGCTTACCGTTACAGCTTCAGCACTAGGAGCAGGCATTGGGACCCTGGTAACCATACTTGTACTCTTCAGAGATCGATACGAAACCTAGCCCATAACTAAGCCCGCTGAGTTGAGTTTCTCACCGATTCTTCTCAGCGAGTCGTGATTCCGATACGGTAGTAGATGAATTAGCGGAGCCGTTGCCTTTGAGCTGTTAGGTCTCCTACGGAGGCGCACGGACAGCAGCTAGCAAACTCCCCCTTCCGGCTGAGCTCCCTAGTTATTCTCTCATCCTGGTCCAGCGCCAAAGTCTTCGAGACGACCGTTATCCATTCCCCCCACTCATATTAAGCGGCTATAGATTTTATTACGCCGGTAAGAGTAACGACATCTAACGTCGAATAGCTGAAACGGATATCAAAGGATCTAGTAACATCTGGCCACAACGGCCATCTGGTGTAGTGGTAAGTGACATGGTCACTACACAAGAGGGTCGCGGGTTCGAATCCCGCCAAGGGAAGATATTTGTATGATAAATATAAATGTCTTTTCCAGGGTTATGGATGTATATTAAATATATGTATGTGTATAATAAAAATCTTACATTTATATCCGTTATCTGGTACCTGTAACACAAGTTCTTTACGAACTTATCACGGGACTAGTTAACGTGGCGTGATTGTTAGTAAATATTTATTTATTTATTTATTTATTTATTGTACGTTTAGGCTCAGTGTGCTTATTACATCTAGAAAACTCGAGAAGTACAACGCTATCTATTGTCACACATCGAAAATACTCGACTTGTGACGAAGTCGTCGTGTCCTAAAGGATAAAGACGTCCGGTGCATACGTGTTGAGCGATAAATGCAACGGTGTTCGATTCCCAGGCAGTAACATATTACCTATCGTATATTTTATTTTTAATGAAGTATTTTGTAAATTTTCTAACAAATAAAGATTTGTATGATTTATTATTTTTTTATTTTCTGTGTTTAGATAAACAATAATTAAATGCCTTAGCTTTAACAACATATTACTTTGGGGCAATCCGGTAAGAGATGTCGCTAGTTGCCATACAAAAAATATTTGTCTTAAAGTATCGTAGTTTCAACATAAGCTTGCATGTATACAAGTTCCGAACAAATAATTCGGACCGTCGCCGTCGGTCTACCGAGCAACATCAGCCGCTCGGTGGAAGATCTTCCCTTTGTCGTATATCATCTCTACAACGACTTCAAATATGTTACATAAGTGTTAACGCCTACTAAATGTTAATGAGCAATGTTGAACATTTTATGAATGTTTACGATTGCACTTTAAGTAATCGCCGTGCCAAGCTAACTTGTTTCGCAACATAAACATTAAGAAAAACCTGTAATACAAGCTCAAAATCGATTCGGAAGTTTTATTCAAGAATCCCAAGCATCCAACAATATGTACCTATATGTATGGCCAGCCCACTGCCGCTTCAGCTTGTCGGCTCGTTGAGCTATGGCGATGACTTTAGTTCTTGGTCGAATAACTTCATTCCTCCTGAATTTATCCTGCAGCTATAGCTCACCGAGCGACCCTGACGGATTAGCCGTACTATGAGTGTACACGTCTCTGCGCCGCAGGGCAAGAGCGGCGCAGAGACGGACGGACACCAAAGGACTCCACGTGGTTTGTCAAACGCGGCCGATCTCGACTGGACTGTCCTGCTAGCTCTTCTCTCTAAGTTGCTTTTACCGAACTGCAACGTCTGTCGCATTCTTGAACAATTTCAAGCGGTGAGCCCTTTACGATGATTGGGCTCGAGCTACTGTAATATTGGACATTACTTTAGTTTTATCCGCGTTCATCTGTAGTCCAATTCGCTTCGACGAATCTGTTTAAACGTTCAGCATCTGCTGCAACGATTCTGCCATAAGGACTGACATCCGCAAATCGCAGGTGAAGGATGTTCTTACTGGCCATTCATGTTTATGCTCATTTCGGGGAAATCACATCCCCCTGTCTCATCCTCCTGCGCAATTGGATATAAATGCAAGTGAGGAGTTTCATAACAGTAAATGTCTTTGTTTCAAATGCAATCGTATTTAATATTTTGTCTGGCTTTATGACTTAGGTAAGCCGAACACACGGCCAAGTCAATTATAAGAGGCTACCGAAGTGCGTGGGACGCCCCCCCCCCACATGGATCGATATTATACAACCTTGCATACCGCTCTCTAGTGTCTCCAGTTACTCATCCGCAAACATCGATAGCCCCAAGCCCCCCCCCCCACATGTTCACGTGCACTATGAGCACGAGACACTTCTTCCTGTCGTCTCAGTAAGCGATCTAATGGAACTCTAACTGATGCTAACGTGGACCTTGCTGTCTTCGTTCGTGATGTGATCGAGTTGAGCATTTAATCCTTTAATTAAAAAAGTTTGGGTGTGGCCTTCGCATATAAAAATAAAAAAAAAATGTATCTATATAAGTAGCGAGTGACATTTTAACAAGTTTGAATGTAGTTCATGTAACACACACACGCATGTGCGCACACAAACACGCACACATATATAGAACACCCACGATGACACGTCGGGCTTGATGTTCATTACCTGTGTTCTATTCCAAGCATTAATAACAACAGAACAGTCAAAATAATATAGTAGTATAGTAGTAAATAGGATGTACTCCTATATAATACTCATACGCGTCCCTGTTTAGTACGCATGATGCTGGAGCGCCTCGGCAGGTCCCCACGTGTTGTCTCCGCGCCGCCGCCGCGCCGCATCGCCCTGACAAATGCTCTCAGTGGTACTAATTCCTTACTTCCTCCTGACATTGTCTTTTCGGTTTAACTTCTCACAGTGTTCTACAAGGGTCTGTCTGCTGCACCACCGCGCGAGTGGTGCTCGTCGTCGGTAGGAGCAGGAGGTGGCGTCCGGTACGTCCAGTTGAATTGATGATCGAACTGTGTTCAGAGCGACGAATTTCGAAGTTTATATAACGGATTTAGCTGACTATCGACTTGTATGAAAATTCGACTGGTCTCATTGTAAATAAAAGTCATCATTTGATTTATCATTTGTTAGTTGATCATTTGTTTAGAAATAGACGAGACGCTGGGAGCTGCTGTAGCCACGGGACAGCAAATGAAGCTCGGCGGCCATCGGAGCCTGTGACGACGAAAATTTAATACTGTCAGTAATTTTACAAAATATAGCATATTGTAGTTTTCAATGTGGTCAATCACTGTAGCCGGTAGACACCCGGCTTGAGACGTGAGATCCGAGTCTCAATCGTATTAGGTATATTACGTGGCTTGACGCAAGGATTATAAGATTAAATGACATGTTTTTGTTTTTTATTTGGTTCAACGAAAGAATGAAAAGAAAATATTCAAACAAGACTCGAACGGGTTCTGTTAATTGTCATTGAATTGAATGTCAAGGACAAGGACATCGTTGGACCGCGCGTGCTGCGACCTGGCCAACAACCAACGCTTGGCCTAAGATTAAATCCAAGCTTTTAATCAAATTGATCCGTAATTACTAATGTATTCGGTGATGTATGTATGTTTTCATCCGAGCTTACAGCTGTTATTAAACTGAGCAATTTCAAAAGCGTTACATTTCGACTCGTGACTTGTGTAGGTACTTCATACACGAGTGTGAGTGCCGACACACACTCACAAGAAGCTGTACGGTACAGAAGTGTGTGATCTCAAATCTACGACCGACACAAGTGGCGTTGGATATTTGTAGTGTGGTAGTCCCAACTGTCCCCAAGTAATGAACACCAGTGCTTTTACATACATACTGCTATGTCGACCGGTGAATGAGCTCACAGCCCACCTGATGTGAGGTGGTTACCGGAGCACACAGGCTGTACAACCGATGTGACACCGACGGTGAATGGTCTCGACGTACGAAGCCATTCAGAACAGAATGAAGGATCGCTTAGCGATATGTGTGGATATTCAGGACGGCGGCGGCCCGGCGACGCGCCACCTCGAGTGGAGCACCCTCCATCCTCCGCGCTGTCACGCCGCACCCCCGCACCCACGTGTGCATATGTGCATAACTATGTAACATTATCTAACATAGACCGGATCAGCGTGCTATATTGATTATTTTTGTTATGTCAATATTTCTACAACAATATAAACACGGACGGATGCACGGGCCGCGCGCCGGGAGCACGGAAGTCTCTCCTCTGTAACTTCAGCACTCGGCAGTTTGAAGTTCACGCAAACTCAAACGCCCACGCGGTTCGTCCAATGTCAATTGTTCTCCGCGCGCAGGGGGAGGCCGCGGTCTGGCTGAGAATGTTTAACATTAACAATGTTGTTATTGCGTCTAACAACTTCCAAAGAAAATACTTGTTATTTGTGACTTTGCATAAACGTTTAGATTCTTCGAGTCGCTCACCGGCCGCCAGCCGCGGCACGACCTCGGTCTCGCCGTCGGATACTGCGAGCTTCATCGACGTCTGATAAACGGTTCTCGAACGTGTAGAGAACAAACAATTTTATTTTTTATCATATTTTAACCAGATTAAGAAAAACGCAATAATAATTTTTATAATAATTACATGGACGTATACGATCCTGTAAAGACTTTAATCCGAGTTCCGCGCGCTGCTCGGCACTGTCATGTCGGCAGATGACAACAGCCACACATCCGTTATGTAGCGGGCACGCACCGGGCACCAGCCCGCCGGAAGCCGGGCCAGACCCTGCTCGGTGCCCGCACAGCATCGCGACAACGCGTGACGTAAGAGTTCTTTCAGCGCCCCACCTACTGCCCGATGAAGTTGAGGATTTTTTTAAAGCTTTTAATGCTCAGTACAATTTATATCGCAGAACAGTTTTAAAATTACTTTCTCTCTCTCCCTCAACCCTTCTCTGCCTCTCGCACCCTACCCGTCCCTCTTTATCTCTCTCTGTCTCTTTCATACACATACACTGTAACCTTGGCACAGGCTTTCACAATTTAATGAAACAATTAACAAGTAGCCTTGTTGTTTTTGATACGTCGTAAGAAAACGATATTAAATACATTAATTTGTTTGCGTGTTCTTGGCCGTAAATAGGCTGTTCAACAGTGAACCAGTAGAGCACGCAGAACGACTCCCCCCCCCCCCCCTCACCTGCAGCCGTCTGCTCTACGTCACTCCGTAGTACTGGGTACTTCTTGTAACGATAGGGGCTCAAGTGTGAAGCTGTCGTTTTAGTGCTAAGCTTCACCTAACCTTATTTTAAAATAAATTTGAACATTTTTTTATATTGCTTAGATGTGTGGACGTGCTCTCACCGCAGCCCGTAGCTATCTACAACGTATATGCCGCCACCCACCTTGAAACTAAAGTTCTAAGGTTTCAGTTTTAACAGCACAACGGCTGCCCCACCCTTCGAATTGAAACGCATTACTGC